>NC_053146.1:10467014-11667014 GCF_016808335.1 Panicum virgatum
TGCTAGGACGAATATATCCCTTATCGAGCAATTCTTGCAATTGCTTCTTCAACTCAGCCAGCTCATTCGGTGGCATCCAATAAGGTCTTCTAGAGATGGGTGCCGTGCCCAGTTGCAACTCAATGGCAAACTCCAAGTCACGATCAGGAGGCATTCTAGTCAAATCATCCGGAAAGACATCCGGGTACTCACATACCACTGGTATGTCTGCTAGCTTCTTACCCTCAATCTGATTCACCGTAGGTGTCATAGACATATGATCTCTCAAATGTAAGGTCATACACCCATGAATAGAAGATTTGATGTGCACAGATTGTGAGGCCGTATCCAGACTAACTCACTGACCCTCCATCCAGTTCATGCCCAATATCATATCTATCCTTTGGGTTGGTAATATTATCAAAGCCGTAGGAAAAAATTTTCCTTGCAACCGTAGGGGTACTTGCTTGACAAATTGATTGGTGACTAACTTTCCCCCAGGTGAGTGAATATGGTACGGCTTGGGCATACTCTCTATCTTCAACCCCAGTCTAACAGCACACTCCTTGCTAATAAAAGTATGGGATGCCCCTGAATCAAATAATACTGTAACGGGTTGATCGTTTACTGAGAACGTACCCGCCATCACTGGAGCTCCCTCAGGGATACCCTCGAGGGTGGTGTAGTGCACTTTCCCCGCCTTGAAATGAGCCACGTGCTGCTTCTGACCCTGCTGACCGGATTGTTGGCCCTGCTTTGGTGGCATCGGGCAGTTATGTGCAAAGTGCCCCGGCTGCCCACAGTTGTAGCACGGGAATAAATTGGGGCGCATCCCCGGCTGCTGCACCCATACCTTCTGCTCACCCTACTGAGGAACAGGAGGCCTGACTGTCCCCTGTGATGATGTGTACTGAGGGGGCCTGTATCCCCACTGCTGATGTGGCTGGTGCTGAAAAGGGGCTATCTGTGGGCCCGACTGTACCAGACGGAACCTCTAGGGAGCGCTGCACGAAGATCCCACTGCCGGCGCCTTTCTTTTCTTCTCTGCCTTGTGAGCTAGGTGGGCATCCTCCTGAATGATAGCCCCATTGACTAGCTCACTGAAAGTGTCAAACTTAATCATTGCCAGGCGATCTTAGAGCTTGCTGCTAAGCCCCTGCCTGAAGCACGGCTATTTCTTCTCATCAGTGTCTACGTGATATCCCGCGTACTGTGATAAATTATTGAAGGCCTGGGAATACTGTAGAACACTGTTGTTACCCTGTTTCAGGGCCAAGAACTCGGTGAGCTTCCTGCGAATGTCCCCTGCAGGAATATGGTGTGCTCTGACGGCATTCTTGAACTCCGCCAAGGTGAACCGAGTGCCCGCAAGGAACATGGCCACGTGATTGTCCCACCACGTGCGTGCAGGACCCCTAAGCTGCTGGGCTGCAAATCCCGCCTTGTCCCCATCATTGTACGGGTGCAGGGTGCACTTGGACTCTATGGTCCGGAGCCAACTGTCTGCCTCCAATGGCTCATCCGCTTTATGAAAAAGCGGTGGCTGAGTACTCAGAAATTACTCATATCCAGGGATAGGTGGCTGGTGGTTCAGGCTGCGGCGCTCTGCCCTGCGCCACGAGCTCACGAAGGAGTGCCGTCTGCTCATTGCGTCCGGTGAGCATGGCTGCAATGGCCTGGGCCAATTCAGGAGGGTTCGGTGGTTCTCCCATTCTGCATTCAACCATGATTGGATTAGTTACATTTTTCTGATTACATTAAAAATAATCATGACTGCAACTATTATCCGAATCATGAAAGAAATTGCAGGAAACAACTTATTTGAACACAAGGTAGGGGGTCTCTGTCTGCGCTCAACCAGTCAGACCGGTGCAACAGACCGGTCTGCATGGCGCTGTGCATGTGGACCAACTGGTCAGACCGGTGGCTAAGACCGGTCAGACCGGTCTCCACCCAGAAGTAAAATTCTAGAGTTCAAGTCATGTACTAAACCCCTTAAACAAATCCCCAAATGCAAATTTGAAAATAATAGATGCCATGATGCATGATACGATGCATGATTCCAATAATCACATCACATATGCAACTAGAGAAAATATAAATAGCATGATGCATGGACGTCCTGCGTTAATCTCTCAACCAAAACTGAACCTCTAACTACGACCCTAACATAATATGTATGGGGCTTACTACGAATAATCCCTCCCATACTAGTAAACTAGTTTCATTCTAAGTCAGAATTCATTTTTAATTTGTAATCTCTGAAAATTAGCCATGCTTGTACCACCCCCAGTGTGTTTCGGCTCTGATACCAGCTGTGGCAGAACCGTCAAATTAAAACTCCAAATTCAGTATAATGGTCGTCATTTGAACACATCAAATGCATTAGCTTAATGGCTTAATTTGGCGATCCTTTCTCAACCCACGGTCCGATCGAAACAACACCGGTAGTCCCACGCGAAGGCGGGCGCAGATGGTACAAACACGACAAATATTTAAAATATACAAGAGTGACATACGATATTAACAAAGAGTTTTACAAACTGAGCCCAAAGACACCATGAATTACATAATTTACATAAATTACATAATGTACAAATTTCAATAGGGAAACAAGTTCAAAAGTAAAAATCCTGCAACTACCCTAATTCACTGGCTCAGGTTCAACACAACCGGTCAGACCGGTTCCCAACACCGATCAGACCGGTGCCCTTCCCCGGCCTATACTAACCACCGGTCAGACTGGTGCAGACAGGACAGAGGGCTACACACTCAGCCCTCTAGTGTGCAACCCATCCACTCTCTAACCTAGGGGTCTCGATCCACGACTTCCCACCCCTCTGCATCCCGGCGGATAAATTTGACGCAGTAGGGGCAAAAATCCACGTATGTGTGCCCTGAAATAAAAGTATGGTGGCAACAAACCCTGAGCAACTAATACTCAGCAAGACTTACCCGACCAGTGGGTATAACTTAGCCCACATACCTAGACATGCATGGCTTTTGGCTGCTGGTTATTTTGCAGAAAAACGACTAAAGTAATTCCTTACTTTCAGTATTTTAGTTCCAGATTCTATACAATTTACCTCTAATCTAATATTTGCATGAATCAACTATAGCAAACATGTTGGAGCAATCAAATAATAATTCCATGTGTTCATTGTCATATTTATACATATCCTCCTCATTCTATCATGAGACTACGATGCGGCAAAGAGATCAAGGCCCTCATGACCGCAAGACACGGCGAATCGATTCGATTTAACCTTGCAAGGGACCTAACCAACACGGCACGCAAAAGCCCCGTCAGACCCCACGCACCGACCTTTCCCCTCCCCGCCTCAAACTACAGGAACCAGCCCAACGACATATGGTCAGCCGAGCTCAACGTGAGACCACCAAAAGTAAACATATACATCCCAATTCTCCGCGACTCGACTCGCCCCAGGAGTTGGGTGCGGGTTCCTGTACTTTCGAAGCAAAGCAGTACTCGGCTTACCGGTTTCGACTACCTCCTACTCCCGGCATGCGGTTAGTACAACTCAATCCCCAATCAGCACTGCCGACAACGACCGGTCCTTAACCGACTCAGACGGGGCTAAGGCACCCAGGAACTCTGTCCTGCTGCCATACCTATTCATCATCATCACTCCCCGTCCGGTCTCCAATTTCCATTCATTCCACATCAAATTCAATACTCATGTACTGGAATATAAATATATCATATATCTCGCGAGTAACCGGAAATTACTCGACTTCTAAATATCCTATATCTCGCGAGTGACGAGAATCACTCGTCTTCTATCGAGAACTATTAGCATAGCATTTCTATCGTCTCAAATTTGCTAGTATAACTCAAGGAACCTAAGGATCATGCATCTAGGGTTCAAGTCAATTCCTGAAACATAATGCACAAGTAGTAGAAACATATATAGATGTCATAATTTAAAAATATAGGACATGCACCGGGGCTTGCCTTGCGTCTGCTGCTCAGAACTGGGGTGAACTTGGCCTTGGGCCGGGGCCTCACGCCTCTCCTCCTGCTGGGCCTGCTCTAGCGGCTCCGGTGGCTCCGCAACCACCTCGTACACCACCTCCTCTGCCGTGGCTGCTACACGTGTGCACATGCATATGACATGAGGAATGCAGGCATGATTTACAAAAATTATAAGTAACCGATACCCGAATTGGTTTTCATTTATTTGCACTAACTAACCCTCACTAACCCCTCTCAGCCACTGCCACACCGGTCAGACCGGTATACCCCGCCGGTCAGACCGGTCTGGCCTGTGTGCAACTTGGGACCAAAATCCGGAGTATCCGGACGTACTCTCAGAGTATCCGGACCCCCAAGTCCGGAGAATCCGGACCTAAACCCGGAATGTCCAGACTACCACAAACCCGGAGTATTCGAACACATGGCCGGACTGTCCGAACCCCCACCGGTCAGACCGGTCCTACTTACTTAATCATGACAAAGGTCGGACCGGTCCCTACCGGTCCAACCCAGACCAAAAGCTGGAATCCTTGGCGCGGCGAAAATCGCCCACTAGATCTAATATCCTTCTAGAAACTAGTTCCAGGGTGCCATTGGAGGTGTTTGACCAGAGGGAATCACCTAAGATCATCTAGAAAAGGAGATCGAACCAACCCTAGCTTGTTTACCTTGAAAGGGGCCTCTCCTCCACGAGAACTGGAGATTCCACGTCACCCCGGGGAGGATGACATGGAGAGGATGATCCTTGACTCCGATTTGAAGCTCCCCAAGCCTTGGAATGGATTCGGGGTGTGGGATTTGGGAGTGAGGGTTTGGGGGGAACGGGAGCTCGGGAGAGGGAGACTGAACTGAGTTGTGAGAGTGAGAGTGAGAGAGTGATTTCAATATTGTGGGCCCAAAACAGTTGACCCAGATCCGACCGGTCAGACCGGTCTAGCCCAGCTAACTAGAACAAATTTTGGTTTAGTGATTTGTCACGTAATTGCTGGAACTAATGACCATAATTTATTTAATTACCGGTGATTAACACCTGTGGTGTTACAGCTGCAGCCACCTCTCCCTGTCTCTCTGACACACATGGCCATATCTGTCTCGATCCGATCCCCTTTCTGGCTTCCTCCATTCTCACGGCCAACGGAGTTACTCCAAGCTTAAAAAATAGTGTGGCTCCAAGAACTCGTCGCCGTTCGCCAACGCATCACTACTCCTAGGTCTCCTAGGCTCTCAGCAGCTCTCCCAACCTATGCGTGTATGAGTGCCGGTGAGCTTCTGGTCTCCTGCATGAGTAGCGCCGCTAAATCGGCATGTGGCTAAGCTAAATAGCGCTGCTAACCTCCGTGAAATCGGCCACAGCTGCATTAGCGGTGGAAATAAGCATATCGTAGTGTTGGAGCTCAAAAAACGCTATAGCGGCGCTATAGCCCGCTATTTTAAACATTGCTGTTTTCCCAAGAAAAATGGATCAGTACTTAATGACAGTTCACATGTTCAGTTTCTAGTATTAAGTTTTGAGTTTGGTCCAAACAAGGTAAGCCTTTCTTTTTTGACACATCCTGAAAATGCAGTGGGGACATTGGGCTGGATTGAGCTAGGAGTACAATTTCTCTGGTTTCCTTTGTGGGCCGGTCAAAGGGCTTCTTGGGCTGTGCAAACCGGTCAGTCCTTAATTCCGGCCCAGTCAAAACAGCCGCTCTGGTCTGCTTCTCTCCCCCCTCTTTCTCAAACTTCTCAAACTCTGCTAAACCTCTCTCGAAGAAGGATCGAAGAAATCCGGCCAAGAAAAGGAACAGCGACTAGGGCAGTCTCTCGATTGGCTGCGCCGGCGACATCTCCCTCCCATATGCCGCCCTCCGTCGAGATCTCCCCTCCATCTCATCGCGCGTCGTCCCTCTCTCTCGAGCCCATGGCGAGCAGCGGCCTGGATCCAACGCCGGATTGCTTGAGGCGGCAGCGAACCAGACAGGTTTGTTGTGCCTCTGCGACCCTCGTCTCCACTTCCCCTCACAGTGCACCTGTCTGGCTTGTTCGCAGCCTCATGGTGCGACGATTCTATCATCAGGCCCCCTACTATTCTGCTGAAAGAAAAAAAAATCTCAATCTTTGCTCCCCGCGTCGAACTTGGGGTGGTGTTTAGCAGAGTTATTGGTCTCTGATTTTGGGTTTCTGACCTCCTTTTATGATGTCTTCGTGGTGCAGATCCCCTTGGAACGGGGTTTCCATCACGCGTGCAAGAGGTTCCACCAGGCCAATCACGTGATGTTTCTGGGGTTCCCCAAGATGCTGCGCGAGTGTCACTGCTCGAGCTTGATAAACTTCCAGAGGTAAGAAATCGAGTGCTGATCCTCAAATGATCTAAATTGCCTGTGGAATATAGCAATTGCATGCTAACAAGAGCGCATTGGATCGATCACAACTGCAGGGTTTTTTTTTGTGTGTGTGAGAGTTAAACTTACCCACTAGTAGTCAACTAATTAGTAATAGCAAGTACTTTATTTGGGTGAACTCAACCACGTTACTGCTCTGCTTTGTGCGTTACACCTCCTGCAATTTCAATCTGCTTAACTCGTAAAAGTACGTCTTTCACTTTTGGCTGCAATGGGCTCTACAACGATTGATTGCTTATAATAAGCTACTAATAGAGTAAACAAAAGGAATCCGCAAATGACATTATAAGGCCATGAGCTTTCTTCATCTGTAGTACATATCATCTAATGCAAAGTCCGTGTCCTAAGAATAGCATTATTGTCTATTGTTTGATCCATCTGAAGTTGGCTTTACTTTCAAAAGCGACTTCCAACATTTTATTCATTGTTGTTGCAGGATATATTGTGCCATATACATTCCCTTCTACCACTACCAGATGCCGCCCGTGCTGCCTGTGTGTCTCATAGATTTCTACACTCTTGGAGATGCTTCCCTAACCTCACATTTTATCAGACAACATTTGGTTTGAACAAGGGTACATCATATGAAAGGGAAAAGAACTTCATTGACACAATTGACCACATCATTAGAAACCGCTCTGGCGTTGGGGTGAAGACACTTATACTTGACGTTAGCCATTGCGGCAAGGTCATTACGGCTCAGCATCTTGACATATGGCTCCAAGCTATCATCAGATCTGGAATTTTAAAAATCTATGTCGAGCTTCCTCCACATTACAGTCCAGAGCACAACCTCCCGTGTTCACTTTTGTCTTGTGCTGGAAGCTCGCTTCAGTCTATTTCCCTCTTCTCTTGTGCTTTTCACCCAACATTAACAATTGGTTATTTGAAAAGCTTGAAACGCGTGTGTCTGAACCATGTCCACACTACTGAGGAGGAACTAGGATGTCTTTTCTCCAGTACAGTTTCATTGGGATTTATTGAACTTACCAGTTGCAATGAGATCACTTTCTTGAACATACCTTCTCATCTGCAGGCTCTTAGTACTCTGATGGTATTCATGTGCACAAGTCTACAAACCATAGAAATTTATGCTCCAAATCTTACCAAGTTCTGGTTCGCTGGCCCGCCCATTGAAATATTAATAAACAACTCATCGCAACTGAATTACATGAGTATGAATGGTACATATAACTCTGGCACGATCCAATATGCTCAGACCAAACCCCAGTCCATCGCGCCGAAGCTTCAAACCCTTTCCTTGACATCATCTAAAAAAAGGGCGTACCCAGTGTCATAGGCTTCCCGCACTGTGCGGAGTCTGGGGAAGGGTTGTCTTTAAGCCCCAAGCCTTACCCACACAAATGTGCAGAGGCTCTAAAGAGGTATCTAAATCTAAATTGTTAACTCACTCCATGTACAGTAGAACATGGAACATCTATTTTTTTTTCTCAGACACCTTTGAACATTTATTAACCTTGGTATATCTTTTTTCAGACTTTCCATACGCCAGTGTTGCCTGGGAAATTCTTCCACCTCAAGCGCCTGCATATTTTTCTTTTTGGCACTGGATTCCAAAGCTATGATTATTTGTCTTTAGTTTCTTTTCTTGAAGCTTGTCCGGCCTTGGAAACTTTCTTCTTATGTGTAAGTCTGTTAATTTCCCAGAGATGTTATATGCTGAAATAATTAACTTTGAGTATCTCAGTACATCTTCTACATAATCATTTGGTTAGGTTTGTCTTTCAGATGATACTTACTTAGCCATGGCATAGATTTATATTTCTCATGTGTGGGCACTACCATTTATTAGGCTCCATGGATTATATTAATTACCATGCCAAACACACAGCCTTTTACTTGTCTTAGTACTTATTAAATCTCCTCCTGTGCAGGGGGGGATTGTTGCATTTTCAGTCTCTGTATTTAATTCTTTTCATTCTCTAGCTAACAGGTCTGCAATAAATGTAATGTGCGTGTACTTTAAAGCATTCGGTTAATGGAGGATAGTAACATCAATATTGATTTTGTGCAGGCAGGTGGATACAATGCATGGCAGGATACAACACCTCAAGATTCCAATGCAGATTCGTTACATATTAGGCAGATTCCAGAATTCCAGCATGTCAATCTCAAGAAAGTATCAATCCTGCGATTCTCATCCGCAAAGAGCTTGATTGAGCTGACTTGCAAAATTATTGAGAATACCCCATCACTACAATGCCTTGTGCTTGACACAAGCCCTAGCTACAGATGCAAAATAATGTCTCTGGATGATATCAGAAAATCCCGCTGTGCTGTTGAGGCTGTTGAAAGATATATTGTTGGGAAAGTTCCCTCAAGTGTTGAATTCAAGATTTTGGAGCTTAGCAGCCAGCCTCTGGTGAACTTGTGGCCGACCTTGTGAGTAGAACGGCAATCCATGAATCCAGCGGTCATTGATGCTTTCATGTTTCTGAAATTCGCCATGCCGGCGATGAGCAGCAAAAGTAGAACCGATAGATTTCAATGCGGAACAGGCAAGTCTGACCTGATACAGTTCTTCAAGAACAAGGGCCATGAATTCTGGCGGTTTCTTAATTTGATTTGGAGCTTTGTCATGTACAACTAGCTAGCTTTGTAACAACCAAAGTTAAGTATCAGACAATTCTCCCTTTTTTATTATTAATCCCATCGATAATTTGAGGTGTTCCTTGAGATATTGTGATGATTATATATTTCACTTGATTTGAGTTATATGAATTCCGACGCATTTGCGGCTTTGAAACCATTCGCCCAATGCAATTAATTTGCCGGACATTGGAGCGAGACAGATGGAGAAAGTTTTTCATTGCACATAGGAGTACAGAGTACTATATATCATTAATTAGGAAAATAATTATTTTTTAACGAAAATGGTAATAAACTTGTGCATGCCCAATGCGACAACCATTACTACATGTGCCACTGACTCCATGGCCCCATCCTGCAGGCTCTCCCATCCATATATATAGGCCGCCGCCCCATCATCTCATGCCTAATAACCGAGTCCAAAATCCAAATTAAACCCTAGGTAGCTCTTCCAGTACTTGGATCTCCGACGATCGTCCTCCCGATGCCCAGCGGGCTAAGCGCTCCTCCCCGCCATGGCCATGGGGGACAAGGACGTCGTCGGAGCCTCGGAGGTGGCACCATCGTGGGCGGCACCCCCAAGCACGACGGTGCTGCTCTGTCCGATCTGACGGGCGACCTGATCGCGGAGATCCTCCTCCGCCTATCGCCGGAAAATCCAGGGCGGTGCTGCAATGCAAGGTTGCGTCCCTCGTCTGCAAGTCTTGGCACCGCATCCTCTCCGACCCCGGCTTCCGCCGCCACTACGCCGAATTCCACCTAGAGGAAATTCAACGTCGTTTGAGAGAAGAAGCTAAGCGTGTACGTAATATTAGTTAACTAATTTCGAGATTTATCCTCTGGTAGCTACTTTAATTAGGTCCAGGTTCAAGTCAGAAACTTTGTTAATGGTCTCGTAAGTTATTATATCAATACAATACAATGTGGAATCTTTACACACTGCATGTTTTTGTGTCAGTCAATTTATACGGCCGGCTTCTTGCTTGCCGTAGTTTCTCATCAAAAAATAAAAAGAATATATACTATATCATACATGTACCGTCTTTAGTAGATTTTTAAGTTTTTATTCTTGTTGTTTTGATTATGATCGTCAGTTTCAAGCCTGGCTCAACGAACTATAGAAACTGTGGAAGAGGAGGGGAGCAACTAGCTATCGCTTGAGGTAGCTACAGTTTGCTCCGATCGCCGGCGACGAGAGTTCAACCAGGAGGACCTCGATCTATAATTAAAAAAAAGGACCCTGATTTTGCAAGGATTGGATTGTAATTTCACTTTCTTTGAGAGGGTCTTTGTAAGGTTTGATGTAAACGTTATGAAGTTTATGTAATATATTTTTCGGGTTTCTAAAAAAAAAGCTATAGCTTGAGGTTCTCTCAAAGAAAATCTATCGCTTGAGGTGATGGTTCGGGGAACCATTTTCTGAACAACAATATGTACATATTAAATGGGATTTAAGTGTCAGCCCAATAAACTGTAGTACACACAGTACTTCGCTGGAAGAAAAATAGAATAACATGTGAATGGAGACAAATTGATGACATCACTCACATGCAAAAGAGAGTTTATATTAAAAAAAATATAAATCTTAAATCATGCATTCAAATTAATTCTGATTGCTGCATTATCTTTCTTATAATAAGATCTTCAAAACAAGACCACAATTACCTATGTTTGCATGATATTCATAAAAAATATTATTTAATACTTAATGAATTTTGGCTACTAGGAATAAATATTTTAACAATATGAACAAACAATTATTTTCTACGAACAAAAAGTTAAACATAACGAATGAATAATAATATATAACAAACAAAATATTACACACCGCGAACATTTGATTATAATAAAAAAAATGAATATCACGAACAAATCAATCAATATAACGGAACAATTTAATCTACATAGCGAACAAATAATTTGATGTTGCGAACAAATTGATTACATGCAGTTAAATAAATTTATGAAGACAAATGCATCTACATTGTGGGCACATAAAAAAGAAAAATGTTAAAAATGCTCATTGAAAAGTAGAAAGAAAGAAAATATCAGCGGTATCCATAGAAAAATTACACAAAAAGTAACGTAGCGGTGTGGGTAGTGGGCCAATATAGCAAGTGCACCAGTTGTTAGAATTTATGTCTGTTGTTCTAATAGACCCATTTCATTGGTGTTTAATATATATATGCAAAGTGGCACTCAAAAGATCATTTTGGTCCTGCTATGCATATCCTGAAAAATGGAAAATGAGCGTAGCAGTATAGCACTCAGTTGTTTAGTTTGCTTATAAGTATATCTAATCATCTGTCAGGTCGGGTCGGATCAAAAGAATTTACCAAGCTAGATTTTTCGGTCCGAGGCCCGACATGGTCGGATTAGGTAAAACCTTATTTTTTATGTATAATTTTCAGGTCGGGGTTGAGACGATTTTTTTTTTTAGAATTTAGGTCAACAAATGGCCCATACCCAGCCCATACATTCGTCAGACTGAGCGGGGTCAGGCTTTTTTTGAGGACAGGTCAGGTTCATCGGGTCGAGCAGTGATAAGGACATACCGATGGTTACTCAAGTTACACATAAGCAAGTGCACGATGAGCCAATTACGCGTAGCCGAGCTAAGAAACTACAACAAGAGATGAACACCCTACTTTATGAAATTCAATTTAATATCAATGAGAATTATATATTGCCTAAGTTGTGTACGTTGCTATTACCCATGTTCACCAAGGAGGATGACAAGAATACAAAAGGAGAAGACTACAGAGAAGGACCACACTCAAACCCGATCAGTCATGCAAAAGAGTCCGAAAGAAGCAGTCATAACTTTTGATTCCCAAAAGCTATAGAGTTCAATGATGACATTTTGAAAAGCTTATCAAGTCTAATTTCCAATGCCATTCATGCCGAGTACTTTGGATTATCCACTAATGAGATCCGAGTACTTTACTTAAGATTGGTCAGAAGATCAACAGTCTGTTAGATGTTCAACTTCCCATGCAAAACTATACCAATATAAAAGGTTTCATGGTTCAAGCTATACATGGCTGGAAAGATAATTAAGTCTACTTTCCAACACAAAAAATCACATATCAATTGAACTTCCCAATAAAGAGTTACGATCGATTGAGTGGAGACTGCACAGAATACCAACAGCTACGCGAGGCTCCTTGGGATTTCAGTTCGTGGTGAATTTTGATTTACCAAAACTCTAGAAACTCAAAGATCCATTCACACCCAGCAAGGAGGGTTGTTCGTTGTATAAATACGCTATGTATCTCAGAGTTTGGAAATTTTTTATCATTTGATAAACCGATATGGTATTGCAGCCGCGCTGCTGATTGTCTTACACACTTTTGTTCTTGCGAATTCTTCTTGGACTTATGAGAAAGATCTCTCTGAGGTCCCCTACTTCGTGCTCTAAGGTTGTCAGTTTGTTTGCGCCATTTTGTGTGGATTAGTCCCTGTGTTATGGTTTTGAGATCGTTTGGAGATCGAGTCGAAGTCCTCGAGGTTTCGGTTCCTCTCTCCGTCGCTTGGTCGCATCCAATCTTGGCAGGTATAAAACTATTTACCCGCTATTCGCAGCAAAGTTATTCTTGTTCTTAAACCTACTGTCGTCAAGATCGGACCATACTTGTACTGGAATATATCGGCACCTATCAGACAACCCACAATCATATCTACTTATAAGAAATTTGATCCAGGTTAAGTATTTATGTCAACACATGTGCTTGCATTACGACTGATTTTATCATTAATAGTGACGCTTATGTGAATGTTTGCTTGTATAGAGGTTTAGAAAATAATCTTCGGAAATGCTAGGAATCAAACGTCCGATGCATTGGAGCCTAACCCACGAGCACACCGCTGCCCCACGCCTTCTTCAAGCCGCCGCTGCTGCCTCCCGTGCACCGGCCTCCAGTGCCGCCCTCCGCCATGGGGCACCCGCGCCGCCCACCCGCGCCACACGCAGGCTACCATCGGCGCGAGCCCCCGCCGCCGACGCGAGCCCCCACCGCGAGCAGAGCTTCGGCTGCCCCTCGACGCCGACGAGACCATGGCCGCCCCACCGCAAAATCCACTGCCTCCGGTGAGCCGCTCTTCAATTCCTCGCAACTACGGCTTCCTCTCTCACTTCTCGACCGATTTGAGACCCCACCCATCCGGTTTGCCGCCTTGCAGCACCTCTACGGCGACGAGCTCCGCCGCCGCCATCAGCCGTTCGTGGAACGTCTGGTTGCCGAGTCTCCCCACAACTGCGGCCCCTTTGGCGAGCCTCGGCATGGCCCCACGCAGCCCTGCGAGCGCCCCCCTGATGTTCTGCCACCCCTCACCGCCGGCGAGGTCACGGGTGGCCTTGCGCGCCCCGCCGCGCGCATGCTGACCTCGTCCCTCTATGCAATCTTATGGCATCTAGTTGAGATATTGCAATGATTCTTTTTAGATGTTGCGAAGGATGTTTTATATTGTTGCAACAGTGATTGAATTTTATTCGATGTTTTCAATTTGTGATTTTTAATGTTGCAATATATAATTTTGAATGTTCCAAAAGGTAAGTGTCAATGTTGCAATTACCGTCTTTTAACGAATGTTGCATGAAACAGAGCTACGATGTTGCGGCGGGAATTTCGCTCTTTCTATCCAGATGTTGTGATACGTTCAAGTACATATTTTTTATGTTGCAGAAATTATTTTTTCATGTTGCAATAGTATGTTATTGATGTTGCAAC
Source organism: Panicum virgatum (assembly GCF_016808335.1). Taxonomy (NCBI): domain Eukaryota; kingdom Viridiplantae; phylum Streptophyta; class Magnoliopsida; order Poales; family Poaceae; genus Panicum; species Panicum virgatum. Next base: position 10,480,715 of record NC_053146.1, read on the forward strand.
CGTGTTTATTTTTATATTTTAGGGAACGTTTGTACGAGATCAAGGCAAAAAGCCGTTCGAAGGAAGGAACCGAACCGATCGTACATCCGGCTCGACCCAACCCACCGAAAACCCGGCCCACCCGCCTGCCGCCTTTCTTCGTATCGTCCATCCACCGCGTCCACCACGCCTCGATCCAGATCCGGCCACCTCCCCGCCCGTCTCCCCCTCCCTTCTGCAGCCGGCGCCCCGCCCCCGCCGTCCACGTCCGCCCGCCCCGGCGCGCGGCGGAGCTCCGCCGTCCGGACCTCGTCCCCGTCCCCTGGTGAGCGGGCCCTATCCTCCCCTCGACTAGCTGCTCGTTTCCTCCCGCGGGATCTCCGCTTGCGGGCGCGGGAAACCTAGGATCCGGGTCATCATGCTCCGTGCCGTGGGAGCGGAAGCTCCGATCTCGCGGCGGTGTGCGTTAGGTCCTCAGGATATGTGGGGGGCTTGCAAGGTTCGACTGGGGGAACCCGCGGCCTGTCGTTGAGTCCGGCCCTGATTCCGCGCCGTCGTGTGTAGACTGCGGATTGATGGCTTAGAGTTTGCTTGGGTTTATCGATTTACAATGCGTAGTTACACTGCCAAGTGCCAACGGGATTCTTGCCAGTATGGTCCGTGTGGAAAGGTGATCTGTTTGTTCGACCTAGCCTGGAAATGAACTCCCTGGAAATCTTAACCAGCAAAAGAATTACTAGCGGGTGTTCAGTCGTTATTTTTTGTTATCAACCGCAATTTCTAGATCGAAAATTCATCAGCCAACAACCCAACAGACCCATGGCTCCCCAAGGGATAATTAGGGACATACAGCTCTGTTACATTGGATCCAGGAGCTGTTATTGCCTCTCTTAAACGTGACCCATAGCAACTCGCAGCTATGTGTTTTGAATCTTGCCGAACAAATTGTGGATCATGCATTTCCTAGGGTCTCATATACTCTGCAGTACTGATTTGCCTCTTGTAACCTAGGTAGTGCTAGCTAGGTTGCCAGGCAAATGTTTATGTTGGTCATCCAAATGCCTCACCTTACAAAAAATGCTACTGTTTTAGGCTTTCTTTGGACCCAAAGGTAGCATAAGTTTCTGTATAACAAAAAATCAATACTCCAAGTTTTCTTTTTCCCGATGTAGGAACTGGTGGAATTTGAAACGAAATGTGGATAGCTCTGAAACTTGAATTTGCTGTTTTGATGTTGTTTGAGTCGTGAATGGAAGCAGCCCAACCAATCGATTCTCCTGTGTTTATTAGGTTGCCCTGTCAAAATGATCATGAGTAGCCTTTTTGTTAGTTGTATGTTGGTGTCCCTTCTTGACATTATGACAACATAGTGCTTACAGGGCTAGCATATAATTAATTTGTCATGCAAGAAAGCTGATGATTCGTATTGCTACAGCCTACAGGAAGTATAAAACCTCTTTATTTCCATGTTAATTATTTTGAGAGGACCATCCTGTAGATTTAGCATTATACTATAAATGTTGTTGTTTCACTCAAGCTTTGATGTTAATAGGCCATGGTTTATGAACATTTCTTCTGATATTATGCATTTCCTGGTTTTTATTGTTGATGCTTAGTTTATTGGTGAGATTAAATTAGAAAATTGTTATCTACGTTGACACCAAACTGCCAATCCTTCATTTCAATTAATTAAGGCTTTGTTTGACCATTTTAAATACTGTTAGGCCTTTGTTTCTGAATTCATGTTAATGATTTAATTTAATTGCATGCAGAATTCCAACAGGCAACAGCATAATTCGGTGTGGAAACATGGCGTCAAAGAAAGTAGAGTTGGATCACAAGGATATGGTCCACGACTCTGCTATTGATTACTACGGCAAGCGCCTTGCTACTGCTTCCTCAGACTCTACCGTGAAGATCGTCAGCATTGGTGCTGCAACTGCCCCATCCCAGGTTCTTGCAACGCTTACTGGCCACTATGGTCCTGTATGGCGTGTTGCATGGGCCCATCCAAAGTATGGTACAGTCCTTGCATCCTGCGGCTATGATGGCCGTGTCATTGTTTGGAAGGAGGATGCTCGAGGCAATTGGTCTCAAGTCCATGTGTTTACTGACCACAAGTCGTCTGTCAACTCCATTGCTTGGGCTCCGTACGAGGTTGGCCTGTGCCTTGCCTGTGCGTCTTCTGATGGAAGAATATCTATCTTGACTATGCGAGCTGATGGGGGTTGGGATACTTCAACCATTGAGCGAGCACACCCTGTTGGCGCGACTGCCATCTCTTGGGCTCCAGCAACTGCACTTGGTTCTCTGGCTAGCTCAGGGGAGCTTGTTTATAAGCTTGTCTCTGGAGGGTTTGACTCTGTCGTTAAAGTATGGGGATTTGTCAACGGTAGCTGGAAGCTGGAGAGTGCTCTTATCTCTGACATGCACAGTGATTGTGTTCGGGATGTCGCATGGGCACCAGTTTTGGGCTTGGCCAAGTCAACCATTGCCAGCAGTTCCCAAGATGGGAAGGTCGTCATCTGGACCAAGGGGAAAGATGGAGACAAGTGGGAGGGAAAGCTCATGCGGGACTTTGGGTCTCCTGTCTGGAGGGTGTCTTGGTCCTTGACTGGGAACATACTGTCCATAGCTGCTGGTGAGAACAACATTACACTCTGGAAGGAAGGGTCAGATGGTCAATGGGAGGAGGTGATGAAGGTTGAACCCTAGGCTGTGACAGTTTCAAGTCACTTGCAGATCCATGTTTCGACAGAGACAAGTTTGCCTGTGTTTTACTAGTTCGTCAATAAACACTATATTCACATATTTTTAGTACTTTCTCATGAGCAATTATACTCTTGGATGAATGGGGTGCGCATTAGAATGCCACTTTCTGATTGGTGAACCTGCTTAGTTCTGTATATCTTCAACTTTGTTTTTGCTATGGGTGAAACATCACAGCTACCACCAGCTTACAAGTAATGTTATCTATTAGTGGGGTAGCATTCTTTGATGTTCTTCGTGCTGTGGTTCTGTACATTGTATGAATTTGATTTTCGTGCCTATCAGGATCATAGCTCCATGTCTAGGCTGGACAAGCTGGAGACCAAAGGGGGCTTTGGTCTGCTGTGGCGATGCTCACATGATAATGTGACGTATTGCAGCTTGACAGTGCAACGCTCTAGACGATGATGACTTTGTGTTAGCAAACGCGTTTCCTCACAGTCAAACAGCATACAAATGGAAGAAACTGTACCGCCAAGCTATTCATCTCATCTCATCAACTGGCAAACGTACGACTGACTTTCAGGTACATACCTGTGAACCAAAATATAATCAGCTAAGCCATGCTTCGAAATTCAATTGTGTAAAAATGATGTCCCAAATAAGTCATTTTTTTATCTAAAAATAACCACTAAAACATATTGCCAACTTGTACCTAAGTTTCCACAGTATAAACACAGAGTAACACCGTATTAATAAAAGAACCTGTTTACTTGTACTCGTATACTGTTCACTTCAATTCATCTGCTAGATCTCAGGAAGTTTTTTTGGCGCTACCAGTGTTACCGCCAAAATTTACCAATACCGCTACTAGGCGGCAACACTTACCGGTAGCGGTAACCGGTGTTTTCCGATTCAAAATTTAAAAATACAAAAGTCAAAAAAACGATTACCGCTACAGTAAAAACGATAAAATCTACAGTGCAAACGGTAAGGTGAACCCTGGGGCACACTCACCCACTTCTAACTTCTAAGGGCTGGACGAGCACGTCGAGCCAGCTTACCGCACAGAGTCCGCATGTCATGTGCACCATGCCCGCGCACCTTGGGCTGCCAGTGTATCCTGCATTCCTGCACTAGCATGCGTTTGTTGGGCCTACCTGACATCTCGTGGGCTGGGCTGTTACACTATAATTGGCTGCATGTAATCATAATTATAGTACGGTGAATAGATTTTCTTACCGCAGGGTGCTCTGCACAGTGACAGTACATTAAATATAGTTGGTAGAGTTTTCCAGTGATGGTCGTTGGTGGAATTGTCACATTTGCACCTTAGAGAGATGGAAACTCCTAAGATTTCCATGGGACAAAAAAATACCTGTAAAATCTTTCCTCAGTTGCACGGAGCATCCAATTTCTTTTCTTTTCCACCGTATACAAAATGTGGATAAAATCGCACCCACGTACAAATTTGCCTAGGCAAACCCTGGTGAATTTGACACGCAACAATTCGCTTACACTACTGTTACACACACGGCGGCGGCGGCGACCCCGGTGAACCGAACCGACGGCTCGCGGCGGCTAGCCGCCTAGCGCCGCGCAAGGGCCACCGCGGCAGTCACGGCGGCGCCGAGGAGCGGCAGCCGGAGCGCCGGCGACGGGTACGACCCGGACAGGAACGCGTACTGCTGCCCGCCCCCCGGCGCGCGGGTCGCCCCCGGCGGCGGCTTCTCGCAGTTGCACGGCGGCGGGCCCCCGTTGGCCGCCGCCGTCGCGGGCGGGGAGGGGTAGGCGTAGCCGGCCCCGGCGCCCGGGGGCGTGGACGGCGGCGGCGGGGAGTAGTAGTAGAACTGCTTCAGGGGCCCGTTGTCGTCCGCGGCGGCGGGTCCAGGAGCGAGGCGGCCGGCCGCCGCGAGGAGGAGGAGGACGGCGAGAGCGCGCGGTGCGGGCGCCATGGGAGAGGGCGAGGGAGACTGGGAGAGCTGGTAGCTAGCTCGATGGGCTACTGTGGCACGTCGCCGTGTGCCGCCTGCTGCTGCTGCTACTATATACGTGGCGGGGTTTGCGCGATGCGGCGTGGGAGGGCGTGTCGCGACTCGCACATGCGCGGCGCTACGACGGTGGCCTCGGATCTGGTGGTGGCGTCAAGGCTACGGTGGGCAATGCAAACAAGCCGTACTGTACGGTATATACGAGATATTCCCGGTTCAAAATTACAGCTAATTTCAATTTTTTCAAGATTCAAAAAGTTTACTACACTTCTAAATACATCGTATATGTAGCTGTATATATAGTTGACTGGTGTGTATTTGAAAACATTGCCGTAAAAGAGCGGAGCTAGGCTTGTTTATATATGTCGGTCGATATCGATGGTTTTATGCAAGACCGGTGATAAATCATTGTTAGGCACTATGCATATGTGGAGCACACACCCCGGTGTGTAAGAGTTCGATCATATATAATCTGAACAACAATTTATTTTCTCGCAATAAAAAAACAATTTATTCTCTCTACCCCGCTATGTGTTACTATATATGTGGCTTTGACTCGACGTGGGCTGCCTGGAATTCTGTGAGGAACCAGCCCAAGTTGATTCCGCCTAATCGAGTCATCGTCCATTGATCAACTTGATTAGAGGAAACCAATCCCGGTAGTCTTTGGAATGTGTCATGAGCACCGCCCAGGATTTTGTAACGAACATGGCACCATTTTATGCCATTTCGAGTGATTTTGGTGATCGAATGACAACACAACACTTGGACTAATATGATTGTTAAGATGATCATTCTCAGGCTATTAGGTTCAAGTGATGACAAAGAGAAAGAGAAAATAGACGTAGCAAGGCCTGAAGGGCAGCCCCTACGGGGGTTAGCGGACGGGGGTCGAGGGGGAGCCGCCCCTCGCGGGTCTCAGGGCAGCGCCCTGGAAGCTTTTCGGTCAGTAGCACCGGAAGAACCGACGCCATGGGCATCGGAGCATCCGATGGTAGTCGGAAGAACCGACGCCATGGTACTTTGGTGCAGAAGGGAGTCGAAGCCAAGTCAGCCTATAGGCACCGGTTGAACCGATGGGTCAAAAAAGGGCATCGGTGCATTGGGCGTCCTATGTTCCAGAGACGATGCAAGTCGCGCAAGAGACAAGTCTTCAACACCGGTTGAACCGGTGAGGCATCGGTGCATACCATCGGTGTAATGACGTCAGCGCCTAGGAGAAGATCCTTAAGCACCGGATGAACCGGTGATGCATCGGTACAAATCATCGGTTCAGCCGATGGCCACTGTGTCAGCTGTCAGAAGTTCAACGGCTACTTCGTGTTATGTGTGACCGGATGAACCGACGCTACCCCTGCCAGAGGCATCGGTTCTTCCGGTGATACGCAGATTTTCAACTGACCGTTGGAGCAACGGCTACAAGACTTGGTGGCCTATATATACGCCTCACCCCGGCCATTTGAAGATTGCTGGAGTCCCAAGACACCTCATACACATCCAAGAACATCTCCAAGCCATACAAGAGCTCATAGATCATATACTTAGCTTATAGCACTATCTTTGTAAAGTGTGAGTGCTAGATTAGCTCTTAGTGAGTGTGATTGCAAGGCCTTAAGCCTTTGTGCTATGGTTCTCTAGTGAACCAAAACAAGAGCTTGGTGCGCCGGCACCTTGGAGCGTGAAGCTCACCGGCAACGTCATCGACCCTCCGACTTGATGTGGAGCGGCAACGACACTTTGTGCGGGGGACGTGGAGACCCCCATCCTTTGTGGAGAAGCTCCTTAGTGGAACCCGGGGCCAAGGTGACCGTGATTGTGTTCACGGAAGAGACTTGGTGGCCGAGTAGCAATACTCTTAGTGAGTGCTACAACAGCGTGGATGTAGGTGTGCCTTTGTGGCTAACCGAACCACGGGATAAACACCCGCGTCAAGAGTTTGCTATCTCCTATCCCACTCTTTAAGCTTCCGCATTTCATACTAGCAATTTGTGTGCCTTTACTTTCATAGAATAGTTTCTTGATAGGAAAGACTATAGGTTGCTAAACTCTTTTGGGATAGGGGTTTTCACACTAGAACAACCTAGTTGCATATCTAGATAGCATGTTTTAGTTTAAGTTTTGTGCAAACTAGTTGGAGCCATAGGTCTAAGTTTTTAGAGTGCCTAATTCACCCCCTCCCCCTCTTAGGTTAGAGCACCCGATCACTTTCAGATTTAAACACACTCCACGAGCACAACAGTAACACCATTACATAGGCATGTCCAACACACGAGATTATATTACAAAGCGGTTCAAAGTTTAATACAACAAGTCCTCAGAGTTTTTGCAGCGGAAAGTTCTACTACTAGCACTCCATACATATCGCAAATAAGAAGGTAAAACTATATGCCGATAGTGCCCTTCACATAGCCACCGGCCATCTACTCCTCACCCGCACTTCCGTCCGCGGGGTAGAAGTAACCGAACACGGCCTCCGGCTGCGCATCACCTGCAACAACTTTAACGATAGCACCATGAGTACAAAAAGTACTCGCAGGGCTTATCCAATATGGGTATATAATATCCCGACCTCAAGGAGAATGCATTTGGTTAGTAGCAAGGATAGGGTACGGTATTTAACTTTTGCATAAAAGCATTTAACTTTGATCAAGTTGTAATAAACAAAAGACAGAGCATCTATGATCTCTAGAGCATGCATCAAACAATTGCATAAGTAAGGTATTCATAGATCATAAGCTCAATCTTCCATGAACTTCCTCGGTAACTCTACGTTAAAGTCAAAGTACAAGAGCGTGCTCAATATCCGAGAGGGCGGCTATTGCAATAGATCGAAAACCCTGCAGGGTTGTACAACTTTTTCCCACACGAGAACAAGACCAACGACCATACCCACGGCCAAGGATAAGTGTTGATTCATGCCTCAACCTTTCGCACAAACACAACCGACTATGAGCGAACGATTTGGGGTGGCGTTTGATCCTAGAGGTTCCTGGGAGCTTAGGGAGTTCACTTTAGTAACTAAATCTCACATGCATTAGGGTTTCGAAGCTCTAGGTCAACAATGGTGATTGGGCTCTAGGTGAGTTCTCGGCTTCAAATCCTAGGGCAATGGGGGATGGATCGGGGAGGGAAAACACTCACCGGCGTCGAGTAGGATACCGGCAAGGGCCTCAAGGCGACGGGGAAGGCTTGAAGTAGCTCGGGGGTCGCCTTCCTTGCTTCTGGCTTGATGGAGGAGATGGAGTAGAAGAAGAACTCGTTGAGGAAGCTCCTCCCCAAGGAAGAAGAGAAGATCAGGTGGTGTAGCTCGTCGGCGTCGATCTCCGGTGAGGCTCCGGCGAGGAGAAGAGGCTTCAATGGTGGAGGAGAGGGTGAAGCTCCTCCATGGCTTGGGGTTAGAGAGAAAGAGTAGTTTGAGTGAATGGGATGAGGGAGAGAGAGCACGGGTGCTCTGGTGGAAAAGAGGGCGTGGCTGACGCATGGGGGGTCCGCGAGGGTACGTGGCGCTAAGTTTCTGCGCGCATGACACGCACCAGAGGTGCACTAGCGGATCGTCCGCGAGGGAGTCACGGACTGTCCGCGGGTGGGGTGTCGTGGCAGTGAAGTCGATGAGTCCAAAGTGAATCATGGTCGGTCACGTGCCATAATTGCGGACCGTCCGCCGTATAGGGGCGGACTGTCCGCCACTACTATAATCAGTGGATTATCCTAAGTGTTGATTCACTCTTTAATTGCGAACTAATTATACTTAATATTTTAAGATGCACATGATGACATGTTTAATAGGGCTGTTACAAATTCCGTCGGTGGATCCGAGATCCATGGAAACACCGGTCAGCGTGGGAGCTGCTGCGGGCACGCTTTGACTCGACGCCTCGTCGCACGTCTTTTCTCGCCTTGTTTATTTTCCTCTATTTTTCAAAGGTCCCACAATTGCAGCCACGCTAAGGCATGGTCATGCACGTTGGCAGCTCCAGCAAGATCCAGCCGTGTAACAGTTTGAAGGTTGCACTTCTGATGCGTGTAACATGTCTTGTTCCAAAACTCTGGAGACGCGCAATGATTAGGGCTCTGGTTTTTCTTATCATAGCATAGCACACAATTCCCGAGAAAAAAATTTCACATGCATGGAGTACTAAACGAAGTTTATTTGCAAAACTTTTTCACGGATGTGTGTAACTTTTCACGACGAATCTAATGGTAGTAAATAATCGATGATTGGCTACAGTGATACCATTCTCTAATCGTGCGGTCAAAGGTCTCATTAAGTTCGTCTCGCGAAGTAGAACAGGGATGTGGAGTTAGTTTTGTAAATTACTTTTATTTAGTATCTCTAATTATTGGTCAAAATTTTTGTGCTATTTGTATTAAACCAAACCAAACAGGGCGTAGGTTGTAGGTACTAGGAGGAAATATGATACTGCCAGTGCAAATATATATACTATGGCTGCATTGCCAGTTTGCCACATAGATCACCTAAAACACAATTAAATTAGGGCCATGTTTGGATGAGGCGTGAAAAAGTTTTGAGAAAAACTTTTTGGTACTTTGACCACCAATTAAGGGTATTAAATAAAGTCTAATTACAAAATTAACTCCACAACTATGATACTGTAGCAGTTGCTCTAACTAATGAGGCCTTTGACTGTACGATTAGTGAATAATTGAGCGCGGCCACTGTAGCATCACTGTAGCCAATCATGATGAAACTTGAGTCATTAGATTCGTCTCGAAAAATTACACTCATCCCTGAAATTTTTTTGCAAATAGACTTCATTTAGTACTCATGCGGATATTCGTTTTTTTATGAAATTGTGATGTGACTCCTAACCAAACATGCCCTAGATGTGTCTTATTAGACCATTCTCGGTGGACGATTTGACTGTGTACCGTCCTCAGTCATCCTTTGTGCACCGTACCACCACGAGAAACACACGCGTATCCCACCAAACACAAACATCTCGGTGCCCCCACCCCCCACCCCAAGTCCCCAATCACTGCTGCACTGCCATTGCTGCCATCTGGCTGTTGGCTATCATTGTTGTGTCAGGGCATGAGCAATGTATACAGTTCAAGTGGTAAATAAGGTGGGATCCAGCCAAGCAGTAAATAGTTAAGGGGTGTTTAGGCCGTGTTTAGTTGCGCGTTGTAAAGTTTTTGAAAAGACATATTTCTACATTTGAAGTACTAAACATAGACTAATTATAAAAATAATTACAGAACTCGTCTGTAAATCACGAGACGAATCTAACGAGACTAAGTAATCCATCATTAGAGGCTATTTACTGTAGCATTACTGTAGCAATTTAGCATCTAATTACAGCCTAATTAGGTTCATTAGATTCGTCTCGCCATTTACAGACAGCAGTCGCAATGTGTTTTTTATTTCGTCTAGATTTAAATCTCCATGCAAGTGCCGAAATTTTTTTTTGGAATTTTGATTTTTGTAACTAAACACGGCCTTAGTTTCCAAAACAAAAAAATTTTGGGTGTCACATCAGCGTTTGACCAGATATCGGGAGAGCTTTTCGAACACTAATTAAAAAACTAATTTCAGAACTCACTTGGAAACCGCAAGACGAATCTTTTGAGGCCTTTGACCGCATCATTAGCACATGTGGGTTACTGTAGCACTTATGTCTAATAATGCCCTAATTAGGCTCAAAAGATTCGTCTCGTCGTGTACATCCAAACTGTGTAATTAGTTTTGTTATTTAATTATATTTAGTGCTTCATATATGTGTTTAAAGGGGAGATGAAAATTTTTGGGTGAAACTCTACAATGATTATATTTTGGTGCGGTAAGCAAGGTGGATCCTGCTGAGATTAAAAAAACATCCTTCTCCAACCTCCAGTGATTCTAGATGTACAAAGCTACAACAAACATATTGTATTTTAATCTCTTGGTAGTAGTTGCAGCCGACTCCTGCTGCAATGCCTAGGGTGTGTTTAGTTCAATTTACATTTTGCGTTTTTACATTTTTTAAGGGAATCTTCAATATTTGAAGTACTAAATGTAGACTAATCGCAAAACTAACTATAGATCTCGTCTGTAAACTACGAGACGAATCTAATGAGCCTAATTAATCCATCATGAGAGCATGTTTACTGTAGCATTACTGTAATAAATTTGGTGTCTAATCACGTCCTAATTAGGCTCATTAGATTCGTCTCGCGATTTACAATCCATATGTGTAATGCGATTTATTTTTCGACTACATTTAGTATACTATGCAAGCGATTTAAATTGTTTTTACGTTTTGTCTTTACAGCATCTAAACACGGCCTTACTATTACTTGCTACCAGTAGTAAGGTAGCATTTATTGCTTCCTATTGATTTTTCACTCCATTGTGTGTGCCCCTTGAGGTGCCTACAGTGAAAGTGTGGGCGCGATATTTCGGCCCCGTTTGGCAGGCCTCAAAGGAGCTCCAAAACCGGCTCCACCCAGAGCCCTGCGTGGAAACGGCAGCAGCTTCGTGTCAGGAGCCGCAGGTGAAGCCCCTCACAGCTTCCACGCGCGAGGCGGAGTCGGAGAAAGAAGCTCCGCGCTCTCCTCCTCCATCCGTTAGACAGACTTGTCCTCGCGAGGGGTGGAGGGAAACGATGAGGCGAGGCGCAGTGGGAGTTTGAGGTAGCAGCAAAATTTGGAGGCGCGGCGGGAGCTCGCGAGGCCGGAGGGAGATGCATGCGCAGCTGCTGGAGCTCGAGGCGGCCGCGGCGGGGCCCGTGGCGGCCAGCGGGAGCTCGTGGCTGGAGATGGGGAAGGCTGGCAGGACCGCGAGGTGGCTGCGGCAGGAGACGAGCGGCCGGTGGGAGCTTGCGGCTGCAAACCGGGATAGGCCACCTGGCCAGTGCGAGCTCGTGTCAGGAGCCCCGGGCAAGCCGGCGGGAGCTCGTGGCCGCGGGGATGGACAATGCCGCTCCTTGCCCAAGCCTGCAACCGATGCACATGGGGAAGAAGAGGATAAGGAGGAGAGAGCTAAGGGTGAAGGAAAAATAAAAAGAAAAGAAATAGGAACAATTAAGAAAAAATAAGGGTACTATGGTCATTTCCTTCTTTAGGTTACTAGGAGGAGCCGTTTTGCCTGACGTTTTTCAAAACAGTTTCAACTCCACCAAAGAAGCCGCTCCATTAGAAGTGCTGGAGCTGGAGCTGTTTTTTGAGGAGCTGGAGCTGTTTTTTGAGGAACCGAAGTCCTACCAAACAGGCCCTTCATCTTGGCGAGTGTACATGCGTGTACGAGCTTCAGCGCCTTTGTCGTGTGTTTTGCGAAAAAAAAGTCATAAATGACATATGTGCGCTAGGGCTTGATCTATTCAGTATTTATACATCTACGGTACCGAAATAACAATTTTTATCTAAATCAGCTCCTTTAAAATTCAGGGAGTAAATCTAACCTAAAAATGAAGTGATGATTACCTTACTACGCTTGGAGCACACCTAGGGCACATGGACTCCTCTAATTTTGAAGCCTTCCCACGTGAAGTCACCATAAACTGCCACCGCTGGTCAAGACACAACTCCTCTCTCCAATCATATAAAATCTTGTGTGTAGAGGATACAGATTGCTAATTTTAGCTTATCTCCCCTCGTCGGGCGTCGAATGAGTTGATTCCTCCAACCTGGCCGTGTTTAGTTCCAACGCAAAAAAATTTTGCGTTAGAATCTTACTAATTTGAAGTACTAAATGAAATCTATTTATAAAACTTTTTGCACAGATGGGTTGTAAATCGCGAGACGAATCTAATTATGCTAATTAATTTATAATTAATCAATAATTAGCGGATGGTTACTGTAGCATCACTGTTGCAAATCATGGATTATGTATGCTCATTAGATTCGTCTCGCGATTTACAGCCCATCCATGTAAAAATTTTTATAAATAGACTTCATTTAGTACTCAATATATGTGTCGAAACATTTGATGTTACATTTTTTGCGTTTACGGAGTGGGAACTAAACAGGGCCCAAACTGCTCTTCCAGGAGAGAGAGCAGCTAGACAGACACTGAGCTAATGAGTTAACTGGGCCATCTTCCGAAGTCAGAACTTGTTACGGGAAGTTGATTGCAGAAATGCACAATTTACCTGTCCAAAACACACTGGGTCGTCCTTTTACAAGTATTTTTGTTCCTGGTCTAACGCCTTAAATCTATATAATCTATATCGATGCAATCCATTAAATATTATAATTGTATTTCTCTTAACCCTCATGTTGTCACGTCATCAACCCTTTAAGGCTTGCTCCAATGGTTCCCTGGAACCGCCCCCCACCCTACGTAGGGGGAGATTTGGGGGGAAATTCCCTCCAACGGTTCCCCCAAAGCTCCCTCTATACGGGTATATAGGGTGAGTTTCAACTCCCCCTATATTCTAATCACACCGTTTCTTCACGATATTAATTCCGTTTGAGCCCCGTAACATGATAATAATGCGTATTATGACAGTACAAATATTGTATGATTTTTTTAAATTCAAAAACGATAAATAAATAGTTAGTTAATGAGTGATAGTATATAGAGGGAATAGATATGGGGGAAATGGTTGGAGAGGAGTTATAGGGGGAGGAGTTTTTTGGAGGGAGGTAGTAAAATATAGTAAAATATAGTAAATAGTATGTTTGGGGGGAGTTGGAGAGGGGGATGGTTGGAGATAGCCTAAGTGTCATGATTTCTATTTCTCTCAATCATGTTTTCCATATATTTCCACTATGTTGCGGTTCATCAAAAGTATAAATAAAGAAGAAGTCCAACAACCCACACTACTGCAAAAAACGTTTCTAGGGGCGGGTATAATTGCATTTTCAAGGACAGGTGTGCCACCCGTCTCTGTCTCCCGCAGCTAGAAATGAGATTTTCCAGGGGCGGGTAAAGAGCCCGCCCCCATCACCTGTTCCTAGAAATCGATTTCTAGGAGCGGGTCACTCTATCACCCGCCCCTAGTAATTGATTAAAAAAATAAAAAAATTGACTAGCCAGGCGCTGCAGCTCGGGCTGCCGCGCTCCGCCGCCCGCCGAGCCGCGCCGCCACCGCTCCGCGTCGCGCCTCTGCCGGGTCGCGGCGCCCAGGGCCGCGGCCCCTCTGTCTCCGCCGCACCTGGCCGTCGCCGGGGAAGAAGGCCGCGCCCCTGCCGAGCCGCGCCGGAGCCGAGGGCGGCGGCCGCCGCTTCGTGTTGCGCCGGGTCGCGGCCGCGGCCCCTCCGTCGCCGCCGCTCCTAGCCGGGGAAGAAGGCCGCGCATGGCTGCCGCCGCCGCGGCACGAGGGCACGCGCCGCCGCTGCGGGACCCAGGCCTGGCCGCCGGGCTGCCACTGTGGAAGGCCGCCAGGCTTCCCTTGCGCGGGTGGAGGCGGGCGCCTCCGCCGCCGGGCTCGCTGCGCCAAGCGTTGGCCGCCGCGCTCGCCCCGGCCACTGGCCGTCGGCCGCTGCACCCCCTCCCCCCCGGTCGCCGCGCTCGCCGGGCCCCCCGGCCTCGCGCTGGCCGAGGGCGCCGTCCCCGGCCGCCCGCAAGGCTGCCGTCCCAGAGGACCGCGTCGTGCCCCATGCTCCAAAGGATTAGATAGAGGAGATGGGTGGATAGACAGAGGAGAGAGATGAGAGATGAGTGGATAGACAGAGGGGAGAGATGAGAGAGCTGCCGCTGGTGCCCAGATATTAATAGCTGCCTCTGTAAGCATCTAGGCCCTCTAGGTATGTTTCGGTGATTAATGAGAACCATTATTGTGACTAATGAGTTTGTGCAGCTTAATGAATCATTATCGCTCATTTGGTCATATGTCAAAAGAGGCCCCTCAATTTCGTTATTCAAAAAGGCGATCTCGGTATTCAACTCAAATATATATCAAGACTAAGGATCTTTCTAGTCCTAAGTGTCGTAAGGTTGAGAAGAACACTTAGGTTAGTATATGTTTTATAGTTTTGTAGTGATCGCACTATTAAGAGGGGTTAAGGTCAAGTAACTTGAGCATGGACATGGTCATTTAAAAATGGATGCACACTATGGTCACTCAGGTTCCTAAAAGTTCAAATAAGTGGTTTTCAACTTATATCTCAAGAATATTTGGATTTCATTTAAGACTCAAATCAGAAAAGGCAAAATCAGAAAAAGTTTATACACCGGTTTAACCGACGACTCAACTTTTCTATACGTCAGTTAAACGCAGTTATCAGAGTCTGGACAGGTTCTATACACCGGTTAAACCGACGATGTTTGAAATGAACGTTGGTGCATTAGTCCAGAGTTGGTTTTTCCAGGGTGTTTCAAGTTTTATACACCGGTTAAACCGACGATGTTTGAAATTAGCGTCGGTGCAATTATCCAGTGAGTTGGTTTTCTCAGGGATTTCAGAAGTTATACTCACCGGTTAAACTGACGATGGATTTGAGTTAACGTCGGTGCAGTTGTCCAGAGACTTGGTTTTTCAGTTGATCAGTAGACAACTACACTCACCGGTTAAACCGATGATACGTCGGTTATTCTGCCCAAGTTGTAACGGCTAGTTTTCCAAATGGGCAGTTTACATTCATCGGTTAAACCGACGCTGGATATTGGAGGTTCGTCGGATTAACCGGCGCTAAGCAGTTTTCTGGCAGCTTTTCTCCAACGGCTCTATTCGTGTGAGCTGCCTATATATACCCCTCCAATGGGTCATTTTGCACTCTCTTGACACCAGGCAACATTCATACACTATACTATTGTTGAGAGCCACCTTGAGCTTCATCTTCCACACATTTGTTCATTCAATCATTCAAGAAGCAAGACTAAGGACTTGAGTAGAGAGAAGCTTGTGTGCATCCGTTCTTGGTGATCGATTCTTGCTCAAGTGAAGGCCCTAGCTTGTTACTCTTGGTGATTGGCAGCACCTAGGTGATCTTGGTGATTGAATGTGTTTCTTACGGAGCTTGCCAAGGATTGTGGGAGCCCGAAGAAGTTTGTACGTGGCTTGAGCTCCACCACGCCGGGATGGTGAACGGAGACTCTTAGTGAGCGCCCAAGTCTCGGTGACATGGGAGGTGACAAGACTCTTAGTGAGTGTTACAATGTGGATTAGGGGTGTGTGCCAACACATCGACACCACGGAAAAAAATCCTGTTGTCTCTTGTCCACTCTTTCATTTCAAGCACTTACTTTCTTGCAATTATTCTTGTGTTTGACCTTAGAGATCATAACTTAGTTCTACCTTACTTACTTTCATATCTTTGTTAGCTTGTGTAGTTTGCTTAGTTAGCCGGTTGGTGAATTGAGCCTTACTAGCATTGTATAGGTTAAGGTTGCTTTAATTATTTTAGAAATTTGAAAAATGCCTAATTCACCCCCCTCTTGGTCCATCGATCCTTACAATTGGTATCAGAGCCTCGTTGCTCATTTGGATCATTAGGCTTAACCGTCTCATTTCGAGGGCAATAACTTTGCCTATTGGAAAGTTCGTATGGCCGCATACCTTGATGCGATTGCCCCCGAAGTGTGGTTGGCAACAAAGACCGGGTTCACCGGAACTCCCACATCGGAACAACTCAAGTGGAATGACAGGGCTAGAAATGCAATTTTTGAAGCCATTAGTGAGGAAGACTTTGCTATAGTAAATGGCATGGACTTAGCAAGTGATATTTGGAAAGAGCTAATTGAAATTCATGAAGGCTCCACAAAAGTTCGTGAACAAAAATATCACTTGTTTAGAGCTAAATATGATTCCTTTAAGATGCTAGCACATGGAAATTGCAATGATATGTATTCTCGATTGAATGTCATTGTCAAGGACATTAATGCTCTTGAAGTTTCTAAAATTGACAGTGGCTCCATCAACCGCAAGATTCTCATGCTCCTTCCGAAGTCCAAGTACAATATCATCAATGCTATGCTTTAAAAGGAGAATCTTGGTACGATGGAAGTGGGAGAGCTTGTGGGCGAAATTCGCGCTCATGAAATGGGTATCCTTGGTATGTCCGAAGAGCCAACTACAAGCAAGTCAATCGCTCTCAAAACCAAGGCAAACAAGTCCCGCAAGCTCAAGATGATCAAGCAAGAATCAAGCTCAAGCAATGAAGAAGAAGATCATCATGAAAGCTCATCCGATGATGAAGAAGATGGAGAACATGCTCTCATGATGAAAAAGTTCACACGCTTGAGCGATAAGATAAACAAGAAGGGTTACAACTTTGACCCTAAAAGAAGAATGTTCCGGCCAAGGGAAGATGTCAAGCACAAAACATGCTACAATTGTGGAGAAAAAAACCACATCTCTCCCGATTGCCCCAAGCCGGACAAAAGAAAAAAGGACAACAAAAGCAAATATCGCCATGATTCAAGCGATGATGAAGAGGATGAAAAGAAGAACAAGAACAAGAAGCTTGGGAAGAAGAAGAGCCATGACAAGAAGACCAAGCTCTTCCCAAAGAAGAAAGGGCACACCAAGAGAAACTTCTTGGTGGAAAAACAAGAGTGGGTGACCTATATCTCATCAAGTGAAGATTCAAGTGATGAAGAAGACATCGTCACCATCGCCCTCACCAATGAAGAATCACCGCTATCTCCGCCTCCCATGTGCCTCATGGCAAAATATAACACAAAGGTATGTGAGGTGGATAGTGACAATGATAGTGATGAAGAGCTTGACCCTTATGAGTTTACTAACCTCATTAATGAGTATACATCCGTTATCAAGAGGGGAAAGGGCAAAGTCAAGATTCTTGAGAGCACTCATGCCAAGTTAGAGCTTGTCCACTCCGATTTGCTTATCAAGTACAATGACTTGCTCAAAAAGCACAATGAGTCACTTGTACTTGCTAAGCAAGTTGAAGAGAGCCATAAAAAGCTTAAACAAGAACATAGGGAGTTGACTCACAAATATCAAGAACTTGAATTTGCCTATGAAGCAATTGACCCAAGTCTTGAGAACTTTGTCAATGAAACCATTGAAAAGGTCAATGCTTCTACTTCATGTGATGACCTACTCATTAATGCAAATACTACTAATATTGTGCCCGAGCTTGCTCCTTCCAGGGAAAAGTAATTGATGGATCAAGTGGCAAGCCTGAAGAGTAGTGTGGAGAAGCTCTCAAGAGGAGAATACATCCACAAGGAAATTCTCTTCAACAATGCACGTGACTATGGCAAAAGAGGTCTTGGATCATTTCCGGAGCCAAATCAAGGCACTACTCCATCTCCGGAGATCAAGACTAGCTTCATCAAAGAAGTTGGTTCATATTGCCAACATTGCCAAGTCACCGGGCACCACACTAGGGAGTGCACCTTACCATCACGCCCTCTTCCTACTTTACCAAAGAATTACTCATCAATGTTTCAAAATAACCATTTTCTTTTGAGTAAAGTGAAGGGAAAGGTGAAGGCCAAATTCATTGGCAAAATTACTAAGGAGTCAAAGAAGAAGCTCCCCAAGCAACTTTGGGTCCCAAAAGCTCTTGTCACACATGTGCAAGGCACAAAGCTTGTTTGGGTTCCAAAAACTCAAAAGTGAATTCTCATGTGTGTAGGTGAACTACAAAGCCGGTGGAAAACATTGGGTACTTGATAGCGGTTGCACTCAACACATGACAGGCAATGATAGCATGTTCACCTCTCTTGAAGACCCCGGCGATCATGAACATGTCACCTATGGTGATAATTCAAGGGGAAAAGTCTTAGGTTTGGGTAGAATAGCAATTTCAAAAGATTTATCTATTTCTAATGTCTTGTTTGTAGAACCATTTAGTTTTAATCTTATTTCAATTGCTCAATTATGTGATCTTGGACTAACGTGTACCTTTGACAAGAATGGTGTTGTAGTAACTCTTGAAGAAGACAAGTCATTGGTATTCACGGGGTTTAGGCATGGCAACATTTACTTGGTGGATTTCTCGTCAAAGCAAACAAGCACCATGACATGCCTCTTCACCAAGTCATCTCTTGGGTGGCTTTGGCGTAGAAGAATTGCTCATATTGGCATGAGCAACCTCAAGAAAGCCCACAAGAGAGGGATGATCACCGGCTTGAAGGACGTCACATTTGATAAGAACAAATTATGTAAAGTATGTCAAGCCGGAAAGCAAGTTGCAACACATCATCCCATCAAGACCATGTTGTCTACCTCCAAGCCGCTCGAGCTACTACACATGGATCTCTTTGGTCCAACTACATACAAGACCATTGGTGGTAACCTCTATTGCCTAGTAATCGTTGATTATTTTTCACGTTATACTTGGGTCATGTTTCTAGGCGATAAGGGTGAAACTCCGGAAGTCTTCAAGACATTTGCAAGAAGAGCTCAAAGGGAGTACAACTCCCCAATTGTGAAGATCTGGAGTGACAACGGCACCGAGTTCAAGAATATGAAGATTGAAGAATGGTGCGATGAAGAGGGCATCAAGCATGAATTCTCCGCCACCTACACGCCTCAACAAAATAGAGTGGTGGAAAGAAAGAACAAGACACTCATCACTCTAGCAAGAGTAATGTTGGATGATTATGGCACGTCCGAGAAGTTTTGGGCGAAAGCAATCAATACGGCTTGCCATGTATCCAACCGAGTGTATCCTCACTGACTCCTCAAGAAAACTCCATATGAGCTCATCACCGGGAAGAAACCAAATATATCCTACTTTCGAGTTTTTGGTTGCAAATGCTTCATTTATAAGAAGAAAAGGCTCGGTAAGTTTGAGAGTAGATGTGATGAAGATTTCTTTCTTGGTTATGCATCAAACTCCAAAGCATATAGAGTATTCAATCAAACCTGCGGGTTAGTTGAAGAAACATGTGATGTGGAGTTTGATGAATCTAGTGGCTCCCAAGAGGAGGTTGTTGGCTATGACAATGTAGGTGATGAGAAGATTGATGAAGCTTTGAAAAAGATGTGCATTGGGGATATCAAGCCGGAAGAGGTGCATGAAGGCAATGATCAAGGGGGAGGATCTTTCTCGTCTACACCAAGCACCTCCATGGCACCCCAAGTGGATGAAGATCAAGAAAAAAATGATCCACAATCTCAAGAAAATGTGCCAACGCCAACACCCCAAGTCCAAGAACAAGAAGAGCAAAATGTTCCACCACAAGTGCAAGTCACTCATGATCCACCCCAACAAGCATCCACGCATGTACCGCTAGTGAAGCATGGTCGCATCTCTAAGGATCATCCAGTTGATCAAATCATTGGTAGTCCTTCCAAGGGAGTAAGAACTCACTCTAAGCATGCCTCATTTTGCGAACATTACTCGTTTGTTTCTTGTATTGAACCCACTAGCATAGAGGAAGCACTTAAGGACTCGGATTGGGTGATGGCCATGCAAGAAGAATTAAACAACTTCACTCGCAATGAAGTTTGGGTCCTCGAAGCTCCTCCGAAAGACAAGAACATCATCGGCACTAAGTGGGTCTTCCGAAACAAGCAAGATGAACATGGGGTGGTGATACGCAACAAAGAAAGACTTGTGGTAAAAGGGTTCTCTCAAGTCGAAGGTTTGGATTTTGGTGAAACTTTTGCTCCGGTCGCAAGACTTGAAACTATCCGCATCCTTCTTGCTTACTCTTCACATCATAATATCAAGTTATATCAAATGGATGTGAAAAGTGCATTCTTAAATGGCGTTATTAACGAACTTGTTTATGTTGAGCAACATCCCGGGTTTGAAGATCTGAGGAATCCTAACCATGTTTATAGGTTGCACAAGGCACTCTATGGACTCAAACAAGCTCCAAGGGCTTGGTATGAGAGGCTTCGTGACTTCCTAATCATGCAAGGCTTCAAGATCGGTAGGGTGGACACCACATTGTTCACAAAAGACGTCAACGGGGATCTTTTCATTTGTCAAATTTATGTTGACGATATTATCTTTGGCTCAACTAATGATTCACTAAGTTATGAGTTTGCTACCATGATGTCTAGGGAATTCGAGATGTTCATGATCGGCGAATTGACCTTCTTCCTTGGTTTTCAAGTCAAACAATTGAGGGAAGTGACATTCATTCATCAAGAAAAGTACACTAAAGATATCTTGAAGAAGTTCAACATGGATGAATGCAAGCCGATCAAGACACCCATGGCAACCAATGGGCATCTCGACTTGGATGTGGACGGTAAACCGGTTGATCAATCCCTCTATCGTTCTATGATAGGCTCTTTGCTTTACCTTACCGCATATAGGCCCGATATAATGTTTAGTGTGTGCTTGTGTGCCCGCTTTCAAGCAAACCCAAAGGAATCACACCTCTCGGCTGTGAATAGGATCCTTCGGTATCTCAAGCACACCCCAAGCATAGGCTTGTGGTACCCCAAAGGCGCTAGCTTAGATCTCTTGGGATACTTGGATTCGGATTTTGCCAGAAGCCGTGTGGATCGCAAGAGTACCTCTGGGGGTTGCCACTTGCTTGGGCGTTCTCTAGTTCCTTGGTCGAGTAAGAAGCAAAATTTCGTGGCTTTGTCCACCGCGGAAGCGGAATATATAGCGGTCGGTGCATGTTGTGCCCAAATTCTATATATGAAGCAAACCCTTTTGGACTTTGGTGTGAAACTAGATAGGATACCACTCCTTTGTGACAATGAAAGTGCCGTAAAAATTGCCAAAAATCCGGTTCAACACTCTCGCACAAAGCACATTGATATTCGCCATCACTTCTTGCGTGATCACGAAGCTAAAGGAGACATATCTCTTCAAGGTGTGAGATTCGAGGAGCAATTGGCAGATATTTTGACAAAACCATTAGATGAGAGTACATTTGTTAGGCTAAGGAATGAGCTTAATGTGTTAGATGTGGCAAACGTCATGTAAGTTGCCATGTCATATAGAAAAATGCATACATATAGGACACTTGTCTAACCATGGTAAGATAGTGATGAGCATGAGTTTAGCTAGAGGTGGTGGTCCACTTGTTTTCCTCTAGGCTTGTAGAAAGGCTCATCATGAAGAAGCTTCCCGTGGGTTCAAACTTGATAAGTAGAACTTAAATTCTTGTTATGCATTTCTTATCATGTAGATGTGCACTTCATGTTTACTCTTCTTTTGCATGTGGTTGTAGCTTGCACCATCATTGCATGCGTAAGGGTCACAAAGGAGATCACTTGATGAAAATGAGACTTGTTTCATATGCAAGATCTTAATTCATGAAAAGTGAATAGAGCAAAGTGTTAGGTGCGTTATTGCCTAGTGAGTCATGTCATGATGAGTTTGAAGCTCTCTATCTTCAATATTCCTATGACAAGGCTCATACATTTTATTTGGCGCTTTGTCTCGCTTTGCGGCTTTTCCTTGTATTCAAAAAGAAAAACTATTAAGCTAGTGTGCTACCCTATTTATTTTGAGGGGTAAAGTCGCCTATGCAAGTCCATTAACTTGAGTTTAGTTGAATCTTATAAGTTTATTGGACTTAGCATAGAAGAGTGAGCTAAGAGAAGGTTTTTCAGGTTCACCGGTTAAACCGACGCTTAATGGATCTATACCCATCGGTTTAACCGGCGTTACTAAGTTTCTGTCTCAGCTCAGACAAACTAGGCGTTCAACCGACGTATACAAAAGTCACAGCATCCGATCAACCGGTGAACGTAACTCAGATATGACCCAACAATCAACCAGTGATAGCAGCGTTCAACCGGCGAGTTCAAAATGCATAACATCAAATCAACCGACGCTCAAGACCTAGGCATCGGTTTAACGCGTTAAGGAAAAATGCGGGGCCCACCTGTCATATATGTTTTGTGCCCGTGCCGACGGCCCCTGTTTTCCTCTCTTCCTTCACGCCGCCACGCACCCGTTCGCCCTCGCTCACGCCGCCGCTCGCCCACGCCATCACCGCCGCTCGTTCCACACGCCTCCTGCACACCGCCCGTTCCACGCGCCGCCTGCACTCTGCCGGCCCAGCCACCGCCACCGCTGCGCATCCAGCGCCGCCCGCCTGTGCCGCCCATCTGCGCCGCCCACGCACGCCACCGTACGCCTCCGCACCTCCGTGCTTAGAGCCGCCACTCCCGCACAGCGCATCGCCCACGCAGCAGCACCCCACGCCGCAGCCGCAGCCGCAGCCGCAGTACCTTCTCGCCAAGTGCTCGCCAAGTGTTCGACAGATTGCCTGATCGAGATGGGTCGCGAGAAGAGGAAGGGAAAGGAAGTTGTGTTCGAGAAGCCCGTCCGCAAGCGGACTCGCGCAGAGAGAGAGAGGCCGAGAGGGCCGAGATGGTGGCCAAGGCCGCCGAGGAGCAGGCATCAGGCCGTGCTCGACCGTTCAGTATCAGGGAGCAGCCATCCAGGGGCAGAGGCAGAGGCCGAGGTATGGGCAGAGTCCGAGGTGCCAAGGCCACCAGAGCCACGACTGAGGCAGCTGCAGAGTCAGATCGCTCAGAGTCAGATGCAGATTCAGATGTAGCACTGTCAGAGCAGTCCAAGGGAGAGAGTGCTCAGGGGTCACAGACTCCACGACGTTCTGGACGCACTCGGCAGACGTCCCCAGCAGGAGAGTCTTCGCCCGCGACTGAGCGTCGCACTAGACCGAGGACGCGAGGAGGTCACCAGCCACAGGAGCCTCGCAGGTCCGCAGCAGCAGCAGCAGCCCGTAGAGCCGAGGCCCTAGAGGCCGAGCGCGTAGTGTTCCGTATGGACACTGTTGTGCGTCTGGAGCCTGGTGTGCTGCTCCAGAACTTGACCAAGGCCAATGCGGCGAAGGTCAAGAGGCTCAGGTGGAGTGTTGGAGAGGAGGACTGGTTCCCCGTGACCCGTGACAGTAGGGTCGACCGTAGACTCTGGACACTTCTTCAGGCTAGCTTCTACGAGACCTACCAGAGGCGAGGGCACAGGATCTTTTCGCACAGGGTGCTCGACTGGGTCTCACTGAGGACAGCTGCAGGGGGAGCAGATGTCAGAGAGCATTTTGCTCACTTCAGAGGCCTGCCCAGGCTGCTTCAGATAGAGCAGAACAGATATATCGAGAACAGGGTCAGAGTGTTTTATGCCACAGCCTGGATCGCTCCCGAGCGCAGAGCCGTACACTTCGTGTTTGGAGGCCAGGTTTTTGGTTTGTCCAGGGCGACAATTGCAGGGATTCTCGGAGTCGATTTGGTTGATGTCTCCCTACACGAGATGGTATACAGAGACGCAGATCCACCGTGCAGAGCGATGATTGGCAGGATTGCACCTTCTCACGAGGCGATCTCTCAGTGTTTCCGCCAGCCGTTTCCAGCCTCGTATGCCAGAGTCCCTAGCTTGCTGACCCCAGAGGCGTACGTTGTTCACATGGCACTCTGGAGGACCCTGTTACCGAGGAGTGGCTACCTAGAGGGGTTCACTAGTTTGTAGCAGCTGCTACTTCTTCACATACTCACTCACGAGCCGTTTGACATTGTTGACTTCATTTTGGCTGAGATCGAGGATGTGATCACTGACGGGATGGGTGTTGTACGTCAGTTCCCTTATGCTCACTGGATCAGCTATATATGTTCTATGATTGTGCCAGCTGAGTCACCCGTCAGTGCAGTATACCGTCAGGATGAGGCTCCCCGGTTCCCAGTTTACCGTCCGACAGCTCCCCAGGACCGAAGGAGAGGCAGACAGGCCGAGAGAGCTGCTATGGCACAGCTATCACCAGAGGCACATGCCCGAGTAGTACAGGAGGACGAGACACTTCTGGCAGCCGAGGCACAGCTTCCCGGAGGGGATGATGAGATTCACTAGTCTGAGCTTTAGTCAGACTCCTCCGAGGATGCCGAGTACTTTCCTGCAGCACCCGCCAGTCACGACCACGAGGCAGGAGGGTCTAGAGAGCCAGCTCACTCGTCACCCGCAACTGCCACAGTCACAGAGTCCCAGGTGACTCAGCCATCCGAGCTTACCTCTCTTCTTCAGCAGCTTGTCACTCAGCAGCGAGAGGATCGGATAGCACAGGAGGAGGCCAGGAGAGCTCATGAGGCCCAGCTAGCAGCTATTCAAAGAGAGGCTGCCCGAGAGCGTGCTGCAGCCGAGGAGCGTTTTGTCGGGCTCATTGATCGAGTATCACAGAGGACAGACGCTCAGTTTCAGCAGATGTAGCAGGGCATGATGGCGATGTTCGGGATGATCACACAGCTATACACTCACACCGGACTCGCCCCGCAGCAGCCATGCCTTCAGGGTGTTGGAGCACCTCAGCTTACAGTCACTCCAGCTCCAGCCCCTACTGTAGCTCCAGCTACTTCGGCGACACCGGAGACCATGTTCTCGATGTCCGCACTCCTTGGGTCTGCCGGTCGTCCGCTCTTCTCACCACTGCCAGCGACTACACTCTTCCAGGACTCACCGTCGGCAGTTCAGTCAATCGCCCTCCCCGTTGTACCACAGACACTACCTTCAGGGGGAGGAGGAGAGGTGTCTATAGTTCCGCAGTCGACACAGCCGGCAGCCTCAGCACTCACTACTTCAGATGTTGATGCATCTTCTGCTGAGCCGGTTACTACTTCTACGGACCCTCTCCTAGGCAGTACTAGTACGAGAGCCTCTACGATAGCTACACCCCGTGTCAGCCCCGACCAGCAGCTCCCGTCCGTCACCGAGGGCTCTCCGTCGCGCTGGCCGAGGGCGCCGTCCCCGGCTGCCCGTAAGGCTGCCGTCCCAGAGGACCGCGTCGTGCCCCGTGCTCCAAAGGATGAGATAGAGGAGATGGGTGGATAGACAGAGGAGAGAGATGAGAGATGAGCGGATAGACAGAGGGGAGAGATGAGAGAGCTGCCGCTGGTGCCCAGATATTAATAGCTGCCTCTGTAAGCATCTAGGCCCTCTAGGTATGTTTCGGTGATTAATGACAACCATTATTGTGACTAATGAGTTTGTGCAGCTTAATGAATCATTATCGCTCATTTGGTCATATGTCAAAAGAGGCCCCTCAATTTCGTTATTCAAAAAGGCGATCTCGGTATTCAACTTGTCGGTACCCTGCAACTGGGGTACCCACTCCTACTGTGCCAAGACTCGCATAGTTATCCGTAACAACGCCCTAAGGAGCTTAGCAGTCGGACCCCTGGGGTTCGACTCCATCTCACCGGACCAACGGTCCCGGACCCGCTTCCCGCTCGGGGACGGGTCTGGTGTCACCACGTGTCCCAGAGGTGGAAATGCTCAGTACCTATGGCCGCGGACCCGGACCCCCGCACGTGGGTCCGGGACCTCCACGTGCCTTCCGGACTCCCGCAGATGGGTCCGGGACCTCCACGTGTCTATCCGGACCCCCGTGAGCTCTCGGCTCAGCTAGCTGCTCGGGAGGGGTCCGGAGCCGCCACGTGTCACGCAGACGCGGGCGCGGACACAAGCCTTCCGCTGGAAGCTCCCTCACCCACCCGCATTAAGTGCGAGTGGTTGAGGCGTGCTCTGCTGCCGCTGGGCACGGGGCAGCTTTTGTCAGTCCACACTGTGGATCGCCAGTTGCCGAGGCGGCTCGACAGTTACCAAGGCAAGCATTAAAGACTCAGCGCCGCGCGCATGGGCGACGAGTCATGATGACCAACTACTGACTAGAGCAACAATGCACGTTGCTACAGTGGACTGAGTCAGTAGTTCGGCGCTTCATCATGACCTCGACGCGCAGCTGCAGAGGCTAGACTCTACTCCGACAGGACAGCTCAAGACCATCCCTGGTCAGAAGCTACGCATGAAAGCCGACGACAAGATCTCCGGATCTGAGGCATTGAAGGCCAAAGTGTAGTTTATAATACATCGCCGGGTCCACATGTCGGGGCCTCGCTCAGTGTACGTGCTCCCCTTGGACATATAAAAGGGAGAGCATGCCCGCTAGAACACAGGGAGGCTCCCCAGACACACAAGCTCTCACGAACTCTCTCACTCTTGTGGGAGGGCAATACAACACACAATGGACGTAGGGTATTACGCTCCGGCGGCCCGAACCACTCTAAATCTTGCTGTGTTCATCGTGTTCTTGAGTGAGATCTACCTAGGACTAGCTAACCCCCGAGTACACACCCTCTGGGCTAGGGCGGGTGCCTTCCGCCACCCGGCTGTGGTTATCCGCGCCGACATTTGGCGCGCCAGGTAGGGGTATTTAGCTGGTCGTAGTTCATCTCTTCCTCGTCTCCATGGTTCGTGTGGACGACGTGGAGATGACAGAGGGTGTGGCATCATCCGCGCCACACGCCTCTCGCCTTCCTGCTCCAAGGGCAACAGTGCCTATGGAGCAACCACCGTCGGCGACGGCGCGCGCTGCTCGCCGGCAAGAGTCAGGGCGCCCATCAAGGGCCCCCTCACAAGCTGCGAGCGGCGGAGCGACATCCCAGCTCGCAGCATACCTCACTCATGTGAGAAAGCCGCTCCGGCGGAAAGCCAACTCCGGTCGCACCAAGCCCACTCCGGCGGAAAGCCCACTCCGGTCGCACTAAGCCGACTCTGGTGGCTCTCTCCGACGTTAAGCCGACTCCGGTCGCACCCCCGACTCTACATCTCTGTAAGTCCTACCCTTAGAGGCCCAGCAGGGAATAAAACATTTTCCTTTGTAACTAGGTAGTACTTCCGTGTGGTCCAGTCCGGTGAGCCTCCCCCGTGGAGGGGTCCGGACCTCTGCAAACCAGGTTCAGGGAAGCGTACTCACCCTCCGGGGAGGTCCGGAGCCGTGTAGCCGCTTAGCCTGGTTCCGTACCCTAAGCCTGCATGCTCTACCTCCCTAGGGCGAGTACCGTAGTACCTAAGACTGGGGGCCCGGAGGTCCGGATAGCTCCGGCCTCATAAACCCGTGTTCTGGCTTACATCGCACATCTCATGTACATCTAGTTATAAAGGAAAAGTTTATTCTCAGTTCGCCTCTAAGTATATTATATTCCAATTTCAATCTACGCATTCTGTTTGCGCTAACCCCCACGTGGCTTCTTACTCTTGTGCGGTGATTGTGGTCCGAATTGAGTTGGCTAGTTAGTGACTTAGCTCGAGACCCCTCATGGAAGAGAGGGGTTCGAACCCCTGGGAACCTGCAGGTTCAGGGAAGCACACTCATTCTCCGGGGAGGTCCGGAGCCGTGTAGCCGCTTAGCCTGGTTCCGTACCCCAAGCCTGCACGCACCACCTCCTGTGAATGAGTGCCGTAGTACCTAGGACTGGGAACCTGGAGGTCCGGACTTTCTCTTAACCTAAAGGCCGGCCCCTTGAGCTCCGTTCACTGAACCTAGCTGTCTATCTCAAAGGATTACAGCCAACAGGATTTGGGACCCGTGGGCACGCTACTAAGCATCTACCTTGAGTCATGTGCAGGTCCAAACGTGATGATGCACCAGGTGACCCAAAGGATGGACGACGCAGGACAAGACCCTTGCGGCGCGCACCGCTGGGCGCCAGAAGCAGCCAAGTTGCTCACAGTAGTGGCCCCACCTGCGGGTTCGTTGCCTCTCCCGAGGCGGGCCCGGGGGCCTCTGTCGGTACCCTGCAACTGGGGTACCCACTCCTACTGTGCCAAGACTCGCGTAGTTATCCGTAACTACGCCCTAAGGAGCTGAGCAGCCGGACCCCTGGGGTTCGACTCCATCTCACCGGACCAACGGTCCCGGACCCGCTTCCCGCTCGGGGACGGGTCTGGTGTCACCACGTGTCCCAGAGGTGGAAATGCTCAGTACCTATGGCCGCGGACCCGGACCCCCGCACGTGGGTCCGGGACCTCCACGTGCCATCCGGACTCCCGCAGATGGGTCCGGGACCTCCACGTGTCTATCCGGACCCCCGTGAGCTCTCGGCTCAGCTAGCTGCTCGGGAGGGGTCCAGAGCCGCCACGTGTCACGCAGACGCGGGCGCGGACACAAGCCTTCCGCTGGAAGCTCCCTCACCCACCCACATTAAGTGCGAGTGGTTGAGGCGTGCTCTGCTGCCGCTGGGCACGGGGCAGCTTTTGTCAGTCCACACTGTGGATCGCCAGTTGCCGAGGCGGCTCGACAGTTACCAAGGCAAGCATTAAAGACTCAGCGCCGCACGCATGGGCGACGAGTC
Organism: Panicum virgatum; assembly: GCF_016808335.1. NCBI lineage: Eukaryota > Viridiplantae > Streptophyta > Magnoliopsida > Poales > Poaceae > Panicum > Panicum virgatum. The sequence continues at coordinate 10,509,315 of NC_053146.1, forward strand.
ATGATGACCAGCTACTGACTGGAGCAACAGTGCACGTTGCTGCAGTGGACTGAGTCAGTAGTTCGGCGCTTCATCATGACCTCGACGCGCAGCTGCAGAGGCTAGACTCTACTCCGACAGGACAGCTCAAGACCATCCCTGGTCAGAAGCTACGCACGAAAGCCGACGACAAGATCTCCGGATCTGAGGCATTGAAGGCCAAAGTGTAGTTTATAATACATCGCCGGGTCCACATGTCGGGGCCCCGCTCAGTGTACGTGCTCCCCTTGGACATATAAAAGGGAGAGCACGCCCGCTAGAACACAGGGAGGCTCCCCAGACACACAAGCTCTCGCGAACTCTCTCACTCTCGTGGGAGGGCAATACAACACACAGTGGACGTAGGGTATTACGCTCCGGCGGCCCGAACCACTCTAAATCTTGCTGTGTTCATCGTGTTCTTGAGTGAGATCTAACTAGGACTAGCTAACCCCCGAGTACACACCCTCTGGGCTAGGGCGGGTGCCTTCCGCCACCCGGCTGTGGTTTGCAGCACCACGACACAACTCAAATATATATCAAGACTAAGGATCTTTCTAGTCCTAAGTGTCGTAAGGTTGAGAAGAACACTTAGGTTAGTATAGGTTTTATAGTTTTGTAGTGATCGCACTATTAAGAGGGGTTAAGGTCAAGTAACTTCAGCATGGACATGGTCATTTAAAAATGGATGCACACTATGGTCACTCAGGTTCCGAGAAGTTCAAATAAGTGGTTTTTAACTTATATCTCAAGAATATTTGGATTTCATTCAAGACTCAAATCAGAAAAGGCAAAATCAGAAAAAGTCTATACACCGGTTTAACCGACGACTCAACTTTTCTATACGTCGGTTAAACACAGTTATCAGAGTCTGGACAGGTTCTATACACCGGTTAAACCGACGATGTTTCAAATGAACATCGGTGCATTAGTCCAGAGTTGGTTTTTCCAGGGTGTTTCAAGTTCTATACACCGGTTAAACCGACGATGTTTGAAATTAGCGTCGGTGCAATTATCCAGTGAGTTGGTTTTCTCAGGGATTTCAGAAGTTATACTCACCGGTTAAACTGACGATGGATTTGAGTTAACGTCGGTGCAGTTGTCCAGAGACTTGGTTTTTCAGTTGATCAGTAGACAACTACACTCACCGGTTAAACCAATGATACGTCGGTTATTCTGCCCAAGTTGTAACGGCTAGTTTTCCAAATGGGCAGTTTACATTCATCGGTTAAACCGACGCTGGCTATTTGAGGTTCGTCGGATTAACCGGCGCTAAGCAGTTTTCTGGCAGCTTTTCTCCAACGGCTCTATTCGTGTGATTTGCCTATATATACCCCTCCAATGGGTCATTTTGCACTCTCTTGACACCAGGCAACATTCATACACTATACTATTGTTGAGAGCCACCTTGAGCTTCATCTTCCACACATTTGTTCATTCAATCATTCAAGAAGCAAGACTAAGGACTTGAGTAGAGAGAAGCTTGTGTGCATCCGTTCTTGGTGATCGGTTCTTGCTCAAGTGAAGACCGTAGCTTGTTACTCTTGGTGATTGGCAGCACCTAGGCGATCTTGGTGATTGAAGGTGTTTCTTACGGAGCTTGCCAAGGATTGTGGGAGCCCGAAGAAGTTTGTACGTGGCTTGAGCTCCACCACGCCGGGATGGTGAACGGAGACTCTTAGTGAGCGCCCAAGTCTCGGTGACATGGGAGGTGACAAGACTCTTAGTGAGTGTCACGACGTGGATTAGGGGTGTATGCCAACACATCGACACCACGGAAAAAAAATCTGGTTGTCTCTTGTCCACTCTTTCATTTCAAGCACTTACTTTCTTGCAATTATTCTTGTGCTTGACCTTAGAGATCATAACTTAGCTCTACCTTACTTACTTTCATATCTTTGTTAGCTTGTGTAGTTTGCTTAGTTAGCCGGTTGGTGAATTGAGCCTTACTAGCATTGCATAGGTTAAGGTTGCTTTAATTGTTTTAGAAATTTGAAAAAGACCCAATTCACCCCCCCTCTTGGTCCATCGATCCTTACAGCCTCGCGCTGCCAGCCGCACAAATTTTTTGTAGCTGACGCTCCCTTATTTCAAACATTGTAGGGGCGGACGGTAGGGTGAGCCGCCCTGGAAATGCATCTTCAGGGGCGGGTGGTGCCGTCACCCGCCCCTGAAGATGTATTTTCAGGGGCCGGTGAAAATGCTACAGTACCCAACTTTTGTTGTAGGAGCGGGGTACATTTGTATCCGCCTCTGGAAAAAAAAACAGGGCGTCCCTAGAAATCATTTCTGTAGTAGTGCAAATTTTTTATTTATCAATTAAATATTATTCTATGTAATATACATGTGTTAAACCCCCTCTCTTTATCTTCTTTTATTATTGACTCATGAACGTTATTTCCATTTATCAATTTATTTCCTTTTATTATTGCCTCATGAACGTTATTTTTATTTATCAATTAAATATTAGTCTATCTAATATCAATAAATAAATAAACTCACATTTGCTCCAAAAAAATGCAAAACAATTCATCTCCTATGGTCTTTTTGTCTTTTAATATTGATGCATCCCACTAGGAAACGTTAATTTATATTTCTCTCAAACCTCATTGAGCCACCAACAATGGAAGAAGTCCTTTATCCACCTTCTGATCTTGTCTCTTCATTTCTCTCATGTTTGTAACTTGATCATCCAAGCTATCGTTTCCTCCAGTCTTTTTGTCTACCAATGCCGCCCCCACCCCTTCCACTTCTCATGATCTGTACAGCCCCAACGCTCTATAAATTTTGCCCGATCGAAGCCATTGCAGCATTGCACACACCTTTAACTCCATTATTACATTCGGTTCTGGCAGCTCCTCGCCTTCTCTAGCTGTTTCGCTACTCTTAAATCATTCTCTAGCCTTGCATCACTGTGGCATGCAAGAAGAGCATCGTGCAGCAGAGACGCCGTCCATATGAGTTCTTCGCCTCCTGCCCCTAAGAGTTGAGGAGGCACGTGTTTCCTCTTCCACCATTACTAGAGTACTAATCGCATCATTCACAAAATCTATTCTTGGAAAACCATGGATTCATGGTCACTGAATATATCATTTCTTTGCAGGATTGTTCCAGGCCTCTTCTCTTCAGTGTTTCATATTCATTCATTATGTTCTGATATTGACTCTATGTTTAGTTCCTCCTTAATATTTTACTGTTCGATACAACTATATTTTCAATCATCAACATTTCACACAACTGCATTCATCACACTTCAGGTATTTTAAAATATTTGCAGAAACTTTGCTTAACCAAGAGAGTCGATACAAAATCGAATCACTTCAGAAAATGCTACATACTTTTCCATTTACTCCCATAATAAAATTAAAGCGATCATGTCATACCTATTATGGTTCCTCTTTTTATCAATTTCATCAACTTGAGCTTCTTATATGAATTGGCTGCAACTATATCTCAATCTTTTCAGTACACTCAACTTGGGCATTTTTGTCCAAAAATTTTGTAGCAATGCGGGGGGTGTTCAACTAGTAATAACTATTCCTGGGGAGGGAATATCAACGCTGCAACCTTCCTTCTTTCTTTCTTTTTTGCGAAAATGCTGCAACCTTATTTCCTGAGAGCATGCAGGGTGGTTGTTGTTTTTTGTTTTGAGGGGGATGCAGGGTTGTTGTTTAAGGGGCAGTTGGGCACTGTTACGTATGTATATCCAAGCCAGCCCAGATCATCAGCACGAACGAAAGCCCTCCCCAACCAGCCGCGAAGGGCTCCATCCGCCACCATGGGCCCACGGGCATCCCTCAAAGAGACAATGACCACCCCACACGCACGTCCGAGATCTGATCTGTTCCTGTCTCGTGGGGCCCACTTCCGCTGGCCCGCCGACGACATGGGCCCATCCATCGTCCACCGTCAGCATGGGCCCCAGATCGCGGTCACTGTCGCCGGCCTTATCGCCCGCGAGGCCGACCAAGACTAACCAACCCCCCGTGTCGTTCGTCACGTGGGAGGCCGTTCGTCCACGCGCGCACCGTCCCTGCTGCAGGACCGTGCCTCTAACACGTGGGCCCGAGCCGGCCACACACGCGCGGGACCCACCTTCCAGTGAGATCAACTTGGCACGGACGGCGGGACCACCGAGCGGCGAATATTCGCCACGTCCCAGGATGACTCTAGAGAATCCCGCACGGCACCAGCAGCGCGGGGAGCGCGCACGCGTCACGCGTGGGCCGTTGGATCGGGGGCCCGGCCGCGTGGACGGCCGGATCGTGGGCCCCGGCGGATGCCTCGCTACGGCCGGACTACGGTACTCGGGCTTGTTGGATATCCGGGAAGAATCGCTCGGCAGTGCATAGTAGCGCATCTGCGCATGCACCCGGCTGGAAATCTTATCCGGTTTATCTATCCTGAACTTCACAACGATTTTAACCTATCAGACCCTTTTGTTTATTCGATATTTGTGCTGTCCCACCCAGGGTTAACCGAACCGTCGGTAACCGGTCCGGTTTGACCGATTACCGGTCAAACCGGTCCGGCCCGGTTCCGGTTTGGTCCGGTATGAAACCGGTCCAAATTCAAAATTTAAATTTAAATTCAAAAATATGAAAAAATTCCAAAAAATTCCTAAAAATACTTCAAGTTGCGACGAATATAATGGTGTCAAATTTTCTCAAAAATTCGTTCGTTTAACATACTTTTCGGGCATTTAAATTTAAAACAAAAAAAGAAAAGGAAAAAATGAGACGGCCCATTAAAGCCCACTTGGTAAACCGGTCTAACCGGCCGGTATACCGGTTACACATGCGATTTTAAATTTGGATTTGAATGCAAACTGGTCAAACCGGCCGGTAAACCGGTCAAACCGACCGGTAAACCGGTCTAACCGGTCGGTATACCGGTACGAACCGGTTGAACTGGGAAGTTTGAATTTAAATTTGAATTTGTCCGGTTCCGACCGGTAACCGGCCAAACCGGACCGGTATATCGGAACCGGAGGCCGGCGGTTACCGGTTAGCGGTCGGATTTTAAAACCCTGGTCTCACCACACTACTTGCCCAGGACCTGTACCTTTCTTTTCTTTTGTTTTCTTTTTCCAACACCTGCTCGGTTTCTCAAATGACTCGGCGCCATTTTGCTCCATGGTTTGACCGGGTACAGTGATGGAAAGCATATAACTTGTTTTTTAACGACCGTGTCCGAGTGCGTTTTTTTATTAAGAGAAGAAGAGAATTACATCTAACTTTGTTGCTAGAAGCTATTTTCATTATTTAGTTATGCAACCGTATTAAAATGCACTGGGTCCTTAAACTAGTTGACATATTATGTTTAGGTTCATGAACTTCGAAAGTACATTTTAGGTCCACAATCTATTCAAGTGTGTCACAAGTGTGTCACTTGAGGTCTAAAATACTTCTTACCAGCGTTGACCGCCTATGTGGACTGCCATGTAGATCCAGCATGGACCGTATATTTGCACATCACCCCTCCCAAGCCGAGTCCTCCTCAATTCTCCCCCATCCTTTCATCTCCTCTGCTCTCGCACCGCCGGGCCGCCGCGCGTGCCTCGTCGGCACCCACGCGCACTGCCCTGCTGCACCGCTCGCTGCTGCGTCGGCGTCCTCCCGAGCGCGAAGCACCTCTGGCGGACCCCGGCAGCACGTGGCGTGCGCGCGGGAGGCGGAGCAGGACATGGGGTCTAGCGGCGCGCGAGGGGGAGGCCCAGGAGCGGCACGCGGGGTGCGGCGCGGGCCTACAGCAGGGGAGCGGCGCGTGTTGTCTCGGGCTTGTAGCAGGGGAGCGGGAGTGGCGCGCGAAACTAGGCGGCGGCCAGGCGGGCCGGCACGGGACCAACGGCGCGCGGGAGGCGGAACGGCTGATGCGAGCTCGTGGGCTTGCGGGGGCGCACGTCCAGGCACGAGCAGGCGCGTGGATCTGGGCAGTGGCTGAGCAGGCGGCGGCACGGGTCCTTCCCGACGTGCGCGGGCTCTCCCCACCCGGCAGCGGTGCTTCCCCGGGCGCGGAGCAGTGCTGTGGCGGCGGATCCCCGGCTGATTGAGTGCGCGGCGGATAGAGGAAGCACAGAGCTCCAAACCCTCCCCCAAATTTCCTTATGTTCCTCCATTGCCGCCGCCATGAGCTCCTTCCCCGACACCGGCCACCGTCGATTCGTCTTCTCCGGTGAGCCATTCGTCGATTCCTCGCACCCACGGCTCCTCCTCTCTACCTGTTTGAGCCCTCACCCGGCCCTTTGCCGCTTTGTGCAGAGCTCCCGGCGTCGAAGCTCCGTCCGCCGCCGCCATCCTCCATCTTGGGCCGTCTCCTCGCCGCCGTTACCCGCCCTGCGCCGGCCGGTGAGGCTCGCCACACCCCCACACGGCCCATGCGCGCGCCATCCCTGCCCTCGCTCGCCTCCCTTGCTGCCTCGTCGCTCGCCACCGCTGGTCCAGCGCCGGCCGAGCCGCACCACGCAAGGCCTGGGGAACAAAGTGTAGGGATGGGTAAGTTTGGGAGAGGAAAGGGGTGATTTGCAAATATACGGTCCACGTTGGATCTACGTGGCGGTCCACGTAGGCGGTCAACGCTGGTAAGAGGTGTTTTGGACCTCAAGTGACATACTTGAATAGATTGTGGACCTAAAAATGCACTTTCAAAGTTTATGGATTTAAACAGAACATGTCAACTAGTTTAAGGACCCCAGTGCATTTTACTCCAATTTAAAATATGTATTATGACTTTATAAAAACCTAAACTCATACAAATGTTTAACTTATGTGGTCATACTAAAGATAAATAGTATCAATAAAGTTATGTTCTTAACTAATACTATAGTTAGACGGCAAGATAAATATTAGTAATCACGATTGAATCCACACGTAGAAGCCTACATATTCTTCAAGCCCATTAGCTAGAGGCAACAATAGACAAATTATATTAAGTTTGCAAGAGACAGTAAACTTTTGACTTTTGAACAGAAAAGGTTATTTTCAAGGTTAGAACTAAACTTTAACTAACAACTGATGATCTCATAGTCTCGATCATAAGTCCATTTTTCCGAAATTTTAAAGGTTTCAGTCTTTCAGATAAACGCATGGCGCTTCCCCGTTTATTCACGCCGTGACACACGTCCCTTTGGTTCCCGTAGCAGCAGCTAGCGCCTAGCGGGAGGGGCTGCACAGTACACACGAGCAACACGGCAACGGAACGGAGGAGAACCAAACCGGCAAACGGAACCCCTCCTCCTTCCCCAATCCCTCCACCTTGTTTACTGCCGCTGCCGCCCGCCACGGCGGCTCTCCACTCCCAGATCTTCCTCCCGCCGCCCCCAAATTAGCGCCCACCAAAACCCTACCCCTGCCCCCGCCTCTCGCGGCGTCCGCCCCCGCCCTCGCCCCCGCCCCGCGGCCTCGGAGCGCCGCCGCCGGACTGAACCCTAGCGCCAGCGCCTCCTCCCCCGCCATGGCCGGCCCGTCCGGCGCCTCCTCGTCGCGCGGCGGCGTCAGGGTCGACCGCTTCTACAGCCCGCCCCACGTGCGCCGCCAGCAGCAGGAGGAGCAGCTGCAGCGGCTCAAGGGCCAGCGCCCCTCGTCCCCAGCGGCGGTGGCGCAAAGGCCCCGGGCCGCCAGGCAGAAGCCGCCGCCGGCCGCCCCGCCTCCGAAGGAGGCCGAGAGGCGGCCCGACGCGCCCTCCAAGCCGTCCGTGTCGGCGCCCGCCGCGAAGGCGGTGGCCGATGCCGGCGTGGTCCCGCCGCCGGCACCGCCGATGGATGAGGTCGGGAATCTCGAGAGGTTCCTCAGCTCCACCACGCCGTCCGTGCCCGTGCAGTACTTGCCCAAGGTCAGGCTCGTCGGAATTTTACATCCCCCTTTGTGCAATACTTGCGTGCCTGCCGATTGGAGTGCTTGATGCTTCCGATGACTGTGCTGCGAGATGTTTCTGGGACGGACATGTAGCGGTACTGCTGCTGATTGTAAGATTTGATTCGTATTGCTGTTTCGATTGGGGAAAGTTTGGGAACCGTGCGTGTGAAGGGACTCTGCTTTCCTCTCGTGCCAAGTTACCCTTGTAACGAATTTCACTTCCACTTATTAGGGAAAGAGTTGCGTACTTTCTTTTGCTGTCACCGACTCACCGATTGATGTGCGTGCATATGCTTGAGCAAATTCGTATATGCTTGTTTTGACTGTGTGGAGAGATGCTTCTGGCACGAAAATGCAACATAAAACAGACTGTTAAATTATTTGCCTGATGATCGGTGGTATATGTATATGTGGTTCTTGTTTCTTTTATGGATGAGGAAAGCTTGGGTCCCATAGCGGTGACGTAATTTCATCTATCTCTAGCTTAAAGTGGCACTCGTGCATTTCCAGCAAATTTGACACCGCGCTGCTGCAGTATCCTCGAGTTGCAATTAGAAAAGTAAATATAAGACGGCAGTTAATCTTTTTTTAGACTACCAGATTGGCAACAAAATGTGCTGAAATGTTGTTGCTGTTGGTAATTATCTGAGCAGTTTGTTGCTAGAGCAAAGGATCAGAATTTGCTAATTAAATACAGAAAGATGACTACTTTTTCTGAAGGGGTTGGGATGAGTTCCCTATGGTGGTCTTTGGTCGAGTGAGTGAGCCAATCTAGGTTATTTCTCAGTGGTAGCCGGATGGGAACAACCTAGTGCCAACAGAATCTAGTCAGCATCATTGTTTATGTTCAGGCCAGCAGTCTTGTTTTCAGGAGAGGTACAGTTTCTATTATAATAATAAAACATCTTATGTGAGGATGATTGAAGAATATGTTTATTTTGTCGTTCAGTTTCTGCTATTTGTGTTTGTTTGTGCTAATGGATTATGCATTTATCCAGACAAGCATGAGGGGATGGAGAAATTGTGAAGCTACAAGTTCACCACCATATTTCTGCCTTGGTGATCTCTGGGAGGCTTTTAAGGAGTGGAGCTTTTATGGGGCTGGTGTTCCCCTTGTGTTAAATGGCAGCGACTCTGTGATTCAGTATTATGTGCCATACCTTTCTGCCATACAGCTGTATGCAGACCCTTCAAAGGTTTCAGCGAGGATCAGGTAAGATAGCATTTAAGCTCAACCTTCTTCCCTTTCTTTGGCATTATGTTGCTTATTTGCCAGTTGTCAAATTTCTGTTCTTCAATGATTCGCTGATGTAAATGCAAAACAGAAGTAAAAGAATATCATGGTTGCTGAGTCCTTGTAATTATTATGCAAACTCTGATGCTTCATGCATTGCTCTTCTGTAACGATTGGACTGCAGTTCTTTTATGGCTATGCATTGTGCTGTTACCTTTCAGACCACCTCGACAACCAAATCATTTTCATCCAAACGCTTCTGCCCACAATGCTTCATCTTTTTTTGTGGGTAGATGTTAAAATTGGAGGGTCAGTGAAACATATTTGTTCATATATTGTTCATCTATCATCTATTAAAATTTTCGAATATTACTCCAAAACAATGTCTTTGTAGTAGATTATTTATGAGCTTATTTATTGAATTTGAAATGGATCCTAAATGGAAGCATGGTTTATACTAAACTCTACAGGATCAGCGATTCAGTTTTCTTTGTGATGGAGTCCAGAAATTCCTGTTGATAAATGATATTAACTAATTTTTGTTTACATGATTAACATATTGATATTATCAATATAAATAAAGATGCATCGTGTCTATTGAGCGCCGAAGCTTATTTCATACTTGAGGTTGTAACTATTGAGTTAGAAACTACGAGTTGAGTGTTTCCCCAGTTCGTCTCCTAAGTTGTTTTGTAGTCAGGTGTAGTCTATTTGTTTGTTGTTCGTTTGTGTGTTCTATTTTTTGACTGCTTGGGGAAAGCCATTAATTTGGTTTAATCACCAATAGAATTGGGGTGTTAATAGAACATATTAGAACAAGAGGTATTTGCTCCGTTTTAGATGTCAAGATAGATGTCCTCAGGACCTCATCTTATTAGTTTGCTTGGAAGAAAATGGAGTTATCAAAACTACCATTAAGATATATTAGTCGCCAATGCCAGTTTAAAAGTTATCATGTTCATGTAATCATTTTGTTGAAAATTTAGGGATAGAAACTTGATCCATTGTATATGAAGTTAATTTGAGTGCTTATATGATTGGAGCTTAGAGCAGAAAAGGGGGTATATAATTTAAGTTAGTCATTTTGCTGGGTTTCATATTCCCTAACAATGAAAATACACCTTTTCTAGTATTTTCGAGAAATAGTTCCTTCTTCCTATATATGCGGTGTAGCGCTGTATTTTCTCTAGAATTATATTAGCTGCTTTGGAACATTGTTCAGAAATAAAAATAAGCAAACGAAAGAAATCACAACGTTTCAGAACGCCATCTTTGCTGTCTTTTTTGCTTCTGCGAATTTCATTGTTCATAACATTCTCTTAGTTAATTTTCTCGCTTACTTAAGGCATCCTTGGGAGGAAAGTGACGGGGAATCTATGGATACTAACAGCGAAGGCAGCAGTGAAACTGATGTTGACCGGTTAAGAGGTTCTCTGGAAGCAACATGTCGATTGGAGGGTGGTTTCCAAAGGGATGATGCTGAATTGCACTCACCGTCCACTCATCCAATATTTGAGTATATCGAGACCGATCCACCGTTTGGTAGAGAGCCTTTAACAGATAAGGCAAGTCTTCTTTTTCATATATGAAATGAAAGTTGACTATGGATATCATATATATTCCTTTTTGTCGATGCTTTACTTGAAATGTCACTTCAGGTATCAATTCTTGCAAGTAAATTTCCAGATTTGAAGACGTTCAGAAGTTGCGATCTTCTGCCAACCAGTTGGATGTCTGTTGCATGGTATGTCTGTAATGATCTGGATTCTCTTGTCATTTTCACTGATGTTCGTAGTTTTGTTTTTTTTTGTTGAGATTTTCCATTTCTCATAGGACAAGTTTCCAACTATATTATTGGTTAAGTCCTATGAAAGATTACCGTCCTTGCTATAACTGGGATTGTCATTGCTGGCTCAAACAGAGAATGCATTTCACGACGACTGAAACAAAGGGTCGCTTGCTAAATTTGAGTCAAAGTACTTTCTGTAGAAGAGCAATACTTTAACTAAGTGTTGCTATGAATCTACATATTGGTTTCATCCTGGGGCATACAATTGCAGGTACCCCATATACAGAATCCCTACTGGACCAACACTCAAGGATCTGGATGCATGTTTCTTGACATTTCATTACTTATCGACACCTTCCATGGGTAAGTCCTGTCTTATGACAATTTTCAGAGTCATCCTTTTTGCATCAAATAGACTAGTTCTTTATAGCTCTATGAAGCTCTTGTCTTTATCATGTTGTTGAATAACTAGATGCCTTTTTTTTTGCAGATACTGATCCCAGGACACCAGCATGCCCGAGTTTCGGAGGGCTTAACCACTGTATGAACGCAGCTGGTAAGCTAACATTGCCCGTCTTTGGACTGGCATCCTACAAACTGCGGAGCTCTGTTTGGTCATCGAATAGGCCTGAGGAGCAGCAGCTTGCAGCCTCCCTCATGCAGGCGGCAGATGATTGGCTTCGTCATCGCCAAGTGTACCATCATGACTTCCGGTTCTTTCTCACCCGTTACAACACAGCATTGAGATGACAAGAGATGCCTCGCCTCATGCTGTAAATTGTTTTTAGTATTTTCTGTTGTTGGCTGAGCCGGCTACCTGTAACACTATGTTGTAACGTAGCGCTTACATCTCTGAACTTTTTTTTGATATGGTTCAGTAGTTCAACGCCATACAGCTAATTTGTAACGTCTCCAATAATTCTTCTGCTATAGGTAAACTTTTGAGTGAAGTAAACAACATAATGGAGACTTGTAAAACAGGAAGTGGTGGTTGTAAAATTTAAATTTATGGAATCGAGAGTACCTAGCTTATTATCTTTGAAAAGCATAAATGGATCATTCATCACTTTAGTGCCAAAAAATTGCCAGTCCATTGATACCATCGGATTTCAGGCCAATTTCTCTACTCAATTGCTCAATTAAACTAATTACCAAAATTCTAGCAAACAGGCTGCAACAAGTGATCGGAAGCATAATTCATCAGAATCAGTAATAGATTTATCAAGTCCAGGACAATTCCTGATTGCCAGGCATGGTCTTTTGAATATCTGCACTTGTGCTATACTGGTCACTGAAGCTGGATTTTGGAGAAAAAAAACTTTTGACAAGGTGGAGCACCAATTAATGATGCAAGTAATGAAAACACAAAGGTTTTGGGCCAAAATGGATGCAATGGATGGAGATGATTTTTAAGTCAGGAACCTCATCAGTTCTTTTAATTGGAGTAGCAGGAAAGATGTTTCATTGCAAAAGGGGTAAGGTAGGGAGATCCAGTCTCTCCTTTATTCTTTGTTGCTGCTGACCTTCTGCAAACCCTGATTAACAAGGCAAGCGATCTGCCTGTTAAATCTGCCTCTTCTAACTGGTGCAGGAACGGACTTCCCAGTCATACAATATGGAGATGATATCCTCATAATCATGGAAGCATGTCAATTGCAGTTAACCTATCTAAAGCAAATCATGGATTATTTTTCTCAGTCAACAGGTTTGGAAGTAAACTTCTCAAAATCTGTTATGGTTCCAATAAATGTATCAGAGGAAAAATTGGCATCTCTTGCTGGTTGTCTGGGATGCTCCAAAATAGCATATCCACAGCTCTACTCTTTTACCAGAAATAAAAACCTCTCACTGCAAAAGGCGGTATCAATGCATCACAGTTACACAAAATCTTCCACATACCACTTTCTGATGAGGCTTTCACACAGAATATAATTTCTAATCTGCCAGCATCTGATGAGAAGGACAGATGGGTATATATCTGGGGGAACAGGACATTTTCATGCTCTAAGGCATATAAGCAAATGAAAGGTCATAGGGAGATGCACCATGTTTTTTGTTGGCTTTGGAACTCATCTTGTCAGCTCAACCACAAAATTTTCTTTTGGCTCCTCCTGCAAAACAAACTCAGTACACAAGGGGTATTACGAAGAAGAAATATGGACCTAGAAGACTATGGTTGTGCCATTTGTGGAACAGATATAGAGGAATAGTGGAACATCTTTTCTTGAGGTGCCCTTTTGCCGTTCAATGCTGCAGAACAATAGGCCTAAATAATTCAAGAAGCATTGAATCATTTCAGCTCTTGGAGGTTTCCAGAACTTGGTTGCAAGTACCATTTTTCATGGAGATTATCATCTTGACATGCTGGAGCATTTGGGGTTCGCGCAATGTGTTGATTTTCGGTGCGGAAGCTCATAGCATTCAGAAAGTTCAACAGAGTTTTAAATTTCATTTTTCTTCAGTCATTCATGGGGCAAAGTCAAAGCATATTCAGGCCATGAAAGTTTGGCTCTTGTAACATAAAACTCTCGTTTTTTTGTTTTAATATATATATCCAGTAGGTCCTGTTTCATAAGAAAAAGGGACAATAAGTTTGAACACACATACTTTTTCACATCTTTTCAAGCCTCTTGATCTAGATACATGTACACTATCTAAACGAACTCGCAAACTCACTCAAAACAGCACCCCTGCACCCTTCCAGCGGGCGTGCCGGATCGGACCTGCAAATTGTACACGCACACAAACGCATTCTTGAGAAATCGGTGAAGCCATAGGTCTAAATCTAATGTATGTACTGATGATGATGCAAACAGGCACAACTTTCATTCCAGGTGGCCCATCGTAATTATATCTCTCAGCCTTCAAATAGCTCATTCAGTATCTCTTCCATTTCCTCAGGTGCCATGATGCTCACCCTGTCCTTATCCCTGAGAGGATGCTCCTTCAAGTACATGGCGTAAGCTGAGATGACCAAGCCCGCGACCGCTCTCCGCAGCCTCCCCCTGAGCGCTGGGCTCGGGACTCGCCACAACTTCTGAGCATTGTAGGTTCGCCAGAACCGCGCCGTGAAATTGGCCAGCTTGGCCGACGGCGGCCACACCGGGGCACTGTGCAAGCAGGACAGCACGGGCGCCCAGGCCGCGTCGAGGTAATGTTCCATGCACCGGCCGATCTCGTCATGGAGTCCAGAGTCCGGGAATGCCTCGGCCATGGCACCATAGTTGTTGAGCAAGAACACGCACCGAAGGGTGGCGTCGGGGAGCAACATGGATGCCGACACCAGGGAGAACTCCCAGCACCGCATCACGTCGCTCACCAGCAACACCACGCTGCCACTGCCGTCGTCATCTAGCACGGAGCTGGCCAGACCCGCGTTCCTCCAGAGCAGCCGGACAAAATCCATGGTGTACCGCGTCGTGGCGTGGAGCTCGCTCCCCCGTGGAGCCCCGCAGGAGCCACCGTCCCCATAGTAGTCCACCGAGAGGCTTCTCATAGCCCGGTGGATGGCGGCGGCCAGCCTCCGCCTCCTAGTATGATGAGCGGTGGCGCCATAAATGGACAGGACGATCTGCTGCGCTGTGGAGCTTGCCTGATCATGAGAGGATGCTGTCGTGTCCGAGATGCAGATGTACACATCGAGCGCCACCGGGAGGTTCTCCGGCGTCCAATCGACGTTAGCAATTACAGCATCAACAAAGAGCATCATCTTGGAGATGCTGGCTGAGGCAAATCCGCTTAATTGCAGCTCCTGCTCATTGGCCCCCTCCACCGCATGCCTGAGATCAGAACGAATAGCAAGGAAGGCGTGTGCCATGGTGGTGAACGCACGGATCCACCTCCGTGCACGGTCATGGACCACCATCTGTTCCGCCCGCCATGACATGTCTTCTGTCATCGTCAGAACCCAATCCACATCCAGCTCGGTGAACCACCCCTGAAGAACACCATTTCCGCCGCCCAGAAATTCTCTTGTCAGCACCTGCAGATGCCCGTCACGGACCATCCGACGTGCAATCAACCTGAGCTCGTTGGCCTTGATTGCATTGAATCCTGCAGCGCCCGAGCCCCAAGAGGAGGCGGAGGAGCTTGGGCGGGAACCATCAGTGCACGAACTCAGCAAGGAGCTGCTGGGGGTTGTGCCACTGCCACCAGACTGGTGAAGCCAAGCTGACCAGCCAACACCTTGGGGAAAGGAGATGCTGCGGATTGTGCTGCCATAGCTACTCCACGTAGAATCAACGTCAGCTGTGGCTGGTCTCTGATCAAGCTGATCCTCGCTGGTGGATGCCACTGCAAGACGCTGCCCCATGTATGCAGGCTCGGCCGGAGGATTGGGGATGATGAAGTTGCGCAGCAGCCCCTGAAGGATGAAGTTATTTCATTCGCTGCAATGAGAAAACTTCAGCTGCAAATAAATTTTTGCATGGTGTTATAGTGCATTTTTGGCTAACCAAATTCTTTATCTAAGCCGACCTCAAAAGATTTATTTACCCAAGCCTGCAGGTTTGTTTGAACGGAGACATCAAGACAGATTGTAGATAACTTCAAGGTCAGTGCCCGTATGCTACAAGGAAAATCTAGGCCAGCATTGGACACGCTTGAACAGAAAATAATGACACTAGTTGCTTTCCTTGTTCGTCAAGCCAAACATATTTATTTCATTTCCAGTAATAATCAGCACCTACATGCCCCAACAAGAAGGTTTTGGAATAACATGAGTACAAGACACTGACCCATAAAGTACAGCTACAAAACCGCCGGAGAAACAAGGAAACAAATGCATCAAGTAGATATACTCAATGGTTACCTACAGAGAAACCACCTTATGCAAAAGAAAGGATTTACCAATCGGCAAGCACTTGACTTCTGTGGTGACTGGGGTTGTGCTGCTGCTGCTGGATAGCTATTGCCATCATAGCATACTTGTCCAGGCCCAGGACCGGTTCTCAGTTGCTCACATATCTCAGGTGACACAGAGTTCGAATACCCTTCGACAAGTGAACAATTCCATGGATTCGTGGATCTGACACTGAGGGAAACATTTGATAAGCAAATATTGCTGAAGTTATCCCCTGAGATGCCTTGCAACATTCCCGCAACACCAATATTGACACCCACGATATTCTTGATAGTTATATTG
Source organism: Panicum virgatum (assembly GCF_016808335.1). NCBI lineage: Eukaryota > Viridiplantae > Streptophyta > Magnoliopsida > Poales > Poaceae > Panicum > Panicum virgatum. The sequence goes on from NC_053146.1 coordinate 10,525,352, forward strand.
CTTATGGTGGGGAGTGCATTCCTGTTGTAGTTCTCATCAGGATGTTCACCGTAGTTTCCCGTGATCCTGATGGCTATGGAAACGTTGTCCAAGTTCACATCAGCTACATACACATTTTTCACGTATCCTCCACGCCCTGGGGCTGTCTTGATTCTGATCCCATGCACTGAGTTGACTATGCGGATACCCTCTGCTCGAACATCTGATATGCCACCTGACATCTCGCTTCCAAAAGCGATTCCAGCGCTGTTCCTTGTCTGTCCTGTGATGTTGCGGATGCTAATGTTGGAGCTAGGATGAGCAAAAGAAATGCCATATTCATCCCACCCACTCTTGATGACGACGATGTCATCGCCATTTCTGATGTAACAATCTTCGATGCAGACATTTGTAGATGAGTCTGGATGACTTTCATGTTGCGTTAGTAATTTAGTACTAGAGATGATGGACAAGAAACAGAAAAGAAATTGGAGAAAAATACGCAGTTCAGGAGTTCACAATGTTAGAATCATACAGGAAAATACTGGTGTCATACATCAAGAAACAACATTTAAAGTTTTCCAAATTTGTGTAATAACTATGGTCGTTCATTTAGTTAGGGATCATATATCTGAAGCAAGAATCAGAGCTACACTTGAAGCACATATCTGATACATATCCTGCGTACAGACTATATACGAATACCACATGTACTCTATCTTTCAAATAGTTACTTATGGTTTTCCTTGGTCCAGATTTATTGTTTTGTTAAAGCAAGAACAAGGTCCTAAAATATCGGATGATGATTCTTTTAGTAAGCACAGGGGCCAACTGCTAAATGTTGAAAACAGGGCATAAACTAAAACAACTATGAATACAAAGAAAGAGTTCAGGCAATCTAGCACTGCAAGTTGCACCAAAGAAAAAAGCATACCTGGATCAATGCCATCAGTGTTTGGTGAACTTATAGGTGCTAAGATCGTGAGATGCTGGACAAGCACTTGGCTGTTAATTGGGCAAAAAACATTCAACATGATAAATTAACCATGCCACTGATGGCGTTTCAGAAATAAATGACAAGAGGAATGTTAGAAAGGAACCTGCAATATACAGGATGGATATTCCAAAATGGCGAATTTATAAAGGTTAGATTGGAAATAACAACTCTGGTAGAGTACATCAGTTCAACGAGGGGTGGTCTAGTATAATTCAAAGTGTGGTTGTGAAACCAGTCCCACCAAATTGCACCTTGGCCATCAATGGTACTGTTAGCACCTGAAAGGGCATAACCAACACCTTGTCATGTACCAGGAGATTAAAAGGCTAGCCAAACGAAGTGCGGGATGCAACTACAATACTTACCAGTTATTATCACATCCGTAAGATTGGACCCAAATATCAAACTTTGATGTCTTTTACCAGGTAGTTCTCTACCACGTCCATAGGATGGAAGAGCATCAATAACTGGCCAGTCAGATGAGTCCTGCGGATATACTCACAAGGGCACCATAATGAAATGGACGCACTGTTGGTTCATAGTAATTTACTTAACAAAAAAAACTGAGATTTACCGCATGATCATTACTATTTATTATTGTTAAGATTAAGATGCGCAGGTCATTCTACTTTCTTTCCGCAAGGTGAGAACAACATGAGAATCACAGATTTGAAATTACAGGTGATGCAAAACAGCAAATAAAGTGGGCAAATTATTGTCTACAAACCATTTGTTAAATCATCTTACTGGTGATCCAAGAATTACTGCATCCTTGTCCAGTGATAGAGTGAGATGGCTGATTAGGCTAAAACTCCCGGTCAACCACCTTCCAGCAGGCACAAACAGCTGTGCCCCACCCTTGTTTGCAAATGAGTTGAGGTAGAAGAGTGCATTCTGAAATGCTTTCGTGTTCAGAGTTGTGCCATCACCAACAGCACCAAAATCGGTTATTGAGGCACTGTGGGGCCTTTCAACGTTTGGTGTCAAGTCATTGCAGTACATGCCTGATACACTAGCCCATTGTGTCTGAGCAACAGTCGTCGCTAAAACCAAAAGGACTTGAAATGTCTGCAAAAAAATCCAAGAGACAGCGTCATAATCAGATAATACAGAAAAGTCATCTGTTGTTGACAATCAGTAAAAGTGTTTTTTTTGCAGGAACAAAGCAACAAAGCAAAACAAAACAATCCACAAACAGATACACGTCTGGATCAACCATGTTTTGTTTTTTTATCAGTTCAAAAGTCACATCAGAAGAAAAGAGCAAATGAAGAATGACAACTAAGTTGTTATCTCTGAATCGTTCAAGGTTCAATTCTACCAAGTTAACGTTGTTTTTGTTTTCCAAGTTGAGAGACTTCGGACATGAACAACATAGCAAGTGTGGACCTGGCGTAATAGACGCAAGTAGCAATGTAGTATCCCACTTCTGCCTACAGAAAGAGTATGCCTGCCTCATGCTCTCAGCACACATTCCCCAAACCCATGGTTTGAAAATTGAAGCAACCGTCAAGTTCTGCTTTCGGTTACTTGCTCATTTGATTCGTTTGCCCCCAAATCTACCCCCATAACTAACTCCGCCCAAGCAGCAGTGATTTCACTAGATCCTTCCTGGGACTCGGAGATCCCAGTTGACCCCCACCCAGCGAAGGAGCTGAGAAATTACCACGCCAAGAAAGGAAATGCAAGCACCGGCAACAAGAGCGCAATTCGGATATCAAGAAGGAAACGCCATCCTTACGCTCGCAGATCTACTCATCTTCCTGCTCGGGCTGATGAACACTCTCCACCGGTCACCAACTCCCCATCAAGGCAACCGCGCCGTCAGTGGTGGAGCCCCTGAGTAAGACACACCTGCTATCAACGCCACAACAGCCAACGAAGAGCTCGTCAAGCGAATCCAGGGCGGGGGGAATCAAGAGCGGAGGAACCGGTGGCGCTTCACTCACCGGAGAGGGCAGCGCGGAGCAAGAAGCGATGCTCCTCCGGCGGCGAACCGCTCTCGGCTCGTCGCCTCGCGGGACAGCTCGAAGCGGAAGCGGCGGCGGTGGCCGGACAGCGGCACTGCGGCAGCAGGATTAGGCTATGGAGGATTGGGAGGTGGAAGCAGCGTCAATCATGGCGCATTGGCGTCGGTCAGACGGTCAGCGCGGTCAAAGCATGTAAAAGCAGCGGGATTAGGGCCGATTCCATTAAGCAAATTTTTTAATCAGAGCCTCAGAGCTCCAGCCGGGCTCCGGGAATATAGATTTCCAAATGCGCCGCCCGGCTCTATTCCCGCACTAGCCCATTTTGGCCCGATCCAACGTGGCCCGATAAATTCTTCGTGCCGGGCCGTGTCGGGCGTTGTGGCTAACTCAGCCCAGGCCCGACACTAAGACCACTTTTTCGTGCCGGGCCGGCCCGATGGCACGATCGGTCCATCGTGCTGTGGCCGGCCCATCGTGCTTGGGCGGCCCGTCTTGGAGGGCGGCGGACGGAGCAGGGCACCCAGGCTCCAGCAGAGCCGAGCAGCCCCGCGCCCCCGCCCCACGCCGCCACGCAAGGAGGGAGAGTGGAGGGGCGGAGGAGCCTCCGCCGCAGAGGGAGGGGGAAGGGTGGAGGGGCGGAGGAGTCGCCGCCGCAGATCCGGTCGAGCTCGGCCATGGCGCTGCGGCCATGGATCCAGTCCACCGTCGAGATTCGGCCCGCACCTGCGCCGGGGGCGCCAGATTTGCCGCCGTCTGCCGGCGAGAGAGGAGGGAGGAGGAGGGGCGACGCCGCCCTGCGAGGGAGGAGGGAGGAGAGGGGGGCCGGCGGCTGCGCGCTGGAGGCTGGGCGGCGAGCACCGAGCAGTGGAGGGAGAGGGAGTGAGACTGTGAGAGATTGGGGCGAGCGGTGGAGTGGAGGGCAGAGAGCTAGAGAGGGAATGAGACTGAGAGAGAGAGGGGAGCGGGGGGGCACGGATGAGGGGTATAGATGGTGTTGTGCTTCGGGCCGCCATCAGGCCGGCCCATTATCGTGTCTTGCTTCGGGTCGGCACTATGGGCCAGGGTGGCAGCCCAAGCACTAACTCCTTATCGGGCCGGGTCGGCCCGAGACACAATAGATCGGGCCTAGGGCCGAGCTAGGGCCGGGCCTCGGGCCGCCCATCGTGCCTGGCCCATTTGGAAATCTATATCCGGGAAGTCTATTTATCGCGCGATGGAAACAGGCGCACAAACCGCCGGCCACCGCTAGCAGGGGTTGGGAGCTAGGGGGAGGGGTGGCCGATGAGAGGTGATAGGTGGGCAGAGCGGGTCGTCGGCCGCCGGGGTGGTGGAGGGCGGCGGCGGACTTTAGGTTTCGAGGCGGCCGGAGCTCTAATGGCCACCGGACCTAGAAGGGGCTAGGGGCGGCAGCGGCCCGACGGTGGAAGCGGGTTGGCCGGTGGAGCGCGAGGCAGCGCAGGAGCGCCGGCGGCCGTGCGGGGTCGGATCCCCGATGGGTGGTGGCCGGCGGCGGGGGCGAGGAGAGGGCGGCAGCGCGGCGGCGAGTTGAGTTAGAGTTGGCGGCGGCGGAGGCGCCGAAGCCAGGGCAGCGCCGGATGGCGGGGGAAGCAACGGTGGAGGCGCATCAGCAACGCGTCCCTGCCCAGCTCTTGCACTATGGATTTTTTTTTAGGGAATCTGCTCGTAAGAGCCGTAGCTGGAGGGGCGGCAATTTAATCTATGGGTCTCTGGTTCTTGTGAGAGGGAGGGGGAGGAGAGAGAAAATTAGATTCCATGTGCTTCGATTATGAAGCAGTTTTGACGTTGGATGGTTGATAGAGCTCATCCTAAAACCGGCGATGGAGCTGTTGGAAGAGCTCTACCAAATAAGATCTCAATATATTGGACACACGGCAGGTAGCTAAAGTAATTAAGAATATTTATTGAAAGATAGTAGCATGTTTATCGCAAATTCAGCTGTGTTATGATTTTCATCTACGTGCAGACCAGGAAAACTGATACAACCTGACCCGTGTCGGCCTCCGTGGCGGCTCGGGGGCAACTCAGCATCCCGCCCGCCCGTTCGCGCCCCAGGCCGCCTCCGGTGGCTGCCGTCGCGGGTGAATGTTTTCCGCCGGCGCCGGCCAGGGAAGTGAACTTTGCTGCCGTTGGATGATTTTTTCGAGATGCATGCACAGCCAAGCGTTGTGCCTCATACCATATTTTTTGCCTCACGTCTGAGGCACAACCCAGGGCTCATCTGTCAGTTATGTCCCCTTCCTGGCATGCGAACAAACTTCTCTCTCCCCGTTGCCTTTCTCCTTTCTTTCCTGGCGCTCATCTCTAACCTCCCCTTCATTCCCTGTTCCCCTTCTCCAATCCACCAGACCTTCCCCTGCCACTACCACCAATCCACCATGGATCCCGGGGGACGCTGGTCGACGCGACGCGCGTGCGTCGCCAACGAACAGGTACACACTATTCTTCTTCTTCCTTCGTTCTACCTCTTTCCTCCTTTCTTCTTCCTCCCGACGCCCCCGCCGCCGACCGCCTCCGCCGCCACTGCACTAATCGAGCACGCCACCGTGCCCGCCGTCGCACCATCCCGTTGCCCCTGCCGCCGGCCACCGCCCACTGGTTGTTCGGCACCGCCCGGCCGGCGCGCCGCCGCGCCCTCCGCCGGACAACCCGCCTCCACCGCCGAGCTGCCGCCACCCCCGGCCCCTTCCTCTATGGCCGGCGGCCATGGGAGCCGGCGAGCCGCCCCCCACCCCCAGCAACCCGGACTCTAAGGCCGCTGCCTCCCACCACCACCCTGGCCGCCGGCGACCTCGCCGGCGGCCGCTCCGCCCACCTCCCACCCTCCCTGGCCACCCCTTCCCCCCAAACCCTAGCTCGGCGATGGGCCGTCCGCCGCTACCCGCGCGCCACTACGGGTAGCGGCGCACGCGCGCCGTATAAGAATTTTGATGGATCCCCTATCTACCATGGCTCCTGTATGCGGAACGCCCGGTTGTCGATAGAGATTAGAAGAACCCATTTTCCGTTGCTGCTGTGGTGACCCCACATGGTGCATAACCTTAGGCAACCCCAAATCCGTGAACCCTGACCATGGGATTGACTTATACCAACTCCGGCAACCCCAAATCCGTGAACTCCGGCCATGGGATGGATTACAAGGGATCTGAAATCAGTCTCGATTTGGGTCGGATTTGGTCTTGGCCCCCAACAGCTGGTGGTAATGACGCTGTCATGGTGAGCTACTTTCATGTAGCCTTGACTGGGCCAGCCCGGACTTGGCTCATGAACCTCACTCCTGGAACGATTCTGTCCTGGGTGGAGCTCTGTGCGAGGTTCACTGCAAACTTCGCCAGTGCGTACCAGCAGCATGGTGTGGAGGCTCACCTCCACGCCGTGAGGCAGAAACCCGGAGAGACGCTACGGGCATTCATCTATCCAAGGTATGGGTTACCATTCCTCGTATCTCTGACGCATCTATCATTACTGCTTTCCGTTAGGGGGTACGTGATGAAAAGATGCTCGAGAAACTGGCGACGCACGAGGTGGAAAGCGTTACCATGCTTTTCTCCCTGGCTGACAAGTGTGCCAGGGCCGCTGAGGGCCGCGCATGGCACTCAGCCCCCCAAGACGGAGACGCCAAGGCTGGTGGCTCCAAGGTTACCGTCCAGGGCGGTGGCAAGAAAAAGAAGAACAAGAACCGGGGTCGCGGGGAGCCACATCCCGACGATCCAGTCGCTGCAGCAACGGCACCAGCTGCTGCGACAGCGGCTGGGGGCCAGAATGCGCATGGCAAGCGCCCGCGCCCGCAAGGTGGCAACGGCGGTTCATGCTCAGTTCATCCCACCGCTCACCACAGCGCTGCTGATTGCCGCGAGATCCAGAAACTCGCGAAGCGGGTCAGTGGGCGGCGTGAGCAGGCCTCCAAAGACGGCTCACCCCCTCCTCGCCAGCGGTCTGGCAAGGAGAAAGCCTCCGACAGCGAGACCGCAGTCGGGGAGAAGGAGCTGGGGTACCAATCCCCCGCTCGGGAGCCGAAGGGCGTTTACAGCCACGACAACTCCGACTCTGACAACGAGGACCGCCGCAAGAAGTTGTACGTAATGTACGGCAGAAGCTGGGAGCTCGTCTCCCGGTGGGACGTGAAGACCCTTCGCCGAGAGGTCCTTTCGGCGAAGCCGGGGGTCTCGAAGGCGGCACCGCACCACAGGTGGAGGAACACCACCATCTCCTTCGGGCCGTCTGACTGCCCGGAGAACATGGCTAGGGCTGGTGTACTATCTCTAGTCGCCGCCCCTGTCATAGCCAACATCAGCCTCTATCACGTGCTGATTGACGGTGGGGTTGGCCTCAACATCATGAGCTATGCAGCGCTCAAGCAGCTGTAGATCCCGGAGTCCAAGCTGACTCCCTGTCGCCCATTCTCCGGAGTGGGCCCACATCCGGTGTTCCCTCTGGGGAGCATCACTCTGCCGGTCACGTTCGAGACCGAGGAGAACTTCCGCACAGAGAGCGTCCAGTTTGATGTTGCGGAGGTGAACCTCCCATACAATGCCATCATTGGCTGGCCGGCTCTCTACCGCTTCATGGCTATTGCCCATTACGGGTATTTGGTCCTGAAGATGCCTTCCCTTGCCGGTGTCCTCACCGTGCGGGGTGACCGCACCGCTGCCGTCGCTGTAGTTGAGAAACTGTATGCTCTGGCGGCAGAGGCTGCACGTTCCGAGGAGGACCCATCCACCTCGCGAGCCAGGGCGCCCACAAAGGCGCCTAAGGTTCAGCCGTCTGATTCGGACAATGTTCCCGTGAAGACCGTGCAGATCGGAGCGGACTCCTCCAGGACTACCCGCATCGCAGGAAACTTGGAGGAGAAATAGGAAGACGAGCTCATCACTTTCCTCCAGGCAAATGTGGACGTGTTCGCCTGGGAACCGTCATAGATGCCCGGGATCCCTAGGGAAGTGATCGAGCACCATCTGAGGATCTACCCCGACGCCATGCTGGTATGCCAGAAACCTCGGAAGCAGTCCATGGAGCGGCAGAACTTCATCCGTGAAGAAGTTCGAAAGCTGCTACATGCTGGCTTCATCGAGGAGGTCCACCACCCCGAGTGGTTGGTCAACCCGGTCGTCGTCCCAAAGGCCAACGGGAAGCTTCGGATGTGCATCGACTGCACCAGCCTCAACAAGGCATGTCCTAGAGACCCCTATCCTCTTCCACGTATCGATCAGATTGTGGACTCCACCTCCGGGTGTGACCTTTTGTCTTTCCTAGATGCATACTCTGGTTTCCACTAGATTCAAATGTCTAGAGAGGATAGGAAACATACTGCTTTTGTAACAGTGGATGGACTTTATTGCTATATTGTCATGCCATATGGTCTGCGGAATGCCTTACCCACGTTTGTGCGAGCTATGAACAAAACTTTCTGTAATCTAATTAGAGATATAGTTGAGGTGTATGTCGATGACATTGTAGTCAAGACTAAGGTAGGGCCAACACTAGTTGAGGACCTATCCCTCGTCTTCGACCGACTGCGCGCCACGCGCACGAAGCTGAATCCCGAGAAGTGTGTTTTCGGCGTCTTGGCGGGGAAGCTGCTGGGTTTTCTTGTCTCACATCGAGGTATTGAGGCAAACCCAGCTAAGATCAAGGCGATCGAGGCGATGAGGCCTCTTGGCCGCATCAAGGACGTCCAGAAGCTTACTGGATCTTTGGCCGCTCTTAGCCGCTTCATTTAGAGGCTGGCTGAGAGGGCCCTCCCCTTCTTCAAGCTATTGAGGAGGTCCGGTGCATTCTCTTGGATTGAAGAGGCTGAACAAGCCTTACAGGAACAGAAGCAGCACCTCACCTCACTGCCAGTATTGGTGGCTCCAGAGCCAGGTGAGACATTGTTTTTGTATCTTGCTGCGTCTGCAGAGGCGGTCAGCATGGTGCTGGTGGCCGAGAGGACGGAGCAAGCTTGCCAGGGGAACACCAGGGTCTCCCCAGCCAAGGATGGTGAGCCGGACCACGGACATTGGGATCCGGCAACCACTCCTCTGTCTGAAGGTCCGGACCCCGGACAAGGGGGTCCGGAGGAGCCTCGACCCAGTGGGAACCCAGAACCGTTGGGGGCCCAAGGACCTGACATGGTGGACAAGGGCGAGCCGGACTCGGTGGCCAGGGTCCGGACCATTTAGAAGCCAGTCTACTATGTCAGTGAAGTCCTCCACGAGGCAAAGGACAGGTATCTTGAGACGCATAAGCTTATTTATGCCATACTTATTGCGTCCAGGAAACTGCTCCACTATTTTCAGGCACACAGAGTTGTCGTAGTGACATCTTATCCGTTGAGAGCGATCCTACACAACTCCAACGCCACGGGCAACATTGCCAAGTGGGCAGCAGAGTTGGCTGAGTTCCAGCTAGACTTCCAGCCCCGCCATACTGTCAAAAGCCAAATCCTGGCTAATTTCATAGCAGAATGGACTCCTTCCCCAAGCAATTCTGGGGGTCTGGTCCACAATGCCGGAACCCCGGAGCCGGAAGTTAGGACACCAGTCTTCACCGAGCCCCACTAGACACTCTTCTTCGACGGGTCCATCCGCAAGCAGTGGACTGGAGCTGGTGTGGTCGTCATCGACCCAAACGGAGATCAGCTGAAGTACATGGTGCACCTTGAGTTCAAGGCCACCAACAACATGGCAGAGTGCGAAGCCTTGATCTTTGGCCTGACACAAGCCCTGTCTCTGGGGGTCCGGCAGCTCCTGGTGAAGGGAGATTCTTAGCTAATCATCAAGCAGGACCGGTTCCTCTACGTCGCCATTGATAAATTCCCAAAATGGCCGGAGGTTACCCCTGTGGTGAACATCACCAAAGAATCAGCAGTCGCATTCCTCAAGTCCATTGTGTGTAGATTTGGCGTCCCAAGACGCTTCATCGCGGACAACGGAACCCAATTCAAAAGCAGACTCTTCCAAGAGTACTGCGAGGACATCGGCATCTAGCTATGCTTTGCGTCCGTGGCACATCCCCGCAGCAATGGATAGGTCGAGAGAGCGAATGCAGAGGTCCTTAGGGGACTCAAGACCCGCACCTATAACTGCTTGAAGAAGCATGGTGCAAAATGGGTTGATGAGCTTCCGTGCGTACTATGGGGCAACCAGACCACACCCAGCCGAGCCACCGGGGAGACCCCATTCTTCCTGGTCTACGGGGCTGAAGCATGCCTTCCCCCGGAAATTCACCTAGACTCACCACGGGTCCAGGCTTTTGACGAATCCATGCAGGAACAACTGTGGTGTGATGATGTGGACTTCGTTGATGAACGAAGGTGGCGAGCAGCAATCCGAAATGCACGCTACAACCAGGCGCTCAGGCACTATCATCAACGGTTTGTGCATAGTAGGGAGCTCCGGGCTGGGGACCTCGTCCTGAGGTGGATCCTGAACCGAGCAGGGCTCCACAAACTCTCCCCTAGCTCGGAGGGTCCTTTCAAGGTTACAGAAGTATGCCGGCCCGGATGCGTTCGCCTTGCCATAGAAGAAGGGGTGCCGCTACCCAACCCATGGAACATAGAGTATCTGCGTAAGTTTTACACTTAGACAGAGCAGGAGAATGAATTTTTCCTTTGTAATAAGATAGAATTAGCGTGCGGTCCAGAGCAGTGGGGGTCCATCCTCGTAAACCTGGCATCTGGCATCCATCGCACCATCGGCTAACATTAACGCGCGGCTCAGAGCGGTAGAGGTCCGCCCTCATAAACCCGGCCTCTGGCATCCATCGCGCAAGCCATGTATATCAAGTTGCAAAGGAATGATTTGCTGCCAGTTCTGTCTTTGTGTCAAAATTTTATTTCGCATTTTGATTCTCGAGCTTTTCCCTCTCTAACCCCCGCGCGGACTTCCACTCTTGTCGCTGCAGCTAAGATCTGTATTGAGTTGCCGGACTGCTATCCAGGTCCGGACCCCCTTGCTGCTGGGAGAGGGGTCTGGACCCCTAGGGACCTGCTCTGGAGAGGGGGTGCTTGTTTCCTGGGGTGGTCCGGAGTCCTGTGTAGCCGCTTAGCCGGTTCCGTACCCAAAACCTACACACTCCACAACCCTGTAACGAGTGCTCTAGTATCCGGAGCTGGGTAATTAAGGGCCCGGACCTCATTTTAGCTCAAGGGTTGGCTTCCTAAGTCCTACACGGCAGTTCCAGCTCCATATCTCAAAGGATCGAGTACGACAGAATGGCCTCACCCACTGCTAGGGAGGGGTCCAGAACGTCGGAGCCAGGTCCGGTAAAGTCGTGTTTGTTTCCTGGAGTGGTCCGGAGCCCTGTCTAGCGCCTTAGCCTGGTTGCGTACCCTAAGCCTACACACTCCACCACTCTATAACAAGCATTGTGCTGCCTGGACCAGCGTATCCGGAGCCCCGGACCTCGTACTAGCTTGGGGGCCGGTCCAGAATAGGTCCCGCGAGCCTGCTACTAAGCTCTGACTTTGAGTGGTATGTAGGTTAGACCTTGACTGGTGGTAGCTATTCTCAAACCATTGAGCCTACCTATCAGGGGGTCCCGGCATCCGCTTTAATGCTTCATGTAGATAAAGGTCCAGTCTCAGTGGTAGACAGACTCAAAACAACTGAGCCTGTCTCCTAGGGGGCCCGGAGCATTCGCTTTGAGCCAGACACCAAGGATCGATTCTGCATGCGTCAAACAGCTAAGTTGCAGTATCATTACTATCATCCTAGCGATTTTGATTTTCCTCTCTGTAGTTTTTTCTGCTATACAGGGAATAAGTCGCTCGTTTGACTTGCAATCTATGCTACACCTATGCCCAAGGACACTTGCTCAACCTCATACGGGGGTCCAGAGCGTCTTCTCGGCTCGGATGGCAGATAGGTTCTAACAACTGAACCTATCTACCAGGGGCCAGGGTGCCGCGGTGCTGCATACCACAAACCAGAGCAACTGACAAATAGCTAAGTTGAAATTTTCTTCTATTAAAATTTCAACAAGTATAATGTTTTTACATAACACAAAAAACAAAAGTTCGCCTGCTGTGATGGTCCAGCTCAGGAATCTACAGACTCCCGCTTGAAATAAGCAGCTACGAAGTCGACGACATCCCGTACGCTTTCCCGAGCGGAGGCCTCCGTCTCCGTCACTAGACCATCGACGACGGGGGCTAGCGAGATAGCAGGGTTGTGGCTCCGGAGGCAGGTTAAAATGTACTCTGCCACCATCCGGCATAGCTCGCGGCCCTCGGCTTCAAGGTGGCCAGCAAGGATCGGCTCCAAGCACCGGAGTCTATCTGAAGCAGAGTTCAGCACTAGGAGGGCGTCAGCAATTGAAGCTGGCGGCTCCGCCACTTGGATTGGACTCATTCCAAGTGGCACCAGAGCTGAGCTTGCTTCGCTTGCCCAGTCGATGATTCAATGGGCCCCCATGCACTGGTCCTCCTGCAGCTTCTGGACTGCCTCCTGGACCGCCTCCTGCACCTAGGCATCCAGTGCCGCCTGAGCCACCACCAGCTGGCGGGCTTTCTCCTGGAGCGAGGCCTCCTTCCGCGCCACTGACTCCTTCATGGTCTTAAGACACTCGCGCTGGCACGCAAGGGCCTGCTCCATGCTGGTGGTGAGGGATTCCCGCCTGGCAAGGGACTTCCTCTCCCCCTCGAGCTCTATCTCGGCAACAGCCTGCTAGCTGGCGGTCTCCTGCAGCTCCTGACGCCATTGATGCAGGGACTCGGAGAGTTTGTCGAGCTCCAGCTTGCGGACCTCAAGTCCCTGACTGCGAGACTCGAACTCGGATCGCTGGGCCGCAAGGCTGGCCTCCTCCTTGGCAATAGCCTCCTCTCGCAGCGCCAGGGCTTTCTCCCGTCCCGCCGCCGCGAGCTCTCGGTCGAACACCTTCCGGAGCCCTTTCCTGTAGGACTCAAGGTCGGCCTCAAGCTTGACCTGGTGGCGGCAGCACGGGAGGCTTTGGCCTTCGTGTGCTCCTCCAGGCGGATATGCCAATCGCCGAGGTGCTGACGCTCGCTCTCTAGAACTGCCCACTCCCGCCGGAATGCAACCTCGGTGGTAGAGGTTGCCTCTTCTATCGTCCGCCGGACCCGGACTTGCACCCAGGGGAAGGGAACCGCATCCTCTTCTAGGGGACCCTACAAGAACAGCCTACCAGAGACCACCTCCAGCTCTTCCTCTGCTGCAGGTTGGGAGCTGGGGGAGGGGATATCCGGTACAGACGTCGGGACCTCGGGTACCGAGGTGCTCGCCGTTGCCGCGCCTGCTGCCGCTGTGCTCGCCGTCGCCAAGCCCAGTGTCGGCGCGTCTTCCACCGTAGCCGGGGCCTCGGGGGCCACCGCATCGGGCGTTGCTGCGCCTGGGACTGGTGCATCCACCGCCGCCGCGTTGGGCGCCATCGGGTTAGCGGAGGTCGCCGCACCCGAGCTCCCCACATCCGCCGTCGCTTCCGCCGTTGCCGCCGAGGCGCCGGTCGCCTGGACCCCCGCTGACAAGCCAGCAGCGGCAGAAAAACTGCCTGGACGAGAGGCCCTGGCAAACAAGGAGAAGAAGTCCTTCAGCAAAAAGCGAAGCACTGGGAATAAGGGGAGTGAACAGAAGAACACTTACCCCGAAGCGCCGGGTCTCCAGCGTCCACGGAGGCTGGGCGACTGCTGCTGCCGTGGCGGCGGCGGAGGCGCACCTCGTGGCTGCTGCTGCCCTGGTGGTGGCGGTGGTGGTGGAGGCTGCTGCTGCTGTTGTCGTGGCGGCGGCGGTGGCGCACCTCGTGTTTGCTGCTGTGCTGCTGCTGCTGCTGCTGCCGGGGAGAGGCACCTCCCGGTGGTGGTGGCTGCCGTGGCGGCGGCAGAGGCGCACCTCGTGGCTGCTGCTGCTGTTGTTGCCCGGGGGAGGCACCTCCCGGTGGTGGTGGTGGCGACGCGGCTACTCCAGGGGTCCCGCGTGAACCAGGGGCCCGGGAGCTACCCTGTCCCGCGTCCTCAGCGGTCCTCTGACGCTTTGCAGCGGGCTCCATAACTGGGGTCCCGTCGCTACGGTGCAACCTGTGCCGGCTCGCCTCCTCGGGCGATGCGCTGGAGCTGCTTCGGGCCTGGCTGGGACCGCTCGCGGCGGAGCTACCAGCCGCAACCTGCTTGCCATTGGCAGAAGGGCCAGACCCCGCGGCGCTCGGCATGGCCTGTTCCTCGGACGCACCAGGGATTCGGATCCCACGGTCCGGGTCGCCCCTAGTTTGGCGCGCCGCTAGCCCACCATCGTCGAGGGTCGGCAGAGCGGCCAGCACCGCAGTCCTCAGGCGTGAGTCCTCGCAGAGAGGAACGGTACCCTGAGGAAGGATTAGGCGCTCCGGGATGAAGATCTCCCCCGTCACCGCACGCACCAAGACCTCCAGGCCTTCCTGGGTCAGATCGCTGCCCTCCCCGCTGTGGGTCCTGCTGCAGTCATGGAGTCCGGTGAAGCTCCAGGCAGGACGCAGCCGCTGCTTCAGAGGGGTGAACCGGTGCTTCAGGAAGTCCCTGAGCACGTGCAGTGAGGTGAGGCCGCTCTCTGTCAGTGCCCTGATCTTGCTCAGCATGGGGTCAAACTCCGACGGCAGGAACGGCTTGGCCCTCCAGGACTAGCGGGCGGAGGCGGGTCCCCGGTCGGCATGACGAGATGCTCGTTGGCTTCGGTGGTGGTGATCACCCACTCCCTGCGCCAATCCTCCCAATTCCCGCCAGTAAGCCCGGGAATGTAGGGCATCCTCAAATCACTCCTCGTCTGGAAATAGTACGCCCCCACTTCATCCTTGCCCTTCCCGGACTTCATCAGGACGAAGAAGTGGCGGAAGAGAATGACGCAGGGCCGCACCCCCACAAACATCTCACATAGGTGGACGAAGATCGACGTCATGAGGATGGATTTGGGTGTGAGATGCTGGAGCTGGAGGCCGAAATCCTCCAGCAGCAGTAGGAAGAACGAAGAGATCGGCAGCCCCAAGCCAGTGGAGATGTGCGAAATAAACAGCACAAATTCCCCGGCGCGCAGATCGCCGAGGGGAACCGAGCCTGCTCAAATCCCCCAGGCAGTCTCCTGTGGACTCCACCCAAGCAGGCGGCTCACCGTGTTCAGTTCCTCCTCGGTTTGGAAACGGCGGGGACGAACGAGGGATGCCATCTTGCTATGGAGGCGAGGAACAATCTGCGTAGAAGAGCAAGGGGCGAGGAGGCTCGAAGGCAAAGGGGCGCAAAGGTTTGGAAGGAAGAAGGAGAATGCGGAAAATTAATCGCGAAATGCGATTCGGCCCTTTATGAAGCCTGATCCATCCGGCGCGCCCGGAACCATCGCTGGAAGCCATGCGACGCTCACGCCTGGCGTTAGCCGCCCAGTCCATGACCAGGGGGCCCAGGCCTGCCTATCAGGGGAGGCGGGTAAAAAACGAAGGTGTAAAAAGGCGGGATCTGAACCGTCGCCCGCGCGCGAAGCGAGGCGGAAGCTGATCTGACGTGCGCGCACAAAGCGCTGGCAAGACCAGGGTTTTCGGGAACTGCGCTAGTGGTAAAGATCCCATTTACCCCGGCCACAACAATGCCGAGCGTCGCTCGCGTGACTAGGTGTATGTAACACCCCAGTGTTAATCGCAATACTAATTATGTGCTTAACCCGCTAATCATGGGCATAATCTAGTTGTTAGCGCTAATCGAGTTGAATAGTAAACATCGACCTAGCTGTGTTCGACCGAGTTTTTATCCATGAATCGAGTCTGAAAACGACTTTCGCCTAAAACAAAAGTTGTAGATCTTCTCTTCTTCTACAACTCCTATATTGGCCAAATTTCAAGTCTATATGAAGTTTTGAGTTTTGGACGGTCAAAATCGAACTGAGTTTCGTTGAACCATTTTTTCCCCTCTCTGTTCACTGCTCCCGGCACCCATGGCCGCTCGACGCGCGGCGAGCTCCTGCTCGCCGTCGCCCTGTGCCTGCTGTGACGGAACCGTCAAATTAAAACTCTAATTAAGCGTAATGGCCGTCATTTGAACAGATCGGGCTCATTAGCTTAACGGCTTAATTTGACGATCCTTTCTCAACCCACGTCCCGATCGAAACATCACCGATAGTCCCACGCGAAGGTGGGCGCAGATGGTACAAGCACGACACATATTTGAAAATACAACAAATATACATAATACTTTACTTTAAGTTTTACAAACCAAGAGTGAATAAATATAATTTACAAACTTTGCATTATTGAAATCCAGGTTCAACTAGAGGAAAGAGGACCTACAACTAAAAAAAATGTGCCCTAGGGAGATCCCTAACTAAACGTCTGGCTCCACAACCTCCCATTCCTCAGCATCCCGGCGGATGAACATGGCGCAGCAGGGACAGAAGTCTACGTCTGCTTATCCTGAAATAATTATGGCAACAAACCCTGAGTAGACTAATACTCAGTAAGGCTTACCCGACCAGTGGGTATAACTTAGCCCACATATCTAGACATGCAAGGCTTTTGGCTGGTTGTTATTTTGCAGAAAACAGCAACTAAAGTTATTCCTCACTTTCCTTGTTTCAGTCCAAATTCTATATAAATTAGCATAGTCTAATATTTGCATAACCAAATCTAGAGCAAACATAATGTAACAATAAAAGATATATCAAAAGTTCATCAATATGGGTATAACCGTTTTTCTCCAAAACAACACTACGTTGCGACGCAGTAACCAAGGTGCTCATATCCGAGAGCGACTGACGGCGAATCGATTCGGTTTAACCTTGCAAGGTGGACCTAACCAACACGACACGTATTTACCCTGTCGGACTATACATGCCAACAATTCCCCTCCCCGCCTTGAACTACAGAACCGCCCCACCTGCATATAGTCAGCCGAGCCCTACGAGAGACCATCAAAAGTAAACATATGCATCCCGATTCTCCGCGGCCACTCGACTCGCCCTAAGGGGTGGGTAGAAGTTCTGTACTTTCAAAGCAAGGCAGTACTCGGCTTACCGGTTTCGACTACCTCCTACTCCTGGCATGCGGTTAGTACAGTTCAAACATGATCAGCAGGGCCAACAACGGCTCGGTCCTTAACCGACACAGGCGGAACTACACTTCTCCCGCTCGGTCTCAGATTCTATTCTTTCTTTCTTTCCAAGACTTTCATCCAAAAATTAGTAACTCATATCTAGAAACATAAAAATGATCCTAATCTCGCGAGTAACCAAAAATTACTCGACTTCTACCGAACCCTGTCTAGCATAGCATTTCTATCGCCCAATACATACTAGTACAACTCAAGGACACCTAGGGTTCATGCAACTAGAGTTTCAAACAACTCCTAAACGTAATGCATAAGTAACAAATACATATATAGGTGTCATAATTTAAATTAATAGGATGTGCACCGGGGCTTGCCTTCAGGCTGCTGCACAGAACTGGGGTCAGACGGGCCTTGGGCCGGGTGATCACACCTCTCCTCTTGGGCTTGCGTCGGCTGCTCCTGCGGTGCCGCGATCACCTCAAATACGGCGCCCTCAGCTGCGGATGCTACACGTATGCATATGAAATAAATGAGTGCAGCCCAAAGATGTAACTATTTTACGTTAACTGAAATACCCTGCGGACTGTCCGCGCCCAAGTGGCGGACCGTCCGCCGTACTATTCTACCGACCCACCAGAGACAACAACGTCTCTGGAACAACTCCTAATTCTACCTGCAGACTGTCCGGCCCTCCTTGGCGGACCGTCCGCAGTTCACATATTCAATCCACCAGAGACGACAACGTCTCTGGACAAAATCCTAGACTCTACTGCGGACCGTCCGCGCCCAAGCGGCGGACCGTCCGCAGTTAAATCCTACGAACCCCACCAGAGACACCATCTCTGGACAAACTTCAAGCTTCAACGGCGGACCGTCCACTCCCCTATAGCAGACTGTCTGCAGTTCATTCTGCTAAACCACCAGAGACAACATCATCTCTGGACGAAAACTATTTGACCGGCGGACTGTCCGCACCTCCCAGGCGGACCGTCCGCGATACCTAGCTTCTGACCCTCGCCACAGGCGGCAGTAAGTGCGGCGGCGGCTGTTCTCCGGCGCCGGTGATGCACCACGGAAGGGGAAAAAGACCGGGGAGCACGAGGAACTCACCACAAATCCATTCCCGCAGTCGGTTCAAGTGGAGGACGACCGGAGAGGTGTATCGACGGTGGAGCAAGCTTCAAGCACCTCCAATGGTTTCTGGTGGTGGTGGGGGCGATTCCGGCCGGGGAGAAGCTGGTCTAGAGGTTGGGGAAGGTGGAGGAGTTGCCGAGGAAGGTTCCCGCGCGAGGAATCGAGGTTTGGTGGCCGGAGGAGGGAGATCGAGGGAAAAGGGACGACGACGGCGCGAGCGCTCGGCTCCGCTCGGCTCTGGACGAAGTGAGGAGGAAGAGAGAAATGACGAGTGGGTCCCACATCCATCCAGATAAATATCTGGGTGATGCCTGGCAGACTGTCCGCCGGCCCCGAGCGGACTGTCCGTGAGGCAGGTGTTACACCTACCCATACCGGCCGCTGCTCGCTCGTCCTTGCGTCGTCCTCGCCCTTATCCTAAGCCGAGCGGAGTCGTGCTCAAGTCGTCCACGGCACCGTCTGTGCGTAAAGCGCGTGACGCGCGTCCCCGCCATGCCATGTCGCCTCCTCTTTCTTCTGCTGCTGCTGCTCGCCCGCTACGCGCGCGCCGGCACCGCCCGGCCATGCCGTTGCTCGCCCCCGCCTCCCAGCGTCGCGCCATGGCCACCGTGGCCACGAGCAGAGCTCGCCACCGCAGTCGCCATGGTCACCGCCGGAAGCTCAGCGCCGCGCCCCCACCTCCGGCCTTTTTCCGCTCAAGCTAAGCACCTGAACGGGTTCCTCTCGTCGCGTTGAAGCTTCCCGGCCTAACCCCGCTCGCCCTCTCTCGCCGGAGCACCGTCACCGCGGAACACCATCGCCGCCGCCCCCACCTCGCAGCGGACAGCTCATCTCTGTCCGCCTCCCGCCGCGCCGAGCACCTCCCGAGGTAGCTCCCAACCCCCTCTAGCTCCTCCACCTCGGGTCCCTAGCCGCCGGCGAGCCCCCTCGCCGGAATCTGGCCAGCAAGCGCCACCCTCCCCTGTTTTCGCGACCAGGGACCCCAGATAGCAATAGAAACAATTCCAGGGGGTTTTATGCGAAGTCTGTGACTCAAATGAATAGTGTTGCGAAGGGTTGTTTTGCAATAATTGGCTGAAATTTTGAAAAATCATAGTAAATCGTAGAAAAATCATAAAAATGCAAACTAAAATTTGTTGGATTCCTTGTTTTAAGATCTACAACTTTCCTTACAGGTTGATGTTCAGTTTCTAAATAGTTTTTGCTCTAGTTTAAATGTTAGTTTAAGTGGTTGCAAGTTTTGAAAATGCATAGTAAATAGTAGAAAAATGTAAAAAATGTAAAACTTGTGGGTTAGCTTTTTTTGACATGTATAACTTAGGAAAAATATTTAACATGCTGGTTGTTTAATGTTTCTGTGATGTTTTGATTTAATCATGAATAATGCTTGTTTAATATTTTTTATTTAATATCTGCAGTTCTAGAAGTCAGAAAATTATGAAATTTATGCAGTAGCTTACTATTTATATGTTTAGTTCACTGTAAAAATTTTAGAACCAGAGGCTATGTGCATGTTTGTAAATCTATTTTTGTTCGGTTTGTCTTCCTAGGGCTAAAATAAATGTTTTTGGTCACCGATAAATGTTAATAAATTTTTGTTACACTCTTTACCAATATCTTATCATGTCAGTTAATTTTTGTTACTGAAACATGGCTGCAAGTTATGTTTTTGTATTTGTTTGGTTTCCAGCTATGGCTTCATTTTACAAAAGCATTGCTAAACTTCTCCTTTCAGCATGTTTCAATCCATAAGTTATGTCATTTCTGGGTGAAGTATATTAACTCTTGTTAGATAGACAGGTTTGGCTAACCCTTATTTGGTGAGTGCTTGCAATGTTTTGATTTAAATTAACTTTTATGTCATGTTGGGGTTAATTTAATTACCTCCTATTATCAATAAATGCTGGAAAATCATGATTGCTTGTTAATTCCAACAATTTAAGTTAGTTGTGTATAAGTTATGTTAACCTCTTGAGAACTAGTTCAGGGGTTGATTTTATTTATTTTACTTTTATGCCTTGTTGGTTAAATAAATTGTTCTTTCTTGCTTTATATCCTTGCTTAGCTTTTTCTAAGCAAGCTAGTAATGCTTTTTAGTAGGAAACACTTCAGGCTAAAATACTTGATTGAACTCTCGTGTTGCAGCACCAACTCTTTTGCCTTTTGAGTTTGATTGTTGTGTTTACTCGATAAATGATTGCCCGGTCATGTCTTTCCATTAATTGCATTGCATTTGCATTGTTGCATATCATCTAGGTACGCTAAATGTGCGACATGTGGAACCGGAGGGCCATGTTGAAGCCGAGCCAGAAGATGGTGCACGGGTGGACCAATTCCGAAGACGGAAGGACCGACTGGAGTGCATGCTTGGACTGGAATGATGTCAAGCCGGTGCGAGACTACAAGCTAACTAATTGACTTTGTGTCAAACCCAGGCAAGCCCCGGTGCATAACCCTTAATTTCAGTATTCAATATTTGTTATATAATTATTGTGCATTTAAGTTTCTATGAGTTGATTGGAACCTTAGATGCATGATCCCTAGATTTCCTCAGTCACTCTACTAGTATACAGGTCGTTAGTACTGCAATGCTTAATTAGGATTCGGTAGAAGTCGAGTGATTCCTGTCACTCGCGAGATATAGGTCTTGTTACTTATGGAAAAGTTACTGGAGAATGAAGCATTGATAAAAGAAAGGGAAAATGGAGACCGGGCGGAGGAAAGTTGGTTCTGGGCATGGAATGAATGGAAAGTGAGCCTCCGCCTGTGTCGATTGAGGACCGTACCGTTGTTGGCCGTGCTGACCAAGTTTGAATAGTACTAACCACATACCGGAAGTAGGAGGTAGTCGAAACCGGTAAGCTCAGTACCATATGTGCACCGGTAGGCGGACTTGATACTGTCTTCACCAGTGGAGCTAGTATACAAACTCATGGCTGACCCTTCGTTGGTATCGGTGGGGCTAGCAGTCCCGGGTCGCAGGGCAGTTCGGTTATTCGGTGTGCATATGTGAAGGGTTGCCACGTAGGGCCCGACGGGGCCTATATGTGACGTGTGTGTTAGGTCCACCTTGCAAGGTTAAATCGGATCGATTCGCCGTCTCTCTCGGTTAAGAGAACCTTGGTCACTTCATCACATCGTAGTAAAGAAGTGGAATGAGATTGAACTGAGAATGTTTGGTTGTGGTACTGTGAAAAGATAATGTGATCAACCATGCGTGCTCTAGATGTTTAGGCAAATCTAGTTGGTACTTGATAAACTTAAATTGAGCTAAAATATTGAAAGTAAGGATCCAGTATTAGTAGCTTTTAAGCAAAACAAACTCCAGAGCCAAAAAGCTTTTCATGTCTAGATAGTGGGCTAAGTATACCAGTGTCGGGTAAGTCTTGCTGAGTATTAGTATACTCAGGGTTTGTTGTTACCCTATTTTCAGGTAGCTACTGCTGGTTGGAGCTAACCAGGGTTCACATTGGTGGGCTCGATGTGACATCCTCACGTCTTCATAGTATTGTGATTTTTGAAGCAAACTTCTATTTATTTTCCGCTGCTTTTTGAACTCTGATATTTTAGATAAACTCATTTTGTTAAGCTCTATTTTGTAGTTTAAATTTGAGAAACTTCTGTTTGCATGTAATCATCTGTGCTCGCCTTCGGGTGAGACTTCCGGTGTTTTCAATCCTTAACCCAACAGGCTGCCGGATTACACCGTTTTAAGTGCGCGGTGGCTTGATTAATACTTAAAATGATAGTTAGCGCACTTAAGTCGGTTTAATTTAGGCGGTTCTGTTACAGCTGGTATCAGAGCCGAAACGCACTGGGGATGATTACTTGTATGCTTAATTAAGTTTAAAAACTAACCTTTTTGGCTTGCAAAATGTTCGGTTTCGAAAGTTTGACGCTTGATGCGTTAAGGAATAAGATAGATAGCTCGTATGCCCTATTCAGGTTTTATTAGCTATGGTGGCATCTATATATCTATTTTATTCCAGCACTTCCAGCATTTACTTTTTGTTAAACCCTACTTTTGTGCACAATTGTTATTCTGTAACGATGCACCTACGCTGAGGTAAGCAAGGTGAGCATTCTTGGTAGTCCTTTAGAATAGCTCACGTGTTTCATACGTGTGCGGGTCCCGTATGATGAGCATACGAGGAGGTGATAAGGTTCAATTCAAACGAGCCTGTTGCTATCTGCCGCCTGATATGGAGTGCGGATTTCCCACCGTGTGATTGTAATCACGGCCATCTCGTAAGGTAATGTTACGAGGTGAAGACCTGTTATGTGGTTAGACATAACCGTATACCTTGGGACACGTGTACCCTTGGGTGTCCCATAAGGCGATTTGTACAGGAAGTGAATATGTTGCCCCAGTAACGTATGAAGCACTGCCCATTTAGCGTCAAACGTTTGGGTGCCATCTCTATAGTGGATGGTAATGTATGTGTGAATATGTGGGAAACTGCATATGCGTTACCCGTGTGGCGTAGGACACATGGGGGCCGTTCGTGTGTGCTGGCACGAAGGGTCCAGAAATGGATTTATATATCTCTTTATATTTTGTGTTTGTCTGCAGGTATGCTAACCACATTACGTTAGCTTTGAACGTAAGAACAACTAGTATATATAGGGAGAGTACGTATTGTGCCACCGGTTGTCTCCGTATGCCTAGTTATTGGCAATTGTTGTTGAGGAACGATAGAACGTGCATGCATCATGGCATATCTTGAGTTAGTTTAATTGTCATGCTTGTTATGTTGTTCTCTAAAACTGTGTTGCTTATCTGAATGTCTTCCTAGGTTTGTGTTGTGGTAGTAGGCTAACGTGAATTGCTAGTCTGATCTTGAGTTGAGAAAGTCTTTTGTAAATTAGTGGCTTAGGTCTGGTATGAACCTTATTGTTGATCTTAGCTTGTTAATCAATCCAACCCTTGATCAATGCCTTGAATCTATTCTTATAAAACCATTGTTCCTTTTTCCTCATGGTTCCCTGGCTAAGCCATGACATTTGTAAACAAAACCCCCTCGTTCAATGTAACACCCGATTTATAAAAGGACATAAACCGAGCAATCATATACGTGCCAGGATCAAGTCACACGTATATTCAACAGAATGAACAGTATATCACAGCACATATCACGTAAAAAGATATAATAAAGCGAGTACGAATGTTATTTATTACATTCAATAACTATTCTATTTCAACTTGTCATATGCCTGATGTTGTTGGCTATTTTGACTCTAATACCTGAATCTTGTACCTTCATTCTTGCTCAGTTAATTTTTTTGATAACTTAAAAAGATTTATGATAATGATAACTTTTGAGTAGAGTCGTTGTAACATTCTGCATCACATCATTGGTCAGTGCATGGTGTTGCATCATCGTCGAGAATCCATAGATTGAGTAACGGGAATGCATTCGAGTGTAACATCATGGATTGTCTTGGGTTCCCTCTAACCTATCTTGCCTCTTCTGGCCTGTTGGGTTGCTACTCTTGATTTCTCTTATGGTGGTGTTTAGTTGCATGACCCTGATGCCGCGACGGAACCTAGGGCCTCATGTGTGCTACAACCACATGATTGAGTCACTAGGAGCGCGCTGGTGTCTAGGTATGTGTGACGTAACTCACTGCGATCCTCTTTTATGCAACCTTACGAGTGTCCTATCTGTTGATCCTTCCTCGAGGGTATAGAGCTAACAAGGTGTTAGTCACGAGAGAATGGTTACGGGGTACGGACCATGTGCATCATCAACTCATGCATGTGCGCATTATGCTTATGCATCTCATACATGCATACATCGAGAGCATTGTCATCCTTGCATCATGATGTATGCATCATTGAACCAGCATCATGGCAAATGCATCATATCACATGCACCGTTTCATTCGCATGGAGAAGTCCATCATTGCATTGCATTGGTCCTGCAATCATCCATCTCAAGAGTCCATTATTATTGTGGTTATTGAGCATATGCATCATGAGTTTGAACATTCTGTCACTATCCCTAAGCATAGTGACATTTCATTGGCATAAAAATCATGATTTGTGACTAGCAAAATCCTGAGCAAGGATGTTCCAAAAACTCCTCTTAAGCCAATCGTCAGTACTATCTTCCTCTACTATCCATAAATCTTAAAATAACTCTCATCAAGATCTGCAAACATTCAACACTGAAGGATGTTTTTATCTCGACTCTGTGAGAACTTGACCACTTTGCATCATCGTCATTGATTATCCTTTACCTTTTCTTTCTGGACCTGAAAATAGTGCAAGGCGTGCTTGTACAATCTAGTTGAAGTGCCGTGCCAGAATCAAATTCGGATGTCTTCTTGAATGTGCCGCCGTCATTAAGAGGTGGTAGACAAGCGATCTTGTTGAAGATGCCGGGATGATCAAACTACCTATGCCATTGCTGTTGGAACGAGAGGGCATACAACACTTGAAGTCGGACAAGTTACCAATCGAATAAAATCGTGGGAGATATCGTGTTTATTATACCTTGCTACTTAATTTCTCCTTAAGTTCTCCATTCTTATCTGCAACGGCTCCCACCCTCAACCTCGATCTTCTCTAGTGTGGTTGCTCCCTACTGCTTTTGATGCTTGATCTGTTTCTCTTCCCTTAAGAGTCTTTCGTCCTGAATCTCGGGACGAGATTCTTTTAAGGGAGGAAGTCTGTAACACCCTAGTGTTAATTGCAATACTAATTATGTGCTTAACCTGCTAATCATGGGCATAATCTAGTTGTTAGCGCTAATCGAGTTGCATAGTAAACAACGACCTAGCTGTGTTCGACCGACTTTTTCTCCATGAATCGAGTCTCAAAACGACTTTCGCCTAAAACAAAAGTTGTAGATCTTCTCTTCCTCTACAATTTCTATTTTGGCCAAATTTCAAGTCTCTATATGAAGTTTTGAGTTTTGGACGGTCAAAATCGAGCTGAGTTTCGTTGAACCATTTTTTCCCCTCTCTGTTCACTGCTCCCGGCACCCATGGCCGTTCGACGCGCGGCGAGCGCCTGCTCGCCGTCGCCCTGTGCCTGCCCATACCGGCTACTGCTCGCTCGTCCTTGCGTCGTCCTCGCCCTTATCCCAAGCCGAGCGGAGTCGTGCTCAAGTCGTCCACGGCGCTGTCTGTGCGCAGAGCGCGCGACGCGCGTCCCCGCCATGCCATGCCGCCTCCTCTTTCTTCTGCTGCTGCTC
Organism: Panicum virgatum; assembly: GCF_016808335.1. Taxonomy (NCBI): domain Eukaryota; kingdom Viridiplantae; phylum Streptophyta; class Magnoliopsida; order Poales; family Poaceae; genus Panicum; species Panicum virgatum. Next base: position 10,550,639 of record NC_053146.1, read on the forward strand.
GCTCGCCCTCCCTCACCGGAGCGCCGTCACCGCGGAACACCATCGCCACCGCCCCCACCTCGCAGCGGACAGCTCATCTCCGTCCGCCTCACGCCGCGCCGAGCACCACCCGAGGTAGCTCCCGATCCCCTCTAGCTCCTCCACCTCGGGCCCCTAGCCGCCGGCGAGCCCCCTCGCCGGAATCCGGCCAGCAAGCGCCACCCCTCCCCTGTTTTCGCGACCAGGGACCCCAGACAGCAATAGAAACAATTCCAGGGGGTTTTATGCGAAGTCTGTGACTCAAATGAATAGTGCTGCAAAGGGTTGTTTTGCAATAATTGGCAGAAATTTTGAAAAATCATAGTAAATGGTAGAAAAATCAAAAAAAATGCAAACTAAAATTTGTTGGATTCCTTGTCTTAGGATCTACAATTTTCCTTACAGGTTGATCTTCAGTTTATAAATAGTTTTTGCTCTAGTTTAAATGTTAGTTTAAGTGGTTGCAAGCTTTGAAAATGCATAGTAAATAGTAGAAAAATGGAAAAAAATGTAAAACTTATGGGTTAGCTTTGTTTTGACATGTATAACTTAGGAAAAATATTTAACATACTGGTTGTTTAATGTTTCTGTGATGTTTTGATTTAATCATGAATAATGCTTGTTTTAGCTTTTTTTATTTAATATCTGCAGTTCTAGAATTCAAAAAATTATGAAATTAATGCAGTAGATTACTCTTTATATGTTTAGTTCACTGTAAAAATTTCAGAACCAGAGGCTATGTCATGTTTGTAAATCTATTTTTGTTCATTTTGTCTTCCTAGGGCTAAAATAAAAGTTTTCGTTCACCGATAAATGTTAATAAATTTTTGTTACACTCTTTACCAATATCTTATCATGTCAGTTAATTTTTGTTACTGAAACATGGCTGCAAGTTATGTTTTTATATTTGTTTGGTTTCCAGCTACGGCTTCATTTTACAAAAGCATTGCTAAACTTCTCCTTTCTGCATGTTTCAATCCATCAAGTTATGTCATTTCTGGGTGAAGTATATTAACTCTTGTTAGATAGACAGGTTTGGCTAACCCTTATTTGGTGAGTGCTTGCAATTTTTTGATTTAAATTAACTTGTATGTCATGTTGGGGTTAATTTAATTACCTCCTATTATCAATAAATGTTGGAAAATCATGATTGCTTGTTAATTCCAACAATTTAAGTTAGTCGTGTATAAGTTATGTTAACCTCTTGAGAACTAGTTCAGGGGTTGCTTTTATTTATTTTACTTTTATGCCTTGTTGGTTAAATAAATTGTTCTTTCTTGCTTTATATCCTTGCTTAGCTTTTTCTAAGCAAGCTAGTAATGCTTTTTAGTAGGAAACACTTCAGGCTAAAATACTTGAATGAACTCTCATGTTGCAGCACCAACTCTTTTGCCTTTTGAGTTTGATTGTTGTGTTTACTCGATAATTGATTGCCCAGTCATGTCTTTCCTTTAATTGCATTGCATTTGCATTGTTGCATATCATCTAGGTACGCTAAATGTGCGACATGTGGAACCGGAGGGCCATATTGAAGCCGAGCCAGAAGATGGTGCACGGGTGGACCAATTCCGAAGACGGAAGGACCGACTGGAGTGCATGCTTGGACTGGGATGATGTCAAGCCGGTGCAAGACTACAAGCTAACTAACTGACTTTGTGTCAAACCCAGGCAAGCCCCGGTGCATATCCCTTAATTTCAGTATTCAATATTTGTTATATAATTATTGTGCATTTAAGTTTCTAGGAGTTGATTGGAACCTTAGATGCATGATCCCTAGGTTTCCTCAGTCACTCTACTAGTAAACAGGTCGTTAGTACTGCAATGCTTAATTAGGATTCGGTAGAAGTCGAGTGATTCCTGTCACTCGCGAGATATAGGTCTTGTTACTTATGGAAAAGTTACTGGAGAATGAAGCATTGATAAAAGAAAGGGAAAATGGAGACCGGGCGGAGGAAAGTTGGTTCTGGGCATGGAATGAATGGAAAGTGAGCCTTCGCCTGTGTCGATTGAGTACCGTACCGTTGTTGGCCGTGCTGACCAAGTTTGAACAGTACTAACCACATACCGGAAGTAGGAGGTAGTCGAAACCGGTAAGCTCAGTACCATATGTGCACCGGTAGGCGGACTTGATACTGTCTTCACCAGTGGAGCTAGTATACAAACTCATGGCTGACCCTTCGTTGGTATCGGTGGGGCTAGCAGTCCCGGGTCGCAGGGCAGTTCGGCTATTCGGTGTGCATTTGTGAAGGGTTGCCACGTAGGGTCCGACGGGGTCTATATGTGACGTGTGTGTTAGGTCCACCTTACAAGGTTAAATCGAATCGATTCGCCGTCTCTCTCGGTTAAGAGAACCTTGGTCACTTCATCACATCGTAGTAAAGAAGTGGAATGAGATTGAACTGAGAATGTTTGGTTGTGGTACTGTGAAAAGATACTGTGATCAACCATGCGTGCTCTAGATGTTTAGGCAAATCTAGTTGGTACTTGATAAACTTAAATTGAGCTAAAATATTGAAAGTAAGGATCCAGTATTAGTAGCTTTTAAGCAAAACAAACTCCAGAGCTAAAAAGCTTTTCATGTCTAGATAGTGGGCTAAGTATACCCGTGTCGGGAAAGTCTTGCTGAGTATTAGTATACTCAGGGTTTGTTGTTACCCTATTTTCAGGTAGCTGTTGCTGGTTGGAGCTAACCTGGGTTCACATTGGTGGGCTCGATGTGACATCCTCACGTCTTCGTAGTATCGTGATTTTTGAAGCAAACTTATATTTATTTTTCGCTGCTTTTTGAACTTTGATATTTTAGATAAACTCATTTTGTTAAGCTCTATTTTGTAATTTAAATTTGAGAAACTTCTGTTTGCATGTAATCATCTGTGCTCGCCTTCGGGTGAGACTTCCGGTGTTTTCGATCCTTAACCCAGCAGGCCGCCGGATTACACCGTTTTAAGTGCGTGGTGGCTTGATTAATATTTAAAATGATAGTTAGCGCACTTAAGCCGGTTTAATTTAGGCGGTTCTGTTACAGTGTACCACTGTATGTGGGGGCCACAAGTCAGTAAGCCGTTGCGATGGGATGAGACAGCGAAAAACCCGATGGATGGTCAAAGCCAGACAAGATTCCTGTAGCGTGCATAGTCTAACGCTAGAGGCTTCAAGTTATGCAGAGCCAAATCACAGTAGTGGCCCCACCTGCGGGTTCGTTGCCTCTCCCGAGGTGGGCCTGGGGGCCACTGTCGGTACCCTGTAGCAGGGATACCCACTCCTACTGCCGCAAGGCAGGACTCGCGTAGTCATTCGTAACTACAGCCTAAGGGGCGGAGCAGTCGGCCCCACGGGTCAGGCTCTTACCTCACCAGGCCAACGGCCCCGGACCCGCGCCCCGCTCTAGGTCGGGTCCGGAGACGCCACGTGTACCTGAAGAGGGGAAGCTCTGCGCCAACAGACGAGGGCTCGGACCCCCCCCATATGGGTCAGAGACCTCCTCGCGTCCGTCCGGACCTCCCACGCGCGTAGAACCAATACACCGCCAGGACGGGGTCCGGGGGTGCCACGTGTCCCGCATGTGGTTGAGGCGTGCTTTGCCGCCGCGGCACGCGAGGCATATTTTGTCAGGCCTCACTGTAGACCTTATATTACCGAGGTACGCAGTGCAGCCGCATCCGTGCAGGCAAGGTGTGAATGGCTGACGTGCTCCTCCTCCTCCTCTACGCCGCCACCAACCTGGGATCCCCGGCCGCCGCGCTCTGTTCCTCTGGTCTACTCACGGGCGCAGTGCCGCGGCCGGCCGCCGCATCTACATCCGCCGCATCCGGATCCGCCTCTGCTTCAGGAGGGACAGCGTGGGGACGAGGAGCGGTGCCGGGAGGGGCGGCATCAGGGGCGAGAAGCGGCGTCGGGGATGAGGCGTGGCGTCGAGATGAGGGGGCGACATCATGACGAGGGGGCCGGCGCGGCGTCGAGGGTCGAGGGGTGGCGCGGCATCGAGACGAGAGGCGACACACGATGGGGGCAGGGGCGTCGGATGGGGGAGGTTGGCAACGATGAGATTGGGTCGGCTAGTTGACCCAGCCTTCTCGGCACCAAATGACACTATAATTTTATGGGCCGGTCCAATGAATAATTACACTAAAATTTTAGTTTTGGATACTGGGTCATTGGATCGACCCAGTAAAATCTGGGTCCTAATGTGCGACGCCACCGGGGGCCGGATCTGTGCTCCCTCGTCGGGATGGCCAGGGGGCTAGCCCTTGTTCGCTGGACTTCACCAAGGCCCGCGGCCGCTGGTGTCCCTCCCTCACCGTGCATGGCCGCTGGTGGCCGGCCCGTAGGGGCTCGTGGCTGCCGGTGCTACGGCCTCTCTCGCGTGCTTGTCACTGGGGCTCACTATGGTGACCGACAGCAGCGGTGGTAGGCCCGTCGGCGTGCCCATGGGGTTGCACCGCGCCATCCTCGCGCCGGTACGATCTACAAGGACATTTGTCCGCCTAGTGCGGTGCACCATTGCCTCCCTAGAGATCTCATGCACGTGGGTCTGGGGTGGCAACTTCGCCCTCAGGTCTGGTGGAGCTATCAGGGTCACCGGTCGCCGAATATTGCCTCATGGTGTGCATGTTCTTAGGCGAAAGCCTAGCTTGTGCCAGTGATGATGGTGTTGTGGGCATCATTTTTCTTCCTGAAGGCATTATCGTGAGGATCTCAACATGCAAGGACAGATTCAGGTGAAAACCAAAGAATTGACTTACTAGTTCGAGTGGCAGAACCATCTTAATGTTGCTCTCCTCTTGAGGCGTCATCTTGGAGTCCTTGATTGTGACATCACAGTTAGCTTCGAGTAATGGTTTTGTTTGATCTATTGGCGTGGTAGAGATCGATTATTGCAGTTTCTAGATCACAAGGTGACCGGAAGGTATAGGTGTGTCTATGATCCTTATCAAGAGTTTGTAAAAAGACAGATGATGTGTGATTTTTGTTTTTACTTGAGGACCAAAGCAAGGTTGAAGGATGTACAAGTTCAAAGCTTAAGCAGTTCAAAGTTTAGTCTTTCGTTTTTTTTCTTTTGTGTTCCTCGGTTAGATGTTTGGAGTCTTAAGTACTCATGTAAGCTTCTGGCTTTATTGGTAGATGTTTCCATTTGTGGTCGTAGATATTCACATGTGAATGTTCAAGATTGGGGCTCTCTAAATCTAAAGAAAATGATTTTCATCTACGGAGTTCTCCTTTCATTCACATATGATAGTCTTATTATGTGATGGACACAATAACCATGGCAAAAAAAAATATTGCATATCAATCCTAATTATCACGTTATTATTTAATGAGTGAAATTAAGTGATTTTTAATATTTAAACCTCATAAAAATAAATGGTTTTTAATGCCCCTCCTACATCCAGCCGGCTTTTATAATATTATGTTGTTTCTTGATGCACGAATTTACTCCTTCGCAGTTAATGGGCGTTGGGCTCGAGAAGCATCGGGTAGGTGAATTTACTCCTTCGCAGTTAATGGGCGTTGGGCTCGAGAAGCATTGGGTAGGTGGGTTTAAATAAGACTATTAATTTTGAAATTTTTAGATTTTAAAATAAGACTATCATTTATGAACGGAGTGAGTATATTTCTAAATTTACCTGCACGTGTCTCTCTAGACGTCATCTACTTTCATAGCACAAGAAGCATCGATTTAGTACACCTTCCAAATTGTAATGCACTAGTCTTTGTCTTTGCGATTGACACCTCCATACTAAAATCATCTGAAATCATCCATGCCTCAAAAGAAAGGATGATGCTATTCATTGAGACGGAGTACATGTATAGATGTTCCCATAGTGCAAACACATAGTTGCGGTACACACGTTTATTGATGGAATGATAAAAGACCGTGTATTTGCAGTACAAGCTTCATCAGGATGTGAACCCACCGATGATACATTTGAGCTGCTAGTTCCAAAGACAACAGAGTCGTGATGATTTCACCATTCCTTTTGCCTTCTCAGACCATCCACCTCTCGTTCGTGTCCGTCTGGTTGCCTCACCCGGAGTTTCCCATGGCTTCTCAAACACCTGCTCGGCGATCCCGGCAGCCTCGCCCTCGACCTGCCTGACCTCGATGCCGGATTTCCCGTAGTACTCCACGAAAGTGTCCGGGATAGAGGCGTCGTACCCAGCGGCGACGGCGGCCTCCGCCTTGGCCCCATACACCACCTTCTGTTTGCTCAAGAATCAAGATAAGCAACAGTGTGAACAACCATCTTTAGCTACTCTCCTTTTTCTAAAAAAATCAATTTACATACTCGAATTATCGTAAAAATCTGATTTTCATTCTTCAGCTATAAAAGTAGATAACGAGGATCATCGAATTGTCGAAACCAGATAAGTTTAGCCTTTATATTGATTTCAAAGGTAGTTTATATTTAAAAAAATTAAAAATTCAAGTTAGATGTAAAAAAATAAAACTAATTTATTTTAACTTAGAAAATATCAAACGGGTACCAAAATTTTCTAAAATATAACCTATCTATTATTGATATATGAGCAAATAAATACTAAAAATATAAAAGAATTAGATCTGAACAACCGAGAAGTATAGTACCAATAGATAGGTTATATTTTAAGAAAAAGAATTAGTACTAGTCTCATTTCTTTTAATTCAAAATGAATTACTATGATTTTTTAGTTTAGATTTGAATATTACTTTTCACAAAATAAAAAACCACCTCTGAAACCACTCTAAGATCCAAACTTGCTCGATTTCAACAGTTGGATGTCCTCCGTTATCCGGTTTTGTAGTGGAAAGATGAAAATTAGATTTTTGTGATAGTTCGAAATCGTAAACTAGACCCTTTTTTTACAAGAAGATGAAGATACTTCTTGCAGTTCCCCGTCAAAATAAATTCTTTTTTACGGTTAAGCAACGGCATGAGCAGTCATGTATGGACTATGGAGTAGTATGAACCTTGATCTTGGGCATGCGAATCAAGGCGAAGCACATCGGGCACGGCTCACACGACGCGTAGATCTCGCAGCCTGAGAGGTCGACTCTCCCGAGCCTCCTGCAACCGTGTGAGGAAACAGGTGGAAGATCAGAAACGCAAACGTGCTCGGCAGTTTCGCTATTAGCTACCTGTCTGATCGCGGCCACTTCAGCGTGCGCCGACGGATCGGTGTTCTTCCGGACCAGGTTGTGGCAGCTCGCCACCACGGCGTCGTCGTCGCCGAGGATGACGGCTCCGAACGGCCCCCCGTCGCCGCGCGCGGCTGCCCGGTAGGCCTCGTCGACGGCCTGCTTCATCAGCTCGTAGTCCCTGTCCTCCTGCCCAGCCGCTGCTGATCGGCAAAGTAATCTTCATTTCACGAGGCAAGAGATGAAGAGAAGGGAGAAAAGAGCACAGGAAGCAGTGCAGTACGCATACCCTGCTGGGGCACCTCCATGGACGGCAGGAGCTGGGAGATCGGAGCTCAAGTTCCGAGGCAACGTGTCCGCTGGGGGGGGGGGTGGCCATGGTGACCACGCTCGGCTCGCGGATGAAGACGACGGTGCAGTCACTTGCGATGGTGATGGGGCGAGGCCACGAGGTTGCTGGGGTCGCTGTCTCGTGGCTGACTCCAGGCCACTGGCAGCTGTCTGTCTCGGCTGCCTCGCTCGGCCCGGATGTCCGCCGATGTGTTTATGACGTCGCCGGCGACGAGCAATTCAGGTAATAATCAGATCAGGTGGTGGCGGAGGCTCCGAAGAACATCGCTGCTCCGTCAGGCTCGGGTTAAAATTTGATGGCACGGTGTTTATATGCGTTGCTGATTTAATTTCCTCGTGTACCAATACAAATCTCTAGCAGAGAGATGTACACATATGAGTACTAAATGTCATGCCACATCAGCAGATTTGCTGATATGGTAGAGGAGAGAGAAGGGGAGATGAGATAGAAATGTCATGGGATGATACTTCTCCGACATAGTTACCTGTGCGATAACATTCTCCATTGAGACTGGTCTAAAATTGTGGTTTGGTTTATCAACAGTTCACTCATAAAATTCAACTCAACTATTTAGATTTTTTTTTGGAAAAAAATGGTCTTTGCATTGGTTGCATAGTTCGATGCATATAGCTTGGGGCATTATTACGAAGTCACAGCTCATGACATAGATTACAAATGAGCACCATATAGGTCATATATATCTGATGTTTGAAGTCCCGGCTGCACAAACTACAAAAACATGGACATGACAATGGCATTGCTCATTTAGCTTCCACAAATAATTTTCAGAAAAAAAAGCTTTCACAAATCATCCATGATCCACCTTCTTGTCATGTCTTCTGCGGCACATCACTTCATTTGGAATTTCTCCTTCACCTTCTCAAAGACCTCCTCAGCGATCCGAGCTGCCTCGCCCTCGGCCTGCCTGACTTCTATGCCGGATTTCTTATAGTACTCTACGAAAGCATCAGGGACGGTGCTGTTGAACCCAGCAGCGGCGGCAACCTCTGCCTTGGCTCCATACACCACCTTCTGCAAAAGCCGGCCGAACATAGTGTGAACAATCATCTTCAGCTACTTTGATCTTGCAGTTCGTAAAAAAAAGGAAATAAAATGATCTTTCAGGTTAAGCAGTGGAGCAGCAGCGATGTATGAACCTTGATCTTGGAAAGACGGATTAAGCCGAAGCACATAGGGCATGGCTCACATGACGAGTAGATCTCACAGTCGGAGAGGTTGATCTTCCCTAGCTTTTTGCAGGCCTGAGATCGATGCGAGTGATGTGACAAGATCAAGAGTCATGTGTGTGAAGCAAATGGGCATGGCTGGCAGGATGACCTTTACCTCTCTTATCGCGGTTACTTCAGCATGCGCCGATGGATCAGTGTCCTTCAGGACCATGTTGTGGCAGCTGACCACCTCTTCGTCACCGCGGACGATGACCGCCCCGAACGGGCCGACCGCCGCCGCCGCCGCCGTCAACTGCTCGGTAGGCCTCGTCGACGGCTATCGCGATGAACTTGTAGTCCCTGTCGTCCTGCCCAGCTGCTGCTGATAACCAAATCCCAAATCAAAGACTCTTTTGGCAGTCTACAATCCTCGAGTCCAGAAAACCAAAGCTGTTCTAGTCACTCCTACAGCGATTACTAGAACATGAAACAAAATTTGAGGAATCAAGAAACTGGAAATCTCATACTGGCTACTCTGATAAATTCCAAGTTCTATCGAACTGCACTTCGATCCCAACAGAACCTCCTGACCATCCAACGTATCGGGTCAAGAACAGAGTTAGTCACCATGAATGGAAGAAAGTGAGTGAAAACATACATGACGCACCCTGGGCGGCCTCCATGGATGTTACTGGCAGGAGCAGATTAGAATAAGAAGCTGGGACTACCGGCGGCGCTTGCGTGGGGAAGACAAGAGAGCTCGCCGGCTTGGAGCTGCGGAGTCGGTGCAGCGCTGACGGCGAAGGGAGGAGATCTCATGTGAGGACAAGTTTGGGATCGCTGTGTCCTGCAGTGTGGTGCTCGTGTTGAATAGAAAAACTGAAAAAGTGTCTGTCCAACACATGGGCGACGTTGCCGGAGGAAGCTGAACGTGGAGGTGAGAGACGCTGGACAGAGAAGCATGTCATGTCAATACTTCGGAAACGTGCACAGAGAGGAAGTTGGTCAGTTGTACAGTTTTATAGCACAGTACAATTAGTAAGACTTAGAACTTAATCGTGCCAGCTAATTTTCATGGGATGAAACTTCTCTCTCATCCTATAAAACTCTCTCATTCTCTCTTCTCGCCATGTCAGCAAAATTAATGATGTGTCACAGAATTTTATGCTATGAAACTCTTCATAAAACTCTCGTTAAGACTGGCTTTAGAAAACGTTCGAGGCTAGTGCTTATTCCCTCACCAGCGAGATGCTTTTAGCACTGTTTGCCGACATGCTATCCTTTGGAGGTGGCCTAACCCCCAAAGTTTTGGGCTTCGTTTACCTAACCCTCTGTATTGAATATTTTGGACTATTCAAAACCGTGTAAATAACTCCTTAGACGGTTTTGAAGGGTGGCTTAACGAATAACACATGGGTCATCCACATCAGACAAAGAGAGTGAAGATGTTGAAAGTAGAAGGCACAAAATGTTTTGTTACGCCGTGTAGACAAATTTATGCATGCCACGTATGCAAGTTTATCCATATCAGCATGCCACCTAAGCAAAACCCGCTAGATGGTTTTGAATAGTTTAGCGTTCAATACCTGGTTTTACAGTTGAGGGGTCAAGGAGATGAATCCTAATATACTTCAGCGGGTTATGTAGACTTTTCCTGTTAAATATGAAGTATGATTGCAGCTGGTTAGTAGGTGGGGAAGGTACTGTACACAGCAAGCATACACATCTCCATCTACTCCTGTATAAAAAGCTATACATGCACAACATGTCAAGATGTATTGATACAGATATACTGGTGTGTAAGGAAGTGATTGTGTGAGAACCTTAAAAATAACAAAGATCGCACTTTATACATACTTTTGACCTTTTGTGTAGAAACATATCTTGATATGAGCATCTTCTAAAGTCCGGGTTCAGTCAGTACTTTCTGCTGAACAAATAAGCTCATCAATGAGGGAAAACTTTAGAAAGTGGTATTTCGTTCTCAATTTGCATTCGTTCTCTATGCTAGTTAACTCAGATTAAAAACGTGCTAAGGTACCATAAGAATGACAGAAACTGAATTCCATTAACTGCACATTAAGCTACAGCAAAGAACCGCCTTGTAAGTTTACATGAGATTGGGATATCCTTGGAATATAATACATTTGGACGGATGGTTTTCTGAAGCAATGGAAATCTGGGCATTTTATTATTCCTTCTGAATGAGCATTGTACAAATATGAGATTTGTTTTTCTGCTAAACATCAGTACATCTGGAACTTCTCCTTGGTCTTCTCAAAGACCTGCTCAGCGATCAGAGCACCATTGCCCTCAGCCTTCTTGATCTCCATGTTGGCCTTCTGGTAGAATCCAGTGCCTCTCAGAGCATCAGCGATGAAGTCATCGAATCCAATGGCAATGGCAGCCTCGGCCTTAGCTCCATAAACTAGCCTCTGCGTTGCAGAATGAGTAGAAATGTTAGAAAAAAGTATCAGCTAAGTCCACCAGGCTAAGCAATCAAAACAGCAGAGAAGAGCATGAACCTTGATCCGAGAGAGATGAACTGCACCGAAGCACATTGGGCATGGCTCGCAGGACGCATAAATTTCACAGTCGGACAGCTCAATTTTCCCTAGCTTTTTGCAAGCCTGAAATATGAGCATGCAGAGATTATGTGAAGGCAGCAGATATCAAAGAATGGAATGAGCTACTAAGGATCACAAGAAATGTGTTAACTTCTGACAGTGGCTTGAACTCGAAGCATTTTACCTCTCTTATTGCAGTTACTTCAGCATGAGCTGTTGGATCAGTGTGCTTCAGAACCATGTTATGGCAGCTAACTACTACTTCATCATTTCGGACGACAACTGCACCAAATGGACCTCCATCACCGCAATCGACTCCCCGATAGGCTTCTTCCACTGCTTTTGTCAAAAATTTGTGGTCCCTGTCCTGTACAGCTGCAAAAAGTTGCGAGAACGCGTGTTTTTACAGTTTTCTTGCTGTCCTTTACATATTGCAAATTAACAAAGACTGAACATTATGACTGTTTAGATCAGATATAAATGCTTGATTTCTGTCTGTAAGTTAAGCTGTGCAACTACATGGGACCTAGAAGTAAAAAAAAAGTGATTTCATTGTTGTACTTGTATGGTCTTACCTTCCTGATGACCAGCAAATGCAGCAGCAACCGAGATGGTTCCATCCTTTGACTGCACAACTACATTTAAAAAGCAAAGAACATTTAGATCATAAGCAGTATACCCTTCAGCTAACAATGATCATAGAAGCAATACGACAAGAAAACTAAGTATATATCTTCCATTGTCCTGAAAATGTAGTGTCTCGAGGTACCACAAAGAAATCAGTCAGGCAGGCAAGAAAATACGTAACAGCACAGTGGTGTAGGTTCTCATTTCAGGCAAGAACATTATTTTCAACTTAGCTCGTCACATCAATTCTGGCTAATACTATGGCACAGTTGCAGACAGGAGATCGTCAGTTCAGCACTTTCATCAGACTTCAACTCATTTAAGTAGGTCCAAACTTTGTGCTTCTAAATCCAACAACCAGATTCTAGAATGCCCTAACGTTACTCTGTCTGTAAGTTTAGTGAAGAATCTTTACATACGGAACGAAACACCACATTTTTTTTCAGGTACTATTTCCTATCACTTGGTAGTTGATACCTACTCCATATAAGAAAGGGCTGGTTTGCACCTAATATATTCCCTAAATGTATTTGGCACTAGCAGTTGGCAGTAGGACGCCTTTGTGATGAGTGGGTATGACAGACAAGATTGACAGCATTGCTCACAATCCAACCGCTAAGGACGCCTTTGGCAGACTGATGAACGTTCCAAAGGCACAGGACAGGAAACCACGGAGCAAGAGCATAGGACTATGCCTGACACATGGATCTGCATCTCGAGGCTACAATTAACGCAACACCGATGGGCGATTGTTGACAGATGCGTGTGCTTCCACCAACCATTTAACAGTGAACTTAAGGCAACGATGCGTGCTTTGACGGATTCCAGCGAGAGCAAAAAAAGATGTGGGAGGCAAAAAGCTACCAAATTGGGACCTCTTCCTCTGTTATGAGCACAATCGGGTGCTCAAAGAACAGAGCTGAGCGCTCCAGGAAGCATGGAGCAGCGGCCTGACCCTACCGGTGCCTGCATTTCACAGGATTTAGGCTATAAACGACTCTAGTACTGAAGGAAGTTGCACTCGAATCGGCGCGGAAGCAGTAACCGATGGCGATTCGTGTCCCGGAGCCACCGGGGCAGAAGCAGAGAACGGAAAGATTCCGACGCCAAGAGCCCCTATCCCCCGCCGCTTTTCGCTCTCATTCTCGCCCGAAACAGAACAGGATCACCCCAAGACCAGAGCCCTGGATCCGGTTCGGGGAGGGGGCGCCGGAATCGAACCGGAATCCGCCGCCGCGGGTCGCGCACCGGCATGCTACCGTCAGGATGGGGGGAGAGAGAGGGAGGTGGAAGCGGGAGGGAGACGTACCCTGCGCCTCCTCCATGGCGGCGGCGGCGGCGGCGGGGAGGGCTCCGGCAGCTCCCGGGCGCGCGGGAGAGGAGAAGGGGGTGACGCGGACGGAGGCTCCCCGGTGGCCCGGTCGACCTGTGACTTGTCCCGACTCCCGCGACGATGGCGTCTCGTCTCGTCTCGGCCTCTCGTGCCCACCCGCCGCCGCTCGCCTAAATAAGGAGGCGGGTGGGCCCAGGGGGAAGAGTTGCCGGCCGCGACTCCGCTTGGCGCCGCCCAGAGCCGCTGGCAAGCGGGACCGGCACCCACCCTGTCCGCGGCTGTTCGCCAGCCAGACCGCCGGCTGGCAGGCGGGTCGGGCGGCGCCGCCGTGAACCCCGTGGACCTGGCGCACCGTCGCCGGTGGTGGGCCCTTCTCATCTAGCGGCCATGTGCGGGGGTGCCTTGCTCGTGCACGTTTTGCTGCCGTACGAAGAAGGGCTGAGGAAGAACGTCTAGTCGTCTACGATTGGGTTGAGTTTGGGATCAAGTCTTTGGCGTACGGGCTGAGCACTCCGACACGTCGCCGGCGCGGCGGCGCCGGCCATGACGCCGCCGCTCTCGGATCACACTGTGGGGCGAAGCTACATGAGCTTTACCCGGTGCACATGCACCATGGTGAAATTTTTTTTCCTAATAGCTAATTAAATTTTATCATATTAATTATACTAGCTTTTTGATTGTAATGGAGGGTGCACCAGGGTTAAAACCATCTTGGCTTCGCCACTGATCACACACCTTCACATGTGCCTCATTCAGCTTACGGAGTTACGGTGTGTTTGTATTAGCTTACGCATCATGGAAACCGGATTAAAAAAATATAAATGACACACACGGTCAGATTACGGTAGAAATTAACCACCTAAGCTAGATTCCTATAATCACATAGCTAGTGGCCTAGTACAATCCAATTATTAGCACGCAGGGACCATGAATACGTAGCTGAAAATCCAATTAACCACCACCTGTATTCCATAGATCTAAATAGAAACAATCAGATTATTACTACGAAATTGTTAGTATCTACTAGTTCTTTTATAATCTCTATCCATAATCTATATGGTTATGAGTTATGACTCTACCCCTACAAAAAATACCTTGCCATTCCTCTTTTACCGTGTAGTGTATCCATCTATCCCATCCAAACAAGCCGGCTCATTCCTCTTTGTCCTGTATATCCAGATTTTTTTAATCTTTACCCCGTAATCCGAATTTCTATATATAACTCTATCAGGTCCGAAAATGCCCTATTCATTCCATGGATCCAAATAGAAAGCATACTATTATTACGAAATTTTTTAATAATCTCTATCCGTAATCTAGATGGTTATGACTCTGCTTAAATCATTACTCTTCGGTGCAGTTCATTCTACCATAACTGAGGCCCCCGCGTCGCTCCCCGCGTGGACGACTCGGGCGGCGGCCAACTCGTAGCAGCAGCAGCCCCCGTCCCCATGCCCCCGCGGCTGCGCCGCCGCCTGAGCGAGCTGCAGGAAGCCCTCGCGGCTTGCAAGGAAGGCGGCGGCGAGGCCAATCGACAATTGTTGGCCGCTCGGACCCGGATCTGCACGGGAGGTGCGGGAGCGGCGGTCATGGCGGCGCCGCTGATGGCGCAATGGAGCTCGCGCACGGATGGGCCCGGCCGCTGGCTGGCGCTGGTGGCAGCCGGCACGGCCGTGACCTCCACGGCCACGCGCACGGCGCTATGCATGGCACCGGTGTGGAGCTCGGTGGCCCGGCGACGGCGTCAAGCGGCGGCTGCGGGCTGTGGACTGCGGACTGCGATCGTAGTGTGGCGTGGGCTGGCGGCGGCGGGGGCGGGAGGCCGCGTGTGCGGCCGACGGCGGCGCCAGAGGCCGCGCGTGGAGGTCTGAGCACGGCGCGTGGCGGAACGGCAGCATCACACGATGTGACACGGCGGCGCCGCCACCCCGATAGGGTTTTCCTCGACTGCGGTCTCGTTTTGCCGGGCTACGTGCATGCTTACCAGGGTTGGGAAGCTCCGGGCGAAAGCCTTTGCCGGCATTATTGCTTGTGGCCATGGCGGCGGCACCCTAGGGCGTCATTCTACCCGGTGGGGGCGTCATGTTGGAGCCCCATTCCTGGTGCACGAGGGTTCTCTGGGTGAAACCCTGTCCAGTTCTTGGACGGACGATGGCGGCGCCTTTGGCGTCGTGCCCTTCTTGGAGGCATCGTCTCTTGAGACCCAACTCGGCTTTGGTAATATTGGACTTCATTGGTCTTGGGAGACTGCAATTGGTGGCGGCGGCATGGATGCGAGCTTGACGGGGTTGCTGAGCTCAAGTGGAGGCATTCGTCGTTGTGGCAGCGGCCAGGGGTTGCCACATGCTTGTCGGTGGCTGCTTGCAGCGTACCGCGGCGGCCGGCGATGCTTGGCGGCTGTCAGTTCGGTGCGGAACAGCGTTGGAGGACGGTGCTTGCGGCATCGACAACATGGGACGACTAGGCTTGTAGCGGACTGCAGCGGGTTGCTCAACCTCGCTTGAGCTACTCCGGTGCAAAACATCGTCGGAAGACGGCGCGAGCGACATCTTTAGCTTTCTAGCACGGTGGTGGAGGTCTTTCACGCGTGTTATGCAACGAGACGAGGTTGGTATGAGGCAGCGGCTCGACTGTTCGATGGGGACCCTGGGAGGCGGGGCGACAGTATCCACCATTATGATCACCATTCTGATGGCAACACAAGAGACAGATCTGTGACATGGAGTGCTGTGGCGGACGTGGCAAGGCCCCCGCTTGCGGTGTTTCTTCGAGGCGACGAGAGTGGAGTTCAACGGCAGACGTGGCAAGGCCCCCGCGCATTGTGGAGTGGTCTGGATCTGGTGATATCATTCTGTCAAGTGGTCGATGGTGTTGCAGCGGCACTACGGCGTAGGGTCCCGTATGGCGGTGGCCTTCTCGGTGCGGTGCAGTCTGCTTCTTCGGGTTCCCTATCGGCGTGGGGCCACGCTTGGCTCCGACGACTTTATGTGCGTGAGGCTGTCTCTGGTTGTGGTGGTTTGACGTGGAGTTGAGTTTGAGTTTGCAGCCGGGTTGTTTTCTGTCTGCCGGGTGCCGTTGAGTCGAGTTTCGAGTGAAGTTGCGTGGCCGCGTTGATGTCCCAATCCAACCGGCATGTGTTGTTTTTTTGTTGTTGTGCCCAGTCTGGGAGTTGTTTCTTCTTTTTAATATAATCGGCAGCTCTCCTGCTTGGTTCGTTTCAAAAAAAAATCATTAATCTTCATTCTCCCGTGCTCTAGCAATTGCGATCCCTAGACCACTACCATTTAGTTACCCTATCAAAAAAGACATTGTCATTCCTCTTCACCGTGTAGTGGATGTATCCATCTATCCCATCCAAACAAGCCGGATCATTCCTCTTTGTCGAGTACCATACCAACCATCAGTGCTGGATTAGCCGAGTACTATGCCACATATTGTTGCAAAGCTTTGGGTTAGATTTTAGACATCCAAATCGAAAAAAAATGTAAGGATATCCAATAACTGTCCTTAATTACTTCCGTTAACATAACTGGTGTGTTTTTCCATTAAAATATTGCCCAAGTTTTATAATAATAAAAGCATTATTATTTTAATAATAATAATGATGATGATGATGATGCCCTTAAGCCTATCATCACTCGGCAAAAGGATAAAAAGATAAGAACCATGTGCTGGGTCATGCTGACACGTACGCCATCCGTGATCCGTCAAAGCATCTTCCCGGCCGCAAGGTGGTGATCTGATTCATGCACGAGGAAGCCGATCGAGCACGTACCATGTGTCGTGTGGGGCATGTGGGCACACAGCGAGCGGTTGGTGCCGCCCAAATAATGCTGCGGCTAATGGGAGGCCTAGCTTTGTTGAGCGAATTGAAGACGTACGTCACAAGGGCGAGAGGCCAGCGTGAAGCGGTAGCACTCCGTACGCCCGCAGATGCCTACGTGTGTGATACTATCATCAACCTCACCAGTTCATCAATCATCATCAATCTTATTTCTCATTACACACGGGCTCCGTAAGTGGATTATGCTTCAGTAGTCTATTTCACATGATGTGCTTGTATCAGGTGGCCAAGAATATTTTTGTCCGGGCATATGGGTGGCGGTCCAATCTTAGTATTGACAGTTACTAGTGTGTCAGGATTAGGGCGCGGGTCCAGATTCCGAGAAATGGATATTCAAATTTTCAGAAGTATAAAAAATTGACAATCTAAATTCTAGTTTTTGACATGTGTATGTGAGTGAGCCTCAATAACTGTTTACAAACTACTCTATTTTGGACTAACATATAAACACCTTGTTATTTGTGCTATTTTTGTTTTTTAAACACACATACATATACTATACTATATATTATATGCACAAAGTGTTTTGACAAAAAAAATAATGGGTATTCATTTGAATATCCTTGATACATGCTGGGATCTATTTCAAACTGATTTAGATTGTGTGTCGTTTGGACAGAAATCAGAAAAATATCAAGACGATATATCACCTTGATATACTTTATTGAAATCAATAAAGTTTCGCTAATGATCAATCTTATTATTATTTATTATCAATGCACCCACTCTGTTTAAAATCAAATCGTTCTAAATTCCTCTGTATGTATGGTAATACAAATCTGCACCTTTGGTGTAGCATTTATTCTACAGTAACAGTTAAATTACTGACCGAACTGACCAAAATTTACTGAACCGAACTACCGAATTACTAAATCACGTTCAGTAAAATGGTGCTAAGTAATCGCGCACAGTAGTCGTTACTGAAAATTTGTTTAGTAGTTAGTTGGATGTAGCTGCACATGTAGAATAGCACGTGGCCTATAGTTTTAGACTTTTAGTGTGGGAGTGGCATTGAAAGTTGTTTGAAAGAAAAAAAAACATATAGCATCTAGAGAAATACAAAGTTCAATGGATAGTTATCTTAACTTTCTTACTTATGTTGACATTTCAGTTCTTTACACCAATAGATAAAGTTTCAGTTTACATGCCCCATCTATCACGTCGTTGTGTAGCAACTCACACAACGGCGTTGTCATAGAGCCTGTTCGGATGGCTAGTTTAAGCTGGCTGATTCACTGTAACAACTGATTTTGAGAGATATCTTGCACTATAGCAGCTGATTATTGTAGCAGATGGTACTGTAGCAGTTATTTGTTGCAGAGGCTTAATGACCCACAGCGAGGCATAATACTGTAGTACTGTAGCTACGGTGTTAACAGTAACTTCAGCCAACCATCTTAACCCATCCGAACAGGCGCATAGTTACGCCACAGACTTTCCAAAAGTATGGTGGGCTATTTGGGCTAGTGGAAGCGAAAAATATTGTACATACTTGTCGTTGGCCCCACCATGGTGAATGGGGGTCATTCCTCTTCATTTCTTACCATGGGCTTTAGGAACAGTCCAGTTTTAGCTTCCAATTAAATTCTGTTTTCTAGATACCATAGGCTAGCCTAGGTGTCCAATTGGTTCATTTCCATTTCTACCATAAAAAATAGTAGCAAAGAAAAACGAAATCAGCCGGAGAAACCGCATGGACTTTTTAGCTCATCAAAATAAAGTTAACTTTAATTTTAAAAAACATCTTTTAAAAAGCAAAAGCCAAAACAAACAGGCTAGCACGCTACAAGATGTCACTTACAACAACAGGAGTGTAAGGAGATTTCGTGATGGGAGAACAGAAAGGTGCATATTTATTACGTATTGGATGCGCATAATGATTTCTGCAAATACAGTGGCGGATCAAATATGGGGGGGGGGGGGGGGGGGGCTGATGAGGGGCTCCAACCCCCTACCTCCATAAAGTCCATGGAACCCCCTACAATTTCCAACCATGGTTAAAAAGAAGGAAGCAAATTAAGAGAGGAGGAGGAAGAAGAAAGGGAAGATGAACCCTTCCTCCAATGTTCAGCTTCTCGATCCGCATCTGTGCAAACATATGTTGTGGGTGCCGGAACCACCATCTAAAGACCAGCTGTGTTACTGCGTACATCTTGTTGCCTCAACATTACAAACAAGTCTCAAATTCAAGATTTCCATATGTTTATTTTATTCATCTGCTTATTCGGTATTTTTTTAAAAACGAATAAGATAGCAAAAGATGCCAATTGTATTTCAAAAAAAGGGTCGGACTACGCACAACAATTTGTTTTATTCTTATTGAGCACATGTATGCAGGATGCCAGGCATCAGCAGGTAGCTTATTAGCAAGCCTTCACGCAGAAGCAGCGGGCACGGAAGCCTACGCCGCACTTGCCGCCGCTGAAACCTTCGGTCTGGCAGACGCTCGCGCAGTTGGCATCGCGCGCGCAGGGACCCTTGTACCGGTGGCTCGGCGACTGGCACTCCCTCGCCACGGCCACGCGCACCGGGCCCTGCTGCATCTCTGCACACACAAATAAATCCAATCATCAACATCATGTGTGTGATTTGTTATGAGAAAAAAGTAATGTTGGTTGTGGCTGGGGGCTGATGTTAATTTGTTATGATAGAAAAGTAGTGTTGGTTGGCTGATGGCTGGTAGCTGATGCTGATTTAGTATAAGAGAAAAACACTACTGACTGGTTGGCAGACAACCCAAACGAACAAAGTGAATAGATGATCTTGAATGACTAGCTATAGCTATATGGATACAAGCCCTGCTGCTATCTGATGGATTCAATCCCTGTCTCCAACATGGAACTATGGCTCCGTTTGTTTCAGCTTTGGTTGAAGCCTTGAAGGTATGATTTTAGGAAATCCAAAAATCAGAGAATTGATAATCTAGCTGGTAATGGATTCTCGGTTCTGAATTCAGGGAGTTATCTGACTCTTGAATTTCTCAACATCGAGCCTTCAAAATCGACCATAACCTGAAACAAACACGACCTGTCTATGCAAAAATCTCGCGAGAATTGTACTGATAGATGTGCAGGATTATTCCAAACTCTGAAGCCTAGATATTTCAGGCTCAACGATTTGTGAATGTACTAAACAAGCAGTTGACATACCATTGGAACCGAGGAAGAGGAGGAAGAAGACAGCGAAAAGCTTTGGGGAAAGATCCATCCTTGCTTGAGGCCGGAATGGAGGAAGACTACTGCTATGGTGGATGAAGGGACAGATGAAACTATAAAGTGTAACCCCTTCTTATAGCAGCGGTCAGGCAATTGTGCTCTGGGGGTAGCTTCTAGAGGAACACTCACGTTTAGTCCTCTGATGCTGTTACTGCCTTACTGGATGCTTGTTCATCGGCTGCATGTTTCTTATGACAGGAGTAGTGCAGGGCTGTATCTAGGCCCGTGCGGGCCATGCGACCGCACAGGGCCCCCAAATTTTAGGGGCCCCAAAATATAACGAGTATACTAGGTATAGTTATATAGTAGATTTTGTTTTAGTTATATTTTGATCCAATACGAAGCAAACTGTAGCCCAAATATGTCATAGAAGAGGAAATATGCCGCTTGACCATTGTCTTTCAATCAAATCTGCAGATCGCAGTGCAATCTTTTTCGCTTCCACTATAACCGCTCGCCAGGCACAGCACAAGTCACGTCTGCACTTCCACCTTCCGGATTTCACTGGGCACTCGCAGGCGCAACGATGGTACTAGGGTCCAGTTCATAGTTTCGCACAGGGCCTTCAAATTTGCCGGTACGGCCCTGAGTAGTGTGAGTCATGCCAGATGTCTTTTGTCTTTAAGGATTCTTCTTTAGAAAGAAAAAAAAAAGAAAAAAGACACCAAGGATGCATCCAGCATCTTACATGGAACGAACTATGAGCTGTATTAACGGTTCTTGGAGTTTCTGCTTTATGCCACACCTTTACCATGTAGACTGTAGGCATGTACCCCGAGCTGGAATTTGGCTGCATATATGCTGTATGTAGCAAATCCAACGGTTCAGGATGGGTGACTTATGCAAATACAAAATCTAAATCACATTAAAAGGAGTAAATCTAAAAAAAAAGGCACTTCCGGGACAGAGCCTGGGTGCAGCACGTACGCTGCTGCCCAAGATTCCACGGCTCTACATAGCAAACCGGCCCGGCCGGCCACTACATGCAACGTAAACCAAACGAACACCGTACCTTTCGATGCGCGCACGTCCCGCACCACGCGACGGCATGGCGGCGGCGAGCTTCGCCGCCTGCTGCGCCCTCCTCGCCACCACCTTCTTCCTCGCCGTCGCGGCGGTGGCGGCGGCCGGCGAGCAGGAGACGACGTGCGTGCCGTCGCTGCAGCGGCTGCTGTCGTGCCTGGACTTCATCGAGCACCGGAGCGACGAGATCCCCGTGCCGTGCTGCGTGCAGGTGAGGACCACGGTGGCGCGGCAGCCGTGCTGCCTCATGCACGTCATGCGCGGCGACGCCGCCAGGCTCATCGGCCCCGAGTTCGACGGCGCCCGCGCCGTGGTCAACGTCACCGCCGAGTGCCTCGGCGACGCCTCCGTCCTCGTCGCCATCACCCGCAACTGCTCGGGTTCGTTCGTTCGTTCTTCACTGATGATCCCCGTGAAAATTTTCTCCCCAAACATGCATATGTAGCCATGAATTTGGATCGATCGTGATCGTTCTTGCTTTGCTTGTTCTCGATCTCGCAGGCAAGCCGCTCCCGCCGCTGACACCTGAGTTTACCTTTACTACTGCCGCGGTGGCGCCGCCGCCGCCACCTCCATCGTCGTCAGGTGAGCTGCTGACAGATTGATCTGTTCTTGCAAAAAGAATTTGATGTGATGTGTGCTGATTTCTCATTCGAACATGGATCTTTACCCTCCTGAACATACAGGAGCAACTAGGCTGCAGGTCCCGTTGTCTTCCACTTCATTGTTACTAGCCCTTCTTGCCAGCATCGTCGTCTATGGAGCCTTTGCTGTTCTAGGAAACTAGCGTTGGTCGAATTACTGACTCAATCAAGTGTTCATGCGTAGGAGTTGCCCTTGTAGATTTATGTGTCTTGGTAATACAGACATGAAGTTCCATGTTCCAATTTGTGATGATGAGAGGACATGACATGGATCTCTCCTTTTGTTTACGGGTAGATCGAACTTGTGTTCAGTTTGCTCTCTAGCAATCTAGCTCCATGCACGTTCACGGCCTAACCGGCGGCGCCGGCGTCGTCGAGGGCAAGAGGGACAGAGCCAGCTCGATCTCGTCGTCGATCCCACGGTCCGCGCCGGCCAGCGGCGAGTCCTGCCCGGCGGCCGCGAACGCGCCGTCGCACCGCGCGGGGGTGCCCGCCGCCTCCGCGAGCAGCGTCTGCGCCCGCTGCAGGTCCGCGGCGCCGCCCCGCTTGGCGCCCCTCGCGGCGCGCCCGAGCCGGCGCACGGCGGCGGCGTACTCGGCGGCGCACGCTGCCAGGCAGTCCCGCCGCGCCGGGACCGTCTCGTTCGCCTGCATCCCCGCGATCCTGTCCGCCGTGGCCTTGGCCGACGCCCTCGCCATCCTCGCCGCGATGGCGGCGAGGCCGCGCGCGTCGGCGCTGGCGCTGCCCCGGTCGCGCCCCAGCTTCCAGACGCAGTAATCGTAGCTGCCCCGGTCGCCGCCGGCGTAGCTCTCGCACTGTTCCTGGACCAGCGTGGTGGACGCCGTGCGCGCGTGCGGGACGAGCAGGAGGAGCGCGGCGGCGCACAAGAGAGCTTGGAGGGAGGCCATGGCGAAATCCACCTTGGTTCTTTCGGTGCTCTTCGATCAGATGAGATCCTATGTATAGAAGGATGGTTAATTTAATTTGGAGCGGTAGAAGTGAGTTGAATTTGCGCACGTTGGATAACATAAATGAGCTGAATGGGATCGTTTCAAAGTTGAATATGCTTGCCGTTTTTCCTCTCTCTTTTTTCATCCTACGAGTAGAAACAATACATATACATGCAAGCCACGCAGTATATACATAAATACAAGTCAGGCGCACACGGAATTTTTACGCGTCATGACGCAAACTCGGACAAAATCTAGGAGTATCTGGATCCAAAAACTTTAGTCAAGACCAAAAAATTTTAGGGCAAAGTCTAGGTTATACAATCGAACTATCTTTAAAGTCTAGTTGTGGGGTGACGCGACTTCGACGACGGTGGTGGCTGGCAACTGGGTCATCAAGGTCCGGCGTTTCGTTCGGAAGAGGAGGGGAGGTACATTTGGGCGAAAGCCTTGACGACGGCGATGCCCGTGGGTGTCGTTTTTCTCTGTTGGGGGCGTTGTGCTTCCTCTCCCTCTCACATCTTCCTCCATGGGTGAGAACCCTGTCCTTTTTGGACGTGCGATGACGACGTCTTCGGCGTCGTGCCCTTTTTGAAGGCGTCGCATCTGGAAGTCATTGTGGCCTTGTTTGTTATCTTCGATGGTCGCCCTCCACCTTTTGGCGGCTGCCTGGTGGGCAGAGCCAAACCCGGTGACGTGAAGTCGGAGCTGCTTCGTCGGAGATGTAGCTCGGCAACAATAACACAGAGCGGACTATCCTTCGTCCGTGGGGGGTTGCTGCGGGTGTGGTTGACGGTCATTGGGGATGGGGCCTTGGCTCCGCCGTAGGAAGTTGGAGCTGCTCTTCGCGCTGCGTTCGAGCTCGGCAACAATGACCTACGTGACCAGCCTTTTGCCAGTCCTTTGGTGGTCGTCAAGGGTTTGCTTCGGGAAGTCGAAGCTGCTGGTTTCCACCAGCTTGGCGACGATGACTCATTGCAGGGTTGCGTTGTACCGCGGCACTTGGGTGGGTTAGTCATCCGTTGGTTGGCTAACATTTCTTGTACATTAAATTTCTATTATCTCTTAATTGAAAGGCAGAGCTCCTGCCATTTACTTCAAAAAAAAGTCTGATTTCCAACCTTCAACAATGAAACCGGATTACAGAGGCCATCCAACTGTTGAAGTCGGCAAATTTAGCCTCTTAGATGGTTTTGAAGATGGTTTTCCATTTTGTGAAAATAAAAAATATTTTATTTTAAACTAAAAAATTCATAAGTAATTCATTTTAAGTCAAAAATTAGGAAATGGATGTCAAAAGTTTTCTAAAATGTAACCTACTTATTGGCACAATACTTGTCAGTTATTTAGATTTTTTTGTTCATAATATTTGGTTATTTGTAGCTATGTTTATTATTTTTGAATAACCAAAATTCAAATGGAGCAATAATGCATATGTTACATTTGTTTTGAAAAATTTTAGTACTAGTTTCATATCTTTTAATTTAAAATGAATTAGTTTGATTTTTAATTTTATTTATTTATTTTTTAATGCAAGCCACCTTCAAAATCACCCCCAAGGGGTAAATTTGTCAAGTTTTGACAGTTGAATGGCTTATGTTGTCCGGTTTTGTAGCTGAATGTTGAAAATCGGACTTCTACGATAGTTCGAGTGTGTAAATTGAACTTTTTCCAAAACCTTATTAGGGTATGAATGCTAATAAGTGCTAAAGTTTACCACTCAACTTTAATCCATCTAAACAGACCATAAATTACACCCACCTAACCTAACCTCCAAGTGAAATGGCGAACATATTGCATCAAAATTCAAATTCATCACTAAGCCAAACTCACCTCTAATAGAAAAAAAAGAAATTAAAGTCGTCATCATTAAATAGCAAGATAGGGATTTTGTATTTGGAAATAAAAACATTAGATAAAAAAGGTTAAAACTTCATCACGTGACACGTCCACATAGACACAAAAATCTTCCTGCTAATTTTGCTCTTGCGAAATAAGCATTGCAAATGAATTTAAGCAAATATGCAATGGACCATTTTGGTCAATTTCAGTGGAACGGACTTTTGGTGGAGGACCGAGTGGTCGTTTTTTTTGTTCGTCGGCAGTCAATTATTTTCGTTTTCAGAAGGATTTCGTCAGCACTAGTATTTTGTGGTTTGATCAATTCAATTGTGACCGGTCCTTTAGTCTGTCCTAGTAAAAAAAAAAGAAGAGCAGGTCCAAGATTTGGGCCGGGTTCGATCCGACGCCAGGCCCATCTAATAAGCATGTCCTCGTCTCTTGGGCAAACCAAGCTGTTGGCTCACCGCTTCAGCCAACATTGCAGCCATGGCGCGCTGCTCCCACGCCAAGCCGTTCTGCGCCACCGCGCCTCCCCGCCTCTCACGCCGCCGCCGGCAGCTCTCCGCGAACGCCACCTCTCGGGCGGTTTCCACCAGTAAGGCACGGTTGCCGGCCCTAAACAAACCGGCCAAACCGCCGCCGCCGCTCCTCTCGCGCCCGAAGCTCCCAATCCCCAGCACCACCACCGCCACCGACACCGCCGGCGACAATGGTTGCACCAAGAAACCACCGCCGGAGGTGGCGCCCGCGCCTCCGTCCTCTTCGGGCGCCGGCGACGTGCTCCGTCTGATGGACGCGCTCGGCCTCCCGCCCGACGAGGAGGTCTACGTCTCGCTCCTCAGGGACTGCGCCGGCGCAGCGGAGGTCACCGCGGTGCACGCCCACGTATGCGCCACCGCCGGTGGCCTCCCACCGCCGCTCGCCAACCGGGTGCTGCTTTCTTACGCCGCGAGTGGGGACATCGAGGCCGCCCGCCGGGTGTTCGACGAAATGCCGAGCAGGAACGGCATGGCGTGGGCGACCATGGTCTCCGCCTGCTCGGATAGATGCTCCCATCACGAAGCGATGCGCCTATTCGCGCGCATGTGTCACGAAGCATGGGACCTCACCGACGATGGCTTTGCCCACGCCATTGTGGCCGTGCTACGGTCATGCACTCGCGCGGGCGAACTACGGCTCGGCGAGCAGGTGCAGGCGCTTGTCATCAAGAAAGGCAGAGTTTGTGGCGAGACTGGCAGCTCACTGGTACAGCTCTACTGTGAGAGCGGCGGCCTTCACGAAAGAGCACGGCAGGTGCTTGCGATGATGATGCGGCGCCACTGCCAGGAACCGGTTCCGGAGTCGGCATGGACGAGCCTGATCACGGCCTACCACCGGGACGGCCTCCTGGACGAGGCCATCGATGTCTTTAGGGACATGGTGTCCGCCGGCGTTCCCAGGAGCAGCTTCTCCCTGTCGAGCATCCTCGCCGTGCTCGCAGAGTCAGAGAACCGCCAAGGGTGTTGCGGGCGGCAGGTGCATGCCGACGCCATCAAACGCGGGGCGGACGCGAACCAGTTCGTCGGCTCGGGGTTGGTGCACATGTACGCCAAGCAAGGGCGGCTGGCAGATGCCGCAAGGGCATTTGAGGCGATCGGTGGAAAGCCCGACGCGGTGTGCTGGAACGCCATGGCTATGGCGTATGCTCGCGGTGGACGGTACAGGGAGGCCGCGAGAGTCATGTACCAGATGAAAGCTGCCGGGATGAATCCTTCTGAAGAGATGACGGATGCGGTAAGGTTGGCCTGTTTCAGATGAACTTGAACTGCCAGAGCGAGTTACTTGACTGTACAGTCAGAAGGCACCCGTACCGGATTCAGAAAATAGTGGCCGTGCCACCACAAAAGTCCTTCAGTGATACCACTTGTACTACTACCTGTGACTAACAATAGTCAGTCCGGTCAGTGTAATTTGAGCGTCCATACTTCAAGGTATCTTTTTCAGTTTGGATGCCCGTGGTGCCATGTTTTGTACAAGTATAGTTTACAACAAGCACCGCTCATTAATCATCAACCAGCCCTTTGTAATGTGGATTAACTATGGTTTGTGGCATTCAAGCATGAAGTATGCTACTACAGCAACAGGAAAATGAAATCCATTATTCCAAGCCCCATCTGAGCTTGTATGAAGGATAGTAAATCCATATCTCAGTGCGATCTTACAAACTGTACACGTGAACATTTATAAGGTCGGGACAGAAACAGCGTTCAATAGACACCCACCTCATCAGCAACAGCAAATCTGAGACATGTTGCTTACACTCCTGCCTCATACTGACATCACATATTCCGCTAACACTGATCTCCGCAATTGGCTAATCTTTTAACCGACCCAGAAAAAAAAAACACGCCCTTCAGATGGGCCAACAATGAAACAGAACCAACACACCACATTTCTATGTACAGCGTGATCTAGGATCAGCTCAACAGCGCTACTGTCCATTTACATCCCAAATATACAGCGCCAGGTCATTGTTCTCTTACATCAGGGATCGCAGGGACCTCGGCAGGGTAATCAGATAAGTCTACGTTGAGGAAATTCGAAAGTTCGTATGATTCTGTGGAAGTAGCAATTTTGACTTCCATGCTTTGAGTGGGCGTTGTTTCTGCCTTATCCACCTCATCCAGCAGTAAGCCTGACATTGCTGGAGCTTTGGAGCTCACGACAGGGACTTCTGCCAGTTCTACTATGTGCTCTCCAGTTGGCACGATTGTGCTAGGGCTGTATTTTGTCGGTTCATCCTCCTCTTCGTTACTGTAGAGCACATATTCATGATATGTAGGTGCAAACTGCAACATGGGAGAAAACAGTTAGACGGAAGAAAAAAAACTCAAACTAAAATCTGGAAATTGAGATACAGACATTGCGCACATGTTTTGCATCTGGGACCAGGCTGATCTGTGTTGCAAGTGTGTACTAATTTACCTGGTGTACAGTGTCATGATAGAAGTCGTTGAATTTCATAGCATGAAGAAGGCTTCCCCTGAAACCACCAAAAGGACGGGCATTGGAGCCAGCATATTCCTTGTAAGAGAATGCAAATCGATGCCCAATGGCTGCTATGAGCATCTCAACACATAGCACAAAATTCTGGAGATAAGCAGCTTCTTCAGCGTTTTTTATGAATCCAGATTTTGCAGCAAGGAAAACCAGCACACCCTGTGAGAAAAGCTTTCGAATTATTTTTCTCGAACAAAAAGCTTTCGAATCTTAACAAAACATATTTCACTGAGTAACAACAAATAATGGATGGGATCATTTTGCTTGCAAAACTACCATCACATGTAAGAAATCTGAACAGACTAGTGGCTCCCAAGTAGATTCTGAGAAAAAAATGAATGTATCCCTACAACAGACTTTACCTGCCAATACGTGAGAAACACGACTGATTTGATTATGATAAACTTTGGGACAGGGTTATATGGCTGAAGTAGATCTCTGCATGCCGCATAGAATAGTGCAAGAGCAAAAAGTGTCATAGAGTATGAGATTGTATAGATGATAGTTATGTAGAGATAAGACTGGTTGACACTGAAGTTTCCATCTTCATATTTTCCTTTTGCATAAAGTATGAATGTAATAACAACCAAGATTGGTTTCAGGATCACAAACTGCAGACAGCCTTGTTTGCATCTCCTTATAAAACGCCTGTCAGAGAAAATTTTCAACTGTTTAGCACTTGCAATGTCATAATCCATGAGACAAGGTTTTCAAAGCATGTGGACAAGCATAAAACTTTTGTATTGATCATTTAATCAGACAAAAGAGAATTACGCACCCATCCAGAGGAATAGCTGGTAAACAGCAAGTCATCAGAAACCATGAGGGTTTCAGAGATTGGCCATTCAAACTTACCACCACAGTGCCAGGACCTCCAACCCACGCCAGGCAAAGTGAAAAGAAATTGTAGATGACCCAAGCATCATAGCTGAAACACAATCCAACAAAGCAAGTTTCAATATGATTCTAGCTTTGTATTTGTCAGGGAACTATAAACAGGACCTTGACCATCCTAAGTGAACAGCAGCAGGAGGTAGAATATTTAGGACATCTAATCAAATTACCTCCTAAGCAAATAAATAAATAAATGCAATAATTAATAACACAAAAATGTGGATCGCCATGTCTCTCATTTGCCATTAATTACACCAGAGCATTGTTAAGAATCCACAACATACCAGCAGAACTTTTCAAGAGGACCAAAACATTGCTCTTCATCCTTTTCATTATTGAAGGAGGGATCAGACAAGGACATTAAGCACGATATATTTGTGATCATTTGCTAATGAAAACAATCCACATGAGGCACTATCACTACGAAGATGTTCAGCACTATCATGAGGCATGCATAGCTAGAATGA
Source organism: Panicum virgatum (assembly GCF_016808335.1). Classification (NCBI taxonomy): domain Eukaryota; kingdom Viridiplantae; phylum Streptophyta; class Magnoliopsida; order Poales; family Poaceae; genus Panicum; species Panicum virgatum. The sequence goes on from NC_053146.1 coordinate 10,579,740, forward strand.
CAGTCCACATGATCAATTCTCTCCGTGACTTGATCCTTGATTGGATAAGTATGCAATCAATTGAATTCCAGTGTTTTGCGACAACAAAACCAGTAGGAGCCACTTTCGTACTGCTGTGTTGTAAGTACCCTGCCCAAATCCTTTGAAACACCAGTGGGAATATTGCTAATACCGTAACTAATATATATATTCAAGACTTAGGTCATCGCTCTTTTGAACTAACATTCTTGCTTTGGGTCAGATTGTGCATCATTACTGGTCAAGTTGACTACTAAAAAGATCATAGTTCACTAACATAAGCAAATTGAGTTACTTCTCTATGTAAGGTATACCAAGGCAAACTGGCAATACAGGTAGTGCAATACTGTAACCAAGTTGCAACTTGCAAGTTCACAACCTTCCACATTAATAGCTTTGCTTTGTTTCATGCAACGCTGCAATTTATAATGGGTTAAGATGAATCATATCATCTTACAGAAGTTAAGCCAGATGAGTGCTAAAAAAGAGAGCAATACAACAGCAGTTTTATTACTCAGTTCATATTATGAGTCCATCATTATCAATCGGAAATTCAAGTATGCATGTTTCAAGTGATACGAACATCCATTAGATGACACATAATAAAATAAGATAGGTTTCGAGTTACAAGTGGCTGACTTACATTTCTCGGATAGAATTGAAGTAGATTGCCTTATGCGGTAAGACGAGAGAAAGAAATGACATCACCGCATACACCTGCAAATAATGTATACATACTGTAGTTAATAAGATAGAAGCTAAAAATGTACAAACTCATCAGTAAGATAATGAAACTATACAATTGAACACAACCCATTCCACACTGCCATTTAACATTCACATTACATGCACGAGTAATAATATTTTAATAGAGGACAAAGATATGTCACAAAAAACCTAACTAAACACTCTAATATATCTATATCTAACATTACATGGCTGATGAACAATCAACCATGCAGGAAACAGAACTGGAATAGTAATGTTTCTAAAATTATTTCCCTTCTGCTCGTTCTTAGTTTCACTACAAAATACTTATGGTAGATGGTATAGAGAATCTTTGAACAAATGAGCCAGGGTACAGACTTAGTTGCACTACAAAATACTTATGTTAGATGGTATAGAGAATCTTTGAACAAATGAGCCAGGGTACAGAACGAGAATATAATGCATTCAAATTAATCATATGAGACAAAGTAAAGGATATCTGAGACAGGGCACACAACAAGAATAGAACCCGTTCCACTCAGCACATTACTTAAACTTGCACAGAGCTATAAGGTTTAGTAGTTCCAACCATCATTTTCAGCTTCAAGTACACCAGCTATCTGCTGACACATTCCTATCGCAATATATAGGTAAACCAACTATCTGTTGGTTGCAGTGGCAAGTAGAAACATTCAGAAAAACTGGTTTCGTTCTCCATCCGAAAGCAAACATAAAGAATGATGAGCAACATTCAGAATACAATATTACTCCCCAAAACCGAAATACCACAATACACCAACCTTTTGAAACAGGGGCCCTTGTTTTCCTTAAAGACAAATTTATCAACGCTACGGGCAGATGCCGCATACTAGTACAAGCTATAAATGCATACGAAACTCAATTGTTGCACACCTAGCTAATAAATTTTGGCCAAGTCACAGCTGTACAAGAAATTAAGTTGGACATGAATACCAAGTCACAGTTCGCCCACAAATCGCAGCTACGAGCTAAAGGAGCTGACGGGAACCGCTAAAATTCGCCTGCGGAGCTGGGTGGCCAGAGAGGGGGGAGGGGAGGAGGAAAGCTGGGTACCGGGACCATGAGGATGATGCGGACGATGAAGCGCTGGTGCGTGGGCTCGGCGTAGTGGAGGAGGTGCCGGTGCACGAGGCGCAGCGCTACCACCGTCGCCGCCGCGGCGGACGCCAGCGCCGCGGCCGTGTACGCCGCAGCGTTGGCCCACCCCTCCATCCCGCCCGCCAGCGCGGGGGGGGGGGGGGGGGGGGGACCCTAGGGCGGCTCGCGGCGAGTGGGGGAGGTGAGGCGGAGGCGGAGGCGGCGGGGAGGGGAGCGGGAGCGGGAGCAGGCTGCAGGCAGGCGGAGGTGGCGATGTCGGGGGGGGGAATCGAGATTCGAGAGGGGGTGTTGGGGGATGAGCCGGGCGGGCGGGTAGTCGGGGACGGATGTTTCCGCGTGGCGTGTCAAAATTCTGGGCTCCTGAATTTTGACTCCTCTCTTTTTCTTTCAAAGATGAATTTGGCCGTGTTTGATGGAACGTAAAAAAATTTTACCATAAAATCTTACTAATTTGAAGTACTATATGAAATCTATTTACAAAATTTTTTCACAAATGGGTTGTAAATCACGAGACGAATCTAATGAAACTAATTAATTCATAATTAGCGGATAGTTACTGTACCATCACTATTGCAAATCATGGATTAAGTAAGCTCATTAGATTCGTCTCGCGATTTACAGCCCATCCATGCAAAAAAGTTTTGTAAATAGACTTCATTTAGTACTCCATGCATGTGTCCAAATATTCGATGTGACTTTTTTTTGTTTATAGGATTTACGAGTTGTGATCTAAACAGTGCCTTTGACTTTTGACTGCTTGTGCGCGGATCTGAAGGCTGGAGTTTCTTGTCTGCCGGGGAGCAGGGAACTTGCGCGGAGGCTGTTCGGCTTATCTAGGTTTGGCTTGTCTCGGCTTATTTTCTCTCACAGAATACTATTCATTCTACCAGCTCTATATTACTCATGCGGTCAGCCGAACAGGGCCTTGTGCTGCAACTGCATCAGCTGGACTTTTTTATTGAATCATATGAGCAAATTAGTTGATATATGGTACTTGGCATCTTTACATAAGACAATTTACCTTTTAGGATGAAATGACAAAAAATACCCTCTTGTAAATGTTTCTAGAACACTCCTATATATTCTTATAATGATAAAATAAAAATTGTATACTGGAATACGTGAGTTGTGAAGTTACTTAAAAGAAAAGGAGGTTGGCATATATTCTTTGCTCAATGGATCGGCCACACGAGATCAATGATAGAACCCTCCAAACAGCACGTTTTCTATTTGAGAATTTTTACAATTGATTGAAGAAAAACAAAAATTATCTATCTAACAGAATCATATGGTGATCAAGGTAGAAAAAGAATCTGGAAGTACCTAGACAAAAGTATGGTGGTACAAAAATGTGGGATCAAGTACCAAAAAATAAGACCGAATATTAATTTAATTTAATATTTATAAATACCTTTCATTGATCAACGGCCAGAAAAATTTCAAGATAAAAGTACCTGAAAGTACTCATTAGTACTTTACAATCATTATAACAAAACTCTTTCTATTTTATTTCTATATGTTAGCATGTTAGTAGTACATATGTGTGATGTGGCTGATAGTGTGGTAAAAACCACCTATCAAATATATTTAACGGTGAAACGGATGTCAATGATAAAGGGCATGTATATCTTGTCCACTTGCCTTTTTGAAAAGGAGAACCTAGTACCTAAGGTCTTTGGAAGGCTGCAGTTATAATCGTAAATAGGTGAATTATCCCGCCAATGCTGCAGAATTTAAAAGAGTATCGTAGATACAAACATCTATAATTTAAGAGGATGATGATATGTACGAATAGGTTGCATCATGAGATCGTCATATAAATTGTAAAATATACGAGGAAGAGAACAATGGGTACGATAGACGATTTATCACACATGAAGAAACCATAAAGAGTAATTGTGCACACGACCACTTAACTGCCAACTCTTGATTGCTCATCTTACTTGTCAGTTAGAGGAGAACAAAAGGATAGGTAGTTAATAAAATTAGGAGGACAGGAGATACCTGGGCATATTGTTTAATTTCAAGTGAGTGGATAAGTTATTAATGTATATGTAAGAATGAAATAACGGAGGAATGGTTAGGATTAACTAAATATAATAATTAGATGGATGAGATTGTTCAGGTGATGTGGTCTAACGTGTGAGTATAGAATAGTAGTTAATAATAGATAGTGAGAACCAATGGAGGGAACATATATGATTAACTAAACAAAATGATAGGATTGATGAGATTATTCAGGTGATGTGGTTCAACGTGAGAGCAAAGAAATAGTAATTAATGATGGATAGGAGTTCCACTAATATATATATATATATATATATATATATATATATATATATATATATATATATATATAGATGTAGGTCTCGTTTGGTTTTTTAAATCGCTGTTACATCGAATGTTCGGATGTAAATTCGAATATTCAAATGGTCAACATAATATAAAAATAATCGTATAAGTTGCAAGTTTAACTCTAGACGAATCTATTAAGTATAATTAATGCACGATTAGTGGAGGATTATTGTAGCAATTAGTGGTCAAATTATGGACTAATTAGCCTTAATAGATTCATCTCGACTTATGAAATCAGATTTGTAATAAGTTTATATTCAATGCTCCTAATTAGTGTTTAAACATGCGATGTGACGGGACAAGTGACAAACTTAAAAAGCAAACACTCCCTTAGGCCAATTTCAGTGCACAGTTATCTAAATTGAGAACTAGGTAACCTGTATTTTATGATGATGAGACTCTCCTCACATTCTATGAAATTTCGTCATTCTCTTTTATAATTTTATAACTACATCAGCAAAATTAATAATATTTAATGTAATAAAAATCCTCCGTAAAATTCATTGAAACTAGACACTCGCGCTTGTTTCTTATGAAAAAGAAAAATTTGCCGTATCTTCTGGGCCACTCGCGCGAGGCCCATGCAGCGCCTAGGAGGGCGAGCGGTGGAACGGGAGCGTGGGGAAGGGGGAGAGCACCGAGCCGGGTCACCGCACCGCCGAACCATGCTCTCGTGTCGTGACCCGAGCCACCGCGCGCGGAGCTGGATCCGAAAAACCCCCGCCGTGCCCGCACGCTCCTCCCCACTCTTCTCGGCTCCCCCACGGCCCCACCCGTCCCGTACAAAACCCCCAGCTGCTCCCCCACTGGCAGAGACTCTCTCTCCCACCCGTGTCCCCCCCCCCCCTCCCCCGCCTCGCCGCGCGCCACTTCGCCGTCGCGTTCCTCCCTCCCGCGCGCACGCACCGCGGCGCCACGGCCGAGATGGCGTCCCCGGCGACGGCGGCGCCGCTCGCGGGCGCGGTCTTCCTCCCCGCGCCGCCCCGCCCCGCGCGCCGCGCCGCCACCGCGGCCCCGCGCTGCGCCCGGGCGTCGTCGGCGTCGGTGTCGGCCGCCGCGGCCGCTGCCGCCAGCTGCGTCCTCGCCGACGCCCCACGGGGCATCAAGGTGAGTCGCGGGCCCCGCGCGTCGCGCTTGCCGCGGAGGGCCGCGTGGTCCGAGGAATCGGACAACGCTGGCCCGCGCGCACGCGCGCCGGTTGGTTTTGGGGGCGTGTCGTGATCCGCGTCCCCCGTGCCGTGTCGATCACATTCTCGGGTTTGTGGTGCGTGCCAGGTGGAGCAGGCGGAGGACGCGGGCGCCCAGGCGGCGGCCGCTGCGGCGGCGGCGCGGAGGGACGTCAGCCCGGACACCGTGGCGTCCATCATCCTCGGCGGCGGCGCCGGCACGCGCCTCTTCCCGCTCACGCAGACCAGGGCCAAGCCCGCGGTAACCACCCTCGCTCGTCCTCTCCCCGTTCCTCGATCGCGCGCAATCGCCACCCAATTGTTCAGCGTACACGACTCGTGACTTGTGATTGGCAGTCCGTAGCCATCCGTGGCATCGATTCAGCTGCGCGGTAGCTCCGGTGGATATTCAGACATTCAGTTATCGTGTCTCTGCTTTCAGGTGCCCGTTGGGGGGTGCTACAGGCTGATCGATATCCCGATGAGCAACTGCATAAACAGCAAGATAAACAAGATCTACGTCCTCACCCAGTTCAACTCCCAGTCCCTCAACCGCCACATCGCGCGGACATACAACTTTGGCGAGGGGGTTGGGTTCAGTGGTGGGTCCGTGGAGGTACGCTCTGGTGGTCGTTCTAACATGTGTCATTGTGAAACTACGGCTACCATCACGGGGTTGCAGGATGGGTGATTGACCGTGTTTTCTGATGGTCTGATTTGCTCATTGGAACATTGCATAGGTGCTGGCAGCTACCCAGACAGCTGGGGAATCCGGAAAGAAATGGTTCCAGGGAACAGCTGATGCTGTCAGGCAGTTCCTCTGGCTTTTTGAGGTTCTTCCTGGGCCATCTCGTATTATATTGCTCTTCTTTTTGTAGGAGGCTACCACTTTTTCAGTGTTAACTTTTGCTTCATACTTTCTGCAGGATGCAAGGCTGAAATGTATAGAAAACATACTGATTCTGTCTGGTGATCACCTCTACAGGATGGATTACATGGACTTTGTGCAGGTCTCATCTCTGTTCCAAGCTGATGATTTAATTTCAGCCTTATTTCTCACTGCATCATAAGGATATGTTATTATGGCTGTTTTTGCAGAAGCATGTCGACTCTGGTGCTGACATTTCAGTTGCTTGTGTTCCTATGGATGAGAGGTCATTGACCTTTGCCCCTTGCTCCCTTTGAATTTGTTCTATGTCTTGGTGCTTCAACTAGCCTTCAGTTGGCTAACAGAGCAAAGTGATATATATTAGCTACCTATCAATACTGTACTGTACTATTGATTTGCTAGAGCTTACTTGTCTTATGCTCATTGTTAATATACGTGCTGGAATGCTTTGGGTATCTCATTCTTCTTTACATTTTATAATAACCAGCAAGTAGGCAGTACACAATGGCCTTGTTTTCTATTGACATATCCCACACTAGCATATTCCCTTCTTGTAAATGTATTCATTGCTATCTCATTCACATGCAGTCGAGCTTCTGATTTGGGATTGATGAAGGCCGACAGGAACAGTCGCATTACTGATTTTCTTGAAAAGCCCAAGGGTGAAAATTTGAAATCAATGGTACATGCCCTCATGCCTACCCTGAAGACAAACAACTATTAATCATTTGCATGTATAGATGAAAGCATATTACCTTTCTTTTGCTAGTTAACATTTTTATTCATAGGTTTTCCTGCCTCTGTTTCCCCAGCTTCATTTCAGATGCTTCCCTTTGATTAGTTTACTTTATGGAAAAGCTTGTAAATAATCTAAGATACTTGTTAATGCAGCAAGTGGATATGGGCTTGTTTGGGTTATCCCCAGAGCTTGCAGATACATACAAATATATGGCTTCAATGGGAATATATGTATTCAAGGCAGATGTTCTCCGAAAGCTTCTGAAGTAAGAATTAGGACTAACTACTGAGAAAGTTTTTCCGTGATCCTTTAAAATTTATTTGCATGAAAGAGCAATGTAACAGTGGTACTTTGTGTTCATACTCTTGTGCATAACTATACACCTAGCTTCCTTTTAATTTATCCTTTTCTTTTGTGGTGCGTAACGAACATATTTTTTTTCAGAAGCCGCATAATTGTTAGCTCTTCTGACTTGTAAGACATAGGGATTATTTTGCATCTTTGTGATTCCTCCATGCACCTTCATTCGTGTTTTGATGCACTTGGGGGGTGGTGAAACTTACGTTCTTTATTTATTGTGCATCTTTATTAGAGGCCATTATCCTACAGCTAATGATTTTGGCTCAGAAGTTATCCCAATGGCCGCAAAAGACTATGATGTGCAGGTATTTATGCGCTAAAAAGTCCTCCAAAATCCAAAATGAACAAATGATACCCATTATTAGTTTTCATGAACACATGATTCTGAATAACATATTCTTCTGTTGGTTCCAGCCTTATTTGTTCGATGGTTATTGGGAAGATATTGGAACAATAAAGTCTTTCTTTGAAGCAAACCTTGCTCTCACTGATCAGGTTCACTTTCGGTTGACATCGTTTCCAGAAATAATATTTCTATGCAGGATAATTATGTCATCTATTATCTTTCCAGTGTCCGAACTTCTATTTTTACGATCCTGTGAAGCCTATCTTCACATCTCCTAGATTTTTACCTCCAACCAGGGTAGAAGATTGCAAGGTCAGATTTTCCTACCAATAAATCATTTTGTTGATAATGCATTACCTTGCAGGCTTGCTTGATATATCTATTCCTGTGCAGGTTTTGAACTCTATAGTTTCACATGGCTGCTTTCTAACAGAGTGCAGTGTTGAGCACTCTGTCATTGGTATCCGCTCAAGATTAGAACCTGGGGTGCAGCTTAAGGTAAAGTATTGTGTATTACTAATTTTACGCAGATCCAAACCAAATCCAAAACATACCTGAGCGAGGGAGCATGAGAGTGGTGGGTAGGTAGGGGAAATGTTTGGCCCTTACGCCTTGGCACTCAAATAGCATGGCTGATCATCATAATGGTTTTGAGTAGTAACAACTGCTTAATGCTTACTGGTGATAATTGGAATGCTAAGTAAATCATCAGATGATGGAGCCCAGCTTGTAACCGCAGCCGCAAATTAGTACTTTGCACTTCCTATCTATTTTTGTTTGTCTTCTGTAATGTACATACTTGTTGCAATTTCACCATGCATCATTGAGCATATATGAATTCTGATGTTTAACATTTTGGTGCCAATTTGTAACCTTTTATAGTTTGGAAGTCAGCTTAGTTAATTGCTGAATTTTCTCTGCTAATGGGATTGCTAATATCTAGTACTATAATGAAAGATTTATTTTTCTTTTTGAATATTATGGAATAATTTTTTTTCTGAGTATATTAATCAATATAAACTGATTTAGGACACCATGATGATGGGGGCAGATTACTACCAGACTGAAGCGGAGAGATTTTCTGAACTATCAGATGGAAAAGTTCCAGTTGGTGTTGGAGAAAACACTATAATAAGGTTATTTTTCATGTACTCGTGTATAAAGTATAAACTTGGTTGCACAGGTATTATGCACATTCCTTTGACTTGTAGTTTTGTTATACAGGAACTGTATCATTGACAAAAATGCACGAATTGGGAAGAATGTTGTCATTATGAACTCAGATGTATGACGCCCCCTCCTCTAAAAATGTTATGTTTTAATTATTGAGCAAAGTCCTTCAAATTTGTACATACAATGCACTTCAATATTTGTTAGTTCACTTCCTTTAGTCATTTCCTGATGAAATAATATGAGTTGAGGAAGTGAACTATTAATACAATGCTTAGAATTTCTTAATTTGAGTAGATTGACTAATTTATTGGTCAATGATTCATAGATTTCATCCTTATTTGGCTAATTACGAGTAACATGGTATGCCAGCTTTAATGCATGGGAACTTACTTGGATCTGAGAATGTATTTTGGGTTGCATGTATCTTTACAGAAGTAGTGGTACATACATTTTGTTTAGAAAACCCACTTAGGAAAAGCTTAATCTCTTCTTAAAAGAAGGCGGTGCTGTAATTAAATGGTCCTCATCTAACTAAAACAGGATGGCCAGTAAATACTGTGATGGGACTTTGGCCAATTCTATGTAGAGTTAGGATAATGTATTTTGCTAGCATTGTTTGTTCATGCTATGAAATTATCTGCTGTATAAAATTTCAGGACTAGATGTTCACAGTATTCCCTTGCTTGTGAATGCAGAATGTGCAAGAAGCAGACAGGCCAACGGAAGGATTTTATATTCGTTCTGGGATAACTGTGGTGCTTAAAAATGCAGTGATTCCAGACGGTACAACTATTTAGAAGATCGCAGGAACTATCTGCAGGTAAGCGCATTCAAAAAAAAGAAGGAAAAAAATCAATTAGTGGGCATAGTGAAGTCAACACTTTGGATATACATGAGAGATCAATTATTATGGTCAAGATTTTCTTCGAGCTGTGCATAGCGATATAAGACTATTCTGATATGACAGAGATGGTTAGTATTGACTTCTAACAACTAGAAATGTTCCAAGCCTCATCTTAATGGAACTGCATATGATAATTTCGGTACAAATAAACATCATCATGAAGTTCGTTAAGAGAAAGAATGCTGTGTATGCAGTCTATAATTATAGGCTAATAAACAAGTCAAATCTTCAGATAAAGAATGGAGAATTTTGATCGGTAGTAGCTGTCTAATTTTAGCACCGCCTCAAAATTACATCCGTACTGTTAGCTAGTGAAGAAACACAGGTAAAATCTATTAATTCTCGCCAATAAATTAGTCAATCAACTCAAATTGAAAATATTCATAGCTCTGGAAGGTTGGCATCACATTAATTGCCTGTATCTTTCGCACCTTCCTGTGCAATATTCCCAGACACCTTATCCATATAATTTATTTATAGCCAAGCGGAGCTTATAAATGTTCAGCCTGTCCTACACCTACGGATCCTCACTTCCGCTGTGTGCCACAGCCTAAATGTCGGGAAACAAAAATGAATTATTGTTCTATTGGTGCATAATTTTGTGACAAAAAAATGACGTTATTAGATCTGTATTGAAAATACTTCTGATTATAGTTTTTTGTGTCAAATTATTGTCCTGACGAAACAAAAACGCCTTGTGGAAAAACAGAGTGTGATTTGTCCATTACTAGTCTCTTCACATTTAATGTAATGATTGCACCTTAAACGTCGTTTGTGTTATAAAAAAGTAGTATGGCAGGGGAAAGATTTGTGTATGGCCAATTGCAAATAGAGTCCAGCTGGCATTCTGTTAAGCTTTCTTCTGAACAAAACATGAACAGCGAATAAATCTCACTAGTTACCAAAGTCGTGCTGATAAATTGCTGATCCATGTATGGTGTGAGGTGATGCAATTGGCATGTATACCATGGTTATATTCGTTGTATCTTGTTTGTATTCTATGATATGGCCAAACTATATAGTGCATGTGAGGTACGCACAACTTGGCCTCAGTAGTACATACTTATAGATGATGACATAGCTGGTACCTAAAGATGTCCGATTATAAAATATATAGAACTTGACTGTTTAAAGTAGGTTGAATAGGGCTAAGGATAGATAGAGATAAATTCTTGTTCTGATTCTAGTCCTGCCTATGAACCATTGGTGAATGTTTTTGTTCTTTTTTAAATTGGTGTTACTAGACGCTATTTGGTACTCCTTTGAAATTGTGCTTTGTCACTGAGTCATAAATCCATGCCTGTAAATTGCAGAATGCCAATCGCTCAATGAAGTGTTACCTCTGGAACACGCCATTGAAGCTCACAGCAGAGTTCGACGCCGACGCAGTGAATAAAACCTCAACGGCACAAAGGACCACAAGATGGGTCAGTGCAGCTAAGAACCGTGGATGGAGGCACAGAGCTCCTGCAGCTGCGACACAACAGCAGTCCAGCAGTATGGCCAGACCATGAGACAGTTGCAGGTTCTTTCATAAGCTTCAGCTAGTGCTGGCGCCTACAGGGCCAACTTTGTCTTTTTCTTTTTTCTTTTTTTGAAATAATTTACGTAAGTAATTGTACATGTAGAGGCAGAGATAGCTACAGCGCGACTGGGAACATGGTATATAGTGCATTATATAAGGAACAGAGTAGCAAATAAAGGGCGTTTCTGTCCCTTTTTTCTTTAATTCAGAATGATCCCCATTTGTGCAGATGAACATGAACTAAGCATGGAGTTATGTAACTGGTTAATTTTTGCAAGGAAGTGTCTGCACGGGATCCATGCCTCTGATGCTACTGGTGCTGTTGACCATCGTACTCCTATATCATATTTATTTACCAGTGATGCTGCTGACGAAGGTCGATAGTGAAAAATTTGTAAGAGCTTTGTTGGGTCAGTTATTTTCTTTTCTGAGAAGATGCTTAGGAAAAGTATAGATGAAAATCATGTGGATTAGAGATCAATATATCGACAACTATAATGACGAGGCTGGATGTACTAGTAATGTTACTTTACAAAAGCAACATCCTACTTCCAGAGCACAAATTTGCTAATCTTGCTGATCAAAAGACACATCCTCTTGTGCCGTGAGGTTGCTGTTTGGCAACAAGAGCAATCAACTAAGAATGTGAAAGAAAATAGTTGCATTGAAGATTATTGGGGAACTGCAAAAGCCATCTCTATTGGGAAACTGCAAAATTTTTCCCTTTTCCCAATAATTATGGGAATAAATTAATAATCCAGATTATTAGAGAACTGCAAAATCCATCCATATTAGACGGTTATTAGAATTTTTTTTGGAAACTGCTGGAAATGCTCTTACGATGCTCAGTGCTCTCAAGCAATGGTATAAGCTCTTATAAAGAAAAGCAATGGTAAGCGCTTTACAATGGAGACGGCTGAAGAAGCTTCGATCGTGCGATTCCGCGGGGGGAATTCACGAGCCTTTCACCCTTTCTTGGCGAAGAGCCCGCGGAAGCTGAACCCGCCGTCCCCGCCGCTCTGTGCGGCCGCCGGCTTACCGGCGGCTTTCCTCGGCGCGGGGGCGGCGGGTGCCCTGCCCTCCACCTTGTTCAGGATGGGGTCCGTCTCCAGCAGCTGCTCCTCCTTGTACAGCGCGCCGAAGATGGCGTCGAACAGGCCCTTCTCCTCCGCCTTCGCCGCCGCCACTTTCGTCGCGGCGGGGACGACGACGCGCGCGGTGGGTGGGCGCGCCGCGCGGTGGCCTAGGGTCCTGCCGGCTGGCGACGCCGCGGCCGGCGCGACCGTGCCGAAGCCTACTGATGATGCCATGGCAGGAGCGTGTGCGTGGGGCTATGAATTGAGTATCAAATATCGAAATTTCTCGTGGAAGGGGCGCCAAGAATTCTTGTTCTTGTGGCGTTTCGGGCTTCCCGGCTCTCGTATTTGCCCCCGGATTGGAAGCTCGTGGCGTCCACAAGCGGCTTATCCGCGCCGGCAGAGTTCAGTTCAGTGTGGTCTCACCGACCGGCCGACCGACCGCTGGTGATGTGGTTCTCGCGGCAGTTTATGGGTGGCAGGGTATCTCCATGGGGGCGATGATAGAGCTCATAAGTGCTAGTTGCATGGCACTTGGGGTTTTGGGTGTTGACATGGCCATCTCTCTAACTGCAACCTTGGTGTGGAGTAACCGTTGCAAGTGTGTGGAATTCAAATAATAAATCCGAATTTGGATTGTTGCAATTCTTCCGACGATGAACTTGTGGAATGGTATTTTGACTGTTCTGATTGTTTTGAGCTGGCTACAAGAAGGGCTCCTGGCCATACATTCTTGAGAAAAGAAAAAAAAAGCAAAGAAACAGAAGCACGACGTTTAGTTTAAAAAATATAGGAAAAAATCTGTTTTACCTCCACCAACTATCACGAAAGTTCGGTTTTCCTGCCGCAACTACGAAACCGGGTACTTCACCTCCCTCAACTTTTCAAACCGTGCATTTTACCTCTCTCGAGTTGTTTTGAAGACTGTTTTGCTACAGTAACTGCGGTTTGATACAGTAACCGTAGTTTTGTCTTTTCTTTTTTTTAAAAAAAAAATTTAGTTGAATCTTTGAAAAATCATTATAAATTATAGAAAAATCATAAAATAAAAAATTCAATTTTGTTGAACTCCATATAAGAAGATCTACACATTGAACATATAATATGATATGCTTTAGTATAAATTTTTTGCTACGAAGGTTTTGTCTTTGTCTTTTTTATTTATTTCGCTGAATCTATGAAAAATCATTGTTTCATGTGGAGTCTAACAAAATTAGATTTTCTATTTTATGATTTTTCTATAAATTTTATATTAAAATATATCATATTATATGTTCAATGTGTAGATCTTCTCATGTGGAGTCCAACAAAATTGAATTTTTCATTTTATGATTTACAATGATTTTTCAAAGATTCAATAGTTTTTTTTAAAAAAAAGAAAAAGGCAAAACTATGGCTACTGTAGCAACCGTGGTTACTATATCAAAACAGTATTCAAAACCACTAGAGGGAGGTAAAATGCACAGTTTGAAAAGTTGAGAGAGGTGAAGTATCCGGTTTCGTAGTTGCGGGAGGAAAACCAAACTTTCGTGATAGTTGAAGGAGGTAAAACAGACTTTTTCCAAAAATAAAACAGAAAGGGAAGGCTGGCTCTATACTTGGGCCTCGTGACAGGATGCACATCAGTTGCAAGGCCCAATTCCACACCATACGCTTTCTTATATGGGCCGTCAAGGGCTTCTGGCCCACATTACCTTTTCCCCCTCCCGCAAAACCCTCCTCTTCTTCGATCGGTTCCTCTTCTAGTCTTCTTCCTCCGCCGCCTGCAACGGGACCCTAGCACTGGTGGCTGCCCATTCTGCGACCCCGCCGCCGGCAGCCCCAGCCCTTCGCTCCCAGAACCCTTCGCCCCCACTTCCCGCTTCGCTCGTGGTTCCATCTGGTAAGGTTTCCTCGGATCTCTCGTCTCTTTCTTCTCCCCTTGGGTTCCAGGCTTTCGGCTATAGCGTTTCTTGGATCTTAGATTGACTGACTGCTTGCCTTGTGTTCCTCTCTAGAAGCGAGACGCAGCCATGGCCGCAGGTGGTGAGCCGACTAACTTTCAGAAGGAGCAGGTGCGTCCCTATTTTTATTTATTTACTTTTTGCAGATTACCTTGCCCAAGTTCAGATTATATCCGCTCCATGTGATTTGGGGGAACGAGTGTTTGCTGAGTTCGCTCGACAGAAATGGCATGGCAAATCAGTTATTGTGAAGAGAATTGTGTCTTAAGATCGATTCGTCGCCTTGTCGCCGAGATTTGTCACCCTAAATAAACAAGTGAGAGGAAGGCTCTGATTTTAAAGAAATATAGTAGTGTTAGAATAGCACTTGATGAGGTGAATTTAGCAGAACTAGATGATACTAATGAACTATGCGGGATTGCGGAGGTTTAGGTGAGTTTAAATGGGGAACAAACTCATTTGAACTAGTTTGTTGATTGCAAATGATGTACTTTATTGAATTTTGATGTGTTTTAGGTTACAGTGAATAATTACAGCTGTACCGGGGACTTGGGTGTTGTTCTATACTGATACTAAGTAGAGACATTAATAGATCTGTGGTTCTATTTTGATGTGCCTTTCTATTGAGTACCATACCACACCGAGACTAACCAACTCCTGTGATACTGGAGTTTATACTAGTCCAAATCTTCAAGAGAAAAAAAATGCATTTTTATTGCACCACTCAAATGTTAGTCAGATTATGGTTGCATGGTTGTATGTTATTAAATTAAGCCTTGCAATATAGTTATAGATTTATAGCCATATCTAAGAACAAGCAGCACTTTATATCAATTAGTATGATCACTGATCTCCAACGTTTGCTGATGTTCTGTTCCAACCTTGTTTTGCTTGAAATGCTGTACCTTGGTACTGTTTCTGCATGTAAACAATGGCATTCAGACTTCTTTTCACTATATTACAATTGGAGATTTTCTGAAATCACTGATTGTATATGTCCCAATAGATGTTTGGAATGGCAGAGAAAGAGATGGAGTACAGGGTTGATATGTTCAATCGGTGAGTGATTTCAGATCCCAATGTTTATTTGCTTCTATGATTCTATTTTCACTACATCAGGAGCCTTGAGGTTTCATGCATCAGCTGAAGTCCAGTTTCCTGCTGATACCACTAAAACTATTTTCCCTTCTGCATGACAGCCTTTTTTTTCATAAGTACCGACCTGGATAACCCTGATCTCAGTGGGCTGACCATGACATGTTGTTCTTAAATCAAAACATTATGAAAATGATTGTAGTAATGCAGTATTATACTTGAACTCTATGGATGTTTTTGTCTGGCAGTTTGTCTGATTTTCATGTTTCACTATTTGCAGGCTTACACAGACATGTTTTGACAAGTGCATTGCGAACAGGTACATCTGAATCGTCTAATCGAACCTAGTCGCCATGGCACCAATAAGGTCCTGATCGGACGATTAGTCACGATTAATCGGGCAATAAGTCCGACTAATCGGGGTTTTACCTAGTCGCCTTAGTACCGATTAGGACAACTAATTGCGATTCGGACGATTTGATAACATTGGAATTAGCATATATTCATTGTCCTGTGGTTATGCTATAAGTTACTGCTTCATTTGTGCCTTTCTTTTTAATAATAGCATTCATATATATGAATATTTGTTTGATTGCTGTAGGTGCTTCTGTTAATCCATTTGTGATATGAAGATAATCATATGTGCTATAGTTAAAATATTTGAGACACAACTTGCACAGAATGCCTCCCAACATCAAAATTTACATTCTTGGATTCATTGCCATGGTGTCAGTGAGTGCAGAACTGATTAATTACATGTGATTGATTGATTTTGATTATGCTCACTGTATCTATAGGCACAAAGAAGTTGAGCTCAATATGGGTGAGAACAGCTGCATTGATCGATGTGTTTCCAAGTATTGGCAGGCAAGTTTGTTTCTGTGTTCTTGATCCATTTTACATTGAGTGTTTATCTGGTTTCCTGCAGTTTTACATGCTCCATTTCACATTGAGTGGTTATCCGGTTTCCTGCAGTTTTACATGCTCCATTTCACATTGAGTGTTTATCTAGTTTCCTGCAGTTTTACATGCTTTATTAGTGAAGAGATAGTGTGTGCATGAAGTTAGTTTAAAAACTGTGAAATGCTGAATTTGTAGACTTCTGTACTATTGCGATTTTGCTTATGGTTGAGACTCATATTTGCTGTTTTCGGATTGACGTTAATAGACTAGTGCTTGGGGGGGGGGGGAGCAAAGTCTTTGAAGTGCTTTCATATGATTTCTATGGAAAAATTGCCTATGATTGTTTCTAAATGTTTCTACCTCAACAGGTAGTCTACTTTCTTTTCCTTTGGAGTTTATGTCTAAGAGCAAACAAATTTGGTAATATATTTCTTTTCTTGTTCTAGCTATGTAGTTGCATGGTTCAACTTGTTTGCACGAATCTACCATTCTTTTGTATTAATTCGAGCATTAAATAATTCAGAACAGATACTTAAGGCTTTCTATCTCTGTTTACTTCAGTCTTCTATCGATACAGAAACTAGAATTATTACTGGGCATGTCATGTGATTACCCTTCAGTTCCCCCTCAGCGCAGTTCATATCTGACTGTTATTTCTTTCTGAATTTCTTCAGGTGACTTCTCTAGTTGGACAGCTTCTTGGAAATGCCCCCAAGTGAGATGTAATTTCGTTTTGTGGTGGAAGTCTTCGATTTTGGCTCCAAGGTTTGACGGATTACTAAGTAAACCAGGACTAGAGAAGTTACATTTTTCGATCTTTAGCCCCGAACTTTCGGCACTTGGACAACGAGCACCGGTACCAAATTCTGCATGTACCGTGCGTTTTGAGCTTGGAAAGCAACATGGCATCTACTCTTATCCGGGCAAACTAAGCCTTACTGAGAATGAGAAGATGAGCTATGTTTCCAGCATTTTACATAACTGGTCTTCCCCTGTTCCTAGTTGCATACCTATTTGTGCCCTTGGCGTACTGTAGATGCTGTCGTTTTTGTATCGTGGGCATATTATGTGTGCCGCCATGGTGTCTAGCTGTCTTGAGTTTGATGCTGGATTAAACAACGAGCACCAGAATTTGCACGTTGTTAATTTACAAAATGGTGGCTTTACCCTTGATTCAAAACCTTCCTCGAGTACCACCTCAACTGCAAAAATGTATCTGGTTAGAATTAGAACGTGTTCAAAAACGTGTGTGCGCGTGGCAGCCTGAGTCTGTGTGTCATCCTTAGCCAAGCCAAACATCCAGAAACAAACACATGATCAGAGTGTTCTCTTGCCACGGCAATTCCGAAACAGCAGTCGTCTACTCGTCTCCTAGCTCGATCTATCCCCTTTCTGTTTTCGCTTTGCAAGGCAACGACAGAGGAAGCAAGCTCATCGTGGTCATGCCTCACGACGCCCTTTCACGCGCCTCATCAGGCTCCCGTGGCAAGATAAGCTCGCACAACTCCTCGCCAACCTCGCCAAGACGGCGTGCCGCTGCCAGTGCAAGCCAACCTCTCCCTCCTCGCGCAGCCGCAGCCGCCTGAACTCAGCACCACTGCACCAGCACACCAAAGATGGCCGGCGACGGGCGCTCTCCCACCGGCCGCTGCGTGGTGCTGTTCCCCTTCCCGTCCGAGAGCCACACCACCCCGATGCTCCAGCTCGCGGGGCTCCTCCGCGCGCGGGGCCTCGGCGTCACCGTGCTCCACGCCGACCTCAACGCGCCCGACCCCGCGCGGCACCCGGGTCTGGCCTTCGTCTCCATCGGCGAGTCCCTCCCCGACGAGATCGCCTCCAGCCCCGACCTGGCCGAGCGGGTGATGAGCCTCAACGCCGCCTGCGAGGCGCCGTTCCAGGCGGCGCTCGAGGATCTGGTGCGCCGCGGCGAGCCGGTCGCCTGCACGGTGGTCGACGGCCAGTGGTACAGGATGCTGGGCGCGGCCAGGCGCGCCGGCGTCCCCGCGCTCGCGCTGGGGGCGGACAGCGCCGCCGCGTTCCTTGCCATGCTCGCCGCCACGCGCCCCCGCGCCGACGGCCACGCCCCCGTCCAAGGCACGTTCCAGTAAACCCGTGATCTCGTGGCGACGACGGCTGGCACGTACACCTTGGTGACCGTCGTTTGGTTTCCTTGTTGCAGAGGCCGATCGGCTGGACGAGGTGGTGCCGGGCCTCGAGCCGCTCCGCGTGCGAGACCTGATCGGCGTCGACGGCAGCGACGACGGCGACACGGTGCTCCGCTTCACCGCCTCGGTCGCCGGCGCCGTGCGGGGCGCCTCGTTGGGCGTCGTGCTCAACACGTTCGACGCCATCGAGGGCCCGGAGCTGGCGGGGATCCGGCGCGAGCTGTCCCGCCCGGTGTTCGCCGTCGGGCCGCTGCACCTGGCGGGCGGCCCGCCGGTGGAGCCGCAGCAGCACGTGCTGGACGGCGGCTGCCTGGAGTGGCTAGATGCCCGCCCGCCGCGCTCCGTGCTGTACGTGAGCCTGGGCAGCGCGGCGCGCGTGGACCGCGCCGCGTTCGAGGAGATGGCGTGGGGGCTGGCCGGCAGCGGCGTGCCGTTCCTGTGGGCGCTCTGCCCCGGCTCCGTCGGCGGCGACGACGACGAGCCGCCGTTCCCGGAGGAGCTCCACGAGACGGTGAGGCGGAGGGGCAAGGTGGTGGCGTGGTCGCCGCAGAGGGCGGTGCTGGCGCACCCGGCCGTCGGCGGGTTCTGGACGCACGGCGGCTGGAGCTCGATCATGGAGGCCGTGTGCGAGGGGGTGCCCATGCTCGTGCACCCGTGGCTCGCCGACCAGACGGGGAGCGCGCGGTGCGTGACGCGGCGGTGGGGCATCGGGCTGGAGGCCGGGAGGGTGGTCGAGAGGACGGCCATGGCGAGGGCGATCCGGAGGCTGATGGTCGGGGAGCACGGGCCGCAGGCGCCGAGGGAGAGGGCTCGCCTCCTGAGGATGCAGGCGAGGGAGTGCGTCGCGGAAGGAGGCCCGGCTAGCTTGGCCATGGATGGCCTAGTGGAGTTCATCTTGGGTCTTTGATGAGCATGATCATGGTTGGGGACTGAATGGTGTGCCATTCAGCTTTGTGCATGACATTGTCTTTGAATAATGAGCCGTGTGTGGTGTCATGTTTTATCAATTCAAAACATGAAATAAAGGACTGCATCTGAATGTCAAAAAGTGTTTTTTTTACTTTTTAGCAGGTAGTATCTGTATGACAAAAATCACACCCATCTGTGTATATTCTCGAGATATTATTCGGCACTTGCAGCAAACGGTAAATATAAGGGCAACATAATGCAGTAATAAACATCAAAAGTTGTAAGATCATTGGAAAAGTCGGGTTTTAGGTAGTTTTGCAAAGTAACAGATAAATCCAGTTCAATCACAACTATGCATCAGATAGAGTACTTCAGGCAAAATTTGGGCTTCCACATGCCTTGCGGTTGCTGAGCTTCCACAACATATCACTTTCAGAGTTCCAAAAGTATGTCGTTTGCAATTGTCACCTACACAGCGTTGTGCAGGGAGCATCAAAGATTTTAAGATCTTCAGAAAGGGTCATGCTTAAGTTCAACTAAACTTCGCTGAAGTAGCAGAAAAATGTAATGCGATTACAGTCTATGCAGCAGACGATAGAACAGCAAGAAATGTTCAGACTTGCACTTGCTTTGCTGGACTTCCATAAGATCAACTCCAGAGTTGGCACTGCAAGTTTGCTGTCATGCGGCTGCAGCACCAATAGGCGTTCGTCAGACTTTGAGCGAGGACATGAGGGCGCTGAGGTCGCAGGTGAGCCTCTCCTCCGGGATCATCTTGCCACTATCAAAGCTCTCCACACTGTACTTGTCGAGCGTCATGTGAGGCCTGCATTGAACAACAAAGCGAGGCTCAGATCACATCGAATTAGTACTAATCTAATACCCTAATCAACACAATTCGTAGAGAAGCGGGTGGAGGTGTCCCGGCCTGACCTCGCGGCGTCGGCGACGTCCTCCGGCGACAGCTCCGGGAGGAGGCCCTCGAGCATCCGCATCATCTGCACCCTGCAGAGCTTCATCTCGGGGCACGCGATCTCTTCATTGGTTTCGAAGCTGATCGAGCCCGCCCTGACGCTGCCTGGCCGGCCAACATCGACGTCGACGCGGCCGGCGATATGGTTGTGATAGCGCAGGTATCGTAGCCGCGGCGCCCTTAGCGTGAACGACCTATACTCCGTGGTGCCCCCGGACGCGCAGGTCAGCACGAGCTCCTCCAGCTCCGGCGCGTCGATCGTGACCTCCCCAAACGGCTCGAGGGAGTCGCGGTGCGGGCGGATGTCGACGTCCTCCATGTCGAGGCTCTTGAGAAGCGGCAGGCGGATGTCGACGCGGGCCTGCTCGACCGCGGAGATGGAGACGGCCAGGTGCTCGAGCAGCGGGCACCACTCGGCCGGCGTGAACGGCGCCTGGACGATGACGTTGTCGAGGGCCAGGGAGCGCAGGGAAGGGAGGCGCGGCCACTCGGCGAGCGACGCGTTGTCGAGGCGGAGCCTGTGCAGGGTGGCGGCGCCGGGCCCGGCGATGGCGGGCGCGAGGTGCATGTAGTCCCCGTCGACGTGCAGGCGGCGCGCCGCGGGCGGCAGATCCAGCCTCCACGGGACCCGCACGGACGCGGGGTTGCCGTTGTAGGGGACGTCGAGGATGATCTCGCGCGCGTCGGCGAGCGCGATGAGGTGGTCGGCGTGGCGCGGGTCGGCGACGCTGTAGTCGAGGTCGAGGGTGTCCACCTTGGGCGCGGTCTCGTCCTGCGCGCGGCGGGCGAGGGCGAGGCGGAGGCTGAGGATCGCGCCCTCGTCGAAGCCAGGGAGGGAGCGGGAGCGGTCCTCCATGCAGACGAACTCGTAGATGCGGAGCCTGACGACGGGCGCGTGGTGGTGGATGCGGCGCCACGGCCGGGACAGCGCCGACAGCTGGACGATCTGCCAGAACGGGAGGGAGGCGACGATCTGCGCGCGGAGCTCGAGCGGCAGCGCGGTGAGGTGGTCCACGCCGTCGCCGGGGGCGATCCAGGGCTGCTTCCGCGCCGCCATCGTGGGCTCTTTCCCTACCTCTGGCGAGGAGGGTCGACGTGGATCTCAGAACTTTTGCACTGGCAGCTCGCGGTTTTTGGCGGGAACTGCGAGCCCCCGCCATTTTTTCCCGCCAAGTTGTTTTTGTTACTGCCTTTTTTTTTCGCGCGCACGCCCCGGAATTGTTAGTTCTGGCGCTTTTTTTTAAAAAAAGGAAAAGTTCTGGCGCTAATAGTTATGTGGTTGAGTTAATTCCTTAGCTATTGAAATTTATAACCAATTCTTTAAATGCTACTAAATGACATTGAATGGATTTTTTTGTGTCTATGACATGTGGGGTCAATGACATTTAAGAGATTGACTAAAATTTTAATGGCTATGTGGTTCCGTGACTTCGCTAATAGTCATCCAAGTTTCGACTTAACTGATTAATTAATTCCGTTGCCAAAATTATGACATGATCATTCATCCTCGGTGCATGCAGCAGCAAGTAAAAATTTGGGACTAAAAAGATTCAGAGTCCCGGAGCAGGTGCTTAAATTAAATTCAGTTATGTTTCTTACAACAAAATCTTTTTAACATAAGATTGAATCTAGAGCAACTCCAACAGACTAGGTAAAATTCCTAGCTAAATGAAGAGGTAAAAGATTAGGAAAAAATTAGAAAGTTTCAAAACAAGTGGAGAAACCAACCGTCCCTTCAAATCTTGACTATCCAAACTCTGAATCACATCCAAACCCACATGTCAGTGACCCTCCCATGCCCACGGAGGAGGACCAGCGGCGGCCCATGCTGGAGGAGGGGCAGCAGTGGTGGCGGCCCTTGTCGGAGGAGAGGCAGTAGTGGCGGCGGGCCTCGCCGGAGGAGGATCATGCTGGTGGGCCACCAGCGGAGCCACTGGTCGACGACGAGCCAGCAGTCGGGCAGCTGCCGGAGCTCGTCGCCCTGGCCGAGCTCCACGTGTTTGCCACGACGTGCCGCCACGATGGCCTTTGAGACGAGCACCAGCGCCGCCTTCGAGGCGAAGACGAGCGGTTGGCGACGACAGCAAGGATCACTGCTGCTGAATCGGTCGCCGCCGCCGTCGATTCAGCCACCGTCACCGCGGATTCGACAACCGCCACCGACGTCGAAGCTCGGGGAGACACCGGAGGGAGCTCGGAGCTCGAGCCGAGAGGCAAGGGGCGAGGGGCGAGGCGCAAGGCGGATACGGAGCGGGCATGTATTTTTTGCTTTCCGGATACCGGGAATGGCTAATGGGATAGCTAAGGGAGAGATTTGCATAAGCTGTTGGATCCAGTTTTTGTAAATTTTGTTTATTCTTTTACATAACCAAGTCCATTTACATAAGCTCTTGGAGTTGCTCGAAGGCCGTGTTTGGGACCGTGTTGGCGAGGCTTATCAGCGAAAAACGCAGAATAAGCCCGCCAAACACCGCGCGTCTAACACACATTTCCAGCCGCCCGCCCGCACTTTAAGCGGAAATTGAACTGCACGGTCGAGAATTGTAGAAGCGGGCCGCGAGCCGCGTTGGCTTATCGCTATCACGCTTTTCTCACCCGCGTCCCCAAACAGAGCCTAAGTATGAGAGCCTAAGTATGATTTTTTTACGTGATACTTTTTCGATGAATATTTTAAGGTACATGTTTCTAACCATGCAACTATGCAAGAATCTTTAACACTAGATTTTTACATTGGAACAATCAAAATATACCAATAAACAATTACTTTTTTATTACTAAACAATACAAAATATATCACGAAAACACTAAATCTTCACTGCTAGGACAATTCAATATGTATGACGGAATTACTTTTCACTACTTTAACAATCAATCAGGTATATGTGTTTTTGTATCTGATTATGAAAAATAAAGATGAAACATGTGAATATTGCGTGCCGGACCGGAGAAAACGAGAGGAATGAGGATAGAAGTAAAATGGAAGAAAGAAAGTAAGATAAGAGAAATATAAAACAGAAGACGAAAAATAAGGGTGGTGGGGGGCATGGGCTTCGACTCTAAGGCCACAACTGGGCCGCCTACAAACTGAAGCGGAAAGAAACGGGACATGGACCACTGTTGGGTTGCAATCACAATCGTCTCTCATTATTATCACACCCGGCCCTTTTATCGACAACATTTCATGAATCCATTGACATAGAAAGCCCACATTCTCATAAGCTTGCCTATAAGCACTTCAATGAGTAACTATATAACCCATATTTAGGGTCTGTGTGGCAGGGCTCCGGCTTCTCCAAAAATAGCTCCGGCTCTTCTGGTGGAGCGGCTTCTCTGGTGGAGCTGGAGTCGTTTTGAAAAACGTTTGGCAAAACAACTTCACTTGTTTGATTGAGGTTGTAAAATATCTAAATTGCTCTTTTTTTATTTTTTCTTCTCTTATTTTATTTTTCTTTCTCTTTTCTTTTTTTTCCTCCTCTTCTCTTATCCATTCGCCCCCATCCCCTTCAAGCTGCCAGCCCCGCCGCCTCCTCCTCCTTTCCATTGCCAAGCCCCACCGCCGCCTCCTCCTTTCCATCGCCTAGCCCCACCGCCTCCTCCTCCTTCAAGCGTCGACGCCCCGCGCCTCCTCCTCCCAGAGCGTTGCGGCCCGCACCTCCTCCTCCTCCCTGCGCGGCAGTACCCACCGCCGATTCCTCCTAGAGCGCCGGCGGCCCGCACCTCCCCCTCCCTACGGCTGCCGCCGGCCACTTCCTCCCCGCGGCCGATGCCAGCCACCTCCTCCGCGCAGTCCCTCCTCCCTGGCCGCCCCGCAGGCCGTGCCCCTATGCCCGCCGCCGGCCAACTTGTCCCTGCCGGCCGTGCCTTGGCGGGCCCCACCCAGGGGCAGGGCTGGCAAAGGGAGGCCGAAGCTGCGTGGAGCCACTATTCCGGGCCCCTCCTCGCATGTGGAAGCCGCGAGGGGCTCCATGGGCGGCTCCTAACCTGGACCTAGTGCAAAATGCACCGTTTGGCAGGGCTCCTGTTGGAGTCGCTCTTGGAGCCTTGCTAAACAGGGCATTAATAAACAATAGGCATAACTTATAACTATACTGGTAGCTTTAGTCTTAATAATCAACAGTATGATGGTGCCATACCAATGACAACATCCCAAACCATTGATAAAATTACTCATCCGATAAAATGCAACAGTTTTTTTTGTTCTTCATTGGAAATAATACTCCCTTTATCTTTTCCTAGAGTAAATTTGGTTTTGTAATGCTTTCTTGATCAGGCCAGCTAGAAGATTCTCCTGTAGATTTGTTTGGACAGATCCTCAAGTAACGCCTTCTAGTTGTACCAGAATGCCAAATTAGAGATAGGAACTAGACTTTTGACCAAAGATGATATGCTGACCTGCACATATTCCATCAACAAGCTTTTTTTAATCCAAATGTTTAATAAGGAACAAAAAATTGCTGATTAGCAAGATAAGCACAAGTGGCACCTAATTAGCTAGGAAGACAACAACTTAAATGAACTAAGTAAATGGGAGTTTAAAGACTGTGTCCATGCTGTTGCATTATTAAAACCAAATGACTTTTCTAGAGTTGGATGGATGACATTCTTATTTTTGGGCAAGCTATCACATTATAAAGTTCTTTATCGAGTCAACAAACTTATTTTTAAGCAGGATGTGACGTGCCAAAAAAAATGCTACTTTAGGATCTGAACCAATAACTGGAGCCTCCTAGCTAGCTAGCTATATTGCGCCCACCCACCAAGGACGACATGACAAGCAAGCCAAGCACTACATACATGATTCGAGCCTTGCAAGTTTGAAACTTTGGATCGAGATGGAGGCTCCGAGGAGCGGTGAAACTAGGTGGTCAAGGGTGGCTTCCTCGCTCCCTGTCAGGAATGTACAGGAGCTCGCAACATGTCCTGAGAGGTTGATAGAAGAGAACCTTAAAAGGTACATCCGACTGGATGGTCAAGATGATGAAGTCGCTGCCGAGCAATCCGGCGAGGTTCCGATGATCGACCTTGGTAAGCTCTTCGATCCTGAGTTTGCGGAAGATGAGTCTGCACGCCTCAGATCTGCTTGTGAGGATTGGGGATTTTTTCAGGTACACACTCAGTTGAACTTGTAACAAGATGAGTTGAACCAGTGTTGATTTGTATGTTTGAGTAGATGAGGTAGCTAGTCCCCAGCTGAACCTTTGTCAAGTTTATTTGTTATGGTTTCATCATATGATTTCTAGAAAGATCCAATGCTTTAGTTTTTTAAAATCCTAAATTTATCATATGTGTTAGGCTACTGATAATATCACAGACATGGCGATGAGACACAAATCACTGAACGAATTTGTGCTTACTCTTACTTGTCGATGGCATGCCAAGCTATCAACCTTCCATTGTTAGCATTTTTATATCATCTTTAGTAGAGCTCCAACCACTCTCGCGAAACGCTCCCTTCCCGACCCCTCCCCTCCCCTCCCCCAAAACCCTAGCGCCGCCGCCGCCGGAGCTCGCCCCCGGAAGTCCGGGCGGCGGCTAGGAAGGCTGCGGCGGGGCCTTCAATGGTGGATCTTGCTCGTGGATGGGCCGGCGCGCCCTTCCCTTCCCGCTCTACCTGGCATCGCCGGCTCGCCGCCGCCGGTGCTCGCCCCGGTTGCGGGCGGCGGCCGGATTGGCGGCGGCGTGGGTCGCACCCCGTCGGGGGCTGTAATAACCCAGATATTTTACCTAGTTGTGGGCCCCAGTTGTCATCTCCTCTTCCTCCTCCCGTGCCTATCCTCGCTCTCGAAGCCGCTCGAACCGGCCAGCTCGCTCCCGTGCCCAACTTTGCCACGGCACCGTCCGTGCGTGACGCCGCGACGCTCCTCTCCTCTATGCCGTGCTGCCCTTCCTCCTTCTGCACGTGCCCATCCCTCCTCTCCTCCTCAGACCACGCCAGCCCTCCTGCTCGCGCTTGAGCTCGTCACCGCAGCCTGCCATGGCCACCGAGATCCGCTCGGCGGTGAACTCCCACTTCCGGTCATCATCTCCGACAACCAAAGGCTAAAATCGACTTTCCTCGACTCCCTGAAGCTCATGCTCTCCTCGTTCCAGTGCGTTCCGTGAGTTTCCGCGCTCGTTCCCGAGCCACGCCGCCGCCGGCATGCTGCTGCTCGCCGCGAGCCGCGTGCACGCGCCCCTGTGCTGGGCTGCCGAGCGCCCCCACTCCGCCCGGCCTTGCTGAAACCTTCCATGGCCGCCCCATCGTCCTCCCTCGCTGGAGCGCCGCCGCACGCCGCCATCACCGCTGCCGAGGTGCTGCTACCTACGCCGGCGCCTCTCCGGTCGCTCCCAACCCCAACCGAGCCCACCTACAGGTAGATCTCACTCTCCTCATGCTTCTCCATCACTCCCAGGCCGCTGGCATGGCTTCCTCTGGCCGAATCGAGCTCCCGAGCACCTCCTGTGTTCCAACTCGCGTCAAGGACCTCGGGCTAAAATTCAAACAAGTGCAGGGGGTTTTCTGCAATGTCATAGACTCATAGGAATAGTGTTTCAGGGACCAAATCGCTTGAAACTTTGAAAATCCATAGAAAATAGTAGAAAAATCGTAAAATAGCAATTTAAGATGTTTTGGAATCCTTGTGAGTATATCTGTGCAGTGGAATCATAATATGATGGGTGTTAGTTGACAATATTTGCTGTAAAAACATATTTATGTTTGTTAAGGTTTTAATGCTAGTGTTGCTTGTCTTTTTCATAACTGCAGTTATAGTACTCTAAATGATATGAAATTTTTATGATAGTCTATTATTGTGATGTGTGTGCTATGGTAAAAATTTAAAGTTCATTGAGTATTTAACTTGTTAAATGCTAAGTAAATAGTTTATAAATAATAGAAATGTGTAAAAATGGAAAATGTGATTTCACTGCCCTTGTATGATGTTATTTTAGTCTAAAAATATATAATATGGCCATGTGTTTACAGAAAATATGAAGTTTTACATTTAACTTGCTCTCACACGATTAAGTGCAATAAAGATTTGTCTGTTTTATAATCAATAAAATATAAAACCTGAGCATGTGAAATTTGTGCAGTAGACTATTAGGAGTATTGGTGATCTACTTTGATTTTGGTAGAATTTATTGTGCACTTTACATGTATGATCATATATATATGCATGTATGTCTTATTATCTAAATAAATTAAGAAAGGCTTTAGATAAATTAATTTGGGGTTGGATGCTATGTTTTCTGGTGATCATAAGTCATGTATGACATGTTAGATGTTGCTCATGCAACTCTTGTTTAAGCTTGATATTATTTGCATGCTTGCTAAAGCTAGCTCATGACCTTCATGCTTATGGATGCTCAGTCGTGACCTTGTGTCTGTCTTGCTTGCTCTTTTTGATGCATTGTCTATTGTACCTCTGTGCATTCATACATATGCATTATTGCACCTCATTTAGGTACGATAAATGAACCACGTGAAGGACGTGATATTGGAACCGAACACTAAGACGATGTTGGTGGACATATCCAGAAGAGGCAAAGAACCAGGAGTACATGCTTGGACCGGAATACTCGCCAAGCGAGTATCATCTACCTAACACTAATTTAGTGTTACATCAGGCAAGCCCCGGAGCATAATCTATTATTTTAACTTATGAAATGTTATATATGTATTTACTTGCTTATGCATTAAGTTTTTAGGCGTTGGATGAAACCCTAGTTGCATGATTCCTAGGTTCCATTGGTCGGAATACTAGTATGTATATGTCGTTATCCTTGCCATGCTAAAATTTGGATTCGGTAGAAGTCGAGTAATGTCCTGTTACTCGCGAGATATAGGATGTCTTTATGATTTGATTATGGAATATTGGAATATGGAGGAAAGGAAAAGAATTGGAGACCGGACGGGAACTGTCTAGCCCCGTCTGTGTCGGTTAAGGACCGTGCCGTTGTCGGCCCTGCTGATCATGTTTGATTTGTACTAACCGCATACCGGGAGTAGGAGGTAGTCGAAACCGGTAAGCCGAGTACTGCCTTGTTTCGAAAGTACAGAACTTCATCACCACCCCTTAGGGCGAGTCGGGTAGTCGCGGAGAATTGTGATGCATATGTTTACTTTTGGTGGTCTCTCGTTGAGCCCGGCTGACTATATGTAGGTAGGGCGGTTCTGTAGTTCGAGGCGGGGAGGGGAATGGTTGGTCCGTATGGTCCGACGGGGCTAATACGTGCCGTGTTGGTTAGGTCCACCTTGCAAGCTTAAATCGGATCGATTCGCCGTTAGTCGCTTTCGGACATGAGCACCTTGATCTCTGAGTCACATCGTAATAAGAATATGGAAGGGAATGAAATAATCAGTATAGTGGTACCTAATCAATTGTTTTTCCACACTGGTTGGTATAGATATGCAAACCGTAGAAAATAGGCACCATTCCTAATCTTGAGCTAAATTATTGAAAGCAAGGACTCACTCTTATTTGATTTTCCGCAAAATAACCCACAGCCAGAAAGCCGTGCATGTCTAGATAGTGGGCTATGTATACCCATAGTCGGGTAAGTCTTGCTGAGTATTAGTATACTCAGAGTTTGTTGTTTACCCTGTTTCAGGTATAGAAGCTAACCGGGATTCGCATCAGTGGGCTCGATGTGACGTCCTTACGTGTTCATAGTTATCGTTTTGTTTTATTGGTTCTCAATCAAATTTCCTTCTCTCAGGTCATATTCTCTTCCGCTGCTGTCATTTATTCTATGTAAATTCTAAATTTAAAGTTGTTTTGTAAATATTTCTGTTATTATCTATTTTTGTGAAATTATATTATGCTGGTACCGTCTGTGCTCGCCGTCGCGCGAGACTTATGGTGTGTTTCGATCGGCCTGTGGATTGGAAACATATTGTCAGGTTACACTTACTTAAGCTAATGTGCCTAATACGTTCAAATGATGGCCATTACGATTAATTAAACCATTTAACTTGGCGGTTCTGTCGCAGGGCAGCCCCTCGGTTGCGGGCGGCAGCCGTGGCCTCGTCGTGCTTGCTGTTTCGTTGGCGGCGCGGCAGCAAGGCGGAGGTCGCCTCGTGGTATCTGCGGATCTTCTCCCGGGCAAGGGAGGGCTGCTCGCCGTGGACTCCCGCCGGCGGTGGTTGTCGCTCTCCTCCGCTCCTTACCTCTACGAGCTACGGGAGAGGCGTAGGGCCGAGGCTGTCCGGCCGGAGGTCCTTGCCGGCATCGGGCGGCCAGCTTATGCTGGCACAGGTCTTCGGATCTTCTCGAGGGCTCGAGGGGCTGCTCACCGTCGACTCCTGCCAACGATGGCGTCGTCTCCCTCCTTCGCTTGCTACTTCTACGAGGTGCGGGCCAGACCGGCGACGGCGATGTGGTGCGGGCCGCCAGCACTATGTGCTGAATTGTGCGGTGGTGGCTATTGTCGATGCATCAACACTGGATCTTGATGGGAGCTTGAGAGTTGGCTGGGTGGCGAAAGCTTTCGCCTTGCTGTTGGGCTGGCGACGTCGATTTTGGGTGACTTTGAAGGAGCCGGTCGATGCACCCCCTTCTCTTTTGGTGTGAATCTTGCAGGTGTAATCACTGTCCATGTTGGACGGGCAGCGGCGGCGTGCCTACGTCGTTTTCCTTCTGAAGGCGTTGTCTTTGCAGTTCTACATGTGGCTTCCACTTCGGTAGCTTTGTCTGGACATCAAGGTTTCTAAATAAACAAGGATGCGAAGGATTGCTACTGCACAAGATTAAGTTTTGATGCCCGAATTCAAGAATTCCGCACACAAGATCAGCGCAGTTTTGAAGAGAGTAGTGAGAAACTTAGCTAGCTCTTAGTTCTTCTTCTTTTTGGGCTTTTTGCTTTAGCTTAGAGTCTAAAGACTCTTGTAAACTTTGGCTATGTATATATAGAGGCCGGATTGTATCCATTATCTAAATAAAAAGATATATGAAGTTTGAAAACACCAATCAAACTAGTTTAATTGCTCTGATGCGTGTTTTGCTATTAAGCACTGATGTCCAACTTCGTTCTGTCTCTCACAGCTTGTAAATCACGCGATACCAGACGAGATTATTGCAAGTATAAGATGTGACATTGAGAAGTTCTTCCAACTTCCGCTCGAGGTAAAGAGTACCTATATGCACAGCTTCCAGGAGACCTTCAAGGTTATGGCCTATCATTTGTTGTGTCGGAGAGGCAAACACTTGACTGGTCCGACATGTTTGTCATCATAGCTCATCCGCCTGAGGCCCGAGATCTGAGATATTGGCCTGTTCAACCGCATACTTTCAGGTGTGTTACTGCAGAAATCTGCGAGAAAATATATGTGCTCAAGTTGTCATAAATTGACATCTTCAGTGTTGCGTGTGATTCAACATCCATATCATACGACAACTCTATTATTGTGGCCTTTAGACCCGCTTATGACTATTTAGGGTACGTTTGGTAGAGCGAGCTGATTCTCTGCTGAATCCAGCAGGAGCTCTGTCAAACTGTTTTTTAGGGAGAATAGATTCTTTGGTAATTTCGTGAAGTGATTCTGTGGAATGAACTAAGAGCCTGGGAGCTGAAAAAATTAGCTAGCTTGTCCTGATTCTGTGAAGTGATTCTCCATCCTGATTTTAAGAGTCTATGCTAGAGAATCAAAGAGAATCACATTTAGCTACAAAATCACTTCTCTTATAGATCAGCTCCATAGAGAATTAGAATCAGTTGGAGCTCTACCAAACAAACCTTATTCTCCTGTATTGAGTTAACATCATGTCAGTTCTCTACACATTGAACATAATGTTATTGGTTCCCGTACGTGTCACCCATTGGCATAGGCACCAAAATAAAATAGAATAGAGACTAAGATTAAAATTATCCTCAAACTACATGAACTTTTACAGATAAAGCTTAAATGTCATTATTAACTGGTCAACCATTAAATGTCTGGATTTATTTTCATTTTTTAAGTTGTATATATGTCTCTTTAGTTGTACAGCAGTATAGAGGCTGTAGAGGAGCGTTAGTGGACGTTCCAGTTTGTGAGGTATTTAAAAATTATTATTGAGGACATACCTTTCTTATTTCTGTAGTCAATGTTCAACACAACAGTTAAGTGACTAAAGATTTTCTCTTTTATAAACTGCTAATAGTGAACACTAGAAACAACAAGAAACAAGACACATCAGGATTGTATGCGAAAAAATTTAAATTTTGAACACACACAAGAATTATTGCAAAAGAGTTGATGGTCATGAGAATGTAGTATGTCCATAGACTACTCAACAAGAAGGTCGGAAAAAGCCATGAGTTGTACTGTGGTTCGAATGCTAAAACAGGACAAACAACTAAATTATACATTCAAGAATCCAATACACTTCAGCGTGTGTCGTTATATATATCAGTATAATTGACATTTTAATTTTTCATACCAGGAAATCCATTGAAGATTAATCATCTGAGTTGATGAAAACTGCACATTCTATTGTTACCGTCATTGCAAAAACACTAGATATCGATCTCGAACTGATGGTTGACAAATATGTGTGTCAATATTTGAGAATGAATTACTACCCTCCATGCATGACCATGGCCAAGAAGGTTTTGGGCTTCTCGCCCCATTCAGATGGGTCTTTTCTAACCTTCCTTTTAGAAGTTAATTCAGTGGAAGGCCTTCAAATTAAAAGGCACAATGCATGGATTCCTGTGAAACCAAATCCTAATGCATTGTTGGTGAATGTGGGTGACTTTCTTGAGGTACAAAGTCTTTCAAGAAATTAATTTCTGCCATATATGGACATATTATTTTATTAACTCAATAGGAAAAATCCATGTGTCAATAGGAAAAATCCATGATCAACACATATAACCATGAAAAAAAGATTAATCAGGATTTCTGTTTATAAATCACTGTTTAAAAATATTATCTTCTACATAGCATCTTAAATTCCCATTATATATAGGGTAAAGCTTCTCGCAAAAAACATTCCTGTTTACCATTCCTTTTTCTCGAAATGCTTTCTTAAAATATAGAGGTGGCCTGCATACAGTATACTCATCAAGATAAACGATTATATTTTGTAACGAACATGGCACCATTTATGCCATTTCGAGTGATTTTGGTGATCGAATGACAACACAACACTTGGACTAATATGATTGTTAAGATGATCATTCTCAGGCTTTTAGGTTCAAGTGATGACAAAGAGAAAGAGAAAATAGGCGTAGCAAGGCCCGAAGGGCAGCCCCTACGGGGGTTCCGCTACCCGGTTAGCGGACGGGGGTCGAGGGGGAGCCGCCCCTCGCGGGTCTCAGGGCAGCGCCCTGAAAGCTCTTCGGATCAGGAGCACCGGAAGAACCGACGCCATAGGCATCGGAGCATCCGATGGTAGTCGGAAGAACCGACGCCATGGTACTTTGGTGCAGAAGGGAGTCGAAGCCAAGTCAGCCTATAGGCACCGGTTGAACCGACGGGTCAAAAAGGGGCATCGGTGCATTGGCCGTCCTTTGTACCAGAGACGATGTCAGGTGCTCAGGAGAAGTGTCTTCAGCACCGGTTCAACCGATGGGGCATCGGTGCATACCACCGGTGTAATGACGTCAGCGTCCAGGAGAAGATTCCTTTAGCACCGGTTGAACCGGTGAGGCATCGGTGCAAAGCATCGGTTCAACCGGTGGTCTCTGCGTCAGCCGACAGGAGTCCAACGGCTACTTCGTGTTATGAGTGACCGGATGAACCGACGCTACCCCGCCAAGAGGCATCGGTTCTTCCGGTGGTACGCAGATTTTCAGCTAACCGTTGGAGCAACGGCTACAAGACTTGGTGGCCTATATATACGCCTCACCCCGGCCATTTGAAGATTGCTGGAGTTGCTGGACATCCCACACACACCCAAGGACATCTCCAAGCCATACAAAAGCATCAAGATCATATCCTTAGCCCTTAGCACACTTTGAGAGTGTTGTGTAAAGGATTAGCTCTTAGTGAGTGAGTTTGCAAGGCTTAGAGCCTTTGTGCTGTGGTTCATTAGCGAACCAAAACAAGAGCTTGGTGCGCCGGCACCTTGGAGCGTGAAGCTCGCCGGCAACGTCATCGACCCTCCGACTTGGTGTGGAGCGGCGACGACATCTTTGTGCGGGGGACGTGGAGACCCCCATCCTTTGTGGAGAACCTCCTTAGTGCAACCCGGGGCCAAGGTGACCGTGATTGTGTTCACGGAAGAGACTTGGTGGCCGAGTAGCAATACTCTTAGTGAGTGCTACAACAACGTGGATGTAGTTGTGCCTTTGTGGCTAACCGAACCACGGGATAAACACCCGCGTCAAGAGTTTGCTATCTCCTATCCCTCTCTTTAAGCTTCCGCATTTCATACTAACAATTTGTGTGCCTTTACTTTCATAGAATAGTTTCTTGATAGGAAAGGCTATAGGTTGCTAAACTCTTTTGGGATAGGGGTTTCACACTAGAACAACCTAGTTGCACATCTAGATAGCATGTTTTAGTTTAAGCTTTGTGCAAACTAGTTGGAGCCATAGGTCTAAGTTTTTATTAGTGCCTAATTCACCCCCTCCCCCTCTTAGGCTAGAGCACCCGATCACTTTCATATTTTGAATTGAATATGGACCAACTTAATACCCAACTTGTTTTTTTAATGTTTGCAGATTATGTCGAATGGGAAATATAAGAGTATCGAGCACAGGGTCACAATAAACACCAATCAGGAACGGTTGACCTTGTCTGCGTTTCACGTTCCATCGCTTGATGGGGTAGTTTCACCAGTAACGGATATTGCAGAAGAGAGGCCCCTGTACAAGGCAGTGGGGGTAGAAGAGTACTCGAAACTCTACATGTCAAACAAATTAGACGGGAAGAGAGCATTGGATCATGCAAAGTTACTTTAAAAGAGTGGAGATTGGCTAGTTATATCTATTCTTCAGAATAACCACCCTTTAAACACCAAATATGAGTTTTTACTGTTTTACATATTTGTGATGTGAATAAGAGCAGCGTAATTTGCTCATGACAGCACTCTGAAAAAGCTCAGATGCAAGCAGTGCTAGTGCAGGTCCACTCACAAAGAGTAGACAGAGGGGCCCTGTGAAGGACAATCTGTGGCAATTTCAGCACGAGCATGTTCTGCTAAAGCTGCAGTGTGTGTGATTTGATTTAAAAAAAAGACTTGGCACTCTTATGTTTGGATGTCAGGCCTGCATGTGCATGACTGTGGTGTGCATGTGTGAAGGTCGTTGCTACGGTACACCCATTACCTCCCATGATGTAAGAGCTCGAATAAATCACAGCCGTCGATTTCTTAGATAATTAATATAATTTTAAACATTGAAATAATAAATATAATCTCTATCCGCTGGGAGTCAGGCGGATGCGACGACAGGCAAAATCAATCTCTATTCGACTGCAGCCATGCTCGAGCTCGATTGCATCTTGTTCGTCCCGAGATTCATGATTCCGCTAGCCTGGTTCCTGTAATCTCGGGAGATGGATTCAACAGTTGGTCATGGATTAGAGTTCTATTGCTACATAGAGGCCGCTGCCGTCTCCTACGCCGCCCCTGCAGGCCACGGGCTGCTATCACAGAGGTTGCAGTCATCTGCGTTCGAGCAAGTTGGCCTCCCCCCACTCGATGGCGTCACTCTTTTTTATAACAAATCCATTTCACAAGATTATGATTGGCACATGGCACGTGGCGAGATGGCAAAAATGTTGCATGCAATATGCTATGGGTATGTGACACGCTTGGAGGGGACAAAAAAAAGTTTCTTGTCTCAATTTAATGGCCGGCACATCATATGGTAAAAAAAGATTTGGTTGGCAAATGTCACGTTATGGCAAAAAAACGTTACACCCAATTTGCTACCAGTATGTGACGACTGACGAGTGATGGGTATGTGACGCGCATGGCATGGAGGGGACAAAAAAATGTATCTCAATTTAATGGCCGGCACATCGTATGGCAAAAAAAAAACAGAAATCTGGTTGCCAAATGTCACGTCATGGCAAAAAAAAAAGTTACACCCAATCTCCTACAACTATGTGACGAGTGTATGGAGGAGAGATCTCAACTAATCATGCATGCAAATTAGATCTGATCCTTAATTTTTGAATTTAAAATACATAGAATAAATATTAAAACTATTACCTCCTTAAAGGTAATAGTCGACAAGATCAATGGTCCAAAGTCATTCAGTGTACCATAACAAATGCCGTGTGTGGAACTTTTATTTTTCTGATGTGATCTGACATGTCCAAAATCTGAGCCATGCTTTTTCAAATTACGTACAGCTATCCTTGAGAAAATAATCATAAATATTTTAACTCAAGAGAAAAGTCCGAATTACAACCTCAAACTATCACAGAAGTCTGATTTTTAACTTTCAACAAAAAAACTAGATAACATAGACCATCCAACTGTCGAAACCGGACAAATTTAACCCTTTCTTGCATCACGGCTAGTTAATGGAAAGGCTGCATCATGGGCAGCTCTATTTCCTTCCATTCATTGCTTGCCTCTCCGGAAAAGGATATATCCTTTCCTTGGCTTTCTCAAGATCTTCATTCTCTTATGCAATGCCAAAAGAAATGAAAATGATACACTACATATGATAGGTTTATCGTTAAGTTAGAAAAAAGGTTTATCGTGTGTTCTGTAAGTTATAAAGATGTATGATAAACGTCAATCACGACTATACCATGGCCTGAAACAGTCAAGTCTTTACAACTAATAATAAAGTATTGAGCTCTTTTACGGTGGTTGGAAACCATGTTGAGGTTTCGATTACGTATAATCAGTGGACTTTCATTGTTCTGTTGTGGCAAGCTACATTGTCTAAGCTGCGCCATCATCAGCAACTTTGATGCACCACCGTACCAGCCTAGGCGGAGAAGTAACCTCGCCACCTCGGATCCCCTGTCACCCCTATAATGCCCGGTCGTACCACGGCCGTCGTCGCGTTTCTCGCCGGCCGGCCTCGCCGTTTGTGCTCCTCGACATGCACGGTCCTTTTTCGCCAGAGCTGTGCGTGACACACTGCAAGCTGGTCTGGAGTATGCTCTGGATGGGTGGACCTGCTGCCTCATTGATCCTGTCGACAGCAAGACGCTTCTGGTGAGTGTCATTGCGCCAGTCCACCTCTAAAGTGGGAAGATCCATCCTGTCGATCGCCACCCTGCTTTGGCTATGGCGGTAGCATAAGGTAACAGCATCGCCGGTCCTCTGGTCTGTCCTCTGAATTACTCATCTTTCTTCTATCCCATAGCTACTGCCTACTGCCACTGGCTTTGCTACGGATCTGCTTCAGCATTATAAATTTGCATATATATTCTTCTGCTATTTTTTTTTGTTATGGAATAACGTTATGAACTTATGGCTGCTGGCAGATAGTTTTGAAAAAGACTGCCGTCTTATCAAATTCAACTGCCTCCTACGGCTTGTTATGAGAGAACAATACTGCTGACTAGCTGGTAGCTGCTGGTGCTGATTTAGTATAAGAGAACAGTACTGCTGGCTGGTTGGCTGACAAACCAAATGAACAGAGCGTAACAAAATTATTGAATCTTATTACCTTTACTTCCTCCAGCCATGCACAGGTGGCTCTTCAACTTCAACTTACTCTGCAGAATAGCTCTGATCTTAAACATCTGAAAGTCATTTGAGCCATCCCCATTCCTCACTGTATCTTCAGCACAAGCCATTCAACATTTCCAAGGTACTACTTCTCTCCACTTTTTCCAAATTTGCCCTTCTTGATTGCATGGCTAGTATACACTAAAAAGCTACAGATGTGATGTATGTTTAGCAGTGTGTTATTACTATGAAAGGAGGGATGATGCTACCAATTTTCCTGATGCTGCTGCACCTGGTACCAGTGGCAGACACAGGAATTCAACATTGGGTGTACTTACATGTAGCGAAAAGGCATTGGCTATATGATTTCGGTTTATTTGCTGCTCTAGGCCATAAAGATTTCGAATAAATAACCTTCAATCTTTTTGTTGCCTCCAGTTAAACAAATAAACTACATTGGCCCCATTTGATTTGTGCTGTGCTAGTGAATTGTGACATTTTGATCGCTAATTACGGTGTCAAACAAAGTCAGTTTACAAAATCAACTTCAGAACTCCCGCGCTAGTGATCCTGAAGAATCTAATGAGGCCTTTGACCGCGCGATTAGAGGACGCCGACTGTAGCATCACTGTAGCAAATCATCGATTAATTACCGTCATTAAATTTGTCGCGAAAAGTTACACTCATTCCTGAAATTTTTTTGCAAATAGACTTCGTTTAGTACACCATGCATGCGAGATTCTTTTATAGAATGGAATAGAATGGGGGAAACAAACAAAGTCAATAACTTCTGAACCAATTCCTAGATTCATCAAGTCATTTGAACATTAACCAATTGCAACAAACACGAATAGCACTTAATGAATTAATTGCCAATTTGCATTTCACATGGACCTTTGGTGCTGCAGCCGCTAAACTTCCAGTGCTCGTCGCTGCTGCGTGCAGCGTTGGTGTGGCTTGGTCGCCGCCAGCTACGCCCCCCATGGGCTCTGCCTCCGATTTGTTCCTGTCAGGGCCGGCGATGCATCAGCGGAACGACTTAACAGGATTGGCCGATTTGGGTTCCTGGTGATTCTTGAGATAGGAGCCGCAGGCCAACCAATGGAGCAAATATGCCGATCCGTAGGCTTTTTTTTTCTCTTGTCCGGGTTTAATCTTACTATTACTAATTAGATTCTTCACGTGAAACCACCTAGAATTCTACATGAACACTCTGAAAAAAAATAGAGAAATTCTATAAATTCTCACAAAAATTAGAAACATCCGGCCATCAATCCAACAACTCTAATTATAATAACCATCGGATCTGTTATATTTTCTAATAAATAACCCATCTCTGCCATTATAAAAATAGACTAAAGTAACCCCCTAAACATATATGTAAATTACCTACATCTGCCATTATAAAAAAAATTTAAAATAACCCACCTAATCTTTATGTAAATTACCCACCTATGTCATTATAAAACTAATACGAATACCCCCTAAATTTGCATATAAATTATCAACTATATCATTATTATTACAAATTAAATTACTCATAAATATGAATCTAATTATATAATTATAATAATATATTAAAGTGCACTAATATAAAATTCTAAAATTACTATTTCTATCATTATTAATATATTATTTATATTATTATTTATATAAAAATACTACCCACGATATATGTCATCATGTGTTCATGTATGATGGAAGATATAAAAATACCAATTCACAAACAAATAATTCAAGTAAACATATATTAAATACATATGGAGGTGCACAAAATAAAATTTATTGTAACTAAATAATAAAAATATATATTTTAGAGCATGTGTTAAAATATTTAATAGATGAAAAAGGCGTGAGATATAATTATTGATATTATTTTTATATTAATTTTAATTAGCCCGTGCGGGAGCACGGGTTGATAGACTAGTTAGATATAATCCGACTCAACTACATTTATACATATATGTATATTTGTACTTACTAAAATTCTTTAGTCAAAATTATTGGGTTACCCATGCACCTCTACTGTGTCCGCCCCTGCCCAGTACTACCATTGCTCTGCCTTGCATCTCCGGCTTTACCGTCTGAAACTGCCGATGCAGTAGCTCTCAGACTACCCACAAGTGAAGTTCAGCACCGCTTCGGCGACACCAGAGACGTACAGAAGCTTCATCGCTTCTGTTCGTGCTGCTCTGATGAGCACATCAAAGGGGAAGAAAAGCAATGGGATCCCGGTGCTCCTCAGCGAGGACGATCCGCTTCAGTGGCGGACCCAGGAATTTAAAGCAGGGTATGCCCACCAGGTCGCCCACTCTGGTTGATGCTCAACAGAAGGGGTACTTTGAGCTTGAGCATGACTCTCAATACTGATTACTTGTGGTCTTGATGTGGAAGGGGAATCTACATCTACTCTGCGTGCCTTTGCAGCCCTTTCCCACATTGATTTCAGATCAATCGACTTTGACTTGTTCATTTTTTAAGAAACGAAATGCCACTGCCTACAAAGAAACAAATGCGCATCTATAAATTTTTCAATTGAAAATGACATTTAACAGAACATAGCAAAGTGCCAAAGGACAAAGAGATTTGATTTTTGATTACCTCTAAATCGAAGCAAAGAACTCCAAGCTGGGGCGCGTCGGCGGCGCACGCGAGCGTCCGCGCGCGCAGGGAGACCGGAAGAGGTAAGGGCGGGCGGCGCGCTGCAGCGCTGGAGCGGGCGACCTGCTGCGAGCAGCCGCACGGGCGGGCGGCCTGGCGGCTGGCGGTGAGCAGCAGCGCGAGTCGCGCAACGCGATTCCGTCGCGGGGACGAGTGGACGAAGCTGCCCTATCCCTACGGCTGGTGGCTGAACTGGGTCGATTGCTTGATGGTGATGGATTGGGGGAGTGGGAAGGCTAGATGGGCCATGGGCCGTCCGGATAGGAGTGGCCTGTGGGCTGCTTTCAGTTTCACACGAATTACAGTCTTAAAATGGCAAAGAAACACACTTTAACCTCTTAAGTACATTATACATGTATATAGTTATTAGAACTACTGAATTTTTTTCCCAGAATTGCAACCCGGGCACAACAGCCAGGTCCGTCCATGATCCGCTTGCGCTCCAAACATTTCTGAACATCACTCTGACGAACACGGCGGAGCATTCCATCAGCCTGAAAATGGATGTCACCGGAGCCTACTTCTCAGCCTACGTGGCAGGGAAGTACTCGTGCCTGCTCAAAAGATCAGGCCGCGCGTTCTCGTCAGCAATCTGCTACAGCAGCGACAGCCTTGGTGCAGGTGGTGTCGCCGTCGCCGGCGACGATCTTGAAGCCGCCGCAACATGGCGAGCTAAGGATCTGGGCGATGCCGTCTCGTCCCTCTTCCTGTTTGCCACCGGCAAGGCCACGAAACAAGACGTGGGCCGCGGCGTCGCCACCTGCGTCATGATGATCGCCGGCGCGGCGATGTCCCCGTATGTCGAGCGGCAGATGAGCGCCGGCGTGCGGAGCGGCACTCCAGGCGAGCTGGCCAGCGCTCTCCGCCGCCGTCCAAGCGTCTCACCAAGGCGTCTTCCCGGCTCCGGTCAGCGTCCAGCTACGGGACGGTAACTGGATGCCGGTGGACAACGTGCGTCGGGTCGTCCCCCTCCTGTCCTTCCTGCTCCACGACAGCTGCAAGAAAGCTTCTTCTTCTTCCCCCATGCTGGTCATCAGGTCCGTCGCGCAAGAGCCGGACATGGGCGGCGGCGCTCCGGCGTGCGCCGAGGCCGAGCTGACGGTGCGCGTCGCGGGAATGGAGGGGAGGTGCGTCGCCGTGCCCAACGGCTGGTACCACAACGGGAACCAGGTGCAGGTCTGGCCGTGCAAGTCCAACGGCGACGCGGACCAGCTCTGGACCTTCAAGCGGGACGGCACCGTCCGGTCCGGCGGCATGTGCCTGACCAGCACGTGGGACCTCGCCGGGAGACCGGGTCTTGGTCTGGGACTGCCCCCGCGCGCTGGACGCCGGCGTGGTCTGGGAGGCGCGGGCCGACGGCGCGATCGCGCTGCGCGCGTCCGGCGGCCTGGTGCTGGCGGCAGCGGCGTCGACGATCTTCACGGGCCTCACGGTGCAGCGGAACGACCGCGGCAGCCTCCAGGCGTGGACGCCGACCAACTACACGGCGCCGCTGGCGACCGCCGTCGTCGGGCCCGGCGAGCTCTGCCTGCAGGCGGCGAGCGGGACCGGGGGCCCGGCGTCCGTGGCGGCCTGCGGCGACGGCACCTGGTGGTCCCTCTACCCCTCCGGCACTGGTGGTGCCTCTACCCCTCCGGCACTGGTGGTGGTTCCGCAACGACGGCAGCGTCCTGAACGCCGGCGCCGGGGCGTCTTGGACGTGAGGGCGGCCGATAGCGGCGGCTGGGAGGTCGTCGTGTCGCCGGCCACGGGGAGTCCCACGCAGGACTGGGCCATCATGCTGTGATCTGATCGA
Source organism: Panicum virgatum (assembly GCF_016808335.1). NCBI lineage: Eukaryota > Viridiplantae > Streptophyta > Magnoliopsida > Poales > Poaceae > Panicum > Panicum virgatum. The sequence continues at coordinate 10,621,133 of NC_053146.1, forward strand.
CCGACCCATCGTCGACGAATGCTGTGATCTGATCACCAATAATGCGTGCTACAAGACTAGTGTGCTTCCTACTCTGTCGCGAGTTGGGTTGTGAAACTGTGAGCATGCAGCAAGCTTAGCTTGCAGCTACTAGTTGTGTACAATAATGCAGGCATGCCTGCTAGTATCTAAGACTTGAACAAAGTCTGTCCAGCTCTGTGTGCAGAGCGGCCACGCAGGACGCTCTCCAATACCCGATTCCGCGCAACATTTGTTGAGGAGTAAAAGCACTCACAGTCTCACACTTGAGGCTAAAGAGAAAGCCTTCTACGAGAAAACGTGTATGCTCTGGTACCAACTTATTAAGGGTGTGTTTAGTTGGTGAAAAAGTTTGGATTTTGGTACTGTAACACATTTCGTTGTTATTTGACAAATAATATTCAATTATGGACTAATTAGACATAAAAGATTCAGCTCGTGCAAATCAGTTAGACTGTGTAATTAGTTATTTCTTTCAACTGCATTTAATACTCCATGCATGTGTCCGAACATTCGATGTGACGGATACTGTGCAAAATTTTTGGAAACTAAACATGGCCTAAGTAGTAGTACCTAAACCGGTGCATATAAAACTACATTAAAAAAAATTTACATATAGATAGAGCACACAATTATCTATGCGCATGCAAAATTTGAGTTTGAATAAAAGTTTGTGCAAGGAGAAATAAAGTGAAAAAGAAATTTTTATTAATAAAAGAAGTGATATTTTGCATAAATTTTTTAATAAGACAAGTGATGAAATTTAGGATAAAAATCAAATGAATTATAATTTAGAACAGATGGACAGTACACATGGCTGCAGACATAGGTTGATTTGGGCCAGGTGGGGCCTGGCTGCTCTTGATGGCCCACATGCCGCTGCCGGCAACGACGGAGGCGAAGCACCATACACGTGGCTACGCCGCGGCAGCAACGCCGGCTCGCCGAGCCGGCGGGCATCCTCCGATCCCGCCGTGCCTGGAATGCAACGGGTACTACCGATCCTCTGAGACTGAGTTACTCATCTCTCTTTATTAAAAAAAAAACAAATCTACAGTTTTACTCTGCTCTGCTTCACCAGCTTGATCGAAAATACGCGAAGCAATCTGTAATCCAGTATGCCGGCTAGTAATAAGAAGAACGCGCAAAATATTGTAATTTGTATGGTTTAGGGGACCTTTTGTATAGACGAAAAAACTAGGGGTTGTCTATACCATATTTGGGTATTTTTCTTCTTCCCCACACTCGAATTTCAGGCCATTGGATCAAGATCTAACGATCCCTGTTCATCTTCAACCTTGAGTCATCCAGTCTTCTTCCTCACCCCCTTCTTCTTCCTCACGCCCACGCCCCCCCCCCCCGCCCGGCCTCCCCAGCCACGGGCGTGGGAGGGTTTCGCCGAAGCCCCGCGCCGGCCGCCGCCGGCGCGGGGCTCCGGCGAGACCCTCCCGCGCCCGTGGCTCCTCCGCGCGCCCCCTCCCGCACAACCGCCGCCGCCGCCGCCATGGCCGTCGTCGCCCCCGCCCCGGCCTGGCCCAACCGCCATCCTCCACCGCCCGGCCGGCGGCGCCACCGCCGACGGCCTCACCGCCCCCGCGCCCGCCACCACCGCCGGGCCGGCCTACCACCCCCGGCCTTCCTTCTAAACCCGGTGTAACGAACATGGCACCATTTATGCCATTTCGAGTGATTTTGGTGATCGAATGACAACACAACACTTGGACTAATATGATTGTTAAGATTATCATTCTCAGGCTTTTAGGTTCAAGTGATGACAAAGAGAGAGAAGATAGGCGTAGCAAGACCCGAAGGGCCGCCCCTACGTCGGTTCAACCGGTGCATCCGACGCTTGTCGGAAGAACCGACGCTACGATGTTTGGTGCAGGAGGAAATCGAAGCCAAGTCAGCCTATAGGCACCGGTTGAACCGACGGTCCAAGAAAGGGCATCGGTGCTTTGGCCGGACTGTGTACCAGAGACGATGTCAAGTACCCAGGAGAAGATCCTTCAGCACCGGTTCAACCGATGGTGCATCGGTGCATACCATCGGTGCAATGACGTCAGCTGTCAGAAGAAGATCCTTCAGCACCGGTTCAACCGATGAGGCATCGGTGTATTGCATCGGTCTAACCGGTGGTCACTGTAGCAGCAGTCAGAAGTTCAACGGCTACTTTGTGGCTTAGAGTGACCGGATGAACCGACGCTACCCCGCCAAGAGGCATCGGTTCTTCCGATGGTACGCAGATTTTCAGCTAATCGTTGGAGCAACGGCTATAAGACTTGATGGCCTATATATACGCCTCACCCCGGCCATTTGAAGTTTGCTGGAGTTGCTGGACATCCCACATACACCCAAGAACATCTCCAAGCCATACAAAAGCATCAAGATCATATCCTTAGCCCTTAGCACACTTTGAGAGTGTTGTGTAAAGGATTAGCTCTTAGTGAGTGAGATTGCAAGGCCTTAAGCCTTTGTGCTGTGGTTCTTTAGAGAACCAAAACAAGAGCTTGGTGCGCCGGCACCTTGGAGCGCGAAGCTCGCCGGCAACGTCATCGACCCTCCGACTTAGTGTGGAGCGGCGACGACATCTTTGTGCGGGGGACGTGGAGACCCCCATCCTTTGTGGAGAAGCTCCTTAGTGGAACCCGGGGCCAAGGTGACCGTGATTGTGTTCACGGAAGAGACTTGGTGGCCGAGTAGCAATACTCTTAGTGAGTGCTACAACAACGTGGATGTAGGTGTGCCTTTGTGGCTAACCGAACCACGGGATAAACACCCGCGTCAAGAGTTTGCTATCTCCTATCCCGCTCTTTAAGCTTCCGCATTTCATACTAGTAATTTGTATGCCTTTACTTTTATAGAATAATTTCTTGATAGGAAAGGCTATAGATTGCTAAACTCTTTTGGGATAGAGGTTTTACACCAGAACAACCTAGTTGCACATCTTGATAGCATGTTTTAGTTTAAGTTTTGTGCAAACTAGTTGGAGCCATATGTCTAAGTTTTTATTAGTGCCTAATTCACCCCCTCCCCTTCTTAGGCTAGAGCACCCGATCACTTTCACCCAGCAATGGAGATTGCCGGAGTCCAAACCCCAACCCCAAACCCCAACCCCGAACCCTAACCTCACCGGAGGTGGAGAAGAAGGTCGCCGGGATTGAGGAAGACGAGGTAGGTTGGCGTCTCCTCACTTGCTACAAATTCGAGTGTGGGGAGGCTTGAAAATGCTCGAGCATCATATAGCTTTCCTGAAAAACTATCTAGCTTTAAGGGATAGTTAGTCCTCTAAAATATAGTGTTTGTGATAAACACTCGTGAGAGAGAGTGATTCCTACCAAAAGGAAGATCAAGTGTTTGTGATAAACACTATATCTGTGAGTGTGAGTGAGCGATCCCAACTACTTGGATAAGGATAAGATAAACCATAAACGATTCTGTAGACGGGGCACATGCTTGTTCAGACAGCGATCGCGATCGATCGGTCTATCCAATAATAATGTGCGTGTGTACGGGCGGGACCGTGGGCGACTCCTATCTATATGCCGGAAGATGGTAGCCATCCATCATACAGCATGTTAGGTCGGTCTTAATGTTAGTTTCATGAAGAGTTTGAAGGACCGGACAGGCGACCAGAGGGGAGTAAATGGGAGCCTATAAAATTTTTCCAAGAGAACGAGGCATATGTCCCAAATTCAACCCGAGATACCCCTCTTCTAACCGTCAAAGTGACACACGCCAACAAGTGATGTTCTAACCGTCAAAGTGACACACGCCAATGTAGAACGATTTACTCGAGTAAAGCTATCACCAAAACTTCACTTGATCAAACTCATGGTGATTCAACAAATAGCACAAAAACAAGCGGAAGCAAAGCTACTTGAGCAAAGATCACAACAAATTACTCTCAGAAACACAGATTATATGCACAAGCTCAAGCTCATTTTGTGAGAAAGGTAATCAAACTACTCAAGCCGAGACAACTAAGCAGCAACAGCTAACAAGGATTATCAAGGACAAGATTAATTAAATCATTGAATGTTGTAGCATGAAAGTGACATTCCAAATGAAATAAACAATGATCAATTATTGCTCACCACTAATGCTGTTGTGCCTGCCGGCCTGCTTTTGCTGTGCGCAACTCGGCTTGCCTCCCTGGTCAGCGCGTGCGCCCTGCCCTTGCTGTGCTGCCTCCTCCTTGTGGCCTCCCTGCGCACCAGGCTGGAACTCGCCCCTGCACCCTTGCGCCTGCACACCTCGCAGCCCAGACAAGCCAAGGCCGCCTGCCCGTGCGCGAGCTGCTCTGCGCAGCAGCTACTGCTGCTGCAAGCAGCCGCCTGCCCTGGGAGCAGGGTGCTCTGCAGGTTGCGCCTCGAGCTGCTTGCCCGGCGCACGCCCAAGGCCCAAAATCCTCACCACCCCTGCGGTCAATCAACAGAGAGACAAGGCACAAAAGACAACACAAGGGGACACGAAATCTAGCAGGAAAACCAAGATACAAAAGACATGAATTGAGGCAAATCAAACACCCGGAGGGCACAAGAAGGACTGGGCCTCCTTTCCCAATCGATTTCAGACTCAAACTCTCAAAAATTCCATCTCCAAATCCTAACCCTAGAGGAAGAAAAAGGGGAGGAGAAAAGGAACACGAGAGGGGCGACGGGAACCGAGAGAGGCGCTCGTTCCTAGCCAAGTCAGAACAGATAGCTACCTCCTCCTACTTATCGCCAAGTCTTCACCAAAAGACAAAAATACCCCTAATTAATTAATGACAATACACGCCCACGCATGGACAATTTCGTCCATCATTTTATACGAGCAACGGACGGACACGCCGCCTTCACGACTCCGCTTCGCCTCGACGCAAGCTTCGCGATGGCGCCATGTGCCCTCCGCCCGGACCTTGACCACGTCAAGTCCGCCACCGGTTTTGAGGCCCAAACCGGTCAAACCTGTCTCCCCCGGTTTTGATGCTAAACCGGTCAAACACTATCGCACGCCGCCGCACGACGTGACTGACTCCCCGGTTTTGAGGCCAAACCGGTCAAACCGCCAATGTCGACGCGTGTCCGACCTCCCGCCGAGCCTTGATGCCTTCGAGTCGTTCGCGCGCGCGCGCCGCACGGACCGCCTACTTGACTCGCCATCGTCCTCGCCGACTTGGCCGACGCCGTCTTCATCATCATGTACTCTTGCTCTTCCGTGCACCATGTGGATCGCCCATGACTCCGCCCGGCCTCCTCGGGTCCCTCGGTCCAGGCCTACTCGCATCCACCCTTCACCGTCTTGGTCCCTCGGCATGAACTTTTCGCTCCACCGAGCCTACTCGCGTCCATCCTTCACCACGGTCCATCAGCATGAATCTTTCGCCTGACCTTCACCTCTTGCCGTCGACCGTCATGTCGCATCCTACACCTGCACATCACGAGCCAAGAGACACATCAAATCCACACGATGTTGTCAATCACTCATGTCGAGGTGGTAAACCCAACCGGGTGGCGTAGTGCACCCGCCTAACCCTGAGGATGTAAGAACTCAGGGGCACCCAGAGGATTAGCCTGATCTAGATGCAACAACACAAGAACACACGAGGGTTTATAGTGGTTCGGGCTGCCGGAGCGTAATACCCTACGTCCACTATGTGTTGTATTGCCTGTCCTCACAAGAGATTGCTCGAGAGTGGTTCTAGCTGGTGAGATGAGAGTGTGAGGGAGAGAGTCTGAGTCCGCTTGTCCTGAGACTAGCGTGTGTTCCCCTTTCATAGTCAAAGGGAGGCACGTACATAGCCGTTGGGACCCCGATAGGTGGGCCCAACGTGGATGTATTTAAATAACATAACGCCTAGCACTACTATGATGCTACACCTGTCGTAGATCTCCTCCGGGTTTGCCTTGTCTCGTTGGCGTGATTCCAGTAGCGTAGGTTGCGGCGTAGACTGTTGTGCCAGCAATGTAGACTGCGGCGTAGGCATCATGATGTAGTGGTGAGCTGTCGCCTCTGGTTAATATGGAGGCGTGGGCGATGCCTGCGACTCCACCGTTACACCTCGGTAATTCGCGACCTACAATGCGGTATGTCAAAGGTTGTCATGTCTCTACGGCGGCAGAGCACGCCTCCACTACCTGCATTAAATGCGGGTGGGTGAGGGAGCTTCCATCGGAAGCCTTGCGCCCACGCACGCTTCTGTGGGACATGTGGCGGGCATGCTCCCAGCGGAAGGCTAGCGCCCGCGCCCACGTCTGTGGGACACGTGGCGGCTCCGGACCCCTCCCGAGAGGAGTACTGAGCCGAGGGCTCGCGGGGGTCCGGATGGGCACGTGGAAGTCCCGGACCCGGCTGGGGGTCTGGATGGGCACGTGGAGGTCCCGGACCCGACTGTGGGGGTCCGAATCCACGACTGAAGGCCCTGAGCATCTCCACCTCTGGGACACGTGGCGTCATCGGATCCATCCCCGCGCGGTGGAGTGGGTCCGAGGCCGTTGGCTCGGTGAGACGGAGTCAGACCGCAGGGGTCTGGCTACTCAGGTCCTTGGGGCGTAGTTACGGATAACTACGCTTGTATTAGCCTTGTCATAGTAGGAGTGGGTACCCCAGTCGCGGGGTACCGACAACTCATCATTCAAGGGTGACCACCATTGGTCCTCAATCTCCCCCTTGATGAGTGCATTGACAACACCCAACACAAATTCTTCATATTGAACAAGTTTAAAACAAGAAGAAGTAAAAGAAGCTCATCCAAGAGATTCAAAAGCCAAGTGAAAAGGCAGACACAAGATCTCTCAAAATGAAATGTCTCAGCTCCCAAAGACAAGGGTAAAAGCTCGACACAACTGAGACAAAGTACATGATCCCTCAAGAAAAGGCAAAACGGGCTCAACACCGATCATGTGCAAATCGATAACTCGAACCAAAAGCCGATCCCTCAAGAAGAGGTAAAGCTCAACACATGCGGCAAGAGAGCAAAAAGAGACGTACAAAATCTCACATCGCTCGTCAACTCGCAGGGAGCAAGGGTGACACACAAAGCACTATAAAGCTCAGAAACGTGCAAATCAAAAGAGACTTCAAAGCTCACAAACTTCCAAAAAGCCGCCAAACTCATTTCAACGATTTGTCAACCGCTCATCACTATCAAATCAAGGCTCATATCAACTTGATTTCCTGAATCTTCCCCTTGATGAGTGTGTTGACAACATTAAAGCACAAGAAATGGTTTGAGAGGTAAAAGCTGAAACTCTCATCCAAGTGATCGAAAAGCAAATAAAACTCATACCAAGTGAACAAAGGCCATATAATATAAAATATCAAAGTCACTTGCATGAGAGACATCATTAATGCCAAATCGACTTGGATAGATCTCGGTCCTCAAAGATATGGGCAACGGCTCGACACAACTGAGAAAAGAGCATAGAACTCACAAGCTCACACTAAGCGTATGCAACTGAGCAAAAAGGAACACAAAAAGCTCATACGCTCCCCCCTGAACACAAGCACTCCCCCTGAAAACATGCTAGGAAGAAATGCAGCACAAGAGCGAAGAAAAGCTCCCCCTCAAATGCAAAACTCTTCCAAAGCAACATGTCAAGAATCATATGGGTGCATGAATGAAAGGGTGCAATCTACAAAGCTTCTCAGATAGACCAAAAGCATTGAAATATGCTACACGTGAACTAAAACATGAGAAGCGGGTCAAAAGCAAGCATTCAGAGCCGTCATGAGGATATTATGATATAATCAGGAGGCAAAATCATACAAGTAAGTGTTAAGCATGTTTGAGATATATATCACCACATGAGCAAGCAACTAGCTAAAAGATCACTCCGACATAGATCAACTAGATCATAAAAGCTCACACAAGGATGACAAGTTCTCAACATAAGATCATTGCTAACACATGCAAGGCATTTCTACTCATTTCCCGACTCACTGAAACCATGGGCCTACTTCTATGGCAAGCACATGTAACAACAGAGCAACCTGGTAAAAGGGTTTTTCATAAAGCAACTAAAACAGCATGTAAACAAGCAGTTCTTTTGCAAATTCATATTTTTGACAATTTTCAAGATAAACGATGAAAGCAACCAAGGTTTATGAGGTGCCCCTTGGCACAAGTGTAGCTCAACATCAAAACTACCTCTAGAAAAGCAAAGCATGCACAATGATAAGCCATGTAAAGAAACAGGTATCCAAACATAAGCTATCACAAGACTAGCAATCTAAGCAAGAGTAAAACTTAGCAAGAAGCTACTCATGAGTGATAGACAATTATGATTCAGATTCAATTTAAAAGCTTAGCTCACAAGATTTCTATCTCATATCTTCAAGAGCATAAGCAATGCATTGCACACACACCACAATCACAAGCATTAGTTCACAGGAGCATAGATGAATACTAGAGGTGTATAAGAGAAGCTCAAAATGACACTAATGCATTATGATACAAAAGGAAAGCAATGCAAGAATATGTCACAAGAGTGTCCAAAAACCAAACACAAAGGCCAAATATACAAAATGACACAAAAGCCAATGAAAAGCTAGAAGAGACGGGGTTCAGCTGAAGTCAAGCAAGCTCATGAGGAGTTGGAAGGATCCTCGGGGCAAATCAGAAAAGCATCATCCAAGGACCCAATTGAGTACCATGAGAAAGGTATCAATTGAAGGACCAAAATGGATACCAATTAAGAGATTGAAAATGGATATCAAATCCAACACAAGTCCTTAGCCCAAACTCCCCCTCAAATGAAGCTGAACTCCCCCTCAACCAAAGACATCTAGCAAAAACAAAGCTAGAAAAAGAAGAGACACAAAAACCAAATAGAAGTCTCCAAAACCAAATACAAGATAGGGAGAACTCAAAGAAAGAGCAAAACGTAACTCGAAGACATGTCGAGCCCCAAAACAAGTTAAATCCCAATTCATGTTAAACAATGCAATGGAGATATCAAATGTGAGGGATTAAAGCATTGCAACATGAAACCAATTAAATTGATAAAAGTATGGGCTCACAAGCATGTCAACTAGCCACAAAGAGACTATACAAAAAGACCCACAAAAATGATACCAAATGAACACCATGTCATTTTAACAAAATGAAGCAAAATGAGATCATGACATGTGGTTCATGAGTATCACACACTAACAAGAAAAGACGACTAGTCCACCAAGATATATCACAAAACTAGCATAACAAGATATACATGAGGAGCACATGCTAACAAGAAAGGTGGCTAGCCTACCAGGGTATTTACAAAGAAACTAAAAGCATGATACAAAAGCAAAACAGTGTACAAGGGTAAAACTCACAAAGCATAGTGTACAAGACCTCTCGAGGGTCATATGCAAAAGGCGTGGAGAACCATCAAGTCTTGATCATCTCCAGGCAAAGATCAAGTTCCATCGAATCTTATGTTCTCCACCCCGCGTCCTCGTACCTACACATGAGAGGACAAAGAAGCCCGAGTCTTGGATCCCGAAGGGTTAGCAAGCAGGGACTTGGGAACCCAAGACTTGGAAACACGTGTAAAAGGTGCACTCAACTTGTCATGTGGGCTAGCATGTTGCAGATGCTGGTTCAAAAGAGAAGAACTTGAAACACCCTTGGAAGCATGCCTCGAAAGAGCAACTCAAGAAAAAGAACGAGTGCTTCCATTAGCAAAAAGGCAATGGTCTCCCGAGGGTCTAGAAGAAGAACCAACACAAGCATCACGAGAAGCGTGTCGTGGACCGATACGAGAAGCATTAGAAGCATGTCCACGAACATGACAAAACCCACTAGAAAAGGAGTCAAAGAACCCATCAATGAAACGTGGTTTCTTACTAGGCACACGAGTGCTCATGCCATGAGATGGGCTATGAACAACCAATGGCCTAGAAGCATGAACTCGCCGCATGCGTCTTGCACGGCGATGGCAAAAGCTCACTTGGTGCCCATTTTTCTCACAAAAAGAGCAATGGTACAAAGGCCTACCTCGAGACACGGTCCGAGAGGACGAATCACCATTCTCTCTAAAGTGAGAAGTCCCTTGAGACTTAGAACCAGAAGCATCAACTCTATACTTGGTGCCCAATTTAGAATCACATGTGCCATGGGAAAGGCTACATGACATTCTAGAAGCTTTGGCACGCACACGTCGCTCGTGTTTGACACAACGAAAGCAAAACTCAACGGTGTGCCCATCTTTCTTGCAAAAGGTGCAATGGAACTTAGGTTTAGAAATATGAGCTACAAAGAAGTGAGAAGCACCCTTGCCATCTGAATCACTTTGGGCAACACCGGAAGAAGCAAGCTTAGGACTAGATATGGCAGAGCTATCCGAAACACAATCACAAATGCTAACATCCAAAGATTCACGCTCAACTGAAGAAGCCAACTCCGGTTGGGAAGAAGCAATTTTAGAAACACCAACATCGGAGTGACAAGAATCACGAGAATCAAAAGACTTAGCAATCAAACTCTTACATCTCTTGCTCAAAAACTCATTCTCAAACTTGAGACGATCACAAGTACCACACAGAGAATTTCTCAAGTTTTCCACTTGCTCCTCAATGTACTCAACAAATGTGGTACGCAAGAGATCAACTTCTATCTCAAAGCGAGTACTCATATCATTGTGCTCAACCAACTTGGCGCTCATATCATCGCGCATATGTTTCAAAGCCAAAACTTCATTTTCTAAATCAATGCATGATGTGCAAATAAGACCGCATGAACAGGCATCATCATTCACATCACGCAAGATATCATGAGTATCACAAGAAGTAAGGCAAACATCATCATCGAGAACCAAAGAGCACATGCTACAAGGCATAGACTTCATTTTACAAATTTTAGCCCTAGCACGCTCAAGTTCATTTATACATGTGGTGTGAGTCAATTTTAGCTCATTAACTTCAGCAAGAAAAGACTCACAACAAACACATGGTAGAGAAGCATTTGATTTCAGCAAAGCAATATCATCTCTAGCCTTATCAAGATTATCATTCAAAGCAATACATGAATTACAAGGCATAGAGGCATTGGATTTCAACAAGTCATTTTCAGATTTCAAAGCATCATAATCAATATAAAGCTCATCAAGAAATCTTCTACGAATTTGAAGTTGCTTGTCACCAAGATAGACATCTCTTTTCAATTTTTCATTTTCAACAAGCAAAGCATCACAAGAATTACATGGCAAAGGTACTACACTAGACTTGCAAACAATTGAGGCATTCACACTATCAAGTCTAGACATGTCCGAATTTTTCTTAAGTTCAGCAATAGTCTCGTCATGAGAACAAAGGCGAATGAATAGTCCAATTATACCTTGGGAGAGTTTACCTTTGCTCATCTTGTGAAGCTTGCATCGCAGTGCATCTTCTTTAGAGATTTCTTCCATCAAAAGATGCATCAAAGTCATCACTTCATCATCATTGTTCAGCTTGTCGCTCTTCTTTCTCCATTTGTGGTCATCCTCCGACGCAATCGCACTACCTGAGGAGGACAAAGAACCAACAGAACAAGAGCTGGGTGCCATTGCTCAAAGCACCGATCAGGATTAGTGAAAAACGAGCTTGAATCGCGAAAATCAAATTCACAAGCAAAATCCCCTTCTCTGTTGTCGCCCTATGGATCACAGAAACCAGTTAAGGCAAGGAGTGATCCCAACCGGCTCTGATACCAATTGAAGGACCGGACAGGCGACCAGAGGGGGGTGAATGGGAGCCTATAAAAATTCTCCAAGAGAACGAGGCATATGTCCCAAATTTAACCTGACATACCTCTCTTCTAACCGTCAAAGTGACACACGCCAACAAGTGACGAGTTCACCCTAGAAACGGTTAGGAAAAGCTTGACGCAAAGCGGAAGCACAGATTAACCCGAAAAACCAGAGGCACATCACAAAGCAGAAGCCATTGTAGAATGATTTACTCGAGTAAAGCTATCACCAAAACTTCACTTGACCAAACTCGAGTAAACTGCCCGGACCTTGACCTCGTCAAGTCCGCCCCCGGTTTTGAGGCCCAAACCGGTCAAACCTGTCTTCCCCAGTTTTGAGGCTAAACCGGTCAAACCCTCTCGCACGCCGCCGCACGACGTGACTGACTCCCCGGTTTTGAGGCCAAACCGGTCAAACCGCCGATGTCGACGCGTGTCCGACCTCCGCACGCGCCCGCCGCACGGACCGCCTACTTGACTCGCCATCGTCCTCGCCGACTTGGCCGACGCCGTCTTCATCATCATGTACTCTTGCTCTTCCGTGCACCATGTGGATCGCTCATGACTCCGCCCGGCCTCCTCGGGTCCCTCGGTCCAGGCCTACTCGCATCCACCCTTCACCGTCTTGATCCCTCGGCATGAACCTTTCGCTCCACCGAGCCTACTCGCGTCCATCCTTCACCACGGTCCATCAACATGAATCTTTCGCCTGACATTCATCTCTTGATGTCGACCGTCGTGCCGCATCCTACACCTGCACATCACGAGCCAAGAGACACATTAAATCCACACGTTGTTGTCAATCACTCATCATCCAAGGGTGACCACCATTGGTCCTCTGAGTTTCATCACTCCATGACATTAAATTCTATGCCACAACATCTATTTTTTAATGATATGATAGGATCATTATGATAAGCAGTTTCCTCATTTGTGAGAGGAGTTTCATCCTCACAAAACCCAGTCATCACGGTTATCTGGTTTCCAGTTGAGATAAGTGTGCAATGAAACTATATACTAAGGCTAGCCTTACAGTCCACTATTCCACATCCTCACCTGGACATCCTATGCATACATTGCAAATGAAGTGCGCCCATGCAAAGCGCAGTTCGCATATGACTCGCATGCAAAAGGACTGCAAATCAGCAGTGTAGGCAGGAATGCTTTACGCTTACTTTTTTTAATTAATTCATTTTACCAAGGATGGTGTGATTCTGGTATATAAAATGTTAATACAATCAACATTTTGAATTTGTACATTCAACAATTTGTCAAATCAAATTCAACATTTCAAAGAAATTAGTTCAACATTGATATCCAGACGTTGAAGTAGTATATCAGAAATATTTTTTTTTTGAAAATGTATATCAGAAATGTTGAGGTAGTATATAAAAAATGTCGAATGAGTTCATTTAGATTATTTGATTTTTAAAAAGTACTAAAATATAATTTATGTTGGATCTCATTTTATCAGATTGATTCGCAACAATACAGGTTCCAAGTTTGAAAGGCAAAAGCTAAGCCCACCCACTAGGGCCAACCACATAGCGACACATGTTTGTGGTAGCCCATCCTCAAGCACCGCTAGCATCTCCTATCCCAGACGTGGAACAAGTACTTGAATCGGACGATCCAGAATGACCGCACCAATCTCAAATATTAGAAGATCGATCGGATCTATCTATCCAATAATGTGCGTGTGTGCCCGCACGTACGGGCCGTCGTGTTTCTCGCCGGCCCGGCCTGCATCATCGTGTGCCTGTTCCTCGACACGCATGGCCGGCCCCCATTGGCGCGCGTGACACACGTTGATTTTTTAGTGCCTCTCATCTGGGTACATCTGTAGTATTTGTTTATACACACGCATGCCTACTCCACACACACACCACACACACCACCCGTGTACAAACAGTCCTACAACTACACACAGATGAAACACCGCGTCCTTTTTGAGATCACCAGAATCTTCCGACTCCATAGACAATGGGTGCGTCGCATTCTCTTTGTGGCTCCATGCGCGAAAGACAAATATCTGAAATTATTTAGGCTACTGTTCCTGATAGGAAAACCCCGCCCGAGCCAGCGATGAACGCGGGGCGGTGGGCGCTGCAGCCAGCCGCTCCACCAACCGAGCTACCGCTCGTTCCCGAAACACGTTGATCTGGCTCTGCATGCAGGCTGCCTCGCTGGCCCGCGACCACCTGCTCGGCCACTCATGGCGACGGCGACGCGACGCGGCCTCCTGCAAGCGCGATCTCGCGCCGCTCCTCCACCTATAAAAGGGGAGCACATAGGGAGCCAGCATACCACCATCCCATCCGTAGCAGCATGGCCCCTGAAGTTCAGGGGGTGGTGAAAAAGTTTAGATTTAGTTATTGTAGCACATTTTGTTATTATTTGATAATTAATGTCTAATTATAGATTAATTAGCATCATTAGATTCATCTCGTAGGAATCAGTTAGACTATGTAATTAGTTATTTTTTACAACTGCATTTAATACCTTATACATGTATCCGAAAATTCGATGTAATTGATACTGCACAAACTTTTTTGGAACTAAACGCAGTAAACGCAGGCTCAGCACTGATGCTGAACATGGCGGCGCCATTGCTGATTGCTCTGTCTCGCGCTGCTCCTAGCGTCCGGCGCCGGCGCCGGCGCCACCGGCGCTCTCGAAGACTACCCACAAGTTCAGTTCAGCACCGCCTCGGCGACGCCGGAGAAGTACAGCAGCTTCACCGCCGCGGTCCGCGCCGCGCTGGTGAGCAAAGCAGGCGGGAAGAGCAACGGGATCCCCGTGCTGCTCGACCAGGACGACCCGCTCGCGCTCCAAACCTACCTCAACATCACTGACGAACTCGGCGGGGCACTCCGTCAGCCTGAAGATGGATGTCACCGGCGCTTACTTCTCGGCCTACGTGGCGGGGAAGTACTCGTGCCTGCTCAAACGATCAGGCCGGACATTCTCGTCGGCGATCTGCTACACTGATGCATGGTCGAGTACTCGAGTTCAGCTTCAGCCGTCATTGCTACGCCGCTGCTGCAGTCCGGCTCCGGCGTCAGGAGAGGCGCCGGCCGCTACCCTGCTGCAGGCCAGGATCTCGGAGCAGCCGCGACATGGCGGGCGAAAGATCTGGACTGGGCCGTCTCGTCGCTGTTCCTGTTCCCCGCCGGCAACGCCACGGAGGAGGACCTGCGCCGCGCCGTCGCCGCCTGCGACATGATGGTCGCGGCCGCGGCGGCGTTCCCGTACGTCCAGCGGCGGGTGAGCGCCAGCATGCGGGACGGCAACGGCGTCCCCGACGACCCGAGCCTGCGCGGCCTCCAGGCGCGCTGGCCGGCGCTCTCCGCCGCGGTCCAGGAGTCTTTCCAGGGCGCCTTCCCGGCTCCGGCCGTGCCGCTCGTGGACAACGTGCCGCTCGTGGCAATGGCAGGTGGCTGCGCGTGGACAACGTGCGCGCGGCCGTGCCGCTCGTGTCCTTCCTGGAGCATGACAGCTGCAAATCGGCGGCGGTGGCGGCGGAGGATTCCCAGCAGCAGCTCCCCATGGTCATCAGGTCCGTTGTGGACGAGGCGGACATGGGCGGTGGCGGCGGCGGCGCTCCGGCGTGCAGCCAGGCGGAGCCGACGACGCGCATCGTGGGGCCGGAGGGGCGGTGCGTGGACGTGCCCTACAGCTGGTACTACCGCGGGAGCCAGGTGCAGCTGTGGCCGTGCAAGTCCGGCGGCGACGCGAACCAGCTCTGGACCTTCAAGCGCGACGGCACCGTCCGGTCTAACGGCATGTGCCTGACCGCGGCCCGCGCACCACGACGCGAGCGCCCGCGGCGCCGCCGCGGGCGCTCGCGTCGTGGTCGACGCGTGCCCGCCGCGCGTCCCGGCGGCGCTGCGGTCGAGCGGGCTGGTGCTGTCCGTGACCTCGTCGTCGGCGTCACGGTGCGGCTCGACGATAGCGGCACGGGCCAGTCGTGGACGCCCACCAACGAGACCGCGCCGCTGGCCGCCCCCGTCGTCGGGTTCGGCGACCTCTGCCTGCAGGCGGACAGCGCGGGGGCGGTCTCCCTCGCGGCCTGCGGCGGCGGCGGCATGGCGTGGTCGCTCTACCCCGACGGCTCGGTGCGGCCGCCGGCGTGGCTGTTCCTCCAGTGGCGGTGCCTGGCCGCGGACGCGAGCGGGCGGGTGGCGGTGAGGTTCTGCGACGGGTCCGGCTCGGCCTGCGAGCGCTGGGTGTTCCGCAGCGACGGCACCGTCCTCAACACTGGCACCGGGATGGTCCTGGACGCGAGGCCGTCGGCCAGCAGGAGGGGCTGCTACGACGTCGTCGTGTCGCCGGCCACCGGCAGCGCCACCCAGCAGTGGGCGCTCATGCTGTGATCTCCGATCCGAATCCGATCCATCTGCACAGCCTACAGGGGGCTACTGTGTTTTGTACAATAAAGTCGTGTGTTGCATGCATGCTGAATAAAGTCGTGTGTTGCATGCATGCTGAATAAAGTCATGTTCAGGTCTAGCTCTGTACTACCACTGCATGTGGCCGTTGTTGTCAGTGCGGTGAGTGTGAGTCTGCAACAATGGTACATTCGTACTCCAGTAGTGAATTCTCTGTTTTCACCGAGCCAAAAGGAAAACTTTTCCCATTTCATTTTAGTAAATTCCTTTTATGTGCCACTAAAATCTATACCATTTCTATTCCAAAATCTCTTTCATATATACCATTAAAAAACTCACATGTCACCCACTTTGGTTTTATTAGAGTACGAGTGTCACGGAATACTACCACAGCATGCGTTCTACAGGGCACATCACAACGCTATAGTCGCGCGTGTGTACACACTATCTTTCTTTCTTTTTTTCTTCCAATTCCTCTCGACTCAAATTTTCTCTTTGGATTCCTTACAAATTCAAATTAAAGGAAAAGGCACCTCAGATGGGCCAAGGTTCACGCTTACTATCTGACAAATACGGGCAGCTCTAGTATTGTAGTGATAAGTTCGTTCTGGAATCACAAAGTTTCTATAACAAATAAAAGATTGTTTCGACAGACATTTAAGAATGAAAGGGTTCCCACCCAAATGGTGTAGATGGATTGAAGAAATGGTTAAGGGGGATAGTGTTTGGGTCAAGATCAATGATGACATTGGCCATTACTTCAAACTAAGAGAGGACTTATACAAGGTGACAGTATGTCTCCTATTTTATTCAATGTAGTTACAAATATGCTAGCAATTTTGATTATAAGAGCTGGATGACGGACAAGAAAAAAAAAGCAGGTAGGTCATCTAGCCAGGATGCTCGGCCCTAAACGACCTAATTGTGGCCCAGTCTGTTGTCAGGCTCAAATTCCTCTCAACTCAATTGTTCTCTTTAGGTTTCTTACAAATTCAAATTAAAGGGAAAAGCACCTCATATGGGCCAATGTTCACGCTAACTATCTAACAAATACGGGCTGGTATTGTAGTAATAAAGAGTTCGTTCTGGAATCACAAAGTTTCTACAACAAATTAATAAAAGATTTGCCTTTTCTTTAATTTCCCGGACCCAGAACATGTGCTCATACTTCATGACTATTTCTTTGTTTCAGCGTTAGCCGAGAGCCTATCATTTGCTGGGGGATTTTGCCAATTTCAAAAATATGCTATAGCTTTGGAGTTGGAGATGCTCATAGAGTATGGTAGGGCATGCCTGCGTCCATATTGGTAGAGATGCACCAGAACCCGTAATATGGTTTCAAGCTCATTACCTTGGCAGCAGCCAGCAGCTATTAGCATGAAAATAAAACATCAAGCGAGGGTCTACTTGATATACTTCTCTAGAAAAAAAATTGAAGGCTTGGATTGCATGTAATCAACTACTTCAAACTTCGATCATAAATTACCTTTTACGCTCTAAGTTTAAATGTTTAAGAATGATAGTACAATTTATTATTGTCTTTTATATATGTTACCATAAAAATAAACTCTCCTCATTTATAAATATATGATGTCTAAGACAATTTAATTAGCTTATTCTTGATCTAATTAGTTTTTCCAAAACATCAAATATTTAAGAACAGATGAGTATTTAAACGTGCCTTGTGGATCATGTCGATGTCACTGTTGTCATGTATTTCCTTTGTTCCAAAATATAGTCCACTTTGGTAGATTTTATGCCAAGTCAAGCTTTAAATAATTTTGACTAAGTTTATATGGGAAAAAACAACATTGACAATATAACATATACCATTGGATTTACCATAAATATATATTGTGATGACAACTACTCTATATTTGATGAAGGATGGGTCATAATCAACTATACACACAAATGAGTAACAATATCGATTCAGCACGGTCTGTTACATCGCCATTTTTATTCCAAAACTGTTATTCCATTCGTTCCAAAAATGCTTTGTTTTGGCTTTTGCAAATTCATATTATTTGCTACGCACCCTCCATCCCAAATTATTACTCGTTTTAGTTTTTTATATACATAATTTTTTATATATCTAGATATATATAATAGTTTGGTGTATAGTAAAATCTATGAAGTTCCTATCATTTACTGCATTCCTATGAATTTTTAATGGTCAATGTTCCATATATCATCAAGTTCTTGAGATTTAAATAAGAAGTTTACTGAAACTCATCTTAGTTTATCTATGTGCTTTGCTGCCTACTCTCCATACTAAAGCAATGCAATACTGCAAAGCAGTAGCAAGTTTTTTTAGGAGAGTAGCAAGATGTGTATACTTTAGTTCTTAAGTTAGTGATTTAGCACTGTTTAGAGCATCTCCAAGAGTTTGCCATATTTTACTTGGTATATCTTGTGTTTTGCCAACTTCTAAAAAGATATGCCAAGTAAAAAAAGAGCTTATCTCCAACAGTTTGACATAATTCACTTGCCAAATCCAGATCTAACTTACATCAGGAACCCTGAGAGAGAAACAAGATTATATTTATGCCCTTCCACCTTTTGAAAACTTAAATCAGGAACCTTTCTCTGTTATTTATTTCTTTTTTCACCCTCCCACCTTGTAGCGAAAATGGCCTCTCATGCCATATTTCAATATAATATTTTGGCGATTGATGACACACACAACACTTGGACTAATGTGATTGTTAAGATGACTATTCTCAGGCTTTTTAGGTTCAAGTGATGACAAAGAGAAGAGAGACGTAGCAAGGCCCGAAGGGCCACCCCTACGGTTAGCGGACGGGGGTCGAGGGGGAGCCGCCCCTCGCGGGTCTCAGGGCAGCGCCCTGAAAGCTCTTCGGTCCAAGGGACAAGAATTGAGGCATTTTGCTATCATCGGTTAAACCGACGTAGGGCAAAATGAACTCACCGGTGCAATCACAGAGAAGGTCTGCGGGCTAGGGTTTTACACCGGATGAACCGACGCTACGAAAGTTATATACGTCGGTGCATTGGCAGATGAAGACCGAGGAAAATACCTACACCGGTTGAACCGACGATGCATCGGTCAATTGCATCGGTTCAGTTGTCCAGAGAGGTGGTTTTTGGAGGAACGTGAAGAAGTTACACTCACCGGTTAAACCGACGCTAATATTACATACACCGGTTGATTACATCGGTTAAACCGGCGATACACCGGTTGATTGCTAACGGCTAGTTTTTCAAATAGCAGTTTACATACACCGGTTGAACCGATGATGGCTTCTGGGGTACGTCGGATTAACCGGCGTTACGCAGTTTTCTGGCAGCTTTTCTCCAACGGCTATATTTGCTTATGCTGCCTATATATACCCCCAAGGTCGGGTCATTTGAGAGTGCTGGAGTTCAAGGAAGTATACAAGAGCTAAAGATCATCTCCAACCACCATAGAGCTTCATTGTACATCATATAGGCTTAAGCACACTTGTGAGAGTGCTTAGTGCTTGTTTAGGCTTAGTTTTTGAGAGAACTAGCTTGAGAGAAAGCCTTGCTGTGGCAAGCACCTTGTGTACTCGTCGTGTGACCCTCCGACTTGGTGTGGAGTGGCAACGACACTTTGTGCAGGGAAGGAGGCCCCTACTTGGTGTTAAAGCTCCAAGATAGTGAAGACGGTGCCGTGGTGACGCTTCGAGATAGACGGTGGCGGTGACCTCGTCTTTGTGACTTGGCGTCACTTAGCCTTTGCTTGTCGGGAGCCTTGGAGGCGTGGCAAGACGGTGATCAAGCGAAGAGACTCGGCATCACACTTGTTCGTGTTGGACAAGTGGCCGTGGACGTAGGGAGGGACTTTGGTGTCCTAACCGAACCACGTTAAATCGTGTGTCTTGGTGTCTTCACGGGAGTTTGCATATCCTCTCCCTTACCGCTTTACTTACCGTATTACGTTTCCGCATTTACTCTTTCTTGCTTACCTTTACTTTCCTAGTTAGTTCGATTAGGATTGGCTATAGGTTGCAAGTCTTTTGAGGTAAGTAGAGGGTAGTATAGATAAACCTTAGTCATAACTAGCATGTGTAGGACGTGTTAGGTTTATCTTATGCAATTAGATTGAGCCCTAGGTTAAAAAGCGATTAGCGACCCTATTCACCCCCTCCCCCTCTAGGGTCGGACACCCCGGTGATCCTTACACACCTGACTAGAAACCACGATGCCAACCGCGCGCCGCGCGCGTATATTTACGCGCTGGAGGCTGGTTTTTCCCAAGTTGCCAAAAATTGCTAAGTCTTTTGCCAAACTGTTGGAGGAGTATTTTTAACGTTTTTGCAAAAAATCAAAGATGGCTACTCGATTTGCCAAACTACTGGAGATGCTCTTAGTTTTAGGTTCTTTCACGGATGTTTCTCTGTTTGACAGCCAGTATACCATTAAAAGGCAGCTAATTCATTAAATGATGAACACTTGAACATAACAATCAAAGGCAAACATGCTCAAAGCTCAAGCGCCAATAGATTATTCAGGGCCAAACTAGCTGATCATCCTCTTGCAGCGTATAGAGGCTTGCATCGTCAGATGGCAAGCCCTCTCCCTTGGCACCTGCAGCCCCTTTTCCTTTCGCGGAAGCCTATTAAATGAGTGACTTCTCGTGTCTGTCATGAAGCCTTCAGAATTGAATTGGGCTTACCGAGACAAAACTTTTCTTGTGAACTGAGCTTGAAAGCTTAATTTGGCACTGCTTTATGTGTTGGTATTGGGCTATAAAATAAAGGTTATTATTCTGTATATACATACATGTTCTAGAATAAAGATACGATGTGTATGTAGATTGTATCCAAATTCAAGAAACAATAATGGTGACACAACATAGTTCAGTTGCAGGCTGAATTTTGCATCATTAAAGTTTTACTGCATTAGGCTATCTCCAACAGAGTAGGCATCAGGGTACCCATACCCAAAATGCCTACGCGAGGAAGAGAAAACACGGTCCAACGGATGACGCAAACGGCAAACCCAAAATGGGTGGCGCGCGATGGAGAACGCAAATGTCTTCTCTCTCTTCAAGACGCAAACCCCTGCTGCTGGAGCTCCACCGCCAGCAGCCTCCCCCCCCCCCCCGCTGCAGGCCCGTCCACTGGCCGTCTCGCCCTGCCCTGCTGCTGGAGCTCCGCTCATCGGCTGCGCGCCCTGCTGCTGGAGCTCCGCGGCCACCCGCCTCGCCTCGCCCCGCCTCTGCACCTCCACCCACTGGCTCGTTGGCCACCTCGCCCCCGCCGCGCCCCCGCCGCTGAAGCTCCAGCCGCACCCTGCCTTGCTTCTCCTGCGCTTGAAGACGGAGGATGGCGACGAAGGTGGAGGCGAGCCCGCGGCGGGGCGAGGCGGCCGACGGCGGATCCGCGGCGGCACGGCGAGGCGAGCCCGCGGCGGGCCGCTGCGGCGTGGCCAGGCGAGGAGCCCGCGGCGGGGCGCGGCCAAGCGAGGAGCCCGCGGCGGGGCGCGGCGGCGCGGCCACGCGAGCCCGCGGCCAGGCGAGCCCGCAGCGGGCCGCGGGGCCCGCAGCGGGCCACGGCGGCGTGGCCAGGCGAGGAGCCCGCGGCGGGGCGCGGCCAAGCGAGGAGCCCGCGGCCAGTCGAGCCCGCGGCGGCGCGGCCAGGTGAGGAGCCCGCGGCGGCGGAGGACGGCGAGGCGGAGGATTTGCGTTCGGTGTGCTGTTGGAGTTTGGTTTATTTTGGGTGACTACCCTTTTCCTGTACATGACCCAAATAAAGGAATGGGTGTTGTGTTTAGGTTTCCATTGTTGGAGACAGTCTTACTCATGCAAATGTGACCCATGGAAGATCAAGATACACACATCCATTTGTATGGTTTTCTAGATCCATTTGTATGTAGATCCATTTGTGTGACATTTTCATGTTGCAGGCACACTTTTGGAGTTTCCGGCAGCGAAAGCTTGGAAGGTTGAATCTCCTCCCAGCGTGTTCACCGATGGATGCAGTCTGCAGACCGTATCGTGCTAGAGCCTGTAATTCCACCCCCTAGTCCCAGTTTAGGAAACGTTGATGGTACACTTTTGGAAGATTTTGATATAAATGATGCAGTGAAATGAATGCAGAGTTGTCATGCTGCATCGACCATCGAGTTGGTAAATGTGTCATCAAATCAGTACTATATAGAAAGCAACAGATAGAATCGGGATGCAGTGGCTACGTTCAAACGAAGTTTACAGTACAAGAAGAGCTAATCAATGACTGATTACTCGAACCTATCACCTTGATTCAAACAGACAGATTGTATAGTAGTAGAGTTTAAACAGCAGTTTTTTTTTTTTTTCTGACGATGCACCGGGCGAACATCCCACCGCGAGTGAACACCATCCCCACGAGGCCACGACCCCTCCACTTGCCGCTTGCCGAGGCCGCGGGGGAGGGGGAGGGGGACCTCCTGCCTCGTGGAGGTGCGGTGCGCCGGTTGCGGGGAGGCCCTCCACGCCGCCGCCGCCGCCGCCGCGCGCTGCCCATCCCGTCAGCGGCGGCGCGGGCGGCGGCCCCCGCGAGCGCGAGGCTACCGTGCGGCCCGGGCGATGCCGGGGAAGGCCTGCGCGCACTGCTCATCAACGCGGAGAGGAGAGGAGATCCGGGGAAGCGGAGGAAGGCGCGCGGTGGGGCCGTAGTCGTGGTCGTGGAGACGATGCAGGCAGCAGGCCTACCCTGCTCCTTCCTCGGCTGGAGACAATTTTCGGCGCGGTGACAGAACGAGGCGGCTCCTCCCTTGGTCCCTCCCCCACCGTCGTGAACGACAACCGTCGCGGACACCATTCGGTTGTCCCCCGACGGCGGCAGCGCGACGAATGCAGAACCAAGCTCCCATCGCCAACATGCTCCGGTAAGTTTTGCCGAACTTGATGAACTCGGGAATGCAGTTGTGCCGCTAGATAATTTAGCTGCTCCCTTCTTCACATTTATATGCAAGCATGTTACATGAGTGAAAGTACAAAGATGTTTGCCTTACTGCTACTGCGGAGGGGAGTATACTAATTACGGTAGCCTAGGCTATACAACCAACTAACCAAGTGACCGACCAATGTGCAAGGTGAAACATGGTTGCTCCATACCTGTTACAGCCTGGTGCCCATCACACTTGATTGGCATGGCAGAAACCATAGAGATAGTAGAAACTCAACCACAAAAGAATAGCTAGGCACAAGGTTTACATTACACCGGTAATCGGCATCAGTACCCAAAGAAATGTATAGCTCAGGGAGCAGTTTGTAACTGAAACTGCAGTTTGGATATTTTTTTTTCTAGTCCAGGATTATTTCGACAAGCCTCTTTATCGAAGCCACTCTGGATTCTGATTATTGGAGGATGCTCTTTCTGTCTCATATTCCCCTGCTTGAAGTTAACTGACAAACGTTAGGAATGCATCTCGGATTGCATTCATCTCTACTGCTACATCTCTTATCGATGGTCGCTCACGAGGCTGTTGCTTCGAGCAGGACAGGCCCAGCCTCAAGACAGAAATCAAGCACTCCTGGACACTACTTCTTGTGGTGCTATCCATTGGTTCCTAAAAAAAAAAAACTCGACCGGGCAGGGGAAAGACCGCCGGCATTATATTAAGAAGAGGCCAAGTTGACTCCGGCCGAGAAAACCCTCCGAACCCCAGCTCTTGATCTTGGGTTTGGTGCTACGTTCCTGGGACCGTTACCCAACGGGCCGGGCCCAAGCTGATAACTCAGCCCACTGGGTCTGGTGCCACGTTCTTGGGACCGTTACCCACCGGGCCGGGCCCAGGCTGACTACACAGCCCAAGTCATCAAGAGCACAACGAGGAGGGTTTTTTTTTCCGCAGGCGGGGGAAATCCGCCCCGGTGGGGGTTCGAACCCCCCACCTGCGGGTGCCGCTGGTTGCGCCCAGACCGACTGAGCTAACAACCTTAGGCATATCCATTGGTTCCTCGTGCAGCCAGATTGTTGAGTCCACTATCTCCAAGGCTTTACCAGGGAGAGCATCCTCGGTAAACTTATGCAGACCTAGTGAATATCTGAACATGTCATCTGGTGGGCTCCTTCCAGTAAAAATCTCAAGCAGCAATATGCCAAGACTATAGATATCACCGGACGACGTGATTGCAGATCCCTCACCATACTCTACAGTTGAGGAAACATTTTCTGGTTAGCATGTTATTTGAAATACATAAATAAAGTAACTTGGGTAGAACTTGAGTCACCTGGAGCAACATAGCCAATGGAACCTCTTATTCCGGTTGTGCTAGATGAATTTAGCACTCTCTTGCTTGCATTTTCCGGGAAGAATTTCGATATGCCAAAGTCTCCAACTCGGGCACTCATGTCTTCAGCAAGAAGGATGTTGCTTGGCTTCAGATCACAATGGATAACTGGCGGTTGACAGCTATTGTGAAGATATTCTACTGCAGCAATGATATCAGCAGCAATATCAAGCCTCTGGTCAAGGTTTAGTGTGTTTCTTGTAGTGGATTTATGAAATTTTGGGTGAAGCCAAACATCTAGGCTACCATTAGGCATAAACTCGAAAACCAATGCCTTGAACTCTTGACCTTGCAGATCAATGCTCGAGCAACAAGTAATGATCTTTATGAGACAACGGTGTCGTATCCTTCTCATGGCCTCACATTCCACCTCGAAACTCTTGGAAGATCCAGACTGACAAAGGTTGAAGACCTTGACAGCCAAGGGTTCTCTATCCTCATTGCCAAGTACACACTTATAAACAGTACCATATCTTCCACTTCCTAGCAAGTTTGATTCTGAAAACCCATCGGTTCCTTTGGATAATGCAAGGTATGGAATTCGTTCAAATTTCTCACCAGCAATTAGAGATTGTGCTCTTTCGTTCTGCTTTTGTTTGAGCTTTTCGCGGAGCATCCAAACAAGAAGAATAATTGAAACTGACAATAAGACTGTTACAGTTGTTGTCAGAGAAATTATAAGAGACTTAAACTTCTTTTTTCTGCCCTTTCTTGTATGTCTTGTGGAGCAAGGTGCCAAGTGAAGTTGAGGTGCTCCACTGCACAACTCAGTATTCCCAGCGACTGATTTGTAAGATAGGTTTCTGAAGGCACCTCCATCTGGCACCTTGCCTTGCAGGTTATTGAAAGATATATCCAATACAGACAGTGATGTCAAATTCTGTAGAACTTCTGGGATTGGCCCTGACAAGTTGTTGTGTGCTAGGTACAACTGTTGCAGAGATCCAATATTACCTATGGAATCAGGGATCCCACCAGACAAATTGTTCATGGTCAGATTCAATACAGTAAGTCCTTTCATATTCCCCAGAGATTGAGGTATGCTTCCTTCAAACGAGTTCTTATCCAGTAACAGTTTTTCTAAAACTAAGCAATTTCCAATGCTGTTAGGTATTTGGCCAGACAAATGGTTATTTGACAGGATCAATTGGTTGAGGTTGGTCATGATACCAACTTCTGATGGAAGGGGTCCTGAAAGAGAATTGTATGATAAATCTAAGTAATATGAAAGCGAAGGAAGCTTCAAATTTTCCTTGGGTATTGAACCATTTAGGTAGTAATTTTTCGACAGATCAAGAGTATACAGATTCTTCAGGTTTCCAAGACTTTCTGGGATTGGTCCTTCCAGGTTGTTGTCATATGCCACGAAAATGTGTAACGAACATGGCACCTTTTATGCCATTTCGAGTGATTTTGATGATCGAATGACAACACAACACTTGGACTAATATGATTGTTAAGATGATCATTCTTAGGCTTTTAGGTTCAAGTGATGACAAAGAGAAAGAGAAGATAGGCGTAGCAAGGCCCGAAGGGCCGCCCCTACGGGGGTTCCGCTACCCGGTTAGCGGACTGGGGTCGAGGGGGAGCCGCCCCTCGCGGGTCTCAGGGCAGCGCCCTGAAAGCTCTTCGGTCGGAAGCACCGGAAGAACCGATGCCTAAGGCATCGGTGCATCCGATGGTTGTCGGAAGAACCGACGCCATGACAGAAGGGAATTGAAGCCAAGTCAGCTTATAGGCACCGGAAGAACCGACGGGTCAAAAAGGGGTATCGGTGCATTGGGCGTCCTATGTTCTAGAGACGATGTCAAGAGCTCAGGAGAAGTTTCTTCAGCACCGGTTCAACCGACGGTGCATCGGAGTATTGCGTCGGTGCAATGACGTCAGCGCCAAGGAGAAAATTCTTAAGCACCGGATGAACCGGTGATGCATCAGTACAAAGCATCGGTTCAACCGGTGGTCTCTGTGTCAGCTGTCAGGAGTTCAACGGCTACTTCGGTTTATGAGTGACCGAAAGAACCGACGCTACCCCGCCAGAGGCATCGGTTCTTCCGGTGATACGCAGATTTTTAGCTAACCGTTGGAGCAACGGCTACAAGACTTGGTGGCCTATATATACGCCTCACCCCGGCTATTTGAAGATTGCTGGAGTTGCTGGACATCCCACACACACCCAAGAACATCTCCAAGCCATACAAAAGCATCAAGATCATATCCTTAGCCCTTAGCACACTTTGAGAGTGTTGTGTAAAGGATTAGCTCTTAGTGAGTGAGATTGCAAGGCTTAGAGCCTTTGTGCTATGGTTCATTAGCGAACCAAAACAAGAGTTTGGTGCGCCGGCACCTTGGAGCGTGAAGCTCGCCGGCAACGTCATCGACCCTCCGACTTGGTGTGGAGCGGCGACGACATCTTTGTGCGGGGGACGTGGAGACCCCCATCCTTTGTGGAGAAGCTCCTTAGTGGAACCCAGGGCCAAGGTGACCGTGATTGTGTTCACGGAAGAGACTTGGTGACCGAGTAGCAATACTCTTAGTGAGTGCTACAACAACGTGGATGTAGGTGTGCCTTTGTGGCTAACCGAACCACGGGATAAACACCCGCGTCAAGAGTTTGCTATCTCCTATCCCGCTCTTTAAGCTTCCGCATTACATACTAGCAATTTGTGTGCCTTTACTTTCATAGAATAGTTTCTTTATAGGAAAGGCTATAGGTTCCTAAACTCTTTTGGGATAGGGGTTTCACACTAGAACAACCTAGTTGCACATCTAGATAGCATGTTTTAGTTTAAGTTTTGTGCAAACTAGTTGGAGCCATAGGTCTAAGTTTTTATTAGCGCCTAATTCACCCCCTCCCCCTCTTAGACTAGAGCACCCGATCACTTTCAAAATGGTTAGCTTTGTGAGATTTCCAATAGATGGTGGTACGAGGCCTTACAAGCCACTACTATAGAGGGCAAGTTCAACCAAGTTTTCTAGTTTCCCTATGCTCTCTGGAATCACTCCTGACATTGAAGTATTCGGTAATACCAGTGAGTTGAGGCCGACAAGATTCCCGATTTCTGCAGGGATACTCCCAGAGATCTTATTGTCATTCAAGTATAACTTCTGGAGAGTACTTGAGAGGTTTGCAATTGAACTTGGCAGGTGTCCTCTGAAGGAGTTGCGGCTGAGTACTAAATGCTGCAGCTGGCTGCAGTTCACCAAAGAACTGATGAATTCCCATCCCTCCTTATCATCTGCTTCAAGCATGTTTACACTAAGGTACAACTGCTGCAGAGCTTGCAACCTCCCCAAAGTGGCAGGCACATAACCGCTCAATCTATTTCCATCGAGAAGTGTTTTGATATTGGAGAGATTGGATACTGAAGAAGGGATTATCCCGGTGAAGTGGTTGTTGTTCAGGTTAAGGATCTGCATGCTGGGAAATTTGTTGCCAATATCAGCAGGAATGCTTCCATGCAGCAGATTGCCTCCTACCTGAAAGCTGATAAGCGAAGACAGGTTGTATAGAGAGAGTGGAACCTCACCGGAGAGGTTTGCGTAGAGATCGAGGAATAGCATGCTCTGGATGCTGCCGAGCCCTGGTGGTATTGAGCCATGGAGCTGGTTGCTGGCCAGACTCTAGACGAGACAGATTGGTCAGTGATGTAGGGATGGGTCCTGTGAAGCTGTTGTTGCTCAATGAGATTGCTTCCAGGGACGTCATCGTTTCTCCGAGCTCGGCCGGAATGCGACCGCCAAGCTTGTTGTCGTGTAGCACCATGATGGTCATGCTGATGCAGGAGCTGAGATTGGCAGGGAACTTGCCGGAGAACGAGTTGTCGCTCAGGACGAGTGTCTGGAGACGCCGGAGGCGACCAAGACTCGCTGGGATCTCGCCGTACAGCCCATTGGAGCTCAGGTTCAGCGTCTGCAGGAAAGTCAGATTGCCAATAGCTGGGAAGAGCACTCTGCTGAGCCCGCTGCCGTACAAGTTCAACGCCACCACCCGTGTTGGCCGGCGGCGGCTGCAGGTCACGCCCTCCCAGCTGCAGAAGCTGGAGCTGCTGTTCCATGAGGCCAGCGTTCCAGAGCCACCGTCGATGATCTGTGCTTTGAAAGCCAGCAGCGCGGCCTCATCGCTGCTGCTCACCCTGGGGATCATCAGGATGGCCATGAGTAACGGCAGAAAGCTCAAGATCCCCATTGCTATGGCCAAGTTGTTTCTGAGCTTGGTAGTTGGTAAGTGAAGGTGAACAATACCAAGTAGCAATGGCATGTTTGAACCGTTGGTGTGAACGAGCTGATCACCAGTCTAAACTGGGCAGCCGTCACTTTTGACCTAATTAATTGAGGGGGGGTGATTGGACCCCCTCTTAGAACACACCAGGGGGTGTTCCCCTAGTGCGCGCACCTCTATATAAAGGGGTTTAAACTCTTAGGGCTGTGGGCTGAAATGGAGACGCCCAGAACCACCCTAAGCCTCTGCCCTAAGAGCCCAATCCTCTCATGGTGCTGAAGCACTGGGAAGGGATCTCCCGTGCCCTATGGCGGCTAGAAGACTAAGAGGAGAAGAACAGAGGAATAAGAGGCAAAGGGAGCTCAAGATCGATGGTATGAGACCCTAATCCGAGCCCTGTTTGTGGTTCTGTCTTAGGCTAGTGATCCTACAAACCTAACAATGGCACCAGAGCCATCTAGACCTAAAATTGAACCCACTAAGTGATGAATTTTCATACCAAAAGGCCCGTGTTCATGTTCATCTTCCCTCTGTTAAGTCGAATCAAGCCCGAAATATTGTTAATTCGAGCTAGGTTATCAATTAAGCATCAAGAAGAGGGGGAATCGAAACAATGAAGTCTTAATTCCAAGAAATTCCCCAAAACCCCAAATCAGGAACCCTAGCTACAGTGTTATCCCCAATTTTTTCCCAAATTCTAAGGAACCCTAACCCTAAGATCTAAAGAAAAGGGTCGGGGGCTTACCTTAAGGGCCGGCATGGCCACCACCGTCGCCATGGCCGCCGCCATGACCGTCGCTAACGGCGAGCGTACGCCGGGACTTGGTCCCAAGCGACCTCGCGGGCCCTCCCGCACCGGCGACGCCGACCCCTCACGCGCACCATGAGGCCGAGGTGACTGGCCGCCAGCCGGATTTGCAGACCGCCGTCGCCGCCGCTCTAGATCTACGTGCGGCCGGCGGGTGCCTTAGGGCACCGTCGAGCAACTCTCGATGGAGCTGCGCGCCTGCATCCACGGCACGCAGCTCCGGTGAGCGGAGCTCGGGCGGTGCCGCTCCCTCTCTCCGCGCGGGCGCGCCGCTCCGCGCCGCTCGCCGCCGTGCCGCGCCATCGCCCTCCTCTCGCTCAGGTCGCCGGGTGGAAAGAGAGAGAAAGGGAAAGGAGAAATGAATTAGGGTTTCGCGGGGGAGCGGCCGAAGCCGCGGTTTTGATGCGCCCCGCGCGCGATGACGGCCGTCGGATGTGCATCCGACGGCTCGCGCTCGTCGGCCGCCGCTTGTGCCGTGGCAGGCCGGCGGGGCGCAGCAATTTGCCGGCCCAGGCCCAGGTTTTTGGGCCTGGAGCCCGGGAAGAGAGGCGGCGCGGTTAGGTGGGCCAGGCCGAAATCGGCCTGGGCCGGAAAATTGAGATTGGGCCGATTTTTATTATGTTTTTTCTCAGGAAAATTATGAAATGATATTGGGCTGCATAGTGTTGGGCCTAAAAGGCTTTTTGGGCTAAAATTTATGTTGGTTTAGGTTATAAGTATTGTTTTACCTTTAAGTATTACGATTATGATTATTATTTTATGTTTAAAGTTTAAAGATATATCATTTGGCCTTTAGCAAACAATAATAAGGATGATGACTAGACTTGTTAAGTAATGAAATTTTCTTATGTTTATTTAAATTTTTGTGATGATTACAATATGGCTATTACTTAAAATTATTATTTTATGTGCTATAAGTAGTTCTCATTTTTAAGTAAGGCCAAAATTAAGTAAAATTATGGTAAAATTATGAATAATTAAATTTTTGCTTAAATAATATTGTTTTGGGCTAAAACTTATGGAAATTTTCTCCATTAATGATTAAGTATTTTTCCTTATGTTTATGATTAAGTATTCTCATTATGTTTTAATACTTCACTTTATTTCTAAGGCATTTTATTATATTTATGTTTTGCCCTAGTACAATTTATGTTATCATCAAAAATTAAGAAATAATCTCCATTTAAAATTGGTATTATTTTTAGTGAAATTTTAGATTCAGTTTTAAGTCTATTTGAAGCAATATTTCTAATGTTTATGGTCCAATTATGATGATGAATTACTTTCGTTATGAAATTAAGTTATCTACCACATACTTATGTGCCACTTGAATTGAGCCTTAATTATGAAGCATCTTATGACCCATAAGTATTATCAATTATGTGAGCATATTTTACTCACAAGAATTGATATGCCCGTAAGTTAAGCATGAAGCTTAAGACCGATTTTGGGAAGAATCAAATAATGATATCTTTAATGGCCAATTACCTAAGAAAAATAAATAATGGGCCATATTCATTTGATGTCATTAATACTTTCATTTACATTTGGAAAATGTGTATTCCATTTATAACACCACTAAGGGGTCATTTATTATAATGATTGGAATGCACAAATTCCAATAATTAAGTGGCTTTAACTTATAATTGTCCCAGATTGGAATCAATCCAACGGGATATTTTTGATTCAAGATCAAAATTTCAATGGTGATTCGTGGTTGTATTCTGACCAAAGTTGTTTACAATCATGGATTATCATGATTTAATTCATCAATAAAGTATATTATTCTTAAGCCATATGTACTTAGTGAGTCCAATTTTGGACATAAATCTTAATAGCTGGCTTTTGAATATTTTCTTAGTTGAGCCACAAATAATGTTGATAAGAATGTCAGGGAAGCACTAAGTTTTCTTTGATAAGTGAGAATTTGCTCAAAAGAGTATTGGCACAACGTAATCGATTCTATGACTTGTGACTACATACTGAACAAGGTTGTTTGTAGTCACATGTCATTCTTAGCCTGAAGATTATGATTAATTTTGTGACTCATGACTATATTCTGACCAAAGTTGTTTATGGTCATGTGTCGCTAAGATTGATTGAGTTATTAAGTTGCCAGCTCTAGAGCGATTATGGGTATAATCATAAATTAAGATAGACTAAACTATTGATGACTAATGTCAATAATGATTATGTTTATATAAAATTAAGAAATCTCTTATTAAGAAAAATCAAAGAAGTGCCTTAGTTAATGATTCAGTTATGAGAAATTATGTTGAAAGGCACATGGGTCATTTTCAATAAAAATTTCCGCTGTAAAAGGAATAACACTCTGATTAAGTGTAGCATATATTCATCATTCTGGCCAAAACTGATTGATGAGTGTGTGACTGCAAAATTTTGTTGTTTCGGTTCATCTTCTAGCCAAAACTGATTTTGAATCGGAGTAATGAAAGGAGTTTATATCTAAAACTAAGTGTGGATTGTGTTTATCATTCTGGCCAAAGCTGATTGATAAATACCTTTTCACAATACTTTTGTTGGTCTTAATCCACTTCTGGCCGAAGTTGATTTGGGTTATGATTCAACAAAAGAAGTTTTATGCACATGAAATTAAGTGTGGCTTGTACTTATTCTTCTGGCCAAAGCTGATGAATAAGTACTAGTTCACAAAATTCTGTTGTTCTTTTTCATTTCTGGCCAAAGCTGACTTGGACTGGTTCAATAGAAGAAGTTTGTGCTGATGCTTGCTAAAGTATTCAATAAAGCATCACATGCCTCTAAAGATCAAAATTAACGAGTGGCACTAAGCAATTAAATCAGAATAACTATGCCTCAGAGAAAGAATGTTTATTCATAGACATAAAATCAAACTTACAAATTATCCCTATTGATGATAAGTATTAATTAAGTCATAAGTTTCTAATAAGGTTATTTTGAATACCACTATCAGAAGTGAAGTGCTTTTACCTGCACCACATTGGTTCTTAAGATCATAACTAAGATGGCACATACAAGTGTCATAAGAGGTGTAGTTCCCATTAGAAAAGTTCAATACTAAGGATATTGATGATAAATTAATGATTTTATTGATCATCAATATCTAATGGGAAAATATTAAGATAAGTCACTTATGGACAAATATCAGAATAAAGGGAAGCAATCCCTCAATTCTAGATAAATGTAAGAATCAGGGGGAGTAATCCCCAAGATAAGTATTTATTAAAGCACATTTGATATTAGTGGTGAGTTGTTTCCTTCATATCAATGAAGGCAAGATAATATGATATGGCTATGGGCATCATTAAGCTCAAGGAAATAAGACTAAGAAGGTAATAAGATGAGTCTCTAAGTAAGAAAAATACTAAGTTTTAAAGAATTGTATTTATGAAAAGGAGGATAACGTCATTAGATTCTATTAGTATAAAATTATTTTTATTTCCAATATATACATTCATGTTTCTTTTATATGTTGTAACAAGGATAAACAAACAAATAAATAAAGGTTCTTCGAAATATGGTACTATTGCATAGACCACATTTCGAGGGGGAGAGTGGAACCTTCATTAAGAAAATATTTTCCACCTCTTTATGTCAGGTAAGAATTAAATATTGAGAAAAATATAAAGATAAGGTTATCATGTGTTAGTTTCTTATGTGTCATTTAATTGACAACGTTATTCTTATTATGAGCTATATGCTAGCCTTAGAACTGAATATTATTTCAGTATCATATCTCACCACAAATGTCGCTAAGTTGAGAATTAGATGGGAGCTCTAAAGTAAGGAAAAATAATATTAAAGAAAATAAGCTAAGCTCACTTATGAATACTCGCTTTAGCTCCTTGTGGTGCTTTTGTGCCCACATGAAGATCTTTGATCAATCCCACTTAAAGTGAAAGGAATATATATAAGGAAAAATGATTGATTATGTAAAGAATGGATGTGGCACTCGTTGCTCATCATTTGAAAAACTATTGACTCCATAAGTGATACATATGTACAATAAGAAATAAGTTATTTATTTAAGTTTTAAACAATTGGGATATTGTATACATAAGATCCAGATTTTTTTATCTGGATACTAAAATTGTCTTGGTGATATCTCTTAAGTTTTAAACAATAATGTTCACCAAGATAAAGGTCCAGAAAATGGGTTGATTCCCATTAAAGACAATAAGTTTGCTTATGTTGTGGCAGACGTAAGTATTATGTGTTTAACTAAGTTATAAAAGGCTCTAAGTATCCTTAAAAGGACCGGGATATCTGGGAAATAAGTTCAGGACTGGACCCCTGGAAAATCATTAAGAACACTTAGCCTTATTGTCATAAGTGCAAAAGGTGTTATATTACATGCCCACAAGTAAGGAGTCCAATATTTTGGACAATTATGTTACAAGAAGTGTTGATACTGAGAAATTCCACATAAAGTATTATCAACACTCTTGTGGGAGAAGCCATATGTGGAAGGCTTCAACCAATACTTTACCTAAAGGCATCATTAATAGTTGTGGCATGTCGTGAATTATACACCGTCAAATATGGATTTGTGTCCCTGATCCATATCATTTTAAAGATAAGAAATTGCTTTAAGCAATTTATTCCGGAAATTATTAAATGAAAGAGTGAAATTTTGGATCGAGTAACATGTTGAGAGGTATTCCCATACCTAAGACATTGTGAAAGATTGAATCCAGAATCAAACATAAATATTTAAGGCCTAAAAGAACTAAGTTTAAGACTAAGTGGTGCTTGACAAATTAAGTATGTCATAAGTGTTGAGCATCAAATAAGTTCTAAGATTATGGTGCTCAATATGTAAGCATTAAGTGATGTGACATAAGTCCTAAAGATTGAGCATCATGTTTAGAGGCTTGCCTAATATATTGCCGGCATAAGAAATTAAAAGGCAGCCTATTACTAAGGGACAAGTAATGATTCTGGAAATACGTTGGTTTTTCTTCCTCCTTTAAAATGTGCATGCACATAAGAATAAATGTGTGAGGACAAAATATATGTTTAATACATATAAATGAAAACCAACTGCACTCAGGGACTATAATAACCCCATCTCCCCATAAGCCTAAGAGGAATCACTTTGATTTTGAATGGGAACCATGGTCACTTAGTCCTGTGGTACTTAATTGACTGCAGTGATTGATTGATCTGGTGTACCATCTTTTGAAAAGTGAGTCCGTAAGTTTTCTATAAGCATAAAGAATAAGTTTTGGAGCTCCTAAGTTAAAAAAGTTCATTTGATATGAGGTGACTTACTATAACAACTGCATTCAATGGTATGTGTATAATTCACCATTGTAATGTTTTTGCTTTGGTGCGTCATTTCGTTGAAAAGTGAACTTATAAGTTTAGCCTGATGATCAAGGGGGAGAATGTTGGTGTGAACGGGCTGATCACCAGTCTAAATTGGGCAGCCGTCACTTTTGACCTAATTAATTAAGGGGGGTGATTGGACCCCCTCCTAGAACACACTAGGGGGTGTTCCCCCAGTGTGCAGCACCTCTATATAAAGGGGTTTAACCCTTTAGGGCTGTGGGCTGAAATGGAGACGCCCAGAACCACCCTAAGCCTCTGCCCTAAGAGCCCAATCCTCTCATGGTGCTGAAGCACTGGGAAGGGCTCTCCCGTGCCCTATGGCGGCTAGAAGACTAAGAGGAGAAGAACAGAGGAATAAGAGGCGAAGAGAGCTCAAGATCTATGGTATGAGACCCTAATCCGAGCCCTGTTTGTGGTTCTCTCTTAGTCTAGTGATCCTACAAACCTAACGTGAACTTGTGGTTCTCTCTTAGTCTAGTGATCCTACAAACCTAACGTGAACTAGTCGAATTTGGAGCGGTCCTACTCTGTCTTCGCTGAGCTATAGTACATTTGCTATCTTTTCATGGGGTGTGTTTAGTTGGTGAAAAAGTTTGGGTTTTGGTATTGTAGCACATTTCGTTGTTACTTGACAAATAATGTCCAATTATGGACTAATTAGGCTTAAAAGATTCAGCTCGTGGTAATCAGTTAGACTGTGTAATTAGTTATTTTTTTTCAACTACATTTAATACTCTATGCATGTGTCCGAAGATTCGATGTGACAGGTATTGTGAGAAACTTTTTGGGAACTAAACAGGTTCATGATTGACTTTTGGAACCCTGATTTTGACCGGAGCTGTTTGCCGCTGCTTTCTCTTTTTGACATCTCCAGAGTTCCGATCTTCATACTATCTACCAGACGCAGTCTTTTTTTTTTAAACCGACGCGGCGACGCACATGGATTTGTCCTTCACCTGTAGACGGCTGTCGTTTTCGTTCGGTCAAGATGCCGTCTCTGAACAGCATGGCATCATCTCTTTTGACGTTTGCAGCAAAAATATCTCTTGCAGATTCGGTTCCGAAATATCTCTTGCTCATGAGACAATTAGAGCACCTAGCCACCTACTCCCTCCATCCTAGAAATAATATAACTCTGGCTTTCTGAGAAGCCAAATATTTACAAATTTAATAAAATTTATACAAATAATGTTGATATATATTTGTATTATAAAATAAGTATTATTGTATTAATAATGTAATATATTTTCATACTAATTTATTTGAAGATATAAATATTAACAAACATTGTATAAATATGATCAAATTTGTAATTTTTTTGACTTCTCGGGCAGCAAGAATTGTATTTTTTTGGGACGAAGAGAGTATGCAGTTGTAGATAACCTTTAGGGTAGACTACCTATGTCATGTCCCTAGAAATCTATTATCTTTAGTTTTAAATTATATGATATCAAGGAATCCCCCCGCCCCCCTTAAAATTTAATCATTAATGTATTACCACTAGATTTCTTATGAAATATTCTAATTTACAACTTGTAGATTTTATCTATCTGGATAAATATTTATAGAAATAAAGAAAAGTCAATTGAACGAAAAAATTAATGTGTTATATGGGGGTGAGTAGCTTGCTAAATATTTAACGGAGTTACTAATACTTTTTTGTCAAATCAATGGGGGTGAGTAGCTTGCTTGAACTCAGGCACACCTCTTGGTGGATTTGGTGGATTTGACTGGGGGGGGGGGGGGGGGGCAGGGAGGGAGGAAACAAACAAGTAGGTCACATTACATCAACGAGGAAGAGAAACCATTCGCGTAGAGGATGGGCATCACCCGTGTCCTTGACGGCACGGTTGAAGATCATGTGGGGCTCCCTTGAATCTCCTTTAAGAAATAGATCGACTAAATTGTGAGATTTATCTTAACAAAGTTACATGTAATTGTCATCAATGATCATCATAGATGAAAAATATAAGCCAAAAAACACGCAAATTAATGAAAGAATAGAGCTGGGAGCTGAACAAATTTCAGCTTACACATAGCAGTGATTCTGTTTTCACAAGACAGAACGAGGAAATCCACAGTACTAATTTGAATCATTAATGGAAGGGACAAGATGTTGACTCCATCATGCTGAATGACACCAATAAGCAATGTTATATAGCATTGGCGTATTGCTGATCAAGTGCCGCCAATGTAGGCAAAATACTAACCTGACCGCAAAGTAGATTGTAACGGCACTCGTGTCATGTGTGTTTGCGAAAAAAAACAATGTGGTTTAAGGTGATGAGTTATGAAAAATAAACAAACAACTTTTGCGATAAGAGAAAAACACCAAGCACCAACAAGCTACGACCATTCAAGATGTTGATATACTTTGCTAAAAATGCATGCCTTTTTATTACGCCAAAGGCTCTTATCTTACTTTCTGTTAAAAAAAAGAAGAAGCTGTATTCCTATGTTCAAAACATACCGGAAAAATCCATGCTCTAAATCGAGCTTAGTTTTGAACTTTGGACGTCTATGTTCGCAGCGGTTTTTATTTGCAAGAGAACAACTATTTATAGGGTCTAGTGTGAATAATTTGTTTGACAGAAGTCATTAACTTTGTAAATAAACTTGTGCAGCGAGGCACGTGCGCGACAGGCCGTGTGGAACTTGGCTAAACGGCAGGCTTCTCATCAACCCGCCAACACGCGGCCAAACATTTCAATTTAGACTCGAAGCATGTGTGTAAATTCAACATATCATAATTCGTAGAACTGCAAACTTTTATTAACAAAGAACAATGCAACAAAAAAGATATACAAATACTACTGATGAGCTATATTTGAAAGATCAAATACTATATCTTAAACCTTGTGTTGACGACCAAAATTGGCAGTAACCTGAACATACCGGTCTGACCGGTGTGTCCAGGCAGTCTGACCGGTCTAGGCGTCTGTAGACGGTCTGGCATGACCAACCGGTCTGACCGGTAGGTCCGACCGGTCTAGGAGGAGTCCGAGTACAATTAGAGTTCTTAATAGATTTAGATATGTAAACAGGATTTCTTGCGGGGTAAGTCTTCCCCACCCTATAAATATAAAGGGTCACGGCCGATTGAAGGAAGAATCCAATCGAACCAATCAAATACATTTATCCTTATCGTTTTTACCTTTCTTCCTCGTTATCCTACTTTTCCAACCTCGATATGCTGTTCTTCTCTCGTCTCCATGGCGTTTGAGGACGCCCTAGCTGGCCTGCCGAGCCTAGGGCAACCCTACACGCGCTTGCCCCGACGGGGTCCCTCCCAGGCGAGCGTTCGTCAGATCGTCGCCGTTGTGCACGGCGACCGGTCTGACCGGTCCCTCTTACCGGTCTAACCGCTCCACGCAGGAGGTGCTGCAAGGAGCTCCTCCTCGCGTCGCGCGACCTAGCGCGATCGTGTGTTGGCCCGTAAAAGGCGCCAACATATTTTGGCGACTCCGCTGGGGACAAAGGTGTTTCGGTTTTTGCATAACCGAAATCAAGCCCTAGCAATATGGTGCAATCTGAAGACATACCTTTGGCGATGACTTCTGAACTAGGTCAAGAGATTCTTCGAGTATAGATGACCTGAGTTTTTCATGCTGGATGGAGAACAAAGGATCGCCATCATACCACGATGTTCTGAGAGAGGTACTGTCTACAAGTATTTTATCCAATAGTGATCATATTTATATCAAGTATTTGCTTGATAAACC
The DNA here is from genome assembly GCF_016808335.1 of Panicum virgatum. Taxonomy (NCBI): domain Eukaryota; kingdom Viridiplantae; phylum Streptophyta; class Magnoliopsida; order Poales; family Poaceae; genus Panicum; species Panicum virgatum. The sequence continues at coordinate 10,659,586 of NC_053146.1, forward strand.
TGAACTAATTGATATAGTGGATAAAGTAAATCCAATTCCTGTTGTTCAAAAGTCGGTTATTGAAAAGCCGACTAATAAACCTTGCAAAAATTTGCCTGATGTTGCTGGCCAAGATACAATTCGGCCGTCTCAAGCCGAAATTGTTGAACCAAAATCCCCTAACAAGATCACAGAGACTAAATCTAGTACTTCAACGCTCGGGGGGCAACAAAACAAAGGCAAAGATGCTAGTTGCATTGCAACCGGTCTGACCGGTTCCATGACCGGTCTAACCGATTCATCTAGGGTTTTGCAAAATAAATCAAAATCTAAGATGGTTAAGCCCAAAAAACCCGAGAATGGTGTTTGGAAAACCGTTGAATCCAAAGGCCGTCACAAACATCAAAAGGAAAAGCCGAAGCCCTTTCTTGGAGATCTTCCGGCTAAATCCAAAAGGGGAGGCCGTCACCGGTGACCTTGTCGACGTCCATGCTGTTCGTGAAGTGCAGCGGCGCGCCGCGGGCCTCCGTGGCTAGCACCGTCGCCTCCCCGCCATGCGGCCCGACGCGCATCAGGCCCATCGCGACGATGTAGAGGTTCCCGGAATCGAGATGAAGCCTCAGGCCGAGTGGCCGGCCGCACGAGCTCTCCCTAGCGACCGGCGGTAGCTCGAAGAACGTGTCGCATGCATGTGTTCTTGGTGTAGCTCAGGCTGTACGAGAAGGTCTTCCATCTGCCGCCACCGCCGTTCTTGAGGACGCGGCCGTCCGAGACGCTAATGTAGGGCCCGGCATCGTGGCCGTTGAACGCGATGCTCCCGGGTTCCGATCGCCGTCGTGTCGTCGGGCAGCTCCAGCCGCTGGGTCTTGCTAGTGGCGTCGATGGCCTTGGCTACGGCGGCCGCGGCGTCGGCCGAGGGCAGGAGCAGCAGGCAGGCCGCGATAAGGACGATCCCGAGCAAAGGCAGCTTCGACGACGTGATCCGCTTCATGGTTTTTTCTAGGGGCGGAGCTAGCGATGGGTCTAGGGGGCTCCAACCCCTCTAGACCACCATAAATAATGGAGCCCCTTGAGCCCCCTCCATTTTGAGGAGAAAGAATGAGGAACGAGAAGAGGTAGAAAAAAAAAAGAGAGAAAGAAGAAACTCAACCACCCTTCTATTTCTAAATCGCCACTGTTTGTTTCTGTGGTCGGTCGATGTTGTTACGGACGCTTTGGTTTGATTTGTTGGAGGACGGCGTCTCTGCACTCTGCTTCCCGTTTTTTGGGCTTCTTCAGTCGAGCAGTCCGATTCGGCGTCGGAACAAGACATGAGCAGACTCCGAGTCCGAGTCAAGAACACACGCGGGTCTTCCCCCAATCGGCGGGGAAAAAAAAAAGCCGGAAATGTGGCCGCAAAAAAAACCGGGAGCGGATCGGAGTCGCGAGGCGGTGCGCCGGGCCCACCTGCAGCGACAGCCAAGGCCCAAGGATGCGCCTGTCCGCTCCCACCCCATCCGCTACGCATTTCCCCGCGAACCGCCGCGAGTGAACCCTATCCCACCCGCCCGCTCCCCGAGGCCGCGGATGGATCCCCCGCCGACGGCGGCCGCGAGGGAGGCGGAGGAGGACCTCCTGGAGGTGCGGTGCGCCGGGTGCGGGGAGACGCTGGAGGTGGAGCGCGGGCTGGCGGAGTTCGCCTGCCCGGACTGCGCCACGCCGCAGGCGCTCCCGCCGGAGCTCATGCCGCCGCCGAGGCGCCGCCGCGCGCTGCCCCTGCCCCCTTCCGCGCCGGCGGGCGCGAGGCTGCCATGCGGGTCCTGCGGGGCGATGCTCGACGTGCGGCCGGGGCTCGCGCGCTGCGGCTGCCCGGTCTGCGGCGCCGAGCTCGCCGTCGACCCCGCGCGCCTCCGCCGGTACCTCCTGTCCGCCGCCGCCGCGCCGCTCGTGCCGGTCTCGCTGCCGCCGGTCTTCCGGGCCCTGGAGGTACGCGCGCACGCGTCTTGTTCCTGCCGCCCCGTGCTTCAGGCTTCCTCCTCCCCGCGGCCTCCTCCCCGCGGCCGCGGGAATGGGATCTCTAGATTGGCTACGCTACTGTGCTTGCACTTGCTATCTCGTCCAAATAAAATCGGTAGTCTTAGATTGTTGGTCTGCCTTCGCACCGCTAATTTTGTGGTAGTCCGTGTAAATTGTGCTACTCCGTGCAAAATCAGAAAATGTAGGAGTAGCTCCTGCGTTTAGGCTGCTCCAGAAATTGGGCGAAGAAATGCCCAAATGGACCTAGCCTGCTATCTCCTGTTGAGATACTAGGGGGTAGGGGCGTAGGGGAATGCAGTATCACCAATAGTCAAGGTATTTTTTTTAAGGTACTTTGCATTTCGTAATAAGAACCTCAGAGTCTGGATTCATGAATTGCAACAGGTTTCTATCCCGAATATTAGAACTTACTCTGTCCTGGCAATGTTCTCAGTTTAGGAGAGTTAAAAGATAAACAAGATGATCTTATAGTCATTTTGTTTCCATCAACATATGTAAAACAATGTTGTTTGACCGATTAACTAAAATATATGTCACTAGATTTTCTTGCTAAATACTTCTGTCTACCATTATTGCTAGAACATCATGTTAAGCAAACATAGTTGATGTTTGCATAAGAGTGTGAAAATCGAAAATAACTGGCCTCTTTTCTGAGACACTGCACTTCTTAATTTTGATTTGCTTTTACTGCAATGCAGGGACGGCAAGACTATCCTGATTCTTCAGTTGGTCTGGGACATATTCAAGGGGATCCAAATAATCAACTGGGACATTTAGAGCGATCACAGGCCAGACGTCAAACTACGCAGCCATTTGTGGAGTTTTCTGATTCTGGCACTGATAGTGATGATATAAATACTGAAATGTCAAATGAGATTAATGAAATGCCCTGGCATAGGAATGGATTCCCGGTTGAGGTTAGATCTGTCGGTGCAAAGGGGAGACAAGAAACTTTGAACCGTGTCACATGTCAGGCACATGCGCAACAATCCGATCATTCAGTTCATGCAGAACATCCTTCAGACCATACAATTGATGTCAGGGAGGCACAAAATGTGTCTGCTAGTCATGCAATTCACAGAGGTCCGGGGCATGTTGAGCCGGTTAAGGAGAGAACTGTTGTAAGGCACACCAATCAGGTAACTGGTACTGCTATTGGCCCTAAATCTGTAAGTGTGGAGAAGAGGCAGGTTCAAACACCGAAACAGATCACACAGGACAGACAGCAAAAGACCAGACCTCCGAAACTACTTAGTCCTATTGAACAAGACCCAGAACACTCCAATGATAATATTCAGATAGAGCAGGATGAAGCTGCCATGGGTCAGGTGACTGCAAGATTGGCTTGTAAGGGCACAAAGAGGAATTTGACAACTTCAAATAAATGGTTTGGTCATAGGCGTAGTAAGCGTTTAGCCAAACAATCAGCTGCCACTACATACTACGAATCTCCTGCTAATGAATCTGAGGAAAAAGCTCCAAGTCAAACTATATCTGATTCTCAAGACATTGACGGAGTCAACAATGATATTTCCTCTAGTTCATCGCCTCAGCACAACATGCCTCATAGAAGATCCAATGAGGCAGATGAGCTGCATGCTACAACACAGTCAGCTTCAATTCCTGATATGTCTGATCCTGAAAGTTTTGCATGTTATTACAGTAAAAAATACCCTCCAGAGGTTAGAAGAGCTCTTGAAAGGAATCCTAATTTCGGGCATGCTGGTAAGGAGTATTACATTTTTCTTGTGTGTTGGCTGTTTAATATCTTAATGCATGATCAGCTAACTCTGAAAGAAACTGATGATATTTTTATGTAATAGATTTTATTTAGATATAAAAAGTTGTGACATGTGAGTAAAGTCAGAGATTATCTTCTCAGTTGTTCAGTTCATTATTAGTTTTTGCAGGTGGCAAGGAAAAGAGAAAACGTGGTGGCCGTGGTCCTTCACTCTGCCTTAAAGTCTGGGCCATGCCTGAGGGTGTAAGGATTCGAGTGTCCTTTAATGATCTAGGCCAACCCATCGGAGACGAAGCACGCACGTTGAGTAGCTTTCTGGGACAAATCGCTCGTGATGGAACAGTGGCACCTCTGACGTATACAGATTGGAGGTTTTTTCCGGAGAAAAACAAGAAAGCAATTATGCATTTAGTTAATGTAAGTATACCTGTGCCTTTATTACCCTTGAAAATATGATATATGTCTTCCAGTGGATCTTTAATTCGTTATTTCCCCATGCTCTGATGGTTGGTGCAGCTCAAGTTTGTGCTCCCTCCAATTGGTCAAATCTGGTCTATGAATGCTTTGGGAAAAAAGTGGAAGGACTGGAAAGGTGTCTTAAAACATGACCGATATGATGTCCATGAGACAGATGAGGATCGGCTTGCGGATCGAGATTTCCGTGTCCCAGAAGAACAATGGAAACTCCTTGTGGCATATTGGGGCACTGAGAAGGCCAAGGTAGCGTTGAACATTCTATAGAATTTGTCACCACCATACAAGCTGATTAGGAATATTTGAATCTTGACAATACGTTTTTAGACTATTTGCTTAACTGTTGTTGTTTTATAGGCTGCAAGTGCTCGATGTAAAGCTTCTCAAGAACAACATCCTCAAGATAGACATCCTAGAATTGGATCGAAGAGTTACGCACGGATACATGAGGAAGAGGTAAGTTTGGATAGATCCTTTGTTTTCACCACAGGGTTTGCCTTGATTATGTTAATTCATCATGAAACAGAGGCAGAAGCGACTAAACATGGCGGAACCAAGCTGCGCAGATATATCCATACCGAGTCATACTCCCAAAGATGGTGGCTCTGCCAAAGTCGTCGGTCCAGACCAGTGAACTTGTGGACGTGTGCTCTTTACCAGTGAGATTTGTGGAAAGGTGGGTGCTAAGGTGTCTCAGGCAAGCTCAAGAGGCTGAACTAAAGGCTTAGGACCCAGACGTGCTTTGGAAGAGGATACTGGAAGTGGAAGAAAATTGTAGGATCTTGTTGTGGTCTTCACCTATTGCCAGCTGACTGTTATTTGAATCTTGGGACTAGGGATCTATGGATGTAGCTTCCTTAACATCTAGCGTTGGCACTATGCAATATTCACTAGCTAGTAGATAGATAATACTACTGATATTATTGCATCTTTTGCTACTTCTCGTTCTGTAGTTACTGTGATTACTACTATTTGTTTAGGTGCAACCTAACGTGTCCAGCATCTCCAGTCAGGCACTCTTGCTAACTTGTTTCATTTTTTCCCTTTACAGACTGCAACTAACGATATTCCCAGTCTTGGGCCTGTTTGGCATGGCACGGGTAACGAACCGGGCCGGGACGTTCCATGACACTCGTGGTAAATAACTGAGCAGTCTGGCGGGAAACACTTTTTTTTTGAGAAACAGTTTCCATTAACTCACAAATAAAGTACATATATTGAGGAGAAGATGAGATACCCCATTCGAAATGATCCAGAACATCCTTCACATTACATGATGGGAGATGCGCCAACGCCTGGCAAGAAAAGAGACAAGTATCTTGGATGGTAGCGTGCCTAGCTCGCTTAGCAAGAGTGCCTGCAATCGTGTTTGCTTCTCTTCTAATCTTGTTTACAGAGAACTGCTTTGTTCCTGTAATAGCTTCAAATTCCGCAAGAACAGGCCGTAGCGACCAGTGTCCAGGTTGTACGGGAGATGATCTTGCTTGGGACGTAGAGGCTACGACCTGGTTGTCAGTGTGCAGCGTAGCATCCTGCAAGTTCAAAGCAACAGCCAGTCTAGCACCAAGAAGGAGGGCATGAGCTTCAGCCTCCAAGAGTTCCAAGATCGGTGGTGTTGCTACCTGAAAAAAAAGATGCAGAGGAGAGACTACAAGCAGGTTGTGTCAGAATAAGGATTATGCCTGTCTGATTGCGTCCTGGAGTAGAATTTTGTAGACCAATAGAAGCATCACAAAAAATTCTTGTTCCTTCCTGCATGCACATGTTAGTAGCACCAGCATTGACACAGTTGCATTAGAGATAATTATATGATTATGATCTGATATAGCGTCCTCTTCCAAACCCATATTGTAAGCTCTGTCAATAGCCTTTGCCTCATGTAAAACATGAGCAATCGACCGGTCCTTGTTATTAAATCTATGGTCATTTCGAGATTTCCACAAACACCACATGATTGAAAAGATCATACCTGCAGAAGCTTGTGATTGTCCTTGCTGCAAAATGGTAGCAATTTGTGTGTGAATCCCACAACCCGAGGAGGGAAGAGCATCTGTTCTAAGACCAATATAAGAAGCAAACCAAACAGCCCTAGCATAGCTACACTAAAAAAGAGGTGTTTTTCATCTTCCAAGTTACCACATCCGGAGCAATTTTCATTAATAGCTGAAACTATCCTGTGCACCCTGCTAGCTGTCCCTAGGGCAAGTCTAAGCAGCCGCCAAGCAAAAGTTTTAACACGCGGCTGAATGGTTTTGTTGGCCCATACTTTTCGAAGAATTTGTACCACCTGCAAGGGAACACCGGCTGGAGGTCTGCTGATTGTTTCTTCAGTTGCCAATACCTTGTAAGCACTTTTGGCGAAGCATTTGCCATTAGAAGCTGGTTTCCAGCATAGAATGTTAGGTCCATTTCCTGCAACAGGGTGGATCTGCAAGAGAGTATTCAAGGTTTGTTCCCCAAAAAGAGGAATGATCTTGCCGGTGTCCCACATTTTCGAATTTGTTATCCAAGAAACTTTGTTTGCGATTTGGTATTCATTTTGTTCAAGGTTAAGACGATCATGCATTTCCTTCCAAATGGGACACTAAGGTTGGTTCCAAATAGAAGTGTTGTCGTCAATTAGTTGTATAGTGACGTGGTTTTCAAGATGATGTCTAATACTCAAAATTGAGGCCCAAAAGGTAGATTTAGGCACATAAACTGGAGCAGTCCACAAAGAAGTATAAGGAAAATATTTGGCTTTAAGGATTTTGGCCACAATAGTCTGAATCATGTACAAGGCGTCGTGCAGAGTTGATAATCATACCTTTGTTGACTAGCTCCAACTTTCTGATTCCCAAACTTCCTTCTTTCTTTGGTTTACAAATTGCATCCCATGATCTGTAGTGGATAGGTTTCTTGTAGTCCTCCTTCTGAATTCCTTGCCACCAAAATGTTCGTATGATTGTTGTAATCTTTGCTAAAAAATTCTTGGAGAACAGGATGGTAGCCATGTAGTAGATGGGTATGGAAGCAAAAACTGATTGAATTAAAGCAAGTCTCCCAGCAATGATTAACAGTGCTTGCCTTTAGCATGGTGAGCCTAGATTTAAATTCTTGGTATATGAACTCATAGGCTTTGCTTTTGTCTCTGTGAGTAATGAGAAGGGGGTGACCCAAGTGCATAGTGTTTGGCCTGAAATCAGCAACAGGGAAGACAACCTTAATCTGAATTTTAGTAGCTTTGCTGAAAAGAATTGAAGATTTGGTCCAACTTGGGGTCTAACCTGACATTGCACATAAACTTTGAAGAATGTTGCTAATAATGTAAATTTCCTGGATGTCAGCTTTTCCGCAAATGATGAGATCATCTGAAAAAAGGATGGAGTGGATAGGTGGGCAACCCGGACATAAGGTGACACTGGCTAGTCCCGCATTGTCTATGGCATCCTGTAACCTCAAAGACAGCACATTTATTGCAAGAACAAATAAGTACCGTGAGAGTGGACAACCTTGCCTGATTTTCCCTGGTTGCCTAGAAATTCCCGTAAGCTTCTCCATTGATATTAACAGAGAAGGTAGTGGTCGAGATGCAAGTATACAATAATTTAATAAAATGACCTTGATAACCTTTACGCCGCAACGTGTCAAGAATAAAAGACCACTCTATCCTATCGATAGCTTTAGCCAAATCAATTTTCAACACGAAAGCTTCTTGGTTAAAAGATTTGAGGTTGAAAGAATGCACAATTTCTTGGGCAATTATAATATTATTAGTTATCCTCCTGCCCTGAATGAAAGCATGCTGAGAATGATGAATGTAGTCAGTCAACTCTTCTTTAATCTAGTTTGCTAAGGAGGTAACATTGGTGAGGCTGATAGGTCTATAATCAGTGACATGATTTGCATGAGCTTTTTGGGAATAAGAACAATTTCAGTTGCATTAAGAGTGCTAGGGAAACTACCAGAATTGTAAAAATTAGTAACAAGTTTGTGGATGTCTTGCTTGATCCAAGGCCATGCAGCTCTATAGAAAGCAACATTGAGTCCATCTGGACCCGGAGCAGCAGTTTAACGCATGCCTTTTATGATCTGTAAACACTCATCAATACTTGGAGTCGAATTAGTGTAATCATTAGTTACACTACCTTCATTATTGAAAATGAAACCCTGCATAGGAATTGAAGAGGTAAAGAGATTCGTAAAATAATAGATAAACTCATGAGCAATATCTTGAGGACTGGAAACCGTCTGACTAGAGTTGTTATGGATAAATAAAATTCTATTCTTTTGTCTCCTCCTTGAACAGGTATGCTGGAAAAACTTAGTGTTTCGATCTCCCTTGGTAGCCCAATGTTTCTTAGAAAGCTGACAGTAATAGTCTGTTATCTTGTCTGTAATCAGATTGTGTTGTTCGATTAAATTTTCCTCATTGACATGATCTGTAAGATGAGGAGGGTCTTGTTGAATGATTGAAAGCTCATTTTCAATGTCATTAAGCTGCTGAGTTAAAGGTTTCTTCTTGTTGATGCACTTCTTAAGAGAACAAGCCAAATATCTAGAAATTTGATGAAGGCTTACCTGTAGTTTGATTCCATGCTTGACTTGCTACCTCATGAAAATCCTTCTCACCAAGCCACCAATTCTGAAACTTAAAATTCTCCTCGGCCTTGGACATCTAGGATTCAGGACTGACAAGATTGGGGTATGGTCGCTATACAACATTGGCAGGTGATAAATAACGGTGGATGGGAAAGCTTGGTACCATTCTGAATCACCTGGACATCTATCCAATCTCTCGAAGGTAGGATTAGTAGTAAAGCGTTTGTTAGTCCAAGTATAGGCAAGCCCACCGTAACCAAGATTCATCAAACCACATTGCTTTACAAGAGTGCAAAAATTATCAATCCGAGATAAACAAGGAGGGCCCGACCCCCATTTTTCATTAGGATGCATAATATTGTTAAGATCCCCGATACATAGAGTTGGTCTGCCCTGGTTTTGTACAACAAAAGAAAAGACAACATTCCAAATGGAATTAGTTTGCTGGTGGTGGGGATCACCGTACACACACACTAAGTTAAAGCTACTAACATTGGATTTCTGAACAACACAAGCTAGCACATAATAATGGCTACCAGAAAGGCTGCCACCAGAAAGGCCAACCAGTCCACGTCGCCCAAAGGCCACCAGAAAGGCCAATCGCATCGCAGGAACTACAAAACTATCAGAGATAAGAAAATGATTAGTTAACTCATTAGCAGTAATACGAGAGTTTCTCGTTTCTAAAATCAAGGTTACCTGGGATTGTGTTGATGACATGAGACGGGCGAGATGCTGCATTTTATGCTCGAACCTCGGCAGTTCCAACTTAGGAGACTCATGGCTAGGGAGGCGCCCTCGAAGCCGGCGCCATAGCTTCTGCATGAGTGCTTCCACGAGACCAAAGAGGGCCACCACGAGCATCCTGAGGATTACTAATAGCTTGTTTGTCAGCTCCATCACCATGATTTGGGCCCTGGTCCCACCTGCTAGCTCTAGCTCCAGATCGGGCTGCTCTTCTTGTATCTCCAGAATTCGAGTCAGGCACAATTGGGCGGGGAAGTGAGATTTAGGAATAGGCTCTATCTGCAATTGTATGATTGACAGGTGCAAGGAGGGCACCCCCAGCGGGATCGATAGCTCGAGGGGATGTAGGCTGATGGGAAGCAGCATCGGATGTGGAGGAGAGTGCAGGCGATAGGGGTCGGCGCCAACACGGGCGGTTCAATTCCCCATCTTGCACAACAGCGACACGCTTTGATGGAGGAGGGGAAAAGGAGGAACGGCATGGCTTGCTTCTCTTATTGGTCTTGGGTTATGTCTCTCTTCTATCATGGCTCAGCCGGTGCTCGGTGTCAAGCAATTTGGTCCGTCGTGGGGAAGAGTTGTCAGTGCATCCAAGAAGATTTTTTTTCCGAAATAAAGCATCCAAGAAGATGAAGGGGGCTGCTTGGGCTCAACAGTGCCAGCTAGAGGAGATCCTGCAGATGGAGAAGGTTGAAGGTGTCTTCCACTTCTGGTTCCTTGGCCCCCTTGCAGGTTTGCACTAAGGGTGTGTTTGGTTGGTGGGATGGCATGGAATGGAACGGAGCGGCTCCATTCCTAAAGCTGTTTGGTTGGAGCGTGAGAGAACAGAGGGGCTCTAGATGAGGAATATTCCATACAGATTCGGGATGAGTTCGTTCTGTGAAATCGGTCGAATGAGCTCGTTCCACTTTTACGCCGTCTCACGCCGTCTTTCTTGCTCCATTCGCTGTCCATGACTACACCACTGGAGCATCGATTCACTGGACCTGGGACTTCGATTCACTGGCTCGTGACTTCAATTCGGTGGCTGGTGCTTCGATTCGGCCGCAGCAAGCAAGCAGCAAGCAAGCGCTCGGCGGTAGCAACAAAGAGGGCTCGCGGCCGCAGCCGCGCGTGCGAGAGCTGGTGCACGGAGCCGGCGGCGAGGCTGCAGGGGTGCGTGCGGCAGTGGGCGCGCGGGGCCGGGCGAGTACGCAGTGTATGCGGCAGCACCGCAGCACCAGGCAAGCCCTGCAGGTAGCGGCAGCAGCAGACGAGCGCGACGAGGAAGAAGACGATTCTATTTCACCGACAGGTGGCCCCGAAGTAACGGCGCTTGACGGAATCTAAACGGAAATGGAACTGTTATTACCCTCCAACCTCCAACCAAATATAAAAATGGAACCGTTCCAACCCTCCAACCAAACATAGAACGGAGCCATTCCATCCTAAAAATTTGGAATGGAACTGTTCTGTTCTACCTCGCACTCCAACCAAACACTGCCTAAACGGATTAGTTCGGGGGGGGGGGGGGGGATACGGGCCCATCCAGATAACTTGGACATGCTTTTCCTTGCAACACGTGTTGCTTTTCAAAACACGTGTCGAGTAGCTGCCGTGAGCTCCATTTGAGCTGTCGATGAAGGGATTGCCAGCTGCTGCTGTGGCCCGGACAGCTGCGGCAAGTTGGGGCTCCGCCCATCCCTTGGCCCACTCCTCTGCCCCCGGCGAGAACCCAAGAATCGACGGGGGCGAGAGAGCGCTAGGCGGCGGCGAGAGAGACTAGAAGATGGCGGGGCCCGGCAGAAGCTGGCGGCACTGGGATGCCCCCGGTGACGGCGCTGACCACATCACCGTGCTCCCGCCGGAGCTCCGCGCGCGCATCGCCGCCTCCCTCCCGTTCCGGCAGGTCGCGCAGCTGGCGACTCTGTCCCGGCCCTGGCGCCACATCCACCGGCACACGCCCGTCGTCGAGCTCAAGCTCGATGAGTGGGGCTCCGCTGCCGGCGTCCTCGACGAGGACGCCCTCGCCTGCCTGGAGCTCGCGCTCCTCCGCCGCGGGCAAGAGGGGTCCGGATCCAGGGTGGGCACCCTCCGGGTCACCTTCGCGGTCGAGGACCCCCGCATGAGGCGCCACGCCGGGCTCATCATCGCGCTCGCCGACGCGCGCAGGATCCGCATCACCGTCCCCGGATTCGGCGGCTTCCCTCAGGTCGAGTGGTCCGTCGACCTGTCTCCGGCGGCGGTCGACCTGGAGGTCGAGGCGGTCTGCCACCTCACGCCCGCCATCGCCGGGCCAGGCGCCGCCGCCCTGCAGAAGCTGTGCCTCGACACGGTGGTGGTCCCCGAGTGGCCGTCCCTTCCGTCCCTGCGCCACCTCGCGCTCCACAACGTCACCGTCCTGGCGCCGTTCCCGGATGCCGCGCGGTGCCCGCGGCTCGAGCACATGTGTATCCTCGAGTGCTTGATCGAACTCGCCTGCGTCCACATCCGTCTGCCGCTTCTGAGGAGCCTCCGAATGGACAAGGCCTACGGCGCCCCCTGCGCCACCATCGATGCCCCGGAGCTCGAGGAGCTCGACGTGAACTGCGGCGCGGGGTTCGCTGCCGCCGACTACCAGTCGTTCAGCCTGCGGGCGCCGCGGCTGCGCTGCCTGACATGGAGCGAGCAGTTCGCGGAGCGCGTCCACATCGACGTCGGCAGGCCGGGGAGCGTCACCTCGGGCCGGATCAAGTACACGTGGAAGCGTGGGCTTGTCAGCTGCCGGGAGATGGAGGACTTGCGGGCACAGATGACGCGGATGCTCGAGAGGCTCCTCCCGGAGCTGTCCCCGGAGGGCGTCGCCGATGCCGCGAGGTCAGGGACACTTGCATCCATTGGGAATCTTGTTGGTAGAGGTAGGACTACAATGTGAGCCTTGTGCTGCTGTTGTCTGTTGAATGCAGGCCATACATTTCGCTGGACAAGTACACCATGGAGGACCCTTACAGCGGGTCGGAGAATGTTGGTGGAGAGTATCTCCAGAATGGGCTAACACCACAACAGTAATGAATGAGCACACCAAACCAAGTAGGGAGTGTTCTATCTCTATTCAATGTGTCCCATCAATGAACATTATAGGGGGTATTTATAGGTGGCGTTACACCTCACATGTACAATTACTCTTCTACACTCTTACAACGGTCATATTCATGGAATATTCCTGGACGTACACGTAATTTCCTAAATACAAGTTGAGTGCGCCACAGCTGAGACGGGCTCACAACTCCCGATAGTCCTCTTCGGCCTTCTCGACGAGGACTACGTGGCCTGTAGCTTACTCGCCGATGCTCGCATCGTCTGGTCTTCGCGCGTCTTCGGCTTCCGACCCGAAGACATGCGAGGGCTACATGGCCTGTTGCTTACTCCGCTGTGGCGCTCCCGTCGACCGGTCCTCGCGAGTCTTCGTCTTCCGATCCGAAGACAAGCGAAGGCGGAAATCTTCTGTGTATGCTCCCGAGGTCCTCGCGCGTCTTCGTCTTCCCACTCGAAGACAAGTGAAGGCGGGGAATCTCCTGTGTTCACTCTCGATGTCGGCTTCGATATTCTTGCCGCCCTGTCTTCTCGAACCTTCGGCGAATGGACCGAAGGTGGTGTCCCCCAATAGTAGCCCCTCGGAGCCTCGGTCCGATCCTCGAGAGGGGCGCGGCTTCGACCCCGTGGACGCCGTCGGCGTCCCGAAGCGCCACCCTTCGGGCTGGGCGCCGCGATGGTAGTTGACGAAGCACAGTCCGTGTCAACTTGCAAAAACTGTAGTGTAGTCGAGGAAGGAAATTTTTTTGGGTTAAACCGTTAGTTCGCGCCAAAACTTTCAGATTTAAAATTCGGCGGGAATTCCTGTGGTGGTTCGAGGATTTTGAAAGGACAGAGTTACCCCCCGGTCTCTTAATCTTGGACACGCAGCGCGGGGCACGGTTGTCTTTCCACCTCGCGGCGCCGCCGGTGCTGGGCTTCTCTCGGTCGCCCCCTCCTTTAAATAGCGGCGCCGCGAGCTGTGTGTGTATTACCTCTCGTCGTATTCTGCTTTACAGCCTCCTCGCTTCTCCCGTCGCGAAGATTCTCTCTGAGCTCGTTCTTCGTCGAACTCCTTTCGCGCAACACTTCAAGAGTAGCGACCTCAGAACAAGCTGCATCTTCGGAGATGGCTCCGAAGAAGGATCAGTCAAAGGGGCCAACGACCACCGTGCTCCGCCTGTCGAAGATGACACCATCCCTGCTTGACGACCTGGCTCGTCGTGGCTTCGTCTCCGCGGACGACATTCGTTCGCCTCCGACGGGCGAAACTGTCGCTTATCCCCGCGCTGACAAAGTGGTTGTCTTCTGTGATCTATTCACTGCCGGCCTAGGGATGCCACTCGACCCCGTGGTGGTTGACATCTTTCGACTGTTCACGGTATTTTTGCATCAAATGACTCCCACTTCGATCATGCGGCTCAACCTGTACATGTGGCTGGCGAAGACTTGCCGCCTTTCTCCAAGCGCCGAAGGCTTCGCTCATGCCTTCAGGGCGAAGAAGATTTCCGTACAGACGATGGGAGGAGAGGAAATATCGGCCGTTCCCCAGTATGGCTATTATTCCTTCGCCTTCCACAAGAACCTGCCAAGTCCAGTCACTGCAAGCAAGAACAAGTGGGCCAATGACTGGTCGTCCCACTAGTTCTATCACAAAGTAGCGTTGGATCTAGAGACGAAGACCCATCCCCTCGTCGTCGACCACATAGCCGCTCTTGGCGATGTGCCGAAAGTAGCTTCCCACGCTCGAGCCGATGATGAGGCGTTGTTTGCACTGCTCTGGAGGCTGTCAAAGACTTTCGGCACCCGGGATCTCATCGAGGAGTTCGTCGCATGCAGCTGCTTCCCTGTCGGCTGGACGATCTCCAGCTGGTTAACCGAAGATCGATGGATAGAGGGTATTCCCCTACCTGATTTTGTGTCCTCCTTCAACCTTCGAGCCGATCGTGAGTTTTTGTTCCTCTCTTCCTTCTCAGCTGAACCTACCTCCCCGCTTTGTTGCTTACATCTTGTGCTTCTTCGACCTTGTAGGAGTTGACTCTGTTGTGATTGAGAGCCGAGCCGACGAAATGGTTGGACCGGTCTCGAAGGACAAATACAAAGCTTTGGTGAGTCACCTCAGCGGAGTTCAGCGGAACCGAGTGTTCCACGCTTTGGGTCTCTGCGCTCCTCGGCGGGCAGCCGAGGCGAAGCTCGCCGAAGGTCAGGGCGCCGCCCCCACGAGTGGCTTGGAGAAATCAAAGAGGAAGCGGGTGTCTTCGACGGCGGCACCGAAGAAGAAAAGTCGAATTCTGGACGACATCTTACAGTCTCCACTGCGAAGCAAGGGTGACTCCGAAGATGATCTGAACGAAGACAGTAACCATCCCTCCGCAGAAGCCTCTCCATTCACTGCTGAGAAGGTGCCACCGCTGAAGGTGGTCCCCCCGAGCTTGGACCTCGAGTTCAGCACCGCCCAGGAAAGTGATGATGATGATGGGCGACGAAGATCAAGTTGAAGTCGACTCCCCGCGCTGCTCTCCTGCCGCCCGCGAAACTGATGCGCTTGGCCATGATACCAAAGCGCAATCCCAGCACGACACATCTTCCTCCGGTTCCCGGAACGGAGGCAACGGCGGCGACAACAGCAGCAGCTCTTCGGATAGCAGCAGTTACTTCGTTCGGAAAGCTGATCCGGAGGCCGTGGCTACTGGGCTAGGTGCGAAACCTACGGCCGTGCGTCTCGGCGGCAACATCGTGAAGTCTCTCCGCTTCGAAAGCCGGGACCGCGAGCGTACTCTACTGGCCGCGGCTGGGGAATCATTCTGCTTTCCACTGATGGAGAAGGACCTGATGGACACCGGGCTGAAGATCATTCTTGAGACCGCTCAGGACCTATCCCTCAAGGCATTCGTGGCCGCGCAGTGTGCTTCCCGGTAGCTGGCAGCCGAGAGCAGCTCGAAGTCTACCATCGCGGATCTCGAGGCGAAGGTGGCCGTTCTCGAGCAGGAAAAACCTGCCCTACAGCATCGCCTCGCAAAATCCACTGCGGAGAGGGATACCCTTGCTTCGGAGCTCCTGGTGTCGGCGGAGCGGGCGGTTAAGGCTGAAGATGAGGCGAAGGCTGTGAAGAAACTAGCCGAGGACGCAGAATCCTCCCGTGAGGTGATGCGTACTCGGCTTCGCACTTTCAAAGAAGCAATCAAGACCGGGTCGGAGAAGCTTCAAGAAGAGCTTCCGGACCTCCTTGCCAAGTATGGGCTTGTGGCTCCGGACATCTTCCCGGAGGGCACCGACACTGTTGGCCTAGAATCATTTTTCCAGTGGCTTCGCGCCTGCGTTGCCATGGTCGAAGCTGGGGCGCACTTCCATGAGGACATCATTGCTGTTGTCGCCGTTCGCACCTTGAGCACCGCAGTATATGGGCTCTTTCCCACCGAGGCCGGTGCCCCGGGCGGAGTGACGAAGGCCCAGCTCCGCTCCCTCCACGACGCAAACTTTCGCTGGCCAGGCGAAGAAGCGGTCCGTCCGGAGACGCTGCCCCCCTTGGCAAAAAATATTGTGAAGAACTTCATGGACCACTTCTTTATGGGTGAACGCCGTGCTATTGTGCGTCGTGAGGTCGAGCGCATGAAGCTCTAGGTGATTGTCTTTCTTTTTTGTTGCCAACCTTCTTCGCTATGGAAACATGTTGACGACTTCTGGTTGGTGTCTTTTAGCTTCAGGCCAAGGCCGATGCCATTGCGAAGCCAATCCTCAAGGAAGTTGCGACTGCCGAAAAGGGACCTGACGGTGAGGGAACTAGCGATGGAGGAAATGTTGATAGCGGTCGTGGAGCCACCGACCAAGGCCCGGCGCCCGAAGACCAAACCACGGGAGGCTCTTCTCACCCTGCAGCTGGTGAGGTGTGAGGGTCGTGGTCATGTGACTGTCCACTTTTGTGTTGTAATTAACATTTTTTGGAAACTAACACCTTCGGTGTCTGCGCAGGACCCTGCGTTGGCCCCTGCACAGGTGACCGAAGGTGTGCTTCCTCGCATTATGAAACGAGGGAATTTCTATGTCTCTTGTGCGTCCTGGGCGAAGTTCCATGCTCGTTATCCTTCAGTTTTATTTGAAGAGTTTTGGGCGGGTAGGGTGCGCATTTACGAGCTTTGGAACGCCGATACGAAGCGCTTTTTTGCCGAGTTTCAGCGTGATCCAGTGAAACATGCAAAGATCCTTGCTAACCGCATGCTTCGTAGCGAAATAAAATGGATTCTCGATACTGATAGGCCATATAGTGCTCCCGCCGGTCTCCGTGAGCCGAAGCCGGAGCCGGTGGACGAAGAGCCCATGTCACCTCATGAATTTATGTACTGACGCAAAGGCATCTTCGACGAGAGCTCTAGTTAATTTGTGTTGCCCTCGGTTTCAGGGGACGACTTCGAAGTGTTTATTCGGTGGACAGCCGAGGAAATAATAGATGTGGCGGTCCGGGAGATAATATCTGAGGTGGATCGCCTAATCTTCGAGGACGAGGC
The DNA here is from genome assembly GCF_016808335.1 of Panicum virgatum. NCBI lineage: Eukaryota > Viridiplantae > Streptophyta > Magnoliopsida > Poales > Poaceae > Panicum > Panicum virgatum. The sequence continues at coordinate 10,676,656 of NC_053146.1, forward strand.
CTCGGATGTAACTATGTAATTTATTTCTTCGTTCCTTCGCGCGAAGTGTATCTTCGCGGTGTAATAAACATGTACTTTGTGTGTAATAAATTATATAATTTTTTGGCATTTATCCTTCGACTGTGTACAAATATATGCTGTGAAGGGCCACCCCCCTTTGCGCGGGCGAGGTTGCAAACGCCTTTTGGTTCGTTCATCGTCGCCGGCGTCGTGCGTGTATCTGTTCTGCGAAGCACCACCCCCCTTCACTCGACTGGCGGGGATGATGATTGTGAGGCGGGTTTTAGGCCCTCCGGCCTCTTGTTTTAATTATGCACGCTTTGCCTTCGGCTTTGCTCGTAAGGACTTTCACAGGGTCGCCGTGCCTTCGGCTTTCGCGCGACAGGACTTTCTGCCTTAGGCTTTCGCACATACGGACTTTGTTAGGGGACCTTCAGCTCTTTAGCCGGAGAGGTTCAGGCCTAGCATTCGGCTTTCGCGCGACAGGACTTTCCGCCTTAGGCTTTCGCGCGTAAGGACTTTGTTAGGGGACCTTCGGCTCTTTAGCCGGAGAGGTTCGCGCCTAGCCTTTGGCTTTCGCGCGACAAGACTTTCCTCCTTAGGCTTTCGCGCGTAAGGACTTTGTTAGGGGACCTTCGGCTCTTTAGCCGGAGAGGTTTGCGCCTAGCCTTCGGCTTTCGCGTGATAGGGCTTTCCGCCTTAGGCTATCACGCGTAAGGACTTTGTTAGGGGACCTTCGGCTCTTTAGCCGGAGAGGTTCGCACCTAGCCTTCGGCTTTCGCGCGACAGGACTTTCTGCCTTAGGCTTTTGCGCGTAAGGACTTTGTTAGGGGACCTTCGGCTCTTTAGCCGGAGAGGTTCGCGCCTAGCCTTCGGCTTTCGCGCCTTCACTTTCATGCGAAGGGATTTTTTTAATTTCTTTGGAAGTGAAGCTAAGAGGAGCGAAGCCCCTAATCGGGATTGCACCTCGTGCTTACTTCTTTCAAGCGTTATGGCTTGTACTTCGCGCCAATGACTCCCCTCTTCGCTTTGACGAAGAGGGATAGATGCTTCGGCGCCTTTGCAGCATGCCTGTTCCTTCGAGATTCTTTTGTGGGGGCCTTGTTTATATTTCACAAGGGGTTACATAGGGTTTCGCCTCGTTAAAAACCTCACACCTTCGGTGCCCGAGTGGACACTCGAAAGCTTCCCCCGTGAGGAAAAGAGTACGGGCCCTTCAGTACATTGTGCGGATTTACACATGAGAAAAAGGAAAGATGCTAAAAGAAAAAATTTGCCCTACAAGCCCCTTCGGTTATTTCCCTCCGGTGGCTTTTACACATTTCCTACACGTAGTACTTCTGTAGCATGTCCTTGTTCCATGAATAAGGGTCTTCGGTGCCTTCTAGCGTGCGGAGCCTTTAGGCCTCTGGCCTTGCCATAGATGCGACGATAAGTGGGCCTTCCCACTTGTTGTGCATCTTGCCCTTTTGCTTGGCCTTCGGTATTCTTCGAAGCACCAAGTTGCCCTCTTTGATGTCTCTGGGCTTCACTTTCTTATTCTTCCACCTTCGTGTTTCATCTTGATATTTTCCCAAGTTGATTGCTGCTTGTATCTTGCCAGCCTCGATTGTGTCAATTGAGGGCTTGATGTCTTCTTCGATGTTTTCTGCCCCTTCGGCTATTCTCCAGGATTTGAGTTTGATTTCCTCGGGTGTTACAGCTTCTTCACCATATAGAAGCTTGAAGGGGGTGAACTTCGTGGTCCTGGACTCTGTTGTGTTATGAGACCATATGACCCTCGGCAGCTCATCTGCCCATTTCCCCTTCAGTAGCTCAATGATATTTTTCTTGATGCCTGCGAAGATGATGCCGTTGGCCCTTTCCACCGCGCCATTGGACTGCGGGTGGTAGACCGACGCGAAGCATAAGTTGGTGCCAAGTTGAGTGGTGAACTCCCTGAAAGTTGCGCAGTCAAACTACTTGCCATTGTCCACTGTAACCTCCTTCGGGACCCCGAAGCGGCAGATGATGTTCTGCCAAAAGAATTTTTGCAGGGCTCCTGCTGTGATGTCCCTGAGTGCTTTGGCCTCGACCCATTTGGAGAAGTACTCTACCGCCACAACGGCGTAGTTGTAGTTTCCTGGAGCTATAGGCAATGGTCCAACAATATCAATGCCCCATCGCGCGAGGGGCCATACCGGAGGCAGTAACTGCACCTCGTCGGGTGGGAATTTGCTGTATGAGGCATGCCTTTGGCAATTTGGACATGTGCGAACCACATCGTGAGCGTCCGCCACAGCCGAGGGCCAATAAAATCCTTCGCGGAAAGCTTTGCCGACCAAGGCCCTTGTTGCGATGTGCGAAGAACACACCCCTGCATGTATCTCTTCAAGCAGCTGTTTGCCCTCTTCGTGTGAGATGCACTTTAGGAGTGGTGCGCAGACTCCCCCTCGGTATAACTCTTCGCCTATGATTCTGTAATTCCTGGTGTAAGGATCACCGGGGTGTCCGACCCTAGAGGGGGAGGGGGTGAATAGGGTCGCTAATCGCTTTTTAACCTAGGGCTCAAACTACTTGCATAAGATAAACCTAACACGTCCTATACATGCTAGTTATGACTAAGGTTTATCTTTTCTATTTTCTACTTACCCCAAAATACTTGCAACCTATAGCCAATCCTAACCAAACTAACTAGGAAGATAAAGGCACGCAAGATATAGTAAATGCGGAAACGTAATATGGTAAGTAAAGAGGTAAGTGCAAGAGGGATGCAAACTCCCGAGTAGACACGGTCATGTAACGTGGTTCGGCACAAACGCTTACGTCCACGGGACACCGAGGCTCTTCCGATCACCATCTTGCACTATGCCACCAAGGCGATGCCGGCAAGCAAAGGCAAGTGCCCCTAAGACACTAAGTCTCGTGCACCGCCACCATCTCTCTCGGTCACCCGGCCGAAATCCACTACGGAGCTTCTCCACCAAGGAGGGGGTCTCCTCTTCCCCCGCACAAAGTGTCGTTGCCACTCCACACCAAGTCGGAGGGTCACACGACGGATCACAAGTTGCTTGCCGCAGCAAGGCTTTCTCTCAAGCTAGTTCTCTCAAGAACTAAGCCTAATCAAGCACTAAGCACTCTCACAAGTGTGCTTAAGCCTATATGATGTACAATGAAGCTCTATGGTGGTTGGAGATGATCTTTGGCTCTTGTATGCTTTAATGGTCTCCAGCAACATCAAATGAGGCGTGGGGTGGCATATATATAGCCCAACCCCTCAAACTAGCCGTTGGAGGAAAGCTGACAGAAAAAGCTTGTAACGCCGGTTAAACCGACGCTCCTCCAGTAGCCATCACCGGTTCAACCGGTGTATGTAAACTGCCCACTTGAAAACTAGCCATTGGCAATCAACCGGTGTATCATCGGTTTAACCGATGTATCGTCGATTTAACCGGTGAGTGTAACTTCTTCACGTTCCATGAAAAATCACCTCTCTGGACAACTGAACTGATGAGATTGACCGGTGCATCATCGGTTCAACCGGTGTATGTATTTTCCTCGGTCTTCATCTGCCAATGCACCGACGTATATAACTTCCATAGCGTCGGTTCAACCGGTGAGTGTAAGACACTCCAGAACTGTTCCAAGTCAATGCACCGATGTATGCAATTTCTACAGCGTCGGTTTAACCGGTGTATAGAATTTCCTCTGTCTTGATTTCTTTGACTTGGATTTCTTCACGGTCTCTTCAATTCTTGTCCCTTGGACCGAAGAGCTTTTAGGGCGCCGTAGGGGCGGCCCTTCGGGCCTAGCTATGCCTATCTTCTCTTTGTCATCACTTGAACCTAAAAGCCTGAGAATGTTCATCTTAACAATCATATTAGTCCAAGTGTTGTGTGTGTCATCAATCGCCAAAACATTATATTGAAATATGGCATGAGAGGCCATTTTCACTACACCTGGCCCGAAGTGCCATTCTCTTTTCTTCCTTCTCATCCTCCAGGACGAAGTGTCCATGAAGGTAAGCCATTATGGCGGCCCTCCAGTCTTCGCTGGTTATGGCGTTGACGAATTTGGCTGGTTCTTCGGCACAATTGACGGAGGCCTACTTTAAAGTTTGGAAGACCACATCTAGCGGTAATGGATCGAACTGTGCTGCTGCCTTCGCCAGTTGATTGGCTTGCTTATTCTTCGTTCTGGAGAAACTGCGGATACTAAACCCGAGGAAGTATTTCTCCATGCTTCGCACTGCTGCTAGGTACTTCGCCAATTCTGGCTTGACAGCCCTATTTGACTTGTTTATTTGGCCTGTGATCAACTCTGAATCAGACCTGATCATTAATCTTCGCGCGCCTAGCGCTCTTGCTTTGCGAAGACCCAAGAGAAGGCCTTCATACTCTACGACATTGTTGGGGCACCCATTGAAGTCAAGTCTGACTGCGTACTTCAGTTGCGTACCCGAAGGTGCTGTCTGGACTGCTGAAGCTCCTGCTCCGTCTCTCTGGTAAGCCCCATCACACTCGAGTTGCCATATTGCTTCTATCTTCAGCTGTTCTTGCGAAGGTGCAACTGGGGCCCAGTCTGCGATGAAGTCTGCCAAGACCTGTGACTTGATTGCTGATCTGGAGACGAAGTCAATAGTGTGCTTGGCTAACTGCGTAGCCCATTTGCCTATCCTGCCGGAGGCTTCTCTGTTTTCAGACATGTCCCGAAGTGGGAAAAAGGTTGGAACCTTGATTTTGTGGCTCTGGAAGTAGTAACGAAGCTTGCATGCTGCCATGACCACCGCATATACCATCTTCTCTATTTCCGAGTATAGTAATTTTGACCCGTTCAATGCTTTGGAGACGAAGTATATGGGCACCTGTGTCAATGCCCCTTCAATCGTGCGCTCTTCGACGAGAGCAGCACTTACGGCTGCACCTGATGTGGAGATGTATAATAGCAACTCCACTTTCTCTGATGGACTAGACATGACTGCCAATTTTTCAATATATTGCTTTAGGTCTTCGAAAGCCTTCGCCTACTCTTTGCCCCATTCCAAGTTGCCTGAGCCTTTCAGCGCCTTGAAAAATGGAAGTCACTTCTCCACAGACTTTGATATGAATCGGTTAAGCGAAGCCAACCTGCCTGTTAACTTTTGCACCCCCTTTCTTGTAGTTGGCGGCTTCATCCGCCTGATGGCTTCTATCTTCTCCGGATTTGCCTCAATTCCTCTTTCGGTGATCATGCATCCCAATAATTTGCCTCTTCGGAGCCCGAAGACGCATTTCTCCGGGTTCCGCTTCAGACTGTGATGGCGAAGGTTTGCAAATGTTTCGCGAAGGTCCTGGATATGATCCTCCTTCTTCTTGCTTCGGACAACAACGTCGTTGACATATGCGGAGTTGTTCCTTTCCAGTTGGTCTCCCAGTACTTTCTTGATCATTCTGTTAAAAGTGCATCCAGCATTGCGGAGGCCCTCTGGCATTCTCACGTAGCAATATGTCCCGAAGGGGGTGGTAAAACTGGTCTTCTCTTCGTCTGCCTTGTTCATGAATATCTGGTGGTAACCTGAGAAACCATCCAACATACTGAGCATCTCCGAGCAAGTTGCTTCATCGACCAGGGTGTCAATTCGTGGTAGTGAGTATTCGTCCTTCGGGCACGCCTTGGTCAAGATTGTGAAGTCAATGCATATTCGCCACTTCCCGTTCTTTTTCGATACCATGACAACATTTGCTAGCCACTCTGGGTACTGGACTTCACGGATAACGCCCGCGTCCAGCAATTGTTGTACTTCGGCCTGAGCCGCCTTCTGCCTTTCTTTGGACATTGTCCTTTGGCCCTGCTTTACTGGTTTCGCCTTCGGGTTCACCCTGAGCTCATGCTCGATGACCTCTCGACTGACCCCTCGTAGGTCCGAGGAGGACCAAGCAAACACATCTTGATTGTTTCGGAGAAACTGTATAAGTCTGGCCTCCTCGGACTCTTCAAGCCCTTTTCCGAGGATCACCATTCGGTCGGGCACATCTTCACACAATGGAACCTTCTTTGTGTGCTCTGCCGGGGATACTCCCCCTGATTCCTCTAGCTCTTTGCTGTTTGCAGCCTCATTGTTTTCATCTGGTGTTTCAATGACATGGACATTCTTGTTTGCGGTTGATGCATTGTCTTCGCATCTTCTTGCTTCTTCCTGGTTGCCGAAGACTATGACAATTCCTCCGGCGGTTGGCAGCTTCATGCATAGATACGACTGATGGATTACTGCTGCAAATTTGACCAAGGTGTTGTGGCCAAAGATAGCGTTGTAGGGGTAGTTTATGTCGACCACATCGAAGCTTATCACTTCGGTTCTCTGTGCTGCACCTTCGCCGAATGTGACATTGAGCTCTATCTTTCCCAGAGCTTTGATTCTCTTGCCTCCGAAGCCAATGAGCGGATACTGCAACTTCTTCAACGCTGTTTCTGTGAAACCCATTTTGATGAAGCACTACCACGCGAGGATATCTGCAGAGCTCCCATTGTCAACCAAGATTCTTCCTACATCATTTCCTGCGAAGTGCACTGAATTCTTGCCGATGTTTGCCCTTATGACGAGGGGGTCATTATGTGGGTAGTGCTGCAGCGGAAGGTCTGCCTGGGTGAAAGATATTGGGACATGTGACCAAGTTGTTCGGAAGCATCTGCCTTCACTCACATGAGAGACAGTTTTGAAGTATTCTTTGCGTTGCCTCTTCGTCTCCAACACTAGTTCGTTTGACCCTCCGGAGATGGTGTTGATGATGTTAACCCTACTGCCGGAGGGCGCGTCGCTTGCTCGCTCTGGTATCTGCCCCGGCTCGAGCTTCGGAGGTGGGGGTAAACTTGTCGGGTCGTAAGATTGTGGCATGGAGCTCCTCGACTATGTGTGACTATACTGCGGAGGTGGTAGCATCAGTATTGATTGTTGCGAAGGTGGCGCGTACAGTAGCGGATTGTAGTTGAAAACCGGGTATGACACCGGCCAATTTGGCGTAGGAGCCCAAGTGGTTGCCATCGCCGAAGACTGTGGTGGCAACTGCGAGGTATGATTGACTAGCTTCGTTGGCTAGGAATTCTGCCAATCAAACTCTTCTTTTCTTTTAATGGCGAAGGGGCATTCATTTGTCCAATGGCCTTTGTCTTTGCCGTGGAAAAAATAGAACGGAATTTTCTCCCTTCGACCGCCACTGTCTCTTCGGCTTTTGTTGTGTCGTTCCTCGCGATGGTGATGATCATCGCGGTTGGGCCTTCCCTCGTGGCGGTCCCTCTCGCCTTTTGCCCGGTGATGGTGTCTGTGCTCTCGGGGTTCTTCTTCGGAGACATTGTTCACCGTTCTTTTGTGCTTCGGCTCGTCTGCGTGCCACGGTTTTGAGTGGGACCTCTCGCTGCTTCGTGACTTCTTTTGCTCGCTCTTCTCCTCGAGCCTTCTTCTCTTCGCACGGTTGGATATGCAATATTCTTGCATTATCTCGAACAGCTTCGTTACTGTCTTCGGCTTGCGCCGGGATATGTATTCTCCGCATGGTCCTAGGTTGATCCCCTTTACCACCGAATCGATGATGCTTTGGTCGGTGACATTTGGTGCTTTTTTGCGAAGCTTCATGACACTCTGAAGATATTCTTGCAAGTTCATGCTTCCTTGCTTGAGATCATGAAAATCACAGGATGTGACTTCGTCGGGCCTCACGGCGTGGAAACTTGCACATAACTCGAAGCGAAGCTGCTTCCAAGACAGAATGGTTCCTAGTGGAATGTTTGCGTACCACCGCTGCGCCAAGCCCTTCAATGCGAGGACGAGCGCCTTCGCTTTACATGCGGTACCTCCTCCTGATGCTTCTATGGTGGCTTCGTATTTGAGGAGGAACTCTTCGGGATCTGACTCCGCATCGAACTGCGGCAATATTGCTGGGTTGAGGCGATGAGGCCACTGCACCTCCTCCAGCTCTTCGGATAGTGGTGATATTCTTTGATGCCTTCTACGGTAGTGCTCTTCGTCGTCTGACTCAGAATGGTCAGAAATCTCTTCGACCGGCACAAACTTTGGGCAGAACCTTGGTGGTTCATGTTGCCGCGGGTTGACCACAATCATCTCCTTCTGCGGTGGTGGTGGTGGTGGTGCCTGCATTTTCTCGAGCTGCATCCGTTGTGCACGGAGTTTCTCCTGCAGCACCTTGCAGCGAAGCTCCTCCTCCCTCAACTTGTTGTACTGCTCTTGACGCTCTGCTTCGGTGAGCATGGTCTCCTTTCCCTTCGCTCTTGTGATCATTTGTCGCTCTGAAGGCTCTGCTTCCAAGGCCTGCTGCTGAGCTCTTCGTGCCTCTTTGATGCGGGCGTCGATGCGACTCATCGCCGCAATGTCTTCGGCTGAGGCGCTGATGTCCAGAAGGTTGACTTCAAGCTGGCTGTCTGCGAGGGCATCGACGGAGATGCCGTGGCTACTGGTCCCGTTCGGCTCTATTGCCGCCACTTCGCCCAGCGAAGGTGTTGTCGTCGTCGTCGTGTCCTCCGAAGTGGCTCTGGTGGTTCCCTTCTTCTTCGTCGCCGCCATGTGGTGTATCGAACCGATGGGTGGGTGCCAAACTGTTGGTGGAGAGTGTCTCCGGAATGGGCTAACACCACAACAGTGATGAATGAGCACACCAAACCAAGTAGAGAGTGTTCTCTCTCTATTCAATGTGTTCCATCAATGAACATTACAGGGGGTATTTATAGGTGGTGTGACACCTCACATGTACAATTACTCTTCTACACCCTTACAACGGTCATATTCCTGGAATATTCTTGGACGTTCACGTAATTACCCAAATACAAGTTGAGTGCGCCACAGCTCAAACGGGCCCACAACTCCCGATAGTCCTCTTCGGCCTTCTCGACGAGGACTACGTGGCCTGTCGCTTACTCCTCGCCGATGCTCGCATCGTCCGGTCTTCGCGTGTCTTCAGCTTCTGACCCGAAGACATGCGAGGGCTACATGGCCCGTTGCTTACTCCGCCGTGACGCTCCCGTCGACAGGTCCTCACGAGTCTTCGTCTTCCGATCCGAAGACAAGCGAAGGCGGAAATCTTCTGTGTATGCTCCCGAGGTCCTCGCGCGTCTTCGTCTTCCTACCCGAAGACAAGCGAATGTGGGAATCTCCTGTGTTCACTCCCGATGTCGGCTTCAATATTCTTGCCGCCCTGTCTTCTCGAACCTTCGGCGAACGGACCGAAGGTGGTGTCCCCAACAAGAAGCTCACCTGCGACCTCAGCGGCCTCATGTCATCACAGAGAGTCTGATCGGCCGTGTCAATGCCCTCTAAATGCATAGTTGTAGTCTGAAATTCTAATCTCGATCAATCATGACCAGGAGCTTCGAATCAAGAAACAGAGCAAGCGGAATTTGGGACTTGGCTTGCCGTTGTGTCATCCGGCAGGTGGAATTGTGTTGGATGAGTTTGTAATATGAATGTGGATTAACTTGTTAATCTTCCTTGTTGAATGAAATCAAGCCTTGTCCTATTTTCTGAAGATCCTGAGTCTCTGTTCTAGAAACCAAAATTTGATATCACTGTCCTTCTCATGAAGTGAAACCTCCAACTAACCCCGGAATTTCCAATATAATTTCTAGATTTTTTTCCATAGTGGGACCTGCAGTTGTATTCCAGGTGACATACCATAGAAAACTATACCCTCCTTTCGATACAGAAAGATCCACAATTAATCTTATAAAAGAAAACTATTCAGACCATCTTCATAGCACCTGGGAATCCCTACAGATTGATGCATTGGATGTTCCAACAATTTGCTCAACACACTTCAGACCACATATCAAGCAACATAAGACTGACTCCAACAACGACATGCATTTTTTGAAGGCAAACTGCCGATTGCCTTGTGTGCACAGTATTTTTCTTTTCTTTCCTTCAACACCAGCTCCAACAGCCAACACGCAACGGCAATCGCATTTCTTCCGCTCCCCCGTCTCCTCTGTGCCTCGCGCCGCCTCCTCCGGCGCCGCCTCCTCTGCGCCTCGCGCTCGCACCGCCTCCTCTATGCATTGCGCTTGTGCTCGCGCTACCTCCTTTGCGCCTCGCGCTTGCGCTTGTGCTCACGCCGCCGCCTCCCCCAGCGGCGAGCGGCGGCGCCTCCTCTGCTCCCTTCCCCTCCCCTTCTTATCCGGTCGGCGGTAGCCCATCCTCTCCGGCGGTGGCGGGTCAAGGCAGCGGCAGGGGAGGAGTACCTGCGGATCTGAGGGGCCGACGAGGCGGGGGGGCCGTGGCCTCGTGGATCTCGACGAAGGAGGAGGAGGCGAGGGTGCGGGAGCTGAGCAAGGCATGCACCGGTGACGGGGAAGTGGCAGCGGAGTCAGGAGGAAGAGGGCCTCCGTCGCAGGTGGGAAGGCCTCCGCCACTGCCTCCTCCCCATCGAGCTCTGGCCATGGCGCGTGGCCCAGCTCGAGCTCGAGCTCCCTCGCCAGCGCGCCCCACCTCCGTCCTCCCTCGCTCCTCTCTCCCTCCGCCACCGCGCCCCTCCTCCCCGATGGCCACCTCCTCCTTCGCCGCGCGATGGCCATGGCGCACCGGCCACCTCCGCGCCCTCCCTCTCTCCTCCTCTCTATCTTGGCGGAGGCCATGGCGGCGGATGGGGCGGCCATGGCGGCGGGGACGGGGACAGTTCCGAGCTGCGGCGTGGAGGAGAGAGACGATGGCTGCGGATGCATTTGAGGAGAGAGGCGATGCAATTTTGCTTCGCCTCTCTCCTCGAAGGAAGATTGCATTCCGTGATTGCCTCCTCTGTTGGAGGAGTTGCATCGCGTGTACAGTAGCAGTTGGGGAGGCAAAAGTGCTTCTGCATTGCCTGTTGAAGTCAGTCTAAGACCACACAATGGGCAAACAAAAAAATTACAAACTTTGTAAATGCACACAGAACACAGCCACACTGGTCAAGGGCAAAAGAGGAATAAAGTAGAGTAGGGATGGAGACGGTAGGGAAACAGGAAAATGGATATCTGAATCCGTTTCCATGCCAACTGGAAGAAAACAGTAAAATGAATATTCGAGATATTCGAATCCGTTTCCATACGTACTCGATCCGTTTCCCCCCTTAGAGTAGAGATGTTTACCCATCACCTCCTGACATTTCACTGCAGCGGCATTACACTCCCCTATTAATTCCCTATTTGCTCTCATTCCCTGGCTCCAGTGCTCCACCCACCTCCTGCCGCCCCTCGCATCGGCACACTGCCACCACCATCAACGGTCACCTCTCTCCCTTCCCTGGTTCGCCCCCAAGAACCCAACAAAACCCTCTACCATTGTGCGCAAGTGAGCCACTGCGTATGCTCGGGATCGAGGCGTGACGGCCGCATTGCCGCGTTCCCACAGTCGGCTACAGTGTTGCCGCCGCCGCCTCAGTTTTTTGGTTTTTTTCCCGATGACTGAGGTTCTCTCGTCGTCGATTTGGTTAGTTGTTGGTTGTGATTCATGGGTGCTGGGTTCTTGGGTTGGGTGTGCCAGGTAGGGGAAGAAAGTAGGGTTCTTTGGTGTGCTAAACCCTGGGTTGTTTAGGGCGGTTTTAGGTTAATGATAGCACCAGTTCTTGGTTTGGTTTGTTCTTTTGGTGAGGTGCATTTGATTGAATCGATAGAGGATCCAATGCTCGATTGTGAGGGGGAGATGGTGGTTTTCAGCGCCGCATTGGCTTGGATTGGAGGAGCGGGATTGGGTATGAGACCCGTATAAGTTGCCACAGTGGTAACCCAACCTATGTGATTGGAGATCCTGTGAATTAGGATTTGGGAAGAACAAACTGTCGATGAACTATGGAGAGTAATGATTAGACTCTCTTGTTAGACTCTAGGATCACACAGCGCATAGATCAAGTGGGATTTCTTCTTCTTTCCTTTCTCTGAGTACATGAGTCCAAGATATATTGTAACACCCTAATTTAAATTCCAGCATTTAATAATAAATTTAATTGGCTTTATTTAAATTTCTAAGGTTTATTGTGTTTAGACTTGCATTTAATCTAATTTTGTTTCACAAGTAATTAAATTTTTCTAGGTTTAATCTTGATGTTGCATTCATGCTGGTGCATTGTTTTATTTGTTTGAGTGTTAGGGTTGAATTCAAATTCAAATTTGAATTCGAATTAGTATGAGTTAGTTGAAGAGAGGAAAAAGAAATAGAAAAGGTGAAACCCAACCCAACCAGCCCAAACCCCAAAAACAACCCATCCCAACTCCTCTTCTCTTCCTTCCCGCGGCACAGCAGCTTAGCCCCGGCCGACCCGCTTCCTCTCCCCGCGTGGCCCAGCCCACACGCTCACCCGTTCGGCCCAGCGCCCCTTCCCCGCGCCCAGCCCAGCAGGCCTGCTCTCCCGCACTCAGCCCAGGCCCCCACACCACGCGCGAGGCCCAGTTCCTCCCCGCGCTGGCCAGCCCACACGCGCGTCGCCCCCCTTTTCCACTGACCAAGCGACCCCACCTGTCAGCTTCCCCGTCCTCCTTCCGCGTTCCTCGCCCGCGCAATGGACCGGCCGGGATCTCCGGCCATGATCCCCGGCCCTTCCTTCCTTGCCTCCACGCCGCAATCCCCGCCCTACACCCTTTAAACTAGCCGTGACACTCCCTGCGACCCATCCCTACCTCCCCAACCGCCGCACACCCTAGCCGCCGCAGCCCTCCGCGCTCAGAGCGGAGCAGAGCTCCCTGCACTGCCGCGGCCACGCCGCTCCATCGACCCGTGGTCGGCCCGAGCCCCCGCAGCGTTTTCGCCCCTACGCCAGTAACCTCCCCGAAGCCTCCAACCGCGACTCCGGCCTGTGCAACGGCCGGATTTCCACCGAGACCCGCCGCCGGTGAGAAGATCCGTACCGTCGATTCTGCACCGCCGGTCTTCCTCCAGTCTCACTGATCCCTCCCCTGGTTCCGCAGCCCCCACGCCGAGGCCCAAAGACCCCCACCACAGCTCCGCCACGCCGAGGCCCCTGCGCCGCCGGTGAGCACTTCCGCCGCCCCATTTTCTCGCTGCCGTCGGCCCTCGGGCCCCTTCTAACCCTCCCACCGGTTTCACAAGAGCACCGCACGTTGATCCGAGGGGTCCTGGTGCCCAGGCTCCCTCTGCATCTCCTTCTCCACGAGCGCCGCCACAACGCCGCCACCGGATGTAACACCCTAATTTAAATTTCAGCAATTAATAATAAATTTAATTGGCTTTATTCAAATTTCTAAGGTTTATTGTGCTAGTAATGCATTTAATCTAATTTTGTTGCATAAGTAATTAAAATTTTCCTTAGGTTTAATTGTGTTGTTGCATACATGCTGGTGCATTGCTTTTGTTGTTTGAGTGCTAGTTGTGAATTCAAATTTGAATTTGAATTCATCTAAGTTTGTGTTGGTTTGAAATTAGGAAAGACCTAACTCAAGCATGTGAGCCCAACCCAAACCCTTGCCACCCGGCCCAAAACCCCAAACTTGAAACCAGCCCAAAGCAACCCAAACCCAGCTCAGAACCCGCGGCCCAACCCTTTCCGCGGCCCACTCCTCCCTCTCCCTCCCCGGGCCCAGCCTCTCCCCACTCCGGCCCAAACGCGTGCGCCAGCGCCCAGCACGCTCGCTCTCAGCCGCATCGCCCGCACGCGCTCCCCGCCTCGCCACTGACCGCCTGGGCCCGCACGTCAGCGCACCCGCGCGTCGCCCGCGTCCTCGCCCCCTTTCGCTGACAGGCCAGGCCTGCCTGTCATCCCCCACCTCCCGCTTCCCCCGCGCGCACACCGGCCGCAAGCGAGATCACTGCCGTGATCTCCGGCACTCCCCTACCATCCCGCACGCCGAGAATCTCGGGCCTCCTCTATAAACCGCCCCGCGTACCCTCTGCGCCCACCAATCCACTCCGCGGCCACCCTCAAACCCTAGCGCGGTACCGCCGCCCTCGCCCCGACGAGCAGAGGTGCTCTGCCGCCTCGTTTCCCCACCGCCCGTGCCCCTCCGGCCGCGCTGCCAACTTTGCCAGCACCGCCCGAGGCCGCTGCGTCAGGCCAACGGATCCAGAAGCCTGGAGGAGTACCGCATCAACCCCTCCTCGAGCTTCGCCGTGCGTCACCGCCCGCCATCAACGTCGGCACCCCTGCACGGCGACTCCGCTCAATTCCGAGCCTCGGTGAGAACCCCAAGCCCCGCCGTTCCTTTTTGCGCTAGATAACCTCGCTTGTGACGCATCCTAGGGGCCCAGCCACGCAAGCCGATGAGTTCGCCGCCGTAGCACTGCCTCCACCTCCGCGCACTCCGTTCCGCCGCTGCAAACCCCGCGTTGATACATTGGGTAGATTACCCATGCCGCGCACACGACCCTTGGCCCAAACGCGAGCTGAATCGAAGCCTAGCTCGCCGTTCTAGCGAAAGCCGGCGAGCCTGCGGCCGTGCAACACCGCCTGGCGCTGCTGCGTGCCACGCCAGAGCCCCACACGCCCCTAGTACACCTGAACGAGCTCGCCGTTGCGCACCCTCGCTCCCCGACCCGAACACGAGCCAAAACGGCCCCGGGAAACGCCGTTTTGGTGAAGTCCGGCACTGCTCCGCCGTGGGAGCAGAGCTCCGGCGACGTCCCGCCGCCGCCCCGCGCGCCCAACCGCCCTGAGCCGCACGATCCCCATCAGACGGCCCAAAATAGATCCAGCTCAGGTCAACCCAGATGGATACCGGTCAGCCTTTGCATTTTTGCATATGAGCCCCTCTGTTTCATATAATTTAACCCGCGGTCCAGATCTTTTCAAAAATAATTACAGTTCAGGCCTGTTTTTAACACTTAGCCCCCTGAGTTTTTAAAAAAATATAACCCGCCGTCTAGAGCCGTCGGTTTTGCAGGTTAGCCCTTGAAACTAAGGTTAAATTATGTTTTAGTCCTCGGTTTTTGCAGAAAACCCCCTGGAACTTAGTTTTTCTCGCAGATAAGCCCATAGAACTTGTTTTTAGCCTAGATTTTGCGTTTTAGCTCCGTTTTAGGCATTCTTTATGTCCACGCGATTGTTGTAACGCGTAGAATAGTTCTAGAGTAGTTTTGTGCACTGGTTTCATGTATTGTTGTACTGTTTCTTAGTTTTTGCTAGTGTTTGCATGTATGTTTACTGTCGTGCCTTGTTTTGGCCATGTGTTCGTGAGTAGACATTGAGCTACCGGAGGAGCATCAGTACCAGTGCCAAGAGCCATCTTCTGAGCAGTTTGAGCAGCAAGAACAGTTCTAGGAAGGCAAATATAACATGAACAACCTATCACCTTTAAATACATTTTCATACTGCATTTTAATACAGTATACCTATAAGGATTTCCTAGCTACTTTATATCCTTTATATATATCCTTTGGGTTGCATTTTGGTTAGTTGTGCTAGGTGCCGCGCTATAACACATAATGGTCCTTTTTAATTAATTTGATTAATGGTATATGCAACTTAATTCTGAGAGTGGCCCTCTGTGTGGCTTGAGTGGCTCACGTCTCGTTAAAATTGGTTTTTGTTAGAAACATGGTTTAGGGGGCCAGCACGGTGCTTACTGCCTGGTTGGCCACTCTCCATAAGGACCGGTTCATAGAGCGACAACCTGGGACAACAGCGCTACCACAAGACTGGAATGGGACGGTCTTGAAGTAATAATTAGGTCTTTTTGGTTTGGAGTAACTTACCGACGGGGTAAGGGTGGTAAGCTTCTATGTCCCTCGTACTGAGTGGCCTCGTCGATGACGCCCACTAGACCTGCTCCATAGTCGCCGATCCAACCCTCGCCGTTACTCCTTACCAACGAGATTCTTTGTAAAGGCCTCGTAGTGAGTCGCTAGTCATCTCACCTAAGGAAGTGTGATGAACAACTAGCGTAGCTCACGACTTGTGGGTAAAGACGTGCAACCTCTGCAGAGTGTAAAACTGGTATACTAGCCGTGCTCACGGTCATGAGTGGCCCAGATCCTCCTTTTGATTAGTGGGGTTAACTCCTTCCGACGAGGGGGTGCCTCTCGTGGTTACCTTGGTGGTTTTGGTTTGGTTCTCAGTAGTAACATGATTAATTCTGATTAATAACTATGTAACTGGGTTAATGGTAATTTATCAACTCATAGTAAATAGCTTTAATAAAATGTTGCCAAGACTTAAAAGCTAATGCAGTTGAGTCAGCCAACCTTAGAGCCTCATAGTTTGTGTTATACTTGTTGAGTATAAGTTGTGTACTCACTCTTGCCTCTTCTCTACTTTTTCCTCTTGGATACTCTACTGCTGCTTAGTTCCTGCCGACGCGAGGGAGTTCGCTCAGCGCTACCAGGACTACGAGGACTTCTAGGCGTTCGTCTCCCAGTCGACGTCCCTGTGGCGCCCTGCTCAGCTCCGGAGAGTTTTTACCGTATTTGTACTTCGCTTCCGTTGTATCAGACATTTTGTCATTAATATAATAAATAGCATTCGTATTCGCTTTATTATATCTTTTTACGTGATATGTGCTATGATATACTGTTCATTCTGTTGTATATACGAGTGACTTGATCCTGGCACGTATATGATTGCTCGGTTTATGTCTTTTTATAAACCGGGTGTTACACCGGACTTCGCCGACGACACCTCTGCGCCGTTTCCCCCATTGAGATCCGAGCCCGGTGAGCACCGCCCAGGCCTCCTACTCCTTTTACGCTAGTTAGCCTCGGCCGTGGCACTTTCTTTTTGCTCAGACCCCGCACGCCGGCGGGCGCCACCGCGCAGTGCCGCCCCCTTGCCGTGGCGAGCCCCGTCCGAGCCCCGATTCGCCTCCCGGTGGCCTCCAGTGCATTACGCACGCCACGACGGTACTCCACGGCCAAACCGAACCCCGAGCGGACCCCTGGAGCCCCAGATCAGCCAACGACGGCGAGCTCCCAGCCGCGCGCCGCCGCGGAGACTCAATCCCGGCGAGCTCCACCGCCGCCTGCGCTCGCGAGCTTCGTGAGCCGTCCGATCAGGAGTGTACGTGCGAGATTAGATCGAGTCTCCTTTAGACTTGAGCCACTAGATCAAGATCCAATAGCCCATGAGCGTAGATACCGGTTCGCTGTGGTCTTTTTGCTAAATAGTTTAGATCCTCGGTTTTTGCAGAAACCCCCCAGAAACTCTGTTTTTCTTACAGTTAAGCCCCTAGAACTTGTTGTAGGCCTAGTTTTCGCGTTCTAGCTTCGTTTTAGGCGTTCTTTATGTCCACGCGATCGTTGTAACACGTAGAATAGTTCTAGCATAGTTTTGTTTGCTGTTTTCATGTATTGTTGTACTGTTTCTTAGTTTTTGCTATTATTTGCATGTATGTTTATGTTGTGTATTATTTTTTGGCCATGTGTTCGTGAGTAGACGTTGATCCATCTGAGGAGCCCCAGTACCAGTATCCGGAGCAGCCATCTTCAGATCAGTTTGAGCAGCAGCAGGAGCAGTTCGAGGAAGGCAAGTATAACATGAACACCACCTATCACTTTAAATACAATTTCATACTACATTTTAATACTATATGCCTATAAGGATTTCCTAGCCACTTTATATCCTTTATATATATCCTTTGGGTTGCATTTTGGTTAGTTGTGCTAGGTGCCGTGCTATAACACACTTGGTCCTTTTTAATTAATTTGATTAATGGTTTATGCAACTTAATTCTGGGAGTGGCCCTCTGTGCTCCGTGCTTGAGTGGCTCACGTCTCGTTAAAATATGTTTTGTTAGAAACATGGTTTAGGGGGCCAGCACGGTGCTTAGTGCTTGGTTGGCCACTCTCCATAAGGACCGGTTCATAGAGCGACAACCTGGGACAACAGCGCTACCACAAGACTGGAATGGGACGGTCTTGAAGTAATAATTAGGTCTTTTTGGTTTGGAGTAACTTACCTGCGGGGCAGGGGAGGTAAGCTTCTATGGCACTCGTACTGAGTGGCCTCGTCTGTGCTCAGTGTCTTGATGCCCACTAGACCTGCTCCATAGTCGTCGATCCACCCTCGCGGTTACTCCTTACCAACGAGATTCTTTGTAAAGGCCTCATAGTGAGTTTGCTAGCCATCTCACCTAAGGAAGTGTGATGAACAACTAGCGTAGCTCACGACTTGTGGGTAAAGATGTGCAACCTCTGCAGAGTGTAAAACTGGTATACTAGCCGTGCTCACAGTCATGAGCAGCCCAGATCCTCCTTTTGATTAGTGGGATTATCTTCCTTTGGTTTGGAGGGTTTCCCCGGGTGGCTTGGTTTGGTATGGTTCTCAGTAGTATCATGATTAATTTTGACTAATTACTATGTAACTGGGTTTATGGTAATTCATCAACTTGTGGTAATTAGCTTTAATAAAATTTTGCCAAGACTTAAAAGCTAATGCAGTTGAGTCAGCCAACCTTAGAGCCTCATAGTTTGTGTTATACTTATTGAGTACAAGTTGTGTACTCACTCTTGCCTACTCTACTCTTTTTCCTCTTGGGGATACTCTACTGCTGCTCAGTTCCTGCCGACACGAGGGAGTTCACCCGGAGCTTCCAGGAGTACGAGGACTTCTAGGCGTTCGTCTCCCAGTCGACGTCCCTGTGGCGCCCTGCTTCCGAGAGACTTCGTATATGTTTTACGCTTCCGCATACTCTGTATCAGACATTTTGTCATTAATGTAATAAATAACATTCGTACTTGCTTTATTATATCTTTTTACGTGATATATGTTGTGATATACTGTTCATTCTGTTGTATATACGTGTGACTTGATCCTGGCACGTATATGATTGCTCGGTTTATGTCCTTTTTATAAACCGGGTGTTACATCTATGACATGTAGAGACACAGTGTTGGTGTAAAGAACCTTCGACGCCAGAGGAAGAGCTCAAACCGGCCATCTCGTCCTTGTTGTTGAAGATCCACTCAAAGGCGACGACGAGTGGAGCAGAGATGTCGAAGCCGGGGTGATGGCATCGTGGACGGTGGCGGCGACAGCGATGCAGAGGCGATGACGGCGTCGGTGCGACTTCTCGCTGCTCCAGCACACCCTCTCAGATCAGTCTAGGGTTTAGGATGTTGTCGGGTACCATGATTAGGGGCGCCCTAATTAGGGGACTAAAATCGCCCTAAAAACACAAACACATGCTGGGCAACCGGGCCCACAAAGGCCTACAGCCTCCTTCCAATCTGGAAGAAAGGAAATGACTCAAAGAAGCCCAATACGCGGCCCATGTACTTAGTGCGGCCCATCCGCACCCCCTCGAACCCGCGGGGTGATCTCCGCCTCACTCGAGGGCTCCCCGCCGAGACCCTCGACCGCGCCCCGCATCTCCGCGTCGCTCGAGGGTAGCGAGCCTACCCTCAGGGGAGCGGATCGTCTCCGCCTCGCTTGAGGCCATCCCTCGACGGAAAGGACAAACGGCCCTTCCGCTCACCCGCCCGCCGTACGGAGGAATTAA
The DNA here is from genome assembly GCF_016808335.1 of Panicum virgatum. NCBI lineage: Eukaryota > Viridiplantae > Streptophyta > Magnoliopsida > Poales > Poaceae > Panicum > Panicum virgatum. The sequence continues at coordinate 10,696,030 of NC_053146.1, forward strand.
ATGCCAACCACTCCTCCACAGTGCCCGGGTCAAACGGCGTCAGGCCGCAATTCCCCATAGTGGCTATGACCGGAGTCCCATCCACTAACTTCGGTCACTGCTCCGCCATTCCGAATGCTGTGGCGACACTGTGGGAACCTGCGACGTAGTGCAGGACGTGCTCGGAGTGGGCACCTCACTGCTCCAGCCACTGTACTGCCAACTCCCCATACCTCCTTCGTACTTTCCCCTCCACGGATCCCTCGAACGGCATGGGCACGACCCAGGAAAGCGGCTCTGGCCTTGACCAGGACAAGACCCTGGCCAGCAGGACCCTCGGAACATCGCCACGCCACGCCTGGAGGACAGTACCCTCTACAACAACGACCACACCGCCCGCTGGAGCTACAAGGACGCCTGCGCGATCTCCGCAAGGCCAAGGACAATGCCCAGGGCGACTGCCACGCCAGGCGCCATACCCCATAGTGTACTTTCCACAGTGCTCGACCACTGCACCCCCGTGATTCGGGGAGAAGACGACGACTTCCACGATCTCCTGTGCATGTACACCGCCCCTCCTTGTGTCTATAAAAGGAGGAGGCGGGCTTTATATTGGGGGGTGGGTCCATCCGGTAGAACACAACACTCAGCACTACTCACAGAGTACATACGCTCTTCTGAGCCCCGATATTGGCACTCGCCTCAATGAACTCCTCCTCTAGCAGAGACCTGGGAGCTTCCCTCCCTCTCTCGCCTCGTTTCTACCCCCTACTACAGGCACCTCTGGTGCAAGACAGTATAGTGCTCTTGCACACCCCTTTGCTGGACGTACGGCCCCCCGGCCGGAACCAGGATAAACCCGTGCGCGACTGTGTTGCCTCTTGCATCAATCATCTGGGACGAGGAACATGTAGCATCATCACTAGTTGGGTCCGGACCGCCGGGTCAGGACACCGACAGTTGGCGCGCCAGGTAGGGGCACAGTGCGTGACATTTCTCTTTTGTTCCCATTTGATCCCCAGGGATGGCGAGCAGATCCAACCTATTTCCCATGGGCGCCTCGGATCCGCTCCCAGCGGGATACGTGATTTGGTTCGGGAGTCTTGAGTTCAGGGCAACCGGCAACGGTTACCTCATGGAGCTCCTCTCGCCCAGACGCAACCCCGACACTCCAACTTCACCAGCCCAGCGCAACAGGCGCTCAGGCCAGCACTCGCGACAAGCGCACATGGAACAGCGCAGGGCGGCACGCCTCAGCTCCCCCATGTGGGTTGAGGTTGGCATGTCGCAGCTCAGCGTCGCGGCCGACGGAGCCACCACTCCATCATCACGTGTCCCGGCACCATCTGCGCTGGCACCCTCATCGACTGCAGCCCCAGTGCCTCCCAGGAGGGCGCGACTGTGCCGTCGCCCTTTCCCTTCGGGATGCGCAATGCTGCCACTTATGCTTCTTCGTCCAGCACCAACTTCACCGAGTATGAGGATCTGCCGGGTCATCACCTCCTCTCGATCCGCAACCTCATCGTGTCATCTCCTGATGACTCCTACCGCGAGACGGCGGGTTCGATCACCGATGACATCAGCTTCTTCATGGACAACTTCATAGCCGAGGAGGCCGAGGAATACTCCGGGGTCCGCGACCCCGACACTTTCCGCTCGTTCCAACTCGCGGCTGCTTACTGCCTCACCTGCTCCGAGGACTCCAGCGAGGGGGATTACGATCCCACTCAGGAGTGCTTCATGGTCCAGCTCACGAACGGGCACAACGACGGCGCTCCGAGCGATGATGGAAATGTCGGGGCAGACGCGCAGGCAAACCAACCAGTGGCGCCTGCAGCGACCCCTTCTTCTTCGTCAAGCTCGGCGGCGCGGCAGGCACAGCTGGCGCAACTCAAGGAGCTTGAAGCCAAGCCTGACGAACAACGTCGGCAGACACAGGAGCTGCGCACCGCACTCAAGCACCAACGCACCGCGCGTGGCACGCATGCCCAGGCGGTGGGACGCATTGTCCAAGAGTGGATCCTAGCCGACGACAACATCGACAGACCACTGGAACTGAAGATGGCCAGTGAGAAACTCGTCACTGCGGCCTACCTACTCCAGGCAATGCCCGAGCCATCTACGACTCCGGGTCGCAACTTGCGTCACGAGGCACAGGTGCTCATCGAGCAGGCTGCTGTGCAGTAGGCCGAGAGCTCTGCGTCTCGCATGCGCTCGATGATCCCGAAGCCTGGAGGTACAGCACACCAGGGCCGCGAGGCCTCGGTGCACTCTCCCCCGGAAGGAAAGGGCAAGGCAGCCACAGCGGACGGTGCGAAGGCACCCTCAGTGCACAACCACATCGGAAGGACTCCCGCAAGGGAGCGACTCCATGACACGTGCGGACATGTCAGCGACGGCGACGCCCGCAACATCATCAATGGTAGGAAGTACACCCCTCGACAGGGTGGACGTTTCGACCCCAAGCACGACAGGGGCGAGTCATCGAAGCCTTCGGGTACCCGTGTGTTCAGCTGGGAGATTCGTACCGCTCCCTTTCCCCCTCGCTTTCGATAGCCCACCACCCTCGTCAAGTACTCGGGAGAGACCAATCCCGCGGTCTGGCTCAACGATTATCGCCTAGCATGTTAGCTGGGCGGTGCAATGGATGACGCGGTCATCATCCGCAACCTCCCCCTTCACCTCGCTGACGCCACACGGACGTGGCTCGAGCACTTGCCCGCATACCAGATCCATGACTGGGCCGACCTAGTCAAGAGCTTCGTGGGCAACTTCCAGGGCACTTACGTGCGCCTTGGGAACTCCTGGGACCTCAAAGGGTGTCAGCAGAAGCCCAAGGAGTCCCTGTGCGACTACGTGCGATGCTTCTCCAAGCAATGCACCGAGCTCCCCAGTGTCACCCACGTCGAGGTCATCAACGCCTACCTCGAAGGCATGACGTACAGGAACCTGGTGCACGAGCTTGCGCGAAGCCGTCCCGCCAGCACCAACGAGCAGTTCAATGCTGCCACCAACTACGCCGCCTGCGAGGAGGCATTTGGTGCCATCTTTGACGACAAGGTGAACAAGCGCAAAGAAGATGCGCCTGCAGAGGGTGGCAGCGCAAAGACCAACGCCCATGCCAAGAAGCAAAAGTGGGGAAAGAAAGGAAAGAAGCCGGCCCCACCAAACCAGCGCGGACCGGGATAGGCGGAGGACTCCGACGAGGCCTTCGTCGATGCCCCGGACCGCAAGGGACCTCAAGGCCCCCCTCGAGGCGGTGACGACCTGTTCGACGACATGCTCAAGAAGCCGTGCCCTTACCACAAGGGCTCGGTCAATCACACCCTCGAGCAGTGCGAGATTCTTCGGAAGTACTACAACTGCGTCGCGCATCGCGATGAGGACAAGAAGAAGGATGCTAGCGACAAAGGTGGAGACGACAAGTTCCCCCCGGTGGAGAACGCCTTCTTCATCTTCGGAGGGCCGACGACGAACATGACCTCTTGGCAGCGCAAGCGTGAGCGCCGGGAAGTCTTCTCTGTCACCAAGGCCACGCCATCCTACCTCGACTGGTCAGAGGACACCATTTCCTACGGCCGCGAGGACCACCCCGACTACGTCCCACACCCGGGACGATACCCGCTTGTTGTCGACCCCATCATTGGCAACACCCGCTTCTCCAATGTGCTCATGGACGGAGGCAGCAGCCTCAACATCATGTACGCCCACACCTTGGAGCTCATGAGGATCGAATTGAACAAGCTGCGCTCCAGCAGGTCACCATTTCATGGCGTTGTGCCGGGGAAGCGAGTCCAACCCCTCGGCCAGATCGACTTACCCGTATGCTTCGGCACGGCAGCCAACTTCCATAAGGAAGTGCTCACCTTCGAGGTGGTGGGGTTTCGGGGAGCCTACCACACTATTCTTGGCTGTCCCTGCTACGCCAAGTTCATGGCCATCCCCAACTATACCTACCTCAAGCTGAAGGTGCCGGGTCCAAAGGGTGTCATCACCATCGGCTCCTCGTTCGAGCACGCCCACGCGGAGGCTCAAGCAGAGGACGAGGCCCTCGCAGCCACCCTTGACAAGATAGCAAGCGAGGCCTTGGACTCCACACACCGGCACGCAGGCAGCTTCGAACCCACCGAAGGTATCAAAAAGGTGCCCCTCAACCCGAATCACCCCGACGACAAGGCGTTGCAGGTCAACGCCACCCTCAACAGCAAATAGGAAGTGGTGCTCGTCGACTTTCTCCACGTCAACGCAAACATCTTTGTGTGGAGCCCCTCGGACATGCCTGGCATACCGAGGGAGGTCGCCGAGCACTCCCTTGACATCCGACCAAACTCTAAGCCGGTGAAGCAGCGCCTGCGACGCTTCGACGAGCTCAAGCGCCGGGCGATCGGCGAGGAGCTGCAGAAACTTCTGACGGCCGGATTCATCAAGGAGGTATTCCATCCCGAGTGGCTAGCTAATCCTGTATTAGTGAAGAAAAAGAATGAAAGTTGGAGGATGTGCGTAGACTACACTAGTTTAAATAAGGGTTAGTTGGATCCATGCCACTACAATTTCTTGAAATTGGATTTCATGTTGAAATCCATGCCATTGAGTGGCATGATTTTCAACATGAAACCCAAATTCACGGAGTTGTGGTGGCATGAATCGAATTTTCCCTTTTAAATAAAGCATGTCCGAAGGTTCCCTTTCCTTTGCCACGTATTTATCAAATCGTTGATTCGACTGCGGGATGCGAACTTTTATCCTTTCTTGATGCTTATTCTGGTTACCACCAAATCAAGATGAAAGAGTCCAACCAGCTCAAGACCTTTTTTATCACACTTTTCGGCATGTACTGCTCGTCACGATGCCTTTTGGCCTCAGAAACACCAGAGATACATATCAGCAGTGTATGTTCCACGTATTCGGGGACCATCTCGGGCGGAACGTAGAGGCATATGTCGACGACATCGTTGTAAAATCCAGGAAGGCGGACGACCTGGTCGCTGATCTCAGGATCGCGTTCGATTGCCTTAGGGCTAAGGGGGTAAAACTCAACCCCGAGAAGTGGTGTTCGGAGTCCCTTGAGGCATGCTTTTGGGCTTCATTGTCTCTCAGCGGAGCATTGAACCCAACCCTGAGAAAGTCTCGGCCATCACTTGGATGGGACTGATCCGGGACCTAAAGGGGGTACAGAGGTTCATGGGATGCCTGGCATCCCTTACCCGATTCATCTCTTGCCTCGGCGAGAAGGGCTTGCCTCTGTATCGGCTCCTAAGGAAGTCCGAACGCTTCTCGTGGACCCCTGAGGCTCAAGAAGCCCTCGACAGGCTGAAGGCATCACTCACTCATGCCCCCATTCTCACACCGCCCATAGATGGTGAGCCCCTCTTCCTGTATGTAGCTGTGACGACCCAAGTGGTCAGCGCGGTGATCGTTGTCGAAAGACAAGAGGAGGGCCATGCTCTGCCTGTCAAACGGCCGGTGTACTACATCAGCAAAGTGTTATCTGAAACCAAGACACCCTATCCGCAGATCCAGAAGCTGCTATACGTGATGGTCTTGGCTCGGCGCAAGCTGCGCCACTACTTCGAGACCCACCCCGTCACTGTGGTCTCATCTTTCCCTCTGGAAGAGATAGTCCGCTACAGGGAAGCCGAGGGTAGAATTGCCAAGTGGTCCGTGGAGCTGATGGGAGAAACTCTCACTTACGCGCCTCGCAAGGCGATCAAGTCCCAAATCTTGGCCGACTTCGCCACTGAGTGGATGGACACTCAGTTGCCCCCGCCACAAATCCAAGCTGAATGCTGGACCATGTACTTCGACGGGTCGGTGATGAAAACCGGCGCCGGCGCCGTTCTCCTCTTCATCTCACCCCTCGGAGAGCACATGTGCTACGTAATACGCCTACACTTCCCTGCATCCTACAACATGGCGGAGTACAAGGCCCTCTTCAGTGGCCTTCGCATCGCCATCGAGCTCGGCGTCAAGCGCCTCGACGTACGCGGTGATTCTCAGCCCGTCATCGACCAAGTGATGAAGGAGTCTAGCTGTCACGACCCAAAAATGGAGGAATACTGCAACGCAGTACGCCGCCTCGAAGACAAGTTCGACAGTCTAGAACTCAACCACGTCCTGCGAAAGTACAATGAGGATGCCGGCGAATTAGCCAAGATCGCGTCCGGGCGGACCACCGTCCCCAAGAACATCTTTGCTCGCTACATCACCAAGCCCTCCGTCGAATTCAAGGATCCGGCGGAACCGGGCCCCTCGAACGCCGAGCTCCCCGGTGGGAACCCCTCGGTGGATGAGGCCGAGCCCATGGACTCTGACTTCGAGACCTCCTCTATGGACGAGGCCGAAGCAATGGAGATCGACGAGGCTCCAGTTTGTCAAGACTGGCGCGACCAATACCTCGAATGGATTAACCGAGGGGTGATACCCTCGGACCGTGCACAGGCGCGATGCATCACTAGGCGACCCAAATCTTTCATCATGATCGATAGAGAGCTGTACAAACGCAGTCCCTCGGGCATCTTACAATGCTGCATCCCGATCCCCGAGGGCAAGGAGCTGATCCAGGACATCCACGCCGGCATTTGCGGTCAGCATGCCGCACCGCGCACCCTCGTGGATAACGCATTTCGGCAAGGCTTTTACTGGCCCACCGCAGTCGCCGACGCCACCGACGTCGTGTGGACCTGTGAGGGTTGCCAGTTCTACACCCGGAAGACGCACCTCCCGGCCCACGCTCTGCAGACCATCCCCATCACGTGGCCGTTTGCAGTGTGGGGACTGGACCTCGTTGGCCCGCTGCAGAAGGGGCCCGAGGGCTACACTCACTTGTTGGTGGCAATCGACAAATTCTCCAAGTGGATCGAGGCTCGACCCATCAGCAAGATCAGATCCGATCAGGCTGTTCTGTTCTTTACTGACATTGTCTTCAGGTTTTGGGTCCCGAATTCAATCATCACCGACAATGGCACCTAGTTCACAGGCAAGAAATTCTTGGTGTTTGTGACAGCTACCATATACGCCTGGACTGGTCAGCTATGGCGCACCCACAGACGAATGGGCAAGTGGAACGTGCCAATGGCATGATTCTCTATGGCCTCAAGCCAAGGATCTTCAACAAGCTGAACAAGTTTGGCCGGAGGTGGCTCATGGAGCTACCCTCGGTTATCTGGAGCCTGAGGACAACCCCAAGCCGAGCCACGGGCTTTACCCCATTCTTCCTCGTCTATGGTGCCGAGGCCATGCTCCCCACGGACTTGGAGTATGGGTCATTGAGGCTCAAGACATATCAAGAGCAGCAGAACTAGCAAGCCCGCGAGGACTCGCTGGACCAAGTGGGCGAGGCTCGAGACGTGGCGCTCCTGCACTCTACGCGTTATCAGCAGTCCCTGCGAAGATACCAAGCGCAGAGGGTTCGATGCCGAGACCTCAACAAGGGCGACCTGGTGCTGAGGCTTCGGCAGGACAACATGGGATGCCACAAGCTATCACCACCGTGGGAAGGCCCATACATCATCACCGAGGTGCTCAAGCCTGGCTCGTACAAGCTGGCGAACGAAAACGGCAAAGTCTTCACCAATGCTTGGAACATACATCAGCTACGTCGCTTCTATCCTTAGAGTTCCAAGCTATTTGTACATCGCTTGTACTCGTATTTACGATTTCCCGAAACAATAAAGGAGTATGCTTTACTTGTTTATTTTTTGGGACCTTTCCGGACCCTCGGGGGCTCGGATGCGCACGAACACTGAGGTACGCCTGGCTTTACCCTCAGCAAAGCCAAGTCTCCCTCTGGGGCTACTACGGGGGGAACCCCCGAATGTCCCCAATAAATTGCCAACATTTTTTCGAGAAATTTCTGTATCTAAGTTTCTCGTATACTTAGAAAGCTAGACGCAAGGCGCAAACAACTAAGGAACAGGATCGGCCGAGCCGCGGGACCGCCTACGCCTCCGGGATATGGCATCCCCACTCACCTCCCTACGCCTAAGTCATTTGTGAACGTGAACTTCCTCGCTGAAAGCTATCTAAGTCACATACGAGAACACGGAAATAGAGTAAAAAAATGAGGGCTCCAACGCACAAGGCCTCGATCGGCCACACTGTCGATTTACATCAACGGATTTCTTAATCCAAAAGTACGATTACGATAAAGTACTAACTTATTACATGGGCTCCGAGGCCCAGACTTCCTACAGGTTATCATCCCCCCTTGCGGGTCTTCAACAGCATCAAATTCAGCTATAGACCCCAACGACACCCTCTGGAGGTCCATGATGTAGTGCATCGAGGCCACGGCAAGGGCTCGTAGGATGCCTAGGCGGAAGGTGCTCTTGGCGTGCTCGGTGATCCGGCCACCTAGCGCTCGCAGGCGGCTGATCACCGAGCTACCAGACACGACGTTGTCCCCCTCGAGCTCCTGGCACACGCTCACGGCAGTCCGCTCCAGTTCAGCGTATTCAGCCTGTACCGCCATGAGCGCGGTGTTGACAGCCTCCTTCGCCGTAGCCTCGTCCGCCACTTTCTGCCTCAGCTCTGCTCAGAGGAACCAAGATAAGCTGCGATAAATTAGAATCAAACAACAGCGAAATCTTGAGTACTGTTGATGCTTCTTAAAGCGCCAATTTACGTACCGCAAGCGCACGGATCGTGTAGCTTTTCCCTTAGAGTATTCCCCCAAGGTTTATCAATCCACGAAACAAGTGTATTACTATGCTTAACTAAGCACTAATGATGTTGGTAAAAGATCTATATTGAGTGTTTGAGTGTGAAATAGATCTAATCTAACCAATCTAATCTAATCTAGACTAGTGAGCAATGGTAAGTGTGTGCACAAGATATGAAGATCATTTGTCCATAGGGTCTAGGATCACTAGAGATGTAATCGCCAAGCAACAAAGAACGGATCTAATCTACCAAAGGTGTGTTCCAAGATCAAAACCTTTCCCTCCCGCATACTGTCACTACACGAGGATAATTGGTAACAAATCAACAAGCACACGATAGTTGATGTAATCTTAGTAAACCATGCAAGAGCAAAGCAAACCCAAAGCCAAGTCGCGAACTATTAAGCATCAAAGCATCATTAACAAGAATCGTGATAGATCAATCTCATAAAGGATTAGGCAATTACAACTCAAGATCTCCTTACAACCCCATGAACAAATGAGGACTTTACCCCATGAAGCTAAGCGAAGCGTAGTCGATCATGGTGGTGAAATATCCGACAAGGGATGGATCCCTTGCTGTCCTCCAACTTGCAGCGGCGCCGAGGGACGATGAGGCCTCCGGTGTCGCCTTTCTCTTGTGTCTAACTCGAATGTATCTCTGGATGCTCTTCTCTAGATCCTCTAGATGCCCCCTCTTTGATGGCGGCTTCGGGGTATTTATAGGCAGATATGGTCTGTGGTTTTGGTAAAACATAGATTAGGGTTGACGCATACTTCGTGCTGAAGAAAACTGAGACCGATTGGGCTCCGAAATGGGCTAGGCCGGCCGGCCCAAGGGCTCCAGGCCGGCCGGCCTGGGCCCTTTCTGGCCACTTTCGGTCCCATCTTTCTCATCTTAGCCCAGTTGTAACCATGCGTCAAAACATCTCCGAAAATTTCCAATTTCCTGTCAAAATGCAACATGCTCCAAAATCCAGGACAAAATCGAAAACGGTCAAGTTCGGGTGCCAAGTGGCGGGTTAGTACATGAATCATCCCGAAGAATTTACCAAAACAACTCCTAATCATATAGTAAAATGGGTACTTAAGGAGCGCCAACAAGTACTTACCCGCGATTAACCATTGCGCCTCATCCTGCTGGATCCGTGCGGCTTCCTGGTGCGCGGACAGGGAGTCCCCCTTCTCCTTGAGGGCGGTCTCGGTGTTACACACTGCCATTTCCTTCTCCTCGAGGGCTCTGCCCTTCTCCTCGAGGGTCCCGGTCAGCGTGGTGACGGTTGCCTTCTCGCGCTGGAGCTCGGCCTCTTTGTGCTGGAGCTCGGCCTTGTAACACCCGGTTTACAAAAGGACATAAACCGAGCAATCATATACGTGCTAGGATCAAGTCACACGTATATACAACAGAATGAACAGTATATCACAACACATATCATGTAAAAAGATATAATAAAGCGAGTACGAATGTTATTTATTACATGAATGACAAAAATATCTGATACAGCGGAAGCGTAAAACATATACGTAAACTCTCATCGAAGTTGGGCACCACAGGGACGTCGACTGGGAGATGAACGCCTAGAAGTCCTCGTACTCCTGGTAGCTCTGGGTGAACTCCCTCGCATCGGCAGGAACTGAGCAGTAGTAGAGTATCCCAAAAAAAGAACAAGAGGAAAAAGTAGAGGAGGCAAGTGTGAGTACACAACTTGTACTCAACAAGTATAACACAAACTATGAGGCTCTAAGGTTGGCTGACTCAACTGCATTAGCTTTTAAGTCTTAGCAAAATTTTATTAAAGCTAATTACTACAAGTTGATGAATTACCATAAACCCAGTTACATAATAATTAATCAAAATTAATTATGAACTACTGAGGACCAAACCAAACCAAACCACCCGGGGAACCCCCCTAATCAAAGGAAGATAACCCCACTAATCAAAAGGAGGATCTGAGCCGCTCATGACCGTGAGCACGGCTAGTATACCAGTTTTACACTCTGCAGAGGTTGCACATCTTTACCCACAAGTCGTGAGCTACGCTAGTTGTTCATCACACTTCTATAGGTGAGATGACTAGCAAACTCACTACAAGGCCATTACAAAGAATCTCGTTGGTAAGGTGTAACCGCAAAGAGTTGGATCAGCGATGATGGGGCCCACCACACAGGGGTACAAGACACGAATCACAGACCAAGCCGGAGGAGCAGGGACCATTGAAGCTTACCACCCTTGCCCCGCAGGTAAGTTACTCCAAACCAAAAAGACCTAATTTGTAAGCCAAGACTGTCCCATTCCAGTCTTGTGGTAGCGCTGTTGTCCCAGGTTGTCACTCTATGAACCGGTCCTTAGGGAGAGTGGCCAACCAAGCACTAAGCACCGTGTTGGCCCCCTAAACTATGTTTCTAGAAAAACCAATTTTTAACGAGACGTGAGCCACTCAAGCACAGATCACAAAGGGCCACTCCCAGAATTAAGTTGCATATACCATTAATCAAATTAATTAAAAAGGACCAAGTGTGTTATAGCGCAGCAACCTAGCACAACTAACCAAAATGCAACCCAAGGGATATATATATAAAGGATATAAAGTGGCTAGGAAAATCCTTATAGGCATACAATATTAAAATGCAGTATGAAATTGTATTAAAAGTGATGGGTGTTGTTCATGTTATACTTGCCTTCCTCAAAGTTCTCCTGCTGCTCAAACTGCTCTGAAGACGGTGGCTGCTCCGGGTACTGGTACTGATGCTCCTCCGGTAGCTCAACGTCTACTCACGAACACATGGCCAAAAACAAGGCAACAACATAAACATACGTGCAAACAAAGGCTAACACTAAGAAACAGTACAACAATACATGAAAACAACAAACAATACTAAACTAGAACTATTCTACGCGTTACAATGATCACGTGGACATAAAGAACACCTAAAACAGAGATAGAATGCGAAAACTAGGCCCAAAACAAGGTTCATGGACTAAACTGCGAGAAAAACTGAGCTACAAGGGGGTTCTGGGCAAAAACCAGGGACCTATACATAATTAAACTATAGATCTGGGGTCTGACATGCAAAACCGGTGGGTCTGGACTACGGGTTCTAAACTGGGAAAGTTTAGGGGTAATTAAACAGGGCCTGGATTTAATTATTTTTGAACTAACTGGACGGCGGGTTGATTACTAGAAACTATAGGGGCTCTTTAGCAAAACTCGCAGTGTTGACCGGTATCTGATTTGTTTGACTTTGGGCTGACCGGATCTGAGCCGCAGGATCCCGATCCGACGGTTGAGAGGGGGGGCGTGAGGAGCCGCGGCGGCGTGACTCGCCGGAGCTCTGCTCCGCGGCGGCGCTTCACCGGAGTAGGTCAAACTCGGCCTTCCCGGGGTCAAATCGACTAGGGCTCGGGTCAGGAGGGCTCTACGCAGCATGAGTAACCCACCTGAGGCAACAGAACGGTGGATTGGAGCTCAGGGCGTGGTGCTCGATGGCGATGGCGGCTCTGGGCAGCGAGGTCTTGCCGGAGTGCGCGCGTTCGCGCCGTTCTGGGAGCAAAAGAGGCTGTGAATGTGCGCAAGGCTAACGTAAGCCGAAATGAGGCTTGCGCGGGGCTGTGCTGCTCTGCAGGAAGTCCGACACGGCAGAGCTGCGGTGTGTGCCACCGGCGACCGGTGTTCCGGGCACTGGAGCGGCCCACGTGCCAGGATTTCTAGCGCAAAACCCAGAGGGGGTCGAAGTGGTGCTCACCAGGGGCTCAGGACGGCGGACACGTGATGCAGGGAGGCCGGCATCGAGGTCCGACGGCGAGGGAACGGCCGGCGCTCATGGAAGTGGACGTCGAGGTGTGCTCCGGGCATCCTGGTCCCACGGGTGGATGCGTGGCATCTCTACGAAGCAGTACAAGGGGTCAGGGATGTCCAGCGATCAACGGCGGTGAGGGATTGCGACGGTGGGCCGAGTTACCTGCGGCAGTGCTGCGGTGAAATTCCGGCACGTGCAGGGCCGGGGTCGGGGAAGGAGGCCTCGGGGAGATGCCTGGGCGCACGGCGAAGCTGTTGCGCAGCTCTGGAGGGGCTAGGAGGCCGCGGAGCAGCGTGGCCGTGGTGGCGCAGGGGCTCTGTGCGGCGGAGCAAGGCGGGCGTGTGGCTAGGGTTTGGGTGGAGGCTGCGGGGTGGAGATGAGGGTGCAGGGGGGAGGCCGGGGGTGTTTAAAGGAGGGGATCCGGATATCTCGGCATGCGGGCTCGATGGTTAACACGGCGAGGATCACGGCCGGTGATTCGGGAGGCCGTTGCGCGAGGTAGCCGGCGAACATGTCAAGTGGGCCCAGCGTGGCAGCGGCACAGAGCGAGGACGGGCGAGCGTGCTATGGGCTGGCTTGCGCCACCAGGTGGGGTCGGCGTGGCAGCGGCTCTGGGTGACGGTTAGCGCAGGGTCACATCCGCGGGCAAGGCGTTGCGGCTGACTGGGTCGTGCGAGCTGAGCACGGGGTGAGGGAGTTGGGCCACTAGCACTGGACTAGGCCGGGGAGTGGGAGAGGAGGAGGAGGCGACTTGGGCCGCGCTGGGCCGTGCTGGAAGAGGAGGAGGAGGCGGGCTGGGCTGCGGAGCGGGGTTGGGCTGGGTTTTGGGTTGGGTTTTCTTTCCCTTTTCTATTTCCTTTCCTTTCTCTTTTCTCTATTTCTTTTCCAAACTACACCCAAATCTATTTGAATTCAAACTAAATTTTAAATTCAAACCCTATGCATTCAAACAAAATAAAACCATGCACCAGCATGAATGCAACAACAAGTTTAAACCTAGAAAAATTTTAATTACTTGTGAAACTAAATTAGATTAAATACAAGACTAAGCATATAAAACCTTAGAAAATTAAATAAAGCCAATTAAATTTATTATTAAATGCTGAAATTTAAATTAGAGTGTTATAGGCCTCCTTCTGCTCAAGCGCCGTCCTCACACGCTGCAGCTCGGCAGTTTGCGCCTCGGCCTCCTGAGCCTTCTGCTCCGCCGCGGCCTTCTGGACGTCGCGCTCACCGGCGGTCCGTGCCAGCTCCTCCTCTAGCACGTGCTGGCGCGCTCCCAGGCTGGTCAACTGGGTGTTGGTGTCGATAGTCCGAAGCACCAGGTCGGCATTGTACTGCCCAAGTCAGCGCATTTGGGAGTATAGCTATGTCAGCTCGGCGCTCTTTCTGCGCAAAAGTCCCTTAGCTGCTGCAAGTGGAAGAGTGTGAGTAAAGTACATGAAAACAAAACCGAACACGAGCAATTCCTAGGGAAAGGCGCTTACGTCGCTGATCTTGAAATCCGTCGTTCCATGGAGCTCCAAGGTGCGGTTGAGGTGGTCCTGAATCTTAGAGCCGACCTCGAACTGCGCCTTCCAGACTGCTTCCTCCTCCTGCTCGTTGCGGAGAAACTCCAAGGGGACCCCGGACTGGATGATCGCCCCGTGACGGGGCCCCTCGAACGTCCTCGCGCTGAGCATCTCCTCGGAGGCCGACACGAACTCGGAGATCTAGTCGGCGGTGCTGGCAGCAGTAGCAGGGTCGATGTCCCTCGAGTCCCCGAACTCGTCGCTGCTCTCCGGCAGTTGCACCACCGGCACCACGTTCACCGGCGCCATTTGCGCCGTCACCGCTGCAACAACACCCTCGTCCCCAGCCCTTGCAGGATCCAGGACACAGGTTTCCTCCATTGCCGGCGCCCTTGGCGCCGACTCCTCCATGACACTCTCGACCCTAGCCCTCGAGGGCTCGAGGACAAAGGTCTCCACCTCTCTTTGGCTGGCGGGGCGCTCCTGTGCGCCCCCACCAGCTCCTTCCCCCGCAACCATTTGAGCAGCGCTATCTGCATCGCCCTGACCGGCCTCGATTTCGACATCTGGCCGGGTGGCGTCATTCGCGCCGCCCCGGCCGACCTCCCCCTCGGTGTCAGCCTGAGCGGCTGGTACAACGCCGCTCTGGCCGCTGTCGCCCCCTTCTGGGCCTGTTGGGCCTCCTGGAGCTTCGCGGCCTCTGCCACTATGTCCACTACGGGCAGGGGCTGCGGCGCCGTGTGCAGTGTTGCGCGTGCCCCGGTCTTGAGGGCCTTGGTCGGCGCAAGCTGGGCCGCATCCCTAGCAATGGCCCCAGAACTGGGTGATTGGGGAAGAAGCGCTGAAGTCAGCAGGGTTTGGGGGTCGATTAAAGAAATGTGAAGGATAAAATCAAGATTGCTTACCCTGACCGGGCGCTCATGCCGCTCCTCCGGGCCTGCGGCACACTGACACCTCCCGATGACTGGCCCAAGGGTGCCACCGTCGGGTCAACCTTGCACCTCGTGGCCGTCTGTGCGGGCGTCTCCGCGGACCCGCCGCCACCCGTCGACACCGTGGGTGTTGACGATGCTTAAGTGCCATTTTCACCCGTCAACTATACTCAATAATAAAGGAAAACTACATGCCTTACTCACATATTTGTATCACTAACCTCGCTCCACATTTGTTTTCGAGTTTTGTATATTTCAGATGAGCAAGAGCGGAATAAGAGGAAAACACGCAGCAGACGCCACATAACTACGCAGAATATCGCATCCGGTGTCACACCCTTACAAAGAGGGCCCACATGTCAGAGGAAACGGGGCTTCCACGCAAGATGCACTAGAGGATAAGGATAAGATCCAACGAATCAACCACCCAGCAAAGGATCAGCATGAACGGCTGGCAGGTGGGGTCGGCCGACCCCTAGGGTCGGCCGAACCTAGCCTGCAACGTGTCCAGGTGCATCTCGAGGTGTCACGGCCAAGGCACCTGATCACCTTCCATATATGCGTTGGTGGGAAACCGACCTCCAAGTAGTGTAAATAGGGCCTCTCTCCCCCCCTCTCAACACACACACACTTCATTCCATTCTCTCCAAGAAGGATGTCCTCTCTCTTGCTCTCTTAGATAGGTAGTGGAGCTAGGCTAGTTCTCTTTAGCGAGCAAGTCGTCATTGGAGTCATTGAGCAATCCTCGGCTCCTGGTATGGCTTTGTATCCAATTTGTCAGACTTCTATTCATAATATAGAGTTCTGCCATGGTTGCTTTACTATCTTAATAGTTTATCAATCCATGCTTAGATCGTTCATAAGTTATGCTACGGTCTTGGTTAGGCCAAATGATCCGGGTACGGATTGAGGTTCATTGTGCTTTCGGGCTTGCTGTAGTGTTTTACTCGTCCATCCGAAGGGTGGGAGACCTGGGGGCACTAGAGTAGTGACTTCATACACGAGCGTGGTGCTCGGGTATGCGGGATCCTTCGGATATGACTGTGCTCCACGGTGTGACTGGGGTAGACGGCAGGTGGTGACAGCCCTGTTCATCCGGCGTAACAGCGGTGTTGCATTTAGCGTACTCCCCGATGTTCGGGTTCGGTGTAGGAGTTCATGCAAATAGGTAACGGGACTGGATGTACTCCGGTACGGGACCTTCTCCCCGCTATCCCATTTTCCTGGCACCTGTAGTCCTAACCATGATCTAACATGACCCCAGCTTTGGATAGAAGCACTAGGACACCTAACCTAGCCTAAGCTCCAGCTGACTTGACGTAGGATAGAGTAGTTCTTTGTTTTATAGTTTCTCTCCTTTATTCCTTCCTCTTGGAATGTGGATGTGTGCTGTGTCACATTACCCTTGCTTATTCTTTATTTGTACTTACCCCTGTTAGAGAATTGCATATTACTTGAGGCACAATGTCATGGTTAAAGTTGAGTACAATACCTTTGCCGCTGCCATCCTTTAGGACACAAATAAATGATGATACCCTTACTCTCCGGTTGAAATGCTACAATGGTATATCCGTGCGCTTGCGGATCCATCTGTAATCGTATTGATTATACCACGAGAGTGGCACCCCTTGGGTGCAGTTGCTAGGATGGGTTCGGCGCCCTCATTTCTAGTGATTGCACTAAGGACCGCCAACAGGCATTTCTGGCGCTGTTGCTAAGGATTATCCATTCCTAGAGATTGCGCTAAGAAATGTCAACAGCGGGCGCGGGTGTCCTCCTACCCATCGCCGGCGGGGGCGACCTCTGCCCCATCACGGGTGTGGACGATCTCCTACCCGCTGCCGGCATGTGCGACCTTCGTCCCACCGCCAGCGCGGGCGACCTCCGCTCTGTCCTCGCGGGGGGTGGACCCACTAGTGATCCCGATGAGAGCCTCACCTCACCCAGCGTCACTGCGGCATCCTCGTCACCAGCCCCTCGATAGACCGGCGGGGAACCCGCGCCTGTCGCCGCCTCATTGTCGTTCGAGAAGTTGAGCTCGGCGTCCGAGGAGTCCTCCTCCTCCTACTCGTTGGACTCGGGCGTGGTGGGCCGCAGCTTCCCCTCCGCGCGTGCAATCTTGCACTCTTTCCCGTGCTGTTTCTTCCTCTTCCTCTTCCTGGCGGTGGCAACCTCCGCCGCGTCCTTCTGCTTTTTCATCGCCTCTCCGTGCAGGCGGTTGATTTCGTGTTCCTTCGGGACCGGAGGCTTCAAGGTGTAGCCCTTGCAGCTCGACCCCTACAAACGCAACCAAGTCAGGATCAAGAAGTGGGGAGAGGAGTAGCACAAATCGACAACGAATTGAAACTTGAACTCACCACATAACAGTACCTCGTCTCGGGGCGCATCTTGATCTCCCGGAGATCGTTTGGGTTGTCGGGGAACTCCGCCACTGCGTTCTTCACCCTCCGGGCAGCGACGTCACGGGGGAGCAGCACGTACGATGTCCTCGAGCCCGCGCTCGAGGCTTCGGGGGTGAAGTCGAAAATGGGCAGATTCCTCTCCATGAGAGGAATCACCCTCTGCCGGTGGAAGTTCGCGATGACGGCCTCCGCCGTCAACCCCTTCCTCGCCAGATGCCATAATGCGTTGGTGAGCACCTCGAGCCTGGCCTGATGTGGTGGGGGTGTACCCCCCAGTCCCACTTCTCCGGCCTCTCCCAGAGCACCTTGTTGGTGAACACCGGGAGCCGGTTGCCGAAGTTGCGTAGGTAAAACCACCCTCGAGTCCACCCGACGTTGTTCGTCGTCATCCTGTTGGGGATGTACAAATTCTTCCGGGTCGGGCACAAGTGGAGCATCAGACTGCCGGCGTGGGCGAACCTCTTCGGCTGGCCCCGCATGTTCTCGATGTAGATCTCGCCACGGAACAAATGGATCCACAGATCCCAGTGCACCTCGATCCCCAGGTACCCCTTGCTGACGGCGACGAAGACCACCGCCTGCGAGATAGAGTTGGGGCCGAAGTTGTGCAACTCCACTCCGTAGTATTCGCACAGCGCCCACATGAATCTGCTGACGGGGACGCCGAATCCCCGCTCGAAGAGCCGCACGAGGCTCACGACGTAGCCCTCGTGCGCTTTCCTCCGACCACGGGGGAATCCACGCCGGCCACTCCGAGTTGATGTTCACCGGCAGCAGCTTGTCGGCGACCAACTGCTCCAAGACCGCCGCGGTGGCGGTGGACCTCCCCCACGACAATGGCTCCTGGATGTCCGACATCGCTTCGAACAGCCAGGGAACACGAGGAACAAGCTCTACGCTGGCTAAGGTGCGCTTTCGCTCTCTCCTTCCTCCTCTTGCTCTCGGCTCTGGGCTCAGGATGCAGGGGAGGCGGAGAAGGCAGGGGAGACAAATGCAAATAGGCCAGGTGACCCAAACAATCCCCTCTTCCTCGCTTTTATCCATCAAGATGGATGGATTCGCCGCCGTGGCCAAAATCCACTGCATTGAATGCGGTAGATTTTGCTGTCACCGATAGCTGGGCCCCACGACTGCGGAGTCCCCCATGCGTGCACTTGGCAATAATTACGGCGCGGTAACCGACGGGCACAGTGCGACTGTAGCACTGTTCCATCCCTCAGCCGCCACCCACACCTCTTCGCCTACCCGAGGCAGCCGCCTGAAATGGCACGCCCGCATTGCACCGCATGTACCGGGCCACGTCACCCATGACCGGCAGAAGACCCGCGCGCACGACCTGCGACTCCGCGCCGTTTGCAAATCGTGACGTAATATTTTTCTTTACTGATCAGGGGTTCGAAGCCTGGCCCGTCGAGGGTTCGACAGGCGCCCCAGATCGCAGGAGTCAGGGACTGCATGGATGTGCCGTACAAGCTACCATCGAACACGGAGTTCGAGACATCCTACGCAATGTTCAAGGCCAGTCGAGGGTGCTGTTGACGCTCCTTAGCGCCCCCGATTTATATACCGCAAGCGCACGGTTTTGTGTAGCTTTTCCCTTAGAGTATTCCCCCAAGGTTTATCAATCCACGGAACCAAAGAGACAAGAAACAATCTACTAGCATAGAGATTCCTTTGTGTTGATGTGGTGTAAAATGAATCTAATCTATTAAAATCGACAAACACCGAAGGTAGCAAGAGAAAGTTAGAGATAACCAATCTAGATCACCTAGATCATGCATATGTTGTAGTTCCAGCTAGATGTAGTGAAGTAAGATAGATGTGAATCTCAATGAAAAGCATCTTTAAACTCAAAATCTCCAATCCGATCCCTCGATACCCCACCTACTTAGTGGCAACGGCCTGTCATGACGCCACCCCTTTCGACAAAAATACCCTGAAGCAAGTCGAACCCCCTTTGGTAGTTCTGCCATGAACCTCTAGCCACCATGACTACAAGATCATGCTAAGCGATCTATCTCGATAATAGATCTAGGATGAAGCAATCCCAAAGAAAAGAACGAAATCGAAAGAGAGAACATGGTCGCTAAACATTCAGAATCACAAATAACTTCACCATGAATGATTGTACATCACAAGATCACAACCGGGGCCCTACCTTGATCTTGATGGTCCTAGCTCCAGAACTCTGACGTGGTCTTCCTTGCAAGCTTCCCACGTCGGCTAGGGCAAACCCTAGACAACTAGCACGACCCTCGGCTCTCCGAGAGGTGTCCCTCTATCTTCTCTGCTCCTTGGCGTCGTCTCCCGAATTGATTTCTACATGAACCTTGGGGAGGGGTCTTTAAATAGCCTCAGGAAACCCTAGGTCAAAGGGGAGGTCGAACCGACCTAAAAAAGGGCTGGGCCAGCTGGCCCAATGGGCCTAGGCCGGCCGGCCTAGCTCATTCCTTTGCTGTCTCGTGTTCTTCTTTCTCCCCAAGTCTCCTGGAATCTTCAAGAGTTTATGTCTTTCACGATTGCACCCCATTAGAAGTCGTTATCTTCGAGATTTCTTCGAGGAAAAGGATAGGATGGAAAATCCTTCCTTAAATATCTCTTTACTTTGCTTAGCCCCGAAGTATCTTGATCTTATCTTGTGGGCTTCGTCCTTTGGGCTTCATTGGAGGGTGGATGTGCATGAATGGGCCTCTAATCATCTTAGCCTTCGATCCTTTGTTCGGGTTTTGGCCTTTGTCTTTCTTCGTGTCATCGCATGATCGTGGGCCTCGCCATTTCATGCTCCAAAATTGGTCAAAAATCTACAAAAACGAAGTACCTCCAAAATATATATGCAAACGCGAAAACGACCAATAATTGGGCCGAGGTCAGGATGGTTAGTGATTCTGATATTAAATTCATGCCTTTATCAAATTTAAATAGGGGATAAAATGGATACATAAGGTGCGCCAAAAGGTGCCTAGCAGGGGGATCCCATCGAGGGAGAGCATCGAGCCCTCGGACCCTATCAAATGGGTCCGAGCCCCGCCTAGCGAACCTTTGCGAGCGCTTTATGTGACGTGTCCATGGACCACGAGCCGACCCTTATCGAATGGGGCACGGACGTCCACTTGAACCACCCAATAACAGCTTACTGAAGCAGCCATAGCTCGCGGCCCGGGCATGGGTAGCATGGTGCGCTTCACCCCTCCTCCCTTCAGAAGGGCGACGAGGGTCGTAATCAAAGTCGAGGGTCCCCTGAACGCCTTCACATAGGCCGGGGCTCGGGGGCTCCTCGCACACCGTAGCTCAGGCCGTACCCTCGAATGGATCAACAACCGTCGATTGTGAAGCTCCGCGTGTTTAGCCAAAACCACCACTCCTAACGCGCGCCCGCCAGATGGTTCAACAGGACCCCGAATCGCTGTGCCAGCACAAAAAACGTCGAGGCCGGCTGAAAGGAACGCTGATGCCGGCTGAAAAGGAAGCTGAGCAGCCTCCCCAATAAAGCAACCACACAGGGCGACGTTTATAGCCCTTGGACGAGTGCAAACACTCATCCAAGGCCTCGGGGGCTACACTGGCGAGTGCGCTAACGCGCCCCCACGGAGGAAACTTCACACATTCAAGGATCAAAATCCTCTGCAGACCTACACGAACGCCCTCAGCAGTACAATGGCGACATGCCCAGTGGCAGCGCCATGGTGCTCGAGGCGACTATGATCTGCATAGGCAATTCGGAGTGGCCACCTCACTGCTTCTCCAGCGACAAACCCCGACCCTGGATCAGACTCCTCCAACAATGCTCTCCGGAGCACCATTGCGCCCCCGCCGGGCAAACCAAGACGACCGCGGTCAGTACTCGAGCCACACCCTCGAAGGGTTAAGCCTCTGCAGGGCTGATGCTCGCCTTTAAACCCTCGGTCATCCTCTCCGCGAAGAAGAAGGAGACTTCATTGCTCTTTGTAAACAAAGATTACAAAGGGTTACCGGCTCGAAGCCGTCTAAAAGTACAAACGCATTGCCACTTGCGTGGCAATTTTCCCTGTCTTGGGGAGGAGCGAGCGCCGATGAAGAGCACTGAGTCCTTGGCCGACATTATGACCAGGCTGCTCGGGATTGCGAGGAATAGCCCCTAGACTGCACGGGTCCGAGGGGATGCCCTTCTCGCAAGCTTTCTTCGAGCGTCTCCTCCACCGAAGACCTTGCAGGGGCCAAGCTGGCGGACAGCACCCTCTGCACCACCTCCCCGAGAGCGACATTGTCGCCAAGAGGGACGATGCGAAGAACGGCCGCCAAACCTAGCGCCGACGCCATGGTCAGGCATCTCAACGACCCTTCAGGCTGAGGGACATCACAGGGGCAGGGTCCCACAGGCCCAATGTTCTTCTGCTAATCCCACTGAAGCCAAGGGATGGTGAGCACGCCCTCTCCAGTGGACCTTGCCTCTGTGACCCCCGCCGCTCGCAAGAATTCTTCTAGCACCAAAGCCTAAAGAAGCCAGGCCACCCCATCCGGGGGACGGCCGTGAAAGGCAAAGGAACACATTACCAGACTTAGGCGAAGCTAGAAGTAAGAGCAGGGAAGTTGGAGAGGAAAAGGAGTCCCACGACCCCTATTTATAGCTGCGTCGGGTGCCAAGCCTTAAGCCTGTCGCACGGGGAAGGCTTGGAACGCCTGTGATGGTGCGGCACCCCACGAGCGAAAGATGCCCTCAGTTACCGTGCCGAGATGTGACCAGACAGGGCAAAGCCAAGCCCTTGGACGCTAAGCAGTGCAGCATCGGCGCTGGCCGACTGTCCTCAAACGGCGCGTCGCAAGGCAACTAGGGAAAGCAGGGCTGAGACCCTGAACGCGGGACAGCGCGGCATTAGCACCGGCTGCAGAGCAGCAGTCACCATCATGACCCTGGCCTGCTCAGCACGCTGACGCACATCGTCACCCCAAAACAAAACAAGAAGGGGCGCGCACCTCGGAGTACTTTTTCTGTAGGCGCACTACCCCGACCGACGAGTTGTCATGTCCACCAGGCAAGCGCCCGAACGCGCCCGGCGGGAACGCAACGCCGATCGATCACATCAAGGGGTAAAATTGCCAAAATACCCTTTGGCCGAATCCCCTGACTCGACCAAAGGCTCGGGGGCTACTGTCGGGTACCATGATTAGGGGCGCCCTAATCAGGGGACTAAAATCGCCCTAAAAACGCAACACATGCTGGGCAACCGGGCCCACAAAGGCCTACAGCCTCCTTCCAATCTGGAAGAAAGGAAAGGACTCAAAGAAGCCCAATATGCGGCCCACGTACTCAGTGCGGCCCATCCGCACCCCCTCGAACCCGCGGGGCGATCTCCGACTCGCCCGAGGGCTCCCCGCTGAGACCGTCGACCGCGCCCCGTGTCTCTGCCTCGCTCGAGGGTAGCGAGACTACCATCAGGGGAGCGGATCATCTCCGCCTCGCTCGAGGCCACCCCTCCGCTCACCCGCCCGTCGTACGGAGGCATTAAATGCCAACCACTCCTCCATAGCGCCCGGGTCAGACGGCATCAGGCCGCCATTCCCCACAGTGGCTGTGACCGGAGTCCCGTCCGCCAACTCCGGTCACTGCTCCTCCATTCCGTACGTAGTGGCGACACTGTGGGAACCTGCGACGCAGTGCAGGACATGCTCAGAGTGGCCACCTCACTGCTCCAGCCACTGTACTGCCAACTCCCCATACCTCCTTCGTACTTTCCCCTCCGCGGAGCCCTCGAACGGCATGGGCATGACCCTCGGAAGCGGCTTTGGCCTTGACCAGGACAAGACCCTGGCCAGCAGGACCCTCAGAACGTCGCCACGCCATGCCTGGAGGACGGTACCCCCTACAGCAACGACCACGCCGCCCGCTGGAGCTACAAGGATGCCGGCGCGATCTCCGAAAGGCCAAGGACGACACCCAGGGCGACTGCCACGCCAGGCGCCATACCCCACAGTGTACTTTCCATAGTGCTTGACCACTGCACCCCCGCAATTCGGGGAGAAGACGACGACTTTCATGATCTCCTATGCATGTACAACGGCCCTCCTTGTGTCTATAAAAGGAGGAGGCGGGCTTTATCTTGGCGGGGGGTCCATCCAGTAGAAACAACACTCAGCACTACTCACAGAGTACATACGCTCTTCTGAGCCACAATATTGGCACTCGCCTCAATCAACTCCTCCTCTAGCAGAGACCTGGGAGCTTCCCTCCCTCTCTCGCCTCGCTTGTACACCCTACTACAGGCACCTTTGGTGCAAGACAGTACAGTGCTCTCGCACACCCCTTTGCTGGACTTACGCCCCCCCGGCCCCCACCTCCTATATATTGTAGCGCTGTGCGGCAGGGGGCCACCAACCATTGAAAGGTTGGGCGCCCCTGATCAAGGCGCAAATCAAGGGCCTAATAGACCATTGGGCCTATTAATTAGGAGATCAACCTAACATTCTCCCCCTTGATCTCACTTTGTACTTTTTAACTTTATACTTTAACTTAAACCTTTGCCTTTAATTGTTTCATCATAGATTAGTATATAGAGCATGGTTCATCGTCACGGCCTATGACCGATAGACTTAACAGGTACCACACACATCACTGTTTTGAAACAAATTCTTTAACTTTTGGGCCCTATATTATTCAGGAATCATAGGCTTTCCCTTAAACCCCATGCAGGCTATGTGTTCACTAAACACGCTGGGTGGTAAGCCTTTTGCGAGCTGATCCGCAAGCATTTTCTTTGTCCTTATATGCTCAAGAGTAATGGAGTGATCCTAGATTTTCTCTTTCACAACATAAAACTTTATGTCAATGTGTTTGGCAGCACCACTTGACTTATTGTTGTGAGCATAGAACACTGCGGGTTCATTGTCGCAGTACATTCTGAGTGGTCTTCGAATGATGTCTAACACTCTTAAACCGGGTACAAATTTTTTTAACCATTCAACCTGCCCCGAGGCCTCATAACATGCTACAAATTCAGCGTACATCGTCGATGATGTGGTGACACTTTGTTTGGAGCTTTTCCACGATATAGCTCCCCCTACGAGCGTGAACACATAACCGGACGTGGACTTTCGGTCATCGATGTCCCCCGCAAAATCCGCATCTGAGTACCCTTCTATCTCCAGAGAATCAGATTTTTTGTATGTTAGCATGAGGCCTTTTGTGCCTTGCACATAACGCAAAGCTTTCTTTACCATAATCCAGTGTGCCTATCCTGGATTACTTTGATATCTGTCAAGTATCCCGATAACAAATGCCAAGTCAGGGCGTGTACACACTTGAGCATACTGTAGGCTTCCGATAGCTAAAGCATATGGAACCGCTTTCATTTGATCGATTTCATACTGGTTCCTGGGACATTGAAATTTCCCAAATCTATCACCCTTGACTATAGGAGCAGGTGAAGGCTTACAAGCATGCATACTGTATTTCTTTAGAACTTTTTCCAAGTAAGTCTTATGTGACAATCCTAATACCCCCTTTCTTCTATCTCGATGAATTTCAATTCCCAAAACGAATGAAGCTTCACCGAGATCTTTCATATGGAAATTCGAGGACATAAATTTCTTTGTCTCCAGTAGCAGACCGACATCACTGCTAGCAAGTAAAATATCGTCCACGTACAGGATAAGGAAAATAAATTTTCCACTTTTAAACTTTGCATAAATACAATTGTCCTCATCATTCTCTTTAAACCCAAATTTCCTTATGGTTTCATCAAATTTTAAATACCACTGCCTAAAGGCTTGCTTTAATCCATAAATGGATTTTCTTAGGCGACATCCTATACGCTCTTTTCCTTCCATGACAAAACCTTTTGGTTGTGCCATGTAAACACTTTCATATAGATCTCCGTTAAGCAATGTCGTATTTACATCCATCTGATGTAACTCTAAGTCATAATGTGCCACCAATGCCATTATAATTCTGAAGGAATCTTCACACGAAACCGGAGAAAAGGTTTCGTTATAATCTATCCCTTCCCTTTGCGTAAAACCCTTTGCCACGAGTTGTGCTTTAAACCTTTCTACATTCCCTTTGGAGTCATGTTTAATCTTGTAGACCCATTTACAGCCTACTATTTTGGCCCCTTTAGGAATATTCTCTAAATCCCAAACACCATTGGACTTCATCGATTTCATCTCATCCTCCATAGCTTCCAGCCATTTAGATGAGTGAACACTTCTCATGGCTTCTTCATATGAAGTGGGATCACCCTCCATATGAACCTCATATGCATTATAAACTTTATAGTCACTAGAAATAGCTGACCTCCTGACTCTTTGAGACCTTCTAGGGGCCTCAACTTCTTGTACATTTTGTACCTCAACTTGTGGCACATTCTTCTCTTGGGCCTGTTGTGGCTCCCCTTCATCTATGGCAATTGGTTCTGTCGGATCCTGAAGGACAGGTTCCCTATCATCATTTATTGCCATAGCTGGACAACTCACAACAGGTGTTGGCATCACAATATCAGGTATTGTCGGTGCAGCAGCAGGTGCTGGCATCACAATATCAGGTATTGTTGGTGCAGCAACAATAGGTAGTGAGAAAAATGGCTCTTCAATCATCGGAGTAGGCTCACACACCTGATTCTCCTCAGGATCAATTTCTCGAGCTACCATGCTCCCCCTTACCATTTCTTCCTCTAGGAAAACATCGTGTCTCGTTTCTACAAACTTTGTGTGTTTGTCTAGGTAGTAGAAACGAAAACCTTTTGACTTTTCTGGATAACCAATGAAATGGCAGCTTACTGTCTTGGGATCCAGTTTCCCAATATTTGGATTAAATACTTTAGCCTTAGCCGGGCTCCCCCACACACACAGGTGGTTTAGTGAGGGTACTCTTCCTGTCCACAGCTCGTACGGTGTTTTAGGCACCGACTTACTTGACACTCTATTGAGAATATGGATGGCGATTTTTAACGCCTCCATCCACAAACTCAATGGCAAAGTGGAGTAACTCATCATACTGCGCACCATATCCATCAGTGTACGGTTACGCCTTTCAGCCACTCCATTCTGCTGAGGCTCGCCCGGTGTGGAATACTAGGCGACCATTCTATTTTCCTGTAGAAACCTTGCAAAAGGTCCAGGAACTTATCCATATGGGGTATGCCGACCGTATTACTCCCCCCCCCCCCCGATCAGATCTTACTATTTTAATTTTTTTTATCATGTTGATTTTCATCTTCAGCTTTGAATATCTTAAATTTATCCATTACCTCTGATCTGTTTTTAATAGGATAAATGTGTCCAAAACGGGAGTAATCATCTGTGAATGTTATGAACGAGTCACAACCATCCACACTTCATACAGGAAAAGGACCACAAATGTTTGTGTGAATTATCTCTAAAATTCATGCGCTTCATTTGGCACCCTTTTTAATTTTCTTTACAAACTTTCCTTTAATGCATTCTATGCATTGTTCAAGATCAGAGAACTCTAGTGGAGGAAGAATTTCATTCTTTACTAATCTTTCAATTCTCCACCTCGAAATATGGCCTAAACGACAGTGCCATAATTTCGACGGTTCAACTTGAGTTCTCTTTCTTTTCCTGTTCGCATTCACTGACAAGGACGCTATCACATTTACATTCGCATCATACACAGAATGTACTTTATCATGCATAGATAATAAATAAAGCTAATTGTGAAGGAAAGCATCACCAACACAATTATTATCAAACCATAGTTCGCATTTGCCATTCTCAAAATGGCAACCATAACCATCTTTGTCTAGACGTGACACACTAATCAAGTTTCTATGAAGCGAAGGAACAAATAAAACATCTCTTAATACAAGCATAAAGCCATTAACTAGGTCGAGGGAGACATCGCCAACAGCTTCAACTTCTACATGTACTCCGTTCGCAACTTAATGTGTCTTTCGCTTCTTAGCATAGTCCTTGTCGAACGGAATCTCTGTAAAGAATTTGCAACATGCACAGTTGCACCAGAGTCAATCCACCAAGTAGATTAAGAAAACTATATATACAGGGATTCATTTACAAATGAAATTACATTCTCACCATTCTTTGCCATTATCATCTTTAAGTAGCTTGGACACTCTGCTTTACGATGCCCCTTGTCATGGCAGTGGAAGCACTTATCTTCCGCTGGAGGGCGCTGTTGCTGATACTTATATGGCATAGGAGCTTTGTCTTTGGACTATGAGGAAGAGCCAGCTTGGAAAGACCTTTTCTTTTTATTGTGCACAAAATTAATTGAACCACCATTCTGGCACTTCAATCTTTCTTCTTCTTGCACACACATTGCTGTTGCCTTTTCCATGTTCTACTTCTCTGGCTGTGAGTTGTAGTTTACAACAAACGTTACAAAATCTTTTGGCAGAGAGGCAAACACTAGGTGAACAAGAAACTCTTCCTTGAGATCCAAGTCCATTGGTTTGAGCTTGGAGTTCAAGGCGCTCATCCCCATGATATGATCTCTTATAGTACCAGCACCACCATAGTACCTCTTTGTGACCAACTGCTCTATGATCTGTGTGGCATAAGTCTTTGAAGAACTAGTAAACTGATTCTTTATCTTTTAAAGGTACTCTGTAGTAGAATCACACTCTCCAATTGAGCCCAAAATGTTAGGCTCAATTGTGCTCTTTATTACTGCCACACATTTCTTGTTGGCATTGGTCCACTTTGTGTTTTTCAGATCATATGCCATCCTTATGGGAGCATGGTCCCTCTCCTTTTTCTGCCACTGTGCATCAGTGTCATCTGTCGCTCTCACCGGAGATGGTGGCTTTATGGGCTTTGGAGTGGTGATGATCTCATCCACCTCTCCACAGATGAAAGCAAGATCAACCTTCTTGATCCATTCGCCATAGTTGTCTCCTTTGAGGGTCGGGATGTGGTTGATGAATCCCATCAAGTTCATCCCCGCTGAAAATTTCAAAAATAGTGAGAACATAATAACGACAATTGCATGTAATAATTCCAACGATGGTCAAAATAGAACATACAATTGTTTATGCAATTAAATCTATGTCACTGTTGGGCATAAATAGAAATAAATACACAAGAACTATGAAATTATAGTATTATAATTAACAACATTGGTCAGAAAATAACAATACCATAATCCTCAAAAATCACTTTAAACTTGCTCTTGAAATTTAATTGTCCCGTTGGTTCGAATTAAATTAAAGAGCAACATTACAAACTTTGCAGCGGAAACAAGTAGGAATTCTATTTTCAGAAGCAATACTGTGGCATTTTGTCTCTAAACAATGTACACGTTGATGCAAAATTGAATATAGATCAAACTATAAACAAATTCATACAAAATACTATTGAAAATGCTTCTGGAAAAATAGAAAAAATAATTTAGACCATCACTGTTCAGGCGGCCCAGGCGCGAAATTAGCCCGGACCGCTCGGTGCGCGCGGCGCTCCGCGCACGCCTGGGCCGAAAGGCAGCCCATCAGCGGCTGGATCGATCTCTGCCGTCAGATTGCATCCGATGGCCGTCCGCCGTCCTCACGGGATCAAAACCCAGCGATGGCTGGCTCTCCCCAAACCCTATGTCATTTCTCCCCTCCCCCTTCTCTCTCCACGCGACGTAGCGGCGGCCCGAGCGTCCGAGGCGGCCGGGGAAAGGCGGCGGCGCCGTTGCGGGTTCCTCACCTGCGCGCGCGCTCGCCGGAGGGTGAGCGCGCCGCCGTCGAGTGGGCCGTTGACGGCGTTTGGCTGTCGAGCCCGCACACGCGCACCCCCGGCATCCCGGTGGTCGAGCAGCGGCTCCTCCCTGTGCAGCGCCTCGATGAGTGGCGGCGCAGATCCGGTCGCACAACGGCGGCCGGCGGTGGCGTAGGGACCAAGGTAAGTACCGTTGCCCTTTTCCCCTAGGGTTAGGGTTAGGGTTAGGGTTTGACTATCTTTTTCTGATTCGACATCGATTTGGCTTTTCTGTTCTCTGTTTGTTTCGATTCGTGGCCGAATCCATCCTTTCCCAACTCGATCTACACTCTAGTCTAGGCGACTGATACCAATGTTAGACTCTAGGATCACACAGCGCATAGATCAAGTGGGATTTCTTCTTCTTTCCTTTCACTGAGTACATGAGTCCTAGATCTATTACAAGTAGAGACACAGTGTTGGTGTAAAGAACCTTCGGAGCCAGAGGAAGAGCTCGAACCGGCCATCTTATCCTTGTTGATGCAGATCCCCTCAAAGGCGGCGACGAGTGGAGAAGAGATGTCGAAGCCGGGGTGATGGCGTCGCGGACAGTGGCGGTGACGGCGACGCAGAAGCGATGATGGCGTCGGCGGGACTTCCCGCTGCACCAGTGCACTCTCTCAGATCGGTCTAGGGTTTAGGATGTCGGTGAGGGGTTTGGCAGCACGGTGAACCTCATACCGTGAGCCCCGGCCCCCACCTCCTATATATTGTAGCGCTGTGAGGCAGGGGCCCACCAACTATTGAAAGGTTGGGCACCCCCGATTAGGGCGCAAATCAAGAGCCTAATAGACTGTTGGGCCTATTAATTAGGAGATCAACCTAACACCTCTCTGAGTGAAGATGCAATACTCTCAGTTGTGGTAAGGCAGGTTGGCTATATGCCTTAATATGTTTCTGTTGGCTCTGATGAGCAAAGGTGCTGTCCTACAGAGTATTCTTGAAAGAAACACACCTATATGAGCTTGACTATTGAACGTCACAGTCTATAAGACTTGGGTAATCTCTAGCAAGCTCAAGAAGAGACTAGGGAGTACGACGTGTATGCTCCACCCGCGGAGTAGGCTACTAGCAACCGTGTACCAGTCATGACTTTGAGTGAAACTTATTCGCACCAAACTTGCAATTGAAGGCATAGTCCATTGTTCAAGTTGCGGATAAGTGTAACTTGAAGTTCTAGATGAGAGTCCAACTTAACAGTCCTCATCGAAACATTGGTATATCAAACAATAGTGAGAAATAGGCAAATCTCTAAATCAGCATTTGAGATCTGATGGGGGATTGTTGGAATTTGGGCTTGGCCCAATACATATTACACAAATTTCAAATAAATCTCAAATGCCCATGTGTGTGCATGAGGAAGTGAGCTAGTGGTTGAACCCTTTAGTCCCACCTTGCTAGTTGAAGTGGAGTATGACCAACATAAATATGAAGGTTGTTTTCACCTCTCCAAACTATGTGTATAGGGAGAGAAAGAGAACTCCACACACACGCGCTCCCTCAACTCGATGGGCTGGGTGTGGCATGGCGTGGCGTGTCGAAATTCGACTCCTCACCTTGCGGGGGCACGGTTTCCTTTTGTTGTTTTATTTTTTGGTGACTTGTGCTCTAAGTCTACGAGATATGGAAATCTAAACCAACTTGGACTCCAAGTCTGCGAGATTTGGAAATCCTAATAAAAGGTCAGTTTGGCTTCCCTATATAAATGACCCATCGGCCTTCACTAGAAAACAAATCAACTCGAGTTAGGGTTTTGCCTCATTCTCGTTGCTACGCCGCCTTCATAGTCTGCACCATCCTGAGCGCCGGCGTGCACCGATGATTGGGAGAGCAGGTCTCCGGAACCTCCATCCTCGAGATCCTACACCAGGAGATGGTGAATAAGGTTTATAGGAAGCGCCCGGCGTGGCTGCTCAAAGATCTTCATCACGGCTCGTCCAAGTCAGGCGCTGCGGCGAACCGTTATCTGCGACACCGGCTGCTTCACTCCGTCAACAGGACCGTCTTCATCCGGTCAACTCCATTCGTCTTTCCAAAAACCAAGGCTCAGTACGTACACTATTTTTCCATCTAATTCTTAATCATGTTCTCAAAGTTTATGATCCTGTTGTACATTGCTACTAGTATGATAGAGCTGTTCATGCTTGGTCTAGCTATGTTCATTGAAGCGTCCCCTCATAAGAGGTGACTCAAATGTGATACAAATATCAGTCCCAGGAGACTGATAACATATTTATTACATCAGATGGTACATCACCGTACAACTCTACGCGGTAATGGGTAGTGAAGCGCCACTATCGCGAGGACAACAACTACAAACCAAATAAGAACATGAACCATGAAGAGGTCATCAGAGTCTTGTGCCATACGAAGCTTCCTGCGGATGAACCTATCCACAGGCAAGGTTGGGTGCAGAACGGAACCCCTACTCAACATCCTCGGGAATTAAGTCTGGATCTTCTTCTGTAAAAATTAAGCAAGGGTGAGTACAAATGTACTCAGCAAGTCCAACCACACCCACGGAGGGGTATAAACATAATATGTGCACAGGATAAATCAAGGATATGGATAGGGTTTAATCTGTGGAAAGCTAATTTTTATGCATGGGTTTATTTGAAAGAAAAGTGTTTTTAGAACAATTATCTTAACACGTAGGGTTGATCCACACAGGATCCAAGTTTATAAGTTGCTACCGGACTCCTCATCCGCCGTAGCACACGGCACAGCTGCCGGACACTTTTCCAAAACAACTCACACCAACCCATCCATTCCCAGAAGAAACGCGAGTTGTGTGACCAAACCGTAACTCGCCCAGTACCGTGGGCACGGCTATTCGAATAGATTTTATACTCTGCAGAGGTGTGCAACTTTACCCACAAGTGGGGTACCACAGCACGATCACCTTAGTGACAGTGCAGACCCAACAAAGCCATTACCCACCTTAGCTAGACCTGACTAGCCAACACGGAATCCATCAAGGGGTCATTGACCTATCACCGAGGTTTAACCGGGGCACAAGTCATCGTGATCTTATCCCTTCTCCTTAATCACCCATTGCTCTCAGCTCTCCTGATGGCTATCAGACTAACTAATGGGGTTTATGCGAAGCTGTTGCCACATACAATGGTCGAGTGGTTTGCACGATAGTTGAGTTAGGCAAGATGACACATCAACTCGATCCTTAATTGTGACAAGATGGATATCTCCCAACCTTGCTCAACTACACAGGTACGAGCATACCTTTTGTCAATTCACACAGAAGTGCCATCCATCTCATCTAAACTCACCTTTCTTTTAGTTTCCAAAAATTCCACGTTCTCCCTTCCCACACACTCAGATATTTTCTTTTTATAAAACAAGTTGTACCATGTTCAAGGTCCTAAGCATTCTAGCAGTGATTAACATCCAAATAGAATAAATCATATTTAGACATTAATCTAGGCAGTCAATGAATGGTTAAAACAAATCAAGGGGTGGCTATCCAACCATGTTTTCAGCAGTCAAAGCATATGCAGTTTTGTAAAATAGGCCAATAGGTTGTGTTTATAAAACTGGGGCAAAATATGCATCAAAGGGTGAGATTGAACTTGCCGTCTTCGAAGCCTTCCGGGAGCTCCTGCTCGCAGTACGGGTCTTCTGGCTCCGGCTCACGGTACTGGTCGGCACACTCCTTGTCGGGTTCTCCCTCGTTCACACCGGTATCTACGGCGCACACAAACAAACACACAATAAGGAAAAAGAAATGAATGTTTTATCATTGAGCTCGAATCAGGAGAAATTTCGATATGAAGATAGGAGAAATATTTTTGGGACATTTTCTAATGGCCCGACTAAAATAATGTTGGAAATGGTATGGTTTAGTTTCGGGATAATTGGAGGATTTTCGGCGCATGAAATGATAAGTTAACGAGGTGTTTAGGGGCTAAATATGGATATAAGGGCTTCTTTGTAATTATTTTTGAGATGGCAAGGGCTTGATTAGAATTTCTAGGAATTCATGGGTTACTCTGAAAAGGAGTAGGGGTATATTCAAAATTATTTCTATGTGGTGGAGGGTTCATTTGCAAATAGCAAAATAGGAAGGGCCTCTTTTGGAAAGGAACTAGAGAGAGGGGGGGTTCTTAATAGAAAAGAAAGAAGGGGAGGGTGCTAAGGGCAAAACAACCCTTCTTCTTCTACCTCATGACACAGGATCAGAGCAGGGAGGCGGCGCACTGCGCCGGTGCTGATTGCGGCGGCTCAGGGCACGGCGGCGGCCGGGATTAGGGGGAAAAGAGAGAGGGGAGTGAGGGGGGTTTGATTCCCCTCCTCACCTTAGGCGGAGGTGGAGCGCTGTCCACAGCGGCGGGAGGAGGTGGGCAACGGCGGCTACGGCAGCAGTGCTGCGAGGCTGGGGAAAGGGCGCGCGGTGGGGAGGGCGGTTGTGGTGGCCGGGGGCTGCGCGGAGGCCCTATTTATAGGCCGAGCGAGGCACGGGGAGGGCGGGGCGCACAGCGGCCGGCCGGACGACGAGCACAGCGGCCATTAATGGCGGTGGGGTGGCTCAGCTACATGCCGGCGTCCGCTAGTGGCGCGAGCGTCGAGGGCGATGGTGTGCATGGGAGGACGAGCAAGTGGAGAGGCTGCAGCCTAGGGGGCACCGCACGGCGGCGTGCTATGCAAGCTGCTGCTTGGGCGTGGGCGCTCGTGTCGAGGCGGGCACAGGGCGACGAGATAGGTCGGGCAGGGTGAGCGGCGCAGCAAGCATAGGGCGACAAGACCGGTCGAGCAGGGACGAGCGGCGCGGCGAGTATCCCGCGGCGCATGGAGCGCGTGGGAGCACAGGGAAGCTGCGCGTGCTGCTTGTGGGCGTACAGGGAGTCTTGTGTGGGCAGGGAACAGGAAAGAAGAAGAGAAGAAGGAAGAAAGGAGAAGGGAAAAAAAGAAAAGGAGAAAAAGAAAAGGAGAGAAGGGAAAAAGAGGAAAAGGAGAAAAAGAAAAGGGGACGCCGGCGGGATTCGCGGAGGCTGTCGGCCACGCATGTGAGCTGTGGCGTTTGGCCGGGAAGCGATGCACGCGAATCGAGGAAGAATAGAGAGACGGGATGGTGATTGGTACTGGTATCGAGATGGCGGATCGTCGGAAAATTATTTAAGGAGATTGGTCTCGGACAGAAAAGATTTTCAAACGATTTGAGCTCAACGATGAAAAAGATTTTGAAAAATATTTTTAGCAAGTAGTTTATTTGGGTGGATTTTCAGGATGTTACAAACCTACCCCACTTAAAATGAATCCCGTCCTCGAGATTCTGTTGGTTCCTAAAGAGATGGAGAAACTCCTTCTTCATAGCATCATCGCGTTCCCACGTAGCTTCTTCTACTCCGTGTCTGCTCCATTGCACTCTGCAAATTCGTACTTCTGAGTTCCTTGTTCTTTTTGTGACAGTGTCCAGAATTTTGACCGGTACTTCCTGGTATCATAGGTCTGGCTGCAAATCTATTGCCTCCACTGCCACGTGTTCTGTCTTGGGTACCCTCAAACACCTTCTTAATTGAGAGACATGGAACACCAGTCGGTAGGCTACTTTTCCGACTTTCTTTAGCACTTGGTACGGTCCAATGTACCGAGGGGCTAACTTTCTGTGTACTTGAAATCTTCGGGTCCCGCGAATAGGTGAAACCTTAAGATAGACGAAGTCTCTTGGATTGAAACTTATTTCTCGTCTCTTCTTGTCTGTGTAGCTGTTCTTTCTGGACTAGGCTACTTTCAACTTTTCGCGGATTTCTGCTACCCTTTCTTCTGCTTCCTTTATGAGGGTTGGTTCAACTAATGAACGCTCTCCTACTTCTGACCACATCAGAGGGGTTCTGCACTTTCTCCCATAAAGAGCCTCAAATGGCGACATGCCTAAGCTTGCCTGGTAACTGTTGTTGTATGAGAACTCTGCATAGAGCAAATTTTGTTCCCAATCTTTACCACAGATAAGGACACATGCTCTTAACATATCCTCCATAATTTGGTTCACCCTCTCGGTCTGTCCATCAGTCTGCGGGTGTTAGGCCGAACTAAAATCCAATTTGGTCCCCATGGCCTTATGCAGACTTTTTCAAAACTTGGAGGTGAACTGGGTCCCTCGATCTGAAACGATTCTACTAGGTACACTATGCAGCTTTACTATATTATTCACATAGAGCTGGGCTAGCTTTTCTCATCCATAGTTGGTCCGTACTGGTAGGAAGTGAGCGACTTTGGTGAGACGGTCCACTATTACCCAAATGGAATCATAACCTTTCTGGGTCTTGGGCAATCCTACCACAAAATCCATTCCTATCTCATCCCATTTCCAAACTGGGATAGGTAGGGGTTGTAATAATTCTGCTGGCTTCTGATGCTCAGCCTTGATCCTTTGACATGTGTAGCAATGGGCAACGAACTGGGCAATGTCTGACTTCAGCCCATTCCACCAATACTTTTGTTTTAAATCCAAATACATTTTGGTAGACCCTAGGTGGATGGAATATGCCGAGTTATGAGCCTCGTCCATGATCATTTGCCGGAAGTCCCCTTCTTTGGGCACACAAATCCTATCTTTATACCACAAGGTTCCCTTATCATCCACCCGAAAATCCGGTGCTTTGTTCTCTCCGGTATGTTTGCGGATTTTCATTAAATCCTTGTCTGAACCTTGAGCCTTTCTGATGCTGTCTTCCAGGGTAGGTTGACCACTCAGTTTGTGGCTGGAGCCTCGAGGGACAATGTGCACATTTAATCGTGCCATTTCCTCTTGCAGATGGGCATCCTTGGGTCCATAAGATTTCTGGCTTAATGCATCTGCTACCACATTAGCTTTACCAGGGTAGTAATGAATTTCCACATTATAATCCTTGACCAGTTCTAACCATCTTCTCTGCCTGAGGTTTAGATCTGGTTGGGTGAAGATATATTTCAGGCTCCTATGATCCGTGTATATCTCACACTTGTTTCCAATCAGGTAGTGCCTCCAAATCTTGAGGGCATGCACTACGGCTACAAACTCCAAGTCATGGGTCGGGTAATTCTGCTCATGAGGCTTGAGCTGACAGGAAGCATATGCAACTACTTTCCCATCTTGCATAAGGACTCACTCTAAACCTTGTCGGGATGCATCATAATAGATGACAAAGTCCCGATGAATATCCGGTAGGGTCAGCACTGGGGCGGTCGTCAACCTACTCTTCAATTCTTGAAAACTTCTTTCACATGACTCTGTCCAGGTGAATTTCTTATCCTTCTTGAGCAGTTCTGTCATGGGCCGGGCTATTTTGGAAAATCCTTCAATGAACCTCTGATAATACCCAGCTAATACAAGAAAGCTTTTGATTTCCCTAACATTGGTTGGCTGCTGCCAATTGGAAACTACCTCAACTTTCTCGGGGTCAACTGCTACTCCTTCTGCGGTCAAAATATAACCAAGGAAAGCTACTTTCTCAAGCCAAAATTCACACTTGCTGAATTTGACATATAGCTTATGTGCTCTTAGCTTTTCTAGAACCACTCTAAGGTGTTGTTCATGCTCTTGAGCACTTTTGGAGTAGATGAGTATGTCGTCAATAAAGACTACGACAAACTTATCTAACTCATCCATAAACACCTTGTTCATGAGGTTCATGAAATAAGCAGGTGCATTGGTGAGTCCAAAAGACATCACCGTAAACTCAAACTGCCCATAACGGGTGACAAAGGCCGTTTTCGGGATATCAATTTCCTTAATCTTGAGTTGATGATATCCCGATCTTAGATCAATATTGGAGAAATACTTGGCTCCTTTTAGTTGATCAAAGAGATCATCAATCATGGGCAGAGGATACTTATTCAGTGCACGATAATCTACACACATCCTCATACTCCCGTCCTTCTTCTTGACAAATAGGACTGGGGCTCCCTAGGGGGATGAACTAGGTCTGATAAAACCACTTTGTTGTAACTCTTCTAGTCGTTTCTTCAACTCTACTAGTTTTGTGGCTGCCATCCTATAGGGTCTCTTGGCTATGGGAGAAATCCCTGGGACAAGGTCAATGGAGAACTCTATGTCCCGGTCTGGTGGCATTCCAGGGAGTTCATCGGGGAAAACATCAGGGTATTCATTCACAACTGGAACTCCTTCTAAGGATTTCACATCCATACTGAAAACCATTGGGTCTGGTCCACTTCCCCGAGTATGGCAGGTCACTTGCATCCCATCTGAGTTGGTTAGGTATACTACCTTGTCAGCACAAGCTATGAGGCCATTGTGTAGGCTTAACCAGTCCATTCCAAGGATCACATCTATTCCCTTAGACTTAAGTACAACTAGGTTTGCTAGAAATTCTACCCCACTTAAATTGATCCTTGCCCGTAAACAACCTAGTTGACACTTGATGTCTCCTCTAGGCGTCCAGGTTAATAGGGGTGTTTTTAGTAGTACCATAGGTATTTTATGCTTAATCACAAAGCTTGACGATACGAATGAGTGTGATGCTCCAGAATTAAATAATACTGTTGCTAGAGTTGAGCTGACTAGGAACTCACCTAGTACCACTCCTTGTGCACCCTGAGCCTCCTGCACGTTGATGTGGTTGACGCGGGCTCGTCCATAATGCTGTTGGCTGTTGTTGTTGCCCTTGTTGTTGCTGCCGACGGGGTCACGGTTGGCTCCGGACACCGGTGGCCTAGGCCCATTCACCAAGTTGGAGAAGGCTGATGCAGCAGGCTTGTTTTTGGCATAGGGGCTGTTGGCAATATAATGTCCTATCTCACGGCAGTTGAAACAGGCCCTAGCATTATTGTTGTTGGTGGTGACTTGGCTGGCATTGCTCTACGGGGCTTTGTAGCAGCACCGTCTAAATTAAACCAGCTTAAGTGCATTAACCATCATCTTAATACTTAATCAAGTTACTGTGCACTTAAAACGGTGTAATCTTACAGGCTGTCGGGTAAATCCCGATTAAACTACTGTACTCCAGGATCACAATTGCACTAGTAGACTCGTACGAAGATGAGCACAGGTGACACAAGCATACAACCAAACCCAAATTAAATTACAACACTGAGTTTTATGGATAAGTTAGATTGATCAAATACGGTGTTTTTAAATGTACAGCGGAAGTTTAAAACAGAGTTTCAAATACAATACAGTAGAGGCAAACGACGATACAAGGTGAACTCCACATCCTGCCCACCGATGTGATGCCGATCAGCCCGACCTTCACGGTGAAGACGGGACCCACTCGACAGTCCACCCAGAGGAAGTGGTTGTCCATTCCAGGACGCACAGACCTCCTCGAAGTCAGCGGAGACATAACCTGCTCAAAGGGGTTACAACAACAACCCTGAGTATACTAATACTCAGCAAGTCTTACCCGACTATGGTATATACTTAGCCGACTCCTAGACATGCAAAGCTGTTTGGCTCTGGAGTTATTTTGCTAAAAAGCTACTAATAGTGGATCCTTATTTTCAGTATTTTAGCTCAAGTTTATTATACAAATACCGACTAGACTTGCCTGAACATCTAGAGCACGCATGGTTGATCACATTATCTTTTCAGAATACCACAGCCATACCTCATATTCTCAACTTTCCATTTCCAATTCCATCATTTACTACGATGTGACAGAGAGATCAAGGTTCTCATATCCGCGAGTCACGGCGAATCAATTCAATTTAACCTTGCAAGGTAGACCTAACCAACACGACACATGTAAACCCCGTCGGGGCACACGCATCAACTGTTTCCATTGTTACCACGACATCTGAATTGCGCCTGCTAAAACCCAGGTGTTGGGCCCCTCACGGTGGACTCCTAGAGAACCCGAAGGTGGCATCCATCCAACACCCGACAACTCCCACGCCCAGCGTAGCAGGTAGGGATTCAAAGTATCGTTGTAAAGCAGTACACAGCTTACCAGTTTCGACTACCTCCTACTTCCGGCATGTGGTTAGTACTGTTCAATCCTCGATCAGTAGTGCCAACAATGGTACGGTCCTCAATCGACACAGGTGGAGACTCAATTTACATACCTTCCATATCCATAACCAAATTCATCTCCGCCCGGTCTCCATTTTTCCTTTCTTTCCCAATGATTCATTCTCTAGCAACCCTTTCATAAGTAACAAGGACCTATATCTCGCGAGTGACAGGAATCACTCGACTTCTATCGAATCCTGATTAAGCATTGCAGTATTAACGACCTGTACACTAGTAGAGTGACGGAGGAAACCTAGAGATCATGCATCTAAGGTTTCAATCAACTCCTAAAAACTTAAATGCACAATAAATATATAATAAATATTGAATACTGAAATTAATGGTTATGCTCCGGGGCTTGTCTTGCAGGTTAGCAGGGTTAGTGACTTCTTCGGGAGCTTGATCAACAACTTCTCCTGGCCACGGTTCTCCTGCGGAAGGCTCCAGGACCGGTTCGGCAATCAGCTCGTAGGCGACTTCGGTTTCAGCGTCTATATGAATAAAATATGACATGCATGAAACTCACGAAATGATGCAAGGCACTACACACAATGAAAGGCATGGACCAAACTCCAAAAGCGTCTACGGAGCAACCCGATGTACAAGATTTGGTTCTAATGTCTTTTAGCTTGAAGTATTTCCTATCAAGCAAAAGTTACTAAACTTGCTTCGAAGAATTAAATACAACCCTAGAACAACATGGATCAAATTAACTAGGGGCTTGTTTTGTTGCAAAAACACATGCATGAAAGAATTAATTACAACAATTATAAAAGAAAAGAGCCTAGATAGGAACAAATTAAAAGCAAGCATCTAACTTGCAGATATGATCAAGCCACAAGAATTTATCAGAATAACATGATTTTGATAAAGCATGCCACACAATGTTTCCAACATTTATTGTTCACCGAAAAACATTTATGTTCACTCTAGCAAGTTAAATTAACATAAATAGATTTACACAAAAGTGCACAGCACCAGCACATGAAATTTTTACAGTGGATTACACATACAAAGATTAGGCTACTGCATAAATTTCATGATTTTTAGAGCAACGGAACAACCGGTATTAAATAAACTAGCTTAAACACAACCCAAAATTTTACCAGGGGCAAAAGTGTCATTTCACAAGCATGAGTATTTTTACTCTGAAGATCTTGGTCTAAGAAACCCAACAAAATTTAGTTTGCATTTTTCACCTTTTTCTACTATTTACTACGCATTTTACAAGATCAGTACACAAAACTGAAACTGGATTTTAACCGGAAACCGGAACCTCCGGGTTTGGAAACCGGAAGTTCTGGTTTTGGGGCAAAAACCGGGGACAGCTAGGCCAAGACCATGGTCGGCGCGTGGCGCGCACACGGGGCAGGGGTGGTGGCGCTGCGTTCCCCGCCGGCAGCGAGGCCGGCCGGCGGCGGGTGGTCAGGCCGCGGTCAGGGCAAGCCGAGGGGCCGGGGCGCTAGGCCGCAGCGCTGGGCCCCGCGCAGAGGCGGCCCGCGGCGGCGCAGCGCGTTCCCGGTGGCGGCGGTGGGGTATTCCCAACCCGGAACTTCCAGTTTCCAAACCCGGAACCTCCCGGTTTTGGGCAAAACTGATTCAATTTTGGAGCGCCCAAAACTAAAATTTTCGCATAGCAACTTGAAATTTGGCCAAAATAAAAATTGTAGAGGAAGAGAAGGTCTACAACTTTGCTTTTGGGCGAAAATTGATTTGGAGCTCGGATTAGAGAGAAAAACGCGCTCAAAGCTCGATCAGGGTTGAGTACTAACGTTGGTCACTAACTAGCTAATGACATTGCTTAGCCCTAAACAGTGATTAAACACGTAATTAGCGTTACAATTAACACAGGGGCGTTACAGCCCTTCCCCCTTAAAAGAATCTCATCCCGTGATTCACGCACGATAGAAAGTATAAGGCGAGAAGGTTGAAAGGTGAAGTACCTGGATGAGCGTTTAAAAAGTCCGGATACTTGGATTTCAGAAATTCCTCCTTCTCCCAAGTAGCTTCGTCTTCGGAGTGATTACTCCATTGAACTTTGTAGAATCGGTTGGTTGTGCGGCGAGTAACTCGATCCTTGCGATCAATAATCTTGATAGGCTGCTCAGGATAAGTGAGATCAGACTCTAATTGAATCGAGTCACTTTCAACAACTTCAGTCGGAACTATAAGGCACTTTCTGAGTTGTGATACATGGAAAATGTTATGAATTGCAGAAAGATTCGCTGGAAGATCCAATCGGTAAGCCACAGGACCGCATCTTTCCACAATTGGATATGGACCAATGTAGCGGGGAGCTAACTTTCCTCTTACTCCAAATCTTTGCATGCCTTTCCAGAGTGATACTTTTAAATAGACATGGTCACCGACTTCAAAGGCGAGTGGACTACTCCTTTTATCCGCGTAGCTCTTATGCCGAGATTACGCGATCTTCAAGTTCTCTTGGATAAGACGGACTTGTTCTTCGGCTTCTTGAACTATGTCGGGTCCAAAGATAGTTTTTTCATGTAACACCCTAAATTAAATTTCAGTATTTAATAATAAATATAATTGGTTTATTTAATTTTCTAAGGATTTAATTGGCTTAGCTTGCATTTAATCTAATTTTTATTCCATAAGTAGTTAAAATTTATCATAGGTATAATTTTGGTGTTGCATTCATGCTGGAGCATAGTTTTAATTATTTGAGTGTGGTTTGAATTCAAATGTGTATTTGAATTCAAACTTTGTTTGTTTGTTTTAGAAATAGAAATAGAATAGGAAAAGAGGAAAGAAAAAGAGAAACCAGCCCACATCCCAAACCCAAACCCAGTTGGCAGCCCAACCCGCTGGCCCACTTTTCCTTTTCTCCCACGGCCCAGCTTCTCTCCTGCGCGGCGGCCCACTCTCTTTCCTCTCTCTCACGCGGCCCAGCCGGGCCTGCTTCCACGCTCCCTCTTCCCCACGCCGGCCCAGACCGCCCCGCTCAGCCCGAGCGCTCGCGCACGGCCCGCAAACGCGCTCCCTCCCACTGACCAGCCTGGCCCGCCTGTCATCCCCTTCCTCCTCTCCCCTCGCGCCCGTGCAACGGCCGCAGCGTCCGCCCGAGATCTCCGGCGAAACCACCGGGGATTCCCTTCCCCAACCGCGCCCGCGATCCCCGGCTCCTCCCTTTAAACTCGCCCCCGCGGCCCCTGCGCCTATCACCCAGCTCCAGCGCCGCCTCAAACCCTACCTCGCCTCGCCTGCACAGCTCCGCCGCGCGGAGCCTCTGCGCCACCGTTGTCCGGCCATTCCGCAGCATCTCCGCCACTGCGAACCGATGCCGCCGCTCCGCCTCGGGTCTAGGACCTTCGTCGAGCTCTCCTTCCACGACGTCAGCCCCGCGCGCACGAGGAATCCCGGGCACAAGCTCCGTCGAGCCGCGCCTGCGCCGCCGGAATCCCGCCGTTGCGTCATGCCACCGTCCAATCCAGTGCTCGGTGAGCTACACCCCGGCCCCCTCTCCCTTTTGCACGAGTTGTTGTAGCCCGTGACCCACATCGGTGCCCAGGCACCGCACGCCGGCGCTCCCGCCGCGGCGGACCTCGCTGCAGCGCTGCCTAGCCCCGCCGTGCCCTGCCATGGCCTGCGCTGGCCCTGCGCACGCATGCCGAACCCACAGACCCAAATCCCAGCCTCAGAACTGCCCAGCGCGAGCTCACCGGCGTTCCCTGCCGCCGCCGAGCCGCCATCTCCGATGAGAGTCGCGCTCGGAGCCCCAAACCACCTCCACAACACCACCAGTGGTTTACGCATGGGGCGTACTACCTCCCAGGACAAACCGTAGGCCAAAACGAGCCCCAGAACGTCGGATTAGCGAGCTCCGGCGAGTCCCTGACGAGCGCCGCCGCGGGATTCGTCGCCGGCGGCAGCCCACCGCCGCCTCATGTGCCCCTTTTCACCTCAGCCGTCAGATCCGTAGCCGACGGGCCAGATTAGATCTGGGACCGAGCCGCCCTGAGCCATCCGAT
Organism: Panicum virgatum; assembly: GCF_016808335.1. NCBI lineage: Eukaryota > Viridiplantae > Streptophyta > Magnoliopsida > Poales > Poaceae > Panicum > Panicum virgatum. The sequence goes on from NC_053146.1 coordinate 10,738,959, forward strand.
TGAGATCCGACGATCCCGATCTAAAGATACCGGTTCGCCTTGCACGTTTTGCTAAAGAGCCCCTCGGCTTTCTTGAAATCAACCCGCCATCCATCTGTATGCAAAACTAATTACAGTTGGGCCCAGATTTTAGCAGATAACCCCCTGAACTTTCCCAGAATAGAACCCGCCGTCCTGACTTGTTCTTTTACGAGTTAGACCCTAGAGTTAACGGTTAATTATGTTTAGGCCCTCGGTTTTTGCAGAAAACCCCCTGGAACCTTAGTTTTCTTACAGTTTAGTCCCTGAACCTTGTTTTTAGCCTAGAATATGCGTTTTAGCTCCGTTTTAGGTGTTCTTTATATCCATGCGATCGTTGTAATGTGTAGAATAGTTTTAGACTAGTTTAGGGTGCTGTTTTTATGTATTGATGTACTGTTTCTTAGTGTTTTCTCTTGTTTGCATGTATGTATATGATTGTGGACTTGTTTTGGCGTTGCGATTGTGAGTAGACGTTGAGCTACCGGAGAAGCATCAGTACCAGTACCAGGAGCCATCTTCTGAGCAGTTTGAGCAGCAGGAGAACTTTTGAGGAAGGCAAGTATAACATGAACAACCTATCACTTTTAAATACACTTTCATACTGCATTTTAATACTGTATGCCTATAAGGATTTCCTAGCCACTTTATATCCTTTATATATACCTTTGGGTTGCATTTTGGTTAGTTGTGCTAGGTGCCGCGCTATAACACAATTGGTCCTTTTTAATTAATTTGATTAATGGTATATGCAACTTAACTCTGAGAGTGGCCCTCTGTGTGGCTTGAGTGGCTCACTTCTCATTAAAAGTGGTCTTGTTAGAAACATGGTTTAGGGGGTCAGCACGGTGCTTACTGCCTGGTTGGCCACTCTCCATAAGGACCGGTTCATAGAGCGACAACCTGGGACAACAGCGCTACCACAAGACTGGAATGGGACGGTCTTGGCGTAATAATTAGGTCTTTTTGGTTTCGGGTAACTTACCGACGGGGCAAGGGTGGTAAGCTACTATGTCCCTCGTACTGAGTGGCCTCGTCGATGACGCCCACTAGACCTGCTCCATAGTCGCCGATCCAACCCTCGCGGTTACTCCTTACCAACAAGATTCTTTGTAAAGGCCTCGTAGTGAGTTTGCTAGTCATCTCACCTAAGGAAGTGTGATGAACAACTAGCGTAGCTCACGACTTGTGGGTAAAGATGTGCAACCTCTGCAGAGTGTAAAACTGGTATACTAGCCGTGCTCACGGTCATGAGCGGCCCAGATCCTCCTTTTGATTAGTGGGGTTAGCCCCTTCCGACGAGGGGGTGCCTCTCGAGGTTACCTTGGTGGTTTTGGTTTGGTTCTCAGTAGTAACATGATTAATCTTGATTAATTACTATGTAACTGGGTTTAAGGTAATTCATCCACTTATAGTAAATAGCTTTACTATAATTTTGCCAAGACTTAAAAGCTAATGCAGTCAGTCAGCCAACCTTAGAGCCACATAGTTTGTGTTATACTTGTTGAGTACAAGTTGTGTACTCACTCTTGCCTCTTCTCTACTTTTTCTTCTTCGATACGCTACTGCTGCTCAGTTCCTGCCGACGCGAGGGAGTTCGCTCAGTGCTTCCAGGACTACGAGAACTTCTAGGCGTTCGTATCCCAGTCGACGTCCCTGTGGCGCCCTGCTCAGCTTCGGAGAGTTTTATCGTATTTGTACTTCGCTTCCGCTGTATCAGACATTTTTGTCATTAATGTAATAAATAACATTCGTATTCGCTTTATTATATCTTTTTACGTGATATGTGCTATGATATACTGTTCATTCTGTTGTATATACGTGTGACTTGATCCTGGCATGTATATGATTGCTCGGTTTATGTTCTTTTATAAACTGGGTGTTACAGAGTGGTATCATAGCCATATCGACTGTAGGACGAAAGCCTAGATAGAACTAGTCGAGTTTTATGTCTTCTTCTCTCCAACCCTTGTCTACTGAAACTATTTTACTATTATACCCCTTGAATTCTATGACTTTTACTCGTCTTGCCTTGATTTTTCTCTCTAAAGAATAGTTTTCGTAGACTTTGGCCTGAATCAGTCATCTGACCACCATGAGTATAAGCTAGGTGACCCTTTTATAATAATACGATAGCACGTTCTGCGACGCGTTGTGTTAGTCGAGTTGTGTGATAAACTCGGCTGAAGTATAAATTTGTATGCTTGTGCTTATGCAAATGTTTGATTTGGATTTTTGGTTGATTGCATAGTTTAGTAGTTAAATTTGTTTAAAGAAAATCAGTTTTAAGTTAAAGTTAATTAATTAATAAAATGAGTTAGATCGTTGGGGGTAAAACCATCCACTTTATCCTCTCTACCTTATCGTGCCTTGAGTTTCCCCGGTCTTGTTTGTTGAGAAGAAGGATAATACGAAGAGGATATGATATCCAGGGATTCACTGGCAAGGACGTCACCGACGAGGACGTCGGTTTCTGTAAGGGGGTAGGGATGTGACACCCCGGCCCAGGGCTTAATAGGATTAATAGGATACTCATACAAACAAGTTGCAACTTCTTTTCCGGAAGCCGGTCTCCAAAGAACTCCGAGGTTAAGCGTGCTTGGCCCGCAGAAATTTGGGGATGGGTGACCGACCGGGAAGTTCTTCCCGGGTGCGCACGAGTGAGGACAAAGTATGCAGAAAAGACTGGTGTTGGTCTGTGAGGACAGTCTGTGTCCTAGAAAGCAGCCAGATGTAAGCGGGCCCGGCCTCGGGGAGGCGGGATGTTACATTTCACCCGCTTCAGACCAATTTAGAGGTGTTCGACATCGATGACCATATAGTGCTTCAAATGGTACCATTTTGATGCTTTCTTGATAACTATTGTTATAAGAAAATTCAGCTAATGGCAAGCATTCATCCCATTTCTGCGGGTAAGCTAAAACACAGGCATGAAGCATATCTTCTACAATCTAATTTACTCTCTCCATTTGGCCATCTGTTTGAGGATGATAGGCTGAACTGCGAATAAGATGGGTCCCCAAATCAGCATGCAGTTGCTCCCAAAAGCGAGCAATGAACTGGGTCCCTCGATCTGATATGATGGTCCTTGGCACACCATGTAAACACATTATGCGATCCATGTACAACTCGGCATACTTCCTTGCTCGATAGATAGTTTTAACTGGAAGAAAATGTGCTGATTTGGTAAGGCGGTCTACAATGACCCAGATCGAATCATAACCCTTTTGAGTTCAAGGTAAACCTACTATGAAATCCATGCTGATATCTTCCCATTTCTATTCAGGTATACTTAAAGGCTGTAGAGTTCCAGTCGGCCTGAGATGACTAGCTTTGACTCTCCGGCATATGTCGCATTCTGACACATATTTTGGCTATTTCCCTTTTCATCCGGGTCCACCAAAATTGTTGTTTCAGGTCTTGATACATTTTGTTGCTACCAGGATGGATGGATAGTCGTGAGGTATGAGCTTCATCAAGAATCTGCTTTTTGAGCTCAAAATCTTTAGGCACCACTAATCGGCTCTTAAACCATAGTACATTCTCACTATCTTGATGGAAACAATTTACTTTCGGATCTCCTTCTGAGATTCTTCTCTGAATTTCCTTTACTCCTTTATCTTTCTTTTGTGCTTTGATGATCAGATCACGAAGAGTAGGAGTGAGTTCTAGATGGGCCAATGTGCCATGTGGTACAATGCTCAAGTTCAACTTTTCCATTTCAAAACAGAGAGACTCACTTAATGGTATAGCCGAAAGACAATGACAGTGAACATTGCGACTTAGTGCATCTGCAACTATATTTGCCTTGCCAGGATGATAATGTACTTCGAGCTCATAATCTTTAATCAACTCGAGCCATCGTCTTTGACGCATGTTCAGATCAGCTTGAGTGAAAAGATATTTGAGGCTCTTGTGATCTGTATAGATATTGCAGAGTGTACCGATAAGATAATATCGCCAGATCTTCAGAGCATGGACTACAACTGCTAATTCAAGATCATGTGTAGGATAATTTTCTTCATGACGCTTGAGTGATCTAGAAGCATAAGCAATCACCCAATTTTCCTGCATCAGAACACAGCCAAGTCCTGTGCCTGAGGCATCACAGTAGACATCAAATGGCTTTGCAGTATCAGGTTGGGCCAAAATTGGAGCCAAAGTGAGAAGTGTTTTCAATTTCTGGAATGCTTCCTCACATTGATTACTCCAATAGAACTTGACACCCTTTTTCAGAAGCTCAGTCATAGGTTTAGCTATTTTGGAGAATTCCGGAATGAACCGACGATAATAACCAGCTAAACCCAGGAAACTGCGGATTTGAGGAACTGAAGTTGGAGCTTCCCAATCCAGTACATCTTGTACTTTGCTGGGATCAACAGAAATACCTTCAGCGGATATGACATGACATATAAATAGAACTTCTTTCAGCCAAAAGTCATACGTTCGGTTTTAGTAGGTACGATCTTTTTCTTCTGATCTTGCTGACTGGAACCTTGACCCAATGCGAGAGTCTTGTAGTTATTCTGCTGAGATGGCATAGGGCAATCACATGCGAAGTGCTCCAGATTACCACAATTGTAACAGGGGTAGTTGTTGGGACGGGTAACTTGTGGCACTAGAGGCCTCTGCCCCTGCTGCGGTGGTAGAAGACGTGGTGCCCACTGCTGCTGTTGCTGTAGTGGCCTAACGACCAATGACCTTGCTGCGGAGGGCGGTTTGGAGCCTACTGAATCCCTGTCTGAACCAGTTTGTACCTCTAGGGTGCATTGCTAGAGGACCCCACAGGTGCTTTTCTTTTCTTGTCAGCCTTGTGTGCTAGCGTGGCATCTTCATGAATGATGGCCATATTAACTAGCTCAGTAAAATTGTCACAAGTAGTGAGAGCTAGCTTATCCTAAAACTTTGTATTGAGTCCCCTCCTAAAGCAATCTTGCTTCTTTTCATCAGTATCCACATGATAACCACCATATTGAGCTAACTGATTGAAAGTTTGGGCGTATTGAGGAACAGTTTGACTTTCCTGCTTCAGAGCTAGGAATTATGTCATCTTTCTCCTCATCAAGCTAGTAGGGATATGGTGGGCTTTAAAAGCTGCCACGAACTCATTCCAGGTGAGATGCGTACCTGCGGAAAGTAGAGCCTGGTGATTAACCCACCATATCTTCGCTTGGCCTCTCAGTTGTTGCACTGCAAAGGCGGCCTTGTCTACTTCTGTGCAATTGAGGATACTGAACTTGTACTCAATGGTACGAATCCAGGCATCGGCTTCAAGGGGATCATCTGCCTTGTGGAACAAAGGTGGTTGGGTGGATAGAAAACCGACAGTCAGTTTCTGCTGGTGGTGCTTGTCGGCCTCTATCAGCATTGCTTTGCACCAGTCGCCTCAACAATTCAGTCTGCTCATTGCGGTCAGCGATAAGGGCCGCAATAGCCTGAGCCAAGGAGGGAGGTGGCGGTGGCTGTGCTCCTTGACCCTCATTTCCACGGTTAGCAGCGTTGTTATTGCCCATCTGCAAAAGCACCATCCCTTGGTTAGCCATTCCGCTATCGGGACTAATCCATGCAAATAAAGAATGTGCATAATTAATATGAACACACAGCATGAATCGTTCCCTTCACGATATGGTTCACCAAGAGAACAAAATGGCTTGCTTCAATTGGAAACTGCATCTATTCGGATTTGAACAGCAGGTTGGTAACTCGGCTAGCCACACAGTTGTAGTCTTAAGGTTGCACAACTATTAACTACGAAGCAACCAACCAACTCGAATATGCAAGATGCATGCACGTTCTATCGTTCTCACCCAAACAATTACCAATTATGGTATATGAAGACGACTAGTGGCACAAATATGTACTCTCCCTATATATACTAGTCGTTCCTATGATCAAGGATTTTATAATGCGCTTAACGTGGTTAGTTTACCTGCAGAAAAACACAGAGTATATATAACCACTTCTGCACCCTTCGTGCCAGCACTCACGAACGGCCCCCATGTGTCCTACGCCACATGGGTAACGCATATGCAGTTTTCCACATATTCACACATACATTACCATCCACTATAGAGATGGTACCCAAACGTTCGACGCTGAATGGGCAGTGCTGCATACGTCATAATAACGTATTCACTTCCCATATAATCGCCTTACGGGACATTCAAGGGTAGACGTGTCCCAAGGGTCACGGTCATGGCCAACCGCATGATAGGTTTACATCTCGTAACATTGCCTTACAAGATGACCGTGATTACAATCACACGGTAGGAAATCCGCGCTCCATATCAGGCGGCAGATAGCAACAGGCTCGTTTGAATTGAGCCTTATCACCTCCTCGTATGCTCATCATACGGGACCCGCGCACGTATGAAACACGTGGGCTATTCTAAGGACTACCAGAATGCTTACCTTGCTTACCTCAGCGTAGGTGCGTCGTTACAGAATAGTAGTTGTGCACAAAAGTAAGGTTTAACGGAAAGTAAATGCTGGAAGTGCTGGAATAAAATAGATACTTAGATGCCACCTAACTTGTAACACATAATTAGGGCATACGAACTATCTATCCTATTCCTTAGCGCATCTAGCGTCAACTTTTCGAAAAACCCGAAAGTTTTGCAAAACAAGAGTTGCTTAACTTAGTTAAGCACGCAACTAATCACCCCCAGTGCAATTTAGCTCTGATGCCAGCTGTAGCAGCACCGTCTAAATTAAACCAGCTTAAGTGCATTAACCATCATCTTAATACTTAATCAAGTTACTGTGCACCTAAAATGGTGTAATCTGACAGACTGTCGGGTAAATCCCGATAAAACTACTGTACTCCAGGATCACAATTGCACTAGTAGACTCGTACGAAGACGAGCACAGGTGACACAAGCATACAACCAAACCCAAATTAAATTACAACACTGAGTTTTACGGATAAGTTAGATAGATCAAATACGGTGTTTTTAAACGTACAGCGGAAGTTTAAAACAGAGTTTCAAATACAATATGGTAGAGGCAAACGACGATACAAGGTGAACTCCACATCCTGCCCACCGATGTGATGCCGATCTGCCCGACCTTCACGGTGAAGACGGGACACACTCGGTAGTCCACCCAGGAGGAAGTGGTTGTCCATTCCAGGACACACAGACCTCCTCGAAGTCAGCGGAGACACAACCTGCTCAAAGGGGTTACAACAACAACCCTGAGTATACTAATACTCAGCAAGTCTTACCCGACTATGGTATATACTTAGCCGACTCCTAGACAAGCAAAGCTGTTTGGCTCTGGAGTTATTTTGCTGAAAAGCTACTAATAGTGGATCCTTACTTTCAGTATTTTAGCTCAAGTTTATTGTACAAATACCGACTAGATTTGCCTGAACATCTAGAGCACGCATGGTTGATCACATTATCTTTTCAGAATACCACAGCCATACCTCATATTCTCAACTTTCCATTTCCAATTCCATCATTTACTACGATGTGATAGAGAGATCAAGGTTCTCATATCCGCGAGTCACGGCGAATCGATTCGATTTAACCTTGCAAGGTAGACCTAACCAACACGACACATGTAAACCCCGTCGGGCCACACGCATCAACTGTTTCCATTGTTACCACGACATCTGAATCGCGCCTGCTAAAACCCAGGTGTTGGGCCCCTCACGGTGAATTCCCAAAGAACCCGAAGGTGGCATCCATCCAAAACCCGCCAACTCCCACGCCCAGCTTAGCAGGTAGGGATTCAAAGTATCATTGTAAAGTAGTACACAGCTTACCGGTTTCGACTACTTCCTACTTCCGGCACGTGGTTAGTACTGTTCAATCCTCGATCAGTAGTGCCAACAACAGTATGTTCCTCAATTGACACAGGCGGAGACTCACTTTCCATACCTTCCATATCCATAACCAAATTCATCTCCGCCCGGTCTCCATTTTTCCTTTCTTTCCCAATGATTCATTCTCTAGCAACCCTTTCATAAGTAACAAGGACCTATATCTCGCGAGTGACAGGAATCACTCGACTTCTACCGAATCCTGATTAAGCATTGCAGTACTAACGACATGTACACTAGTGGAGTGACGGAAGAAACCTGGAGATCATGCATCTAAGGTTTCAATCAACTCCTAAAAACTTAAATGCACAATAAATATATAATAAATATTGAATACTGAAATTAAGGGTTATGCTCCGGGGCTTGTCTTGCAGGTCAGCAGGGTTAGTGACTTCTTCGGGAGCTTGATCAACAACTTCTCCTGGCTGCGGTTCTCCTGCGGAAGGCTCCTGTACCGGCTCGGCAATCAGCTCGTAGGCGACTTCAGTTTCAGCGTCTATACGAATAACATATGCCATGCATGAGACTCATGAAATGATGCAATGCACTACACACAATGAAAGGCATGGACCAAACTCCAAAAGCGTCTACGGAGCAACCTCACAACTAGGGTTACGACAGAAATGGTTTAGAACTGATGTACAGGATTTGGTTCTAATGTCTTTTAGCTTGAAGTATTTCCTATCAAGAAAAAGTTACTAAACTTGCTTCGAAGAATTAAATACAACCCTAGAACAACATGGATCAAATTAACTAGGGGCTTGTTTTGTTGCAAAAACACATGCATGAAAGAATTAATTACAACAATTATAAAAGAAAAGAGCCTAGATAGGAACAAATTAAAAGCAAGCATCTAACTTGCAGATATGATCAAGCCACAAGAATTTATCAGAATAACATGATTTTGATAAAGCATGCCACACAATGTTTCCAACATTTATTGTTGACCGAAAAACATTTATTTTCACTCTAGCAAGTTAAACTAAACATAAATAGATTTACACAAAAGTGCACAGCACCAGCACATGAAATTTTTACAGTGGATTACACATACAAAGATTAGGCTACTGCATAAATTTCATGATTTTTAGAGCAACGGAACAACCGGTATTAAATAAACTAGCTCAAACACAACCCAAAATTTTAGCAGGGGCAAAAGTGACATTTCATAAGCATGAGTATTTTTCCACTGTAGATCTTGGTCTAGGTAACTCAACAAAATTTAGTTTGCATTTTTCTACTATTTACTATGCATTTTAAAAGATCAGTACACAAAACTGAAACTGGATTTTAACTGGAAACCGGAACCTCCGGGTTTGGAAACCGGAAGTTCCGGTTTTGGGGCAAAAATCAGGGACAGCCAGGCCAAGACTATGGTCGGCATGTTGCGCGCACACAGGGCAGCGGTGGTGGCGCCGCGTTCCCTGCTGGCGGCGAGGCCGGCCAGTGGCGAGGCGGGCAGGCCGCGGTCAGGACAAGCTGAGGGGGCTGGGCGCTAGGCCGTAGCGCTGGGCCCCGCGGAGAGGCGGCCCGCGGCGTGTGCGTGGCGGCGCTTGGGCAGCCGCGGCGTCGCGGCGCGTTCCCGGCGGCGGCGGTGGGGGATTCGGGTGGGGAAGGGGATTGTGAGAAGGAGTAGGGCCTGGGGAAACTCTCTGGGCACTCGAATCGGGCGGAGGAGGACCGGAGGATGGGGATCAATGGGCGGGGCGGCGTTCCGGCGGAGCGGCAATGGATGTCGCAGTGGCGTAGGCCGATTCAGCCGGGGTGGGGCTCAAACGGGCTCGCGGAGGGGCGTAGGAGGTGAAGGACGAGGTGGAGCGACTCGGGGTGCGGAGGATCGAGGCGGGGCAGCGGGGTTTGGCCGGCGCGGCGAGCGGCGGCGCTGCTCAGCTCGGCCTTGCTCGGACACTCTGCTCGCTCGAGGAAGAAGAAGGGGACGGGGACGAGAAGCATCCAGGGCATGCGCGAGGATAAGGGCGGCGTACGGAGGGCAAGGTTCGCCGGGATGCTCGACACGTGGCGTCACCGGCGGCACAGTCGCCGGTATGGGCGCCGGAGTAGGTGAAACAGGGCAAAACCGGAACTTCTGGTTTCCCAACCCGGAACTTCCGGTTTCCAAACCCGGAACCTCCGGGTTTTGGGCAAAACAGATTCAATTTTGGAGTGTCCAAAACTAAAATTTTCGCACAGCAACTTCAAATTTGGCCAAAATAAAAGTTGTTGAGGAAGAGAAGGTCTACAACTTTGCTTTTGGATGAAAATTGATTTGGAGCTCAGATTAGATAGAAAAATGCGCTCAAAGTTCGATTAGGGTTGAGTACTAACGACGGTCACTAACTAGCTAATGACATTGCTTAGCCCTAAACAGTGATTAAACATGTAATTAGCGTTACGATTAACATAGGGGTGTTACAGGCTTTCATGGTGGTCTGGCCCCGGAATTGTGTGTTAGGAGCCTGGGAGCCTGTCACCTGAGACTGGGTCCTATACTGTATTGAGGCCTGAGATCTTGGTGCAGTATAGCTGGAGCTTCTTGGTTTCTGGAAGCGGTCCTGCTGGCGGGCCTTGCTTTCCAGGAATATACGCTTGTTTTCCTTCCTTTCTTCAGCTTTGGCCCTTTCTGTGAGAATGGCCATGTTCATCAAAGTATTGAAGTCCGGGTAGATCTGAGGAGTAAGCAAGGTCCGAAGTTCTGGGTTCAATCCCTTCTTGAACATGTCTTGTTTCTTTTCATCCTTATCCACTTCCTCCGGTGCATAGCAGGCAAGCTCCATGAATTGGTAGGTGTACTCTTCCACAGACATGCTCCCTTGCTGCAGTTCGCGAAACTCATCCGCCTTGCGCTTCATGGTAGCTGTGGGGATATGGTAGGGTGGAACTCCTTCACAAATTCATCCCAGGTGATGGTGGAGGCATCTTCGCCAGCGGCATAGTAATTCTCCCACCAAGCTAAGGCAGTTCCGTTGAGTTGGTGAGCTGCTAGGAGAACCTTGTCTCGGTCTTGGCATTCAAACGGCTCGAGCTTCCTCTGGATCACACGCAGCCAGTCATCTGCCTCCAAGGGGTTGTTGGATCCGGAAAAAGTGGGTGGCTTGGTTCTCAGGAAAGCTGTCAGCTTTTCATTCATGGTCTGCTCTCGTGGCCGCTTGTTGATGAGGGCGTTGGCCAGGGCTTCCAGTATGAGGGTCTGATTGCTTATCGCCTGTGCCAGGTCCCCGAAAGGTGGAGGTGGTGGCAGTGGTGCTTCTCCTTGGTTTCCTCCTCCATTCTGGCTCACTTCCTGATCGTTCTGAAGAGGGTCCTGTCCGTTAGACGGCCTCCCGCGCCAAGGGCTGCAGGGGTCCAACTATGGGAGGCTCTTGAACCGCGTCGGAAAGCCATCCGTAGATTGGGAAGAGTCTTTGTGCGACTGGGATTGGGATTAAGTGATATTTAAGTTATTTAGTTCGTATTTTTGAAAAGGCAGAATCCACCTCCTGCCGATAAGCACACAGATTAATAAGCACACAGACTAGCAACCAACAAGCACAAACAACTTTATTACTGCAGGGGGGGTACAACACTGGGGCAAGGCCAAAACGCGTACTACACGACCGGGTACAAAGGTCACAACTAAGGGTACAACTTAAGCCAAAGGGGCTGGGAGGGCTTTTTCTAGGGTGGCTTCGGGACATGCTACTCGCGGGGCGAGCCTTCTTCTGGGACAGAGTGTGCCTCCAGGGGAATGAGCAGTCCTCACTCGCCGTTCTCTGGGTTCCCGTTTTCCAGGGGTTGCTCAGCAGCGTCTCCTTCAACGGTGGCAGTAGGCCCCTCAGGATTCTTGGATAGGGCTTGTGGGGTCCCCAAAAGTGGTTCCCATCCTATGATGGGCGTCCCAAGTAGGACATGGGTTTCCCCAATTGCCGGGACTGGCGTTCCACTTCTGGTCCATTCTTGCATACGCCGGTCCCGGGCCTGCCTGAGGCTATCCTGGGCAACCGCTTCACTACTGACCGCGGCTGCGGCTCTTGCCTCGGCTTGAGCCACACGGATCTGATGCATTCTTATTGCGAGCTCTGCTTGCTCAGCCCGATGGGTCTGCTCCCTCAGGATGCTGGCTTGCTCATCAAAGAGCTGATCCAAAGAGGCTAGGTAAGTAGCCACTTGGTACAGGGGGTCCTCTTCATGGCGGCGCCGTTCCAGGCTTCTCATGCGAGCCTCCCAAACTGGGGTTCTGACGGCCGGAGGAAAGAACCTCATTGGTGTGGGGGCGATGTGTCCCTCAAAAATCTAGCACAAATAACGGAGCGCCTTCCTGACGACCAAGGGATAGGTGTCTTGATACCTAAACCCTGTGGCGGTCACTCGCCATGGCTGGATGTCGGGGTAGCGGTCACTTTTGGCGATGACCAGGATCACCCTGCAGCGGAGGGTACCATGGTGCTCGTACTCCCTGCTGTAGTACCTTGGGCATTCCGAAACACCAAGACTCTCCAGGGCATTGATCAAAAGGCTGGGGAAGCCAGGTGTAGCTTGGCAAATGCCCTGGGTCCATCCTTCCTCAGCCATTTGAAAACAAAGATAGGGTGAACAAGCTTTGCACAAATACTTGGGTACAAATGGGATAGATGGTCCTTATTATTACAACAGGGTGGGGTACATTTCCCATAGATACACGATTATTAGGATGGAGGCTCTAGCTTAGGTGTGCTACTCTCCTATCATGGGGACTCTTCCTCGATCTGGATAGGGCACTTCTTTGGTGGAAGACACTGCTCCAACACCAGCTCTTTGGTCTGAGTACCCTTATCCCAAAGGGTTTCTTCGGGTTCTTCTTCTAACAATCCAACTTCTGTCCTGAGCGCCTTGTGGTTTTGCCATTGAGTTTGGAGAGCGGCTAGGGAGTTCTCGGCTCGTATGGCTCTTATCCGTTGTAACTCCATCTCTTGGATTGCCTTTTCTGCCCTGCGGATTTGGTATTTCAGTTGTGCCTCCTATTCACGGTAGAGTTGGTCCAAGCCGGTGAGGTAAATGGATAGGTGGGAGACCGTATCTTCTAGTTCTTCTTCTTCCCTCCCAAGTCCTCTCATCTGGGCAATCCATGACCGTCCTCTTCCTTCAGTAGGTGGGAAAAATCCCATAGGAGTCCGCTGAAGATGATGTTTGTAAACCACATGCAGACATCGCAGGGCTTTTCGGGCGGCCTTTTGGTAGGTGTCTGGAAAACAAAAGCCAGTGGTGGAGATGAACCAGGGTTCCACGTCAGGATAGCGGGTGCTCTTTCCCACAAATATCATCATGTCACACCGAAGGGTGCCCCTGGAGTCGTACTCCCGGTAGATGTACTCCGTTGGGTCCACAACTCCGATGCATTCCAGGCTGAGTAGCAATAACTTAGGGAGGCCAGGCTCTGCGGGACAGATTCCACCACTCCATCCATTGTCAGCCATCCAGAATAGGGCAAGAGTCAGTGGTGAGTGTTTGTGTGGGAAAAAGGGATAAACAAGAAAAGTACTAATGTGGAAATGATTTAAAAAAGGTCTCGATCCTAGGGGTCACGTCCTACGGCCAACCTACGGCTCTGATACCACATGAAGCGTCCCCTCATAAGAGGTGACTCAAATGTGATACAAATATCAGTCTCAGGAGGCTGATAACACATTTATTACATTAGATGGTACATCACCGTATAACTCTACGCGGTAATGGGAAGTGAGGCGCCACTATCGCGAGGACAACAACTACAATCCAAACAAGAACATGAACCACGAAGAGGTCATCAGAGTCTTGCGCCATACGAAGCTTCCTGCGGGTGACCCTATCCACAGACAATGGTCGGGTGCAGAACGGAACCCCTACTCAACATCCTCGGGAATAAAGTCTTCTGTAAAAATTAAGCAAGGGCGAGTACAAACGTACTCAACATGTCCAACCACACCCACGGAGGGGGTATAAACAGAATATATGCACAAGATAAATCAAAGATAAGGCTAGAGTTTAATTTACGGAAAGCTAATTTTTATGCATGGGTTTATTTGAAAGAAAAGGGTTTTTAGAACAATTATCTTAACACGTAGGGTTGATCCACACAGGATCCATGTTTATAAGTTGCTACCGGACTCCTCATCTGCCGTAGCACACGGAATAGCTGCCGGACACTTTATCAAAACAACTCACGCCAACCCATCCATTCCCAGAAGAAACGCTAGTTGTGTGACCAAACCATAACTCGCCCAGTACCATGGGCACAACTATTCCAATAGATTTTATACTCTGCAGAGGTGTTCAACTTTCCCCACAAGTGGGGTACCATTGCACGATCACCTTAATGACGATGCAGATCCCAACAAAGTCATTACCCACCTTAGCTAGACCTGACTAGCCAACACGAAATCCATCAAGGGGTCATTGACCTATCACCGAGGTTTAACCGAGGCATAAGTCATCGCGATCTTATCTCTTCTCCTTGATCACCCGTTGCTCTTAGCTCTCCCGATGGCTATCAGACTAACTAGTGGGGTTTATGCTAAGCCGTTGCCACATACAACAGTCGAGAGGTTTGCACAATAGTTGAGTTAGGTAAGATGACACATCAACTCAGTCCTTAATTGTGACAAGATGGATATCTCCCAACCTTGGTCAACCACACAGGTACGAGCACACCTTTTGGCAATTCACACAGAAGTGCCATCCATCTCATCTAAACTCACCTTTCTTTTAGTTTCCAAAAATTCCACATTCTCCCTTCCCACACACTCACATATTTTCTTTTTATAAAACAAGTTGTACCATGTTCAAAGTCCTAAGCATTCTAGCAGCGATTAACATCCAAATAGAACAAATCATATTTAGACATTAATCTAGGCGTTCAAGGAATGGTTATAACAAATCAAGTGGTGCCTATCCAACCATGTTTTCAGCAGTCAAAGCATATGCAATTTTGTAAAACAGGCCAATAGGTTGTGTTTATAAAACTGGGGCAAAATATGCATCAAAGGGTGAGATTGAACTTGCCGTCTTCGAAGCCTTCCTGGAGCTCCTGCTCGCAGTACGGGTCTTCTGGCTCCGGCTCGCGGTACTGCTCGGCACACTCCTCGTTGGGTTCTCCCTCGTTCACACCGGTATCTACGGCACACACGAACAAACACACAATAAGGACAAAGAAATTAACGTTTTATCGTTGAGCTCGAATCAGGAGAAATTTAGATATGAAGATAGGAGAAATATTTTTGGGAGATGTTCTAATGGCCAGGCTAAAATAATGTTGGAAATGGTATGGTTGAGTTTTGGGATAATTGGAGGATTTTCGGCGCATGAAATGATAAGTTAACGAGGTGTTTAGGGGCTAAATACGGATATAAGGGCTTCTTTGTAATTATTTTTGAGATGGCAAGGGCTTGATTAGAATTTCTAGGAATTCATGGGTTACTCTGAAAAGGGGCAAGGGTATATTCAGAATTATTTCTATGTGGTGGAGGGTTCATTTGCAAATAGCAAAATAGGAAGGGCCTCTTTTGGAAAGGAACTAGAGAGAGGTGGGGTTCTTAATAGAAAAGGAAGAAGGGGATGGGGCTAAGGGCAAAACAGCCCTTCTTCTTCTACCTCACGACACAGGAACAGAGCAGGGAGGGGCGCACTACGCCGGCGCCAATTCCGGCGGCTCGGAGTGAGGGGGTTCGATTCCCATCCTCACATTGGGCGGAGGTGGAGCGAGGAGGGCTGTCCACGGCGGCGGGCGGAGGTGGGCAACGGCGGCTACGGTGGCGGCGCTACGAGGCTGGGGAGAGGGCGCGCGGTGGGGAGGGTAGTTGTGGTGGCCGAGGGCTGCACGGAGGCCCTATTTATAGGCCGGGCGAGGCACGGGGAGGGCATGGCGCACAGCGGCTGGCAGGACGACGAGCACAGCGGCCATTAATGGCGGTGGGGTGGCTCGGCTACTTGCCGGCATCCGCTAGCGGCGCGAGTGTCGAGGGCGACGGTGTGCAGGGGAGGACGAGCAAGTGGAGAGGCTGCAGCCAAGGGGACGCCGCACGGCGGCGTGCTGTGCAAGCTGCTGCTTGGGCGCGCGCGCTCGCGTCGAGGCGGGCGCAGGGTGACAAGACAGGTCGGGCAGGGTGAGCGGCGCGGCGAGCACAAGGCGACAAGACCGGTCGGGCAGGGGCGAGCAGCGCGGCGAGTATCCCGCGGCGCGTGGAGCGCGTGGGGGCACAGGGAAGCTGCGTGTGCTGCTTGTGGGCGTACAGGGAGTCTTGCGTGGGCAGGGAACAGGAAAGAAGAAGAGAAGAAGGAAGAAAGGAGAAGGGGAAAAAAGAAAAGGAGAAGGGAAAAAAAGAAAAGGAGAGAAGGGAAAAAGAGGAAAAGGAGAAAAAGAAAAGGGGACGCCGGCAGGATTCGCGGCGGCGGTCGGCCACGCGCGTGAGCTGCGGCGTTTGGCCGGGAAGCGATGCATGCGGATCGAGGAAGAACAGAGAGACGGGATGGTGATTGGTACTGGTGTCAGGACGGCGGATCGTCGGAAAATGATTTCAGGAGATTGGTCTCGGACAGAAAAGATTTTCAAATGATTTGAGCTCAACGACGAAAAAGATTTTGAAAAATATTTTTAGCGAGTAGTTTATTTGGGTGGATTTTCGTGATGTTACATTCATGATCTAGCTATGTTGTCTGGAAGCCACTCTTCTACATTGGACAGGCTACATGCATGGGAGAGAAAGCTATATGATGAAATCAAGGTACACAATTAGTACACTTACAGTAAGCTCAACTAATTATGTTAGTCTCCGATTTTTTCTAGTGGCATGGCATGAATTCATCATTAATTCCCCTCCCGACATAGAATGCCAGTTGTTTCCTTATATACATATATATAAGTGGTATATTTTCACAAGGGTTGATAACTGGCAGGCATGTAATGCTTGATCTTTATTAATCCGGTATTTTTATGTAATAGTTTAAATGTAGTTTGTAGGCCACTTGTGTGCTAAAGTGCTGGCTAGCAAAGAGAATAGGGCGCCTGCTGTGAGATGTCAATTGCCATTTGGGGTGACTTATCAGTTGGACTGTTGGTGGCATAATGAATCACTGTCACTATCTTACTTCATTATTTGGTTTATGCAGGCAAGTGAAAATGTGAGGAAGACCTATGATGAGAAATGTAACCTCCTACGGCGCCAATTTGCACGAGGCCTAAATGTACAGCTGATTGATAAGACTAGAGCTGTTGTAAAGGATCTCCATTCCAGGGTATCTGTTGCAGTTCAAGCGGTTGCTGCAATCTCCAAAAGAATTGAGAAGATAAGGGATGAAGAACTGCAGCCACAGCTCGTTGAGCTGATTCAAGGGTATATACCTGATAGCATATACCTGCCAATCATTTTTTTTTACATAGACGTAGTCTTGAGTTGTTTTTCCACAATTGAGAATGCAAACTTCCTGCTTCTTATATCCTTCCTAGTGTGTGTTAATAAAAAATTCTGAAACGTAACTATCACCCCAAATTTAGTTTTCCCAGAATGGCAGTACAATATACTGAGAATCAGAAGATTAAAATTCATGACTTACTCTCAGACCTCCCTTTGTTTTGCTAGATGTTCTGATGTCTCACAGCACAGTTCTACCTTCAGTCTTAGCTTATCAAAATCATCTTGGACTCTGTTGATTTTACAATGCCATGGTCATATTTTTTTGTGTATTAACACGTAATTGACCTCATGCAGGCTAATCAGAATGTGGAAATCTAGCTATGTTGGAATGTCACCACAAACAGGTCATCACAATCACACTTGCATACCATGTGAAAAGCTCAACCTCGGCGCAGCAAGGCGAGCACCACCGCCAGGCGGCGATGAGTCTGTGGAATGAGATGGACAGCTTTTCCTCCAGCTTCAGGAACTGGGTTACTGCTCATCAGTCGTATGTGGAGGCCCTGAACACATGGCTCCAGAAATGCGTCCTGCAGCCCTCCCCGTCAGGCTGTCTCCCCACCAATATTCGTCCTATGAAGAGACTGGCTCACCTTGACAGAGTCCCTCCCCGCTGATGAGCTATGCAAGTCCATCAAAGATGTAATGCAGCTCCTTCGTGACTCATTTGATCATCAGGATGATCAGAACAGGCCCAAAAGCGAGTCACAAGAGTGCGGGATGCTGGAGAACAATGAGCAGGAGGAGGCAAAGAGTGGAAATGTACCGGCAGCTGAAGGTCTGCAGTCGAAACTGACCATGGTTCTTCATCGCCTGACAAAGTTCTCGGAAGAGTCGCTGAAGTGCTACGACGAGCTCAAGCAGAACTATGAGATAGCTCATGATGATTACAAGAGAGTTGGACCAAATGCTCAACTTGCTTAACCCTATGTGTATGGTGGCATATGGCTTTTTTCTATCTGTTCTGGATGACAAATTCTAGCGTTTTGGTATATATTTTGTGGATGATCATATTATAGTACAATCTTTGCCCTAGTATTTAGTGACAATCTGTATGCCTCAATCTTTGGCATATTTTTAGCTTCGTCCCCTGTCTTTGATGCTGGTTGGGAAAGTGACTGTCCTTTATCACAACAATGATAAGACAGGCAAAGTTACTAGTAGTTCAGCATGGACACACCTTGCAGTTTGGTATAATATTGCACAAATATGGAAAACAAGTGATTTATGTTATTTGTTTTTGCCAGGCATCGAACCAAGCAGACATCGAGGCTCTACAGTCAAAGTTTTATACTGATTTTTGTTGTGAGTAATAATACTACCCATTAAAAAATTGTACCAAAAAGGCAATCTTACAGTTTATTCACAGAAGGCCTGCCTTTACAGTTTACGTATACCAGAATTCAAACTTATTTTCTCATCTATACATTTATTTTCTCATCTATCCACTGAGACTGGCCTTAGCATAAATATATTCAACTGGAGCGACACTATCAACGCACAGCTAAATTTATAGAGTTCAGGTTTCACCACCAGGTATGCAAACTCTACAATTCCATATGCCGCATTCACAACTTTTTCCTCTTTTCTGATTTATATCTCATGTGATCTGACCAAAATGTATTCCGCAGGCATCCTAGCTGCAGCATCTGCTATTGCTCAGGCTGCCCTTATCAAGTCCTAAGGTTACTTGCATACCAGGGGTGAAATGCTCCTGATTCATCCCTGTCTACAGCTGTAAAACTCATCATCATCATCATCATAGTCGCTTTCATCGTCTTCGTCGTTTCCCTCAGTCAGATAGAGGAGCATACCTTCTATCTTCTTCATCAACTCTTCCTCGATTGCGTTCACCTCCGCCTTGCGCCTGACCCAGTCGTCGTCCATCTCGACGTAGCCCTTGGTCTCCAGCTCATGGCGCACCCGCTCCTGCAACTCCTTGTTCCTCTTATCCATGCTGCGGATCTCGTTGGCCTGGGAGTAGAGCTTCATCTTGGCGTCGTCCATCTCCTCGCCCGGCAGCGGGACTAGACTCGGGTTGCTCTCCCTCAGCTCCTCGAGCTTTCTCGACCAGTGTATCGGCTTGCAGTTCAGAACCCAACGGATATGCTCTATAGACATCCGGTTCTCCGGCGGCGCTGCATTAACTGCCACCGCGACGGCGGTCGCCCCGCCTGCATCCTCCCCGACAGTGGCGCACTCCTTTAGAGGGGGCGCCAGGTGGCCAGCCACCGTCTCCGTCTCCGTCTCCGCCTTCCTCTTGGCGGAGCTTGCCTCCCTAACACCCCCTTCGCCTGTCACCGCCTCCACGCCTCCGGTGGCGCACCCCCTGCGCGAACCTTCCCCACCGGCCATCGTCGGCGAGACTTAACAACTAGTGCTCGGAAATTTCGATGCTTGAGGCGATTTCAAAGATGGAACCCTAGCAATCGATGGCGTGGTGGACGGCGGCGGGCGGCGGCTCGACGATCTATATTAGGCGGAGGCGTACCTGGCGTCGGATCCCAGTCGAAGTCGGGAAGACATTCGGAGTTGGATTGGAGTCCGTCAGTCGAGTCCGTCCTGGAATTGCAAAAAAAAAAACAATCCTTGGTAGGCTAGGATCTTACTATTGGGCCAGGCCTAACATTGGAATAAAGCGAAGCCCAATATTAGCACACAGAGTTAATGCTTGTTAGACCGGTTACTACTGTATGGGAGCGCACACACGAAGCGGCGGTGTTCAGGGAATTTCAGAAGGAAAATGGACGGATTATAAAAAGAGAATAAACGTTTTTCTTAAAAACTATTTCAAGGAACTACACTTTTCTGTGACACAAAGGTATATTTTTAAGAGTCAATTTCACAAAACTACACTTCCATGTATTGTCATATCACAAAACAATATATTTCTACGTACTTTATTTTTTAACCACATAACCACACGTTTTCTCCTTTGATCCAGAGCCCAAAGCTACAATTTTCTCTGCTGTCTAGGGTGCAGATCTACACTTTCTGGGACTCATCAACTCATGGCATAAAACGTACTCTTGCCTCCTAGTGTAGCATGCAAAAGCAATTTATTCATCTGAAACCATATGCATAGTAATATTTTCTGGATATATATATATATATATATATGAATGCTCTGTGTCATATATACTCCACAGCTACAAAGGAACTAATAAGGAGGAACCCAAAGAGAGACTATATATGTGATTAACCAACATATCAACGGCCTGATGAGAAGGCCCACCGCTCTCGAGGCACATCCGCGCTTTCTCCTTCAAACTCCTTGCCCTTTCTCTTATCCCCATCCCTTCCTTCTCCTCCATCAGCGTGGCGATCGCCCTCTGAATCTTCTCCCGTTCCAGCGCACCCTCCAGCAAAACCCCTATCTCCCACGCATCCCCAACGTACCTTCCGGTCGCTAGCTGGTCTCCAAAGCGAGGCGTCGATAGCACCGGCACCCCCTCGTAGACGCTCTCTAGCGTCGAGTTCCACCCACTGTGGGTCCAGAAGCCGCCGACGGCAGGGTGGGCCAGCACCTCCTGCTGTGGGGCCCACTCGACCACCTTGCCCCTACCCTTCACCGCGTTCTCGAACCCCTCCGGCAGCAGCTCCGATGGCTTCTCCACCCCAAGAACAAGGTCACCTCGAACCACCCATAGAAACGGCTTCCCGCTGCTCGCTAGGCCCCATGCGACCTCTGCGAGCTCGTGTCGAGTGACATGAACCACGCTGCCGAAGCTCACGTACAGCACGGAGCGTGGAGCTTGCGTGTCTAGCCACTCGATGCAACTGCGATCCTGGTTGAGGATGCTAGCCGCGGCGGCGCTGTCGGCTGGGGAAAGCTTGTGGAGCGGACCAATGGCGAAAACCGGGATGCCCTTGTCAGCGAGCTCGTCCCGGATCATCTTGAGCTCATGGGGTTCGAGAGCTTCGAATGTGTTGATTATGGCGCCGGAAGAACTTGCCGTGGTCTCGTTGGCCAGATTCAAGATCTTCATCAAGATTTCTTTGTTGGGGAGTTTGCTGGGGTCAAACAGGTCCCGCACTTGCAGTGGTGGCAGCTCCTTCACGGGCAGGAGTAGGTTGGACTCTGAAATGAAATGGAAAATGCAAGCATCTCCTTGTGAGGCAAGTATATGACATGTAAAAGTTATAATGTCTATCTTGATTTGACCATAGGATGCTCATTCCTCAGCTGACACATCAGCCAGTGAATAGGAGGAAGCTGTATACAACATATAATCCTTTTTCTCTACCAAACAATAAAAGAAGTGTTGCTGCTCAAGTTTATGCAGATCTGAAGCAGGATTTTAGAAGAAGTGTGGAGCTTAGTCTTTCTAGCTTTGTTTTTTAGTTTCTTGATTCCTACTTTGTTTCCTCCATTTTGAGGTTTAAAGTCTAAGTGCTCTTGTAACTTTTGGGCTGCATATATCCACTTGTGGGTATAGAGGCCGGATTGCTATTCGTTATCTAAAAACAAAACAATAAAAGAAATATCTATTATTTTATTATTTGGCTAACAAGCAGAGTTTTCACATTCGCTTTTAAGGTCTAGAAATTCTCACATTAATCGGAGAAAAATAAAAAAATAAAAATTAACCACCACTGAAAAATTAGTCTAAAATACTTGTGTGTCTAATTAAAAATCACCCACGAATGCTAATATAAAAAATTAAATATAAATATCATTTAGCTATGTATCAGTTACAAACATATACTATTAACAAAAATTAAAGGTAATAATAATCAATCAAAATAAAAAAAATAAGAATAATTATATGCATAATATTATTAAAGCTCAACGAATCAAATTGTTATTATAGATAGATCATATTAGAATTGTTTTAACCAACAATAAGACATAATTTACGATAATGAACATGATGATGTATGGTAATAAATAGTATAATCTTTAAAAATTAGTAAGAATACAATGACATGCAAATTTTTGAATTTTCAATACTAGCCACGCAAATGCGCGGGCCATACGCCTAATTTTTTTATTAAAATTAAAGGTCAAGAATTTGGCGATTTGTTGACTATATTACAAGTAATCTTGCTAGTGCTACAAATCTGACGAATTAAGTTTGAATAACATATTTATATCAAAGAAATAGAGTGATCACTTCTAATTCATCTTCATTCACATACATAAAACACAGTTTTTGTGCTACGAACCTTGCGCTGGCAAGTAGCCCTTGTCGTAGAGCATGTCGTAGGACCTGAACAGCCGGAAGCAGGCGGCGCTGCCGGTGTGCAGCACGAGCGTCGGCAGCCCGAGTCCGGCCGCCGCCTTCTGCACGGCGGTGAGCGTGGCGTCGATGACCAGGCACGCCAACCGGGGCTCCCCCGACCTCAGCATCGACGCGAGCACGGCGCGGACGCCCTCGGCCAGCGCCGGCGCCTCCACCGCGGCGTTCATGGCGAGGACCCTGTCCAAGCCGCCGCCGCCCTCGGTCGCGGCGACCGCGTCCGAGATGGCGTCGGGCACGGCGACGAAGGAGAACCCCGGGTGGCGGCGCGCGGGGTCCGGGGCGTTGAAGGCCGTGTGGAGGACGGTGACGGCGAGCCCCCGCGCGTGGAGCGCGCCGGCGAGCTGCAGCATCGGGCTCATGTGGCCCTGGAACGGCAGCGGGAACAGCGCGACGCGGGCGGCGCGCCTGTCTTCTCCGGCCATTCTCGTCCGCCGCAGCCGGCAACCTTACTACCTAGGAGAGCAAGTGAGCAGCTAAGATGTAGGATTTATCGGTCGGATTCTGAAGCTCGAAATGGCTACATAATAATATTTATCGATAGATGATGAATATGATCTACCGAGATGGGAACTGACAATGTCCATTATCTTTGTTTGAAGCTTCAAGGAAACTTCGGGAAGCAAGGATATGATAAGAAATTGACGGCAGGGTCAATTAAGGATATGATAAGAAAGTGATGGCCAGTGTCCGAACCAAACGCGCAGAAATCCAAATATTACTGTACAACACAAAACACAGGCCCATTGGCAGGTCGTAGAGGTGCCAATTGGTAACTATTAGGTGTCCCTCCAACCCTCTCTAGTTCAAAATTTTGTACTAATTCTTCAAAATCATATCTCAATTTGGAAAACTAGTACAAAATTTTGAACTAAAGAGGATTTGAGGTGCACCTAAGGGTCACCCATTTGCACCCCTAGCAGGTCGGATCAGATTTTGTTTTCGATAGGTCAGATCAGGCTGTGTCCATGATCAAAGTTCATTTTACACCAGACACCTCTTCAATTAATTTGCATGTTACCACTTACCAGTTTTGTAAAGCAGAATTTGTTATCACGGCAAGTCATGTTACCGCGAAAGTTGGTCCCAAATGACATTTTTTTTTACACAGATAGTACTACATTCGAAGGGAAAAAAGGAAAGATGTTACTACAAATGACATCAAGTTTATTAATCTTTTTTTTTTTGAAAGGAACCTGATTTTGCCTGACGATCTTAAGATATTTGATGTTTCGTGCACCGTGTTATTTGTCACTGAATCGTACTGCTGTTCTTGTTCTAGAAATGAAACGCCCTATAGTTCTTGAGCATGGTTCATAAAGTCAATGATTTTTTGTTCTGCTCGTTGTCCTGATAAGAAATGTAATTATAACTTCTCTTCAATTAACACCACTATTTTTTGAAGGACAATTAACACAACACTAGCAGAGAAGATAATTTCGAACAATGAACAGTTCATGTTTATTTGTTCTTGGATTCTTTCCTAGATGGAAGTATCTCGCTTGGTGAGACTGCCATCCAGTTTGCTGGCACGAAGCAGAAACACATCACATTGTTTGAAAAATTAGCAAACACATCAAGGTTGCCTCTCAAGTTACCATTCCATTCATGCCCGAATCATTCAGATTTCAGACATGCCCGCAGTTCACAGGGACAGTATGAACCGGACTAGACCGTCCATGGCCGAACTCGTAGCAGCAGCAGATGCTTGCATCTGCAGACGGTGTGCCCTCTCCCTCATCCGAGCTCCACCACCACCAGCCATGGCTTCCCTCACCGCCTTCGCCACCATTCCCCTCTCGACCACTTCTTCCCCAACCTCTAGCCCGACACCCCACTCGTGCGTCACGTACCTTGCGGTGACCATCTGGTCCGCGAAGCACGGCTGCACGAGCATGGGCACGCCTTCGCAGATGCTCTCCAGCGTCGAGTTCCATCCGCAGTGCGTCCAGAACGCGCCAATGGCGGCGTGCGCCAAGACCTCCCTTTGCGGGGCCCATTTCACGATCTTCCCCCTGTCCCTTACCTCCTCCTCGAACCCGTCCGGCAATGGCGGAGCCTCGTCGGCGGCGGCGCCGGCGCCGGCGCCGGCGGCGCCGCCGGCCACCGAGCCCGGCCGGACGACCCAGAGGAACGGCACGCCGCTGCCGGCCAGCCCCCACGCCATCTCCTCGAACGCGCCACGGTCGACGCGGGCCAGGCTCCCAAGGCTCACGTACAGCACGGAGCGCGGCGGGCGCGCGTCCAGCCACGCCAGGCAGCCACGGTCGGGCTCGTGCAGGCTTTGCTCCACCGGCGGTGGCTGGCCGAGCAGCAGGTGAAGCGGGCCGACGGCGAACGCCGGCAGGGACAGCTCGCGCTGGATCTTGGCCAGCTCCGCCGCCTCGATCGCCTCGAACGTGTTGATCACGATGCCGGACACCGAGGCTCGAACGGCGCCGGCAACGGAGGCGACGAAGCTGCAGTGCTCGTCGGTGTCGCGGCCGTCGACGCGGATCAGGTCCCGCACGCGGAGCGGCTCGAGGCCCGGCACCGGCTCGTCCAGCTGCTCCTCTGCCGGAACATTTGCAGCTGGCTCATGAACGCCGAGATCCAAGATCCAATGTGGAGAAAAAAAAAGGTTGCTCTTAGCTTGCTTGCCTTTGATGGGGACATAGCCGGCGTCGCGCAGCTGCGGCCCGGCGAGCATGTTCCGGAACGCGGCGGCGCTGTCCGTCCGGAGCGCGAGCGCGGGGACGCCGAGCTCGCCGGCGGCGCCCATCGCGGCGTAGCACTGCCCGTCGACCACCGCGCACGCGACGTCCCGGCGGCCGCCGCGCAGCAGCGACGCTAGGGCCGCCCGGAAGGCCGCCTCGCAGGCGGCGTTGAGGGCCAGCAGCTTCCTGAGGATGTCGGAGTCGGGGGAGGTGGCCTCGTCCGGGAGCGTCTCGTGGATGGGGACGAAGGCGAGCTCCGGGTGGCGCGCCGGGTCGGGGGCGTTGAAGCACGTGTGGAGGACGGTGACGCCGAGGCCCCGCGCGTGGAGGAGCGCCGCGAGCTTGAGCATCGGGTTGAGGTGGCCATGGAACGGCAGGGAGAAGAGGACGACGCGGCGGCGGTGGCCGCCGTCGCCGTGCTGCTCTAGTCCGGCCATTGCCGCCGGCAGAGTGGTTGCTGAGGAGATCACAAGCTAGTGGTTCGGAATTTGATTATGGTCAGTTGGTCACCCTTCAGTTGGTCATGGTCATGGTCTCATGGACAGCCATTTGGGGATCAGTCCGCATCCAATTTTTTTCCAAGCATACGGTTAGTACGGCCTTTGTCTTTGTGTGCGAACTGTGGACATGTGAGGCGCTCCATGCTACAGCAAGAGAGTGTCAGTTGCAAATCTGGTGGTCAGTCACCATCTTCCTAGCTCCGACACTTGTAGCAGGTACTTGTCTCTATATATGGCCAAATGTACCTTATTAGATGGGCTGCACGGAAAACGGCACTACAGACTTATTGGACCGGGAGCCCACTTAAGCCCTGTCACAGCGGTCGGCGTATATATACCGCGGACGACGCCTCCCACCCATTCTAAATCCAGCATAACCCTCACTCACTCCACTCCCTCACCTCGTCCAGCTTCCTCTCCCGCTCACCTGTCGCCTCTCCCGCTCCGGCCGTCGGATCTCTGCCGCCGGCTGCCGATGATCGTTGTTCTAGGCCATTTAGTCTTGCCCCTGTGCTACATCATTGCCCTCGGCTGTCCGATCTAGATCGGAGCTGCGGTCCGGCACGCGAAGCTGCGTTGTGCCTCCGCCGTCGGCCCGACACGACACTACCGTAGGACTTCTTTCCCTTCTAGTCCAATCCTCCTCTCCCATCTCCGATCTCCTCGAATCCGTCCCCAAACCCAAATTTTGAGTGTTTTGAGCTTTTTTATGGTGGTAGTGCCTGGGCCGCCACTACCATGGTGTGCTAACCGTGCCGCCAACATGACACGGCACGATTAAGTGCCTGTAGTGTAGTGCCTGGGTCGAGTGGCCAGCACACAGTGCCGGCACGGCAACGGCACGACTAAAGCTTAATGCCAAGTAGTATAGTACCAAATAGTGTCT
The DNA here is from genome assembly GCF_016808335.1 of Panicum virgatum. Lineage (NCBI taxonomy): Eukaryota > Viridiplantae > Streptophyta > Magnoliopsida > Poales > Poaceae > Panicum > Panicum virgatum. The sequence goes on from NC_053146.1 coordinate 10,765,531, forward strand.
AGTGTCGAATAATGTTAGTGTCGGACCGAGCCGGGCTGCACATTTGGCCATCTATATTTGTCTCTATGTTGACAAGTGCATGATTGGGCGCTAGGGAGAGATGGAGAAAAGATCAACTTCTTGCTGCAGCAAGACCCACTCACCCACCCGGTATAAAGGCGCTTCCAAATAGTTTTTTTAAATAAAGAAATAAACCAGCTTCTATATATATCCACGGCCCGCCAAAGGCCTGCCATCGTAGTGGTAGCATCGCTGGAGGCACTCCCCAGAGGTCCTGGGTTCGATCCCCCCTCGGGGGCGAATTTCAGATCTGGGGTTAAAAAAACTCCCTCGCTTGTCCCACGTCCAAAGCACTGTGGAGCCCGGCCTAACTCACAAGGCGACGGGCCTCCGTGTACGGGTGGGGCAGGGGTTCGGGGGTTTTCTTGGTCTGCTGTGAGAATGTCATTCTACCTCTCAAACAATGCCGTGGGGGCGGTCTCACCCCCCGCAGGTCAAGTTTTTATATATATCCACGGCCATGCATTACGAGAGTTACCAGAGTTATTAGACTCTAAACCTCAAATGAGTGATTTAAAGAAAAAACAAAAAAAATATAAAACAAACAAAGAAAACTAGAAGGCTAAGTTTCAATCTTCCTCTTCGTTTCCGCTTCAATCTTGTAATATCTTCGCATAACACCAATTCATCATATTTTTCATCCACTTAGAAACTTGATATTAGGATCATTTGTTGCTTGCCAAGTCTCTCCACGTAAACCTCCATCTAGCGCATGGGTACGAGGTGTCAACATCGCCTCCAGGGAAGGAGTGGCACCAAAAGGTGTCACCAATGTTGACGCTAGTGTAATGAGGTGCTTCCAATAGTTGGTCCACCAAGAGCTGGCACAAGCACTCTTGTTGAGCATGTCTGAAACATGCTGCATACCACTAGGGATGAAACGGACGGAACGGATGGGAAAACCTTTCAACTGTTTTCGTTTCCGCATTTTATTACGGGAAACGGGAGCGAAAACGGGATATACCAGTTACGGAAATGGGCGGGAACTGGAAAATTTACTGGAAGGCATTATTGTTTAATCTCCATTCACCTTATATAAATATAACACTACACACTCCTTAATGCAAGCTATTTTTTCAAAAAATATGATTAAGACTTCTTGTTTCCTATGTTTAAACTTGAAGTGCACCGATTGATGTTGCGGAACAAGAGAGGATATATGGTGTGCCTAATAAATCTTTTCTGAATTTTATAAATACGGGATCATTCCGGTTAAAAATGGAATCCCACAAATATGCACCACTTCCCGCTTTCCATTGCATTTCTGTATTTGTCCGTAAATAAGGAAACTGGCGAGAAAAATATAGAAATACGGATGGGATCATCCCGGTTTAAAACGGAATCCCACAAATACGCACCACTTCCCGCTTTCCGTTGCATTTCTGTATTTGTCCGTAAATACAAAAACTGGCGAGAAAATATAGAAATACGGATGGGATGGGATTTTGTCCGTCCGTTTTCACGCTTACATACCACACGGCTACATGCTGACGAGCTGTGAGATGGAGGTGCCATGCACATCTGATGGCAAAGAAGAAGTGGCCTAACTACATGGTGTGATTTGTGAATCATTTAACTCATCAGCAGATATGAGCATGACAGTATTTGATATGTAATTTTGCTACACATGTTTGATTTGCAGTTCACAAGGACACCATGTACTGCACTAGACTGTCCATGGCCGAGCTAGCAGCAGCAGATGCTTGCATCTGCAGATGGCGCGCCCTCTCCCTCATCCGAGCTCCATCTTCCCCAACCATGAGCCTCGCCACCGCCTCCGCCACCCTCCCCCTCTCCACCACCTCCCCAACCTCCATCCCGACGCTCCACCTGCGCGTCACGTACCTCGCGTTCGCCATCTGGTCCGCGAAGCACGGCTGCACGAGCATGGCACCCCTTCGCAGACGCTCTCCAGCGTCGAGTTCCACCCGCAGTGCGTCCAGAACGCGCCAATGGCGGCATGCGCCAGGACCTCTCTCTGCGGAGCCCACGCGACGACCTTGCCCCTGCCCCTCGTCTCCTCGCCGAACCCATCGGGCAGCGGCGGCGGGGCCTCGTCGTCGCCGGCGCCGGCGACCGAGCCGGGCCGGACGACCCACAGGAACGGCACGCCGCTGCCGGCCAGCCCCCACGCCGTCTCCTCGAACGCGGCGCGGCCGACGGCGGCCACGCTCCCCAGGCTCACGTAGAGCACGGAGCGCGGCGGGCGCGCGTCGAGCCACGCCAGGCAGCCGCGGTCGGCGGCGCGGAGGGTCTGCTCCGCCGGCGCCGGCGCCCGGGACAGCAGGTGCAGCGGCCCGACGGCGAAGGCGGGGCGGGAGAGCTCGCGCCGGATCGCCGCCAGCTCCGGCGCCTCCATCCCCTCGGACGTGTTGACGACGACGCCGCACGCCGAGGACAGGACGGCGCCGGCGACGCGGGCGACGAAGCTGCAGAGCTCGTCGGCGTCGCTGCCGTCGATGCGGATCAGGTCCCGCACGCGGAGCGGCTCGAGATCCGGCACCGGCTCGTCAAGCCTCTCCTCTGCAGGATTGAATGGTAGATTTTTGGAAACTAAATCAGTGGCATGTTCATGGCCGGTGCGAGGTCGCCGGACTTTGATGTACTACTTGCCTGTGACGGGAACGTAGCCGGCGTCGCGCAGCCGCGGGTACGCGAGCAAGCTGCGGAACGTGGCGGCGCTGTCCGTGCGAAGGGCGAGCGCGGGGACGCCGAGCTGGGACGACGCGCGCAGCCCCGCGTAGCACTGCCCGTCGACCACCGCGCACGCAACGTCGTGGAGGTGGCCGCCGCCGCCGCGCAGCAGCGACGCGAGGGCCTCGCGGAAGGGCGCCTCGGAGGCGGCGTTCAGAGCCAGGAGCTGCCTGGCGATGTCGGCGCCGGGGGAGGTGACCTCGGCGGGGAACGCCTCGCGGATGGGGACGAAGGCGAGCTCCGGGTGGCGCGCGGGGTCGGGGGCGTTGAAGCCAGTGTGGAGGACGGTGACGGCGAGGCCCCGCGCGTGGAGGAGCGCGCCGAGGTGGAGCATCGGGGTGATGTGGCCTTGGAACGGCAACGGGAAGAGCACCACTCGCCGCCGGCGGTGCTGCTCTTGTCCGGCCATCGGCTCTGGAGTGGACTCTCGACGGCGAGTGGTTGCCGCAGTGCGAGGTCAGCAGATGGTGATGCCGAATTGGTCCGGCTCATGAGCACTCATATTGGTCATCAGTTGAATAGCATAGTCCGGACCATGTGAAATTTCTTTATTATATATTATCCCCTATCAATATTTGACAATTGAACGGACATCCAACCAAAAACATCACATTTAATATTTGGACACATGCATAAAGTATTAAATAAAATTTATTTATAAAAGTTTTTGCACGGATAGTTTCGCGAGATGAATCTAATGAGCCTACTTAATCTATGATTTGCAACAGTGATGTTACAATAACCATCCACTAATTATAAATTAATCATGGATTAATTAGTCTCATTAGATTCATCTTGCGATTTACAACCCATCAGTGCAAAAAATTTTGTATACTTCAAATTAGTAAGATTCTCTTTCAAAATTTTTTGGCAAAATAATAGATTCGTCCTTCCACGCTAGGAAAGTGTGGGATTCTTTCCTAGATCGGACTACTGCAAATTTGACAGTTTTTTTTACCAAAAATCAGGCAGCCATGATTTTCAAGGGTGTCTAATTTTTCACTCTCGAAACATTTTTAAGTTAAACTGCTGCTTGTTCTTGAGTTAGGAGATGTTTCAAGAAATGAAGGTGTGGCCATTGATTGGATCATGTGTTAGATGTGCATCAATAACTGAAAGATCATTTTGTGCTAAGCAAATCTTTTGCACTGAACTTCTGTCTCAACTCTTTGGCTCTGATCTTGTCTCAACAATGGAATCAATCCTCAATAAGTGAAAAAAAATAGGAATATTCTGAATGGATCAAGGCGCCTGCAATAAAATCAAACATATCAAGGAGCTCGATTCTCTCCGGTCCAAGATCTCATGGATTCATTTACCGGTCGCTGTCGCAAACATCTGTGCTTTCAAAGAACTACTGAGAGTCCCTACAAAATACTTAGTTGAATGTTCATTTTGCACATGTCTGACTGAACATGATATATATAAAGCAGCACAACACACAATATAATGGCAAACAAACAATTATAAACCCAGTAGAAAAAAGTTGACTTATTCAGCTAGATCCATGCATCCATACACATCACAGCTCCAGAGTCCAGACATCCATATCATGGTCCTGCTTAATGCTTATACCAGATGCTACTACCTCAACTAGGAAAAAAAAGGAAACTTTCAGAGAGAAAGCATGTGATCTACCAATTTGTCAACGGCCTGCTGAGAAGACCCACCACGCTCAACGCTCATCCTCACTTTCTCCTTCAAAGCCCCCGCTCTTCCCCTCATCGCACCCCCCTCACCTTCTTCGTCTTCCATCAGCTTCCTGATCGCCGTCTCGACCGCCCCTCGCTCCACCGCACCCTCCAGCAGAACCCCAACCTTCCATGAATCCGCCACGTACCTTCCGGTAGCCAGCTGATCCCCAAACTGAGGCCTCGACAGCATCGGCACCCCCTCGTAGACGCTCTCCAGCGTGGAGTTCCATCCGCTGTGGGTCCAGAAGCCGCCCACCGCCGGGTGGGCCAGCACCTCCTGCTGCGGGGCCCACTCGACCACCCTGCCCCTCCCCGCCGCCGCCGCGCCGAACCCTTCCGGGAGCTCCGGCGGCCTCTCGTCCACCCCGAGCACGAGGCCGCGCCGGACCACCCAGAGAAACGGCCTGCCGCTGCTCGCCAGGCCCCACGCGACCTCCAAGAACTCGTCCCGGGTCACGCGAGCGACGCTGCCGAAGCTCACGTACAGCACGGACCCGGGCGCCTGCGCGTCCAGCCACTCGACGCAGCCGCGGTCCTGCTCGAGCAGGCTGGTGGTCTCGCCGGCGCCGTCGCCGGCGGCGAGCTTGTGGAGCGGGCCGACGGCGAAGGGCGGGATGCCTTTGGGGGCGAGCTCGTCGCGGATCAACTTGAGCTCGTGGGGTTCGAGAGCTTCGGACGTGTTGAGGATCGCGCCGGAGGAGCTCGTCGTGGTCTCCGTGGCCAGGTCCAGGATCTTCTGCCCAATCTCCTTGCTGGGGAGCTTGCTTGGGTCGAACAGGTCGCTCACCTTCAGTGGTGGCAGCTCCTCTATCGGCATGTCTAGGTTGGACTCTGACGCCATTGATGAAGAGAGTTAGTTAGCATGGTAAGAAAGTGTCATGGTGAAATTGTTCTTGTTTATTATACTAGTATAAAAAAGTAGATGATTTTGCAAGTTTTTGTCCATGTGACCATGTGTAGGATTATTTAGGGGAAATTCAGTGTAAAACGTTGTAGAAACAGAGGAAGTCTTGTACTCTTGTTAGTTGTTACCAACCTGTGGATGGCAGGTAGCCCCTGTGGTGGAGCATGTCGTAGGACCTGAACAGGCGGAAGCACGCGGCGCTGCCGGTGTGCAGCACGAGCGTGGGCAGGCCGAGGCCGGCGGCGGCCTTCTGCGCGGCGGGGAGGGTGGAGTCGAGGACCAGGCACGCCAGCCGGGGCTGCCCCTCCGCCGCCATGAGCGACGCGAGCGCGGCGCGGACGCGCCCGGACGCCTCCATGGCGGCGTTGAGGGCGAGGATCTTGGCGATGCCGTTGGCGGCGGCGGCGGCCTCCGGGATGGCGTCGGGCACCGCGACGAAGGCGAGGCCCGGGTGGCGCGCGGGGTCCGGCGCGTTGAACGCCGTGTGGAGGACGGTGACGGCGAGCCCCCGAGCGCGGAGCGCGCCGGCCAGCTGCAGCATCGGGCTGATGTGGCCCTGGAACGGCAGCGGGAACAGCGCGACGCGGGCGGTGCCCCTGCCGTCCGCTCCTCCTCCTCCGGCGCCGCCGGCCATTCTCGATCGCCGGCGCCTGGTGCCTCTCGGTGCTCCGGCTGCAAAGCTTGGAGCTGCTATATATAATAATAAACAGTGGCAAGCACGATGGATCAATGGCCTCAGATATTTAAGCAGCTAGTTGACCATATATAGAGTAATCCTCCACGGAGCCCTCCATGGCTGCTTGGAGGAAGCTTCGTAAAGCCATGGATGGATGCGTGCCCTCGCGGCAGCCACAGGGATATTGTTAAGAATTGGACAGTCTGGTCAATGGTGACTGCCACTGTCCGGAGTCCACCACACAGGTAGAAATGGGCAACGGTTGACGGATCTTCGAAAAAGATCGTATATTTCTTTTTTGTGTCTTATAATCTTGTGGATTCGGAGGGAGTACTTGGTCAATATACGTGAACACTATGTACAGTCAATTGCTCTTGTACTCAACTCAATGGCGAACGCAGAAATGATTGGCAGAAAGGGCTGCTTTTTTTTTCTTTCTTCTCTCGCCTCTTCTTTTCTTTTTCTTCCTCATCAAATTTGTAGGGGCTCGGGAGTGGCTCTATGGAAATCACGGCGGTAGGGGGCTCGACCCTCTCCCGCTAGATCCACCACTGCTTGTATTGGGCGCGTTTAGTTATCAATTTTTTTTGGGTAAAAATTTTCGACACCTTTTTCAACACTAATTATGATTATTAAATATAGACTAATTATAAAGCTAATTACACAGATGGACGGGAAATTATGAAGCGAATGTATTAAGTATAATTAATTCGTCATTAGAGGTTGTCTACTGTAGCACGACATTGTCTAATCATTGCATAGTTAGGTTCATTAGATTCGTCTAGTGATTTCACCTGATGTTATGAAAAAGGGTTTTGTTAGTTATCCACATTTAATACTCGTAATTGGTGATCAAACATTAGAAAGCACTGTAGCGCATAAAAAAATTTGGTAACTAGGCCTCAATATTGCCCCGTGAAGCAACATGTACAACGAACAGGGGAGATTGAACGACAGGATAGCAACTACTGTCCTAGCTCAAGTTTGAGATACTGATTACAACACGTGCATGTATAAGTTTTCTATGAATACGTTGAAACTATTTGAAGGAAAACAAAGCAAAACAGAAGCTGCTATATCAAGGGGACAAACTTCGACCAGAGAAATCAAGAGAGCATCAGAATTACGCATGAATTGTTCATCAACGACTAAATGCATCCAATAGGCCTCAGAATATCAGCCACTAATCTCCTCCCAGAATGTTTAACCCAACACATCCATGCATGTGATTCACACTTCACAGAGACAGTATGTAGCTGACCAGCTTGTCCATGGCAATCTGAGAAGATCCAGAGGTCTCCAAGCAGCAGTCTGCTACTCTCCTGCCGAGCACCTTGGACCTCTCCCTCATCTCGGCCGCCGCCTCCCCCTCCATCAACCTCCTCACAGCGTCCCTGACCCTCCCCCTCTCGAGCTCGCCTTCCAGCTCGAACCCCACGCCCCAGACCTCCTGCACGTACCGCGCGTTCATCATCTGGTCCACCGCGTCCGGTCGGCAGAGCATCGGCACCCCCTCGCCGACGCTCTCCAGCGACGAGTTCCACCCGCAGTGGGTCCAGAACCCGCCCACCGCCGGGTGGGCCAGCACCTCCTGCTGCGGCGCCCACCGGATCACCATGCCCCTGCCGGCGACGGCGTCCTCGAATCCGTCGGGGAGCTGCACGCCGTCACAGCCCCGGACGAGCTTGGGGTGGACGACCCAAAGGAATGGGTGGCCGCTGGCTGCCATGCCCCAGGCCACCTCCAGGAACTCGCCGGGATCCATGGCGGCGAGGCTCCCGAAAACTCACGTACAGCACCGAGCCGGGGGCGCGGGCGTCGAGCCACGCCATGCAGCTGCGGTCCTGGTCCAGCAGGCTGCTCACGGTGCTCCGGGAGGAGAGCTTGTGGAGGGGCCCGGCGGCGAGCAACGGCGGGAGGCCGGCGCCGGCGAGATCACCGCGAAGCCGCTCCATCTCGGCGGCCTCCAGAGCCTCGGAGTGTTGATGACGACGCCCAAGGAGTTGCGCACGATCTCGGTGATCCGGGCGAGGACCTCGCGGACCTTGTTGTGGCTGCTCACCAGCGATTGGAAGAGATCCTGTTGGGATCTTTGCTTCTTAGATGTCCAAACAGGGAGCATGAACAGTATGAAAATGACAATGAAAGTAAACACTTAATTCTTCAGTAATAACCAGAAAATTCAACCCTTTACACTGTGGAGAGAGGGGCTATTTATACCCCTAGCCCTCGGCCAGGTTTTCCTAAATTGCCCCCTTCCAACTCATTTACAGCTCACTTACAGCCGGTTTCGGGGTAAAATTACAAGGTTAGAGGTGTACAAATCCGACCTTCTCACGTATTCATGTTTTACACGCACGCTTACACCCGACGAAGGTCTTCGTTTCCTTCGGGGTACTTCGGAGGTCACGGCCTTGAAGGTTCTGTCTTCGAGCGATCAGCCGTCGCCTTCGTTCCCGAAGCCGACCCCCTTGGTCCCGAAGGTCCTGATCTTTAAGTTTGTGCTTCTGAGTAACCATTCGTCACCTTCGGCCACCCGAAGGTGATATCCTTCGCTCATCACAGGTCTTGGTCTTTAAGCTTGTGCTTCTGAGTGACCATTCGTCACCTTCGGCCACCCGAAGGTGAGACCCTTCATTCATCACAGGTCTTGGTCTTTAAGCTTGTGTTTCTGAGCGACCATTCGTCTCCTTCGGCCACCCGAAGGTGAGATCCTTCATTCATCGCAAGTCTTGGTCTTTAAGCTTGTGTTTCTGAGCGACCATTCGTCACTTTCGGGCACCCGAAGGTGAGCTCCCTGGCCTGGGCGATCTTGGGAGCGACCGTCGCCCTTCGGGTATGCTCGCCTTCCTTCGTTGGAGCCCTGCAAACGAGTTAGGGAGCATTTTCGAGGGTGGGAGCCTATCCGAAGGTCCAATCCCCAACAGTAGCCCCTCGAGGGCGAGGTCCGAAGCCGACGGTCCGAACCCACGTTAAAGAAGAAGATTGTGTGTAACCTTCGGGAAGCTCCTGAGGAAAAACGTCTCCCGAGCCGTCGGCTGCAACGGTCGGTTTTAGTTGTGCACGTGTCAGACTCCGATTGTGTCGCTTGGGCGGACGACTCCTCGATTTTACCATTGGTACTATTGCTTTCCCCCGCCTATATAAGCGGAGGGGGGGGGGGGTAAAACCTGTGCCCTCTTGAGCTTTGCTTACCTTCGACGCTTTCTGCTATAAAGTGTTTCTTCCGTATAAGCGGAGGGGGGGGGGGGGGGTAAAACCTGTGCCCTATTGAGCTTTGCTTACCTTCGACGCTTTCTGCTATAAAGTGTTTCTTCCGAAGGTTCCGCTTCGTGCTTGATCAAGCTGCTCGTATTTCTCGGTGTAAGTAGAATAGCGGTTCATGGCTCGCACTAAGCAAACAACGAGGTTGATCGAAGGTTCGTTTGAACCCTTTTTCCTAATTTGCCTTTCTTCGTTTTATGTAGATATGGCATTTATTAAGAGGGCGATTCTCCGCGCAGACTCTGATCCCGTTGAACACCCCGAAGGATCCGAGGCTTCGCGTTCAGCAGTCTAATAAGAATAGGCCAGCGAAAGTCTGTCAGGGGTTTCAACAAGTGTTTCCGACCTGATGGGTCCTGAGAAGCGTAAGACCTTGCTCTTCGAGCCATCTGTCGTCTCCCAGAGTACGATCGATTTCTATGTTTCGAAAGGATATTTTCCCGAGGGGGTGTGTTGCCCTCCTGGCCCAGAGGTTTTCCCGGTGCCTCAGACCGGAAAGGTGGTTGTTTTTAAGGATTTTTTTACCGCTGGGTTGCGCATTCCGATGGATCCTGTAGTTCCGAAGCTACTAGAGCCATTCAACGTAAAGCTTCCCCATTTCACCCCGAACGGGATAGCAGCGTTGTCAAAATTTTTGTGGGTTGCGAGGACGTTCGGTGGTGGGGTGTCCGTTGATGCCTTTTGTAGGCTGTTTCAGTTGCACTGTCAGCCTCGGAAGGTTTTTGTGGATGATGATGATGAAGAGAGTGAGGTGCAAAATGGGTGTTGCACCTTCGTTCCTCGCAAGTCCAACAAGAAGACAGGCTTGACGAAGGTTGTGCTTGCCGCAACCCAGAGAAACAAATCGGAGGGGAACTGGCTGGGGTACTGGTTTTATGCCAAAATTGGTTTTCCGGATCCCGAGGGTTCGAGTGAGGAGAAGTATCTGTTAGCTTCGGATATCGAGCGTTCGATCACACTTATCAACCTGCGTACAACAAGCGTGCGCCGGGCTTTAAGCCGTGTGTGGAAGCCTTCATGACAGCTTGCCAGGTTTGCGGCGGTAGAGATGTGGTGGAAGAGTTTTTGGCCGCGGGGATTTGGCCTTTGTCCGCTGGTTGGGCTCCTCGAGGGTTCGAGCGAAAGCATTTTGCTGGGATGGAGTATGACTTGACCTCTCCAGTTTTTGGGCTTCGGAGGCCCGAGGGTTCGAGCGATGAGGTGATTGTTGCCGAGTTGGAGCAGCAGGCCTCGGAGGTCTTGGGGCCTTGGAACAGGAAGGAATATCTTTTCTTGGTCGAGATTTACAAGAGGAACCTTCGTTTGAACAGATGTTTGGCAGAGATGGGCGTGGAGTACGGCCTTCGGCCGGTACCTGCGGGTGCGGTTCCGAGGATGACGTCTCCGGGCAATGTTGGCTCCGAGGTGGCGTCGAAGAAGTCCAAGGGCAAGGCTAAAAAAGAGAAGGTGGGGACTTCTGGCGAAGGTGGCGGGGGTGGTGGTCGGGGTCGCGGAAGGGGGAGGAAACCTTCGAGCTCGAAGGCTTCGGTTGCGAGGGCTGAGAGCGCTAAGAGGAAGGCGCGAGACGAGGAGGTTTCTTCGGGAGATAGTGGTACGCCCTTCTTTATGAAAGAGCTCATGGGGACGGTGGGCGGGGAGATTGTAGTTCCCGAAGGGAGGCTTTTTAGATCCCGTTATGATCTTAGCGATGAGTACGGGACCATGCTTTTTGGTTCCGGTCATCGGGTTGAGGTGGCGAGGGCACTGATTAACCTTTATTGTCCCCACGAAGGTATAACAAAATGCCGGAGGATCCAGAGTCTCGTTAAGACTGGCGCCAAGCCTTCGGACCTTCCGAAGCCGGCTGAGTCGAGACCCACAGGGCCTGCGGCCGGTGCTCCGAAGGCTCCGGCGCCGGTGTCGGCGGTCGCCATTCCTACCCCTTCGGCTGGCATCGAGGAGGGGGAGGTTTTAGTTGGTGAGACGCTACTCTCTCTTAGGTGCGGGGATATCCCGGGTGGGTCCTCGGCTCCACCTGCGGACAAAGAGCTGGAGATGCTGGAGGGGTTGAACTTCGACGAACCCGGTAAGCTTCGTTATTTTGTTTTGCGTGGGCACTTGGTTTGTTTGAGACCTGAGGGCCCCCTTTTTGTTGTCTTTGCAGTTGTGTCTGCGTCGATGCAGCAGCTTTTGGCCGTGATGCACGGGCCTGGCACGACCGGGATTCTCCCTCCTGAAAAGGGTAAGGCGGGGCCTGATTGCATTTAGCTTTTGTTCAATTTTTGGTGTCCCCGAAGGTGATTTTGTGTTTGATTCAGAGTTTAATGCAGGCGTGGCAGAAACATCCACCTCCGATGCTGCCTTCATCATTGCTGACTTGAGCAAGAAGCTTGCCAGGCCAGCCGTATTTTGATGCAGAAGGCCAAGGCGGATGCGGACCTTCGGGTCAAGAGTGCCACTGAGAGATTGAGTCTAGCGGACAAACTGCGGCGGGCTGAGGCGGAGGTTCTCGCTCTGAAGGACGAAAACAAGCAAATGAAGGCCAAGTGTTCGAAGCTAGAGGCAACTGCTTCGGACAATGAGAGGGTTCTAGAGAGCCTTCGGAAGACTGTGGAGAGGGACGCGAATGAGAAGGCTGCCCTTAAGGGAAGGATCACCGAATTGGAGAAGGTTCACGCTAAAGTGGGTGAGCTCGAGCAAGTCTTCGCTAAGGTCGCTTCGTGAGCCGAGGTAGTGTACCAAGAGTACAAGAAGGCTCTTGCTGCTCTCGGAGCAGAGCCTCTGCCTTTGCCTGAGCCAGCCGAGGGTTCTCAGGTTTTCCTAAAGCTTCTGGACTGGTTGCTGTCGGAGTTTGAGGGGCTCGGGGAGGTGATGAGCGTTGCGAACGATAACGCGGCGTCTGTCTCCTTCGAGGGGCTTGTAGGGAACCTTCTCCGCACTGGCGCCGTCGACCTCTCTAAGCTCGAAGGGGGCTTTCAGTACGTCCCCTACGAGAGTTTGTCCGAAGAGGTTAACAAGATACATGATGTCAAGATTGCATACTTCGAGCGTTTATGGGAACCTTCGGGCAAGGTCGCTGTTCGGACCCTTGCGGCTGCTACGACAGGGGTAAGCTTTTCTTTTGGCTGGCTCTGCATTTTTTGGTTTTTTGCTTTCCTGTGGTAAAATTTTGTTATTTGTGCAGGAATTAAATCCTGATCAACCTTCTGGGGTCGGTGGTACGCCCAAGGCCAGCAGGTCTCCTTCGGGACGCGACGCGGACGGATCGCCGAGGGCTCAGGTGTAAAGATTAGCTTGTAGGGATTTGTTTTGGGGGCTTTAGAATTTGTTTGTAAATATTCCCATGCTGCAGGACGCTAACAACGCTAAGGTATTGATGAGCTGGGAGGCTTTCAGCCTTGCTCGTCCCGGATGCAGCGTTGCAGAATACTTATGCTGGTCCGATCGTGATTCATTGTAACCTCTTTTTCTTTTTCGTCCGAATGTGACCTTCGCGACGCTTCTCGACGTGTATGTTATTCTCGCGATTGCCTTTCCCGGGGCTTCTTATTGCGCGTCCTTCGGGCTTCCTCTGTGTGTGCATCCTTCGAGATGCCTTTCTGCGGGCATCCTTCGAGATGACTTTTTGAATGCATCCTTCGAGGTGTTTTGATGTGTACATCCGTCGAGGTGCCTTGTTATGTGCATCCTTCGAGGTGCTGTGTTTTGTGCATCCTTTGAGGTGCTTTACGCATGTGCATACTTCGGGGTGTTTTGATGTGTGTGTCCGTCGAGGTGCCTTGTTATATGCATCCTTCGAGGTGCTGTGTTTTGTGCATCCTCCGAGTTGCCTTGTTGTGTGCATCCTTCGGGGTGCTCTATTTTGTGCGTCCTTCGAGGTGACTTGTTGTGGGTTGTGCGAGGGGTCAAGAAAAACGTCTCCCCCCTTTCTGGTATATTCCTCCCGGAGGTTTGTTAGGTGATGTAGGACTGGGCGACACGCGGGAATTTTGTTTTTGGAGAAAAACGTCTCCCCCCTTGCCAGCGTGTTGTCCCAGGGGATCTTTTCGGAGGTTGCTTTTTGCAGGGGCAAATTCCCTTCGGTAAAAATTGGTCAGCTTTTGTTGGATGCTGGACGTGTCCTTCGAGAAGTAAGTTGTTGTCGTCCGAGGTGACGCTCGTTAGGGTTGTGTTTCTTGGAAAAACGTCTCCCCCCTTCCTAACGAGTCGTCGCCCGGAGGCAGTCTATGAAATAAAAAAGGGGGTTTCTTTCTTAGTGGAACCTCGATAGATAGTTTGTTTAATAACGAGGCAACGCGCGGAAATTTTGTATTTTGGGGAAAAATGTCTCCCCCCTTTCTTGTGCGCTGTTGTCTTCGAGGGGTTTTGTTCTTTTTGTTTAGGGTAGATTGAGTGATTGGTGCCGAGGGTTCAGATGGAAAAACGTCTCCCCCCTTTCTGGCATCGATCTTTCGAATTCTTCCGAGGGTATTTTTGGTTTGGACCTTTTGAAAGGTCGAGGCCCCTTGGCGTGTGTTTTGCACTTTTTATTTCTTTTGTGCCGAAGGTTTTTTGGTTCGGACCTTTTGAAAGGTCGAAGCCCCTTGGCGTTCGTTTTGCACTTATGGTGCCTTTTGTGCCGAAGGTTGTTTGGTTCGGACCTTTTGAAAGGTCGAAGCCCCTTGGCGTTTGTTTTGCACGTATTGTGCCTTTTGTGCCGAAGGTTTTTTTGTTCGGACTTTTTGAAAGGTCGAAGCCCCTTGGCGTTCGTTTTGCACGTATTGTGCCTTTTGTGCTGAAGGTTTTTTGGTTCGGACCTTTTGAAATGTCGAAGCCCCTTGGCGTTCGTTTTGCACTTATTGTGCCTTTTGTGCCGAAGGTTTTTTGGTTCGGACCTTTTGAAAGGTCGAAGCCCCTTGGCGTTCGTTTTGCACTTATTGTACCTTTTGTGCCGAAAGTTGTTTGGTTCGAACCTTTTGAAAGGTCGAAGCCCCTTGGCGTTCGTTTTGCACTTATTGTACCTTTTGTGCCGAAGGTTTTTTGGTTCGGACTTTTTGAAAGGTCGAAGCCCCTTGGCGTTCGTTTGATAAGTATGCAAAGTTTGCGGATTCTGCATACTTTGCTAACTTACTGTTTTATGCAACATGTAGATGCTGGCCGAAGCTTGCCATTTGGGCTGCTTGGGTGAAGGTGATACTTTGTTTGGGGGAAATTCATTGCATTGAGATAGTTTACAATGGGTCCGCCTCGTCAAAAACCTCACCTCCGGTGTGGAGTTTCCCCCTGTGAGGAAAAGAGTACGGCCCTTTTACAATGTAAAAAGAACTGAAAATATCTGCGAAGGTCCGCAATCGCTTATAGTTTTGCGATGCGGCCTTTTTACATACTTATATGTATTACTTTTTAAGGCTGCCTGCATTCCAAGGATGCTGCAGCTCATTGCCTTCGGCGTCGGACAGGTGATATGACCCTAGCCTGTTGCTCTTGATTACTAGGAATGGCCCTTCCCATTTTGAGTGGAGCTTGCCGGAGGTTTCGGTGTTTGGCTTTCTTTTTAGGACCCAGTCCCCGACTGTGATGTTCTTTTTCACGACCTTTTTGTCTCTCCACTTCGTGGTTTCTTGTTGATACTTCACAAGGTTCTCCGAAGCTTGAAGGATATCTAGTTCCATAAGATCCTTGTCGATCGATGGTATGGCCTCAACTTGGTGAGTCACCCTTAGGCTTCAGTTTTTAAGCTCCTCTGGTGTGATTGCTTCGGCACCATAGAGTAGCCTGAATGGTGTGAACTTCGTTGTTCTTGATTATGAAGTGTTGTGGGACCAGATGACCTTCGGTAGTTCATCTGCCCATTTGCCCTTTTTCTGATCGAACAGACATTTTTTGATGCTGCCGAAGATGATGCCGTTGGCTCTTTCGACGGCCCCATTTGATTGCGGGTGGTAAACCGAAGCAAAGATTGCCTTTGTGCCCACACTGTGACAGAACTCTCTGAAGAGTTGTGAATCAAACTGTTTGTCGTTATCGACGGTGATTTCCCGTGGGACCCCAAACCTGCAGATGATGTTTTGCCAGAAGAATTTTCTAATTATTTGTGATGTGATGTTGATTAGGGGCTTGGCTTCGATCCACTTTGTGAAGTACTCGACAGCAACTGCTGCGTACTTGTAATTGCCTTGAGCGGTGGGTAAGGGTCCAACGAGATCAATTCCCCATCTTTGCAGGGGCCAGGTCGGAGGTATTAGCTGGGTTGGCTCCAAAGGTTTTGAGGACTTCGGGCCCATCATTTTGCATGCTTGGCATGTCTTGACTATGTGCTGGGCGTCTGTTGACGTTCACTAACGCCCCCCCGATTTGTATACCGCAAGCGCACGGTTCGTGGTAGCTTTTCCCTTAGAGTATTCCCCCAAGGTTTATCAATCCGTGGATCGACAATGAACTTACTAGGGTTTTCCATCTAATCTAACGGATCTATCCTAACATGAAGCATTAATTGCATATAAAAGGTAAACCTTTGATAGATATGAGTGATATACGAAGGTTGATCTCATCCATGAACATCGGTAAGGATAAAGCATGACCGAAGGCATGACTAAACCTATCACATGCATTCTAGTTGTAGTTCTAGCTAAACGAGTAAGCTCAACATGCATCTCATCCAAAGCCTCTTTAAATCAAAACCTCCAAACCAATCCCTCGATACCCAACCTACTCTGTGGAGACGGCCTGTCACGACGCCCCCCTTTTCAACGGGATACCCTGAAGCAAGTCGAACCCCCTTTGGGTAGATCCGGTATGAACGCCTAGCCACCATAGCTACAAGAACACCCCATGCAATCTATCTCGAGAATAGATCTAGGAATAAGTGCACCCAAAACAAGAACGAAATCGAAAGAGGAGAGACATGATCGCTAAATAGATCGGATGACATGAAGACATTACTCACATAATAGATTCGTTTGGATCGCCACCACCGCGTATACACCATTGACGACTCCAACTAGCTCATGAACTCCACCATGACACAACCACGCAGGGAGGCCATGGCGGCTAGGGATGGCTTAAGCCATCTCCTAAACAACTTCGAAGACTTGCGACGACCGTCGTCTCCCTCCGGTCTTGGCCCTAGGTTTTCGTCGAGTTCTGGTTGGATGGATGCCCCAAGTTGAATAAGGTGCGAGCTATTTATAAGCCGAGGAAGCCACCGGTCGAAGGGGAAGGCAAACCGCCTCAGAAAAGGGCTGGGCCGGCCGGCCCCATGGGCCTAGGCCGGCCGGCCTACCCCTTTTCGGGCTCGCCTCGGTCTCATTTTTGGCGTGTAGACTCCTCGCATCTTCTAGAGTTTCTGTCCTTCACGATTGCACCCATTTGGACATTGTTATCTTGGAGATATCTTCGAGGAAAGGATAGGATATGGAATCCTTCCTTAAATCTTCATTTGCTTTACTTAATCCTGAAGTATCTTGATCTCATCTTCGTGGGCTTGGTCCTTTGGGCTCTTTTGGAGGATGGATGTGCATGAATGGGCTTCGAATCAACATAGGCTTTGGTCCTCCCTTTGGGCTTTGGCCTTCGTCTTTCTTCGTGTTAGCGCTCGATCACGGGCCTCGTCATTTCATGCTCCAAAATAGGCCAAAAACATGCAAAAACGAAGTTGCTCCAAAATATATGTGCATATGTGAAAATGACCAATAATTAGGCCGGGGTTAGGACGGTTAGTGATTTTGATATTAAATTCATGTCATTATCAAGGATAAACAAGGGATAAAAGGGGTACTTAAGGAGCGCCAACATTCCCCCATGCTTAAACCTTGCTCGTCCTCGAGGAAGTACAGGAACTTTGCTTATAAAGAAATCAGCGTTGCCCATCAATGTCCTCTCTGCACTTAGTCATACATAACAAGACATATTGCTCTCTCAAGTATTTAGCATTTAAGTTCATGTTGTGACCGGCTACTTTTTCATTATGGAAGATAGACTAGCAATTAAAGAACAAGCCACAATAATAAATAAATGCAATGCTCTCAAACTTAAGCGAACTTCAAACATTTACCTTGTTTCATCGTGAAGAGTTTTTAAAAGAATGCATATCAAACATAAGCGAGGTTCTTCTTGCAAAAGATCATGGAAATACTCATCTCATCAAGTCGCTAAAGCCTACATTAGATTGTTTTCAACCTATTCTACTCATATATAAAAGTGGAAGGCTTATGTGGAGCTTGGTAGGTAAAAACAATTCTAGCAAAACATTATACTTGGAAGGTCTTTAAGCTTGTGTTTTTGAGCGACCATTCGTCACTTTCGGGCACCCGAAGGTGAGCTCCCTGGCCTGGGCGATCTCGGGAGCGACCGTCGCTCTTCGGGTATGCTCGCCTTCCTTCGTTGGAGCCCTGCAAACGAGTTAGGGAGCATTTCCGAGGGTGGAAGCCTATCCGAAGGTCCAATCCCCAACAGGTCCCTCACCCGCAGCGGCGGCAGCTCCGGCACCGGCGTGTCCAGGTTTGACTCTGGAGCACGTACAGGCCGAAACGCCGAGTTCAGATCAGAATTTTAAACTTAATCTTGACGGAACGGGCGACCCGCTGCACGGCGAGGACGTTGCCGTCGATGAAGAGGCACGCGGCGGCCCCGGCCTCCTCGTCACCGCCCGCGAGCATCGCGGACACCAGGGCGGCCCGCACGGGCGCGGGCGATGCCTCCATGGCGGTGTTCATGGCGAGGATGACGTCGATGATCCGGCCCGCGGCGGCGACGTCGGCGGGCATGCCGTCGGGGACCTCGACGAAGCAGAACTCCGGGTGGCGCGTGGGGTGCAGCGCGTTGAAGCGCGTGTGGAGGACGGTGACGGCGAGGCCCCGCGCGTGGGGCGCGCCGGCCAGGTGCATCATCGGGTCGATGTGGCCCTGGAACGGCAGCGGGAACACCAGCGCGCGCCGTCGCCGAGGCTCCCGGCCCCCGGCCATCGCCGTGTGTGCCGCGTCCATGCTTGGCCGGGGAGCGCCGCTGCCCACTGAGCTCCTGCTCGATCCGCGCAGACAGAGGCTGGGCTGCTGGAGTAGAGTACCAATCAGAAGATGTAATGGAAATCAAATCATTGGAGGCAGCTTAGCTTCATGCGTGTGTCCTGTAGTGGGGTACTCACTCCGTATGCGTCGCAACAGACTTGTCCTGGAGAAAATGGTGCGTCCGCTTCGCGCCAACGGCAGTTCGTTTCGCGTCACTGGTGACGTCACGGCTCCCATTTACTCGTCCAACCGCCGCTGTAAAGCCTGTAACTGGTCAGGGATGGCAGGATGGGGCTCTGAAAAACTGAAGCATCGTAAGCAGGGATGGCAGCAGGTCGGGTCGGGATGAAGTGTCTCAGCACCTAAAACCAAAACCCGAAACTAAAATCCGAACCAACCCTGAATTTCTATTCGGATGAGAATTCATACCTAAAACTAAAACTTGTAGATACTCGGAACCAGACGGATAATCCGAAACCCGAATAATCTAACGCACGCAGAGTACAACGCGACCTCGAGCACAAGACCACCGCTGACGGTGGCGGTGGTGCCATAGAACCCTGTGCCCAGGTCCGTGGCGATGGGGCCCGTGTTAGCACGGAAGGCCGGCGCATCGTCGAGGAGCAGGCACACCCGCTTTGTCTCCTCCTCGGCGGCGGCGCCGCGCTCCTCCTCTGGTGCCGCCGCCGCTCCCAGCCGCCATGCACGAGACGAGGCCATGGCGGCAAACCCGACGGCGCTAGCGCCACCGTCCCTCCTTCCATGATGCCCCTCATCCCCGCGTGTGGCGTCAGGTGATGTGTCGCCGCATCCGCGAGTGTGTCCAGCCTGCTAGCATACTATGCCACGCTCAACGTCTCCCTGGCCTACTTCGCTCGCACAGTGTGGTGTCACACCCGATTTTAAGAACAAAACTGAATGCATAACTATATATATGCCAGGATCAAGTTTCATACATACAGTGACTTCATCAGTGAATAATCAGCAACAGTATCACGAAAAGAGAGAACAGTTAAAAGACTATCAGAGTTAATAGCTTATCCTGGAAATGGAGGCTCCAAACTTCACAGACAATCGACTGGGGGTTGCGTACGCCTAGAATTCATCATCATCTTCAGCAGACTTCACACCTCCTTCTTCTGAGCAGCGGTTAGCAAGGGTGAGTACACTTATGGTTGGTACTTAGCAAGGCCACAGAAATAACCAGAATGTGATTTAAATCCATCTTTATTTAAAATTAATCATGTGAGGATCCAGGCCGCTCTTGACCGTGAGCACGGCTGATATATCAGTTTTAAACACTCTGCAGAAGTTGTACACTTTACCCACAAGTCGCATAAAAGTTCAGAAGAACTTTGGACCCAACCATGCTGTGCTAGCTAGGCACAATACCACACTTTCGAGGTGTGATAGCATAGGGACGCTACGAGGCCTTTACAAAGATTTTCTAATAAGAAGTAGTCCGCTAAAGTTTCCGGAACAGTAGTAGAGCATAAACCTCCTTAATGGGCATAGTGTCTTAGCAAAGCCCACTTCCCAAGAGGACTGGGTTATACCCCATCTACTGCCACCCCTCTTGACCTTTCGGTAAGACCACTTCAAACTAGAGTCTCTAATTAATCAGCCAAGACCAGAGCTATATGGTTCTTGTAGTTGTACTGTTTTTCTGGGTGGTTCCCCATGTTCCAATTAATTCATAGTATTCTTGTAATAAAGCATAGGTAGAAGGATGGTTAGGGACACTTGCCTTTTTCCAACGAAAAGCTACAATTACTGCTCTTCTACTCTTGCTCACTTGGAACTCTTGATCTTCAAGCTTCGAACAGCGATTCTTCTACTCGAAGCAATCAACGAGCAACCATGCAAAGAAAACAATAAATACAACTAAGAACAGTACACCAAAACAAAAGCAAGGCTTTAAAAGAGCACACTAAAGGATAGGGCTCGCTGCTACGGTCACGAGAGCGCAAGAAACACGGAAAACGGAGCTACAGTTGAAAAGAAACAGCTACCCGAAGATTTGTGTTATAAAAGAAAACAAAAGAACTATAGGTTTTATTTATTTTACTTAGAAAACAAATGTGAAGGACATTTCAAAGAAATATCCTGAATTATAGTTAAGTCATATTTTATTAATATTTACAAAAGCAAAGTAGAACTTAGCAAATTTTATTTATAATTGTCTATGCATAAATTACACTAATTAAACAATTAACTAGAAAGAAACTTGTGAGAGCATCTAAGCGCATAGCTTTATGATTGTGGTAAACTAAACAAACTAATATTAGAAAAACACATGTACGTTGGTATTTATGCATATTAACGTCAATTATGAAAAACCGAGATAAGCATCTAATTAGCTTTTAATTAGAAAAGCTAGATGAGAGGATATTATTCAAATTAAATCTATATTTAATTTTAAAACCAAAACTACGGCACAACGTCACTACTAAATGATAGCTTAGCCTATTAGAAGACTAACGCATCAAGAACGGGTTAAAACGGATCTAAAAACGTGGAATCTATGCATAAAACAAGGCTGTAGGGATCTATTTGTGATTCACTATAGATTTCAGGGGCTAGCAGATGAATTACGCAAGGCACGTACAATAGTGCTCGCGAAAAGATTAAAGGTTGGGGTCAGATCTGCAAAAGAACATGGCTTGGGCTGGATTGAAAAGATGCATTAAATCTAGGGGGTTTTCTACAGATTTTGCAAGACACAAGAGAAACTAAGAAAATTACATCTTTCTTCAAGGGCCAAACTGGAAAGAACTCAGAATAGAGCCCTCATGGCGGACGGAGCTCCTGGGTCCCCTGGGAACTTTTCCTTGCCGGAGTTCGGGCGGCCTAGGGGCTTGGGCGAGCAGGGGAAAATGGAGAGGAGATCGTCACGGGGGTGTGCACACCTACGGCGGAGAGAGCCAGAATCGCCCGGAATCTTGCCGGCGGCGGCAGCGGCTGTGAAGCTTCTCCATGGCGGCGGCGTTCCGGAGATTGAGGGCTCAAGGAGACCGGTGGAACGGATTCTGTCACACCCCAAAACGTGGAGCACGCAGAGAGCTGGCACGCGCGTATCACGGCGTGCCGCGTGTCGGCTTCGCCGGCGTCTAACCTCGTTCCACGCATCGGCCATCGTCGTTCCCCGCGCTGTGCTCGCCCTTATCCGCGACCTCGCCGTCGACCTTATCCTCCCCATGGCCGCGTTCCCCATCTCCCCATCTTCTTCCTCGCGCATGAGCCGAGCAGAGCTGCCCCGCCGCCGGCGCCCCGACCAACCTCGGCCGCTACTCCTCGATTCTGCTCGCCCACGGCCTCCTCACCTTGCCCTCTGTCTCCCCCGCCCCTTACCGGACTCGATTGAGCCCAACCCCGGCCGGAATCGACCCCGTACCCGGCCGACCTCCATTCACGCCGCCGCGAGAAGCTCCGCTGCCAGCCGCGATTCGTCGTCTCCGGTGAACCCCTCCTCGATTCCTCGCACGGGGAGCTTCTGCCCCTTCTCCTCCATCGATTTGGGTGCTCACCCGTCCCCTTCCCTCGCCGTGCAGTGCCGCCGGCGCCGCTCGCCGCCGCCCGCTGTCGCGCCACCTCCCCGTCGCTTCTCCTCACCGTCCGCTTGTGGGGTGAGCTTTGCCTCGCCCTAGAACACGCTGGGCGTGCGCCCCCAGCCCCTCTCCGGCCCCGCCTCACTGGCGCCGTCTTGCGCCGGCGCCGCCGTCGCCGTGCGCGACGTGCGCGCATGCACGCGACGCACCACGCGTGCCGCGGTTAAGGCCCGGCCTTGCCTTGACCTGGCCTGGGTGGGGCGCCTGCTCAGTGGGGCCTGCCTGTCAGCGTCTGGGCCGGCTCTGCTAGGTGCGCTTAGCGTTTTCAAGCATGTTTATTTTTGCAGCGATTTTGTAAAATCCATAGAAATTCGTGTATAGCTCAGAAAAATGTGAAACTTATTTTGTTGGATTCATCTAGCTTAGGTCTACTCAAGAAAAATATTGTTTTGCATGTTACTTTGATGTAGATTTATCTATAGTTTTATATTGAAAAAGTGATTAAAATGCTTATTTATTTGTGTATTGCTCTAAAAATTCCAAACCAAATTTTGTTAGACTCCTTGTGAAGTATAGTTTCCAATGGTACAACTTTCTCATATGTTGCTTTGCTGTTTGTTAAAGTTTTAGTGTGTTTCCATTTGTTCTGTCCGAAAATGGTTTAAGGTAGAACTTTTTGCTGGAAAGTGATAAAATGGTGAAACCAGTTTTGTTAGCTTTTTTTCATGCCTAGTATCTATGATAATTTTATTGGATTTGTTTAGCTTTGTTGTCATGCCTTTTCTGATTTACTTGTTTAGAGTGGCTGAAAATTGATCTATTTATGATTAGTTATAGGAAAATGCTTTTGCTGCAAAACCAATTTTCATGAGTTCCTGGTGATGTCCTCTGCATGCTAAATTTAAAATGAGATTTATGCTTGTTGTGTAAGTTCATTTCTTAATTCTTGCATCTCATTCATGCATTCTAGTGACCGACCCGTCGGAGATCGAACTCGTGGAGCCCACCGAGTCCGTTGAGCCCGAGCCCGGAGTCCCGTTCGCGGTCGAGCCCGAAGTTAACCAAGGCAAGCAGGTAAGCATATTCCTTGCACCTATCTAATCTGATTTAGTTTAGCTAGTCCACTTGGGTATTGTTGGGCTATATATGTATAGTATGTATTGCATTTTGGTACCTACTCTCTTGAATTACCCTTCCTTGAATTGTTATCCATGTTCTTGTCACTTGTTACTCAATGAACTACTTAATTTGACTAGATGCTTAGCCCTGCTTAGAATACTTATATCGGTTGCTAGGAAAGATGTTTTGGAGTATCACACTTGTCTGTTATCCTTGTTGCACTAGTTCGGTTTGGTTGTAAGGGTTTGGTAGTACCGAGATTCGAACGGAATGGTAGGGCCTAGAGAATGTTGTCACATGGGCATAGTCCGGTTGGATTGTTTAAGGACCGCCCATGGATGCCATCGACTTTGAGCAACTTTTCGTGCTACCACATATCCGATATAATGGTACGGATGAGCCAATTACCTCCTTTGACTTGATCATTGATGTGCAGTCCTAGATACATGGCCAAGGGCTATGCAGGGAGGCTTAGGGGTGTCTCCGGTGGACCTATGTGTAGGAAAGTTTAGAGGTGTCTCCGGTGGACCTAAGTTACTCCACGCGTAAGCTAGGTGTGAAGTTCAATGATCGAGTCTTGTTGGGAATGGTTGACGTGAGTACCTCTTTGCCCGGCGTGATCTGTTGGGTGAGTCGCATGGTCCTCGCGTCGTGTGGGTAAAGTAGTACACCCTTGCAAGGTTTTAATCAATTCGAATTGCTGCGCTCTCGGTTATGAGCAAGCTCTTGGTTCGTCGAATTCCTCGTAGAGAGTTTCGGTATTGTTGGCTTTGGTTCATGTCATATCTATGATCATTTATATTTCATGTATTATGCATTTAATCAACTAAAACTTTGGGGGTTTGGGCAAGAATAATTAATCTTGCTAGGTGATAGTTTAGAGAGTTCTTGCTACGCAATAATTACTTAACCCTAAAACTTTCCATTGAGCCTTGCATAATCCTTGCTTATTTAATCGCGTAAGTCTTGCGAGTACCTTTTGTACTCAGGTTGCTTTCTAAACTTAGTTGCAGGTGAACCGGAAGTGGTGTTCGGCTACTTCTACCCCGCTGATCCAAACATGGGGGAGGAGTAGGTCGTGGTGGCTGTAATGATGTCCTTGAGCAATGCATCATTATTTTAGTAAGTCTTTATCATAATCGAACTTCGTGAGAGCATGTAAATATAATAAATTCTAAGTCCTGTTTATATGGCTTTCGTGAGCCCAAGGCTTGTAATGGAAGTTAGTTGAACCCTCCTATATTAAACCTATGTTGAACTTTGGTAATGTAAAACTGCTCTTTGTGGTTCTGTGGTGATGTATCCAATTGTAAATGGTATGTGCATTGCTGGATCCTGGGTGTATGTTGGAGCACATACCGGGACTACCGGATTTGCAATCGTTTTAGATGAATTGTGTTGATTAAGTGCCTCAAAGATGTGGATTAACACGTGGCGTGTCGAGAAACGTACACGTGTTAACTCTCATCTTAATAGATTAATCGATAATTTTCACATAAACTGAGTGCAAATTAGGCGGTTCTCACAACGGGTATCAGAGCCGAGGCTCCATAAAGTGAACCTAAAATTTGCTTAGTAGGGTGTGGGTAAAATAAGATTTGATCACTTGCACTAAGATTTACATTTGTTTAAAATTTGAACCTAAGGTGAAATGCTACCCTTCTTCCTTCATCTTAGAGCTAATTCTCCCTTATTGCTTGACTTGTTTAATTAAGATATGCTTAACTCCTCTTGCCTTGATGAGTAGCGGGAGCGTAGGAAAACCCTTTCATCTGATGGAAGCCTTTTGAGCCGTTCACCGGGGTTCAGAAGGTGGGAATCACCAATTGTCCTAAGTGCTAGTAGGAGAGTTGTAGTGCTGCTGGACAATGCGGTTGTTTCGGGTCGTAAGTGAGTGCTAGAACGTTAAGGCGTGCTCATGATGTGAGGAGACGACATGTTGCATTCATATCTCGCATGCATGCATACTCTTTCCTGTGGTTTCTAAATCTGTACTTGATTAATTTAGTGTGCTGCTGTCAAGATCTTGCCTAGTTGGTTCTGGGTAATCTTAGAGGACCAAATCTACTCTATCTCTTAGAGTTACTACTCCTGTGTTGATCGTGTGTTAGATTTTTATCTACATATTGTCTTTCCACCCTTCCTTTGAGTATCCTCTATCTTTCATTCCTGACCGCTAACCGTTTTGTTTATTAACAGGATGGTGTTGCGTTCGGGAACTGAGAGGGATGGTGCTAATGATTCGGGTGGCAATACCAACCGCAACAATGAGGTCCCCCTTCCTAAACCTCCCATTCACCCAACCCTCTCAGATGTCCTGGCCCGACAAACTGAACTCATGGCGCACTTAGTCAATCAAATGGGAAATGCCGGCAATCATGGTTCAAGAGCTGAGCCTCCAGTGAACAGGTTCGGAGAATTCTTTCGTACCAACCCGCCTATCTTTCGTGGCTCCAAGGATCCTCTTGATGCGGATTTCTGGCTCAATGTGATTGAAGAAAAGCTTGGTCTTATTGAGTGTGAGCCATATGAGAAGGTTCTTTTTGCCGCTCACCAACTTCATGACGCCCCTGGGACTTGGTGGCGGAACTTCAAAGCATCTCACCCTGCTAACCACCGCTTCACATGGGAGGAGTTTCGCACAGCTTTTCGCTCCTTTCATATCCCCAAGGGCATAATGGATATTAAGAAGAAGAAATTTATGAATCTTACTCAAGGAAATCGGGATGTGATGACCTATGTCAATGCCTTCAACACCCTCTCCCAATATGCACTTGAAGAAGTGGCCACTGATGCCAAGAAGCAAGAATGCCTGTATGATGGGCTTTCTGAAGAATTGCAAGACAAGCTCTCCACCACCAAGTTTGAAAATTTCAATGACTTGGTGAATATTGCCATTAGAGCCGAGCACAAGATGAAGAATCTGGAAGCAAAGCACAAGCGCCCCGCTCCTACCTCGGCAGGTGGTAGTTCCTCACGTCCACATCTGGGGCCTCCACCTCCTCTTCCACCCCGTGCGCCGGGTGCTCAACCTCCACGTCCTATGTGGATTGAGCACCACCGTCAACCTTCCCAAGGACAAGCTCCTAGGCCAGCCAATGCCTATTGGAACAACCCAGGTGTTGCCGCAAAGGGGCCGTGCTACAATTGTGGTGGCGTAGGCCACATCTCCAGGGACTGCCCTTCTCCGAGGCGTGGCGGTGCCTCCAATGCACCTAGGCCCAATAATCCTCTACCTCAAGCACCGCATCAAGAAGTCAAGCCACAACAAGCCCCTAAGCGAGGTCGTCTCAACTACACCACCACTGAAGAAGTTCCGGAGGATGCTGAAGTACTCATGGGTAAGCTTCTAATCAATTCCTACCCTGCAGTTGTTCTTTTTTATTCTGGGGGCAACTCTTTCATTCATCAACAAGAAATTTGGGCTGCATAGTAAACTTGAGACGCAAAATCTACAAGTGCCATACCATATAGAATCACCGGGTGAAATCATTGCTAGACACTTTGTTAATGAGGTTCCAATCCTCATTTAGGGAGCTGCTTTTCGTGCTAATCTTCTCATCCTTGATAAGATGGGGTTAGATGTGATTCTTGGGATGAAATTGTTGGGTAAGCATGATGGAGTTATCGAATGTGGGCCCCGCACCATCAATCTTTTGCACCCCTCTGGGAGTAGAGTTCTCCTCTCTCTTTCCAAGATGGAATCTCATCTGTATGCTTTGACAAGTACCAAAACCACTGCGTTGGAAGATATTCCCGTGGTGTGTGAATATCCAGATGTCTTTCCAGAAGAACTACCAGGTATGCCCCCTGATCGTGAGCTTGAATTTGTCATAGAGCTCAAGCCTGGAACAGCTCCTATCTCTAAACAGCCTTATCGAATGCCTCCTAATGAGCTAAGGGAGTTGAAGGAACAACTCAAGGTCTTGTTGGACAAAGGTTTCATTCATCCGAGCTCCTCTCCTTGGGGATGCCCATCTCTCTTTGTAAAGAAGAAAGATGATAGTTTGCGGATGTGTGTTGATTACCGTCCATTAAACGAAGTCACTGTCAAGAACAAATATCCTCTTCCTCGAATTGATATCTTATTTGATCAACTCTCGGGAGCTCGATATTTCTCCAAGATTGATTTAAGGTTAGGTTATCATCAAATCAAGATTCGGAAAGAAGATATTCCAAAAACGGCCTTCTCTACTAGATATGGTCTCTATGAATTCACTGTCATGTCCTTCGGCCTCACCAATGCTCCGGCTTATTTCATGTATCTGATGAATAGCATCTTCATGGAGGAACTTGATATCTTTGTGATCATCTTTATTGATGATATTCTCATCTATTCCAAAACCCAAGAAGATCATGCTCGTCACATCCATATTGTCCTTCAAAAACTTAGAGAATATCGTATTTATGCCAAGTTCAGTAAATGTGAATTTTGGCTTGAAGAAGTATCTTTTCTTGGTCATATTCTCTCCAAGAATGGCATTGCTGTAGATCCTAGTAAGGTGCAAGATGTTCTTGATTGGAAGCAACCTCAGAATGTCCATGAGACCCGGAGTTTTCTTGGACTTGCGGGATATTACCGCCGGTTCATAGAGAACTTTTCTAAAATTGCGAAGCCTATGACCGAGTTAATGAAGAATGGGGTCAAGTTTGAGTGGTCCCTAGCCTGTGAAGAAGCCTTTCAAACCCTTAAGGATCATCTCACTACCGCTCCAGTTATTGCTCAACCAAATATTTCCAAGAGCTTTGATGTCTATTGCGATGCTTCTCGCATCGGTCTTGGCTGTGTTCGTATGCAAGAAGGCCGAGTAGTGGCCTATGCTTCTCATCAACTCAAGAGGCATGAAGAAAATTATCCTACCCATGATTTAGAGCTTGCGGCCGTTGTCCATGCTCTAAAGATATGGCGTCACTATCTGCTTGGCAATCATTGCAACATTTATACTGATCACAAGAGCCTCAAGTTGCACTGGTTATCCTTGCCGGTTATCCTTGTTGCACTGGTTCGGTTTGGTTGTAAGGGTTTGTTATCTTCTCATTAGCTCTTCTACCATGTTAGCTTTTGCTTACATGGTTATATATTTGATGCAATGGAAATTAAGCAGATGAGATGGAGGGTTAAGACTGCCCTAAGCTAGTGACGAGTGCAAGCGAAGAGATAACTTTACTTAACTCTATATTTTTTTAATCTTTGGCTTGGTTTGGATTAGCTAGAGATTGCAGGAGTTAGGTTTTACCTCGTGGGATTGTAAAAGCTGGATTAAAAGTTGGTCTGGTTGGATTATTCAGCATTTATAAGTCCCAATAAAGCACAACCGCATAAAAGCTAGGGTGGGGGAAGCCTATAGGATTGTAGAAGGTGTATTGTAGTAAAAACTAGACCAAAAGCAGGCATGTTCAGATCAGCTAGAGCTGTTAAAGCTGGATTCCACGTTGTTTATAGCTGATCCAATCA
Source organism: Panicum virgatum (assembly GCF_016808335.1). NCBI lineage: Eukaryota > Viridiplantae > Streptophyta > Magnoliopsida > Poales > Poaceae > Panicum > Panicum virgatum. The sequence goes on from NC_053146.1 coordinate 10,793,908, forward strand.
AGCCCTTTGCTTTTGTTCTTTTGCAATAAGACAATAGTTATCTTCCGGAGAACCAGCGCAAGCTTAATGAGCTCCACTTGTCTACCACCATTCTAGAAGATAGCTATTTTTAAATTTTATCCAAATTAAACTTTTTAAACTTAAACTATAGATAGTTAAAAAGTTATAAAGATTGATAATATACAAATGATATAAGTTTATTCATAATGAAACCGTTATTGTAATATGCAGTCTTTTTATTTAAAAGTAATTACTTTTTAAGATATTTACTAATCAACGATGAAAATGTTTAACTTTAACTAAGTCTAAAAGTTGCTATATCTTGGATGGATGTAAAACAAAAAAGAACCTCACCCCTGACATGAAATGCAGAACCAACCACGTTTCACTAGTCAGCACGCACAGATAGGACATGCGTAGCAGTTGAATCATTTCCTGATGACAGCTTTGGTCGGGACGGCAGATCAAACACAAACAGCAGGAGCATTCAGTTTTTAAACCTTGCGTGCTTCTCGTGCTTGTACCTGTGCTGCCTGCCGTGACAATCCGATCGACTGCGATGGCCGGCGTCCATGAAGCGCGCACCGGCGGCGACGACGCCGGCGGCAGGACGACATCACGACGCCGGCGCCGCATCCTGGTGTTCCCGCTGCCGTTCCAGGGCCACATCAACCCGATGCGGCAGCTGGCCGACGCGCTCCACGCGCGGGGGCTCGCCGTCACCGTGCTCCACACGCGCTTCAACGCGCCGGACCCCGGGCGCCGCCCGGAGTTTCGGTTCGTGCCCGTGCCCGACGGCGTCCCCGCCGGCGTCGCCGCGTCCGGCGACGTCATCGGCCTCCTCGACGCCATGAACGCCGCCATGGAGGCGGAGGAGTCGGCGGCCCTCCGGGGCGTGCTCGAGTCGGTGCTCGCGGACGAGGAGCAGCCCCCCGCCGCGTGCATCGTCTTCGACGCCAACCTGCTCGCCGTGCCCAGGGCCGCCGCGGCCGTCGGCCTCAAGACGCTCGTGCTGCGGACGGCGAGCGCGGCCTGCCTCGGATGCTTCATGGCTTACCCAATGCTTCACCAAAAGGGCTACCTGCCTCCCCAAGGTCAGTTTACTTGGATTTACTAATCCTTAATTACCTTGGGATGTAGTACTACTCCACTTCAATTTTTACGCTTTATCCGCAAGTGCTTTTACTACAGCAGTAATTGTTTAATTTGGACATTCATTCCTTCATTAGGATCAATACTACTGGAACAATCAAATGAAACTTAAACATGCATCATCCCAACAAGTGCAAATATGCATCAAACTAGCTACAAATGGGAGATAAACTACATGTCATATCCTACAATTCAATTGGTGTACATATTAGTGTTTAGGAAAATTTCCAAATTTAACAAATGAACTTTATTTTCAGAGATGTTGTTTTCCCCTTAACTTGATAGCATGAACGGTGTGCACTCCTGAGTCCTGTGCGTATTCTAAATATATATATGCTCTGTTCTAGAGTCGAAAATGTACATGCCGGTGGAAGAGCTACCGCCACTGAGGGTAAGGGACCTCTTCTACTCAAGCCGGAGCGACCAAGAAAAACTGCGAAACTTACTTGCTCGGGCCATGGAAGCAGTGAACAGTTCCTCTGGTCTAGTGATCAACACATTCGATGCTCTGGAGCCAGCCGAGCTGGAGAGGATCCGCAGCGAGCTCCGCATCCCTACGGTGCTTGCGCCGGGCCCTCTCCACAAGCTCTCCTCCAAGAACACAGCAAGTAGCTTGCTGGACGAAGACCACGGCTGCATCAAGTGGCTGGACAAGCAGCCCCCAAGATCTGTGCTCTATGTTAGCTTTGGGAGCTTGGCTTCCATGGACCCTGATGAGTTTTTGGAGGTGGCCTGGGGTTTGGCGGCCAGTGGCCATCCTTTTCTATGGGTGGTTCGGCCAGGCTCGGTACGGGGATCGGAGGACATTCAGGGTTTCCCAGAAGGCTTTGAGGCTGCGGTTGAGGGTACAGGCAAGGTGATTCGATGGGCGCCCCAGCAGGAGGTGCTGGCCCACCCTGTAGTGGGTGGGTTCTGGATGCACAGCGGATGGAACTCGACAATGGAGAGCATCAGCGAGGGTGTTCCCATGATCTGCAGGCCTCAGTTCGCAGATCAGATGATGAACACGAGGTATGTGGAGAAAATGTGGAGTGTGGGGTTCGAGCTTGAAGGTGAGCTGGAAAGGGGCAGAATAGAGGAGGCCATTAGGAAGCTCATGGAGGAAAGGGAGGGGGCCGAGATGAGGGAAAGAGCTATGGAGCTAAAGAAGAAAGTAGCACACTGCTTGAAATCTGGTGGGTCGTCTCAGATTGCCATGGATAAGTTGGTGAAGTACATACTTTCTTTGTGACTATTTTTTACGGGCGAACATTCTATATAGGAAAAAAATCCAGTTTATAACCTCAAACTATTATAAAAATTTGATTTTCAAACTTTAACTATAAAATCGGAAAAGAAGGACCATCCAGCTATCAAAACCGAACAACTTTGACCCTTTAGGTGGTTTTAAAGATGGTTCTATAGTTTTTTTAAAAATATACAAAATTTTGGTTATATCTAAAAAAATTAAAACTAAGTTATTTTAAATTAGAAAAATATGAATCTTGTACCAAAATTTTCAAAAAACATAACCTATCTATTGTTGCTCTATTTGAATATGATTTATTTTAAAAATAAGAATAACTATAAGGAAATAATTACTAGGAACATAAAACATTGAATAGATTATATTTTCTTAAAAATGGTGGCACTTGTTTCGTACTTTTTTATTTAAAATAAATTACTTATGGAATTTTCATTTAAAAATTAATATTTTTAATTTTCATAAAATTGAAAAACACCTTTGATCCCACCCAAAGGGTTAAATTTACCCCATTTTAATAGTTGGATGGCCTCCATTATCCGGTTTTGTAGTTAAAAATTAAAATAATCGGATTTTTGTGATAGTTTAAGGGTATAAATTGGACTTTTCCCTTCTATATATATGTGAAATTTATGTTGCTTTGAATTCTTGGTTAGGCAAATTTGTAGGGAATACTATCTTTTTGTTCTTAGACGTCTTGAACTAATTCCACAAAACGATGGAACTTATTTTCATTTGTTTGGTTTTCCCATCAAAATTTATGCTTGAACAAAAGAGATGTGTTTCTACCGGCAAAAAAGGACCTTTCAGCAGTCAGTTCAATTGCTCATAGAAATAAATTTCCCCACTGATTTGGCTTGGGATCATCATAGAAAACTGTAGATGGTTGAAATTCTTCAGAAGCTATCGTAGGGAGCCTTCAGGGTTTCTTCTCGGTCCTTTAGCAAGAGGAAAATCTTCTGCTCATAATAATACCTTGGGGTAGGTCTTTCTCCTATGTCAGAGTTTTCTTTTTATAATGTTCAAAAAAATTGGATGTGAATTTCTCTACTAGTGGTGCCTGTCTTCTTTGTATGTCATTTTAGCCATCCATGTAAATCGATCTAAGAAAAACAGTATGTAACACCCCGGTGTTAATTTTGACGCTAACATTGTGCTTAATCACTAATCGAGGCTAATCATCGTCTTTAGCGCTAATCGAATTCGCATAGTAACTTTCGACTGAGCTGCGTTCGATCTTGTTTTTCCCCCTAATCCGAGCTCTAAATCAACTTTTGCCCAACATCAATGATGTAGAACTTTTCTTCCTCTGCAACTTTCATTTTGGCCAAAATTCAAGTTTCAGCATGAAATTTAAAGAAAATCTTTAATTTTGCTTTGAATAGGATTTTTTTTTTCAAATGCACTCAAGTTTTAAATTTTATCTATCAAACCTTTGTTCAAATGAAAAAGTGCCTGAAACAAAATTTGAAGATCTCAAAATTTTGAACAACTTTCGTATTCAAAAGTTTTTCATTTGACCTTTAGTATAGGAAGAAAAATTGAGTTTATAAACGGGAGTTTTGAAACTTCGTTTTATTTACATAATCGCCCTCACTCCACCTCCTCCCCTGTTCGCTGCGTGACACGCCGTGATCGTCGCCGTGCCCACGTGCCGGCCATCCTAGGCGTTCGTGCCGCCGCCGTCTCGTCGTGCACCACAATCTTATCCTTGCCCAGGCGTCCAAGTCCATCTTCGCTTCCTCACTTGGCCCTTTCTTCCTCCTCGAGCAGAGCTCGACCGAGCTCACGCCACTCGCTCTCGCCGGCCGAAATCCGCCGCCCCTGCTCGATCCTCTCTCGATTCCTCGTGCCCCGAGCTTCCTCACTACCTCCTCCACCATCCCCGTCCCTCACCCGAGCTCCTCCCTGGCCGAGTTGGCCGAAAACCCTAGCCCTACCACCGGCCGCCATTGGAGCCAACCCGAGCTCCGCCTCCCTCGCGTCGATCCGCTTCTCCGACCACCCTCCGCTCGAATCGACCCCAAGAATGGGTTCGTGGTGAGTCACTCATTATCCCCGGCCTTTTTCCCGTTTGCTTCGTGCATCGCCGGTGCCGGAACACGGCCGCCGCCGCCGTCGCTGCGACTGCCGCCGCCGCCGCACTCCGCGGGCCCGTCCGCGTGGCCCTGCGCCGTGCTGCCGCGCGCCCTGGCCCCGCCCGGCTGCGCTGGACGTCGCGTCGCCTCACCCCGCGGCCGCCGCCCTCTGCCGTCGCCGGAACGCCGATGCCGCGCCACCGCTCCAGCCCGCGTACACCGCCGCCGCCGCCCCTGCGCCCCCGCGCCCCTGTTCCGTGAACGCGCCCCGCACCCCCCCAGCCGCCCTGGCCGCAGCTCGGCCCGGCCGCACCGCCGGCGAGGCAGCGCCGCCGCAGTCGGCCTGGCCGCACGCCGGCCGCCGCGCGGGGCAAAGCAGGGGAGGGGGAGGCGCCTGGGGAGCGGGCCTGGGCTCCCTTACATGTGGGGCCCGGCTGTCAGCCGCCCCCCTATTGTTTTCCTTTTTACTTGTTTTATTTCAGCTGAGATTTCATAATTGCATAATAATTCACAAAAAAATGTGAAAATGCCAAATAAATTTTATTAGGTTTCTAAAATCAAGATCTTCAGTAGAAAAATACTTGTGCTGGTGAAATGTCACTTTTGCCCCTACTAAATATTAGGGTTGTGTTTAAGCTAGTTTAATTAATCCAGGTTGTTCCGTTGCTCTAAAAATTATGAAGTTTATCCAGTAATTTACTCTTTGTATGTGTAGTCCACTGGAAAATTTTCAGGTGTATAGCCTTTGTGCATGTTTGTGGATCTGTTGTTGTTTGTTTTCCTTTCTAGGGCTAAAAGAAATACTTTTCAATATCAACAATTGCTGGTAATTTATTTATGCACTCTTTATCAGCAGTTTTTCATGGTATCAAAGTGGTGCTAATAGATCTTTGTGGCGTGTTATGTTTTGATCTTTAATTAGTTCCTAGCTTCAATTTCATCCTTTATCCTTGTTGTTAGTTAATTACTTTCATGCAGGTGTAACCTCAACAAAACAAACCCATGTTTTAATCCATGCTACCCTAAGTAGTTGAGTAGCTATTGTTTTGAAGGAAACACTTCAGGCTAAAATACTTGAATGAACTCTCGTATTGTAGCCCCAACCTAGTTGCCTTTTGAGTGTGTATGCGGTGTTTACTCGTTAAATGTTTGCCCAGTCATATCTTTATTCCTAATCTTATCGCATTGCAGTGCATCATGTTCGTACCCATCCAAGCGTGGCTTTGTATCTGCCCTACTTGTCCTTTTTGCGGTATCATCTACTGCACTTCCATGCATTCAAACCTCTGCCTTGGTGTATCTCATTTAGGTACGCTAGATGTACCATGTGTGGAAGTGGAGCACGTGCTGACGGAACTGAACCACAAGACAGTGTTGGGTGGACGCGTCCTGAAGAGTGAAGGACCCGCGGAAGCAACCGAAGACCCAACTCAAAGTTGGAAGGGCCCATGGCCTTGTTAATACTAACACTAGCTTAGTGTTACTCCCAGGCAAGCCCCGGAGCATAACCTTTATTTTCAAGTATTCAAGGTTATTATTTAAGTATTGTGCATTAAGTTTTAGGAGTTGAATGAAACCCTAGTATGCATATTTCTCCCTAAGTACCTTTGAGTTTCTACTAGTATACAGGCACCGTTAGAAATGCTTTGCTAATTAGAGACCCGGTAGAAGTCGAGTGATTCCTGTCACTCACGAGATTTAGGTCTTGTTACTTATGGAAAAGTTACTGAAGAAGGAATCTTTGAGAAAAGAAAGGAAAACTAGAGACCGGGCGGAGATGAATTGGTTATGGATATGGAATGGATGGAAAGTAAGCCTCCGCCTGTGTCGATTGAGGACCGTTCCGTTGTTGGCAGTGTTGATCGAGGATTGAACAGTACTAACCGCATGCCGGGAGTAGGAGGTAGTCGAAACCGGTAAGCTCAGTACCATATGTGCACCGGTAGGCGGACTTGATACTGTCTTCACCAGTGGAGCTAGTATACAAACTCATGGCTGACCCTTCATTGTTATCGGTGGGGCTAGCAGTCCCGGGTCGCAGGGCAGTTCGCCTATTCGGTGTGCATATGTGAAGGGTTGGTGTGTATAGCCCGACGGGGCATATACGTGCCGTGTTGGTTAGGTCCACCTTGCAAGGTTAAATCGGATCGATTCGCCGTGACTCGCGGTTATGAGAGCCTTGATCTCTTTGTCACATCGTAGTAAAGAATTGGAATGATGATGATATAATGATGATAATATGTAAAGATTGATATGATCAACCATGCTTGCTCTAGATGTCAGGCAAATTTAGTTGGCACTTGATAAACTTAAATTGAGCTAAAATATTGAAAGTAAGGATTCATTAGTAGTAGCCTTTCAGCAAAACAAACTCCAGAGCCAAAAAGCTTTGCATGTCTAGATAGTGGGCTAACTATACCCGTGTCGGGTAAGTCTTGCTGAGTATTAGTATACTCAGGGTTTGTTGTCACCCTGGTTTTCAGGTAACTACTGCTGGCTCGAGCTAACCAGGATTCACATTGGTGGGCTCGATGTGACGTCCTCACGTCATCATAGTAATCGTTGTTTTTCTAAACTAAACTTCTATTTAATTTCCGCTGCATTTTGAACTCTGATATTTTGCGTATTATTGTTTGTAAAACTCCGCTTTGTAAATTAACCTTGAGAACTTTGTCTGCTTGTAATCATTTGTGCTCGTCTTCGTGCGAGACTTCCAGTGTTTTTCGATCCTTAAACCGACAGACGTCCGGATTACACCGTTTTAAGTACACAGTAACTTGATTAACCATTAAGATGATAGTTAGCGCACTAAAGCCGGTTTAATTTGGGCAGTTCTGTCACACAGTACATATTGCTTTTTCTAATAACCCACAAGCACTTAACAGCATGGACCATACAAATTTATAAAGTAGTAAAAAATGGCTACATTCACTACAGTGGTTCATGCATCATTATCACAATAAATTAATATATGTTCGTTCCAAAGGCTGCTTACCAGTATTCTTTTTGGTAGACGGCCGCGTGTTACTTTTTGCCACTTTTTTCTCCTCCAAATTATATGGAACGGCAATCATGCGATATGATGAAGATATAAGATGGATATAATCAATTGATTGATATAAGAGCCATCTTGGCTTTTTCTTAACGAAAAAGCAGAGGAACTGCGGATTCTATTTTAAAAATTAGCCCAGATTGAACGGCATAGTTAGGGATGAAAACGGTCGGAAACAGTAATTATTCGGTAATCAGTTTTTTGGTCGTTTTTCTTTGATTGCGAATAAACAGGATATAGAATCTTGTATACAAATTTGTATTCTTGTTTTGAGCGTTGAGCTTGTAAAGATTCATAAAAGGTAAACCTTAAATTCATCCTATATTTTCTCAAATGATAGATATAAAATTGGGTATGGATTCGGAAACAAATTCGGTATTTTTTTCACTTTTTTTTGTTGTAGGGAGCAAATAATGCATAAAATAATTTATGCAAAATTTTATTCTTATTTGTAATAATATGCTTGATAATATAAGAAATTATCACCATCAAATTTTATACATATCTATTTTAAAATATTAAATTTATTCTAACAGTTCAGATTACCACTTTCATCCCTAGGCATAGTAGAGCAACAACTACTCGCACTACAACAACTAGACAAAAGAGCTTCTGATTATATTAAAAAGACACCAACATAGATAATTTTCAGATTAATCTTTTTAAGACCTACTAGGAGCACACCAATTCCGCCCGCATGCTCAGGAGAGTACACGATCAATGTTAGACAATATATTTATTTATTAAACTAGAACTATGAATAATTTAGTTGTGAAAATTATTTGTAAAATTGTTTTCAATGAAAAAATTTAACAGTGAACATGTAATTTGAAACCATCTGAGAAATATCTCATTTATCTGATGAAGAGTGTGACCTAACAATGATCACTACCTTCTCAATTTATGGGAAAAACAACATATAACACATCTAACGATAATAGTTTCTTCATTACATGAAAAAATATATCTAAAATGACATTACGCGCTTGAGCAGCAAATCTATTGCAGATTTGGAAGAGCCTTCATCCTCAATGCACTTCACAGCTTTGTCCCTCAGATCCTTGGCCCTCTGTCTCATCTGTCTACCTTCTTCCGTACACAGTAACTTGGTAATAGCCATCTCGACCTTCCCCCCTCTCCAACTCCCCTTCTAGTTCAAACCCTATCTTCCACACCTCTTGGACGTACCTCATGTTTATCATCTGGTCAGCAAATTGGGGCCTACATATCATCGGGACACCCTCGCAAATGCTCTCCAGAGTCGAGTTCCATCCATTGGGAGTCCAAAAGCCACCAATGGCATGGTGAGCAAGAACTTCTTGCTGTGGGGCCCAGGGCACGACCATTCCCCTACCATGTGTCGCCTCCTCGAAGCCTTCAGGAAGGCTCACCTGGTGTGAGGACCTTGAGGGACCGAAACTGGCGACCAGAGGGGGCTGAATGGGAGCCGATCAAAATTTCTTCCGAAATCGATCCGTCGGCCTATATCCCAAAATCACCGCAAACCCTACACCTAGGGTATGTGAGAATAGCTATGAACAAACTATCTCACAACAGCACACCCTAGAAAACTTCGCGGAAGCAAAACTGGAAAAACTCCACAAACAGCAGCACACTGAGTCAGACCGGTCTGACCGCTAGCAAAGACCGGTCAGACCGGTCGGGCTGGATTTCAAAAATCCAGACCGGTCGGGCTGGATTTCAAAAATCCAGACCGGTCGGGCTGGATTTCAAAAATCCAGACCGGTCGGGCTGGATTTCAAAAATCCAGACCGGTCCGACCGGTTTCATAGACCGGTCAGACCGGTCTCTTCCAGACAGCCCAAGACCAAAGCTCCAAAAGGCAAATCTTGAGCAAACGAAGTTCAAATTCGATGAATCTTGGGGGAAAGCTTCGTAACTACCCCATGAACATATCCCCAAAGGATCTCACCAAAAAGATTCACGGATCGAGAGAAATCGAGAAAAGATCAAAGAGGATTGGGGTTTTCTCAAGAACACAAAATCGCCAATTCGTGAGAACTCTCGATTCTAGCAGGTTTAGCACTCGGCAAGAAGGATTAGAATCGTCACAAAGAGTCCATCAAACCACGAATTCAAGGGTTGGTCTCCTCCAAACAAGAAACACACCAAAAGAGGAGAATTATACCCAAAACGCAAGAGAGAAGGGGAGGACGAGATGCTCAGCACACACAAGTGAATCTCAAACAAATTTCATCCATTAAACTCAGAGGAATTCACCTATACAAAGGCTAGAGCCATCCGCCCATCATCCACCCACTAGATTGAAGAGAATAGCTATAATCTAAACTCTCTTTGCGTTGGAGTCCTTGGCCCTAACCTAGAGCAGAGGCTGGGAGAAGGAAAAACCCAGAGAAAACAAAAGACTCAAGAGACTCACCCAGCCACGGGCTGGTGGGGGTTTTTATACCCAGCTACTGCGGCCAGACCGGTCAGACCGGTCCAGGGGACCAGTCAGACCGGTCGGGTCTGCAGCAGCCCGCTGTACACCCTCGATCGACGGCGGGGCTTCTTTTTTCGACTCGAAGTCTTTGCTGCGATGCTGTCACGTCGACGAAGTACCGGTCCGCGGTTTTGGAGGGTCCGCGAAACCCCGGTAGGTGGCCGGTTTTGAGAAAACCACCAAAACCTCACGCGCGGGAAGATTCCCGCCTCCACGCCGTGGCCCTAGACGTCGTTCCCGCCTCGGCCTCCTGACGGCCCTAGACGCCGCCCGACGCCCGTCACCTCCTCGCCCGCAGCGAGGCCCTAGACGCCGTCGACGCCCGTCGCCTCCGTCAGTCTCGAGACCGACGCCCGTCACCTCCACGACTTGGCGTCTTCAACCGCCGTCCGCCTCCTTGGTTTTGTGGCGCAAACCAAGAAACCCGCCTTCCGTCGCCGCTTGCGCCCTCGATCCAGGAGTGGACGCCACAGCTGCCGCCCGGTCCGAGCTCCGGTCCCGGCTGCCCTTCACCGCCGTCCACCGCACGGTCCATCGGCCACAGCACCTCCACGGCAGCTCCCCGTCGACACTCGACGCCCGTGTACTTGCAATCCAAAGACCAAGCGCACGATCACACCGCACGGTTGACAATTCACTCATCACAGGCAGGATAGAGTACTCTCATTCCTCAGACCTGACCATGTTGTGACGGATCACCCACAGAAACGGGCTCTGGCTGTTGGCCAAGCCCGATGCTGTCTCCAACAGTTCCTTCTCATCCATGGATGCCAGGCTCCCCAAGCTCACATAAAGAACAGAATCGGCCTCTTGCTTGTCCAACCACTTCAAGCAAGTCTGGTCTTGTGCTAGCAAGCTGCTCTCGGTGCCTGAAGAAATCTTGTGAAGTGGCCCTACCGTGTACATCGGCACACCGAGGCCGTTGGTGATCTTTTGGAGATCTGAATCCTCAAGGTCTTGGAAGGTGTTGAGGATGACACCGGAAGAACTCCTTGCTGCATCCAGTAAATGTTGTAGGCATCTTGCCATATTACCATGCGTAGTAGTGGGCGAGAACACCATGTCTCTCAGCCGTAGTGGTGTAAGCTCATCCAATGGCATGTCCAACTGGGCTTTATCTGAAATTACAGAAATGAAAGGAAATGAGTAGCATCCCAATAGTATACACAATTTGGACGTACCTTTAGCTTCTTCTAGGTTCCAACATGGGTTTTGCCACGGTAATTCAAAATGATTGTAGACCATGCATTTATTTAGGTAGATCAGGACAAGTATTATCACATATTAGATATTACCTCTTTGGAGGTAATAGCAAAAATACTTTTTCTATATATTACCTCTTGGGAGGTAATCGGAGTACCTAACATACAATTAATATTATTATGACCTTTAACGACTTTACTTTGTGGCTGCAAAACTGTACATTGTACTTTAAAAAACTCTCTAGGACGCATTTACTATTTTGCTATTTACATTCTGAGATTGTGAGGCAAACTTCATAAATTGTGTTCATGCCAAAAAAAAAAGAGCCCCTCAATAGGTACTTGGGTTCAGGCTAACTATGTTTTGGCCTGATGTTAAAAAAAATAACAGAATACAAAGCAATAGAGTTTTCGCAATATCATGAAAAAAAAGGGGGTAAACGTGTAGTGGGTAGCTAGCCAAAAAAGGATACAATAATTCTATATATTCAGTCCCAAGCTTTTCCATTAGAATGTTATTACTCTATCAAAGCAGCCACGGTTTGAACGCTAGTAGTGGCCAATGCCTCATTGGCACTATCTGAATGATCTGCATCACATACTCTTTAATGTAATTTGCATATAGCTTGTTGACCTTATTGTTCACCTCGTTGACGTGATTTTGGGTTGCATACGTGCCAATGTTGCATTGGCACTATCTGGCCTGCGCCCTCTCCTGGCTTCACTGAAATCTGCTGTCTCCAAACGTGATTTAGATTGGTTGGATGGATAATATGTATATGAGGTTGGATTGGACAGGATTGGATGGTGGGAACTATCTAATAGGATTGGATTAGATGATAGAGTCACATTAATTGGATGTTAGTTGGATTTTGGATGACGATCCATTCCCAGGACTACTTGCAAGGTAGCAACCACGCCCTTTGTGTTGGAGGCACTGCTGTCCGATTGCTTTATTTGCGAGACAAAAGGAAGGACGACTGGACGGCCTGTTTTCTCACGTTTTCTGTCGCCTCGTATGATCGTATCCCTGCACTGTATACATAGTACAGTGTACAAACATACAAGGTACTGTGCAGTTTCACTGTCACACTTTTTTTACAGTAACACTTTACAGTATACTTTTTTTACAGTACACTACTACAGTACAGTAACACTTTTTTTTACAGTATACTGCAGTAATAACAAGGTACTGTGCAGTCACTGTGTGCTGATGGATTATCTGCCTGCACGTGGTATTGCAGGAAGCATTTGGCACGTGCGACGACAATGATTGCAGGCTTGCAGCCTCGTCGCTGCAGCTAGTTGTAAAATTAAATTGCTAGGTGTAAAATTAAATTTGCTGGACCCTCGATAGGTGTAAAATTAAATTTAGACCCTCGATTCAAGAAATACAAGGTACCATGTCGGCATGTCAGTACATCGCAACCAAATAATCTAAACCCACAGGCCACAAACCACCACTGACGTGGTATCTGCCCATTTGATTTTCTAGTATGAAAAGAAATAAGCCTACTTTATGTTGCTTCAAATTTTTGAAATAAGCCTATTTTTTTCTACATATCCAAAACGTGGTGAGAATGTCATTTTCTTTTATTAATATATAGATTGCGAACAGGTCTACAAACATCAATAGCCATCGTTCTCTGTATTAAGTTCTTGTTGATGCTCCAACTAAACATCATTTATTTGTTTGTCACAACTTTACTGTCATGTAGTTAATGCTCCAACTAAACATCATTTTTCCATTTTTTGAAAAACATATAATTTGTTTCACATGAGCATCTTCAATTCATATATTTACTTGTCAGAAAGCAATTAATGTTCAGTTGATGAAAAAGTTTGGGTTCTGGTATTGTAGCACATTTCGTTGTTATTTGACAATTAATGTTCAATTATAGACTAATTAAGTTTAAAAGATTCATCTCGTATGAATCAGTTAAACTGTATAATTAGTTTTTTTTTCAACTACGTTTAATGCTCCATGTATGTGTCCGAAAATTTGATATGACGGGTGTTGGGGATCGCTACCTCCGGAGATGCTATACCCGAAGGTTACTGGCATGACGGCAAATGCTACTAACCCTCTTCCACGACCTTCGGTCAACCCTTGGCGTTTCTTTGTTGATCGGCAGGTCGAAGATTTCCCTCGGATGCACCACTCTCGCGGAGGTTATTTGCACGAAGGCCGCCTTGCTGGATGCGAGCAAGGGCCGGAGGCGCCGAAGACCTTCGACTCCAAGCCAACGAGGCGTAGCCTGAAGAACGGAACGCACCCGGGGTCTCTGGAAACCTTCAGAGGAGCGGCGGAAGCGTGCCGATCTCGATTCGGAGAAGCTTGCGTGGCGTAAACGGCTCTTCAACTCAAAAGCGAGAAATGACTAGTTAGGGGCTCCGAAAGTGCTGACATAAGGTGAAAATGTATGGGCAAAAATATAAATGCACCGCGAGGGTTGGGGTATAAATACCCCCAGTTTTCTCTACTGTAACAACTTTTTGATCGTTGGAAAAAGCTCGCTCTGAGTTATTATCCGAAGATCGTTGAGTACTCTGTTCCCTTCGTCTGTTTCCTACGTCTGTTTGGTATCCAAATATTCTTCGGGTGCGAAGATCCCAACAGCGGCGCCCACCGTGTTCCAGCTCAAGAAATAATCCCAATGGCTCCCGCAAAGAGAAAGAACACCAATCAAACCACCGTCAAGCCAGAAACCTCCAGTCTCCACACCTTTGTAGTCCAAGCTGTTGTCCTCCCAGAACAAACCCTCGTCCAAACCACCGGAGCAGGCATGCATGTCCATGGGCAGCGCCCTACTCAAGAGAAGAACAAGACCGCATTGATCAACCAAGACACAGAGCTCGTCGAGGATGAAGACATACAACCCGAGCAGGAAGATGAATACACACAAACTGCTCTCAAGCTCAAGGCCCTTGAGAAGGAAAAAGCCTACCTCAATGCCTAGCTGGCAACAAAGCAACGGGCAGTAACACAGGCAAAAAAGCTAGCCGAGGCCAAACGCAAGCTTGCCAAGATGCAATCTGAAGTCGAGCAACTCCAGAAGGCCTGCGAGACACAAGATGCAGGTCAGATAGAAGCTTCCCGCCAACCCCAAGTCAACAACCTTCGCCATGAGCCAAACCAACATCAAGAGCAGCATTACCAAGCAAACTCTCCTTTTGATCCAACTTCCCCGCTATCCCCGCAGCTTCAGCTCACACCCTGGCCCTTCGGCTACAAGCCCACACAGTTGCTAAGGTACAACGGCTCTGTGGACCCAAACTAGTTCCTCATGACCTACGAGGCAACAATAGCCTCGGCCGGAGGAGACGACCCCATCTTGGCCAAATCGTTTATCATGTCTTGCGAAGGTCCAGTCGCAACATGGTACTCCTACCTCCCACCACTGTCAATTACAAGCCGGTTCCACCTCAGGGACAGGCTGAAGCAAGACTTCCAAGTCTTCAAGAAAGCAGCCATAACCTCCGTGGAAGAATTCCAATGCTTCCAAATGGATCGAGAGCCGCTACCCGACTACCTTCGAAGGTTTGTTCAGAAGAAGGCACAAACACCAAATTTTTCTGAAAACACAGCAATAGAAAAGTGCATGGCTGGCCTACTGCCAAGTCAACTAGCCTAACATCTCTCTAGAGAACCCCCAAAGACATTGGCAGAACTATACACTGGAGTGGAAAAGTATGCGAGGTCCGATGCAGACCATCGCAGACGAGTTGAACAAAGGAAGCTGATGAGGCAGCAACAAGGTTGGCCACATGGCAACCAAAACAGTACAAGACATAATCCCCAGTACATATTCCCAGTGAAACCTTCGCAGAGGACAGCCCCACGCCCCGACACTGAGCCTTACATGACACCACCGGCTCCACAGTCATTCAACTCACAACCAAGCAACCATCGCCATGACTCCAACAGAGGAGGCAAATCCACCCATGGCCGAGGGCGTGGAAGAGGCCGAAGCCAAGGACCCCCGGATCAACCAAAAAAGTTCTGTCACTTCCATGGTGCAGAGTCAGACCACACCACGAATCACTGCCCAGAAAAGAAGAAAACCCTTGATAGAATGGAAGTAGAGAAGAAAGCAAAACTGGTCGGTCACACAAGCTGGCCTGGATCAGGCCAAACATATAACCCCCAGCAAACCCAACATTACAACCTCATACCCTCGAGTCATGCATACAATCCCACTCCACAAGCATTACCCTCAGCACCACCTTTCAACCCCTTCCAACCGTCACCCGCCTTCAGTTATAACCTATACCCAGCAAACTGGCAACCTCCGCAATCAAACCCTCAAGGAGTACAGCCGCAACCTTCGAACCCCAACCCCCAAGAAAGCCGCCCGCCACCACCTCCAGGGCCTCCGCCAAAGGAGGAAAATCCGAACCCTCATCAGAGCCAACCTGGTCCATTACCAACTTTTGGCATGATCATGCCCATCTCTGGGGGCTCCTCTCTCGCTTTGAAAACAAGAGGCAGAGGAAAAATTACTTCTGGCAAGTCCACTCCATTATGCCAGAAGGACTTTACAAAAGAACACAGTGGTCTCAATCCCCCATCACGTTCTCTGAGGAAGATGTGCAGCTACTCAGCTACCCTCACACTGATGCCCTTGTCATCGAAGCCAACATTCAAGGTTGGACAATAGGAAAGATTCTAGTGGATACTAGAAGCTCTGCAGACATCATCTTCTCCAGCACCTTCGATCAAATGAACATCGATCGCAACCTCCTACAACCATCAGATATCCCGCTCATAGGCTTCGGAGGCAAAAGAGTCAACGCCTTGGGCAAGATTGCACTGCCCGTATCCTTCGGTGACACATCCAACCCCAGAACAGAGCACGTAACCTCCGACGTGGTGGAAATGAACTACCCATACCTTGCAATCTTTGGCAGAGGCCTCATCAACAAATTCGAAGCAGTGGTTCATCAACTCTACCTCTGCATAGTACTACATTCGAGGGGGGGGGGACGAAAGATGTTACTACAAATGACATCAAGTTTATTAATCTTTTTTTTTTGGAAAGGAACCTGATTTTGCCTAACGATCTTAAGATATTTGATGTTTCGTGCACCGTGTTATTTGTCACTGAATTGTACTGCTGTTTTTGTTCTATTCTAGAAATGAAACGCCCTATAGTTCTTGAGCATGGTTCACAAACTCAATGATTTTTTGTTCTTCTCGTTGTCCTGATAAGAAATGTAATTATAACTTCTCTTCAATTAACACAACACTATTTTTTGAAGGGCAATTAACACAATACTAGCAGAGAAAATAATTTCGAACAATGAACAGTTCATGTGTTATTTGTTCTTGGATTCTTTCCTAGATGCAAGTATCTCATTTGGTGAGACTGGCATTCAGTTTGCTGGCATGAGGCAACAACACATCACATTGTTCGACAAATTAGAAAACATATCAAGGTCATGCCCTCAAGACACCATTCATGCCTGAATCATTCAGATTTCAGACATGTCCGCAGTTCACAGGGACAGTACGAACCGGACTAGACCGTCCATGGCCGACTCGTAGCAGCAGCAGATGCTTGCATCTGCAGACGGTGTGCCCTCTCCCTCATCCGAGCTCCACCATCCCCAGCCATGGCTTCCCTCACCGCCTTCGCCACCATTCCCCTCTCGACCACTTCTTCCCCCACCTCTAGCCCGACACCCCACTCGTGCGTCACGTACCTTGCGGTGACCATCTGGTCCGCGAAGCACGGCTGCACGAGCATGGGCACCCCTTCGCAGATGCTCTCCAGCGTCGAGTTCCACCCGCAGTGCGTCCAGAACGCGGCAATGGCGGCATGCGCCAAGACCTCTCTTTGCGGGGCCCATTTCACGATCTTCCCCCTGTCCCTTACCTCATCCTCGAACCTGTCCGGCAATGGCGGAGCCTCGTCGCCAGCGGCCGCGGCGCCGCCGGCCACTGAGCCCGGCCTGACGACCCACAGGAACGGCACGCCGCTGCCGGCCAGCCCCCACGCCATCACCTCGAACGCGCCACGGTCGACGCGGGCCAGGCTCCCAAGGCTCACGTACAGCACGGAGCGCGGCGGGCGCGCGTCCAGCCACGCCAGGCAGCCCCGGTCGGGCTCATGCAGGCTTTGCTCCTCCGGCGGTGTCCGGCCGAGCAGCAGGTGCAGCGGGCCGACGGCGAACGCCGGCAGGGACAGCTCGCGCTGGATCTTGGCCAGCTCCGCCGCCTCGATCGCCTCGAACGTGTTGATCACGATGCCGGACACCGAGGCTCGAACAGCGCCGGCGACGGAGGCGACGAAGCTGCAGTGCTCGTCGGTGTCGCGGCCGTCGACGCGGATCAGGTCCCGCACGCGGAGCGGCTCGAGGCCCGGCACCGGCTCGTCCAGCTGCTCCTCTGCCGGAACATTTGCAGCTAGCTCATGAACGCCGAGGTCCAAGATCCAATGTGGAGGAAAAAAAAAAGGTTGCTCTTAGCTTGCTTGCCTTTGATGGGGACATAGCCGGCGTCGCGCAGCCGCGGCCACGCGAGCATGTTCCGGAACGAGGCGGCGCTGTCCGTCCGGAGTGCGAGCGCGGGGACGCCGAGCTCGCCGGCGGCGGCCATCGCGGCGTAGCACTGCCCGTCGACCACCGCGCACGCGACGTCCCGACGGCCGCCGCGCAGCAGCGACGCTAGGGCCGCCCGGAAGGGCGCCTCGCAGGCGGCGTTGAGGGCCAGCAGCTTCCTGAGGATGTCGGAGTCGGGGGAGGTGGCCTCGTCCGGGAGCGTCTCGTGGATGGGGACGAAGGCGAGCTCCGGGTGGCGCGCCGGGTCGGGGGCGTTGAAGCACGTGTGGAGGACGGTGACGCCGAGGCCCCGCGCGTGGAGGAGCGCCGCGAGCTTGAGCATCGGGTTGAGGTGGCCATGGAACGGCAGGGAGAAGAGGACGACGCGGCGGCGGTGGCCGCTGTCGCCGTGCTGCTCTGGTCCGGCCATTGCCGCTGGCAGAGTGGTTGCTGAGGAGATCACGAGCTAGTGGTTCGGAATTTGATTATGGTCAGTTGGTCACCCTTCAGTTGGTCATGGACAGTTCGCATCCAATTTTTTTCCAAGCATACGGTTAGTACGGCCTTTGTCTTTGTGTGCGAACTGTGGACATGTGAGGCGCTCCCATGGTTTTAAATAGCGGGCTATGGTAAATAGTAGCATATTTTTTTCCGATGCTAAGAGGCTATAGCGGAAGCTATATCAGACTATGCCAAATAGCGGTTTACTACTAAACCATGCAAAATACAAGTAATAGATACACAGAAATATAGTAATTAGCGAATTTCATAAACATAAATATGTTTCTAGGGCTATGGAAATATTAATTAAGTTGACAATATAATAAAAATAATACAATTAAATATTCATTTATCCAAAAGACCAAAACAATAGTATTGAGCTAAGGATAAGACTATAGCGGTGCTAAAGCTATGCAATTTAGCGCAGCTATAACCCAATTTAGCGTCCATAGCTACCATAGCGGCACAAATACAAATAGCGTAGCGGGGCTATAGCCCTCTATTTAAAACCATGGGCACTCCATGCTACAGCAAGAGAGTGTCAGTTGCAAATCTGCTGGTCAGTCACCATCTTCCTAGCTCCGACACTTGTAGCAGGTACTTGTCTCCATATATGGCCAAATGTACCGTGTCAGATGGGTTGCACGGAAAACGGCACTAAACACGATACGAACACGAAACAATATGATGGGTTTAGTGTCAGTGTCAGTACGACACAGACGTACTGTAGTGCGTGGACTGTAACCCCAGCACGCAGTGCTGGCACGAGCACGATACGAATAATGGGCCGGCACGGACCTGGCACAGTACCTATCTGATACTAGTCGTTAGGCCTGACCTACTAGTCGTTAGCCTTACAAACTTACTGGATCGGGAGCCCATTTAAGGCCTGTCACAGCAGTCGGCGTATATATACCGCGGACGACGCCTGTCACCCCTTCTATATCCAGCATAACCCTCACTCACTCCACTCCCTCACCTCGTCCGGCTGCCTCTCGCGCTCACCTCTCGCCTCTCCCGCTCCGGCCGTCGGATCTCTGCCGCCGGCCGCCGATGGTAGTAGTTCTATGCCATTTAGTCTTGCCCCAGTGCTACATCATCGCCCTCGGCTGTCCGATCTAGATCGGAGCCGCGGTCCGGCACGTGAAGCTGCGTTGTGCCTCTACCGTCGGCCCGGCACGACACTACCGTAGGACTTCTTTCCCTTCTAGTCCAATCCTCCTCTCCCATCTCCGATCTCCTTGAATCCGTCCCCAAACCCAAATTTTGAGTGTTTTGAGCTTTTTTATGGTGGTAGTGCTTGGGCTGGCACTACCACTGTGTGCTAACTGTGCCGCCGACATGACACGGCACGATTAAGTACCTATAGTGCAGTGCCTGGGCCGAGTGGCCAGCACGCAGTGCCGGCACGGCATGACAACGGCACCACTAAGGCTTAATGCCAAGTAGTGTAGTACCAAATAGTATCTAGTGTCGAATAGTGTTAGTGTCGGACCGAGCCAGGCTGCACATTTGGCCATCTATACTTGTCTCTATGTTGAGAAGTGCATGATTGGGCGCTAGGGAGAGATGGAGAAAAGATCAACTTCTTGCTGCAGCAAGACCCACTCACCCACCTGGTATAAAGGCGCTTCCAAATAGTTTTTTTAAATAAAGAAATAAACCAGCTTCTATATATATCCACGACCATGCATTACGAGAGTTACCAGAGTTATTAGACTCTAAACCTCAAACGATTGATTTAAAGAAAAAACAAAAAAATATATAACAAACAAAGAAAACTAGAAGGCTAAGTTTCAATCTTCTTCTTCGTTTCCGCTTCAATCTTGTAATATCTTCACATAACACCAATTCATCATATCTTTCATCTACTTAGAAACTTGGTATTAGGATCATTTGTTGCTTGCCAAGTCTCTCCACGTAAACCTCCATCTAGCGCATGGGTACGAGGTGTCAACATCGCCTCCAGGGAAGGAGTGGCACCAAAAGGTGTCACCAATGTTGACACTGGCGTAATGAGGTGCTTCCAATAGTTGGTCCACCAAGAGCTGGCACAAGCACTCTTGTTGAACATGTCTGAAACATGCTGCAAGTTTATTCACAAATTTTATAATTTATTTTGTAATTAGTCCACATTTAATACTTCAAATGTGTGCCAGAATATCCAATGTGATATTTTACATCAAAACTTTACACCTTCTAAACGTGCAACGTCAACACTAGTCTACAGCAGATCAAGTGTTCTTGTACTCAATATTGCCCCGTGAAGCAACATGTACAACGAACAGAGGAGATTGAACGACAGGATAGCAACTACTGTCCTAGCTCAAGTTTGAGATACTAATTACAATACGGGCATGTATAAGTTTCCTACGAATGCGTTGAAACGGATCTTGTGACCGTTTGGTGCTTGTCAGATGATTTTCCCATTCGGCGTTGGGTTTGTATGTGACTTTTTCTCGTTTTCTGCTTAATGCAAAAAAAAGAAGCTGCTATATCAAGGGGACAAACTTACACCAGAGAAATCAAGAGAGCATCGGAATTACACATGAATTGTTCATCGACGAATAAATGCATCCAATAGGCCTCAGAATATCAGCCACTAATCTCCTCCCAGAATGTTTAACCCAACACATCCATGCATGCAGCTAGCAGAAGGTTCACACTTCACACTTTCACAGAGACAGTATGTAGCTGACCAGCTTGTCCATGGTAATCCGAGAAGACCCAGAGCTCTCCAAGCAGCTGTCTGCTACTCTCCTGCCAAGCACCTTGGCCCTCTCCCTCATCTCAGCCCCCTCCCCCTCCATCAACCTCCGAACAGCGTCCCTGACCCTCCCCCTCTCGAGCTCGCCTTCCAGCTCGAACCCCACGCCCCAGACCTCCTGCACGTACCGCGCGTTCATCATCTGGTCCACGGCGTCCGGCCGGCAGAGCATCGGCACCCCCTCGCCGACGCTCTCCAGCGTCGAGTTCCACCCGCAGTGGGTCCAGAACCCGCCCACCGCCGGGTGGGCCAGCACCTCCTGCTGCGGCGCCCACCGGATCACCATGCCCCTGCCGGCGACGGCGTCCTCGAATCCGTCGGGGAGCTGCGCGCCGTCGCAGCCCCGGACGAGCTTGGGGCGGACCACCCACAGGAAGGGGTGGCCGCTGGTCGCCAGGCCCCAGGCCACCTCCAGGAACTCGCCGGGATCCATGGCGGCGAGGCTCCCGAAGCTCACGTAGAGCACCGAGCCGGGGGCGCGGGCGTCGAGCCACGCCATGCAGCTGCGGTCCTGGTCGAGCAGGCTGCTCCCGGCGCTCCGGGAGGAGAGCTTGTGGAAGGGCCCGGCGGCGAGCAGCAGCGGGAGGCCGGCGCCGGCGAGGTCGCCGCGAAGCCGCTCCATCTCGGCGGCCTCCAGAGCCTCGGACGTGTTGATGACGACGCCCGAGGAGTTGCGCACGGTCTCGGTGATCCGGGCGAGGACCTCGCGGACCTTGTCGTGGCTGCTCACCGGCGAGAGGAAGAGGTCCCTCACCCGCAGCGGCGGCAGCTCCGGCACCGGCGTGTCCAGGTTTGACTCTGGAGCACGTACAGGCCGGAACACCGAGTTTAGATCAGAATTTAAAACTTAATCTTGCTGTGATCGACATGGACTGACCTTGGGGAGGAAGGTATCCCTTGTCATGGAGCATGGGGTACGCGAGGAAGCACCGCAAGCACGCGGCGCTCCCGGTGCGCAGCACCAGCGTGGGCAGGCCGAGGCCGGCGGCGACCCGCTGCACGGCGAGGAGGTTGCCGTCGATGAAGAGGCACGCGGCGGCCCCGGCCTCCTCGTCACCGCCCGCGAGCATCGCGGACGCCAGGGCGGCCCGCACGGGCGCGGGCGACGCCTCCATGGCGGCGTTCATGGCGAGGATGACGTCGATGATCCGGCCCGCGGCGGCGACGTCGGCGGGCACGCCGTCGGGGACCTCGACGAAGCGGAACTCCGGGTGGCGCGCGGGGTGCAGCGCGTTGAAGCGCGTGTGGAGGACTGTGACGGCGAGGCCCCGCGCGTGGAGCGCGCCGGCCAGGTGCATCATCGGGTCGATGTGGCCCTGGAACGGCAGCGGGAGCACCAGCGCGCGCCGTCGCCGAGGCTCCCGGCCGCCGGCCATCGCCGTGTGTGCCGTGTCCGTGCTCGGCCGGGGAGCGCCGCGGACCACTGAGCTCCTGCTCGATCCGCGCAGACAGAGGCTGGGCTGCTGGAGTAGAGTACCAATCAGAAGATGTAATGGAAATCAAATCATTGGAGGCAGCTTAGCTTCATGCGTGTGTCCTGTAGTGGGGTACTCACTCCGTATGCGTTGCAACAGACTTGTCCTGGAGAAAATCGTGCGTCCGCTTCGCGCCAACGGCAGTTCGTTTCGCGTCACTGGTGACGTCACGGCTCCCATTTACTCGTCCAACCGCCGCTTTAAAGCCTGTAACCGGTCAGGGATGGCCGGATGGGGCTCTGAAAAACTGAAGCATCGTAAGCAGTGATGGCAGCAGGTCGGATTGGGATGAAGTGTCTCAGCACCTAAAACCAAAATCCTAAATTAAAATCCGAATCCACCCTGAATTTCTATTCGGATGAGAATTCATACATAAAACTGAAACTTGTGGATACTCGGAATCAGACGGATAATTCGAAACCCGAATAATCTGACGCACGCAGAGTACAACGCGACCTCGAGCACAAGACCACCGCTGACGGTGGCGGTGGTGCTATAGAACCCTGTGCCCAGGTCCGTGGCGATGGGCCCGCGTTAGCACGGAAGGCCGGCGCGTCGTCGAGGAGCAGGCGCACCCGCTTCGTCTCCTCCTCGGCGGCGGCGACGCGCTCCTCCTCTGGTGCCGCCGCCGCTCCCGGCCGCCATGCACGAGACGAGGCCATGGCGGCAAACCCGATGGCGCTGGCGCCACCGTCCCTCCTTCCACGATGCCCCTCATCCTCGCGTGTGGCGTCTGGTGATGCGTCGCCGCATCCGCGGGTGTGTCCAGCCTGCTAGCATACTACGCCACGCTCAACGTCTCCTTGGCCTACTTCACAGTGTGGTGTCACACCCGATTTTAAGAACAAAGCTGAATGCATAACTATATGAATGCCAGGATCAAGTTTCATACATATAGTGACTTCATCAGTGAATAATCTGCAACAGTATCACGAAAAGAGACAACAGTTAAAAGACTATTAGAGTTAACAGCTTATTCTGAAAATGGAGGCTCCAAACTTCACAGACAATCGACTGGGGGTTGAGTACGCCTAGAATTCATCATCATCTTCAGCAGACTTCACACCTTCTTCTTCTGAGCAGCGGTTAGCAAGGGTGAGTACACTTATGGTTGGTACTCAGCAAGGCCACAGAAATAACCAGAATGTGATTTAAATCCATCTTCAATTAAAATTAATCATGTGAGGGTCCAGGCCGCTCTTGACCGTGAGCACGGCAGACATATCAGTTTTAAACACTCTGCAGAAGTTGTACACTTTACCTACAAGTCGCGTAAAAGTTCAGAAGAACTTTGGACCCAACCATGCTGTGCTAGCTAGGCACAATACCACACTTCCGAGGTGTGATAGCATAGGGATGCTACGAGGCCTTTACAAAGATTTTCTAAAAAGAAGTAGTCCGCTAAGGTTTCCGGAGCAGTAGTAGAGCATAAACCTCCCTAATGGGCATAGTGTCTTAGCAAAGCCCACTTCCCAAGAGGACTGGGCTATACCCCATCTACTGCCACCCCTCTTGCCCTTTCGATAAGACCGCTTCAAATTAGAGTCTCTAATTAATCAGCCAAGACCAGAGCCATATGGTTCTTGTAGTTGTACTGTTTTTCTGGGTGGTTCTCCATGTTTCAATTAATTCATAGTATTCTTGTAATAAAGCATAGGTAGAATGATGGTTAGGGACACTTGCCTTTTTCCAACGAAAAGCTACTATTACTGCTCTTCTACTCTTGCTCACTTGGAACTCTTGATCTTCAAGCTTCGAACAACGATTCTTCTACTCGAAGCAATCAACGAGCAACCATGCAAAGCAAACAATAAATACAACTAAGAACAGTACACCAGAACAAAAGCAAGGCTTTAAAAGAGCGCACTAAAGGATAGGGCTCGCTGCTACAGTTACGAGAGCGCAAGAAACACGGAAAACGGAGCTACGGTTGAAAAGAAACAGCTACCCGAAGATTTGTGTTATAAAAGAAAACAAAACAACTATAAGTTTTATTTATTTTAATTAAAAAACAAATGTGAAGAACATTTCAAAGAAATATCCTGGATTATAGTTAAGTCATATTTTATTAATATTTACAAAAGCAAAGTAGAACTTAGCAAATTTTATTTATAATTGTCTATGCATAAATTACACTAATTAAACAATTAATTAGAAAGAAACTTGTGAGAGCATCTAAGCGCATAGCTTTATGATTGTGGTAAACTAAACAAACTAATATTAGAAAAACACATGTACGTTGGTATTTATGCATATTAACATCAATTATGAAAAAACTGAGATAAGCATCTAATTAGCTTTTAATTAGAAAAGCTAGATGAGAGGATATTATTCAAATTAAATCTATATTTAATTTTAAAACCAAAACTACGGCACAACGTCACTACTAAACGATAGCTTAGCCTATTAGAAGACTAACGCAACAAGAACGGGTTAAAACGGATCTAAAAATGTGGAATCTATGCATAAAACAAGGCTGTAGGGACCTATTTGTGATTCACTATAGATTTCAGGGGCTAGCAGATGAATTACGCAAGGCACATACAATAGTGCTCGCGAAAAGATTAAAGGTTGGGGTCAGATCTGCAAAAGAACATGGCTTGGGCTGGATTGAAAAGATGCATTAAATCTTGGGGGTTTTCTACAGATTTTGCAAGACACCAGAGAAACTAAGAAAATTACATCTTTCTTCAAGGGCCAAACTGGAAAGAACTCAGAATAGAGCTCCCTTGGCGGACGGAGCTCCTGGGTCCCCTGGGAACTTTTCCTTGCCGGAGTTTGGGCGGCCTAGGGGCTTGGGCGAGCAGGGGAAAATGGAGAGGAGATCGAGGGGGTCACGGGGGTGTGCACACCTACGGCGGAGAGAGCCAGAAACGCCCGGAATCTTGCCGCCGCCGCCGCCGGCTGTGAAGCTGCTCCAAGGCGGCGGCGTTCTGGCGATTGAGGGGTCAAGGAGACCGGTGGAACGGATTTTGTCAGGACCCCAAAACATGGAGCGCGCGGAGCGCTGGCGCGTGCGCATCGCGGCGTGCCGCGTGTCGGCTTCGCCGGCGTCCAATTTCGTTCCACGCGTCGGCCATCGTCGTTCCCCGCGCTGTGCATGCCCTTATCCGCGACCTCGCCGTCGACCTTATCCTCCCCGTGGCCGCGTTCCCCATCTCCTCATCTTCTTCCCTGCGCATGAGCCGAGCAGAGCTGCCCCGCCGCCGGCGCCCCGACCAGCCTCGGCCACCGCTCCTCGATTCTGCTTGCCCACGGCCTCCTCACCTCACCCTCTGTCTCCACCGCCCCTCACCGGACTCGATTGGGCCCAACCCCGGCCGGAATCGACCCCATACCCGGCCGACCTCCATTGATGCCGCCGCGAGAAGCTCCGCTGCCGGCCGCAATTCGTCGTCTCCGATGAACCCCTCCTCGATTCCTCGCATGGGGAGCTTCTCCCCCTTCTCCTCCATCGATTTGGGCCGCCGGTCCCGCCCTCCGCTCGCCGCCGCCCGCTGCCGTCGCGCCACCTCCCCGTCGCTTCTCCTCGTCGTCCGCTTGTGGGGTGAGCTTTGCCTCGCCCTAGAACATGTCCTGCGCGCGCCCCCAGCCCCTCTCCGGCCCCGCCTCGCCGGCACCGCCTTGCGCCGCCGCCGCCGTCGCCGTGCGCGACGTGCGCGCACGCACGCGAAGCGCCACACGCGTCGTGGCTGCGACCGCACCGCGGTCAAGGCCCGGCCTTGCCTTGACCCGGCCTGGGTGGGGCGCCTGCCTAGTGGGGCCCGCCTGTCAGTGTCTGGGCCGGCTCTGTTGGGTGCGCTTAGCGTTTTCAAACATGTTTATTTTTGTAGCGATTGCAAAATCCGTGAAAATTCGTTTATAGCTCAGAAAAATGTGAAACTTATTTTGTTGGATTCCTCTAGCTTATATATACTCAAGAAAAATATTGTTTTGCATGTTACTTTGCTGTAGATTTATCTATGGTTTTATCTTGCAAAAGTGATTAAAATGCTTATTTATTTGTGTATTGATCTAAAAATTCCAAACCAAATTTTGTTAGACTACTTGTGAAGTATAGTTTGCAATGGTGATACTTTCTCATATGTTTCTTTGATGTTTGTTAAAGTTTTAGTGTGTTCCGTTTGTTCTGTTCGAAAATGGTTTAAGCTAGAACTTTTTGCAGGAAAGTGATAAAATGGTGAAACTAGTTTTGTTAGCTTTGTTTTCATGCCTAGTAGCTATGATAATTTTATTGGATTTGTTTAGTTTTGTTGTCATGCCTTTTCTGATTTACTTGTTTAGAGTGGCTTAAAATTGATCTATTTATGATTAGTTATAGGAAATTGCTTTTGCTGCAAAACCAATTTTCATGAGTTCCTGGTGATGTCCTCTACATGCTCAATTTAAAATGAGATTTATGCTTGTTGTGTAAGTTCATTTCTTAATTCTTGCATCTCATTCATGCATTCTAGTGACCGAACCGTCGGAGATCGAACCCGTGGAGCCCACCGAGTCCGTTGAGCCCGAGCCTGGAGTCCTGTTTGCGGTCGAGCCCGAAGTTAACCAAGGCAAGCAGCTAAGAATATTCCTTGCACCTATCTAATCTGATTTAGTTTAGCTATTCCACTTGGGTATTGTTGGGCTATATATGTATAGTATGTATGTATTGCATTTTGATACCTACTCTCTTGCATTACCCTTTCTTGAATTGTTATCCATGTCTTTGTCACTTGTTAGTCAATGAACTACTTAATTTGATTAGATGCTTAGCCCTGCTTAGAATACTTATATCGGTTGCTAGGAAAGATGTTTTGGAGTATCACACTTGCCGGTTATCCTTGTTGCACTAGTTCGGTTTGGTTGTAAGGGTTTGGTAGTACCGAGATTCGAGCGGAATGGTAGGGCCTAGAGAATGTTGTCACATGGGCATAGTCCGCTTGGATCGTTTAAGGACCGCCCATGGATGCCATCGATTTTGAGCAACTTTTCGTGCTACCACATATCCAATATAATGGTATGGATGAGCCAATTACCTCTTTTGACTTGATCATTGATGTGCAGTCCTATATACATGGCCAAGGGCTATACAGGGAGGCTTAGGGGTGTCTCCGGTGGACCTATATGTAGGAAAGTTTAGAGGTGTCTCCGGTGGACCTAAGTTACTCCACGCGTAAGCTTGGTGTGAAGTTCAATGATCGAGTCTTGTTGGGAACGGTTGACGTGAGCACCTCTTTGCCCAGCGTGATCAGTTGGGTGAGTTGCATGGTCCTCGCGTCGTGTGGGTAAAGTAGTACACCCTTGCAAGATTTTAATCAATTCGAATTGCCGCGCTCTCTGTTATGAGCAAACTCTTGGTTCGTCGAATTCCTCGTAGAGAGTTTCGGTATTGTTGGCTTTGGTTCATGTCACATCTATGATCATTTATATTTCATGTATTATGTGTTTAATCAACTAAAACTTTTGGGGTTTGGGCAAGAATAATTAATCTTGCTAGGTGATAGTTTAGAGAGTTCTTGCTATGCAATAATTACTTAACCCTAAAACTTTCCATTGAGCCTTGCATAATCCTTGCTTATTTAATCGCGTAAGTCTTGCGAGTACCTTTTGTACTCAGGTTGCTTTGTAAACCTAGTTGCAGGTGAACCGGAAGTGGTGTTCGGCCACTTCTACCCCGCTGATCCAAACATGGGGGAGGAGTAGGTCGTGGTGGCTGTAATGATGTCCTTAAGCAAGGCATCATTACTTTAGTAGGTCTTTATCGTAATCGAACTTCGTGAGACCACGTAAATATAATAAATTCTAAGTCCTGTTTAATATGGCTTTCGTGAGTCCAAGGCTTGTAATGGAAGTTAGTTGAACCCCCCTATATTAAACCTATGTAGAACTTTGGTAATGTAAAATTGCTCTTTATGGTTCTGTGGTGATGTATCCGATTGTAAACGGTATGTGCATTGCTAGATCCTAGGTGTATGTTGGAGCACATACCGGGACTACCGGATTTGCGATCGTTTTAGATGAATTGTGTTGATTAAGTGCCTCGAAGATGTAGATTAACACGTGTCGTGTGGAGAGACGGACACGTGTTAACTCTTATCTTAATAGATTAATCAATAATTTTCACCTAAATCGAGTGCAAATTGGGCGATTCTCAGATTCGGCTCGATGAGGGGTCGTCATGGTGGTGCTTGGTCCGACGGCCAACGGACGCGGCGAGAAGGGCCGGCAGTCGGCGGCGGCTTGCTCTGTTCGTGACCAGCGAACAGCCTGCGCGGCGATGCTGCAGAGAGGAGGGCGACTTGGAGAAGGGGCGCCAGGGCAGCAGGGTGGCTGCGGGGTACGCGGGCGGCGCAAGGGAACAGGAGACTTGCCGCTGGGGACGCAGGGCATCGGGTCACGCGGAGCAGGGACACCACGGGCTCCTGGGCGAGCGTGACAGGGCGGCTTGCAGGGAGGGGGGGGGGGGGTGCGGCAGCGCTCCTAGTGCCTCTCCCGACCAGAAGGAGGCGCGGGTGCAGGCAACGATGGGGGATGGCGATGCCTGGCCATGGAGGCACCAGGCTACAGGAGACGCGTACTCTCCTTGGATAGAGGCGCCGGAGGTTGGCCTGGCCCGAGACTGGCGCACGGAGGACACCTCACGGCGCACGGGCAGCGGGGTCTGCGGCGGGTTGTGCAGCGGACAGAGGAGATGGAGGGGAGCACGGAGAGGTTCTCACGGGCGGCGGAGGATGACGGCAGCTTCGAAAACGGCGACGGACAGCGAACGGCATCCAGGTACGCTCCGACGACGAGCAGCAGCGGCGGACGTGCGGCTTGGCCTCGCGGAGCCTGGGGTCGTGGCCGCTTGCTCTCCGGCGCTGCACTCGGGCGTGGGCAGCTGGCAGCAGCGACGCAGGGGTGGCTGCAGGGGCGAAGCAACAGGGGGTGCAGGGTCGCGCAGTGCTGCCGCTTTATAGAGCGACGAGGGAGGCAGAGGAGCAGCCGGCAGGGGAGAGGAGATGTTGGTGGATCGAGCTCGTGATGTGGCCGGCCATCAAAGGCATTCAACAGGGGGGCGTTGATGAGGGAGAAACGGAAGGGAGGAGACAAGTAGACGAACGGTGGGCGCTGATGGAGCTTATCTGCGCGAGCCATGCTGAGAGGTAACCTCTCGTATTCCTATTTATTGGAATTAAACAGAGTTAGTGGCAACCAGTTTTGCTCATTGGTGGGGCATTAGTGCTAAATAAGCCGGCCACGCAACCAGGAGAGGAAACGAACGCGTAGACATGAAAGAGATGAATGAGTTTGTGTGCAAAAATATAGTGCATGGCAGCACTAGCTTAAAGTTGAACGTGAAAGATTGCATGCAAGTTTGAGTTGGCTCCTTGCAAAGAAACAGAGAAATACTTAAAGGGAAAGAATATGGTTGAATGAGATGAGGCTTAAATAAAAGGTTAATTGATTGCATAGAAAAGAAGGATAAATTATCGGTTAGAAAAGAAAGAAGTAGAATTGCCTGGCTAGGTATTGAAAAGATTTCAACGAGATGAAGATCAAGGAAATGATTTTGGATTGCAAGCAAGACTGATTGAGAGAAAGTCTAATCGTATTTTAAAATTTATTTTTCATTCAAAATATTATGCAATCAGCATGAATGCAAGACAAACTGAACAACCTCATTTAATTTAGAAACACAACCAAATATTTCCCTACACTAAATTTCCTATAAAGAAAATAAATATTGGAAAATTTTAAAGTTATCAAAAAATCGTTGCTTTACTTTTTCTTCTAATCACATCCTGAAATCCAAAAAGTTTAGGGTGTGACATGTGGCCGGATCGACGCCGTCCAGCCTGCTTCGACGCCGTCCAGCGCACGGCGGAACCGTGGAAGGCGCTAGCTGCTTGCGCGGGTCGACCTGGGGCAAAATTTATAACATTTATTTCTACAGATAAATTAAGTATGAAAATATATTTACACATAGATTGACCTAGGGTTCGAATGAGCCTGGGAAAATCACATGGTAATTGTTTCTTCACATTTCCAACTACTGACGATTTATAAATGTGATGGTTAGTATCCTACAACTGTTGCACCGGAGCCATTGGGGGGTCTCGCTAATTTACGGTTGACCGTAGGGAGGGGCTCCCTACGGTCGATCTCCCGACTGTTTTTTTTTCTTTTTTAGTAAGTTTTTGTCGTTTTGTGATAAAAAAGTTTAGAAAAAATTTAGAAAACATTTTCGGAGAGAGAAAAAATTTCAAGGGGAATTTTAGAGAGAAAAAAAATTCAAGAAAAATTTTAGACAGATAAAAAAATTTCAAGAAAAAAAATTGTGAGAGATGGAAAAAAATTCTGAAGAGATAGGAAAAAAATTAACGAGAAAAAATTTGCGCAAAAATCAATTGAAAAAAATTACATCAAAAAAAATTGAAGATAGAAAAAATTTTATTCAGATTATAAAAAATAAAGAAAAAAAACAACCCGGCGGCGGGCGGCGCCTCCTCCCCACCACCGGCTTGCTGCGCCGCCTCCGCTCCTCGCCGTCGCCGGCCCGCTGTGCCGGTCACCCTGGGGCGGAGCTCCCCAGCGCCGCCGCGGATCCGCTCGGGGGCGCCGCTCCGCCGCAGATCCGGCGCCACGGAGCCACCACGGATCTGGCCTGGGGGAAGGGAAGGGGAAAGGGAAGGGGAAGGGGGCTCGCCGCCGGCCCGCCGCCGCCCCGAAGTGGGCCCGCCGCCGCGCCGCGCCTCCCTGCCGCCACCATGTTTCCGGCCTGGGGGAGGAAGGGGGAAGGGACGGGGGAGGGGGCTCGTCGACGGCCCGCTACCGCCTCGGCGCTGCTCCATCCCCATGGATCTGGTCTAGGGGAAGGAAGGGGAAGGGGAGGGGGCGGGGGAAGGGGAAGGGGATGGGAGAGGCGCGGTCGCCATGGGGAGCGGAGCTCCTACGGCCGGAGCCGAGATCCAGGAGAAAAAGGAAGAGAGAGAAGAGAGCCGGGGGAGGAGAGAGAGCTCAGCGGAGAGAGAGCGAGTGGGGGTCCATCACGTGGGTCGGGCGTCGACCATGAGTTGCTGAGTTTACGGTCACCCGCAGATTCATCATCGTGGCCATTGGGCGTCTGACCATTGGGCGTCTTTGTCCTAGCAAGCCAATCGCGTACCGCGGATGGCAATGGGCTCAAATACAGAATGGGTGTAGCCAGTAACCATACCGAAATATATCGTCCCGATGGGCCTGGCCACGGCCCAGAACACATCGCGGATGGCAATGGGCTGGGCCGTTCGTGTCGTGTTAAGCATAAGACGTGTCCCCCTCGGCTGACGTGGAGCTGGGAAACCATAGGAGGAAAAAAAAGAGTTCCTTTGTTCCTCGTTTTTTTACATCAGCGCATTTAACGCTTGGATGCGTGATGTATGGCCAATCCTATATTTGTCTTGTTGCTGTATACTTTCTCTGTTCTAAAATAATTGCATATCTAGAATTTAAAATTTACCCTACAAAAAATAGCTACTTTCATCTAACTACTATAAAAGACAAGATTCCCGAGTCTTCTTACATAAAGATAAGATAGTTTTCGGATCATTCTCACAAAAGATGAGAGGTATTTTTATAATTTCATACTATACATTAGTTTGTGTGGCCGGTCTTAGAATGCATTTATTTTTAGACGGAGGAAGTAGACATACAAAGTATATCTCGGCAGGTGAGCATCCAGATTGGGAGTCTCACCAACCGAGCTAGGCGCCGTCTGCTAAATAAACTGTTATCTAATTATGTTTTTTCTCCCCTTTCTTCTCCCTGTCCTCTTATCTTTTTTTTCCTTAGTTTTTTCGGTAGTCATGGTTACTTGCATGAAAACAATTTTATCTTTTTTGTTATCTTCTCATTAGCTCTTCTACCATGTTAACTTTTACTTACATGGTTATATATTTGATGCAATGGAAATTAAGCAGATGAGATGGAGGATTAAGACTGCCCTAAGCTAGTGACGAGTGCAAGCGAAGAGATAACTTTACTTAACTCTATATTTTTTTTAATCTTTGGCTTGGTTTGGATAAGCTAGAGATTGCAGGAGTTAGGTTTTACCTCGTGGGATTGTAAAAGCTGGATTAAAAGTTGGTCTGGTTGGATTAGTCAGCATTTATAAGTCCCAATAAAGCACAACCGCATAAAAGCTAGGGTGGGGGAAGCCTATAGGATTGTAGAAGGTGTATTGTAGTAAAAACTAGACCAAAAGCAGGCATGTTCAGATCAGCTAGAGCTGTTAAAGCTGGATTCCACGTTGTTTATAGCTGATCCAATCAAGCCCTTTGCTTTTGTTCTTTTGCAATAAGACAATAGTTATCTTCCGGAGAACCAGCGCAAGCTTAATGAGCTCCACTTGTCTACCACCATTCTAGAAGATAGCTATTTTTAAATTTTATCCAAATTAAACTTTTTAAACTTAAACTATAGATAGTTAAAAAGTTATAAAGATTGATAATATACAAATGATATAAGTTTATTCATAATGAAACCGTTATTGTAATATGCAGTCTTTTTATTTAAAAGTAATTACTTTTTAAGATATTTACTAATCAACGATGAAAATGTTTAACTTTAACTAAGTCTAAAAGTTGCTATATCTTGGATGGATGTAAAACAAAAAAGAACCTCACCCCTGACATGAAATGCAGAACCAACCACGTTTCACTAGTCAGCACGCACAGATAGGACATGCGTAGCAGTTGAATCATTTCCTGATGACAGCTTTGGTCGGGACGGCAGATCAAACACAAACAGCAGGAGCATTCAGTTTTTAAACCTTGCGTGCTTCTCGTGCTTGTACCTGTGCTGCCTGCCGTGACAATCCGATCGACTGCGATGGCCGGCGTCCATGAAGCGCGCACCGGCGGCGACGACGCCGGCGGCAGGACGACATCACGACGCCGGCGCCGCATCCTGGTGTTCCCGCTGCCGTTCCAGGGCCACATCAACCCGATGCGGCAGCTGGCCGACGCGCTCCACGCGCGGGGGCTCGCCGTCACCGTGCTCCACACGCGCTTCAACGCGCCGGACCCCGGGCGCCGCCCGGAGTTTCGGTTCGTGCCCGTGCCCGACGGCGTCCCCGCCGGCGTCGCCGCGTCCGGCGACGTCATCGGCCTCCTCGACGCCATGAACGCCGCCATGGAGGCGGAGGAGTCGGCGGCCCTCCGGGGCGTGCTCGAGTCGGTGCTCGCGGACGAGGAGCAGCCCCCCGCCGCGTGCATCGTCTTCGACGCCAACCTGCTCGCCGTGCCCAGGGCCGCCGCGGCCGTCGGCCTCAAGACGCTCGTGCTGCGGACGGCGAGCGCGGCCTGCCTCGGATGCTTCATGGCTTACCCAATGCTTCACCAAAAGGGCTACCTGCCTCCCCAAGGTCAGTTTACTTGGATTTACTAATCCTTAATTACCTTGGGATGTAGTACTACTCCACTTCAATTTTTACGCTTTATCCGCAAGTGCTTTTACTACAGCAGTAATTGTTTAATTTGGACATTCATTCCTTCATTAGGATCAATACTACTGGAACAATCAAATGAAACTTAAACATGCATCATCCCAACAAGTGCAAATATGCATCAAACTAGCTACAAATGGGAGATAAACTACATGTCATATCCTACAATTCAATTGGTGTACATATTAGTGTTTAGGAAAATTTCCAAATTTAACAAATGAACTTTATTTTCAGAGATGTTGTTTTCCCCTTAACTTGATAGCATGAACGGTGTGCACTCCTGAGTCCTGTGCGTATTCTAAATATATATATGCTCTGTTCTAGAGTCGAAAATGTACATGCCGGTGGAAGAGCTACCGCCACTGAGGGTAAGGGACCTCTTCTACTCAAGCCGGAGCGACCAAGAAAAACTGCGCAACCTACTTGCCCGGGCCATGGAAGCAGTGAACAGTTCCTCTGGTCTAGTGATCAACACATTCGATGCTCTGGAGCCCCAAGATCTGTGCTCTATGTTAGCTTTGGGAGCTTGGCTTCCATGGACCCCGATGAGTTTTTGGAGGTGGCCTGGGGTTTGGCGGCCAGTGGCCATCCTTTTCTATGGGTGGTTCGGCCAGGCTCGGTACGGGGATCGGAGGACATTCAGGGTTTCCCAGAAGGCTTTGAGGCTGCGGTTGAGGGTACAGGCAAGGTGATTCGATGGGCGCCCCAGCAGGAGGTGCTGGCCCACCCTGTAGTGGGTGGGTTCTGGACGCACAGCGGATGGAACTTGACAATGGAGAGCATCAGCGAGGGTGTTCCCATGATCTGTAGGCCTCAGTTCGCAGATCAGATGATGAACACGAGGTATGTGGAGAAAATGTGGAGTGTGGGGTTCGAGCTTGAAGGTGAGCTGGAAAGGGGCAGAATAGAGGAGGCCATTAGGAAGCTCATGGAGGAAAGGGAGGGGGCCGAGATGAGGGAAAGAGCTATGGAGCTAAAGAAGAAAGTAGCACACTGCTTGAAATCTGGTGGGTCGTCTCAGATTGCCATGGATAAGTTGGTGAAGTACATACTTTCTTTGTGACTGTTTTTTACGGGCGAACATTCTATATAGGAAAAAAAATCCAGTTTATAACCTCAAACTATTATAAAAATTTGATTTTCAAACTTTAACTATAAAATCGGAAAAGAAGGACCATCCAGCTATCAAAACCGAACAACTTTGACCCTTTAGGTTTTAAAGATGGTTCTATAGTTTTTTAAAAAATATACAAAATTTTGGTTATATCTAAAAAAATTAAAACTAAGTTATTTTAAATTAGAAAAATATGAATCTTGTACCAAAATTTTCAAAAAACATAACCTATCTATTGTTGCTCTATTTGAATATGATTTATTTTAAAAATAAGAATAACTATAAGGAAATAATTACTAGGAACATAAAACATTGAATAGATTATATTTTCTTAAAAATGGTGGCACTTGTTTCGTACTTTTTTATTTAAAATAAATTACTTATGGAATTTTCATTTAAAAATTAATATTTTTAATTTTCATAAAATTGAAAAACACCTTTGATCCCACCCAAAGGGTTAAATTTACCCCATTTTAATAGTTGGATGGCCTCCATTATCCGGTTTTGTAGTTAAAAATTAAAATAATCGGATTTTTGTGATAGTTTAAGGGTATAAATTGGACTTTTCCCTTCTATATATATGTGAAATTTATGTTGCTTTGAATTCTTGGTTAGGCAAATTTGTAGGGAATACTATCTTTTTGTTCTTAGACGTCTTGAACTAATTCCACAAAACAATGGAACTTATTTTCATTTATTTGGTTTTCCCAACAAAATTTATGCTTGAACAAAAGAGATGTGTTTCCACTTGAACTAGAACTATATTTTTCGATTAGTAGGAACTCATCAATCCGGTAGGTTAATAGTTGAGAACCTTTCTACCCGCAAAAAAGGATCTTTCAGCAGTCAGTTCAATTGCTCA
Organism: Panicum virgatum; assembly: GCF_016808335.1. Lineage (NCBI taxonomy): Eukaryota > Viridiplantae > Streptophyta > Magnoliopsida > Poales > Poaceae > Panicum > Panicum virgatum. The sequence goes on from NC_053146.1 coordinate 10,829,807, forward strand.
TAGAAATAAATTTCCCCACTGATTTGGCTTGGGATCATCATAGAAAACTGTAGATGGTTGAAATTCTTCAGAAGCTAGCGTAGGGAGCCTTCAGGGTTTCTTCTCGGTCCTTTAGCAAGAGGAAAATCTTCTGCTCATAATAATACCTTGGGGTAGGTCTTTCTCCTATGTCAGAGTTTTCTTTTTATAATGTTCAAAAATTTTGGATGTGAATTTCTCTACTAGTGGTGCTTGTCTTCTTTGTATGTCATTTTAGCCATCCATGTAAATCAATCTAAGAAAAACAGTACATATTGCTTTTTCTAATAACCCACAAGCACTTAACAGCATGGGTACCACACAAATTTATAAAGTAGTAAAAAATGGCTACATTCACTACAGTGGTTCATGCATCATTATCACAATAAATTAATATATGTTCGTTCCAAAGGCTGCTTACCAGTGTTCTTTTTGGTAGACGGCCGCGTGTTACTTTTTGCCACTTTTTTCTCCTCCAAATTATATGGAACGGCAATCATGCGATATGATGAAGATATAAGATGGATATAATCAATTGATTGATATAAGAGCCATCTTGGCTTTTTTTTTAACGAAAAAGCAGAGGAACTGCGGATTCTATTTTAAAAATTAGCCCAGATTGAACGGCATAGTAGAGCAACAACTACTCGCTCGCACTACAACAACTAGACAAAAGAGCTTCTGATTATATTAAAAAGACACCAACATAGATATTTTTCAGATTAATCTTTTTAAGACCTACTAGGAGCACACCAAACCCGCCCGCATGCTCAGGAGAGTACACGATCAATCTTAGACAATATATTTATTTATTAAACTAGAACTATGAATAATTTAGTTGTGAAAATTATTTGTAAAATTGTTTTCAATGAAAAAATTTAACAGTGAACATGTAATTTGAAACCATCTGAGAAATATCTCATTTATCTCATTTATCTGATGAAGAGTGTGACCTAACAATGATCACTACCTTATCAATTTATGGGAACAACAACATATAACCCATCTAACGATAATAGTTTCTTCATTACATGAAAAAATATATCTAAAATGACATTATGCGCTTGAGCAGCAAATCTATTGCAGATTTGGAAGAGCCTTCATCCTCAATGCACTTCACAGCTTTGTCCCTCAGATCCTTGGCCCTCTGTCTCATCTGTCTACCTTCTTCCGTACACAGTAACTTGGTAATAGCCATCTCGACCTTCCCCCTCTCCAACCCCCCTTCTAGTTCAAACCCTATCTTCCACACCTCTTGGACGTACCTCATGTTTATCATCTGGTCAGCAAATTGGGGCCTACATATCATCGGGACACCCTCGCAAATGCTCTCCAGAGTCGAGTTCCATCCATTGTGAGTCCAAAAGCCACCAATGGCATGGTGAGCAAGAACTTCTTGCTGTGGGGCCCAGGGCACGACCATTCCCCTACCATGTGTCGCCTCCTCGAAGCCTTCAGGAAGGCTCACCTGGTGTGAGGATCTGACCATGTTGTGACGGATCACCCACAGAAACGGGCTCTGGCTGTTGGCCAAGCCCCATGCTGTCTCCAACAGTTCCTTCTCATCCATGGATGCCAGGCTCCCCAAGCTCACATAAAGAACAGAATCGGCCTCTTGCTTGTCCAACCACTTCAAGCAAGTCTGGTCTTGTGCTAGCAAGCTGCTCTCGGTGCCTGAAGAAATCTTGTGAAGTGGCCCTACCGTGTACATCGGCACACCGAGGCCGTTGGTGATCTTTTGGAGATCTGAATCCTCAAGGTCTTGGAAGGTGTTGAGGATGACACCGGAAGAACTCCTTGCTGCATCCAGTAAATGTTGTAGGCATCTTTCCATATTACCATGCGTAGTAGTGGGCGAGAACACCATGTCTCTCAGCCGCAGTGGTGTAAGCTCATCCAATGGCATGTCCAACTGGGCTTTATCTGGAATTACAGAAATGAGAGGAAATGAGTAGCATCCCAATAGTATACACAATTTGGACGTACCTTTAGCTTCTTCTAGGTTCCAACATGGGTTTTGCCACGGTAATTCAAAATGATTGTAGACCATGCATTTATTTAGGTAGATCAGGACAAGTATTATCACATATTAGATATTACCTCTTTGGAGGTAATAGCAAAAATACTTTTTCTATATATTACCTCTTGAGAGGTAATCGGAGTACCTAACATACAATTAATATTATTATGACCTCTAACGACTTTACTTTGTGGCTGCAAAACTGTACATTGTACTTTAAAAAACTCTCTAGGACGCATTTACTATTTTGCTATTTACATTCTGAGATTGTGAGGCAAACTTCATAAATTGTGTTCATGCCAAAAAAAAAAAGAGCCCCTCAATAGGTACTTGGGTTCAGGCTAACTATGTTTTGGCCTGATGTTAAAAAAATAACAGAATACAAAGCACTAGAGTTTTCGCAATATCATGAAAAAAAAGTGGGTAAACGTGTAGTGGGTAGCTAGCCGAAAAAGGATACAATAATTCTATATATCCAGTCCCAAGCTTTTCCATTAGAATGTTATTACTCTATCAAAGCAGCCACGGTTTGAACAGGGGGGTTCTATTCCCCGCATATGCGAGGGGGGAGAAGTGCATCGCATAAAGTCTCTGCCGCCGCTCCCTCCACCTCTGCCGCCGTCCACTGCCTTCCTTCGCCGCCAGAGCCGCCTTCCTCCGCTGCCGCCTCCGCCTTCCTCTGTCGCCGCTACTTCTTGCCAGAGAAGAAGCACAATACGTGTGCAACGCGCGCGATTCTACTCGCGCGCGATAAATAGACGCCCCCGTTTGAACATCGATACCAAAAAAAAGAAGAACACTACAATGGTCAAAGGGTCTGCAGTATCAGGTTCTTGTCAACTGGCCCCCACAAAACCGGCCGGTCCATTGGCCCCCATGTCAATCCTCATGCATCATGTCCTTTTTGTATTGTATTTGTTTTTCTAGCTCATCGTCCTTATCAGGTTTCCACCCTATGGCCTACCCGTTTGAGGATTTGGAAGCCCGTATGGCCATGATGCGAAGCTAGAGTTGATTGGGAAATGGGAACATGAGATGCAAGCTGGTGGCAACGCAAGCTAAGGCCATGGCTGCATGTAGCAAGCAGGTTATTAGCAGCAGAGATATGATCGATCGATCGGTCACCTTGGGATGCCGGTGGGAGGAGGCCCTTGTCGCAGAGCGCCGGGAACGCCATGTAGGCGACGAGGCAGGCGGCGGCGCCGGTGCGCAGGACCAGCGTCGGCACGCCGAGCTCCTCAGCCACCAGCTGCATCCCGCGCAGGTTGGAGTCCACCACCAGGCACGCCGCCGCCCCGCCGCCCTCCTCCTCTTCCTCCTCGGCGAGCGCCTGGCGCAGGCGGTCCCGGAACGGCTCCCGGAGGCGGTCGTTGAGCCGCAGCAGCGCGACGGCGAAGTCCGCGTCGCTGCCGGACGGGAGCAGGTCGGCCGACGGCACGCCCTCCCCGACGGGGACGAAGCGGAACGCCGCGGGGTGGCGCGCCGGGTCCGGCGCGTTGAAGGCGGCGTAGAAGACGGTGACGCCCAGGCCGCCGCCGCCCCGCGCGTGCAGCGCCCCGGCCAGCTGCAGCATCGGGGTGAGGTGGCCCTGGAACGGCACCGGGAACAGCAGCACGCGCCGCCGGCGTCCGCCACCGGAGCCCGCCGCCGGAGACGCCGCCTCCCCCGCCGTCGCCATGGCTGCTCAAGAACTAGCTAGCTTGGAGGCTTGGAGCGCAGCAGGTGGGTGCGTTATATAAAATGATTTGACTCGAGGCGATCGGGATAAGGACCACCATGGATCGATGATATGCGTCACATCGAGGCGGGATCATATCGATCGAAAATCGCAAGGAATTGCTTTCGAGTTGGGAGGGATTGAAGACGCGCGCGATCGTCGAGAGGATTTGATATGCGAGGCCAGTTTGGGAAATGCAGAGGCTTGCAAGGTAGCAGCACGCGGCACACGCCCTCTTGTTTGGAGGCACTGCTGTCCGTTTGCTTTGCGAGGCAAAAGGAAGGACGACTGGACGGCCTGTTTTCTCACGTTTTCTGTCGCTCGTATCGTATCCCTGCACCGTATACAGTACACTCTATAGAAATACAAGGTACTGTGCAGTTTCACTGTCACACTTTTTGTCACAGAACAGTCCAAATAATACTGATCGAATTCAATAATTAACAACTTAAGCTTAAACCACAGTTTCTGCATTCAACCAGTACACTCAGACTGCCTGCTGTAACCAGGATCGATTACACAGGAACTATCGCCAAAAGACGAGCACAGGTGATTACAAGCAAAAGCAGAGTTCAAATTAATTTACAAACAGAGCTTAACACAAGCTTCAGAAATAAATTACAACAAAGTTTTACAATCCAGGATTTACAATCCAAATCTAAGAGTTCAACACAGCGGAAGTAAAACAGAGTTTAAAATAGAGACCCAAAATACAATACGATAACCGCCATCGACGACAAAAGACGAGCTTCAAATCTTGCCCACTAATATGAGGCTCACCTGCCTGCACTTCACGGAGAAGACGGACCCACTCGACAGTCCAACCCGGAGGAAGAGGCTGACCAACCCAAGACGCGCAGATCTCCTCGAAGTCTTCCGGAACACAGCCTGCTCAGAAGGGGTACAACCAAACCCTGAGTACTCTAATATTCAGCAAGACTTACCCGTCTATGGGTATACTTAGCCCATTATCTAGACATGCAAGGCTTTTTGGTTCTGGAGTTGTTTTGCGGAAGAGCTACTAATACTGGATCCTTACTTTCAATATTTTAGCTCCAATTGAGTTGACAGCTATAAACTATGTTCGCCTATTTCTCTAGAGCATACATGGTTGATCATATTAATCTTTAGTAACATACAACTCAACATTTTCACTCGAGTCTCAATCCACTTCTTCACTACGATGCGACGAAGTGACCAAGGTTCTCATAACCGCGAGTCACGGCGAATCGATCCGATTTAACCTTGCAAGGTGGACCTAACTCACACGCCAAGTGCGACCCCGGCGAGTCACACAGAGCAACTGTTCCCATGATTACCCCGAAGCCAGAGTCAAGCCCGCAAACACCCGGATGATGAGCCCCGCACGTGCGAACACCCGGTTAACCCATGGACGACTTCACCATCCGTCAACCCTTGCCCAGCACCACGGGTCGAGAATCAGATTCCGACGCAATTTAGGTAATTAGCTTACAGGTTTCGACTACCTCATACTTCCGGTATGTGGTTAGTTCTGTTCAATCTTGGTCAGCACGGCCAACAATGGTACGGTCCTCAATCGACACAGGCGGAGACTCAACTTTCCTTTATTCCATGGTTATGTACAACTTTCCCTCCACCCGGTCTTCATTTCCATTCTCACAGCATTATTTCTTACTTTCTTACTGAAGTACCAAACCTATATCTCGCGGGTGACAGGAAATCACCCGTCTTCTACCGTATCCTACTTAAGCATGGCAGTGCTATCGACCTATCATGCTAGTAAAAGACTGGGGTCTCCTAAAGATAATGCATTTAAGGTTCCAAGTAACTCCTAGAACTTAATGCACAAGTACTTAAATAACACATTGCATAAGTTTTAAAGTAGGGGTTATGCTCCGGGGCTTGCCTTGCAGGTCAGCGGGGTTAACAATTTCCTCCGTAGCTTGCTCAGCTGCTTCGTCGGCTTGTGGTTCTCCGGCTTGCGGCTCCTGGATCGGCTCAGCGACCAACTCGTAGACGGCTTCGCTCATGACGTCTATACGTAAAGAAAGATGCCATGCAACAATTAAAACAATGCAAGAAAATGCTACAAGGTACTCACTATGCAATGCGAGGTAACTAAAAAGGAAGACATGACTAGCATCAATTACTACTGATCACAAAATACTGAAAGCCCCAACGCATAAAAGGATTCACTTAACCACAAAAAGAAAAGCTGCAGCTAGGAACGAAATAAAAGCAAAACATAGCTTACAGACTTAATTGAGCCACCCAAAAGTTACCAGTAAGCCAAGATATTGAAAGAACATGCAACAAAAATTTACCAATATTTATTGATGACCGAAAACATTTATTTAGCCTTAGAATAGAATTCAACCAATATTAAATCCACAAACATACACATAGGATATGCACCTGAAAATTTTTCAGTGAACTACACATATAAAGAGCAAGCTACTGCATAAATTTCATAATTTTTTGACAACTATAGCCGTAGAAATAAATTAATTAAGCTTAAGCACAAAGCAATTTATAGCACAAGCAACACTGATGTAACACAAGCAAGGATAATTTTCCTCTGAAGTTCTGAACCTCACGAAACTAACAAAATTGAGTTTGCATTTATAGCATTTTTTGTGAATTGATATGTATTTTCAAAGTTTCAGCCAAAATAAAATAAAACAAAACAAAATCTACCTTTAACCTCCCCCTCTCCCTGATCCGCGGGCCCCACCCGGCAGTGGAACAGAGAGAGAAAGAGAGGGGGCTCCCCTGCTCTACCCGTGCTGCCCCGGCATCTCAGCCCAAATGGGGCCCAATGGGCTAAACGGGCCGGGACAAATTTCGAGCTACTGTAGCGCCGCGGCACAGTACTCCCAAATCGTTAGTCCCAAACTGGAAACCCAATGGGAACCCAACCAACTTAAATAGCCGGTCGCGGGAAGCAAATTAATTCCGGATCGATTTTTTTTGCGCGAAACGAGGACGAAAGCGCAAGAGAATTAATTAGTAGATGTGGTCTACTCAACATGCAGAATAGATCTTAGCCGTTATCCCGGGCCGTGTCGTTACACTTTTTTATACAGTAACACTTTTTTATACAGTATACTACTGCAGTACAATAACACTTTTTTACAGTATACTACTGCAGTACAGTAACACTTTTTACATTATACTACAGTAATACCAAGTTACTGTACAGTTTCACTGTGTGCTGATGGATTATCTGCATGCACGTTGTATTGCAGGAAGCATTTGGCACGTGCGACGACAATGATTGCAGGCTTGCAGCCTCGTTGCTGCAACTAGTTGTAAAATTAAATTGCTAGGTGTAAAATTAAATTTGCTGGACCCTAGCATGCTAGGTGTAAAATTAAATTTAGACCCTCGATTCAAGAAATACAAGTTACCATGTCGGCATGTCAGTACATCGCAACCAATTAATCTAAACCCACAGGCCACACAAAGGCACAAACCACCCCTGACGTGGTATCTGCCCAGTTGATTCTCTAGTGTGAAAAGAAATAAGCCTAGTTTATGTTGCTTCGAATTTTTGAAATAAGCCTACTTTTTCTACATATCCAAAACGTGGAGAGAATGTCATTTTCTTTTATTAATATATAGATTGCGAACAGGTCTACAAACATCAATAGCCATCGTTCTCTGTATTAAGTTCTTGTTGATGCTCCAACTAAACATCATTTATTTGTTTGTCACAACTTACTGGCATGTAGTTAATGCTCCAACTAAACATCATTTCCATTTTTTTTGGAAAACATATAATTTGTTTCACATGAGCATCTTCAATTCATATATTTACTTGTCAGAAAGCAATTATGTGATCACACGGGATCTTGAGGAATGTAGGTGACACCCAAGAAGATCTCTGCCTCTCTGTCAAAATAATGATGCAGCAGTTGATATTTTTTAGCTGTCAGTTTTCAGTTTGTTGGATGTCTCATTGTTGTTAATTTTAATTTACAAGCACATGTTTATTGAGTTCACTAGAAAAAGGTCATGATGTGGGTTCGTAATTGAGATCTCATATATCGTGTCAGTTTTTGGACCAGCAATTAATGAGTGGCTGTGATATATAGGCCCTGTTTAGTTTTCAAAAAATTTCAGATTCTACATTAACTTCGAACATTTGACTATTAATTAGAAGTATTAAATGCGGAAATCGCGAGATGAATCTGGCGAACCTAATTGTGCAATGATTAGATAATATCGTGCTGCAGTAAACAACCTCTAATGACGAATTAATTAGGTTTAATAGATTCGCCTCGCGATATCTCATCCATTCATATAATTAGTTTTATAATTAATTTATGTTCAATTCTCATAATTAGTGTTGGAAAAGGTGCAAAAAAAAATTTGCAAACTAAACGGGGCATAGCCAAATCTGCATGACTGCCAGTTTATCAAACGAACCGATATATATAGTAAAAGCCTGATATAAATTCACACATTTTATGCAAAAAAAATTCCTGCACCACGATCACACATTGTACTATACCAGTATGCGCTCGTATACATTGCAACAAGTCAGCCTTAATTACCTGATTCCTTCTCAATTGTTTACAACAACAAAAATCTTCTCAGTTTTTTTTGGGGGAGGGGGGGAGTGGGGTGTAATTTAACACAAGTAAAATAATGTTTCCTGAAGACAAACTTTCAAAGTGAAAGTAATAATTATAGTTCAAAAGGACATTATGCGCTCAAGCAACAGGTCAATTGCAGCACTGGAAGAGCCTCCTTTCATGGTACACTTAGTTGCTCTGATTTTTAAGTTTACAAGCCAAAAAAATTTGGCCAAAAACATCAAATCACGCGTTTGGACACATGCATGAAGTACTAAATGAAGTCTATTTACAAAAAATTTTGCACGGATGGGTTGTAAATCGCGAGACGAATCTAATGAGCTTACTTAATCCATGATTTGCAACAGTGATGCTACAGTAACTATTTGCTAATTATGGATTAAGTAAGCTCATTAGATTCGTCTCGCGATTTACAATCCATCCGTGTAAAAATTTTTGTTAATAGATTTCATTTAGTAGTCCGAAATAGCAAGATTTCATTTCAAAAAATTTTGGCCAAATGAACTAAACACAGCCTCGGTCCTGCGATGTTACGAGCATATAGTTTTTAAATAAAATAATTTTAAGAAATATGGTCAAAGATAAAAGACACATTTGTTTAAACCATAAATCTCAGTAGCAAAATACAGGTGAAAGAGATGGAAAGAAAGTATATCCAACATGACAAATGTCAAACTTCTGATACAATTTTCTATGAATCATCTAACAGAGAATGCTAGAACAATTCATGCATTTCCATTTGATGGGCCGAGCAGCCTGACAGCGATGTCGAGACCAGAGTTGGATCTATGCGCCTGCTCAGCGGGCCCAACAGCAGTGGCATCCCTGAGTCGTGCCGACCCCGACCCGTTGGTCGGTGCTTGGAGGGCTTGGAGGAGGCGGGGGTAACAGCGATTTGGCCGTGATGGTGGCGAATGACAGACTACGAACAATAGGCAGATGTGGAGTAGGGAGCAGGTTAGATGTGGGTGTGGAGTAGGTGGCGGGCAATGACGGCCGGTAGATAGCGGATCTGCAGCTTAGCTGTGGGTGTGGAGTAGGTGGCGGGGAACGACGGCCGGTAGATAGCGGATCTGTGGCGGCGGCGGCTCTGCTCAACTTGTCCGTACGGGGAAAGAGAGGAGAAAAGTAGGTAACGATGATGGCTCGAAGAAGAGAACATGGGAGGGCGCACAAACGGAGAACAGACGCGGTGGAGGAGGGGGAGACCGCGGCTCAGAGGAGGGGCGGTGTTGAGCGTCAGGACTACGTGAGGTCGGCGATAGGCGAGCCCCAGCACTGGTGGCGTCGAAGCGCACCGAGGAGGAAGCACGAGAGCGGGGAGAGGCTGTGGATGAGGGTGAGGGTGAGGAGTGCACTGAGGAGGTAGCGTGAGTTTACCTTTGGCATTCCGATCTTGTGCTAGGATGCTTGTTTCAGTGCTCATCTACATCGGCGGCGTCTTCTAGGCCTTCACCCGTTAGCAACATCATATTCTGGCTGTGAAATGAAATCCTTCGATCTTGTATTCCTGTGTGTGATATGTGGCGAGCGAGAGACCTCCTACTCCATGCGTACAATGCAGCTGGTGTTTGTGTAAATTAAATGCCCATGATCGTGTTTGCTAGTGTGCTTATTTTTTATAGGCGACCAAAGTGGATTTGTTGCTTCTTTTTTTTTCAAGAAACATTGTTGCTAAATTTCATCTACAAGTTGGCGTTGGACTTTAGTTGCAACTAGAAAACCTGGAGCGCGGCGTTGCCGCGCCAGCTGGACCTGGCCATTTGTAGAAAACTTATGATTAATTATTGACAAAATGGGTTTATCAGTATATATTTTTTGTATGACGGAAATACTGATGCTCCCGCACATTTAATAATTCTTGCATTGCATGAATATAATTCAATTTCACTATAAATGTATAAAAGTTCTGAAAAGTAATGTGTTGCGGAAATTTCGATTAGAATATGGGTATGCAAGGTAATGAGCGCGTGAATGTTATTCTCACTATTGATGCACGTAAACAAGCCATCTTAACCTTTGGATAATGAATTTCCATAGTTGAAGTAATCCAATTGTTGTTAATTTCAAAAAAGTAATCCAGTTATATTGTAGATTAATGGATAAGAGGGGCAACATCATGACAAAGGATCAAGCGATTAGCTCATACTGTGAGCAGCTGTGGAAGAAGTTGTGTAATCACCAACCTATTCCCTTCTAGTACTTGTAATAATGCATCAAATGTATAAGAAGAAACATGAAACATCCCTTGCATGCAACTGAGATTATAGATGACATAAAACTTTATACCATCTACAATTGCAAAAGTGAGGAATTGTCCAATTAAATAAGGTATTTATATTTGATTTTGGAAAGCATGTAAGGATATATGATGAGCAAATTACCTAACATTAACCTAAAGAGTGCTCCAAGAAAACAAAATGTTAGGATAAACAGGACAAAGGTATAATTTCAAAACCATATAACAGGCAGTAGCAACCTCTTCATCAGAAGTTTTTTTAGGAAAATAGCAGGCCCTCTACTCTTTCATTATAGTAGGAAGCCAGGTATTTACAATTCGGGTAAGTGAAAGAAAAGAAGATTGTGCACAAAAGTACAATCTATCTATATGTGCAGCGCCAGCCGATTACTGCTGGTCCAAGTGTTGGTAGATTGGATTCGCCTGCCCTCCATGCCTGATGATACTGTCAGCTGTTGGCACTCTCATCTCCAGAACTTCAATCAATCAGAGTTACAACATGAATAATAGATAAGGCACAAGGAACACATATAGCTATTCCACATAACTTGGAAGAAATGGGTAGAACAGTGGCCAATATATGTGCTTTTAGCATTTTAATTTTCTCTATAACTTGTTCCAGCATTAGAAATAATTATGCTTAAATATGTTATGGTTGGTAATTTCGGATTGGAGAGTAGCACATAGTAAGGCTTCATGACAAGATTCAGAATTTTATGATCCACCATTATTTTTCTATGGATTTGGAAATCAGTTGTATGCAGAAGTGTTAGCATGCATCAACTAGCTAGCTTGTTTCATCTTCTTGACGCAAGCTCATGTCGCAGCGAAAAGAGGCTTAGACAGTTGCTTAGGCCATGTTTCCCAGAGCAGCATCCAACCCAGCAGCTCAAGATGAAAGATCCGTCTCACAGACATTTGATCGAGCACTTGTTGTGCAGCAGCTGATAGAGGGCGAGCAGAGCAGAGGAAGGATTCAGGGAAGCCGACCTTACGGCCTGCAGTGGCCACATTATCATGCGGAGGACACCCACATCAATCGCAGCAGCTCTCAGCGACGCGTTGGCCGGCAGCATCAGTCCACACGCCGGGATGGGGATGGGGATGGGAGTTGCGTCCGCGCATGGAGATCAACAACGGCCTCGCCTCCAGCCCCAAATGGCGTCGGGTCTCCGTCGGCGCGCTAAACTGCTGCCGGCTGCCGTGGCTGCTCCGCACCTTACTTCACGGTGCCATCGCAATATACATAGACACGGGAAGAGTCCGCTGCTTCTCCTGCCACCTCATGGTGCCCCTGCCGACTGCCGTATGTCCTCTTCCTCCTTGCAACCGCTGCTGTGCGACTCGGGCCGTCGAGCGGGAGGAGGGGCTGCGAATTGGAGAGACTGAAACTGAGGTGGGAGGACGGTCACCTCGCTCGAGAGAGGTCAGAGGAGGGCCGCCGAGCCGGTAGGGGACAACGACACCTGTGCCCTGTCTGTGCATGCTCGTGAAACGTCGGGAGAGTGCTTAAGCGGATGTCCCCAGTGGCGGAGCTTCATTGGGGCCAAGGGGGGCCTTCCTCCTGGCCAATGAAAATTCCCACTACGTGAATAGTAAAATGGCTACTGTCCATTACTGTAGCAAAAGAGTGGCCCCCCTCATTTATCTAAAATTCAAGGTCAAGCTCCGTCACTGGATGTCCCTATCCGACGGTCGATTCAATCTGGCAGGAGATCCAACGGTTGACATTTGGAGGTGACGTGGCTCAATAATTTTGCACCGTTTGAACCCAACTTTCGATTCTTAAAGATGCAATTTGCATAGTTTTTTTATCAAGCAATTTGCTAAGTTGGTCAGATGTTCCAAGAGTAAATGCCTCGCCACATGTTCGTACCATTCGTACCGGGCTGGCCCAGCCACGGCCTGTTTCTCGCGCCGGGCCAGGCCGCCCATCGTGTCCCACATGGAGGCCCAGTATTCGCCGGACCGGTCCAGCCCAATTTTACTCCGCTCCGTGCCGCGTTTTGGACTGCAAAGCACAACCCGGGTCCTGGGCTGGCCCAAAACGCACAACCCAAATTCCACATAGAAAACCGGGTCGTGAGCTGGCCCAAAACGCGCAGCCCAAGTCCCACCACTGCGTAGAAAAAGCGTGAAGAGAAAGAGATAAACCCCACACGCTTTCTCCTTTGCTCCGGGGGCGCCCACCTGCGCTCATATGCACCCACGTGCTCAGCTCACCGACCCCAAACCCCCGTCCATTCCCCTCCAGCCCGGCAGCCGGCGCAACCAAGAATCCAATCCAGCCAGGCCATGGACGGCGGCGACATCGCGGCTGGCGGCGGGGGCGCGGGCAGGAGCGGCGGGGGCGGGGGCACGAGCATCCACGTCACGGCGCTGGACGGCATCGTGAACGTGAACTCGCTCTTCACCCTCGCCGCGTTCGTGGGCCTGGCGTGGCGCCCCTCCTCCGACGGGCCGGGGCTCGCCGCCGGCGCCGACCGCGCGGGCAGCCCCTGCGCGGCCGGGGACCGCGCCGAGTCCGACCTCGTCTCCTTCCACGTCCTCGCCTTCGCCTGCTTCCTCTTCTCCAGCCTCGTCGCGCTCTGTCTCAAGCAGCTCGTCCGCACCTTCCCCACGCACCACCGCCGCGGCACCGCCTCCGCCTCCTCCTCCTCCGTCCTCGGCCGGACGGCGCGGATCAACCGCGCCGCGCTCCGCGTCGGGATCCTGACCTCCGCCGTGGGCTCCGTCGCCGGCTGCGGCTTCCTCATGATGGCGCTCGTCAACGTGGTGCAGGTGAAGCTCGGCCGCCTCGGCTGCGGCGCCGGCGGCTCCGCCGCCTTGGCCGCCGTCGTGCCGCTCGTCACGCTCGTCCCCGCCGCCATGCTCATCTACATCGGCATCGTCTTCTACGCCTTCACCCGCTAGCAGAACGACAAGCAAGAGCAGGATCTGGTGTTTGAACCAGATCTTGTATGTGAAATGAAATCCTCAGATCTTGTGTGTGCCCTTGTCTGTACAATGCAGCTGACTTTGTAAATTATATGCTTATGATTGTGTTTTCTGCTGTGCTTATTTGAGCAAAGTGAATCTGTTGCGAACTTTTATCTGCATCCTGCAAGTTGGACATGGACTGTACTTGCCAAGTTAGTCAGGTGTGCCAAGAGTGAAGCAGTGATGGAGCTCAGCTGCTGGTTGGTCTCAAGCCTCATCTGGGAAACTGTCCACATCTGCAACTGTGCTAGGTCCCAAAGCTTTGAGTTTGTGATTATCTGCATTGTCTAAGGTTGTGTGAACTCTGAAGCAAGAAAGGATGAAAATCTGGGGTGTCCCTTCAATAGATGTAAACAGGACTATCGAATGGAAGATGCTTTATTTAAAAAAAAATGGAAGATGCATTGTGGTTTAGAGCACCCTGCACATTTGCCAAGTGCTGCCCTGCTCGTCCACAGCATTGCCCATCATGATCGCTGATGATGAAATGAAACCCCAATCACCTTAGTGTTGATTTGGCCCGCCACAAGAAGCCAGCCACGTTGGTTTCTACAAAACCTTGCTGGGGAGGTTGCCATCGAAGCGAGACAGCTGGTTGCTCTGTCAGCGCCGACAAATGACTAAAAAAAGTTGAGTTCCACATCAACAGTTTTTTTTTCAAAAAAACATCAACAGTTTTGTTTGATTTCAATACTGCAGCTTGAAGTTTCAGCAATGTCAGTAATAGAAAATGCAGGCATGTAGCATTGGTACTATCTAGGGCCTGATTCAGAAGTACTAACAGAGTCTGAATATTCTTCAGAGGCAGTGATGTTTAGGCATCAAGTGGTCTTGCCCCCATGTGAAAAATTTAAAACCCTATCCCCTATACGATGAAATGTTGACATCTCATATAAGTACAAGAGGATCTTACCACAATGGCATACATGAAGTCCATGTCAGGCAGCACTTCAGGACATGTGACACTGACAACTTCTTCATCGACTTGTAAGAACTTGCCAGAGAGAGCTATTAGCCTATAATATAAATTCGTTGAAGCAGAACTTTCAGTACAAATACAATAAGGTTTGGTATACACGGTTCATGCTTGGGCATGCAGAACAGAATTTGATTCATTTCACAAAGGCTTACTGTCTGCACTATATCACAAGAAATTACTGTCATCATCTCCTCTAAAGGTAGTTGGATTGGGGAGTTAGGAACTTTGGATGGTATCTTTGAATGATTTAATTATTTAAGGATTGAGTTAACTATGAAGGCTTTATCTCTGCACATTCCAATTTACTCCTGAATGCAAATTCTGTAATGCTCAATTGCGACGCATTGCGCTGAGCATCATCTGCCTTCACATTTCAGTCTAAATTTACCGATGACATTTGAAACGGCAAGTGAATGATTGAGAAAAAAAAGGTGGAGTTAGTTATCCTAGTATTCTTAATTATGAACGACATCAGAGTTGCTGAGAGCGTGGCCATCTGTTCTGACAAGCTATTAACAGGATGTAGAAACACATGAAGAAGACGCACACAAGTCAAATGCCAACAATTGACTCGCTCACATACGCACACAAGCTATCTCCAGGAGAGGAGGTGCGGCGTCATGCATGCCCTCGAGTAGTTGGGTGCATTGGGTGCCAGTTTGCTTTTTTTTTCTCCACATTAGTTGCCTTTGGGCCACCCTGTTCAATGTCCTTGATTCCTATATGTTGCCACTGCCACGTATAGTCAAATATAGTAAATATTATGGATACAGTCATTTCAATAAAACAGATCCAGCTATCCGACATCTTCAACAAGAAAACAAACAATTCTATCTCTTGCGGTTCTACCCTGCCTAAGCACTCCTAATGCTAGCTCCACTCAGTCTCAGAATCACAGTGAGGAGCTATCACATTTATTTTTGAGATCTTCTGCACCCCAAGCAATTATTGATATCACGTCCCTAACTTGTGACAGCGAAAATTCGAAGAATGTGGGTGGAACAACAAACAGCAGGCCGCGCACAGCAGCATCACTGTGAATGGTGGCTGCAATAACAAGCATATGAGTTTTCAGTACAAAGGTGGCCATTACAAGGAATGTACATCTACAGTTTTATTGGCTACATCAAGAGATGAGATTGGTATGTTTAAGAAAAGACAAAACAATGTATACCAAAAAGGAAAGAAGGATATCTCACCACAAAAAATATGAAAGCTCGAAACTCACTGGCAGCCAGTCATTCTCGCCCAGTCAACAAACTGCATTCCTCCATACACATTATTGGCAAAGCGCACGCCGACAGTGAACGCTAGAGAAGCAGCTGGGACACGCTTGGCAACAGGTGATGCCTCAACCAAGCGCTCTAGTCCATTAATAATCTGATAACGTGTGTTGGAAGAAACACCAAGGAATACACCTGCAACAATCAGGACGATTTATTGTTTAGAAGGCTTCAATTGATGCAATCAAGAAATATCAAAACATGAATCCTATGAGAACATCTGAGAACATGAATCCAGGGAAAATAACTAAGCTTAACAGAACTGCAGATTTTTGTTGGAGTATATTGAGCCCATGTGTATAGAGGCCCATGTATATGATCTATATATACCCACCCATCTAGGGTTGGAGGAATACAAGCCACTATTCTCTCCATCATGGTATTATTAGCCTAGGTTAATTTCCTCTCCTCTCCTCCCTCCTCACAGCCCCGCCTCCGCCGCCACCATGGCTGGCAGGCGGCCGGCGTCGCCTCCCTCCCCTCCCCTCTCTTCCTTCCCCTACCTCTCCTCCTCCCCTGCTCTGCAGCCCGCCGGCACGTGGATCTCCCCCTCCCCTGTTCCGCAGCCCGCCGGCGCGTGGACCTCCCCCTCCCCTGCTCCGCAGCCCGCCGGTGCCTGGGCCGCTCGGCCGTCCTACGCCGCCGTTGCGGGTGCTGCAGGGCGCGGATCCGCCGCGGGATCCCCTGTCCCGGCCAACGCAGGGCGCGGATCCGCTGCGGGAGCTCCCGTCCCGGCCGCCACGGGCCCCGGATCCGCTGCGGCCGCCCTGGTGGCGCTGCCCTAGCTCGATCTGGCCGCCGCCGCTGCTGATGGCGCCGCTGGAGATGCTCCTGGCGGCCCGCAGGGGCCACTGCAGCCGCCCGGACAGGGCCTGCTGCAAGTGCAGGGGCCCCTGCCGGCTGCTGCCAGCGCTGCCCTACAGCAGGCGCCTGCTGCTGGAGGGGGTGGCGCAGCCGCGGGCACGGGAGCCGAACCCGCTGCCCAGCACGCTCTGCTGCAGGCTACGACACCCGATCCAGCCGTCGCTGCTGCCGCCGTCGCCGCCTACCGCACCGCGGTCGCTGCTGGCAAGCAGCCCGCCGATGCCGCTGATCCCGCGTGGTCCGGCCTCGGGATGGCACCCGCGGATGCGCCGCTCGCCGCCACCGCTCTCCGAGGGCAGCAGGCCGACGCCGCTCTCGCCGCGGCCCTCCTCGCCGCCAAGTCGGAGGCTTCGGCAGCCCAGGAGCGGGTCCGCATGGCAAGCCCTCGCCTGGGAGCGCGAGCGCGCCACGGCCGACACCCTCGCTCTCCGGGTCGCCGAGGCGGAGCGCTTCCACCGCGTCTCCTCCGGCCAGCCCGTCGACCCCGAGCACGGCGCCTCGTCTTCCCACCAGGCCCCGCTCGCTGGATCTGGAGCCCGGTACGACCCAACCGACCCCATGGTCGCCCAGCTCCACCTCCAGGCCGCCGGCGTCCAAAACATCAGGGCCCTGGTCTCCGTCCTCCTCGACCCCGCGTCCTCCTCCTACGGCCGCTGGCGGGACCAGGCCCTCCTCACCCTCCGCCGCTACGCCCTCGACGACCACGTCCTCGTCGACTCGCCGATCGAGACACGAGACGTGACGTGGCTGTGCCTCGACAGCGTCGCTCTGTCCTGGATCTTCGGGACCATCTCCCTAGATCTTCAGGACCTCGTCAGGACCCACGGCGGCACCGCGCGGCAGGCCTGGGTGGCGCTCGAGGGGCAGTTTCTCGGCAACGCCGAGTACCGCGCCCTCCAGCTCGACGCCACCTTCCGCACCTTCGTGCAGGGGGACCTCTCCGTCGGTGAGTACTGCCGGCGGATGAAGAGCATGGCCGATGCTCTTCACGACCTCGGGGATCCAGTGTCCGATCGGGTCTTGGTGCTCAATGTCCTACAGGGACTGAGCAGCACCTATGACCACCTGAAGGGCTGGATCGCCCGCCAGAGGCCTTTCCCCACCTTCCTGCAGGTCCGGGACGACCTCGCCCTCGAGGAGATCACCAGGGGTCTCGCGCCCAGATCGTCCTCGCCCACCCCCGCCGCGCTCTTTGCTACTCCACCGGCCTCCTCCACTGCTCCTGCCACCTCCCTCCTTGGTGCTACACCCGCCGGGCAGACCGGAGGAGGAGGGGGGCCGTGGACGTCGCCGACGACGGGGTGGTGGTGGTGGTGGTGGCACTGGTGGCCCTGCTTCTGGGAACACCGGTACCGGTGGGGGCCGTCGGGGCGGCGCGCCGACACCGGCTCCGGCTCCCGCCCCTGCCCCTGCTGCTGGAGGTACGCCCTGGCCATCCTTCAGCAACCCATGGTCAGGGCGCATCTCGATGTGGCCGTTCCAGGGTCAGGGAGGGGGGCCTCGTCCTCAGCTCCAGCCGGCGGCCATGTTCACTGGCGCTGCTCCACTCTTTGCGCCTTCCTGGACCCCGCCCGCTCAGCCCAGCCAGCAGCCGACCTGGCCTGGGGGGTGGGACCAGGCCGCTCTGGCGCAGTCCTTCAGCACCATGGGACTGACGCCGCCGACCAGCACCGAGTGGATCGCCGACTCGGGTGCCTCGTTCCACACCACTCCCGATGCTGGTATCCTCTCTTCTGTCCGACCCCCACACCCCTCTTGTCCTTCTTCTATCATGGTTGGTGATGGGTCTTGCCTTCCTGTCACCGCCGTGGGTTCTGCTCCTCGTCTTCCTCATGTTCTTGTTGCTCCTCAAATGGTTCACAACCTTCTTTCTATTCGCCAGTTTACTGCTGACAACTCCTGTTCTATCGAATTTGACTCTTCTGGTCTTACTGTGAAGGATTCGGCTTCCCGGCGTCCGCTCCTCCGATGTGACAGCCCGGGGCCCCTTTACACTCTTCGGCTTCCTGCTTCCGCTGCTCCGCTTTCGACTTCTTCTTCGTCTACTGCTTTTGCCGTGACGCCTTCTTCCACTACCTGGCACCGCCGGCTTGGACACCCCGGCCGCGACGTTTTTGCTCAGCTTAGTCGTAGTACAGATGTTCCTTGTACTAGGGCTCCTGCTGAGCACCTCTGTCATGCGTGCCAGCTAGGTCGTCATGTTAGACTTCCGTTTTCTTCTTCTTCTTCGCATGCTGCGCATGCTTTTGATCTCATCCACTGTGACCTATGGACATCTCCTGTACTCAGCATGTCTGGATATAAATATTACCTGGTCATTGTTGATGATTTTTCTCATTACTCTTGGACTTTCCCTTTGCGCGCCAAGTCTGAGACTTTCTCTACCCTCCTCCACTTCTTTGCCTGGGTGTCCACTCAGTTCGGCCTCACCGTTAAGGCCGTCCAGTGTGACAACGGGCGGGAGTTCGATAACACTACCTCCCGGTCTTTCTTCCTGTCTCGGGGTGTTCAGCTGCGTATGTCTTGTCCGTATACCTCTCCTCAGAACGGCAAGGCTGAGCGGATGATTCGCACGACGAACGACGTCGTGCGCACCCTTCTGATCCAGGCTTCTCTCCCCCCGCGCTTCTGGGCTGAGAGCCTCCACACCGCCACCTACCTGCTTAACCGCCTTCCGTCCACTGCTTCTCCTGCTCCCACTCCACACCACGCTCTTTTCGGTACCCCTCCTCGCTACGACCACCTTCGGGTCTTCGGGTGTGCGTGTTACCCTAACACCTCCGCCACCGCTTCTCACAAGCTGGCTCCCCGATCGACTCGTTGTGTGTTTCTCGGGTACTCCCCTGACCACAAGGGGTACCGATGCTTTGACCTCACCTCTCGCCGCGTTCTGATCTCCCGACACGTCGTCTTCGACGAGTCGGATTTCCCCTACTCCACCTCCTCCACACCTTCTTCTGATCCCGAGCTGGTCTCTGTTTCCGACTGACCCGGTGGTTCAGCCACCGTTACCTGTCTGTCCTTTTCCTGCAGGTTTTCCCGGCGCACCGGCACCACTTCCGGTGATCCCTGCTGCGCCGAGCGCGGCCCCGGTGCCCGCGGTCGCGCCACGCACGGCCCCCGGACCTCCGGTCGTGCCGCGCACGGACCCGGCGTCTTCTGCTGCGCCACGCGCGGCCCCGGTGCCTTCCCCTGCACCTGATCGGTACGCTCAGCCGGTGCAGGTGTACCGACGTCGTCCGGCGCCGAACCCGGCGCCGCAGCGGTACGCTGAGCCGGTGCAGGTGTACCGGCGTCGTTCTGCGTCGACACCGGCGCCGCCTCCTGCTCCGGAGGCTCCTGCGACGCTGACACCGGAGCCGTCGCCGCCGCCTCCTCCTCCGGCTCCCTCTCGATCAGAGCCGGTGGTGTACCACCTGCCGGTCATCCATCGGGATCCTCGACATATCCATCCCATGGTGACTCGGCGGATGGCGTCCCAGGCCGCGACTCTCTCCGCCACCGAGGGAGAGCCGCGGGTCTCTCCGGTGCCCTCCTCTGTCCGCGATGCCTTGGCGGATCCTCACTGGCGTCGCGCGATGGAAGAGGAGTACGCGGCTCTTCTTGCCAACCAGACGTGGGATCTCGTGCCGCGTCCGTCTGGTTGCAATGTGGTGACTGGCAAGTGGATCTGGACGCATAAGCGTCGGTCTGACGGCACACTGGAGCGCTACAAGGCTCGCTGGGTTCTCCGGGGGTTCACTCAGCGGCCTGGTGTGGACTATGATGAGACTTTCAGCCCGGTCGTGAAGCCCGCTACGGTGCGTATGGTCCTCTCACTTTCGCTCTCGCGCACTTGGCCTGTGCACCAGCTGGACGTGAAGAATGCATTTCTTCACGGCACCTTGTCAGAGACTGTTTACTGCTCTCAGCCAGCGGGATTTGTGGACTCGAGTCGTCCGGATATGGTCTGCCGGCTCAACAAGTCTCTCTATGGACTGAAGCAGGCTCAACGGGCTTGGTACTCTCGGTTCGCCACGTTCTTGTTGACACTGGGGTTCACCGAGGCCAAGTCTGACACGTCTCTCTTCATCTACCGCCGTGGGGATGAGACGGCATATCTGCTCCTATATGTCGATGACATTGTGCTCACAGCTTCTAGTCAGCAGTTGCTTCAGAGTGTCATCTCCTCTCTGCAGCAGGAGTTCGCTATGAAGGATTTTGGTCAGCTCCACCACTTCTTGGGCGTCACTGTTGAGCCTCGCCCGCCTGGTCTTCTTCTGCACCAGCGGCAGTACGCCCTCGATATTCTGGAGCGGGCTGGGATGACTGATTGCAAGCCCTGCTCCACTCCAGTCGACACTCAGGAGAAGCTGTCTGCTGATCTGGGTAATCCGGTGGCTGATCCTACAGTCTACCGGAGTCTGGCCGGCGCATTGCAGTACCTCACCTTCACCAGGCCGGACATCACCTACGCTGTTCAGCAGGTCTGTCTCCACATGCATGATCCCCGGGAGTCACACCTTGCTGCGCTGAAGCGTCTCCTCCGGTACGTCCGTGGCACTATGGACCTCGGTCTGGTACTTCACCGCTCCTCCTCTGCTGAGCTGGTGGTCTACACCGACACTGACTGGGCTGGCTGTCCGGACACTCGTCGCTCCACCTCCGGCTACGCCGTCTTCCTGGGTGGCAACCTGGTCTCCTGGTCGTCCAAGCGGCAGCCGGTTGTCTCCCGCTCCAGTGCCGAGGCGGAATACCGGGCTGTCGCTAACGGCGTGGCGGAGGCGTCCTAGCTGCGACAGCTCTTGGCGGAGCTCCACACCCCGCTCGCCAAGAGCACGCAGCGCCGTGTATCTCTCCACCAACCCCGTCCAGCATCAGCGAACGAAGCACGTGGAGATCGACCTACACTTCGTGCGTGACAGAGTCGCCATCGGCGATGTTCGGGTACTCCATGTCCCGACTACCTCTCAGTTTGCTGACATCTTCACGAAGGGGCTGCCCTCGTCGACCTTCTCGGAGTTTCGATCCAGCCTCAACGTAGCCGGTGGCTAGTTGTGGCTGCGAGGGGGTATTAGCCCTTTTGTGCTCTACTTGTACTCTCATCTTGTCCAGTCTTGAACACCGCTGCGACGGTTGTTCAGACTGCGGGGGGGGTGTTAGCTTTCTTGTTGTCCAGTCTTGAACACCGCTGCGCCGGTAGTTCAGACTACGGGGGGGTGTTGGAGTATATTGAGCCCATGTGTATAGAGGCCCATCTAGAGGCCCATGTATATGATCTATATATACCCACCCATCTAGGGTTGGAGGAATACAAGCCACTATTCTCTCCATCAATTTTGACTAGTGTAAAACAGAAAGTTGTAATCATGTTATTGCAGTAAACTTTAACCAGATGCATTTGAAATGCCACCAGTGAAACAAGACATTGACTTCTAAAGAGTCTGGCTAAATATCAGTTGTTGTCATCGTATTCATACAACATGGCTTTCATAAAAAAAATACATCTTGTTCAATCAACACACCCTCATTGTAACTTCACAAGTCTTAATTCACTATCAGTGTTCAAAACAAATTCATCTAAAAAAACAAATAAACATTTGAGAAACTTAAAATACAGGACAAGAGCCATTCAAATTCAGGAGCGGTGCAAGCGGGGGAATGTCCATCTAGATGAAATAAATTTTAAAAAATCCTTTTCCAAGAGAAGACCTAGATATGACTAACACACTTATATTCATAAGAAACTAAATTTTGTACATGATCATGTATCCAAAATATATAAATTCAGTGAATGCATTCTGTAAAAAAAAATCCACATATTTTGTTTAACATCACAGGGATGAAAGAGAAACATAAATCTCGCAATATACATGTGCAAATAATTTAGATATGAAAAGGTCATAGGACAATCTGGCTGGCCACCCTTACCCCACAAAGCAGAAGTTTTGAGAAGAGGTGGAACAGGTACATCATCCTCTGACTTCTTAACACTCCTGCGGCACAAATTTCAAGGAAATGACAAAGTCAGAGATTCTACATAAACAATTTGAGAAGAGATTGCTAAATTTGATCACCATAAACATCTTAATTTTTATAAAGACAGAAAGGTAAAAGAATTGTACTCTTTTGTATTATAGTTGTGTATTTTAAAATCAGAACTTAAATTTTTTTATAGCAAACTACCATGGTTGGAACTTGGTATCATACTAGCAATTGTAAGAACTTAATTGCAACTGATACTGATTTAATGAAATATATAGCTTAGCTGAGATATATAATGTAAGTTAGCATAAATGCCCAATGACCATTGAATGAAGTATTTCATTGGACATGTGCTCCCTCCTGTTTACTCTATCCATAAAATCAAAGTGGTAGTCATCTCCTTTATAACAAAAATGATAAATCTACGTCTGAAATAGGCATTTGCATATATACATCTGATATTTTTAGGGGAGATATCAACCGCAATCACCATTAGAAGCACTCTCTTTTGTTTGGGCTACCAAATCAACATGTTAAAATTCATAAAAATAAAATTATGTGGTCTAACGAGCGTTCTAGCACCATTTAATTTTCGTACCCAAAACAGAAGGAATAAGTTTGAAGAGAACATAGAATTTGTGATTAGCTTTTCATTTTACTTTGAACTTGTCATTTGTCAGAATTTTCCTCATTTCGGTTACTTTCTCAACATAATGAATTTGAACTTCATAATATATATACAGATGGTATTGAGCAGTATATCATCAGAATTTTTAAATTATTTCGCATTAATTAGGTACCCCTGAAACTGATGGCATAATTGCACCCACGTCACCCATTTTGGACTAAATAACAAACCAGGATCTGAAGAATTAAAAATTAATTAGCAGGGTGTTCCATTTTTATGTGCTATTGATCTTTCTTTTATCTATCCCTCATAAGCCTAAATCATGATGACATGACCTGAAATATTTGGCTATCCTTTCATTATCAACTCCAATTATCTTTATGTATCTCTTCTTTTGGACAAAAGTCTTCCTATATTATTTATTGATGATTCAAGAAAAACACAAAAGGCACTATATTGTCGAGCTCCCAACCAAGCTCCATCACAAGGTGCAGTTCTCATCCTACCATCATTAATTGCTAGTTAGAACCTATATCAAACTCCAGTTCAGTAAACATACTAAGATCCTGTTTGTTTCAGCTTCAAGGCACTTTTGGACTACTAGTTTTCGGATGTCCAAAACCTGAATGCCCCCAAAAGCCAGAATTTGGAAAGCTCGTGGAAGGGTGCTTCTAGCTTTTGGCTTTTGGAGGCTGTTGGCTTTGGAGATCCCAAAAGCCAATGGTCTAGAAGTATCCAAAAAGCTCAAGCAAACAGTGCTGAAACAAGCCAATGAACCACCCAACATGTCTCTACTAACAGTCTATATAGCTATCACCTGATAATTGAGTAACTGAAAAACAAGCGGGTAATAGATAAACACTGATTAGGCAACCAGTAATGAGCATTATAATGCATAGATTTTACTATAACCTAGTCTGTACTCTGTACACACATTTTTGCAGTGTACTTAAACAGATTACCAAAGGTCATGCAAGCAAATGCCACAAGGCAGGATGCAACTAAAGTATGTTCCTTTTCCAGAAAAAAATGAAAGAATAAAAAAAAACTGGACCACATATGTTTGTTAAATAGAACAAGATGAGACAGCAAAAATATAAACATGATAAGAATTTTCATGATAGCAAATATAGTACAAGGAGAATAAAATTACCTTTTGGCAGTCATTATCAAATTAGCAATCCCTTGTCCCACAATACCACAAAAGAATCCAACACAGCCATATAAAACTCCCTGTTCTCAGAGCAAATACCTCAACTATTAGAAGAAACAGATAGTTGCTAACATTTCTGGTGAAAGTTAGCAAGTAAACCAAATATTGCACCAAACAAAGAGTTACCTTAAAAAAGTATGTCCCAATCCGTTGTTGTACAGAAAATTTGCATCCTGGCCTTTCAGCTTCAAAAACACTGCAAGAATTAACTTATGTGAGCATTGCTTAAATGAATGGTGGAGTGCACTAATGAGAAAAAAATGAACGGCATTGTCATCATATGATAGTGGTGAAACTACAAGTCATGCATTAATTCTGGAGGTTGTAGAAAAAAATAATATAGGCACTTGGCCATAAGAGGATTGATATTCTGAAGGCTCTTGTGTTCCTGTCTAAAATAACAAAATGTACTCCACGGTCCGTGCCTGAACAGAAGTTCTAAGCTACAAGATGGAAACTAAACTTCAACTGACATCTGAGATATTCAATAGATGATTTATGATAATTTCGAAATCAGCTATTTATAAGCTGACTTTCACCCCCAAGGTATACCAAGTAAATAACCATGTGCATAAATTAGTTATTGTACAGGACTCACCTGCTTGGGAGGGCATCATAAGCATGCCTAACACGCCCAAGGAGACCTTCTGATGCAGATCCACCACCGAATCGAGCATATGGTGCCAACATGCCAACTAAAGCTACATTAACAACTACTCCTACCAACATATCTGCTGCGTACAACTCAAACTCTGACCAAAATTCCTCCCCTCTCTTCTGAACCTCAGCAAATGTCGCGCAACACGTGTCGATAACTATCTGCAACATATCCCACAGAACACACAATCAAAACCATACCGACAAACAATCATCGATGACAATGCACAGTACTGGTGAAAACAAACAGCCGAACCAACCTCCGTCCCGATTTTGAAGAGGAATGCAGGATCAACCAGCATCCTGTTCCGGAGAAGCGCGCAGGACCTAATGGCCGGACCCAGGGGCCATGCCGACGCCTTCCGCACCCAACCAGCAGAATTCATGTTAGCAGGAAACTCGATCGACTCACCTTATCAGCAAGACAGCAATGAGAAGACTGCAGAGCTTACCTGCATGTCCAGGTATCTGAGCAGCAGCAGCTTCTGAATGCCGACGCTCTTGGCCGCCTCGACCATGTCCGCGGGCAAGCTGGGCAGGCTGACCCCGCGCTTCTCGGCCTCCTGCACCACCTGGTCGAAGCTCAGGATAGGCCCGAACTCGTCCTCCCCCTCCCCGCCGTCACCCCCGCCACCGCCGTCATTCTCCCCGTCCCCGTCCCCGTCCCCGCCGCCGCCGGGCGGGAACTTGCCGTTCCCGCCAGCCCCGTCGTCGACATCAGCGCCACCCGCCTTACCGTGCCTCTCCGGAGGCGCGACGGGCTGAGCTGCCGCGCCGACCTGCTCGGTGTCGTCCCCGGCCTCCGGTACGGCGACGGCCGGGCCGGAGGCGGCCGCGCCGCCATCCGCGCTCACCCGCGGCGGCAGGTCGGCGCGGATTCCCCTGGCGCTGGCGGCGCCCCACCTCCTGGAGCCCGGAAGGAGGCAGCTGCCCCGGCGCCCGAGCAGATCGGCGGCCGCGGGGCGGCATTTGGCGGCGCCGACGCCGCAGCGGCCGTGGAGGCGCGCGCCCGCGCAGGAGAACGCCATGCTCATGGCCGCCGCGCTCCTGCGAACCCGCGCGCGCAGAGATGAACAACCGCGGAAAAAATTTGTGCGCGGCGAGAGGAGGGAAGCGAGCGCGCGGCGGAGGAGGATCAATGAGATTCTGGAGGGGAATTGGATGGATTCGAGTGGGAAATAGAGGGATTGGATGGGAGGGGGAGAGGGGTTGGTGGGGTGGCGGCTGGCGGCGCGGCGGGAAGAAGCAGCGTGCGGGCGGTGCGGGCTCAGACTCACTGACTCAGAGTGTGGTTGGGGGCGGCCGGGCCGTGTGACATGGACACACTCCGGCCCACGTTTCTGTCCGTCAAGCAGTGGCGCTATGACATTGACAGGTGGGGTCATAGGGCTGCCTAGTGGGGTTTTTTACTTTCTTACTAGCAAATTTTCATATATAGCGCGTTGTTACTTATGTGAGTTTACGTGATTGAGTTGTGGATAGAGAGCTGGTTCGACTGGATATATTGAGGTGAAAACCAAAAGTTAAGGAGGAAACATTACATACTTTAGAAATAAGGGTAAAGATGAAGGCAAAGATATATTGATTAGCACACTGCTCTAAAATGTGATTTTATAAAAAAAAATATTTTTTATTGGTTTGTTTGACTCCTGGTCAACCGTACTCGCGACCTCGCATAGGTATTTAATTTGTCTGATTAATGATTGATCCAGCTAATTGGATCGGGGCTAAGAGTTTGCGCACGTTTTCCATTGATCGCTTGCTTCGATAGTGTTGGGCAAAACCTAGCTCCGTCGCACGGGTCAAATCGTACAAGTTGCGACGTTTCCCTTTGTTGTTGCTCGGTAAAATACAGAATCTTGCGCGCGCGGGTGTGGTGTTGATACGGAGTAGCTTTTTGCATGTGATAGCCGTTTCTCATAAATGATGATTGCTCGTCAGGCGTAGTTTACCATTTTTGGATAACCGTAGTTTTGTTCTTATGAGTTACTCACTTGAATCATATAAATATATTAAATTCTAAAAATATTTCGTGTTAGGACGTAATTCGTGAACACGTTTCAGGAGAGAGGAAGAAGAAGGTATGAACATTTGTGAAAATTTTTTACTTAAAAACATGCCGAGCTAACGGAAATTGTCGTCAAATATTGCTACGACATCATGACCGGCCGGGGAGCTACATGTGAAAAGGTAGGGACAGAGCAGCCGTGACCGTGAGCATGGAAGAGATGGGGACGAGAAGGTCGGCGGCGGCGGCGGAAGCGGCTCCGTCCGGCGCCGGCGATGTTCCGGGCTTCTTCTCCGTGCTTCCCTCGCCGTCCTGGTAAGTCTCGTCAGAAATCGAAAAGCATTATTGGTCAGTGATTTCTGAACGCTTAAACCAAAGCTAATCGAAATCAGGCAGATCGCATGTATGCTCGTCATGGCGACACTATGAATTGCCGTGTTTATTGCGTGAAGAAAGGCGTCTCGCTCGTCCTTGGGAGATTTTCCGGTGAATGCGTGACTACTACACGCAAAATGCGTCCGAGTCATGCGACAACAATGCCACGTCATGCATGCTTCACGTACCTTGGCTGCTGGCTCCGACGAGTCGCCGGCGGCCGCCGCGGCCGGAGCATCCCCTCCTCCTTCCTCCTCCTGCATGCCCAAGAAGCCAAAGTCACCGTACCACTTTGACATCTGCTTTAATTCGCCCGAACGATCGATGCATTCACGCATGGGTTATCGGCATGTGTGAAATGATTAAGTGAGCGAACCGTCGTCTTGTCATCGCCGGCGGTCGAACCACCCTCTGTCGCCGCCGGCGCCCCCGCCGGTGATGGTCCGGCCGCATCGTCGTCCCCCGACGCTGGCGCGGTGGCCGTCTCTGCAGGTGCAGACGCCTCCCTGTCGCGTTTCTTCGCGGCCTTGGAGGATTCAGGAGGCGCTCCGGCTTCTTCGGCGGATGTCTGCTGGGCGGCTGCCGGCGCCGGCGCCGGCGCTGTCTTCACCCCGTCTTTCATGAGCCCGACGTCGTACACCGGCGTGAGGTCCGCCTGGAAGAGGCCGAAGTTGCGCTCGGCGACGGGGCCGGGCTTGAGGTTCTCGTTGAAGAGCGAGAAGATGTAGGTCTCGAAGGTGCGCTTGGGCATGAGCGGCGTGCCCGACCCGGCGCTGGCCTCGCCGATGAGGTAGCGGTTGTACTCCGCCGCCTCGGCGGCGCTGACGCCGACCTGCCCGTCCTCCGCCTTGGACGGCCACCCGGTCTCCCCCACCGCGATCTCCACGTCGCCGAACCCGAGCTTCTTCATCGCCGAGAACACCGCGTCCAGCTGCGCCTCGAACATGCTGGTGTACGTGATGCCCGTGCCGGGGTCCGGCACGCCGGGGTTGGGCCGCGCCAGCGCGTACGCGAGCGTGTCGCCGTTGTACCCGAAGTACGGGTACGGGTTCACCATGAACGGCGACCGGGTCTGCCGGTGGAACTCGAGCATCGGCGCGAACACGGCGCGGTCGAAGCCGTCGCGGAACCGGCTGGCCGACGGCGGCTCGGAGACGGAGAGGATGCCCAGCGAGTGCGGCGTGGAGACGCGGATCCTGGGGTACCCCGCCGCGACGAGCGCCGCCTTGAGCGCGCGCATGGCGGGCACCAGGCTGGTGATGAGGGACTTGTCGGCCGTGGCCATGATCTCGTTCCCGACGGCGACGAGCGAGATGTCCGTGGCCGGGTAGTAGGGCGCGACGTTGGCGGACACCCACGCGGCGGCGCCGTCCTTGGTGGCGAGCTTGGGGATGTCGCCGTTGCCCGCGGTGACCATGAGCGCGATGCCCGTGCCGGCGAAGGCGCGGACCATGTCGGCGTTGGTGTCGAACAGCTTCACGCGGTCGATGCGGGTGCGGTTGGTCAGGAACGACGCCACCTTGGCCGGCGGCGGGAGGTTGTCGCCCTTGGTGCCGTAGTTGACGCCGATGGCGGCGGTGTAGGGTGGTGCTACGAGGAGGAGGAGGAATGCGGCGAGGACGACAGCCGCGTGATGCCTTTTTTGCCGCGACGGCGGCGCCATGGCGGTTGCCGCAGGTGGAGGATCGGATCGGAGTATGGCCGCGCCGGACTCCGGTCGAACAGCGAGCGGGGGTGGCGACTGGCGAGGGGCGTTCGGAGGTAAACTTGTGGCTGTGGTTACTAAGACAGTATTCGCTAGCTAGCTAATTATGGCTAGGCGCTTATTACCGGCAGTAAATATTCCATTTTCACTTGTGTACTTTCTGAATGGTATAATTATGGAGTACTTTTGTTCATTGGGACCGGGCCTTTCTAATCAGCGCACGCGCGTCAGCAAGCCTGCTAGCGCGCGATTTCCGATAGCCCGCTGAGTTTTCTTTTTAGGAAATTTTTTCATCCGCAATTTTCTAATTTTGCTTATAATTTATACAATTTTTCTATCTAATTTTTTCCAAACAACTACTTGGGAATATTTTTCAGCAAACTTATATAACTTCTTTCCATCAACTTCTCAGAAAATATTCTTTAACATAACTTTTCACGATATACAACTCACATTAATAACTTTTTTTGAAAACTTATCGGAGGATATCTTTTAGCATAACTCTCATGATAATATTATTAGAAAAACTTTTCGTACAACTTTTACACATAAATTCACTATCCAACTTCCCATAAAAATACTGGAAAAAAATAACTTCATTTAATAGCAGAACTCAAAAGAACACCTTAGAAAAGGAAAAGAAAAAATGTTACTAATACATGTGCATGAGAATCGCTCGTACATACTCAAGCTGGACAGTTTAGCCTGTCTGATTGTCTCGTAGACATACGCGAGTACACAACACTCAGCGCTAACTCCAGGCAACTTGGGCCATGCGCTAGGAAGCCTGCTAACACGTGCCGGTGGAGTTGGATTTCCGATCATATATACTAAGATTTATTCACACGGTACAGGCGTAGGTAGACGCATGCACAGCTGAGTTCAGTTGGTTTACTAAGCTACCAAGGAATTAAGTCCAGCTGCATTTGGTGGACTGAAGGATAGGATTGATACGGACAGTACGTCGCGCGTCTGCGATACCGAAGAGTTTCTTGATGTCCTGCGCCTCCTTATTCCTGTTCCAGGCGTGCTTGCTCTGCCCCCGCATGCATATCATGCAACCAGGAGGAGAGAATATCCTTGAGTGAGGATATGGGGGCTCATGCCCCCCTAATGGAAAGCAGCAAATACAGCATTAATTAAAACTCCTGAATTATAATCTTCTTGACATAACGAAAAAGAATGGATAAGTTAGAAGGCAACGTATCTAGTGCAAACCCGTGCAAACCTACTAAACAAAGTTTCAAAAAATTCTGAAAAAAATCATGAATGTGCTTCTCAGCTTACCTCATCTATATATAAAATTTCATGGTCAAATTCGTCTTACTCTAGAAGTTACAAAAAATACAAATTTTCTGACAACAATAATGATTCAAATGCATCTCAAATTTGTCTTTTTTGTAACTTCTAGAGTAAGACGAATTTGACCATGAAATTTTATATATAGATGATGTAATCTGAGAAGCACATTCATGATTTTTTTCAGAATTTTTTGAAACTTTATTTAGTAGGTTTGCACGGGTTTGCACGAGGTCTTTGGTTTGCACTAGATATGTTCCCAAGTTAGAAACGACACACATATATGCACGCTTTCCATGAGTTTTTAGTCCAACATCGAGTTTCTCCTCCAAAGTGGGTATGCATATGCATATTGTGCATCCAAAGGCAGTTGCAGCATGGGGCCTAATAGCTGATGATAGATCTCTAACACGAGAGGGGAGTTATGTGCGACATATTTATGAACAATATTGCTCAACTACGCATGTACATGTTGAAGCAATCATATTGGCCATCTCTTATATAGATACTCCGTGAGTGCTACGGCTTGGTGGGGTGGTGCATTTTTAGGATTTGTGCCAACTTGTTTCGAAGTTGCCACCCACCCTCCCGACTCTACAGTTCAGTCATTGCAAATGCTGTACGTATAAAGTCATAGGGTATCCTTATTCCTTACTTCCCATATGCAACATGTCACGACATATCCCCATATGCAAACACATATCCGGCACATTTCTTTTGAAGCAAAGCTACAAAAGAGGTCTTCCTATTATACTATACAAGAAGAGAGGCCAAACCCACGCATTTCTTAGATAAGAACTTGAAGATTAGAATTTGAAGTTCAATATAATAATATACTTCATTATTGTCCTCTACATCGTTACTAGAGATTCACCGTTGTCGACTAACATCAGAACCCCTTTCCTCGATGTGTCCTGATCTGCTATTTTACTCCCTTAGTTGCAATTTATTCGTGAAAAACAAATCCTGAAAAAGTCAATGATTGAATTATGGGAATTGTTTTTGATGTTGGTGTTCCTGATCTACGGAAAGCTCTGCTGCGGCGGCGGCGGATTCCGGCGTCCTGCGAGCTGGTCGGCAAGTATAGGAGCCTCCAAGGACTTCCATGCAATTTTATTTTTTGCTAAGGGCTTCTGTGCTGTTAGGGTAGGACAGCTATCCCCATTGTATCCTTCGCCTATGTATCCAGATCTGATGGTGGTGCATGCTTTCCATACCTATTACTCCGAGTAGTATACTAGATATACGTATTATCAAACCAAAAATAATTATGGGAAATTGGGAATGAAAGGGGTGGAAAATAGAGGCAAAACTGTGATTACCATTTTCCACCTAACCCCCTCAATCCGAGCGCACTTCTCCCCTTTGCTGCCGAAAACCACCAAGGTGGCGAGACGCCGGCGGCCGTGCGCGAAGCTGCGGAGGTGCGGCGGCTGTTGGAAGCCGGTGGAAATGACGCCCTACCTCGTCTACGGCGCGGGGAACGCACTGAGGCGCGTTCGCTGATGGCCCGCGCGGCGAGGAATGGCGCCGCGGCCGCGCTGCTCTCACCGCCGCCGAGTTTCTCCTCAAATTCTACCGGTAGGTTATAGTACCAAGCTTATCATTTTTGGACTTAGGGCTCTCCTTGCCGCCGCCGCCGCCGTGGTTTTCGCTCTTATCCGTGCCGACCATCGAGGTTTGAGATTTGATATGGGGGCCGGGATTCGAGATGGAGAAGTGGAATTTTTCAATATTGCGTTTTCCATTTATCTTTCCTGATTGATCCGTGTCTTTGTTGGATCATCAGATCGGCGAGTGAGGGCCGCTGCGGATGTCGTCGTCTCCGGCACCGGGGACAGCCACAGGGAAGCGCGACCGCACCTCGGACCCCGGACTTCTCTGGGCGTCGCTGCCCGAAGATTTGGTTCGCCTGGTCGCGTGGCGCCTGCTGGCCGCCGGCGATCTGCTGGACTACGTCCGCTTCCGGGCCGTCTGCACCGGCTGGCGGTCCAGCGCGGTCTCCCCGTGCGGTCGCGGCGTCACGGACCCGCGCTTCCACCCGCGCCGCTGGACGATGCTCCCCGAGGGCCACTGCCTCCACCCGGGCCACCCCGACCTACGCGGGCACGCTCGCTTCCTCAACCTCGACACGGGCGCCTTGGTCCGCGCCCGGCTCCCGCTCCTCGACGACCACTGCGCCATCGACTCGGTCGACGGCCTCCTGCTGCTGCTGGGGGACCAGTACCAGCGAGGCACCATCCGCCTCATCCACCCTTTCACGGGCGACATCGCCGAGCTCCCGCCACTGGCGACCCTCCTCCCGCAGCTGGGCACATCGCTGGCGCTGCACAGCTGCCCTGTGCTGTACAGGATCAAATACCTTGCGAGCAGAGTTTGCGCCTCTGCTTCCTTCAAGGCGGGGGTCATCACCGTCATGCTCGCGCTTGATCAGGTACAGTGCGTAGCCTTTGCTACCTCCCAGGACCAGCAATGGAGCCTCTCAAGCTGGAACTACCCAGTAACAACTGCTCCACCATTGGCATTCCAAGGCAAGCTGTACGTGTTGCACACTACCGATGAATGTGGCAAAAATATGAACCGGTTCCTCCAGATTGGCCCACCTGCTCAGGGTGAGGTAGGCTCAGGCGGCATGCTGCAACTGCAACCTCCACAGTTGATCGCCACAATCCCTGTATCCAAGCTCCGCAAACCTGGATATCTCGTAGAATGCGATTCAGAGATCCTGGTGCTTGGCTACAGAGGAGCGTCCATGTCGCGGATCTTGATTTGCAAACTTGCGGACCTTGTGCTGCAAAGGTTTATCCCAATAAAGAGCATAGGAGACAATACCTTGTTCGTGGGAGAAAGGTGCATGAGTGTCTCTTCTAAGGTACTGTCTACCGTCAGGGATGACAATGTTGTCTGCATTCATCCAAGACAACACTATCTTGCACAGTACCACCTCAGCAGTGGCACCTGGTCACCGGCAATTGATGACTGCAGCCTGTATGGTCGTGCTTCAGGCCCTAGTAACCTGGTCCACTATATCTACAGCTGCTGCACTCGCAGTCTATGGTATGCAGATGTATTTACTTCATTTTCATATACTGATCTCCCTACTGTCAACAGTTTCTATTTTGGTTAGCTAGTTTTTTTTTTTTTGCATTATGTGATTGAAGGTACAGAGGAATAGTGTTCAGAATGACTCCACCAGATTCGTTTGCATGATATAGACAAGAGCAGGTTTCAAGATGAGGTTGGTCTTACATCCCTTGTTTTCCATACTACTATACTAGTATGACAGTACGCAAGGCACACGTCTTGATAGTATTGGATGGAGAAATGTGTTTGTTCCGATAGTATTGTTTGGATTGGTATAATACTTCATTTAACACTCATTTATTCATGCTCCTTCTCTAGGCGTAAAGAAACCAAATCCTGGTACCGCGGAGCTGCATCCTGGGTGTCACTGCCCTCTACATCGTTACTAGAGATTCATCATTGTTAACTAACATCAGAACCCTTTTCCTTGATGCTCCTGGTCTGCTATATGATGACTCCCTTGTATAAAGTTATTATGACTGCTTACATATCTATTTCAGCTTTCTCTGTGTTGTACTGCTGAATTATTGTACCATGGATTTTACAGATGTTGAGATGTATATAGATGTGGTGTTCTGGTGAGAACTTCTTTCAACTGCCAACTTTCTTATAGCAATTCCGCAGGCACTTTTTGCCCCTGTGACATTGAACAGCTTCTCCATAGCTTAAGGAGACCAGTATGTTTTTGTGAGATTTTTCAAGGTACCTAGCTAAAATTTGACCATACTGCGGATCTTGTTTTCTCTTGATCGATACCCAAATCTGGTTACATTTGCATGCATGATTTGGCCATCGACTGCAAGCAGTGGCCGGGCTTGGTTTAAGCTTCAGAAAGCACAGACGGTGAGGCTGGCAAACGAAAGATAGTCAATCAGCAAGTTATTCATGGAAAAAATGCTACTCATGATGAACTGGTGATAATGTGATATGAGAAACAAGTATGAGAAAGTCGATGAGTGAATCATGGGAAATTGGGAATGCAAGGGGTGGCCATGGCACAATCTCAGTCCATCCTCTGCCACAGCTCGCAGGCCGAAAACAGAGGCAAAACTGAAAACTGGGATTACCATTTTGCACATAACCCCCTCAATCCGAGCGCAATCTCCGCACATTGTCCCCTTCGGCCTTCGTCAATCGAAAACAAAAAATTCCCACCAAGGCCGCGCGACGCCGGCGGGCGGCAGCTGTGCGTGGAGCTGCGGAGGTACGGCGGCTGTTGGAAGCCGGTGGAAATGAAGCCCTATCTCGTCTTCGGCGCGGGGAACGCACTGAGGCGCATTTGCTGATGGCCCGCGCGGCGAGGAATGGCGCCGCGGCCGCGCTGCTCTCGCCGCCGCCGAGTTTCTCCTCTCCCTCCTCCGCCGGGCTCCTGCCGCGGGCCCGTGACCTCGTCGGAAGGGCGACGGAGCCAGCCTTGTCTGGGACGCCCCGGGAGCGCGTGTGCGGCTCTGTTCTGGCCTACCTGGTCAAAGCCCGTGGCTTCCACGACGCGCGCGGGGCGTTCGACGGAACGCCTGCGAGGAGCCTGCCGGCGTGGACGGCGATCATCTCCGGCTGCGCGCGCGGAGGCAGGCACGCGGACGGCATGCGCGCGTTCGCGCAGATGCTGGGCGGAGGCGGCGCGGCCGCGCCCAACGCCTTTGTCCTCGCGGGCGTCCTCAGGTGCTGTGCAGGGCTCGGCGACGTCGAGTCCGGCAGGCGCGTGCACGGGTGGATGCTGCGGAGCGGCGTGCGCCAGGACGTGGTGCTCTGCAACGCGGTCCTCGACATGTACGCCAAGTGCGGCCACCACGACCGTGCCAGGCGGGCGTTCCGGGTGATGGCGGAGAAGGACGCTGTCTCCTGGAACATCGTGCTCAGCGCGTGTCTCCAGAGCGAGGACGTTCTGGGGGCCATGCGGCTGTTCGATCAGTCACCATTGCGGGACATTTCGAGCTGGAACACGATCATCAGCGGCCTTATGCGGAACGGGTGCGCCGCTGAGGCGTTGGATCGTCTGCAGCAAATGGTGCGAGATGGGGTTGTTTTCGATCACTACACGTACTCCACAGCGTTTGCCTTGGCCGGGATGCTGTTGTTGCTGGACCTGGGCCGGCAGCTCCATGGTCGTGTCGTGATATCTGCTTTGGAGGATGACACATTTGTCTGCTGCTCTCTCATGGACATGTACTGCAAATGTGGTGAAATGGAGACTGCTTTGTCAATCTTTGATCGCTGGTCGCGGTCAACAGGAGACGAGAAATTTGTATGGAGCACCATGGTCGCTGGGTACGTTCAGAACGGCAGGGAGGAGGAAGCTCTCGAGTTCTTCCGCAGGATGCTACGTGAAGGAGTTACCGCAGAGCCATTCGTCCTCACCAGTGTAGCTGCAGCGTGTGCACATGCCGGAATGGTTGAGCAAGGCAGGCAAGTGCATGGATTTGTTGAGAAGATGGGCTGCAGATTTGACGCACCCTTGGCATCTGCCATAATTGACATGTATTCAAAGTGTGGTAGCCTTGAAGATGCTTGCAGGATGTTCGACAAGGCTCAGGCCAAGAATGTTGCTCCATGGACTACAATGCTGTGCTCCTATGCATCTTATGGGCAAGGAAGAGAGGCTATAGAGTTCTTCAACAGAATGAAAGTGGAAAAGATTACACCGAATGAGATAACCCTTGTCGCTGTTCTATCATCTTGTAGCCATAGCGGATTAGTCAGTGAAGGAGATCACTACTTCAAGCTTATGCAAGAAGAGTATGGAATTGTTCCAAGCACTGAGCACTACAATTGCATGGTTGATCTTTATGGTCGAGCTGGACTACTTGACAAGGCAAAGAACTTCATCGAGGAAAACAACATCAGCCATGAAGCTATTGTTTGGAAGACATTGCTGTCAGCCTGTCGACTTCACAAGCACATGGAGTACGCAAAATTGGCTTCTGGAAAGTTGGTTCAACTAGGACAATGTGACGATGGATCATATGCTCTGATGTCTAACATATATGCCACCAACAGCAAATGGCTTGACGCTTTGAAGCTCAGAAGTTCAATGCAAGAAAGGAAAGCCAGGAAGCAGCCAGGCCAATCTTGGATCCATCTAAAGAATGCTGTGCATACATTTATTGCAGGGGACATGGCACACCCGAGATCGGCTGAAATTTATGCTTACTTGGAGAAGCTGATGGAGAGGCTGAAGGAAATGGGGTACACAAGTAGAACCGATCTTGTGGTACATGATGTCGAGGAGGAACAGAAAGAAACAACTCTGAAGTTCCACAGTGAGAGGCTTGCCATTGCATTTGGGATCATCAGCACCCCAATTGGAATGCCACTTCGGATCTTCAAGAATCTGCGTGTTTGTGAGGACTGCCATGAGGCAATCAAGTATATAAGCCGAGCCGTGAATCGCGAGATAGTTGTTCGAGACTTGCATCGGTTTCATCATTTCAAATCTGGTAGATGCTCTTGTGAAGATTTCTGGTGAAGGTCTTGCTCTAATTGTTTCGGGTGACAAATTTTAGGCTGTACTTTATCTGCACTGCGCAACTTGTAGAGATAGCAATTGACAAAAAGAGCAAGGTTTGATTAATAGTACGTGGCTTTAAGATATCTCGTGAGTCATGATATCTACATCTTCTGCTAGTGGCTTAGCTCGATATAAGATTTTGCTGAGAGCTTCGGTTCACCATCATTCGCCGAAGGGGCATGTTAGCAAAATCTCTCTTAGTGTGCTGATATGACTCTTTGCCTTATTCGTGACATTTAATTATTTGTTTATTTTATAGATAAAAATTGCTCAGTGCTGTATTACAATGCAGTTATTCCAATTTTATTTTTGAAATTTATTTTGAAAAATGAACCTTCTATGCTACTGTGAAGTATTTTTACACGATCTTGTTCTGAAGTGTTTCTGCGTGAGCTTGTTCTATCCTTCTAGGCTAGATATATAGACCAGAAAAACAATGCAACATGTTAACTGGGTAAGCCTCTCATTGTTATTCCCTTGATCTTGAAATATAAGATATTTTAGTTTGTCCTAAATTAAATTGTTCTAAGTTTGTAGAACAAGTCTATAGAAAAAGTTATAGTATTCTCAA
The DNA here is from genome assembly GCF_016808335.1 of Panicum virgatum. Classification (NCBI taxonomy): domain Eukaryota; kingdom Viridiplantae; phylum Streptophyta; class Magnoliopsida; order Poales; family Poaceae; genus Panicum; species Panicum virgatum. Next base: position 10,867,501 of record NC_053146.1, read on the forward strand.
TGTCAAATGAGAATAATAAGATTCATTATCAAATATATTTTTATTTACTTATTTGATGTATTAAATAATAATATACGTCTCTATAAAATTTGATTAAGTTTAAACTACTTTTACTTAGAATAAACTACAATTTCTTATATTTCAGGACCGAGTGAGTATAAGAAAAGTATACACCTGCTGCCTGTGCTTGACTATTGCTTTATTGATGGCCATCTGCTGATGGGATCTTTAGTTTTTTTTAGAATTACACAGTACAATGAAGACGTCCACAACATGCATGCACACTCACCCCTATGAACACACGTACGCAAATTCTATCCCTATGAGCACCTCCGAAGGACTGAGCACTGGCAGATGTGATCTTTAGCTGCGATCATGTATTCGATGCTAAAATTGATAGGACAACGTTGGGCCAAATCCATCTGATCCGCGCCTCCGAGGGATCGGGCCCGAGTCAGTTGGAAGAGCGTTTTTTTCATTTCTATATTAAAAAATTAAAAAAATTCAAAAATATATGTTGTTTTTGTAAAATTTCAAATATGGGGGCCTGTTGCCTGGGTAGGGGGCGACAGGCCACCTGTCGCCCGTGTAGTAGGCGACAGGACCTATTTGTAAATTTTTTTACAGATAGGTCCCTGTGTAGTAACGTTGCGCTGTGGGGGGACCGGTGCATAAATTGAATCTTGGTTTCGATGAATTTGAGTGTCATCACTTAGTTATGAATATTTATATGTTGTAGCTAAAATCCGTACTTAGTTTGTACAGATTAGTGGACAATGTAGTGAAATAAAGAATATGACTCGATAAGTATTCGGTGATGTACAGATATGTCGAGCAAGATGCAGTTTCAAATATTTTTTTGTGACTACAATATTTTGTATGGACGAAATGAAGTAGATCTTTCTGCCTTTAAGTCCACATCTAGCGGCATAGATAAACCTCTAGAGAGGAGTTTTGGTTCTATATATAAGTGGCTGCAGCATGGTTTCCGTGTTGATCCAGAGTCACATGTGATGACCGTCCAGGCTCCTGTGAACTGGGAGGTCGAAGGTGAATTATGGGAATTGATGATGATAAACAGCACACATGACTGGCGGAAGTATATGGAAGCAGCTTTAGAGCGTGGGTGGCCTCTGAACCTTTTGGTTCAGACTCGAGAGAAAGCACAACATCAAACCCAACATGGTGAAGATGAAGCAACTCCGAGTACACAACGGGAGGCAGTTTATGTTGACAAACATACGTCAGAAGACTTAGTGAACCATAACATCAGACCACAGGGCCTCGCTGATGAGGGAGAGCGGATACATAGCATCGTTGATGAGATGGAGGCAGAAGACCAGGCCGCAATGGAGATGGAAGAATATGATTGCTCATCTGATGACGAGCAGTACTTACTGCCAAAACAGTGGAAGGAGCATGGTTTTGGCGTGCCTGTTGTAGAAGATGTACGACATCAGGAGTGGGAGTTCAGAAACAATGAGATAGTGTAGGGTGCTACCTATCCTAACATTGAAGCTGTTAAAGATGCTGTGAAACTATGGGCCATATATTTGAATAGAGAATTTAGAGTCGTGAAGTCAGGCCGTAAAGAATATGAGGTCAGGTGTGTCAACGATGGCTGCCCATGGCGAGTACATGCATTCAAGGGGAAATGAAAGTCGAACCGGAAATGTTCTATTGTGACAGAGCATACATGTTTGATTTCAAAAGTTAAGCAATCGCATCGCAACATTTCATCCGACTTTGTGACAAAACAAATGTATGGGCTGATTATGGATAACCTAAATTATGAGCCAAAAATGATTGTTCGACATATTGAGCAAACTTACCAATACACCATCAGTTATTTAAAAGAATGGCGGGCTAAACAAAAGGTGTTCGAGATGAGGTTTGGCACATATGAGGCATCATACGATAACCTGCCTCGCATGTTGTCCCAAGTTGCAGCTAGGAATCCTGGGAGCTTTTATGACACAAGTCTCATACCAACTATGACTAGGGGACAAAGCATTCTGCAACGATCCTTCTTTTGCCTTGGTGCTTGTGTAAGAGCATTTCAGTACTGTCTTCCGGTGATATGCATTGATGGCACATTTTTGACTGGAAAATATAAAGGTCAGATACTCACCACAATCGGGATAGATTGCAACAAACAAATACTTCCGATTGCATTTGCTTTTGTTGAAAATGAGAACCTAGACAATTGGTATTGGTTCCTTGAACGAGTGAAGGTTCACGTTGTTGCTGCACGTCCAGATGTTTGCCTCATAAGCGACAGGCATGCCGGTCTGCTACAAGCAATACTGAAATTACAAGGCGGAACCGGGACAACGCCTCCTATTTGGCCCGATGTTCGAAACAGGTGGTGTGTTAGGCATATGGGTGCAAACTTCTATGACCACTTCAAGAACAAGGACCTTATGAACATGTTTAAGAGGTTGTGCATCCAGAATCAACAGAGGAAGTTTAATGCTCTATGGCAGATGCTTGATCAGTTGATTGCAGAGCAAGTGAAGGCTAGGGTTGCAGGGAGCAGCAGTCGTCAGTCTGTAGAGGAAAGGGCTTCAATTGAGAAGCCATTTTCACACTGGATTCGAGATGCACCGAAGGAGAAATGGTCATTCCTTTATGATACCAACGGAATGCGGTACGGTATTCAGACAACGATCCATGCAGAGTGTTTCAATATGGTCATGCGGTGTTGTCGTGCCTTCCCTCTTGTGGGAATTGTTGAGTTCATCATGTATGGTTGCATGAAGTATTTCAGAGAGTGGTATATGGCTGCTAGCATAAACATAAACAACCCTCAAATTCAGTTCTGTAGAAGAGTAACAGAATACATGAAAGAAAAGATAGCAAAGGCCAAACAGCACCGCAGCATCTCAACAGGTACAATGGAGCATAGATTTGAGGTTCTGTACAAGGATAGAACAGGCAGTGGCATCCGTTGACACAAGGTGGTCCAAGAGACTTTGATTAGACTCGATGGCAGTACCTCCTGCTCCTGCATGAAGCCTAGGTTATTGCATTTGCCATGGTCGCACGTCATTGCGGCCTGTGCAGAGTCGGGGTTGCAGCCAGGAATATTTGTTTCACCGTACTTTAGCAAGGAGGAAGCTACAAGCACCTGGGGACATGAGATATATGAGATTGGCATAGTAGGATCTTTCGTTGTGGACAATGAGCCTAAGACTTATGTTCCTAACCCAGACGCTAAGAAAGGTAAAGGCCGCCGCCAGACACATCGTATTCGGAATGGCATGGACGAGTCGGAGGCAAGCAAGGCTCAAAAGTGTTGCAGCCAATGCGGAGCTTTAGGTCACAACTACAAGAAGTGTCCTCAGAATGCACTTCACGATGACGCTGAAGCGGGTCCTTCCGGAAATCCCACAGATGGAGTACCTCCTACGTTCAGACCACCATCGGCAAGAATTGCTCGTGGAAAGCACTCGGTGTCATGATCCAACATTGTTTATCCATCCTTTTGTAGCTATGTATTCCTGTATTGATGATATGTGTACCTAAGTAATAAGAGAACAGAGCTTTGATGTATTCAACAGAATGTATTAACTCTCTGTGTACCTATGTAGTAATCATGCGTTGGCTTTTGTACGAAACCTTTGTCTTATCTTGTATCGAACTTTTTTCTATTCATTAATGTAGGTATGGAGTCGTTGCTAGATCCAGTTATTGACTCGAGCCACCGGTCTTTCTTCGCAGCAGTTGAGCACAGAGCACTCCAAGTGCTATGTCCTCGTCCACCGGCAGAGATTGTCTCTATACACCCGGATTGGATTGACAGGTATGTACTGAAATATTATAGTTCGTTTCATTTCTTTACTCCTATTTCCATACTAACTTTTCTTTTTTTGTTGGTAAAATATTTTAGGTTACACGAGGCAGGTCTACTGACTCTGGGCCGTCTTGTGGAGGGTGGGCTTTTTAAGCTCGACCGATCCCTCCTGACGGCGCTCGTCGATAGATGGAGGCCGGAGACACACACGTTCCACCTTTCGTGCGGAGAGATGGCTCCGACGCTATAGGACGTGGCCTACCTGCTCGGTCTCCCTATCGTGGGGGAGGCTGTAGGTCCGCGTGTGGTGCCTTCTTCGTGGAAGAATGATCTGGAGGACTGTTTTGCCCTGGTACAGCGCGTGAAAGAAGCGGGGCCGATCATGCCGCACCCGCGAGCAGCAGGCCCTTCCAAGACCTGGTTGCTACAGTTTGCGGTACGTATTCTATTCATATTTATGTTTAATTTTTTCAATTTATATGATTCTTTGTCAGCTGGAACCCTCCATCTCATTTGTTTATGCAGCCCGCGCCAGTTGGATTCGGATGCCGACGAGAACAGTGTGACCAGATCCTTGGAGGCCTACCTGCTTTGGTTGTTCGGTTACATCATGTTCAACAACACACATAGCAACTCGGTAGACAGGATTCTCATCCCGTATGCATGGGAGATTGCGGATGCGGACGAGGACATACCGTCGTATAGCTGGGGTTCGGCGGTAACGTACTGTGGACTCTGCGACAGCTGTACGAGAGGCTAGCGGTTGGTCGCCCCATCGTCAGCCACGCGCCTTATCACGAGGCTCTGTACGGCGATCTCGAGGACGACAAACCCACAATGGGGACTCTCTGGCTCTGGCGTCAGGTACGTTCGTCAAAATTCTTCTTTTCTTATGCATTGGTACACCATACATTAAGCATACCTTACTGTTACCTTTTGGTTGTGCAGAGGTCATGGGCACATGCGCAGGTTAGACGCGCATATCCTGAGTTTGTTCAGGAGCTCAACATGCTGACGCCAGAGGACGTTGTCTGGGAGCCGTACAGCCCAGACGCTGTGGCCACCCGTGCACCAGGAGGCCTGTCTTCGCACTGCTCCGCAAATGCGGGCATGTGGCTTACTACAGCCGTCTTGGTATACGACATCGCGGTTGAGGCGCATTGCCCCCAGAGAGTCATGAGACAGTTTGGGCAGCGCCAGGAGTTTCCGGTGCTCACCGCGTTGGAGCGTGTTAGTCGCCACGACCACAGGTATTTCTGAATGTACTTGGATCATACATTCGTATCGAATCTAACATTTCTTCGTCAACAACATTTGCATGTTGTCAAGAAGTGGCATGCCGTGCTCGGCCATTTGGATCACCATGATGGAGTCGTGGGTGGACGAATGGGCGTATGCAGATGAGCACTTGGTCGATCCGACAGGACCACACACAGACAGCTCCTTTAGGGCATACCTGACTTGGTACTGTAACACCCCTGTGTTAATCGTCTCGCTAATCAAGAGTTAACTCGCTAATCGTGGACTCAAATTCGTCGTTAACGCTAATCGCGTTCGCATATTAAACATCTATTTAGCTGTGTTCGATCTCGTTTTTGTCCTTGATCCGAGCTCCAAATCAACTTTCGCCCAAAACGAAAGTTGTAGATCTTCTTTTCCTCTACAACTTTTATTTTGGCCAAATTTCATGTTCCCATATGAAAATTTGAGTTTCAACTGGTCAAACTCGGGCAAAAATCATTTAAACGAAGAAACAGTGTCTCCACTGTGTTCGTCATTGTGACGCCCGACGCCATACCGGCAACTGTGGCCGGCGGCGAGCTTCCACGCGTCGGCCATCGCGTGTGAGCGCCGCTCTTCACCTCGCGGACGCCCTCGAACCTTCCTGCCTCATCCCGTTCTTCCCTTCCATCCCCATCCCCATCCTCGAGCTCGAGCGGAGCTAGGTCGAGCAGAGTCGCCGTCGCTCGTCGCACCGACCACTGCTCGCCTCCCCGCCACGATTCATCGCGCCCCGAGTTGCGCAACCTCGCCCCGAAGCTCGTCCATCCCTCCACGAACGCGACCGTGCCCTACCCCGGCCGAAATCGAGCTCAGACCGCCGCTCGCCATCGCCGACCTCCGTCAAGCTCCGCCCCGAGCTTCGCCCTCATGTCGACGACCCCCTTCCGGCCTTCCTCCGCGCAAAATCGATCCACGGTGAGCTCGGCCGCAACCCTATCTCACTCCCCGACCCTCCCCCCACCCTAATCCGCGGCCGCCGCCGTCGAAGCGCCGCCGCGCCGCCGCGAACACGCCGGCCGCCACCCGCGCACGCCGCCAGCCCCCTCTGCTCCTCCCTGGGCGCCACCTCCGCGCGCCCTAGGGCCACCCGGACTCCCTGGTGCTCGCGCCGGCCGCTCCCGCCTCCGCCGAGCTTCGCAGCCGCCGGAACACCACGCGCCGCCGCCGCCGTGGCTTGGTGCCGCCGCGAGCCGCCGCCGCCCTTGGCCCTGCGCCTCACCGCGAGCCGCCGCCACCCCGCACCCCCCGGCCGCCCTCGGCCTCGCCTGCAGCCCCGCCGCGCCGCCGCCGGTCAGCCCCGCCGGCGGGGAGCGCCGCCGCGGGCTACCCGGCCGCGCCCCGCGCGTGCGGGCGCGAAGCAGAGGAGGGGGGCGGGCCTGGCTCCCTGACTTGTGGGGCCCGGCTGTCAGCCCCCCTTTTATTGTTTTCTTTTGTTATTCTCTATTTTCGGCTGAAAGTTTATAATTGTGTATTAAATCGTAGAAAAATCCAAAAATTGCAAACCCAATTTTGTTAGGTTTCTAAAATCATGATCTTCAGAGGAAAAATCCTTAAGCATGCATTTTGTCACTTTTTTTGTGATGAAAATTCAGTTTGCGTTAAACCTAGTTTAATTATTGTAGGTAGTTCCATGGCTCTAAAAATTGTGGAAAATTTGCAGTGGCTTACTCATTTCATGTGTAGTCCACTGTAAAAGTTTCATAACCTGTTACTGTGCACTTTTGGGTAGATCTATTTATGTTCTTTTTCCTTGCTAGGGTTAGTTAATTGCTTTGTTAGCAGTAGCTTTTGTTGGAAAATTTTGTGAGGCATGCTTACTGCTTTCACGTTGATCTGGTTAATTGTGTTGCTAGGTCCGAGTGCAGGTTAGGGTTTTACTTATAGTTTGCCCCTAGCCATGCTCTTCCTTATTTAATGTTGATAGTTAATTGTTTCGTGCATGCAAAGCAAACTCCTGTTCAACCCACGCTACCCTAAGCCGTTTTAGTAGTGGTTGTTTTGAAGGAAACACTTCAGGCTAAAATGTTTTAACTTTTGGAATCGCTTCAGCAGCACTCATGCATTGCACTGTGTTCTAATTGTTGCCTGGCATATTTTTATTCGTGTAGACGCCACGAACGAAGCTGTCCACGAGCTGATCGTTGAGCTGGTCCAGGAGCCACGAGCAGAGGAGCAGCAGCAGGTCACCGTTGAGCACGCTTCAGCAGACTTTGTTAACCCCGCTGACCTGCAAGGCAAGCCCCGGAGCATAACCTTAATTTAATTTATTCAATGTTTAATTAAGTATTGTGCATTTATGTTCTAGGAGTTGAATGGAACCATAGTATGCATGTTTTCCCTAGGTACCGTGGGTCTATACTAGTAAGCAGGTGTCGATAGAAATGCTTTGCTAAATAGGTTTTCGGTAGAAGTCGAGTGATTGCTGTCACTCGCGAGTTTAGGATCTTGATTCCTTAGCTTTGGCTTGGTTTTGCGTTGATGAGTAAAAAGAATTGGAGACCGGGCGGGAATGAGTTGGAATAGATGAGAAAATGAACTCCCGTCTGTGTCGATTGAGGACCGTACCGTTGTTGGCCCAGATGACCGGGTTTGAACAGTACTAACCACATACTGGAAGTAGGAGGTAGTCGAAACCGGTAAGCTGTGTACCACGTTACAGCGGTGATTTGAATTCCGTCATGCTACGCTGGGCGTGGGAGTTGACGGGTGTTGGATAGGATGCCGCCTCCGGGTTCTCCGGGAGTTCCCTGTGAGGGGCCCATCACCTGGGTTTTAGCAGGCGTAGTTCAGATGCCGTGGTAATGTGGAAACAGTTGACGCGCATGGCCCGACGGGGCTTACATGTGTCGTGTGAGTTAGGTCCACCTTGCAAGGTTAAATCGGATCGATTCGCCGTCTCTCTCGGTTAAGAGAACCTTGGTCACTGCGTCACATCGTAGTAAGAAAGTGAATTGAAAACGGAATGGAAAAAAGGTTGGTTTGTGCGTTCTGAAAGATAATCTGTTCCACCATGCGTGCTCTAGATGATTAGGCGAATTTAGTTAATACTTGGTATACTAAATGGAGCTAAAATATTGAAAGTAAGGATTCACTTTTAGCAGCCTTTCAGCAAAAGAACTCCAGGACCAAAAAGCCTTGCATGTCTAGGTAATGGGCTAAGTATACCCAGAGTCGGGTAAGCCTTGCTGAGTATTAGTATACTCAGGGTTGTTGTTGTAACCCTTCTGAGCAGGTTGTGTCCCTGCGGACTTCGAGGAGATCTGTGCGTCCTGGATTGGACAGCCGCTTCCTCCGGGTTGGACTGTCGAGTGGGCCCCGTCTTCCCCGTGAAGGTTGGGCAGGTTGGCGTCACATCGGTGGGCAGGATGTGGAGCTCACCTTTTATCATCGTCGTAGTTATCGTATTGTATTTCGAACTCAGTTTTAAACTTCCGCTGTGTTTTAAACTCTGTCGCTTGTATTAAGACCTTTTATGTAAAACCGGTATTGTAAATTAATTTGAAGATTTCTGTATGCTGGTAACACCTGTGCTCGTCTTCGTACGGGTCTAAGTGCAATTGTGATCCTGGAGTACAGTAGTTTAATCGGGATTTTACCCGACAGCCTGTCAGGTTATACCGTTTTAAGTGCACAGTAACTTGATTAAGTATTAAGATGATGGTCGGTGCATTTAAGCCGGTTTAATTTGAACGGTGCTGCTACAGCTGGCATCAGAGCTCTAAATTGCACTGGGGTGATTACCTTGCAACGATTTCGGGTTTTCGAAAAGTTGACGCTAGATGCGCTAAGGAATAGAATAGATAGTTCGTATGCCCTAATTATGTTGTATATGTTTGGTGGCAACTAAGTATCTATTTTATTCCAGCACTTCCAGCTTTTACTTTTTGTTAAACCTTATTTCGGTAACGACGCACCTCCGTTAAGGTAAGCAAGGTAAGCATTCTTGGTAGTCCTTTAGAATAGCCCACGTGTTTCATACGTGCACGGGTCCCGTATGATGAGCATACGAGGAGGTGAAAAGGCTCAATTCAAACGAGCCTGTCGCTATCTGCCGCCTGATATGGAGTGCGGATTTCATACCGTGTGATTGTGATCACGGTCATTTCGTAAGGCAATGTTACGAGATGTAAACCTGTCATGCGGTTGGCCATGACCGTGACCCTTGGGACACGTCTACCCTTGGATGTCCCGTAAGGCGAGTGTACGGGAAGTGAATACGTTGTTATGACGTATGCAGCGCTGCCCATTCAGCGTCGAACGTCTGGGTGCCATCTCTATAGTGGGTGGTAATGTATGTGTGAATATGTGAGAAACTGCATATGCGTTACCCGTGTGGCGTAGGACACATGGGGGCCGTTCGTGTGTGCTGGCACGAAGGGTCCAGAAATGGATATTTATATCTGTCGCTGTGTTCTTCTGCAGGAAACTAACCACGTTAAGCGCGTTATAAAGTCCTTGATCGTAGGAACGACTAGTCTATATATAGGGAGAGTACGTAATTGTGCCACCGATTGTTCTCGTATACCATATTTTGGTACTTGTTTGGGTGAGAAACGCTAGAACGTGGCATGCATCTTGCATCTTGCATTCCTGAGTTGTTGTTTGTTTTGTTACCTTCGGTTGCGTTTCACAAAAATTTATTTGGATCACCATGTTTTTACTATGTGTTCTTAAAAATTTATTTGTGTTGCGTTACCAAGTTTAAATCTGTTCTTTTAAAAATCTGTGACTTACGTTAGCGCTATGTGTTCTTACAGATGGCTAGCTTCACGCACGTGATCGTGGACGCTGAGGGTTGGGCGCACTCCAATGCCCTCCACACCGGCCACTTTCCTCGTCTGCTGTGGCAGATGCTCAGGGCGTTTGACTACACTGATCCCCCACAGTACTCCGGACACGAGTCTAGCTTGCTGGGCACCGAGCGCTGTCAGATGATCGTGAAGATTCCTGCTTGCCCCGCTCGCTTGGATTGGGACTCGTGGCAGCTCACTGTCTATGGTAGGAAGCTGGCAGACTCCTGGGAGATTGCAGCTAGGAAGGCTATTGAGGAGTTCTCAGAGAAGCATAATGCAGAAGTGATAGATACTCCTTACAGTGTGTTTCCTCTGAGGGATGAGACTACTCAGGCCTATACAGATCGGGTGAACCGCAACCTGAACTACATGATGCCCGACTACAATGTCAGGACAACACTCTCGTTCAGCTACTCCTCAGCTTTGAGCAACATGTATGAGCAGCTTCGCGAGGAAAATGCGATATGCAGGAGCAAGGCTCGAGAGGCTCACCTCCATGAGCAGCACATGATTGGTACCCAGGACAAGATCAAGACCCTGAAGGCCAAGTCTAGAGCAAGGAAGATTAGGATTCAGGAGTTGCAGGAGGAGTTAGAGAATAGGACTCAGATGGTGCAGCACCTTGAGGGGCAGCTTCAGCAGGCCCAGGAGTGGATTGAGGACGCTCAGGCTCAGGTGCAGGCAGCAGCAGAGATGGAGGCCGAGGCAGCAGAGGAGGAGCCAGAAGAAGAAGAAGAGGAAGAGGACCCTGAGGAGATCGAGGGAGTGTCAGGAGTGGAGTCGGGACCTGGGACTCCGTGAGGACGCAGCGGGATAGTGTTGATTCTCCCCTTGCAGTGTAGCCTAACTGTAGGATAGTTGGGTAGGATGACCAACATAGTGCTCTAGGCTAACCTTGGGTTGAGAATTCTTTTGTGGCTCGGTAGTTCGAGTCATGTAGGATAACCCTCGCTAGTATGGTGTGTAGCCGGGTCGTGCAAGACCCTTCTTTTAGTAGTGGTGTGTTCTCGGGTCGTTTGTGAACCCTTCTCCCATGTTAGTTTGATGCCGTAGCACGGCTTGGTTTGTACTGAACCTTGTTCTAGCTGAAGCAGCGTGGCTGCTTAATGTAAATTTTACTCCCGTGATAATCTTTTCTGTCACTGTGTGAAATTTCAGCCATGAGCTGCGCTTCGACCGTCTTCAAATCTGAAATTTTTGTTGAGCGATGTTTAGTATTGCATATGTTAGAGCTACTCTGGACGAAACTTGTTGAGTTGATGCGCTTTCAACCACAGCAAGTTAGTTTATCTTCCCTCGGTGAACCATATCGCGAGGGGAAGGATTCATGCTGTGTGTTCATATTATATATGCACATTCTTTAAATTGCATGAATTAGTCCTGATAGCGAAATGGCTAACCAGGGGAATGATTATTTTTGCAGATGGGTGATAATCATGACAATGATAATCACGAAGCACTGCCCCAACAACCTCCCTCTTTGGCTCAAGCTGTTGCAGCTCTTATCGCTGACCGCAACGAGCAGACGGAGTTGATAAGGCAACTGGTGCAAGCCCAGGTCAATGCCGGCAGAGGTCGACATGCTCCCCCGCTAGCACCAGCAGAAACTGACTATGTCGGATTTCTGGCCACCCAGCCACCTCTGTTCCATAAGGCCGATGATCCCCTTGAGGCTGATGCCTGGATTCGCACCATTGAGGATAAGTTCAGCATCCTCAATTGCACAGAGATGGACAAAGCTGCCTTTGCGGCGCAATAGCTGCGAGGACCTGCAAAAATATGGTGGGTCAATCACAAGGCTCTACTTCCCGCTGGTACACGTCTCACCTGGGATGAGTTTGTGGCAGCTTTTAAAGCCCATCACATCCCGACCAGTTTGATGAGGAGAAAGATGGCAGAGTTCCTAGCCCTGAAGCAAGGGAACAACACCGTGCTCCAATATGCTCAGACCTTTAACCAGCTATCCCAGTATGGTGGTTTTCATGTGGACACTGATGAGAAGAAGCAAGATTGCTTCAGAAGGGGACTTAGCACAAAGCTTCAGGACAAGCTAGCCCTCACCACATGCAACAACTTTACCGATCTGGTTAATAAGGCCATAACGCAGGAAGATGCCACGTTGGCGCACACAGCTGACAAGAAGAGGAAGGCACCTGCTGGATCTTCCAGCAATGCACCCCAGAGATACAAGCTGGTTCAGACAGGGAATCAGCAGACTTCAAACCGTCCTCCACAGCAGGGCCGTTGGGTCGCTAGACCACCCCAGCAACAGCAGTAGTGGGCATCTCGTTTCCCGATACAGCAGCAGAGGCCTCTAATGCTACAAGCTCCACGCCCCAACAACTACCCCTGTTACAATTGTGGTAACTTGGGGCACTTTGCACGTGACTGTCGTCTGCCACCTCGGCAGAATAACTACAAGACTCCAGCGCTGAGTCAAGGTTCCAGCCAGAAGGATCAGAAAAAGAAGGTTGTACCTGCCAAGACTGGTCGTGTGAACTACACCACTCTGGAGGAAGTTCTGGAGGGCACCCAAGTGATGGCGGGTACGTTCTCCGTTAATCAATGCCCTGTTACTGTGTTATTTGATTCGGGAGCATCTCATAACTTTATCAGTGAAGCATGTGTGGCACGACTTCACTTACAAGTAACATGCCTAGAGAAATCCTTCATTATTCAGACACCTGGCACCCGATTAAATGCTGGCCAAGTAGTTCGAAATGTTCCCCTTAACTTGGGTGGGAAAATTTTTCCACTTACTCCCATTGTTCTTCCAAGTCAAGGGATAGATATCATACTTGGAATGAATTGGATGAAGAAGCATGGCGTTATCATCAATACCTCTTCTCGTATCCTTCAGTTCAACTCTTCCATGTATGGTTCTATGGATATTCATCTCTCCCAGCATGCAATTCCAGCCACTGTCATATATCATCTTGAGGGAAAAATTCTAGAAGTAATTCTGGTGGTTTGTGAATACCCCGATGTGTTTCCGGAGGACTTGCCAGGTATGCCTCCCGATCGGGATATTGAGTTTGTCATTGAGTTACAGCCCGGTACAACACCCATATCTCGAAGGCCATATAGAATGACTCCAAGTGAGTTAGCTGAATTGAAAATCCAGTTACAAGAGTTGCTGGATAAAGGCTATATTCGACCGAGCACCTCACCTTGGGGTTGCCCGGCTCTGTTCGTAAAGAAGAAAGATCACGGGCTGAGGCTATGTGTGGATTACCGACCTCTGAATGCAGTCACCATTAAAAACAAATATCCACTTCCTCGTATTGATATTTTTTTGATCAACTAGCCGGAGCTAAGGTATTCTCAAAAATAGATCTACGATCTGGTTATCATCAAATCAAAATCAGACCGGTGGATATACCAAAAACAGCTTTCTCTACTCGTTATGGGTTATACGAGTATTTGGTGATGTCCTTTGGATTAACCAATGCTCCAGCTTATTTCATGTACCTCATGAATTCGGTATTCATGCCGGAGTTAGACAAGTTCGTCGTGGTCTTCATTGATGATATCTTGATCTACTTCAAGAATGAGGAAGAACATGCTCATCATCTTCACATAGTACTTCAGCGTCTGAGAGAGCACCAGCTTTATGCCAAACTCAGCAAGTGTGACTTCTGGCTGAAGGAAGTGCCATTCCTCGGTCATGTCATATCTGCTGAGGGCATCTCTGTGGATCCCAGTAAAGTGCAGGATGTACTCGATTGGGAAGCCCCAACTTCAGTTCCTGAAATTCGCAGTTTCTTGGGCTTAGCTGGGTATTATCGAAGATTCATCCCAGAATTCTCTAGAATTGCAAAGCCAATGACTGAACTTCTTAAGAAGGGTGTCAAATTCCATTGGAGTGCCCAATGTGAGGAAGCTTTCCAGAAATTGAAGACACTTCTCACTTCTGCTCCAATCTTGGCCCAGCCAGACACTACAAAACCATTTGATGTCTACTGTGATGCCTCAGGCACAGGACTCGGCTGTGTTCTGATGCAAGAAAACCGAGTGATTGCTTATGCTTCTCGATCACTCAAGAGGCATGAAGAAAACTATCCCACTCATGATCTTGAATTAGCAGCTGTGGTCCATTCACTGAAGATCTGGCGACACTATCTTTTAGGTTCATTGTGCAATATCTATACCGATCACAAGAGTCTCAAATATCTTTTCACTCAAGCTGATTTGAACATGCGTCAAAGGAGATGGCTTGAGTTGATTAAAGATTATGAACTCAAAGTGCATTATCATCCTGGCAAGGCAAATGTAGTGGCCGATGCGCTAAGTCGCAAAGCTCACTGTCATTGCATCTCAGCTATACCATTAAGCGAGTCTCTTTGCTATGAAATGGAAAAGCTAAATTTAAGCATTATACCACATGGCACATTGGCTCATCTAGAGCTTACTCCTACTCTTCGCGATCTCATCATAGCGGCACAAAAGCAAGATAAAGGGGTGAAGGAAATTCAAAGAAGACTATCAGAGGGAGATCCTAAAGTGAATTGCTTCCACCAGGATACGGAAAATGTGTTATGGTTCAAGAACCGATTAGTGGTGCCTAAGAATTTTGAGCTCAGAAAATAGATCCTTGATGAAGCCCATACTTCACGACTATCAATTCATCCGGGTAGCAACAAGATGTACCAAGACCTGAAGCAACGATTTTGGTGGACTCGGATGAAAAGGGAAATAGCCAAGTATGTGTCAGAAAGTGATATCTGTCGGAGGGTTAAAGCCAGTCATCTCAAACCAGCTGGGACTCTTCAACCCTTGAGTATACCTGAATGGAAATGGGAAGACATTAGTATGGACTTTATAGTTGGCCTGCCTCGAACTCAAAAGGGTTACAATTCTATTTGGGTTGTGGTCGACAGGCTAACCAAGTCAGCACATTTTCTTCCAGTCAGTACTCGTTATTCCACAAAAAGATATGCTGAGTTATATGTTGAGCGTATCTTATGCCTGCATGGTATACCCAAGACTATCATCTCTGATCGTGGTAGCCAATTCACTGCTCGCTTTTGGGAACAATTACATACTTGCTTAGGAACTCGTGTGATTCGCAGTTCTGCTTACCACCCTCAAACAGATGGCCAAACTGAGAGAATAAATCAAATATTGGAGGATATGCTTCGTGCTTGCGTCTTGACCTATCCACAAAAATGGGATCAATGCTTGCCGTTAGCTGAATTCTCTTATAACAATAGTTATCAAGAGAGCATCAAAATGGCACCATTCGAAGCACTGTATGGTCGTCGATGTCGTACACCTCTCAATTGGTCTGAAATCGGGGAAAGAACAATCTTTGGGCCCGACATGGTTCAAGAGGCCGAAGAACAAGTCCGCCTTATCCAAGCCAACTTAAAGATTGCACAGTCTCGACAGAAGAGCTATGCGGATAAAAGAAGGGATCCACTCGTCTTTAAGGTCGGTGACCATGTCTATTTAAAAGTATCACCTTGGAAAGGCGTGCAAAGGTTTGGAATAAAAGGGAAGTTAGCTCCCCGCTACATCGGTCCATATCCAATTGTGGAACGATGCGGTCCTGTGGCTTATCGGTTGGATCTTCCGGCAAATCTTTATGCAGTTCATAACATCTTCCATGTGTCACAACTCAGATTGTGCCTTAGAGTTCTGACGGAAGCTGTAGAAAGTGACTCGATTCAATTAGAGTCCGATCTCACTTACCCTGAACACCCTATCAAAATTATTGATCGCAAGGATCGAGTTACTCGTCGCACAACTAACCGATTCTTCAAAGTTCAATGGAGTAATCACTCCGAAGATGAAGCCACTTGGGAGAAGGAGGAATTCCTGAGATCCAAGTATCCGGAGTTCTTAAACGCTCATCCAGGTACTACATCTTCAAACCCTGTCCGCCTGTTTGAATTCTCTCGTGCGTGAATCTCGGGACGAGATTCCTTTAAGGGGGGAAGGCTGTAACACCCCTGTGTTAATCGTCTCGCTAATCAAGAGTTAACTCGCTAATCATGGACTCAAATTCGTTGTTAACGCTAATCGCATTCGCATATTAAACATCTATTTAGCTGTGTTCGATCTCGTTTTTGTCCTTGATCCGAGCTCCAAATCAACTTTCGCCCAAAACGAAAGTTGTAGATCTTCTTTTCCTCTACAACTTATATTTTGGCCAAATTTCATGTTCCCATATGAAAATTTGAGTTTCAACTGGTCAAACTCGGGCAAAAATCATTTAAACGAAGAAACAGTGTCTCCACTGTGTTCGTCACTGCGACGCCCGACGCCATACCGGCGACTGTGGCCGGCGGCGAGCTTCCACGCGTCGGCCATCGCGTGTGAGCGCCGCTCTTCACCTCGTGGACGCCCTCGAACCTTCCTGCCTCGTCCCATTCTTCCCTTCCATCCCCATCCTCGAGGTCGAGCGGAGCTAGGTCGAGCAGAGTCGCCGTCGCTCGTCGCACCGGCCACTGCTCGCCTCCCCGCCACGATTCATCGCGCCCCGAGCTGCGCAACCTCGCCCCGAAGCTCGTCCATCCCTCCATGAACGCGACCATGCCCTACCCCGGCCGAAATCAAGCTCAGACCGCCGCTCGCCATCGCCGACCTCCGTCAAGCTCCGCCCCGAGCTTCGCCCTCACGTCGACGACCCCCTTCCGGCCTTCCTCCGCGCAAAATCGATCCACGGTGAGCTCGGCCGCAACCCTATCTCACTCCCCGACCCTCTCCCCACCCTAATCCGCGGCCGCCGCCGTCGAAGCGCCGCCGCGCCGCCGCGAACACGCCGGCCGCCACCCGCGCACGCCGCCAGCCCCCTCTGCTCCTCCCTGGGCGCCACCTCCGCGCGCCCTAGGGCCACCCGGACTCCCTGGTGCTCGCGCCGGCCGCTCCCGCCTCCGCCGAGCTTCGCAACCGCCGAAACATCACGCGCCGCCGCCGCCGTGGCCTGGTGCCGCCGCGAGCCGCCGCCGCCCTTGGCCCTGCGCCTCCCCGCGAGCCGCCGCCACCCTGCACCCCCCGGCCGCCCTGGGCCTCGCCTGCAGCCCCGCCGCGCCGCCGCCGGTCAGCCCCGCCGGCGGGGAGCGCTGCCGCGGGCTACCCGGCCGCGCCCCGTGCGTGCGGGCGCGAAGCAGAGGAGGGGGGCGGGCCTGGCTCCCTAACTTGTGGGGCCCGGCTGTCAGCCCCCCCTTTTATTGTTTTCTTTTGTTATTCTCTATTTTCGGCTGAAAGTTTATAATTGTGTATTAAATCGTAGAAAAATCCAAAAATTGCAAACCCAATTTTGTTAGGTTTCTAAAATCATGATCTTCAGAGGAAAAATCCTTAAGCATGCATTTTGTCACTTTTTCTGTGATGAAAATTCAGTTTGTGTTAAACCTAGTTTAATTATTGTAGGTAATTCCATGGCTCTAAAAATTGTGGAAAATTTGCAGTGGCTTACTCATTTCATATGTAGCCACTGTAAAAGTTTCATAACCTGTTACTGTGCACTTTTGGGTAGATCTATTTATGTTCTTTTTCCTTGCTAGGGTTAGTTAATTGCTTTGTTAGCAGTAGCTTTTGTTGGAAAATTTTGTGAGGCATGCTTACTGCTTTCACGTTGATCTGGTTAATTGTGTTGCTAGGTCCGAGTGCAGGTTAGGGTTTTACTTATAGTTTGCCCCTAGCCATGCTCTTCCTTATTTAATGTTGATAGTTAATTGTTTCGTGCATGCAAAGCAAACTCCTGTTCAACCCACGCTACCCTAAGCCGTTTTAGTAGTGGTTGTTTTGAAGGAAATACTTCAGGCTAAAATGTTTTAACTTTTGGAATCGCTTCAGCAGCACTCATGCATTGCACTGTGTTCTAATTGTTGCCTGGCATATTTTTATTCGTGTAGACGCCACGAACGAAGCTGTCCACGAGCTGATCGTTGAGCCGGTCCAGGAGCCACGAGCAGAGGAGCAGCAGCAGGTCGCCGTTGAGCACGCTTCAGCAGACTTTGTTAACCCCGCTGACCTGCAAGGCAAGCCCCGGAGCATAACCTTAATTTAATTTATTCAATGTTTAATTAAGTATTGTGCATTTATGTTCTAGGAGTTGAATGGAACCATAGTATGCATGTTTTCCCTAGGTACCGTGGGCCTATACTAGTAAGCAGGTGTCGATAGAAATGCTTTGCTAAATAGGTTTTCAGTAGAAGTCGAGTGATTGCTATCACTCGCGAGTTTAGGATCTTGATTCCTTAGCTTTGGCTTGGTTTTGCGTTGATGAGTAAAAAGAATTGGAGACCGGGCGGGAATGAGTTGGAATAGATGAGAAAATGAACTCCCGCCTGTGTCGATTGAGGACCGTACCGTTGTTGGCCCAGATGACCGGGTTTGAACAGTACTAACCACATACCGGAAGTAGGAGGTAGTCGAAACCGGTAAGCTGTGTACCACGTTACAGCGGTGATTTGAATTCCGTCATGCTACGCTGGGCGTGGGAGTTGGCGGGTGTTGGATAGGATGCTGCCTCCGGGTTCTCCGGGAGTTCACTGCGAGGGGCCCATCACCTGGGTTTTAGCAGGCGTAGTTCAGATGCCGTGGTAATGTGGAAACAGTTGACGCGCATGGCCCGACGGGGCTTACATGTGTCGTGTGAGTTAGGTCCACCTTGCAAGGTTAAATCGGATCGATTCGCCGTCTCTCTCGGTTAAGAGAACCTTGGTCACTGCGTCACATCGTAGTAAGAAAGTGAATTGAAAACGGAATGGAAAAAGGTTGGTTTGTGCATTCTGAAAGATAATCTGTTCCACCATGCGTGCTCTAGATGATTAGGCGAATTTAGTTAATACTTGGTATACTAAATGGAGCTAAAATATTGAAAGTAAGGATTCACTTTTAGGAGCCTTTCAGCAAAAGAACTCCAGAACCAAAAAGCCTTGCATGT
Organism: Panicum virgatum; assembly: GCF_016808335.1. Taxonomy (NCBI): domain Eukaryota; kingdom Viridiplantae; phylum Streptophyta; class Magnoliopsida; order Poales; family Poaceae; genus Panicum; species Panicum virgatum. Next base: position 10,886,270 of record NC_053146.1, read on the forward strand.
CTAGGTAATGGGCTAAGTATACCCAGAGTCGGGTAAGCCTTGCTGAGTATTAGTATACTCAGGGTTGTTGTTGTAACCCTTCTGAGCAGGTTGTGTCCCTGCGGACTTCGAGGAGATCTGTGCGTCCTGGATTGGACAGCCGCTTCCTCCGGGTTGGACCGTCGAGTGGGCCCCGTCTTCCCCGTGAAGGTTGGGCAAGTTGGCGTCACATCGGTGGGCAGGATGTGGAGCTCACCTTTTATCGTCGTCGTAGTTATCGTATTGTATTTCGAACTCAGTTTTAAACTTCCGCTGTGTTTTAAAACTGTCGCTTGTATTAAGACCTTTTATGTAAAACCGGTGTTGTAAATTAATTTGAAGATTTCTGTATGCTGGTAACACCTGTGCTCGTCTTCGTACGGGTCTAAGTGCAATTGTGATCCTGGAGTACAGTAGTTTAATCGGGATTTTACCCGACAGCCTGTCAGGTTACACCGTTTTAAGTGCACAGTAACTTGATTAAGTATTAAGATGATGGTTGGTGCATTTAAGCCGGTTTAATTTGAACGGTGCTGCTACAGGTACTTACCGCGAACTCGGGCTCGTATGGTTTATGTTGACACTAACCAGCAGGCAAACGAGGCGAGTCCTCGGGATGGCTATGCCCATCACCACGCGAAGGCACTAGCAGGCGCGGTGAGTTTATTCGTCATGTTTCCTTATACATAATTCATAAGATAATTCATGTGGCACTAAATGTCCCTTTACTATATCGTTCGCAGTTTCGTCTTTGCAACATTATGGAGGCGGACTACACGAGTTACCTGATGAGGGTACGTCACGGATCCGCTATGACCCAGACTGAGCAGGCAGATGCATGGTCGAGGACTCGAGACCATTTGCGTTTAGTACTGCACAACTTGGGGAGCCGTGTGCAGTATGAAGATAGTCACGGATCATCCCAGGCCTCGTCGTCGTTCCAGTGTCCAGCTTCCACGCACGAGACGACCTTTCAGCCAGATCTGCCACACTAGTACTTCAGTACTGGAGGTAACATATATACCTCTTTTCAATCAAATGAATTGATGCTATTCATTTACTAATATCACAAACAGGATATGGTCCATCTTCTGCATTCGGCCATACTAGCCATTTGGGCCAGCAAGGATCCCAGTTCGTTCCACAGCAGGGGATGGGAATGTTTGGAGGGCTACCACCAGTTGGGGGACCGTACTCAGGGATGGAACCACCGACACACACACCACCCAACACAGGTTAGTTTATATTTCATATTTTACTTTCTACATGTTATGACGAGTGACAGGAGTATACGCTAATATCCTAATTTCAATCGTAGGATTCTATCCAGATGCGGACATCGGACCTTCCTCCTCCTTACGACCTGGTACAAAACAATCTCTCAATACACTCACTATATTTTTAACAAAACATATATTGGTTTACTTTTATATGTTACGCAGGGTTCGTCTCGGACACGTTCGTTCCAGATAACGCTGGCGTGACCTTAGAGGAACTCAACAACTTGACTTCAGAATCACCTAGCGAGCTAGGTGATCCCGATATCTTGGGGCCTTCACAGCTAGGATCAGCACCACTTGGGTACTCCCAGCACCAGACACCACAGCCCTCTTTGCGTTCGGAGCGACACGTGAGGTCTCCGGATCGTCACACCTACTCTCAGGACTATGTCCATGCCCAGCAGAGGCCGAAGAGGGTCCGACAGCGTAGGGGTGGTTAGATGTGTCCGATATTTGTATTTCTGATGTTTATTTGTACCGAGATTGCACCTATGTTGACTTCTTATTGTTATCAATTACTTTTCATGCTTACGCATCTATTCTCTCTTGTATTTTCTATTATGTACGAATTACCGACATTGAATGCCCGAATTTACAGTTAGTTATACGAACAAATAGTATAACATTAACAATACTAAATGCAAATACATCTTAGATAATCTTCTATGGACAATACAGAGAATCTTCTAGCGACAATCTAGACAATATGCTATAGATCATGGCATGAAATCATCTAGATCGTCATCCCAGTCGACAGATGCTGGTGCAGCAGGTTGTGTAATATGCCTTGAAGAACCTCGCGACTTTCCCTTCCTCTCTTTTTGGGTTCTACGTTCATGTACATAGGGGGGTACATCAAATGTTGGCGGCCATGGTTTGGGGGGTATGAAATCATCTAGGTCGTCATCCCAGTTAACAGAAGTAGGTGCTGGAGGTTGTGGTGAATGACTCGACGAACCTTCGGTTCTCTGTTCATGCGGACGCCAATTAAGTACTATAACCCGAAGATCTTCTCGACCTCCTTCGTCTAGTTTGCGGCATAACTCCACCGAAGATACATACCAATTTACGGAAATTTGGTATTAATTTGTTAATCACTTCCGTATCGTCGGGGTAATCCTTGCATATAATTACACAACAATTTGAGAGTTTGCTATATATATTTTCCAAATTACTATAAAGATTAGACATGAATGAGAGTTACCTTGATGTGCATATCATATACCTCGGACTGCATCCATATCTTCGAATCACTTTGTATGAACCCGATAACATTAGGATGATTCGCAAGTTCACATACCCTCATGTATATCTTACTGCGTTCTAGCAGGTGTTCATTCACATCTTGCATTGTTATACCTCGAAACAATGTCAAATCTTTAAAATCTAGTACTTTGGACACTACTAAATCTATCGTACTATCCGCTAATGGATCAAACTTCTTCTTCAGTACAAGATGTGTCATAATTTCAAGTATTATACTAGATTTTTCTTCGGTCCATAAAAATCCTCCAGAATTGAAGGCATCTATTGGCTTATGCTGCAATATCAATAAAGGAGTGAAATTCAGAATTTACAATTCTATATTTAACTACTCAAAAAAATATACTTACCTGCAGGGCTTCGCCGCTTCACTTCTCCTCACCCCTCTTTTTTTTCTGGATTTTTGGTGGATTTTTTGGGCTCAAATGAGGAGAGAAGGGGGCCTCACGGCTTATATAGAGGAGGGGGAGGCGGTCGCCCGGAGAGGGGGCCACCGGCCTCCCTGTCGCCCGCGGGGAGGGCGACCGGCCCCCCTCCTGTTGCTCGGGGGGCACAGTGCAACGTTTCTGCACAAGAACCTATCTATAATTTTTTTTACAGATAGATACTGTCGCCTATTACACGGGCAATAGAGGGACTGTCGCCCCCTACCCGGACGACAGACCTCATATTTGAAATTTTACAAAAACAACATATATTTTTGATTTTTTTTATTTTTTAATATAGAAATGAAAAAAACGCGTTGGAAGAAATTTTGAATACTGGGCCTCAAAAAAGAAAGGCAGCGAGCAGCCCACGCAACCTGTGGACCCGGGTATCACGTTCGCTCTCCTCTCCAAACGACGACGGTGTGGCGGCGTGAGTCGCGCGACGCAGTCCGCTCTGCCCCCGACGGTGCGGCGGCGCTGGATCGACTGCAGCGGCGGCGGCACTCCGACTCGAGGGGGCCACGGATCTCTCCCCTCCGCCATCCATCCTCCCCGCCCGCTTTCTCGCCGGTAATCATCTATCCTCTTGGTTCCCCTCTGCTGCCCATCATCTAGGGTTGTTGGATTTCTTACCGACCGCCCATTAGTGGTTTAGATATCCTGATTAGCGAGTCTGCGATTCCTTTGCTGCTTAGTATCCGCTGCTCCGATCTGGGATTTCGGATTGTTTTTCGTATTATTTGTGGCTCAAAGAGAGGACGTGCGTCGAGCAGATATTGGATAGGGCTCAACACTTTGAACCGCTGCCGGATCGATTAGTGCATCGTGATCTCCTTTCAATCTGATGAGCTGTTTACATGAGTTAGTGGCCTTGGGAATCGGGTGCTCCTATCTTGCTTTTGCAAACTGGATGCACTGAACATGCAGGATAATGTTTCAGATAGTTCCTTTCTCCAGCTTGGTTGCCTTTTGCAGCAGCATAACTACTGTGCTAATGTTAACTTTTGACAATTGTTCAGACTTGCTGTTGGGTTCGGTTCAGTTTGTTATCGTGTTGGTCGGTTTGATGGATCGAAATCTGAATAGTATGGATAGTGCTAGCAATCTTGGCATTAGTTCAAGAAAAGCCAGGAAGATATCTGGCCATTACTTGATTACTGAACAATGAATTTTCATTTATTGTTTGAGGTAACATATTACCAAACTCATTTATGAAATTTATTATGCCAAAGCGTTTCAGGTTTTCGCTTTGAGAGTTTTTTGTTTTGTCAGCTATATGTATATTTAGAAAAAAAAAACATGCAACTTCCTGCTAGTGCAACCATCCGTACACTCTGAATTCTTAATTTTCCATCAATTCCCAATTTGCACTCAGATTTAATTCTTTTCTTGTAACGCAGCCTTTAAACATCCCTGGAAGCTAATCAATGACGATGATTGATTATGGCTCAAATTTAATTCTTTTCTTGAAACATGACAAACAAGTTTAGGTAAATCACAGCATAGAATTTTATCAGGATTACAATATCACACTTACTTATGGACATGGCATGATGGTGTTTGTTTAGGATCCCAACATTTGAAATCCAACTCCGCCATGATGGGCGGTTTTCATTTAAATTCCATTTATCCATGGTATCACTGTGGCAGTAGATGAACACTGCTTGCCACATAATGAAGGTTTAGTCATGAAACCGTGCTGCCACTTAATCTCAATTCCCGGCTGCCTCAAGAGCAGCCTTGCTTGCTAATCGGCATCTATGCAAGTGCTGCCGAAAAGCATCCTGTCATCTTCCACCAAAGCCTTCTTTTGTTGGTACATCTGCAAGTTCGACAACCTCAGCAAGGACTGAAGATTTATCCATAGATTTCTTTTGTTGGCAAGAAAGCCTTAACTAATTGGATTGATTTCACTTTAACTTAATTTTGATTGGGGTTATCTACTGTGAACAACGAAGTCCAAATCACTCTTTTATACTCTTCTGTCTAATTAGTGCAAAAAACTGGTGTACGTTATTTGAAAGAATTTTCTTTTTGGTCATGGATTCATGTACTGTCAATCCTCCAATGAAATCCATCCATTTGATTTGGTCATCACCTGCATGCATTGTTATATTTTGATTTGAGTGGATTTCATCATACTGCTGAGATCATGGAGATCATGGAGGAGATCATGGATGAGGAGATCATGGATAGATGGAGAGAGTACTTCGACAAGTTGTTTAATGGGGAGAGTGATGGCCCTACCCTTGAGTTAGATGACTCTTTTGACGATATCAACAGACTTTTTGTGAGGAGAATTCAGGAGGTAGAGATCGGGGAGGCTTTGAAGAGGATGAAGGGAGGTAAAGCGATGGGCCCTGATGGTATCCCATTGAGGTGTGGAGATGCCTAGGAGATAGAGCAATAGTATGGTTAACTAAACTTTTTAATCTCATTTTTCGGTCAAACAAGATGCCGGAAGAATGGAGGAGAAATATATTAGTACCTATCTTCAAAAACAAGGGCGATGTTCAAAGTTTTACTAACTACCGTGGGATTAAGCTGATGAGCCATACGATGAAGCTTTGGGAGAGGGTTATCGAGTATCGCCTAAGAAGAGTGACAAGTGTGACCCAAAACCAATTTGGGTTCATACCTGGAAGGTCAACCATGGAGGCGATTTTCTTAATGCGACAAATGATGGAGAGATATAGGGAGCAGAAGAAGGACTTGCACATGGTCTTCATTGACCTTGAGAAGGCATATGACAAAGTACCGATAAATGTCATGTGGTGGGCCTTGGAGAAGCACAAAGTCCCAACTAAGTACATTACCCTCATTAAGGATATGTACAAGGATGCGATGATGTTTGTCCAGACATGTGATGGCAACACCACTGACTTTCCTATTAACATAGGCCTACACCAGGGGTCAACATTGAGCCCTTATTTATTTGCTTTAGTGATGGATGAGGTAACAAGGGATATACAAGGTGAGATCCCTTGGTGTATGCTTTTTGCTGATGATGTGGTGCTAGTTGACGAGAGTAGGGCAGGTGTTAATAGAAAGTTAGAGCTGTGGAGACGCACGTTAGAGTCGAAAGGGTTCAGACTTAGTAGGACCAAGACCGAGTACATGATGTGCGATTTCAGCGCGACTAGCCATGAGGGGGGAGATGTTAGTCTAGATGGGCAAGTGGTGGTCCAGAAGGATACTTTTCGGTATTTAGGATCGGTGCTACAAAAAGATGGCGACATTGATGAAGATGTTAGGCATAGAATTTCAGCTTGCTGGTTGAAATGGCGGCAAGCTTCTGGCATCCTTTGTGACAAGAGGGTGCCACAAAAGCTAAAAGACAAATTCTATAGGACAGTAATTCGTCCGATGATGTTATACGGTGCTGAATGTTGGCCTACAAATAGGCGACATGTCCAGCAACTAAGTGTAGCAGAGATGCGGATGTTGCGGTGGTTTTGCGGGCACACAAAGAGGGATAGAGTCCGGAGCGAAGTTATTCGGGATAGGGTCGGGGTGGTACCAATTGAGGAGAAACTTACCCAGCATCGGCTGAGATGGTTTGGACATGTCCAACGAAGGCCTCCTGAGGTGCCGGTGCGTAATGGGGTTCTTGAGCGTGTCGATAATGTAAAGAGGGGTAGAGGTAGACCTAAACTGACGTGGGATGAGTCGGTTAAGAGAGACCTTAAGGATTGGAATATCTCTAAAGAGATAGCTTTGAATAGGAGCGTTTGGAGACTAGCTATCAATGTGCCTGAACCTTGAATTTCTTTCTTTCGGGTTTCATCTCTAGCCTACCCCAACTTGCTTGGGAAAAAAGGCTATGTTGTTGTTGTCGTCATCATACTGCTGAGCCCTGTCATTCAAAGTGTTCATGGTTTTATTAAATGCCTTATGTTCTAAGAGTTAACATGGCATTGTCTTTCTACAGTTATAACACATTATTGGATGACAGTTCAACCCATGATCTTGATTGCATATCTAAAGTCAGAATGATCTTGACTGTCTGTCTAAAATTATGAGCTACCATGTCGCCAACTGTTGCAAAGACAACCTTTTGTCTATCCTTGACTGTAGATCAAAGTGTTCTTCCTTTTGATTGTGAGATGCTGTATGTAGGAAAAGGTTGGACTATTGTACTTTGTGTCCTGAATCTAGCTTATTTGAGCAATAAGCACTTCTTGTCTGTTTATGTGGTCCATGTTTCCTAAGATTTCTTCAAACCTTCAGTTGTAAAAGTTGCTTGTAATAATGAAATATATTTTTGCCTAGCATCTCTATAGTTTGCGTACCTTTTGGTTGGAGAGCAAAATTTTGTGTCCTTGCCAGATGGACGTTGTTAGTGCACTTCTTGTCTGTTTATTTAGGCCATCTTTTCTAAGATTTTTTCAAAGTTTCAGTTGTAAGGGTTGCTTTTGATAATGAGCTGTATTTTTTCCTAGCAGCTGTAGTTTGCATACCTTTTGTTTGACAGTAAAAATTTGGTGCCCTTGCAAAATGAGTTTACAGCTGTGGCACCTTCTGCAACAAATAGGTTGTTCATGCTGTATGATCACAACCACTAACAGCTGTGTTTTGCTTTCTGATAATCATTTATATTTTGTTAATCAAGTTTTGGGATATAACAGTTTTGTTCTTGTTTCCAGGTTTCGTCTCAATGGGGTTATTCAGGGGCAGCTTTACTCTCTTGGTGGGAATGGGATGCGGTATCTATATAGCGCAGAACTACAACGTTCCAAACGTCAAGAAGCTGTTCAACACCTATGTTTTCCTGGCAAAGCACATCGAGGAAACCTACCGGAAGCCAAAGAAAGACGATGATTGATCCTTTTATATTGGTCTTCCCTGCTATGCCTGGGGAAAGTGATGTACAGCTAACGTGATAGGGAACATTTTTGAACTGGCGAGGGCAATTTTGGTGATCGACAGGTTATGAACTATGGTGGATTATCTTGGTTAGTTGGGAATTCAGTTCCTGTAAAAAATTTTGGTCTGTTTAGACCATGATGAATATGTAGACGAGCACTCCCCTTTGGTCATGTTCCTGTGCCTGGGAAATGGCACTGAACTTTGCAGTTGAAGTGGGGCGGTGGATAATCTCGCGTCATAACATGGAATACACTGTTATGTTTAGATTTGCTATTTTGCTTTGTTTTCTTAAATTGCAGTTTTCCTGGATCTGTCACTAATCACTATGGATGGTAAAAATTTTATTTGGCACTGAAATAGTGGGACTGTACGTTTGCTCCTAAAATGACTCATTTGCCCGCCCACCAGCTAGAGTGAGAAAAATCGGCCCAACTCAGAAAAACCGAGCAGAAATTCATGAGACTTCTGTCGTACCATCGCAGACGCAGAACAAGTTAGTGCACTAAGTGTTCTGTGATGCCTAAATCTGAGCAGTTGACAGTTTGGGACTGGTGTATACAAGGATCTGTAGTGTTTGCATTTAGGAAATAAACCAAAAGAATATTTTTGAATCTTTTGTGACAATTCATCTTAAGTAAGTGTTTGCAGTCTGTAGTTGCATAACCAAATTAAATTAGGGAGTAATATACTTCCTTCGTTTGTAGGTCGTTTTGGGTTTTTGCTATATATCTAAATTTGCTAAAATCATCTACAATTTAGAAAACTGAACGAATATACGCGAGTAGGCCAATCACAACCCAAGAAACCACTAGTAGTTTCTATACTTGCCATGTCATATAGACACTACTCATAGAAACTATACCTTCAATGGATAGTTTCTTCAAAATAAATTGCTATCCAATCATATCTCCTCTCTCTCTCCTATTCCTCTTCAATCCTCTTTTTTGTCTTGATTTTCGTGTAGACATGGTTTTTTGGGATTCAGATTGGGTGACATTGCTACCCAATGTCACAATATAACATTGGGAACATCCCACCCCTCCAAAACGGATCCAACAACTCCCTGTGTTGGGCCCGCATGCAGGAAAACAAAACTCCAATAAAGGGGGAGACGGAGCGGGCGACGCTCTGGCTTAGAGCCCGTTTGGGAGGGCTTCTTGCGGAGGGCTTTTGTGCGAAGCCGGAGCCGGAGCTAAAGTTGGCCAAATGGGCCGGGCCCAACGGGCCGGCACGGGCCCGGTCCGGTAAAGCACGGCACTGACCCGGCCCGGCCTGTCACCCCGCGGGCCCGTGCCGTGCCCGTGCCAGAGGCCGGGCCGTGCCTGGGCCGCGATCTCGGCCCGCGGCACTAGCACGGGCCCGGCCCGGCTAAGGGCCCAGCACGGGGAGGCACGGCCTCGGCCCATTTGGCACGATGGCGGCCCGTCCGGCCCGGCGCCCCGTGCCCCCCTCGACCGTTGGATCTGCCCGTTGGGGGGCGATTTGACCGTTGGGGGGGAGGGCTATATAAGGCCCGGCGCCGGCCGTCCCCCCACCCCACCCTAACCCTAATCATTTCTCTCCCTCCGCTAGCCGCCGCTCGTCTCGCACTCTCGCCTCTCAGTCTCTCACCCTCTCGCCTCTCATCCTCTCCTCGATCTTCCTCTCCTCTCCTCTTCCCGAGCTCCGGTGAGTAGCTCGGAGCCCCAGGGGGCGAAGGCCGGGGTGCGGGGCCGACACTAGTAGACGGCACGGCCATTTAGACCCATCATCTCGATCTCGCACAGACGATGTAGCATCCTCTTCTCGTTGTCATCCTCCTCGCCGTCGCCGCCGCCAGACTCTGGTGCTCCGGATCTCGCGTAAGTACCTCTATCCTTTCATCTTGCTCTAGCACAGACGCTCTCGGCCTCTCGATCTCTCACTCTCCTCGCCTTTTTCTGTAGATGTAGACGAGATCCGTCGAGGAACCGGGGCCGGGGGGCTAGATCCGTGCTTCATCGACCTCGCCGGTGTACCTGGTGCTCCGGCTACAAAGGTGAGTCTCTTACCCTAACCCTAGATGACTAGATCTATGTTCTTTCCCTAACCCAGGTCTTGATCTGTGCAGCTGTTGAGGAACCAGGTAACTGGCGAGTGACGATGGCCGGATCTGACGACGAGACGGTGGAGCTCGGTGTTACCGAGAACGAGGAGCGGCGATTGTACGGGATGGTCGGAGATGATGACGAGGATGACTTGCGCGAGGACCGTGATGCCTTGTTCGGCCCTGGTGCTGATGATCCCATCAACGTCGACGATGATGGCCCTACTGTACCTGCCTGCGGCGGTGCACCTCCCCCAGACGGTAACAGCGCCAAGCGCTCACGTCCCTCTACCTCTCCTGTTTGGGATGATTTCGAGAAGCTGTTCAAAACCACAGCTGATGGTAAGACCGTCAGGTATGGAGCTAGGTGCCTACATTGCTCTAAGATCTACTCTGGTTTTTCTAGTTGTGGCACTGGTCATCTTTCACGCCACATTGCCTTTTGTGTTAAGAGGCGTGAAAAAACTCGCATGTCTCAGTCTCAAATCTCTTTTAATCCTGATGGTAGTATGCGTACTTGGGACTACTGTCCTCTGGTTGCTCGTACTCAACTGGTTAGATTGATTGCTAGACTTGATGTTCCTATCTCTATGGGTGAATCTGAGGCTTTTGAAGAGTTTATTAAAACTGCTCACAATCCTAAATATACTAGAGTGTCTAGGCAAACCACCATTAGAGACATACAGAAGTACTTCACTGATTGCAAGGCTAAACTTGTTGAGACTTTTGGTACTTCTGTTAATTGTGTGTGTCTAACCTCTGACATTTGGTCTGGTAATGCCAAAGAAGATTACCTCAGTGTTGTTGCTCACTACATAAACTCTGACCGGCAATTAGAGAAGAGGGTTCTTGGTCTAGTTCTTATTGATGTGTCCCACAATGGACAAAATATTGCTGACCGTGTAGCATCTGTTCTTGCTGATTATGGTTTGACTGATAAAGTGTTTGCTGTTACTTTAGACAATGCATCATCTAATGCTTCAGCCATGCTAAAATTGAAACCTATCCTGTCTCACTACCTTGGTTTTGATGTTACTGATGAACCAGAATATGCATCATGTAATGACATTGCATCATCTTCTGTTAATTCTATATTCTTGCATCAGCGTTGTGCATGTCATATTCTCAATCTGATTGTCAAGGAGGCCTTAACTACTCTCAAGCCTTTGATAGAAACATTTAGAACTGCAATATCATTCTTAAATTCATCTAATCAAAGAATTGCTGCATATAAAAGTTACTGCATTGCAACTGGTGTTAGGCCTAGAAAGTTTCAGCTGGACATGGAGGTTAGGTGGAATTCTACCTACCTAATGCTTAAACATTTGTTTCCTCATAAGTCCCCTTTCACTACTTTCATCCAAGCTCAGTATCCTAGGTCTGAAGGTGAGTCATTTCTGTTAACTGATGAGCATTGGATGATTGCACAAAAAGTTTTATCATTTCTTGAGCTGTTTTATGATTCAACAGTTACATTGTCTGGTGTGTACTATCCTACATCTCCACTTATGATTCATTATCTTGTTAAGATTGCTTTGCATCTAAAAAATTATGCTAATGATATACACATCAGATCTGTGGTGCAATCTATGATAGACAAATATAATAAGTACTGGAGGGACATACCTTTGTTGTACTCTTTTGCATTCATCTTGGACCCCAGAGCTAAAATGAAAGGTTTTACTAGGGTGCTTAGAAGGTTAGGTGGTCTCACCAGTACTGATTATTCTACTTATTTGGTTGGCACTAGAGCTAGACTTACTGATGTGTACAATAAGTATGAAGAGAAATATGGTGCTGTTAGGTTGAGGAGGACTGACCCTCCTGTCCTGTCTGGTAAGTCAAGATCTGCTTGGGACGAAATATATGATGATGATGGTGCTGCTGGTTTGGTTTCTGGTAGCTTGCCTGGTACTCTTAACATGTCTAGAGATACATCTGCTACCTCTCTACTGCATGCGGTAAGGTCATCAGCTTCAGCTTCCAATGCTTCTGAACTTGTGTCCTACTTGGACTGTGACACTGTCAACCACCTAACTGATGACTTCAACATCTTGAACTGGTGGCATCAGCACAAACTTACATACCCAGTACTCTCAATCATGGCTAAAGATATCTTAACTGTTCCTATTTCTACCATATCTTCAGAATCCACTTTTAGTATGACTGGCAGGATCATCGAGGAGCGAAGAAGGAATCTGAAGCATGTAATGGTGGAGATGCTGACCTGCATCAAGGACCGGGAGGCTGCAGAAGCAAGGCTGCAACAGAATGTGGAAGACAAGGAGCTTGAACAAGCTTTTGAAGAACTTTATCTTGATTAGTGATCATTCATGTAATGGCCTGTAATATTTAGGACTTATGGATACTCTAGAACTTTAAGTATTGGACTGTGATGTAATGAACATTATTGGAGCTTGGCTGTACTCTTTTTCCCTCTCTAGAGTTTCTCACAAGGGTGAGTATTATCTAGAGAGGTTTTTAATGAGGCAGCCATTGCACAAGCTCCTGATAAAATTTATCTTTTGTTAGATCTTGTGCTGAGTTTTCTGAGTTAAATTATGTGCTTGTTTGAATCTACTACAAATTCTGAGTTGAATGAGTATTTTTGGCACTACCGTGCTAGTGCTGGCCCGGGCACTAACGTGCCCCTTGGCACGGCACGACCCGGCTAACTGATAGCCGTGTCGTGCTAGTGCCTGGCATGTGGCACGGCGGCACTAACAGGCACGGCACGGTTAATCAACCGTGCCACTTAGTGCCGTGCCGTTTAGTACCGTGCCAGGCCGTGCCCGTGCCGTGTAGTGCCGCGCCGGCCCGTTTGGCCAACTATAGCCGGAGCCACGGAGCCAGTTTTTATGGCTCCTCCATGCACGGCAAAAAAGGACTCCAGCTCCTCTATCATGGCAGCAGAAACCGCTCCACCGTCCCGGCCGTTTGGTGGAGCTCCAGCTCCGAGGCTGATGTGGCGCGAGCAGGAGCCGGAGCCGAAGCTCCACCAAACGCGGCCTAAGTCGCTCGCGTGCCCTTCCGTCGCCGCCAATCCCCGTTTTCACGCGCTCGCAGAGGATGCCGCCGCCGCATCGCCGGTGCTGCTGCGGGAGGGCCGTGCCTGGCCGCTGGGCAGCCGCTGCGCCTGGCCGCCGGGACACCGTCGTCGTCTCCGCTGCCGCCGCGGCGCCTGTCCGCGTGCATCATCTGGTGGAGGTGGCGCTGCGCGTGCGCGGCGCGCGCTGAGATGGCATCGGTTCATCAACATTCAGACATTCAGTTTAGCTACAGCAGATTGCTTTGTTCTTGGCATCGAACAGCAACAGGGGACTTGCTTTGTTCTTGGCATCGAACAGCAACAGGGGACTCCCCCCTTTACCTGTTCAATTTTGTATATGACCTGCCATCATAAAGTTTATTCCCATCCTGATCCACGACATGGAACACTGCAGAAAGGCCAGGCGCAGCGGCAGCATGGCACGGGTCCACGGCCGCCTCCAACTCGCGCTGGCGATGGGCCCGCTACCCTCCCGCGGCGGCGTCCCGGCGGCCCGACGCGCAGGCGACGCGGCGGCCTGTCGAGCAGGCACAGCGGCAGTCTTCTTCCCCGGTGACCGCGCGACGCGAGCGCGGGATTGGGGCGCCGTCAGCTTCCGTTTCCCCGCCTGTTAAGCCTGGTTAGGAAAATTTTGCCTGCACATGGGCCCAACACAGGGGAGTTGTTGGATCTGTTTTGAAGGGGTGAGATGTGCCCAATGTTACATTGTGACATTGAGTAGCAATGTCACCCAATCTGAATCCGGTTTCTTATATAAGACCTGGGTTTCTTCATATTTTATCTTCACTCCTCATTAATTTTGCTGTCACCTCAATTTTTTGCTTACATGATAACGTATTTAATGATATAAAAATCAGTTGAGTTGGAGGGTTGAGACTGCTCTTATACTCTCCGTATTGGTAAAGGAAGTCGTTTTGGACAAAATTTGGGTCAAACATTGGGAATATAAATCATCAATAATTTTTAAATTATTGAATTTACAAATTTGAAAATATATAAATAAATTTATCTTAAAAAATACTTTCATAAAAATTTATATATCAAAGTCCCGCACGTGGAGACGTGGAAGTGGAACCGCGCCATTCCCCATGTGGCCGTGACGCGGTCCGCTCAAAGTCCACCGTGGACCACTTCACCACCTCCTCTAGTCCGTTCCGTTCTCTCCCACCACGCCGCAACCGATCCCGCAGTTACCACCTCGCTCCGCCGCCGCTGCCGGGCCGCCCCGAGTCCCCGACCGCCTGAGGAAGTCAGGAAGCACCCCCCCCCTCCCCCGCCGACCCGGCTCGCGGCCCCGCCCGCCCGGATCTGACGGCTCGCTTCCGCACGCGGGGAGGTGCGGAGCCTTCGTCAGGGCTCCGGGATGGCGGCGCCGCCGGCGAGGGCCAGGGCCGACTACGACTACCTCATCAAGCTGCTCCTCATCGGCGACAGCGGTCAGTGGCTTTCAAAAGCTCCCAACCACTCAAACCTCTCGATTTGACTCGAGCGAGATCTGAACGCGAAATTCAAATCCGGTTCGCCTAGATTACACTGCATGCCTGCATATGATATGATCACATAGCCATAGATCATGAGCTCCTCTCTCAGTTATAAAGTATGTTATTGTGTATAACTACTGCTATTACCTAGCGATGGCTATGTTGTTAATTTGTCCAAAACATCTAGGAAAAGATTTGCAGGTTTTGGTAATTCTAGTCCAAATTAATTATTGGAGAAATGCATATTCACTCTTTTATTTTGCCAGTTATACTGTAGTTGTTATTAGTACAGTTCTACAGTATTTATGAGCTCCCATTTCTAACAATTAATGTTTCACTAACCTTGCTCAGTGAAGCAAAACATATGATTAGTTGATTACTAGGTGTATATTCCATCTGTTGCTCTGAAGTTTTTTGTGGCATGCATTGTTTCCGAAAGGAGTGAAACTGTGAGGTACTAGTTGCTCTGAAATTTTTTGTGGCATGCATTGTTTCCTTAAGGAGTGAAACTGTGAAGTACTTTCACATAGCATTCACTTAGGAGAAGAAGAAAAGTCTTTCTATTAGTTGCGTAACCTTCAAAAACTTGGCTGGTAATGTATTTATTACCTGTCCAACATTATGGATGGGATTTTTTTTTCAGAGTTCTTATGATATGTAAAGTTTACTGTTCAACTTTGTTATTGTTGTTAGCAAGTATGGTTAGGCAGCAAAAACTATTTTCCTGAGGAAGCTCTAGAGCGACATATTCACATTACAGTGGTCCAAGCGGCAAGCTGTATTGTGGTACAGGTAGCATTTCATGGTGAAAAGAGTGACCTGATGTTGGTTACATATCTCACAATGAATGCTGCTGAATCAGATGTGGGTTTACACACTAAACAAGACCCGTCTTAGTATGACATGTCAAATGCGTTCTCATTTCTTGCATACAAAGAGTACCCAGATTTTGGATACCTGTTGCCTTCCCTACTTTCTAATAATTTTGTTCCCTTTTCCTTGCAATATCTATGCGTATATATTGTTTATAGCTATAATTTCTGCAGTTTTTTGTTAATTGTTATGGCCTTCTGGCATAGATATGTAATGGTATTATTGCTTGTTCCTGGATTCACATGCACTACTCTGTTTGTCCTAAAATTATTGGCTCCTAATCTTTAGTACAAATGACCTAACTAACTTAAAGTAAACCGTGTAGGTGTTGGGAAAAGTTGTCTCCTTTTACGGTTCTCAGATGGCTCCTTCACCACTAGCTTTATCACCACCATTGGGTAAGCGCTGTTAAAGTGTAAAAAGAGTTGTTTTCGAGTGGATCATCATTTTTGTACGAATGCCGTTATTTGGATGGTTCTAAAATACTTTCTGTTTTATTCTTCAAAAAGGATCGACTTCAAAATAAGAACAATTGAGCTTGATGGTAAACGCATAAAGTTGCAGATCTGGGATACTGCTGGCCAAGAACGTTTTCGAACTATTACAACTGGTACACAATATGCCTCCTTTGCTGTGGAGTGGAACTAAGTAGGTTTTTGAACTATTTATGGTGAAACTATTCTGAAATTGTAAACTTTTGACTATGCAGCCTACTACAGGGGTGCAATGGGCATTTTGCTCGTCTATGATGTCACCGACGAGTCGTCGTTCAATAGTAAGTATTCTTCAACTTTACTCAACACTTCAATATAGTTGGTTTCCTCATCTGACCATTGTGTTATTATTGACAGATATAAGAAACTGGATTAGGAACATTGAGCAACATGCTTCTGACAATGTGAATAAAATTTTGATTGGCAACAAAGCCGACATGGATGAAAGCAAACGGGTATTTTCTGTTCATCTTTATTGTCTCTCACATTTCCTGTCCATCTTATTCTGCATTCCTACTTGAGATTTTCTGTAGTTTAATGTCCAGTTTAAGATGAAAAATGGACCTTTTTTTGTGATTGTAATGAATGGAACTTCATGTGATAAAGTAGTGCACCTCTAATGGTCATCGATGAGTTTATTCATGGCCTTCCCCTTTTAAATGACCCTATTGTTTGAATACAGGCTGTACCAACTTCTAAAGGGCAGGCTCTTGCTGACGAGTATGGCATCAAGTTCTTTGAAACGGTTAGTTGTTTTTTGACATTTCTGCTGCTATCCCTACACCTATTCTAACTTGAAGGAAAGAGCTTGATGTGTGCCTTGTGATTGTTGTTTCTGCAGAGTGCAAAGACCAACTTGAATGTGGAGCAGGTTTTCTTTTCAATAGCAAGAGATATCAAGCAAAGGCTAGCGGAAACCGACTCAAAGCCAGAGGTGCAACTTCAATCTTATTCTTCATTTTAAACTAACGATTCACTGCTTCGTCAAACCTTAACGATTAAGTCATTCTGCGGTTTTAGGAGCGTACGATCAGTATTAACAGACCTGAGGACGCTTCGGCGCCACAGAAGTCAGCATGCTGCGGGTCCTGACTCCTGACTCCTGATTGGGTTATGTTGTCACACGGAAGATAAGATAGTGGTGATACCATGCTTGTAATTTACCCTTTTACCCTTTTCTCTGGCTGGCTGTCATCATGTGCCTTGTCCGCAATCGCCTGGGTTCAGATTTCTGTGTTTCATTGTGAACAATTTTAGCTACAATACTGGTAGAAATGCAATTGGTCTCGAGTCAATGTTCTGGTGTGTGCAAAACTGCAAATCTATTGTGAGACCATTTCATTTCTAATCAATATATACACATAATTTTGTCCTGGTGATTATCAAAACGCTTGCTGTATTGTTACAATTAGTTTGACACGCTGATGTTAATTCTCAACAAATGCTAAGGGAAAAGGTATGACTCACTCTAGAAAAAGATATATTTGCAGGAAACATTCTATATATACATGAAATGCTGATGAGTTCATCTCATCATGGGTGGTCAAGAGTGAGTCTTGCCCAAAACATTTTCTCCTTTCACTGGGAGGTCAAGTTTAGAAAGAAAATGCTGGCTTTTCTTTGAGCACATCTCTGCCGCAACTCTTTTGCATATATGCATCGAAGTCAAGAACCATCCATTCTGCAAGCGTCCTGAATACCTTCTCCTCCACCCATCCCCTGCAGGATGCATGCACACCACCCCATTACTTAATAATAAAGGGCAGCAGGGTCGTCCTCTCCTCCCCTTCCATTATTACACAAGCAAAGAATAAGCACCAATTACACAAGCAAAAAATAAGCACCAAGCATGGCCGGAGCCAAGCTCAACGTGACCGTCCTGGGCATGTCCCTGGTAGTCGCCCTCCTCCTCCCGAGCGGCGCCGCCGCCATGGAGGGGACGATAGACTACCACGCGATGGACGCCGACGAGGAGCCCGGCAAGAACCGGGTGCTCTTCCGCCCCGGCGACGTCGCCAACAAGTACAGGCGCGGCTGCGAGTCCACTGCAGAATGCAGGGGCAAGTGATGGTCAGATAGACCGAGGGGGTGGAAGGGAAGATGCAGCCCCACCGTCGACCTCACACGCTGCTTTTGCATATTCTCGTTTGTGCTTATTACATTGGGGTTCCAAAAAACTTTTAAGGAAAAGTTTGGTCTTTCATTGCACGAACATGTGGTGAGATCATGAGCATTGACCGTTGTGGATCGCGCTTGGTTTTAGCACGCACATTGACATTTTGCTGTGTAAGTGCAAGCACGTTAATTTTCCTTACGAAATCCAAATTTCATATGGAAAACAAAATGGCTATGCAGGCCATCCACTTGTACATTATCAAGAAAATAGCCATATAGAACTTCACCACGGCTTCCATTTCCCTGTCTATTTGCTCTCTATAAGATGCCAAGTCTATCTTTCTGGCCCAACTACAATTCTATTTTTTCTTGCCCAGAGTCCAACTTCTAAGAAAAGTTGACTCAGGTTTTGCATAAAATCCTACAGGCAAAATTCTTTCTTCGTATTGTTTGGGAGTTAGCTAACTCAGGATTTGTTTTCAATTTAAGTTGGAGTCAATGATTATATTTCTAATTTTTACCTACTAAAGTGAAAATACAAAAAAACTTCAACACAAGAGGTGTAAAATATAAAAAAAACATAGAAAAAGTAAAAGAACAAAAAACCAATATAGAGAATGGTAATAAGCAAATCTAATAAACTGCTAAGGAGAAAAAAGAAAGACACATGGTGAGGTGCAATATTATTTATGCTGGCATACCAAAAAATATTATATTTCATAAACTTTTATGCCCCTTGCAAGTGGTTATAAGCAATCTAATAAATTGTTTTTCCAAAAAAAGAAATCAAACAATTCATCTTATACCCATCATTCAAAATTACTCGAACAATCTCCCATACTATCTTGAGCGGCTAACTGTAATTATTATAAACGCAAAGGATAGAATACTTGGCAGAAAATCGCTCCTTTCGTATTACACCTTATTTCATGAAATGAACTAACCTTGCTTAAATCAAATAACAAGTGTCTTTTTTAAAATTTAGATTTTAGTAGGGTTTGTGGTTTTGAAGTGGCACGTGAACATCAGCAAAACCCGTTCACTCCGAATAGCGAGGAAAGAAAGGGAGCTCGTGCCCGTGTGCCACACCCGCACCCGCCCTCGCCCGCAGTTCACATCAGCCGCCGCCACCGCCGCCGCCGCAGCAGCAGCACAGCGACGTCGCCGCCGTCCCCCCGCCGCCGCGCCGGTTCCCTTCCAGCCGCCGGGGACCATGTCGAGCGGCCTGGACATGTCCCTGGACGACCTCATCAAGCAGTCCAAATCCCGGCCCAAGTCCAACCCTGCCTCCTCGTCGGGGCCCGCGCGCCGCGCGGCGCCGCCCGCCCGCGCGGCGCCCTACCCGCCGGCCGCCCCCAAGGTACGCCGCGCTTCGCCCCGCGCCCTCCTTGCTCCCCCGGGTTCACCTCCGCCTGAAAACCCTAACGGCGCCTGCGCCGGCGCCGGCCCGTGCCCGCCCAGGCCCACCGCGCCGCCGCCGACTCGCCCTACGGGGTCTACTCCGAGCACATCGCCGCCATGGCCGCGGTCGCGCTGCCGCAGCCGGCCACCGCGAGGTCGCTCGAGACGGGGACGAAGCTGCACATCTCCAACCTTGACGCCGGCGTCACCGTCGAGGATGTCCAGGTGCTACCCGTTCTCCTGTTGCTTGGCAGTTCACTAAACAAGTCGGTAGTTGGTTCGGTCTTACTGTGCTATTTCTGAAGAACATAGTCTCCCTGTTTGTGTTACTAAGTGAGCTCAGAGATGCTGTACTTTCATGTGAATGCAATCTAGCCGTACTAAGTCCTGTCACTAAATTCTGTTTGATTGTTGTAGTCTTAGCTGTTTGTTGTAATGCTTTTGTTTTGAACCTTTGGTGACATTCAGTGAGTGGAGGAATGACATTGCACTAATTTCCTTCCTGTGGTTTGGACTATGCTAGATGCCCTTAAGCTCTTTCAACTGGGTTGGCTTATCGCATATAAATTGTGCTTGACTTTGGGTTGGGGAATGGCTGAATGGGTGGAAGGAGATGAATGAAAACATGCTTGGGAGTAGAAGGAATCTGAAATGAATTCTTTCATTTCCTTTCCTATTGTATTCTGGTACATAAAGCTCTTGTTCTCTTGGTTGGGTGGTTGTATGGCTCACGCCTATATGTATATTTAACATTCTAAATACTTGCATAAATCACATGTACATACACATACTTTAGAATGTCATACTTACCTAATTTCTGCAAATTCATTTTTAGCCTTGTCTAAATCTTGGCTTTTTCTGAGCATATAATTGTGATCGATGTGATTGCAGCTGATCAATTATGTTGTTCTGTTTCATCAGGAACTCTTCTCGGAGGTCGGTGAGCTCAAACGTTATTCAATGAACTATGACAAAGATGGGACATCCAAGGTTTATTGTTGACTGTACTATCTCTTTCACTATTTTCTTGTTGTGGACTTCTTTGAAACCTTCATTTTCTTAGGGAACTGCGGAAGTTGTCTTTGCAAGGAAGGTGGATGCTTTGGATGCCATCAAGAGATACAATGGTGTTCTACTTGATGGGAAGCCAATGAACATAGAGCTCATTGGAAACAATGCCGAACCACCTCCCATGCCACCACTAATACACAACCGTCCTTTGCAGAACTATAATGATATCCATAGCAGGTTAGTCAGACCAAATTCCTTTTGTTATCTGTCATTTTCAGTCCGTATTAATTACGCTTTTTTTATGGTTAGCATTGGGGGTGCAAAAACTTGTATGAGTAAACTTTTTTGATAAGATCACTTGATACTCCCTCCGTCCCAAATTATTAGTCGTTTTAGCTTCTATAGGTACATACTTTTTGCTATGCATCTAGATATACGTTATGTCTAGGTGCATAGCAAAACTTATGAATGTTGAAAACCCAAAACGACTAATGATTTGGGACTAAGAAAGTAGTACTAAAGGCATGCTGCATCAAAACCAATTTGGATTTTGGTCAAATGAGGGAGTGGGTGAATCTGCAAAGAAATAGATGTTTCAGTCCCATAAAAAAACTTGACCGGTGGGGAAAAGACCGCCCCCACAGCATTACACTAAGAAGAAACCTCCGCCAAGCCAGCTGAGAAAACCCCTTAACCCCGGCTTCACCCTATAGGGCCGCACCGTAACCTGGGCCAACCACGACACACTATGTTTGCGATCACTGCAAGTACCCCCTGGTAGGAGGGACCAGATCAACCACAGGTGTCACAGGCTGGTGCCCTGCCACTTTCTTGGGTTGCCAGCGAGTTTTTTTTTTGTTTTTTGTTTTTGCCGCCACCAGGATTTGAACCCTGGTTTGTGTCTTCCTCAACTGTGAAGCTTACCACTACACTACAGGAATGTTGGCTGTGTCAGTCCCACGCATTCAATGATGTTTGGAAATGTGCAAAAGTATTTGCTTCAGATCAATTTAACAAGGTTATCATTTAGTTTTGCTGACATCATGTCCTCCTACTCTCAGTTCTACAACTGTATTATTTATCCTACTGCAACTCTAAGATAGTAAGAAGATATCATTTGCAAGCACTATAGCAGTTGGCTAGAAATGTTAGTGTTATGGTTGCTATTGTTTCTTGTAATACATGTCATGTTTTAGTTTGTCATGTTCAGACTTCAAACAATCAACCCATATTTAGAAAAAATGCTTTAGTTTTTTTTATGTGGCTATTCCGGCCTGTAATATAGCTTGTGCTTTTGTTCACCATGTTCAGATAATCAACTCTTTTTAGAATTTCTTGCTGAGTTAAAGTCACTGTTTATGAACATGACTCTTATTATTCATCTCATTAAACAAATGCAAGATTTAACTAAATACCTTCATAGAACTGCCCATTTTTGTTTATAATTACCCGCTAGTGCATTTCTAAGCTTGCTTTGTTAGGATTGTACTATAAGAAGCAACAGTGCCTTTTCATTTTATCATGGCTCATGCTAGAATTGAGGGGCTGGGTTATCTGGTCAGGAATTATATACAACTAGTCATTTTCTAGTGTTGATCCACCTATAAATTATTTGTATGTGCACTGTGATGGAACAAGATTATTTAGGTGTGCAACTGCGTTCAGACCACCCAACAATTTGCACATGCATCTTCTGTGAATTTTGCTTGAGGCCTGTATGATTGATTTAAAAAATGTTTTCTTACATTTGGAAATGCTGTTAACATTCATCACTATTCACTATGCAAGGCTGGAAGTGAAAACTAGAAATGGCAATGACAGTTTTTCTCCATGTCCTCCCATCGGATATACAGCAAGCCCAGTACCAGTGTTGCCCCATCCCTCCACTGAAGAACATATGTTTAGTGTAGAATTGTAGTACCACGGTATCATAAGACAGGTTCCTGCAGTAGCAATAATTGTTTCCTTCGTTTTTGTATTCACCACAACTGGAACCATAGCGCCATCTCAAGCCAAATGAAAAACATATGTTTAGTGATGGCATGGACCTTGATAGCTTGGGTGCTACATATATTTGGTCACACAAGTATATGCACAATGACAGTGCAGCACATCCATCTGGTTTGGTCGTCTCCATCCCTGCTGTCTGTTGCAATTTTGATACTAACCCACATTGGGTCCCATCCATCTGTGATACAGTATATATTTGCATGCATCACTGGTGTTATTCCGACCATGTAGTCATAACATTCTGGTTATTCTGTTTGCAGCGTGCCTCAAAACCAAAGAGGTGTTCTGCAAAGAGCACCTCAAAGCAATGGTCGTGGTGGAGGCAGTAGTCAGAACAGTGGCGGTCGCGGACAGGGGAAAGGCCGAGGGCAGGACCAGAACCGCACGCCCCTATCTGCAGCAGATCTTGATGCTGAACTGGACAATTACCATGCATCGGCAGTGAAAGAGAAATGATGCTCTGGCGTCCTGCTTATTGTACTGGTGGGAAGGTGATGAGGTTGCGGCTTTGTTTTAGAAGTTTGAGGTTGTTACTATTCTAGCTATAGTGTTTTGTACTACATATTTTTTCACATAGTTATAGAACCATTCTGATATCTTGTTTATGCACTACGATGGTGTGGACCATAATTGATCCAGTTAATGCTACATCCAGGATGCAAGTTATGCTAATTTGCAGCCCTGTAGGCACGGTTGAGAACAAATGCAAACCAACAGTTTCGTCTGTGCTACTCTGTCTATAACCCGGTGCTGGACCTGTTCTGCTTTACTTTAGCTAACCTTCTATTGCATTTTTCAAAAGTCAAGTTGATCTTGAATCCCTGTGTTCTGCGCTGTATCTAGTTTTGCAATTGTTTTAAGATATTTGTATTCTGTCCGCAACGATGTCGTACTAGGGGTCTGTTTGACAGACATAAGAGAAGCGGAGCTGTGCCAATCGGCAGTTTGTATGGAAGTGATATACTCTGCAATGGACTAAGATGATGGGTGCATGAAGTTTATCTTAGAGTCACCTTTTAACCATAAAATCACTTCATATAGAGAATCTTTTATGGTTGGATCTCAAGAAATAAAACCAATATTAGTGAAACATGTTTTCAGAGAAATTTTAGGAACATAAGCTTTTTAGTTAGTTTGTTGAGATGGTGTGTAGCGAAGACTATCGATTAGTTGTGCGGTGCAACAAATTATATGGTTTATTACTTTATTCCCGTGTTATTGGGTACCTCAAAAAAAAAATTCTTGTGGTAGTTGAGTAAAATCTGGTTCAGTAAATCTAAATCGCTGATCCAAACAAGCCCTAGGTGTACTTAACATACTTTGAAGTTAGGTTTCGTTAGTTGGAAAACCTAAACTAATTTATAAAAAAGTAACACAACTAATTCATAAAAGAGAAGAATAATTCGGTTACTTTTAAAAAGAGGAGAATAATTCTCAGTTCAGTGACCTAAAACACCGGGACAGCCTGCCTGGCAACAAACTGCAATATAAACAACAAACTATACAAAACGGAGCAAATCCTATTTCGCTGGCTAAAGTCATTCCTAAAAATTAAACAAGAATGAATCAACTGAAATTTGATCAAATTGAGGAAAACCAACTTTCTAATCCCTGCCCTTCATTTTGTCACTCAGGAAGTGACAAATCAAAATAATTGTTGCAATTCGAGTACATGATGACTCCGAAATGGACGAAATGAGACTAAGAACTTGTTCTAATAGCACCACACTCTAACGAAGCCTAACCTATGACCTTTCTAATGGCACCAAGCTATAATAATTCTACCTAACCTATGACCTTCTTCTTCTTAATCTTCTTCCTAATGACACCCACGCTCACATGACGTGTTTGTGAGGGAACACGTAGATGGGGCTCCTCACATGGTGCCTCCCGTCGGACCAGACGACGGACGCCGACGCGCCCAGGGTGCCGTTCGCCGGCAGCAGCGTGCCGGAGACGCGCACCTTGAAGCTCAGCTTCTTGGTGCCGGCGCTGAACGCGAGCTCGTCGGGCGTGACGGCGACGTCGACGCCGGGCACCGTGGTCACCGTGGCGCGGTACACCGAGTCGGCCGGGCCGACGTTGGTGACCGTCCGGGGGAACTCGGCGGCGAAGCCCACGCCGTAGTTGAGCACGGGCACGGCAATGGACGGGTAGTTGAGGTCGCCGACGGCCCCGGCCCTGGCCTCGGCCGAGCAGGCGGCGGCGGAGGCGCTCCTGCCGGTCATGGCGGCCAGCTGCGACGAGTTGTAGCCCTGCGCGCAGAGGAAGCCGACGTAGTCGTCCTCCGTGGCGTCGTACACGAGCCCCGGGTACCGCGCGCGCATCGGGTCCACCTGCCCGGCGCCGTACGCGAGCTCGGCCTCCGGCTCGCCGGAGCCCATCGGGGTCGCCGTCGTCATGAGCGCCGACTGCACGGCGGCGTGCGACCACCCCGGGTGCACCGACTTGACGTACGCCGCCGCGCCCGTCACGTGAGGGCACGCCATGGACGTGCCCGAGATGATGTTGTACTTGGTCCTCCGCGAGTCGACCTCGCTGCCGGACAAGGTCGCCTCCGGCGTCCACGCCGCCAGGATGTCCACTCCCGGAGCGCCGATGTCCGGCTTGAGCACGCCGTACGTGACCCTGTTCGGGCCGCGGGACGAGAACTCCGCCACGCTCGGCGCCGCCGCGTTCTTCACCGTCACGCTCTTCTTCACGGTGACCATGGGGTGGCTGCAGGCGGGGCGGCGAACATATCGCATGTCAGAGCGGCAAGTAGAAAACAGCAAGGTAATGGTTGGTTCGCCGGCAGGCGGCGGCGGCTGACCTGGTGCTGTTGTAGTAGTCGATGATGTGGTCGAACTCCTTCTCCATGACGATGACGGCGGGTATCGAGAAGGAGAAGGCGGTGTCCTTGTTCTCGTCGCCGAACATGTACACGATGGCCCCGTCGGCGCCTGTGAGGCCGATGGCTTCCGAACTGATGCCGATAGCCATGCCGCAGAGGAGCACGGCGCCCTTGTACCTCTTGCCGTCGAGCTGCTCGTGGTCGCAGCCGCCGGGGTCCATGAGGAGCGACGGCTTGCCGAGGTTGGGGAAGACAGTGATGGCGCTCCCCACGACGCGCCTGCCGTTGCCGAGGACGAGCTCGCTGATGATCCTGCGGTCGGTGTGGGTGGCCGCGACGGAGATGGTCCACGGCGCGACGTTGCTGACCGAGCCCAGCATGGGCCCACTGTTGCCAGCGGAGACTGAGACGACGACGCCGCGCCGCACGGCGTGGAACGCGCCGACGGCCATTGTGTCGGCGGCGTAGTCCTGCGCGAAGACGGAGCCCAGGGACGCCGAGATGACGTCGACGCCGTCGGCGATGGCGTCGTCGAACGCCGCCAGGATGTCCTCGGACGAGCAGCCGTCCTCCCAGCACACCTTGTAGATGGCCAGCCTCGCGGCGGGCACCGCGCCGCGGGCCGTGCCGCCGGCGAGCCCACCGAGGCTGGCGCCCGCCACCGCCCGGCCCGCGGCCGTCGACGCCGTGTGCGTGCCGTGGCCCTCCCGGTCCAGCACCGACAGCGTCGTGTTGCCGCCGTAGTACGACCGTGCCCCGATGATCTTGCTGCGTCGACGACGGCCGGCCGGATCCATCAGATTTCAGTATGATCTTGCTTAATGATTAGGCGATGATGAGAATGTGATGGATCAAAATGATAGCTGAAAGCTACGTACTTGTTGCAGGAAGTGAAGTTCTTGGAGCAGACGCCCTTCCACTTGGCCGGCGGCGGCGGGAGGCCCTCGTCGGAGAAGGACTCCGAGCCCGGCCAGATGCCGCTGTCCACCATGCCGATGATGACGTCGTTCTCGAACTTGAGCCGGGTGGGGTCGTTGTGCCGCGGCACGCCGAGGAAGTCCCATGACCTCGTCGTCTGAGGCCAGTACACCACCTTCTCGTGGATCGACAGAACGCCGTCCATGCCTGACAACCCATCCAATAATCAGCAAGTAGTTAGTATTAGACAAAATGATCAACTTCATGATCAGGTAGATTGATCTACACGTGCAAATAACTAAAAGTGTATACATGTAGATTGGATCTAAGAGGAGGAAGTTGTTGCAACTTGCAACCGATTCAATCTAACAAAGTTACAAAGAGTGTATGCTTACCGGCGAGCCTGTTCTTCTCGTCGTCGGTGAGCCTGGCCGCGAAGCCATGGAGGCTCCTCGAGTAGTGGTAGACCACCCGGTCCGCCGCACTGGAACTGAACGAACACGTCAGCAACTCGATCGATCACCAAGTCATCATCACAACTACTGCAGCACGCATGTGTACTTGTACGCATCATGAACAGCTAACTTACCTGTCGGCATCGAGCACGCCGCCGATCATGTCGTGGTGGAACGCCGCGATGGCGGCGCCGGCCTCCGCCTCGGGGAGTTCCGCCGTCGCCGGCTGCCTCTCCGTGAACACGACGTACACCTGCACGCCGCGCGCGATAACAGATCAGATTCAGATCAGATACGCACGTACATACTGATGGCCGGATGAAGTAGCTAGCTAGCGACGACGACGGTGCAGATTACTAAAGCCCGTGCCGATACGAGCGCCGACCTTGGTGGTGTCATCGCCGTGGCCGGCAGCCGCGGCGACCCTCGCTCCGCCGGCGGCGGGGTTGTGGACGGCGGCGGCGTGGCAGAAGAGTGCGCTGAGGGCAGCGAGTACGAGGAGCAGCGGCGACGTGTGTGTCGCCATTTTGGAAGCGCGGCTGGCGGAATGGTTGGATCTACGTGATGTGCCGGGTGTATTTATAGTGCGTGGGTGGTCCTCCGGATAAGCGAAACAACCTGCGCTGATATTCTTCCGGTGGTTATTATCTAATCCCATTATTATCTATGTATATGGCTACTGACCCGCTGATCTATATAATCGTCAAGAGCTAAATATTAATAATGCTATAAGTAACTTTGCCAGATTTTTGATGTCAGTGCTTAAAATTCTGAAATTTGTTATGGCTGCAGATTGCTATCCAAATAGTTTGGTTGCTTATCAAATCCTCTTAATTGTACGTGTGATTGTAGCTTCAACTTATAAAAGTTTCTAAAATTTAAAGTTGTTGAACATTTATTTGAGATCAACTATGTCACAAGAAAAATTAAATGGCTTTACAATATGCAACATCGAGAAGACTATTTGATACTATTAATCTCAATATCGTCTTGATGATTTTGCATCAAGAAATGCCAGAAGAAGTATCTTTTTGTGAGCCAATGGATATTATGGAGTGCAAATATATGGTAATCGAGTTAATTCTAGAAGTACAAATAAACTATTGTTTTAGTCTATAATGTTCCCGATAATTATTAGGGAACATATCAGGTGCAAACCAATCTCTTTGTGCAAACCGTGCAAACTTCAATCTGGACCACCGGATCAACATCCAACGGGATGTGCGAGGGGAGTGGAAGGGGGGATTTGCAAAAGTGTGATTAGAGGTGGACGGTTAATTGTAAAATCACCCAATCCCCATGCCCCTTGGATGGTGATTCGATGGCACAGATTGAAGTTTGCACGAAGAGATTGGTTTGCACCTGATATGTTCCGTAATTATCAAATATGATAAATATGTTAAATGTTGGAAAAATACAAGACAACTTTCTAGAATATTCTCCATAAGTCAATAAAAAGATATTTTCATAGAATACTCTATAATTAATAATAAATAAATTAAAAAAAATCTTGTAATAGTTAGGAATTCTCTAGAAGGGGGACAAATGCTCCTATTATTCTCCTTGTCCTATAAATAGAGGACCCCCTCCTTGTTATGTCATCTATCTAAGAGCATGGTGTGTTGTGTACTCTTGTGTAAAACTATTGTGTTGTAATAAAGTAAGTGTTAGTCTCCTAGTTTCTAAATACTTAGTGTATAAGTTATGATCTATCGTAGGCAGGCTCTGCCACCCGGGATCAAAAAGGATTTGAGCTTCATCGTAGGAAGGCTCTGCCTCCCGGAAGCCAGTTTCATTTGTTGGCAGGCTCTACCAACCGGACGCGAGAAAGCGGCTCTGCTGTCGAAAGGACCTTATGCACCAAGTAGATAGAAATTGAAAAAAACTAACTAACTCTACAGTGGGTTGGTGTATTTTAGGTGTAGGTCCTCAGCTTAGTAGGTATTAGGGCCACCTCAGTTCCCAATATTAAATTAAAATGATATCAGTATATTTGTTTTCGCTTTACAAGAAAATAGCGTAAATATATTATAAGATTTTATATAAGGTCTAGACTCTCGAGGGTCTGTCATGATGAGTTCGCCGGAGGAGCAGCGGGGGCGACGTGCGTGTTGCCATTTTTGTTGGGTGGCTGGCGGAATGGTTGGATGCTATGGTTCCGGGTGTATTTATAGTGGTTTGGCCTCTGGATAAGGGAAATAATTGTTCCGGTGGTTATTATCTACATAGTATCTATCTCTGCTCCGTAACGCAGTTGGCTGTTATCTAGTATCTATCTATGAGTTGTTTGGTTCCAGAGGCTAAACTCTAGACCATGTCACATCAAAAAGAATTTTAATGTTTAAAAATATTAAATGAATACTAATTACAAAACTAATTGCAAAACCCTGGGATTAAACAGCGGGACAAATCTAATAAGATACATTAATTCATAATTAGTGAATGGTTACTGTAGTAAATCATGGATTAATCAGGTTCATTGGATTCGTCTCGTGAATTAGCATCCATATGTCAAAAAAGTTTTACAAATATTTTTTTTTGATACTCCTATTTAATAAGATTTTGTTTTGATGTGATAGGGGCTAAAATAGTTGGGAGGAAACAAACAGGATCTATGTTCCGTGGGCTCAACATGCGAGCCCGTCGGGATGTCGTCCGGTCACTGGTAGATGACGTGAAAGTGTTGTTGGTTTGTCTCCCAAAAACCAAACTGGAGTCTGTACCCTAGAACTTATGTTGAGTATGCTGGGAACGCAGTCCGCGGATTATGCGTACCTCCCTGCCTCTGAAACTCGTGACGGCGTTCTGATCGCCGCACACTGCCAGAACGACTCCATCTCTGACGTCCAGCTGGGTTGTTTCTCCATCACCGTTCGTGTTCGTACAGAAGCAGAGGGGCTGGAGTGGTGGCTAAGCAGTGTTTATGGTCCGCAAGCGAACAACGAGAAGGAGTTGTTCCTGGAGGAGTGAGAGGCCGTGCGCGATGCCTGCCCCGACCCCTGGTTGGTTGTGGGCGACTTCAATCTCATCCTTGATTCAGCGGATAAGAATAACGATCTAAGAATAACGATCGTATCAATAGAAGAAACTCGGCGTGTTTTAGGCGCACTGTAAATGCGCTCGAGCTCCAAGACATTCTTCTGAATGGCCGTGCCTACACCTGGAGCAACGAGCGAGTTCGTCCCACGCTCGTCAAACTTGATAGAGCACTAGCGTCGCTCGACTGGGAAGAGCACCGCCCGGCTTGCTTCCTGCAGGCACTTTCATCTGAGATGTTTGTCCCATCTTCTTGCAAACCAATGCCACACTACGACCCAAGCCAAGGTTCCACTTCGAGGTGTTTTGGCCCAAGTTCGAGGGCTACGACGACGCCGTTAAGCGTGGCTGGCACTGCCCAGATTGTGTTCGCGACCCATTCAGGCGACTTGACACCCTGCTGCACAACACTTCCTGGGAGCTTCAGAGTTGGTCTGCTAAGCACATTGGCAACATCAAGATTCAGCTGCTTGCTGCAAGAGAGGTTATCCTACGGCTGGACCAAGCACAGGAGCACAGAGACCTCTCAAGTGACGAAATCGACATCCGTAAATCGCTCAAGGTGCAGTGCTTGGGATTGGCTTCACTCGAGCACACCATCGCACGACAGCGTGCTCGGGTGCTGCACCTGCAAGACGACGACGCCAATACCAGATATTTTCACCTCATGGCAACAGGATGAAGCAGGTGGAAGCACATGTCGTCAATCATCGATGGCAACAGTTTGGCGGTGCTTCATGAAGACAAGGAGCAAGTTCTGCTCAATTACTTCTGCGGCCCTGGACCTCCCACTGGTCAACTCTGTATCACTGGACAGTACGTTTACGCACGATGAAGTCTGGAATGTGGTCAAGGAACTTCGACCAGACAAGGCGCCAGGACCAGATGGGTTCGCCGGCAAGTTCTACCAAAAGGCGTGGCCGATAATCAATAATCAAGAACGACATCGTTCACACACGATGAAGTTTGGAATTTGGTCAAGGAACTTCCACCAGACAAGGTGTTAGGACCGGATGGATCACCGTAAGTTCTACCAAAAGGGTTGTTGACACAGAATCACGCTAACACACTCGAATGCGCTAGAGCGCGCAGAAGATCATCAAAACGATCTGAAACAACGATGCCCTGGCGGACCGGTTTCCGCAGACCGGTCTGACCGGTTCCGCAGACCGGTCTGACCGGTGTGGAGCAAAGAACTGCAAAGACCTAGAAACGCGAGCTCGGGAGGGACCCCGTCGGAGCTTGCGCGGCTAGAGTTGCTCTGAGGTCGGCAGGCCACTCAGAACGTCTTCAAACGACGTATTGACGAAGGAAGAAAGCAATCTAGGGTTGGAAAAGGCTAGGGTTTGAGAGACAAAAAGTAATGCGATATTTTGATTTTGATTCGATTGGAATATCCTCAATCGGTCGTGACCCTTTATATTTATAGGGTGGGGTGGACTTATCCCGCAAGAAATCCTGTTTACAGATCTAAATCTATGAAAAATCCTAATTGTACTCGGACTCTACCTGGACTGGTCAGACCGGTCGGACCTACCGGTCAGACTAGTCGATCCCTGCCGGACAGGCCACAGTGCCTCGACCGGTCAGACCACTTGGTCAGACCGGTTGGTGCCAATTTTGGCTGTCAACATATGCCCCTTGCTTTTTGGTGAGTTTCACAAGCCAAAAAGCAAGAACTATCCTGATGTACATGTTTTATACAGAGCATATAAGTCTAAAAAATAAAGCTAAGGGCGATATCCAATACTGGCTATCTTCGTCCTCATGCACTTTGCCATACGCTAGGATAGAACTTCTTCAAGTACCTCCCATTGATAGCCCTTGGTAGACGTTCATGTTGCACCGTCTCCACCATATACGAATTACCGGAGATAACTTTGATAATCTTGTATGGACCCTCCCAACTTGGTGACCATTTGCCAAACTTGTTGCTTTTCATCCCAAGAGGCAAAATTGTCTTCCAAACCAAATCCCCAACCTGAAAAGATTTAAGTTTTACCTTTTTGTTGTAGACTCTGGCCACCCGAAGCTTGTCTTTCTCAATCTCCTTCAAAGCCTTCAAACGCTTGTCGGTCACCTCATCAATATTATCCATCATCAAATCATGGTAATCAACAGCGGAGATGTCATTTTGCTTTGCCAATCTAT
Organism: Panicum virgatum; assembly: GCF_016808335.1. Taxonomy (NCBI): domain Eukaryota; kingdom Viridiplantae; phylum Streptophyta; class Magnoliopsida; order Poales; family Poaceae; genus Panicum; species Panicum virgatum. Next base: position 10,918,020 of record NC_053146.1, read on the forward strand.
ATGCATCTAGATTTACCTCAACGGGTAAAACGGTCTCTTGACCATACACAAGCTCAAAAGGAGTAACTTTAGTAGCACTATGTCTAGATATACAATGAGCCCACAATGCTTCGGACAACACTTCATGCCACCTCTTAGGATTTTCTTCTATCTTCTTCTTGACAAGTTTGATCAAAATCTTATTACTAGACTCGGCCTGCCCATTGGCCCGAGCATAGTATGGAGATGAATTGAGCAACTTAATCTTGTAAGATTCGGCAAAGTCACACACCTCTTCTGATATAAATGAAGAACCTTGATCCGTTGTCAAAGTTTGTGGAATGCAGAATCTATGAATAATATGCTCAGTAATAAACTCAATTACCTCCTTATGTGTCATATTCTTCAAAGGAACTGCTTCGGTCCATTTAGTGAAATAATCCGTAGCAACCAACACGAAGCGATGCCCCTTTGAAGATGGAGGATTAATCTATCCAATGAAATCCAACCCCCAACCTCGGAACGGCCATGGTTTAATAATAGGATGCATCAACGCAGCAGGCACCAATTGCAAATCACCAAACCACTGACATTCTTCACATCCTTTATAGTACTTGAAACAATCGGATAGCAAGGTGGGCCAATAGAAACCGGCTCTTCTAAGTAACCACTTCATCTTGAGAGCCGATTGATGAGTACCACAAATACCTTCATGAACCTCACCCATAGCAACCCGGGCCTGATCCGAGTCTAAACACTTGAGAAGCAAATCTTTGGCAGTTCGATGATAAAGTTCATTGTCAATTAAAACGTACTTGAAAGCCAAACGCCAAATATTTCTCTCTGCACCACGACCAGGATCTCTCAAATACGATATAAGAGGAACCCTCTAATCCTGGGCTTCGGCCGAGACAATTGAATCATCTTTTTTGGCCGAATCAGAACCAACAGCTGCATCACCGGTCAGACCGGTCTCTGGACCGGTCAGACCGGTCTGGGCAGTTAGACCGGTTTCGCTGACCGGTCGGACCGGTGCGTCCAGAACCAGACACTCGGCTTTCGTTTGCATCGGCTTGCGAATGTTGAAATATTTTTTTCGTAACATTATAGCCAGATGCTTGCTGAGCCAGAGTATTTGCATTTCCATTCTCTTCCCTCGGAATATGTTTAATAATAAATTCATCGAAGGAAGAAATAATGTCGAGGCATTTATCAAGATATGCATTTAGAGAACCATTATAGCACTGGCATACCTTAGATACTTGCTGCACCACCAGAAGAGAATCTTCAAAGGCTTCAACATGCTTCACGGCCATGGATTGCAATAATTCCAAGCCAAATAGAAGAGCCTCATATTCAACTTGGTTATTTATGCACTCTTCTTCCAATCGGTTTGAAAATTCAAAAACAGCACCATTCGGAGAAATAAGAACACCACCAATCCCTTGATCATCATCACAAACCGATCCATCAAAGTACAACTTTCATGGTGTGAAAGTAATATAGCCGACTTCTAGATCATACTTGTCATTAATCCGATGCTCAACAATAAAATCTGCTACAATTTGGCCTCTCATAGACTTTAAAGGTTCACAAGCCAAATCATATTCAACCAAAGCATAAGCCCACTTGCCGATTCTACCACTCAAAATCGGTTTTTGTAACATATGTTTGATCACATCGGTTTGACATACTACTATGCAAGTACTAGATAGTAGATAATGCCTTAATTTGGTACAAGCATAATAAAGAGACAAACACAACTTCTCAATAAATGTATACCTCGTCTCCGCATCAATAAGTCGTCGGCTTAAATATGTAATGATATACTCCTTCCCTTCGGTTTCTTGAGTCAAAACAGCCCCAATAACCTTGTCTTCAGCAACCACATAAAGTCTGAAAGGTACTCCTCTCCTAGGTGCTTTGAGTACGGGTGGCGAAGACAAATAAATCTTGATCTTCTCAAATGCTTCTTGCTGTTTTGCCCCCAAGTAAATTCGGTTTCATCTTTTAACCGAAGAATAGGAGTAAAAGCATCGATCTTCCCGGACAAGTTAGATATAAACCTTCTCAAGAAATTTACCTTGCCCAAGAACTTCTGTAAATCCTTCTTGCATGTAGGGGCTGCAACCTTCCTCATGGCTTCAATTCTTTTAGGATCAACCTCTATTCCCTTCTCATGAATAATGAAGCCAAGAAACTTTCCAGCCGATACACTAAAAGCACATTTGAGTGGATTCATCTTCAAACCATACCGGCGCATCCTCTCAAGAGCAAGTCTCAAATTAGCTAAATGATGATCCAAACCGGCCGGTTTAATGACAATATCATCAATGTACACCTCCAAGATGACACCAAGAAAATCATGGAAGATTAAATTCATTGCTATTTGATAAGTAGCACCCGCATTTTTCAAACCAAAAGTCATGACAACCCACTCAAACAAGCCAACAAATCCTGGACATCTAAAGGCCGTTTTAGATATATCTTCTTCGGCCATGAATATTTGATTGTAACCGGCATTACCATCAAGAAAACTAATGACACGATGTCCGGAAGACTCATTGATCAACATATCTACTATAGGCATAGGATATTCATCCTTGGGAGTAGCTTTATTAAGATCTCTAAAATCAATACACACTCTAATTTTCGCCGAATCCTTTTTCTCAACGGGCACAATATTAGAGATCCAATCAGCATAACGACAAGACCGAATAAATCCAGCATCAAGTAAACGATTAATTTCAGTTTTAATTCAGTCATAAATAATGGGATTGAAACGCCTAACCGGTTGTTTATAAGGCCTAAAACTGGCTTTAATCGGTAAACGATGCTCAACAAGATCATGACTTAAACCAGGCATTTTATGATACTCCCAAGCAAAGCAATCAACATATTCCTTTAATAAATTAACCAAACTGGCTTTATATTCAGCCGATAAATTTTTGTTTACAAAGGTCGGCCTAGGGATAGTCCCATCACCAATGTCTACCTTTTCTAAAGGATCGGCCGATGCAAACCCTTGGCCCAGCTTGTCTAGATCATCAGAATCTTCAATGGCTTCACACATATCGTTTGTATGCGCCCGATACTAATCTAGCCTCTGCTGTAACCACTCTGTGTTGGACCGGTCTGACCGGTCGGGGTGTCCGGTCTGACCGGTCGGATCTGTGCACCGAATGGGACTGGACCGGTTTGACCGGTCGGCATAAGCGGTCTGACCGGTCGCTTCTGGAGCTTCTGTTGTACTCATCTGATTTACATTAAATGATTTAGCCGATTATCCATCGGCTTTAGTACAGCAGAAACAAAACCATCCTTAGTGCAACTAATCAAATCATAATCAGACAGATCTACGCCCGATAAACACTTGACGTTGTCGTGTGCACTAATAGAATCCGAATCGGCTAAAGCAGCAAAGGATGAAGTGTCCCCATGGACAATCTCAACCTCATCGCCGATCTACTGAACAAGAAACTGATGCAAGGTAGAAGGATCGCACTGATTTGCATGAATCCAATCCCTCCCAAGAATCAAACTGTAGTTACCTTGCACCTCCGAGACGAAGAAAGCCGTAGCAAGTGTCTTGCTCTCAATGGTGAGCTCCATGGAAGCAACTCCCTTGGCACTAAGGGGCTCACTCCCTCCAACACCACTGACCGGCATGTTTGTCTTGATCAAGCCCTCGTCTTGGCCACCGAGCTTCTTGTACAGTGAGTAGGGCATAAGATTTACAATGGCCCCACCATCCACTAGCATGCGAGTCACCGGCTTCTCGTTGATGTGCCCCCTCAGGTAAAGAGCTTTCAGATGGTTGTCCTTCTCGCTTGGCTTCTGTAACACAGCTTCACGGGGCCCAAACTAAAGATGAGCCAAATCCTGTTCCGGAACCAGAAAGTAATCTGAAGACAAGTGCACCACATTAATCTCCAAGTTGGTGCGCTCCAGAGATGCTTCATAATCCACCAATTCCTCGTCTCCTGTTGTCAGAGGAACTGCTGGGGCTTCGTCTACAGAAGTAACCGAAATGGGCGGTGCCGATTCGGCTGCTGGCTCTGCAGTAGGCTCTACCGGTCTGACCGGTCTATCTGACCGGTCTGACCGGTCGGCTGCGGCGGTCCGACTGGTCTGGCTGGCTGATCAACTATCTTGACCTTCCAAACCTTGCTCTGAGGGAACATGGGCCTGTATCTGTTGAAGTCATCATCCCTCATCTTCTCTTTCTCCTGCTCCTTCTTTTCTTTGTTGCGAAGGCGCTGCAATTTCCTCTTCTGTGTATGAGTTAAACCTGAAGGGCACCACCTAGGCTGATGGTACTTGTCCGCTGCACTCTTGCTACTACCGGCCTCATGATCATTAGCTATGACCGGCTTTTGTGAAGGAACATCAGCCGATTCTTCAATATCCATCGGCTTTTTGCCCGTGTCTTTTATGGGCACTTTGATTTCACCAATTTGAATAACATCGGCTTTAGACTTCTCTGGATCAGCAACAGGCTTCTGCTCCTCTTTCTTTTCCTTGATACGATACTCGAATCTTGGAGCAGGAACCTGGCCCGACCTCTAGTGAGACCGGTCTGACCGGTTAGAGGTGACCGGTCTTATCGGTGCAGCCTGCTGCACTGGACCAGATTGGCGTGATCCCAATCGGTCATGCACGGGCACCCTGGAGCTTTCCCCTTGATAATGTGGAGGATAAGGCATCGGGAAACACTGCATCCATATCCCTTCATGCTCCCATGCCGGATTTGTTGCACTTGACGCCAGTGGCACCCATGGCATGGTAGCATACATCTTCTGGGGAGGATATAATGTGACAACATCACCTCTGTGCCTGCTGGATTCCGTCCTTGGAGACACTGGACGATCTTGGTGCGGTGGCGATCGCGGTCTCTTTTTTAGCGGCCGATCATTTTGAATGGCCTTTGTGTACTTGTTCAACAACTGGTTGAAGGTGGGCTTCTGATTAGCAGTTCTTCCCTGCACCTTCACCTCGTTGGCCTTCCAAGTACCCACTTCCGGACGCTTTGGCTTGAAAGTCCGGGGATGGTCACCAGAGCGGTCTGACCGGCTGGAGGAACCGGTCTGACCGGTCGGAGACACCGATCTGACCGGTCGTGCCTGATCAGCAGACCGATTTTCTGGTGGAGAGCTTCCTTGCCCCCCGAGTCTGGGATTTCTAACAATGATCTTCAGAGTATCCTTGCCATCATCAGTCTTTTCTTTGATAACTTCCCGGGCAAGGATCTTGTCACTTGTATTCATCGGTCTTGGATCACCGACAACAACATTCTTCCCCTTAGCTCCTTCGGCTTGTTCTGGCCGAATGAGCACCTTTGGATTGTTCAATTCTAGCATATGAACAGGGAAAAGAGCCTTGTCAATTTGCATCTCAGAAAGTACCAATCGTCCTTCATTAATGGCCGATTGTACCTGTCGACGAAAAACATTACAATCATTAGTAGTATGAGATGTAGAGTTATGCCACTTACAATACGCATGTCTTTTAAGTTCGTCGGGAGATGGAATAGCATTTGACAATCGGATGTTACCATTCTTAAGCAATTCATCAAAAATCCGATCACACTTAGAAACATCAAAAGTAAATTTCAGCTCATCTTGCCGATTCTTTTGAATCAACTTGAGTGACGGAACTGAACCGGGTTTGGCCTTTGATGGCCAAACAAACTCAGCAGCATATCATCATCCGAACTATCCGAATCATGATCAAGAATATGTGTGTTGGACCGATGAGGCTTGAAAGTATCTTTGGCATTTTTAAGTTTAAACTCTAAACCCATGACTTTGACTTGCAAGAAATTCACAGTATGATATTCAAAGCCCTCGAGTTTCTCTTTCAAATAAGAACGTAAACCATTAAACGCCAAATCCGCCAAATCCTTTTCGGAAATTGTCAAACTAAAACACCGATTTTTAATTTCTTTAAATCTTTTGAAATAATCCGAAGAAGATTCATCACATCCTTGCTTAATCGATGTTAAGTCCAACAATTTTGCTTCGGTTTCCCCGCTAAAGAAGTGATCATGAAATTTATGCTCCAACTGAGCCCAATTGCGAATAGAATTAGGAGCAAGCAAGGAAAACCAAGAGAAAGCCGTTCCAGTCAAAGATAAAGAAAATAAACACACACGCAAAGCATCGTTGAACAGCTTCTCCCAACTGCAGGATGTATTGACTAACATGTTCCCAAGTTGTATGAGAATCATCACCATTAAATTTGGTAAACTCAGGAATATGCCAACCAGCAGGAAAAAGATACAAAATCAAACTCAACGGGATAAGGTTTTTGATATAAACGTGTAGTACCCATATCCACCCCAAGCTTACTCTTAATCGCATTAGCCAGATCTTCTTTGAATTTAAGGAGATCGGCCTGATAGTGCTAGCTGGTATAAAACTCAGAAAAACGATGTGCATTAGAATTTCCATGCGCCATCATCTATAAAGAAGTCGGGATCGGTCCTTGGTTAGGTCCAGATCCTCGTGGCCCTCCCGCTACAGTAGTAGTGCGAGGTGGTGTATACAGTGACAATTCATTAGTTCGGCGGGTAGCCGAACCTGGAATTGTCTCGAGAGGCATTGACGACGGTATTGAGTAACCGTCTGACCGGTTTGATAACCGGTCTAACCGGTAGGACCGGTCTGATCGGTCTATGGGACCGGTCCGGCTGGTGCTGTGTGCACGGTCAACGGTGCCGGGGTTTGCCCTGAGAACGAGTTCGGCGGCATACCATAGAGTGGTTCAGATGTGAACTCAGGGGTAGCCGAACTCGGATTTAATGAGTTAGGATCTGACATGGGTTGTTTACCTTTAAGCGCATCAACATCACTACTCAATTTAATCAAAATGTCACCCGCAACAGATTGTGCAGCAACAATCTTTTGATCCATTAGGGATGACATTCTATCAAACATATCAAAGGGAGAGAGGCTTACATTGGGGATCTCTTCAATCTTATCCTTGCTAAGCTTGAGAGACGGCAGTACGAACTCGTCCACCCTCTTGACAAGGCCACCACGATCCTTCTTGAAGCCTTTCAAGAATTGTGCCTTGACGTGCTCCTCCACAAGAAGGTAGGCCTTGCGCTCCTCTTCGGTGAGCTCCTCCATTGTAGCCGTGATGATGTTTTCCTTGTCGATCTCTGAAGAGCCCATCTTCTTCAAGGAGTAGATTAGATCGGTTTTAAAACCAGATTAATCTGTCCACAGTGGAGTCGCCAAAAAGTGTGTTGACACAGAATTGCGCCAACACACTCGAATGCGCTAGAACGCGCAGGAGATTGTCAAAACGATCTGAAATAGCGATTCCCTGGCGGACCGGTCTGACCGGTTCCGCAGACCGGTCTGACCGGTGTGGAGCAGAGAACCGCGAAGATCTAGAAACACGAGCTCGGGAGGGACCCCATCGGAGCTTGCATGGCTAGGGTTGCTCTAAGGTCGGCAGGCCACTCAGAACGTCTTCAAATGCCGTAGAGACGAAGGAAGTAAGCAATCTAGAGTTGGAAAAGGCTAGGGTTTGAGAGACAAAAAGTAATGCGATATTTTGATTTGATTCGATTGGAATATCCTCAATCGGCCGTGACCCTTTATATTTATAGGGTGGGGTGGACTTATCCCGCAAGAAATCCTATTTATAGATCTAAATCTATGAAAAACCCTAATTGTACTCGGACTCTACCTGGACCGGTCAGACCGGTCGGACCGACCGGTCCCTACCGGTCAGACCGGTCGGTCCCTGCCGGATAGGCCACAGTGCCTTGACCGGTCAGACCGCTTGGTCAGACCAGTCAGACCGGTTGGTGCCAATTTTGGCTGTCAACAAGCGTGGCCGATAATCAAGAACGACATCCTACTCACCATCAATACTTTCCTAACCCTGGACCAAAGTAACCTGGGATGTCTGAACAGTGCACTCATTGTGCTCATTGCCAAGAACCAGACACATCAGCGGCTAAAGACTATAGACCAATCACGCTGGTTCACAACTTCTCCAAATTGGTCTCAAAGATGCTTGCAAACCGCCTGGTGCCACAATTCTCCATGCTGATCCAAGATAATCAAAGCACTTTCATCAGGCAGCGTTCCATTCTTGATAACTTCAAGTATGTGCAGCGCGAAGCAGTGCTTCTGAGAAAGAAGAAGATCCCCAAAGTGTTGCCGAAATTGGACATCTCAAAGGCATTTGACACCCTCTCCTGGTCATTCTTGTTTGAAGCACTTTCAGCATATGGTTTCAGTACCAAATGCAGAGGGTGGATCTCCACCTTGCTCTGTTTAGCTACATCCCAGATACTACTCAATGGTCAACCCGGACAAATAATTCAACACCATTGAGGCGTGCGACAAGACGATCCAGTTTCACCGATGCGCTTCATCTTGGCCATGGATGTGTTGAACATGCTTTTTCAGAAAGCGGCAGAAGTAGGGGTGCTCTCACCTTACGGTAATCGGGCGATCAAATTTCATTGCAGCATTTACACTGATGACGTGATCTTATTCAAGCATCCTTCCGAGCAGCAAGCGCGGGCGATCAAGGAGATCCTCGAGTTATTTGGGGAGGCAGCCAGCTTGAGAACCAATCTTGCCAAGTGCTCAATCACACCAATATATGGTACAGCGGGAGAAATTGATGTCATTCAAAGCATCCTCGACTGCTAGGTGCTACCATTCCCCATCAGATACTTGGGGTTACCACTGAGTACAAAGGCAACCCCAAAGGCCCATATGCAACCTTTGGTGGACAAGGTGGCGGCAAAGCTTCCTCCTTGGCAAATCTCACTGATGGGTAAGATGTTGACAGCCAAATTTGGTAGCTCAGAGGCTGACCGGTCTGACCGGTTGGGTCGACCAGTCAGACCAGTCTACCCAGTTCCAGTCCGAGTAGGAGTTGTTTTATTTGTGGAAACTTTGTATAATCCAACTTGGAGAAGGGATATGACTTCCCCGGCCTATAAATATAAAGGCTAAGGCCGATTGAGGGATTCCCAATCGAATCAATACAAAATATATCTACTTTTTGTTCCTCTCAAACCCTAGCTTTTTCAAACCCTAATTTGCTATTCTTCTCACGTCCCGGCGACGTTCGAAGGCGTTCTGAGTGGCCTTGCCGACCTCAGGACAACCCTAGCTGCGCGAGCTCCGATGGGGTCCCTCCCGAGCTTACGTTCCTAGGTCTACGCGGCGTTCTGCACCCGACCGGTCAGACCGGTCGGTGGAACTGGTCAGACCGGTCCGCCCAGGGCACTGTTGGTTCAGATCATTTTGACGATCTCTTGTGCGTTCTAGCGCATTCGTGTGTGTTGGCGCAATTCTGTGTCAACATACTTTTTGGCGACTCTGCTGGGGAACAGATTAATCTGGTTTCAAAAGCCAATCTAATCTAGTCCTCGAAGAAGATGGGCTCTTCAGAGATTGGTAAAGAGAACATCATAACGGCTACACTGGATGAGCTCACCGAAGAGGAGCGCAAGGCCTACCTTCTTGTAGAGGAGCACGTCAAGGGTCAATTCCTGAAGGGCTTCAAGAAGGATCGTGGTGGCCTCGTCAAGAGGGTGGAAGAGTTCGTACTGTTGTCTCTCAAGCTTAACAAGGATAAGATTGAAGAGATACCCAATGTAAGCCTCTCTCCCTCTGATATGTTTGATAAGATGTCATCCATGATGGATCAAAAGATTATTGCTGCACAAGCCGCTATGGGTGACGTTTTAATTAAGTTGAGTAGTGATATTGATGCGCTTAAGGGTAAAAAACCTATGTCAGATCCTAACTCATCAGATACGAGTTCGGCTACCCTTGAGTTGACATCTGAACCAATGTATGGTATGCCGCCGAACTCGTTCATAGGACAAACTCCACCACCGTCGACCGTGTACACTGCACCTGCCGGACCAGTCCCACAGACCGGTCAGACCGGTTACCAGACCGGTTATTCAGTATAGTCGCCGGTGCCTCTTGAGACAATTCCAGGTTTGGCTGCCCCTAGCCGAACTAATGAGTTGTCACTATATACACCACCTCGCACCACTACTGTAGCAGGTGGGTCACGAGGATCTGGGCCTAGCCAAAGACTGATCCCAACTTCCTCACAGATGATGCCACATGGAAATCCCAATGCACATCGTCAATTTTCTGAGTTTTATACCAGTCAGCACTATCAAGCCGATCTCCTTAAATTCAAAGAATATCTGGCTAATGCGATTAAGAGTAAGCTTGGGGTGGATATGGGTACTACACGTTTATATCAAAAACCTTATCCCGTTGAGTTTGATTTTGTATCTTTTTCCTGCTGGTTGGCATATTCCTGAGTTTACCAAATTTAATGGTGATGATTCTCATACAACTTGGGAACATGTTAGTCAATACATCCTGCAGTTGGGAGAAGCCGTTCAACGATGCTTTGCGTGTGCGTTTATTTTCATTATCTTTGACTGGAACAGCTTTCTCTTGGTTTTCCTCGCTTGCTCCTAATTCTATTCGCAATTGGGCTCAGTTGGAGCATAAATTTCATGATCACTTCTTTAGTGGAGAAACCGAAGTGAAATTGTTGGACTTAACATCGATTAAGCAAGGCCGTGATGAGCCTGCTTCGGATTATTTTAAAAGGTTTAAAGAAATTAAAAATTGGTGTTTTAGTTTGAAGATTTCGAAAAAGATTTGGCGGATTTGGCATTTAATGGTTTACATTCTTATTTTGAAAGAAAAACTTGAGGGCTTTGAATATCATATGGTGAATTTCTTGCAAGTCAAAGTCATGGGTTTAGAGTTTAAACTTAAAAATGCCAAGGACACCTTTAAGCCTCATCAGTCCAATACTCATATCCTTGATCATGATTTAGAAAGTTCGGACGATGAGAGCAAATAGGTGTACGCCGCTGAGTTTGTTTGGCCATCAAAGGCCAAACCCGGTTCAGTTCTGTCTCTCAAGCCGATTCAAAAGAATCGGCAAGAGGAGATGAAATTTACGTTTGATGTTTCTAAGTGTGATCGGATTTTTGATGAATTACTTAAGAATGGTAACATCCGATTGTCACATGCTATTCCATCTCTCGGCGAGCTTAAATGACATGCATATTATAAGTGGCATAACTCTACATCTCATGGTACTAATGATTGTAATGTTTTCCGTCGACAGGTACAATCAGCCATTAATGAAGGACGATTGGTACTTTCTGAGATACAGATTGATAAAGCCCCTTTCCCTGTTCATACGCTGGAGTTGACCAATCCAAAGGTGCACATTTGGTCAGAACAAGCCGAAGGGACTAAGGGAAAGAATGGTGTCATCGGTGATCCAAGATCGATGAATACAAGTGATAAAATTCTTGCCCGGGAGGTTATCAATTAGAAGACTGATGATGGCAAGGATACTTTGAAGATCATAATCAGAAACCCAAGGCTTGGGGGGCAAGGAAGCTCTCCACCAGAGAATTGGTCTGCTGCTCAGGCACAACCGGTCAGACCGGTGTCTCCGACTGGTCAGACCGGTGCTCCCAACTGGTCAGACCTGTCTGGTGACCGTCCCCGGACTTTCAAGCCGAAGCGTCCGGAAGTGGGTACTTGGAAGACCAATGAGGTGAAGGTGCAAGGAAGGACTACTAATCAGAAGCCTACCTTCAACCAGTTGTTGAACAAGTACACAAAGGCCGTTCAAAAGGATCGGCCGCTAAAAAAGAGACCGCGATCACCACCGCGCTAAGATCGTCCAGTATCCCTAAGGAGGGAATCTAGCAGACGCAGAGGTGATGTTGTCACATTGTATCCTCCCCAGATGTATGCCACCATGCCATGGGTACCGTCGGTGTCAAATGCTACAAATCTGGCGTGGGAGCATGAGGGAATTTAGATGCAGTTTTTCCCGATGCCATATCCTCCGCATTATCAAGGGGAAAGCTCCAGAGTGCCCGTACACGATCGATTGGGACCACACCAATTTGGTCCAGTGCAGCAGGCTGCACCGGTCAGACCGGTCGCTTCTGACCGGTCAGACCGGTCTCACCAGAGGCCAGATCAGACTCCTGTTCGAAGGTTCGAATATCGCGTCAAGGAGAAGAAGGTGGAGCAGAAGCCTGTTGCTGATCCAGAGAAGCTTAAAGCCGGTGCTGTGGTTCAGATCGGTGAACTCAAGGTGCTCATAAAGGATGCGGGCAAAGGACCGATGGACATAGAGAAATCGGTTGATGTTCCTTCACAAAAGCCGGTCATGGCTAATGATCATGAGGCTGGTAGCAGCAAAAGCGCAGCAGACAAGTACCATCAGCATAGGTGGTGCCCTTCGGGTTTGACTCATACACAGAAGAGGAAGCTGTAGCGCCTTCGCAACAAAGAAAAGAGGGAGCAGGAGGAAGAGAAGATGAGGGATGAAGACTTCAACAGATACAAGCCCATGTTCCCTCAAAGCAAGGTTTGGAAGATCAAGATGGCTGATCAGCTAGCTAGACCAGTCGGTCCACCGCAGCCGACCAGTCAGACCGGTCAAACAGACCGGTCAGACCGCTCTTACCAACCGGTCAGACCGGTCGAACCCAGTGCAGAGCCAGCAGCCGAATTGGCGTTGCCCGTTTCGGTTCCTTCTATTGATGAAGCCCCAGCAGTTCCTCCAATAGTAGAAGATGAGGAATTGGTGGATTATGAAGCGTCTCCAGAACATACCAACTTGGAAGTCAATGTGGTGCACTTGTCTTCGGATTACTTTGTGGTTCCGGAGGAAGACATGGCTCATCTTCAGTTTGGGTCCCGTGAAGCTGTGTTCCAGAAGCCAAGTGAGAAGGACAACCATTTGAAGGCTCTTTACATGAGGGGACACATTAACGGGAAACCGGTGACTCGCATGCTAGTGGATGGTGGGGCCATTGTAAATCTTATGCCCTACACGTTGTACAAGAAGCTCGGTGGCCAAGATGAAGACTTGATCAAGACGAATATGATGGTCAGTGGTGTTGGTTGGAACAAGCCCATTAGTGCCAAAGGAGTTGCTTCCATGGAGCTTACTATTGGGAGCAAGACGCTTGCTACGGCCTTCTTCGTCTCGGAGGTGCAAGGTAACTACAACTTGATTCTTGGGAGGGATTGGATTCATGCAAATCAGTACGTTCCTTCTACCTTGCATTAGTTTCTCGTTCAGTGGATCGGCGATGAGGTTGAGGTGGTCCAGGGAGACTGTTGGTATTTTGTAACGTCACAAATAAAATCCGCAAGCGCACGGATACCGCTGTAGTTTTCACCCAAGAGTATTCTAGCGCACGGATACCGCTGTAGCTTTCACCCAAGAGTATTCTAGGGTATCGTATCCACTAGAGAACGTGAGCACACTACCTATGGGTTCAGGCTGTCCAAGGACACACACACTAGTGTAGGAGGATAGGAAAGAGAGGACTTTCTAAGATCTAGAATCTATGTTTAGAAGAAGAGATCACGTTGCCATTATACTTCGAGCTAAAGGTATCGACCGGCTTATACAAGCCGATAGTTCCAATATGTGCTCTATCCAATATCCCAACGTGGAGGATTACTAAAAGGCTCGAACAGGGCTGTCACCACCTGCTGGCTACCTCTACAAACCGTGGGACTATCAGACAACTGAGTGGCATTGTCCAGTCTGGACACCACGTCTACGCCTTTCCCTACTAACTCTAGAGGCGTACAGGGTTATCCTTTTCTATCCGGAGCCCAACTCTAGAGTCAAATGCTACTCGCTAGCATACACATCAACAAATATAAGGCAGAGATGATAACTTGCAATCTAAACTCTAATTCTAAATAAGCAAAGAAAGTCTCGAACACTTACAACCGAATAAGCATCCGTTGAGGTACAAACGGAGAAGAGCGCCGACAAGCCCGGCACATCCCCCGACTATCTCCCTCACTCTTGTAGAGGTACAATTTGGAGAAGAGTGCCGTTACCGGTGCCCCTCCTGAGTACCTCTACTCCTAACTCCCTAAGACTACTCTCACTCAAGTGAGAACTCAAGAGAAGAGATGGTGTGGTGTGTGTTGTGTTGTGTTGTGTGTGCTGTGTGTGTTGTGTGTTTCTCATTCTCACCCCCTCACCTTGTATTTATAGGAGGGAGCCACCCCGGGAATGCAGCCAATCCTCCTCAAACCGCCTTCTAGAGCCAATAGGGAAGTGACACATGGAAGCTGGAGGTGAGAGGGCCCAGTGCCAGGTCGGACGACCTCTTGGTTGGCCGACCTCTGGCCACCGCCTTTCGCCCCCAAATTTGAACACGTGACTGACGAGTGGGCCCTTAGGTCGGTTCTTGGTGACTTGGCGTGAAACTATGTCGGTTGTATGCCCTGGTGGGTCCATGGATTTTCTTGCTCGTGTCTGATTGGTCGAGGTGGAATTGCTTCGGATCGATGATGTGTCACGCATGTGGGCTGAGTCTCCCTCTCATGTGCAGCTGCCAAGTGGGCCCTTTTGGCCTTTGGGCTTGCTTGTGCTTGGCCCAGGAGTTTATGCCTTGGATAATATGCTTGTTTCATGCAGTTTTGGCCCAAATTCACCTGAGCACATTGTCAGACCAGCATCTGTGGAATTCATCAAATAATCATCCTATGCTAACATTTATTCCTTCTGATGCTCGACTTTTGCACGATAGTTGATGGTCAAAATGGGAATTTGGTGACCGTCAATAAGATCCCCCACACTTAGTTCTTTGCTCGTCCTCGAGTAAAGGCAAGAACTAAGGCGGACCCAACTTCACATGATATGACACCTGTATACAAATTATTCTAAGCCTTACTTTTGCCTGTGAATTTTGATGTGTCTACCATAAATGTTTGGGAAGTTGAAGAGCGGAACGGTTCTGACTTTAGTCTCCTTCACTTTCCTACTATATGACTGGGGTTTTGAAAATATTTCGCACAGACCAATCATAGCTTTACTTCTTCATAGGATCTCTCATGTCACTCATTGTGTATATATCCTCACCAAGGCTTTGCTTCTTTTCACCCTACTTCTAAAGATGGCTTATGTGGGGCTCGTGGTAGGAGAAGTGGAAGCATGCACTTGTGTCACATATATTGCAAAATCAAACAAAGGATCCATGGAGATAACAAATCAAACAAGTTGATCAAGATCGTGCACAAATATGGAAGGTGGATGGTAATGGAATACTCCTTTTATGAATCTCTCTCTCCTTTATTTGGATAACACGAGGGCATTGCTATATATATATATATACATATCTTTTTTTTCATGGACATTGATGTGTCCATTTTTTTCTTTTTTTTTTGGGGTCATGCTTCTTGGGCAAGCCATCTTTTTTTTTTGGATAGCCCATGCCTCATTTGAAAGATACTAGAGAGAGAGATATCATTAAACATGGTGTTTTATTTTGTGGATGGATGGAATGGCATAGCTGACTTTCAGTGTAGAAGTTCAGCTGGTGGAGTGCACATGATCTTGATCAAACAAGTATGAAAGACATCTCACTAGGGTCACAAAGTTTGAAGATGCTCAAAGCAACAACAAGGCACATATGTGTAAAGGATTTGTATCATGAAGGTCAACATATGGCTTTGGTAGGACAAACACGTGGAGTTGTAAAGCTATGGAGGCTTTCTTTTTGATAAAAAGTTCCTAGATATATAAGCAGAGAAAGCAAGGATCCTTCCATCAAACCATATCTCACTAGTCAACAACTTAACAATTATGGTCTCCCTAAGATATGATTCACAACAAGCTCAGGTTTAGCAAAGAATAAAAGGTATGCAAGCCAATCATTGAGAAGCACAAGAACCAGAGGATACCTTGAGTTTAATTTTAATGATTAAGCAAGATTTCATTTAAAATCATGGGTTAGGGAGAGTAAGAGGGGTAGAGTGCACAAACCGTTGCAATGAAGATGATCGGAGCTTAGTGCTAGTCAGCCAAACCTGAGGTTCCACTGCCCAATACTAGCTCTGATTCGTCTTGGATTTTTGCATTCTGGTTCGTTCGGTGTTGTGCACATGTTGTGGGAGATATCGAGTGTATATGCTTGAAAGTTCCGAGAGATCTCCCCCACACTTGTTCTTGTACCTGGTGCTTATTCAAAAACAAAAACATGGAAACAATCTAATAGCTCTACCGGTTTTAAGAACCAGGAAGCTCCTAAAATTTATTTGAAACTAAATTTTAATCTCACCAAGATACTTACTCAAGCAAGGCTTAACTAAGATTACATTAATATGAGTATGTTGTGCAACATTAATCCAAAACCTCTACTTACCCTTCCGTTTGAATTCAGTTCACTGACTCACCCAATTGGATTTGATTTTTCTGCAGGGATTAGTCCATATATGCAACCAACATCTATACAAGTATTAACTCCAAGAACGTCAATCAATCTAGACACGAGGTCTAGTTGACTGAAGAGGACATTTTAACCCAAACACCATGCTTGATTTAAAAAGCCTATGAATGTATGTTGCAATCATACATTCAAACTAGAGCATACGAGAACAGATAAAGGGAGCACGAAGCATGATTGAGCATTATTCGAAGAGAGATAGGCATGAGTTTGTACCTAGTGATCCTCGGGCGACCTCCCGGCAGGGCTTTGTTTAATGTAAAAACCAGGACATTGAGAGTACTTACCACGGCATCCTGTTGATGGAGATAATATTGTCATCATGGCAACTCCTCCCATTTTTTTCATTTTTTTATAGAGCAAGATACGAGGACATACACAAATTCCAAGACAAGATATGGATTGAGAAAAGAACTTACTTCGGGGCACTCACATACCTCCCCCACACTTGGAGTTTGTAAAACTTCAAGTGTGTGGAGTTCAAGTCTCCTTCAGTAATTATTCCTTCATCAAGGCATATTGAAGTGTTGTAGTCGGTGTAGCTCTCATGTTCGTAGGAGTTGCTTGTCTGTCATTCTTCTTGATCTTCCCCTGAAAAGGTTAGCGACCAAAAATACCCGAAGGAAAACTATATCCTAGAACATGCTCTTGCTTTTTATTGAAAGGGAAATAAATAAGTAAATAAATAATAGTCCGGGCTATCTCCCGGCAGTACTTTGTTTGTAGTCATAAGCTCGACCATGAGAACCCTTGTAGCCATCATTGGTGATGGGTCATTGTTTCACCACAAATTGTTTATGCTAGCTACAAGGTTTGTGCCATGGTGCACCCACGAAATCTGCAATGTTTACGATAAACATATACATCTACAACCAACCTTCTGAAAATTTTGCAAAAGAGGACCTTGAGTTGGTTGTAGTCCTCGTGTGTGCACGGTGCACTAAGCATGCCTAACTCTGGAGTTGCATTGAATGAGCATGGTTTACCTGGTATGTCAAAAGTAAAATTCCCATGCTCATTTGAGGAATCCTTTTCATTGGACTCCAGAGTCGGCGCCTCACAAAATTCCTTGGCCCATGATTTCTCCATCTCAAGAGATTTATCATGAAAGATCATAGTTGTATCTCGATCAAGGTCGAGAATATCAGATTCTAGGCCATCGGGAAGAGGCACAAACTCGGTCAAGGACGATGATGATCGTTCATCTTCATGAGAGTGAAGGCAATCTTCCGAGTCGTATTCTTCAGAGGATTCTAGAACTCCTAAGAGAATGGGCTCGGATGATATGAACGAAGATGTATGCATTATCTCCTTGAATGGGTTTTGCTCGGGAAGGGGCTTTGCCAGAAGATTTTCTAGATGAGGAGTAGCAGTGGCCGAGCCGGTTTCCCTAAGCTTTTCATCTAGGCTCCCATGAGATGCCAGAAGTTTTTCTAGCGGGAGGCCTAGGAGAAGATCAAAATCGAGGATATCGTAGATGTAAAAATCTAATTGCACCTCAATTTTGTCTATTGTGATAGGCACGTCCCTTGCAATCCCCCGACATTCAAAGTACAACCCGGATGGACTTTTAAAGTACTTGTCGGTTGGGGTTAGAGGCTTATTACCCACGAGAGTGTCCAAAAGGCACTCGGGTAAGATGCAAACCTCAGCAGCAGGGTCATGAAGAGCTTCTATGATTTTTTCCTTGATAGAACAAGTGATTGTTGCAGAGGTTGGGCTAATCCAAATCTCTTCGGAAGCACGCTTTGCCTCCTTTGACCAATCAATTGCAGGTGTATGACGGGAAACTATATCGAGGGTCTCATAAAGACACATCGATTTTATAGGCTCCTCGTGCCTAAGATGATTCGAGGTATTTTTGATGTTCCCTGAAGGGTCATCCTCGAATCGGGAAGAGAACTCCAATGGTTTAATTTCTTCTTCCTTCGGTGTTCGTGGTTCGAGATGTGGAAGATGAAAGCTCAGGTTCGGGTGTTGAGAGACTCTCATGGCTCGACGCGGATTCCTCCCGGCGGGGTTCACTATGGTCGGTAGAGAAGAAAGAGTCTTCTAAGAAACTATCTAGGATATCTCTTCCTTCTTCCAGAGTTGTGTGTGCGAACCATCCTCCGCTGGCGTCGTCAAGTTCTAGGGCAGTTTCCATGTCTAAACCCGAGTAGAAAACTTCCAATGATACTTCATCGGATATAGACATGTCTGGGATAGATGACAAAAGGCGTGCGAATCTAGCCCATGCTGCACCTATGGACTCCTTCTCTAATTGCTCAAAATCGAGGATGTCGATCGGTAGGGAGTAAATGCATTCGGTGAACGAGAATGAGTAATAAAATTCATCTCGAAGCTTCTCCCAATCACCGCTCATATTTCCTATCGTGCGGGTGTACTATTGCTCCGCCCTCTCTATAAGAGAGAAAGGAAACCATTTCCACCGCAAGGCTTCCTGTGTCATGCCTAGGATTACTAGACCTGAACATAGTTCCTCGAATTCTTGCAAATGCTCATAGGGATCTTCATGAATTTCCCCTGAGAAGGGTCGCTTCCGAACCATGGCTATAAAGCCAGGGTTGAGTTCATGGTTAGATGAGGAAGATGATAATGGCTCAGAGAACTCGCCCATTGGGGTAGAGAGCTGTGGAAAGGATAGCTGCTCCATGGGTAGCGGGGCTAAAGATAGAAGGAAAGAAAAGAAAAAAGATACGAGGACAACTGAGTCCGAAGATAATGTAGCCGCCGTTCCCCGGCAACGGCGCCAGAAAGCTTGTTGGTATTTTGTAACGTCACGAATAAAATCCGCAAGTGCACGGATACCGTTGTAGCTTTCACCCAAGAGTATTCCAGGGTATCGTATCCACTAGAGAACGTGAGTACACTACCTACGGGTTCAGGCTGTCCAAGGACACACACACTGGTGTAGGAGGATAGGAAAGAGAGGACTTTCTAAGATCTAGAATCTATGTTTAGAAGAAGAGATCACGTCGCCATTATACTTCGAGCTAAAGGTATCGACTGGCTTATACAAGCCGATAGTTCCAATATGTGCTCTATCCAATATCCGAACGTGGAGGATTACTAAAAGGCTCGAACAGGGCTGTCACCACCTGCCGGCTACCTCTACAAACCGTGGGACTATCAGACAACCGAGTGGTATAGTCCAGCCTAGACACCACGTCTACGCCTTTCCCTACTAACTCTAGAGGCGTACAGGGTTATCCTTTTCTATCCGGAGCCCAACTCTAGAGTCAAATGCTACTCGCTAGCATAAACATCAACTAATATAAGGCAGAGATGATAACTTGCAATCTAAACTCTAATTCTAAATAAGCAAAGAAAGTCTCGAACACTTACAACCGAATAAGCATCCGTCGAGGTACAAGCGGAGAAGAGCGCCGACAAGCTCGGCACATCCCCCGACTATCTCCCTCACTCTTGTAGAGGTACAATTTGGAGGAGAGCGCTGTTACTGGTGCCCCTCCTGAGTACCTCTACTCCTAACTCCCTAAGACTACTCTCACTCAAGTGAGAACTCAAGAGAAGAGATGGTGTGGTCTGTGTTGTGTTGTGAGTGTTGTGTGTGTTGTGTGTTTCTCATTCTCACCCCCTCCACTTGTATTTATAGGAGGGAGCCACCCCGGGAATGCAGCCAATCCTCCTCAAACTGCCTTCTAGAGCCAATCGGGAAGTGACACGTGGAAGCTGGAGGCGAGAGGGCCCAGTGCCAGGTCGGGTGACCTCTTGGTCGGTTGACCTCTGGCCACCGCCTTTCGCCCCCAAATTTGGACACGTGACTGATGAGTGGGCCCTTAGGTCAGTTCTTGGTGACTTGGTGCGAAACTATGTCGGTTGCATGCCCTGGTGGGTCCATGGATCTTCTTGCTCGCGTCTGATTGGTCGAGGTGGAATTGCTTCGGATCGATGACGTGTCATGCATGTGGGCTGAGTCTCCCTCTCATGTGCAGCTGCCAAGTGGGCCCTTTTGGCCTTTGGGCTTGCTTGTGCTTGGCCCAGGAATTTATGCCTTGGATAATATGCTTGTTTCATGCAGTTTTGGCCCAAATTCACCTGCACACATTCTCAGACCAGCATCTATGGAATTCGTCAAATAATTATCCTATGCTAACATTTATTCCTTCTGATGCTCGACTTTTGCACGATAGTTGATGGTCAAAAATGGGTCGTTAGTGACCGTCAACTGAGACACTTCATCTTTTTGTTGCTTTGGCCGATTCCGATTCTATTAGTGCGCACGGCAACGTCAAGTGTTTATCGGGCGTGGGTCTCTGATTATGATTTGATCAGTTGCACTAAGGATGGTTTTATTTTTGCTGTATTAAAGCTAATGGATAATCGGCTAAATCATTTAATGTAAATCAGATGAGTACAACGGAAACCCCAGAAGCGAACGGTCAGACCGCTTGTGTCGACCGGTCAGACCGTTCCTGTCCCGTTCGGCGCACAGGTCCGACCGCTCAGACCGGACCCCCCAACCAGTCAGACCGGTCCAACGCAGAGTGGTTGCAGCAGAGGCTAGATCAATATCGGGCGCGTACGAATGATATATGTGAAGCCATTGAAGACTCTAATGATCTAGACAAGATTGGCCAAGGGTTTACATCGGCCGATCCTTTAGAAAAGGTAGACATTGGTGATGGAACTATTCCTAGGCCGACCTTTGTAAACAAAAATTTATCGGTTGAATATAAAGCCGATTTGGTTAATTTGTTGAAAGAATATGCTGATTGCTTTGCTTGGTAGTATCATGAAATGCCTGGTTTAAGTCGTGATCTTGTTGAGCATCGTTTACCGATTAAAGCCGGTTTTAGACCTTATAAGCAACCGGTTAGGCGTTTCAATCTCATTATTTATGACCAAATTAAAGCTGAAATTAATCGTTTACTTGACGCTGGATTCATTCGGTCTTGTCGTTATGCTGATTGGATCTCTAATATTGTGCCTGTTGAGAAAAAGGATTCGGGGAAAATTAGAGTGTGTATTGATTTTAGAGATCTTAATAAAACTACTCCCAAGGATGAGTATCCTATGCCCATAGCCGATATGTTAATCAATGAAGCTTCCGGACATCGTGTCATTAGTTTTCTTGATGGTAACGCCGGTTACAATCAAATATTTATGGCTGAAGAAGATATATCTAAAATGGCCTTTAGGTGTCCGGGATTTGTCGGTTTGTTTGTGTGGGTTGTTATGACTTTTGGTTTGAAAAATGCGGGTGCTACTTATCAAAGATCTATGAATTTAATCTTTCATGATTTGTTTGGTGTCATCTTAGAAGTGTACATTGATGATATTGTCATTAAATCAGCCGGTTTGGATCAATATTTAGCTGATTTGAGACTTGCTCTTGAGATGATGCGCCGGTATGGTTTGAAGATGAATCCACTCAAATGTGCTTTTGGTGTATCGGCTGGAAAATTTCTTGGCTTCATTATTCATGAGAAGGGAATAGAGATTGATCCTAAGAGAATTGAAGCTATGAAGAAGGTTGAAGCTCCTACATGCAAGACGGACTTGCAGAAGTTCTTGGGCAAGGTAAATTTCTTGAGAAGGTTCATATCTAACTTGTCCGGGAAGATCAATGCTTTTACTCATATTCTTCGGTTGAAAGATGAAACCGAATTTACTTGGGGGCAAAACAGCAAGAAGCGTTTGAGAGGATCAAGATTTATTTGTCTTCACCGCCTGTGCTTAAGGCGCCTAGGAGAGGAGTACCTTTCAGACTTTATGTGGCTGCTGAAGACAAGGTTATTGGCGCTGTTTTGACTCAAGAGACCGAAGGGAAGGAGTACATCATTACATACTTAAGCTGACGACTTATTGATGCGGAGACAAGGTATACATTTATTAAGAAGTTATGTTTGTCTCTTTATTATGCATGTACCAAATTGAGGCATTACCTACTATCTAGTATTTGCATAGTAGTATGTCAAACCGATGTGATCAAACATATGTTACAAAAGCCGATTTTGAGTGGTCGAATTGGCAAGTGGGCTTATGCTTTGGTTGAATATGATTTGGCTTGTGAAGCTTTAAAATCTATGAGAGGCCAAATTGTAGCGGATTTTATTATTGAGCATCGGATTAATGACAAGCATGATCTAAAAGTCGGCTATATTATTTGCACACCATGGAAATTGTACTTTGATGGATCGGTTTGTGATGATGGTCAAGGGATTGGTACTGTTCTTATTTCATCGAATGGTGCCGTCTTTGAATTTCAAACCGATTAGAAGTGGAATGCACAAATAACCAAGTTGAGTATGAAGCACTTCTATTTAGCTTGGAATTATTGCAATCCATGGGTGTGAAGCATGTTGAAGCCTTTGGAGATTCTCTTCTGGTGGTGCAGCAAGTATCCAAGGTATGCCAATGCTATAATGGTTCTTTAAATGCGTATCTTGATAAATGCCTTGATATTATTTCTTCCTTCGATGAATTTATTATTAAACATATTCCGAGGGAGGAGAATGGAAAGGCAAATGCTCTGGCTCAGCAAGCATCTGGCTATAATGTTACAAAACAATATTTCAACAATCGCAAGCCGATGCAAACGAAAGCCGAGTTTCTGGTTCTGGACGCACCGGTCCGACAGGTCAGTGAGACCGGTCTGACCGCCCATACCGGTCTGATCGGTGATGCTGCTGTTGGTTCTGATTCAGCTAAAAAGAATGATTCAATCGTCTCGGCCGAAGCTCAGGATTGGAGGGTCCTCTTATATCATATTTGAGAGATCCTAGTCGTGGTGCGGAGAGAAATATTCGGCGTTTGGCTTTCAAGTATGTGTTAATTGACAATGAATTGTATCGTCGAATTGCCGAAGATTTGCTTCTCAAGTGTTTGGACTCAGATCAGGCCCGAGTTGCTATGGGTGAGGTTCATGAAGGCATTTGTGGTACTCATCATTCGGCTCCCAAGGTGAAGTGGTTACTTAGAAGAGCCGGTTTTTATTGGCCCCACTATGATGTCCGATTGTTTCAAATATTATAAAGGGTGTGAAGAATGTCAGCGGTTCGGTGATTTGCAATTGGTGCCTGTTGCGTTGATGCATCCTATTATTAAACCATGGCTGTTCCGAGGTTGGGGGTTGGATTTTATTGGACAAATTAATCCTCCATCTTCAAAGGGGCATTGCTTCGTGTTGGTTGCTACGGATTATTTCACTAAATGGACCGAAGCAGTTCCTTTGAAGAATATGACACATAAGGAGGTGATTGAGTTTATTACTGAACATATTATTCATAGATTCGGCATTCCACAAACTTTAACAACAGATCAAGGTTCTTCATTTATATCAAAAGAGGTGCGTGCCTTTGCCGAATCTTACAAGATTAAGTTGCTCAATTCATCTCCATACTATGCTCAGGCCAATGGGCAGGCCGAGTCTAGTAATAAGATTTTGATCAAACTTGTCAAGAAGAAGATAGAAGAAAATCCTAGGAGGTGGCATGAAGTGTTATCCGAAGCATTATGGGCTCATCGTATATCAAGACATGGTGCTACTAAAGTTACTCCTTTTGAGCTTGTGTATGGTCAAGAGGCCGTTTTACCCGTTGAGGTAAATCTGGACGCTTATAGACTAGCAAAACAAAATGACTTCTCCGCTGTTGATTACCATGATTTGATGATGGATAATATTGATGAGGTGACCGACAAGCGTTTGAAGGCTTTGAAGGAAATTGAGAAAGACAAACTTCGGGTGGCCAGAGCTTACAACAAAAAGGTAAAACTTAAATCTTTTCAGGTTGGAGATCTGGTTTGGAAGACAATTTTGCCTCTTGGGATGAAAAGCAACAAGTTTGGCAAATGGTCGCCAAGTTGGGAGGGTACCTACAAGATTATCAAAGTTATCTCCGGTAATTCATATATGATGGAGACGGTGCAAGGTGAGCATTTACCTAGAGCTATTAATGGGAGATACTTGAAGAAATTCTACCCCAGCGTGTGGCAAAGTGCATGAAGACAAAGATGGCCGGTATTAGATATCGCCCTTAGTTTTATTTTTAGACTTGTATGCTCCATGTAAAACATGTACATCAGGTTAGTTCTTGCTTTTTGGCTTGTGAAACTCACCAAAAAGCAGGGAGGCATATGTTGACAGCCAAATTTGGCAGCTCAGAGGCCGACCGGTCAGACTGGTCTGCCAGTTCCAGTCCGAGTAGGAGTTGTTTCATTTGTGGAAACTTTGTATAATCCGACTTGGAGAAGGGGTACGACTTCCCTGGCCTATAAATATAAAGGCTAAGGCCGATTGAGGGATTTTCAATTGAATCAATACAAAATACATCTACTTTTTGTTCCTCTCAAATCCTAGCTTTTCCAAACCCTAATTTGCTGTTCTTCTCGCGTCCCGGCGACGTTCGAAGGCGTTCTGAGTGGCCTTGCCGACCTCAGGACAACCCTAGCTGCGCGAGCTCCGACGGGGTCACTCCCGAGCTTGCGTTCCTAGGTCTACGCGGCGTTCAGCACCCGACCGGTCAGACCGGTCGGCGAAACAGGTCAGACCGGTCCGCCCAGGGCACTGCTGGTTCAGATCATTTTGATGATCTCCTGTGTGTTCTAGCGCATTCGAGTGTCTTGGCGCAATTCTGTGTCAACACAAGAGTGGTCGAGTAGTATTGGTGAAGTGTACTTTGATGGCAGCATCGATCTATGCAGTGATGGCTGACAAATTACCGCCATGGGTAGGAACTGATATTGATGCCATCTGTAGGAAGTTTTTGTGGGTTGGACATGAGCAGTCGGTGCACGGCAAATGCACCGTGACCTGGCCAGTGGTCGCCAAACCGACCGTTTCGGAGGCTTGGGTGTCATTGACCTTAAGCTAACGAGCTAGGCAATGCAAACAAGATGGCTCTGGCTTCAGCGCACAAATGAAAGCAAGGCATGGTCAGAGCTCCTGCTTCATGTGGAGGTGCAAGCAGTAGCATTCTTCAGGGCCTACATCACAATCACAGTGGGCGACAGAATACAAACGAAATTCTGCACCGATCGGTGGTTCAATGGGCGATCGTTCGAAGCTCCACCACATCTCCTCGCTGTAGTTTCAGTGAGAGCAAAGAGAAACAGAACTGCCGTGCAAGTGTTGGTCAACTGGGCTTGGATCAGGGACATCACTGGTGGTCTGACTATCCCAGACATTGCTAGTTACCTCTTGCTATGGGACCGGGTGGAGAATGCCCACCAGGCAGGTGTGCCCGACCGTTGTCTGTGGCGCTGGACTGAGCACAAACAGTTCACAACTAAATCAGCGTACATGATGATGCACCAAGGCTCTACCACATTCGATTGTGCAAAATTAGTTTGGAAAACTTGGGCACCTTTAAAGGTTAAGTTGTTTCTACGGATTGCCTTTAAGGAACGACTTTGGACTGTAGAGAGACGACAACGCCATGGCCTTGTAGCTGCCGCAGCTTGCCACCTTTGTAATCAGGCGCAGGAAACAGTTCACCACCTGTTCGTCTCTTGCCCATTCACCTTGCAGGTTTCGGAGACGATTTTGAGGCGGCTTGGCGTGACGCCCACGCCACTGGGGAACAACTACTATCGGCTCGGAATATGGCCGACGTACAAACTATCCGATTGCTAGTGTCTCGTGCGTTGGATCGAAATGGTCTAGCACACAATGACTTGAGGATTTAGAATGGTTTGGGCCGGAAAATGCCCTACGTCCAGTATGGGGGTGGTTCTCTTGCTCTATTGCTCGAGCCCAGGTGGTCAAAGTTGGAGGGGAGCTTACAAGCTTTCAAGCAGTGGACTATTCTCTCGATTTTTCGGGATCCCTCTCCTACGTGGGGGGCTTTCCCTTTTACACTTCAAGGTGGGCCCCCCGATTTACATATTTCTATTGTGATATCTTGGTCTGCCGGGGGGTCCTTCGTCTTCGTCAGTCGGCGGGCCCCGCCCGGTTGGTTAGGAGTGGAGAGGTTGTGTCAGATCGATTTTCTTGGGCAACAGGTTGTCAAGCTGTTGTCCCATCCTGGTCAGTCGGTGTGGCTTCGGCACTTGGTCGGGGCTTGGCTGTCGTCTTCTCTTCTGTCCATCCGTATGGGTACTCTCGTCCGTATTGCCACCGCACGTCCTTCCCTGCGTGGCTTCTGACTTGAGGACAGCACACCCATTGAGGGGTGCCCTGACACGGTCAAGCGGCCTTGCCCTATCACAATCCCTGTCGTAATGGAGTGGCGTCAGGGGGAGCCATCATTACGGCGTGCGGGATGGAGCTTGTTGATGCCCTCTCCCGTCTCCCATCCATTGGGTCATGTAGGCTTGCACGGCCTGCACTGTGTCCATGTCAGAGGGTCCTGTTGACCGTACGGGCGTGGCGTGTGGCAGGACTGGGCGGCGCGTACGGGTGGATGGGAGCTGGCTTGATTGGCACGCCTGTTGTACCAAGCGGCGTTCTTGGTGCGCACGGCTCTCCCCGTGTGGTACGGCGCTAACCCTGCGGTTCTGTGGTCGGGAAGCCTCCACGTCTCCCTCTCCAGGGGGTCGGTAACTGGCCGGGCCGGGCCCTGGAGGCTGGCATCCGTCCGTGCCCTTTGTGGGCTTTGCTAGAGTGCACCTAATGGGATGTTGGGCTGGTGTTGTTAAGGTAGGCCCGCTGGGGACCCTGGGTCCATGCCCCCATCAGAGGCCCCCTGAGTGGCTTTGCGATTTGTTGTAATCGTGAAGCCGCTGGACTCGGTTCGATGGCCCCGGTCGGGACGTCCCATCCGTCAGCCTATGCTTTTAGCTTTCGCCGGGTCGTAGACCTGGCGTGACGGAGGCGTGCCGGTTTTAATGCTCGGCCAGAGGGTAGGTTCCGCGGAATCTCGAGGTCTGCCGGTGCGTCAAGTCGCTTGGCCGTAGACGCATCAGCTTCCCCCCCATCGGGGGCCATCCCTCGTTGGCTGGTCGTACGACGGTAGATCCCCGACCGACGCGGCGGCGCTCAGCTCATCTGGCCCGGTCCTTTAGCATTGAAGGAGGGTGTGAGGTTTCTCGAGGACTTCCAGCGTGCCACATTTGACCGGTCCGTTGTGGGTGTCGTGGCCATCTGTGTCTGCGTTCGCCTATAAATAGGGGCATCGTGGATCCTGTGTTCCACATCATAACCGCCCATGGAGATTTTCCTAGTGGTTCTCTTCCTCACACCCCACGCCCGTCCTCCAGATGAGGGCGGGTTTGCTCTATATCTCTGGTGCTAGAAGAATCCTTGCGAGCAGCGGAGGATTCTCCTCAGGAGGGGGCGCCTCACTGTGTTTTGATCTCCAACTGCGGGCCGGAGCTGGGGAGTGCGAAGGCTTCTTGCCGCCGTTAGGCAGGCCAGGCCACTGTTCTACCTACTCCCTTGCGGAGTGGGCAGGGGTGTGCCATGGCTCGCCGGTGGCTACTTTGGCATCTCCTTGGTCCTGGTCACGTGGGCCGGCGGTTGTGGACCTGACCTGCCACGGGGGTTGCCCCTGCCCATCCCACTTGCTGGTGCCGATCTCCTGTGGCTGTAGATGGATGCTTCATGCGGTTCCAGCGCGGAGCTGCGAACTCGCTGCCTCATCTTCCAGATCCATCTGGAGGGCGGCGCGGTTGGCACTGCGCTTAGGAGCCGTGGGGTATGGGTAGGAGCTCCTCGTTCTGGCAGAGTGGTCTTGCGTCCAGGACGGTTCTCCGCGCCTCCGTCCGTCATTGAGCTATTTTCCGAGTGGAGACCAGGAGGTGGACTGCTCGGGCAAGAGGTCCTGGGCCATCTACCACGCCCTGATGAGGATAATAGGAAGCTGCGTTGGTGGGGATCTCGGGCCTGCGTTGGTACTGAAGATCCTCCTCGACAGCATCGCGTGCTTCCTCTGCCGTCGGGGTCTTTGTTCCGGCTGATGCTAGGAAAAGGCTTGCGAGGTGCAAGAAGAAATATTGTGACACTCTTTGGCCATGTCCTCCTCCTGCACTTGTAGCAGCTGCGGCCTTAGCCCCCTTTTGATGCTCCCGTGTGAGGGTAACTGGATTTTATCCATTGTACCGACTGCTCTCCCGAGTGGAGGCAGCTAGCTTTTGTTTGTTGTAATGGCTTTCGGCCGACTGTCTTGAGAAGAAAATGAACTATTTTCCAGAGGGAGTTTTCATATCGATTGTATGTTTACCGCAATGTTGTTGTTGTTGTGCCTTTGTGATGTGGTAGCCTCCATCCGCGACCACTGGGATCGGAGGAGGTGAACCCTTGCCAATTGACCTCGTTGGCCCTGAGTGGGGGGGTTCGGTGAGCTCGCTAACGGGTATGCCTGTTGACGGCCATAAATTCACATTCTAGACGTCAACTTCTCGGGAATAAAATGAGCTTTACACTATGTTCCATTCATATTTTGTTTATTTCTAACGAGTTCCATGAGTTTTGGATTAGTTTTGATTTCAGGAACAAATGTACCAAAAATGGACAGAGCTGGGCAAAATCCCAGGCCGGGCGGCATATCCTAGGCCGGCCGGCCTGGCACCTCTGAAGACACGGCCTCGGCTTCGATACAGTGGCAATGTGACACACTCATAATGCCTTGAGTCGAGGATTAGGTCTCGATTTAATCAGATGGACCGAAAGGCATTGGCATTGCTTCAAGGACTCACAAGACAGCCCAAGATCAAATATAAAACAGTGATCCATCTCCCTGGGCAAATCACAAGCGTGGAGTGAAATGTCGGCACAACAGAGGGCCGAGATGGGCTAGATGGAGGCCAGCTCCATCTGGCCTCCCTGTTGGCGCTCCTTAAGTATCCATTTTATCCCCTATTTAACTTTGATAATGGCATGAATTTAATATCAAAAATACTAACCATCCTAACCTCGGCCCGATTATTGGTCGTTTTCACATTTGCACATATATTTTGGAGGTACTTCGTTTTTGCAGGGTTTTGACCAATTTTGGAGCATGAAATGACGAGGCCCATGATCACGCAATAACACGCAGAAAGACAAAGGACCAAAGGCCATGACGACTAGAAGCCCGTTCATGCACATCCACCCTCCAATGAAGCCCAAAGGACAAAGCCCACAAGATGAGATCGAGATACTTTGGGGCTAAGCAAAGAAAATAGAGATTTAAGGAAGGATTCTCTGTCCTATCCTTTCCCTCGAAGAAATCTTGAAGATAACGACGTCCAACGGGGTGCAATCGTGAAAGGTATAAACTCCAGAAGACCCCAGAAGACTTGGGGAGAAAGGAGGACGCGAGGCGGCGAGAAAATGGGCCAGGCCGGCCGGCCTGGGCCCATTGATCCGGCCGGCCCAGGCCCTTTTCAGGGAGTCTCGGCCTCCCCTTCGACCTAGGGTTTCCTGAGGCTATTTAAAGACCCCTCCCCCAGGCTCACGCAGAAGATCAATTCGGGGAGACGACGCCAAGGAGCAGAGAAGATAGAGGGACACCTCTCGGAGAGCCGAGGGTCGTGCTAGTTGTCTAGGGGCTTCCCTAGCCGACGTGGGAACCTTGCAAGGAAGACCACGTCGGAGTTCTGGAGCTAGGATCGTCAAGATCAAGGTAGGGCCCCGGTTGTGATCTTGTGATGTACAATCATTCATGGTGAAGTTACTTGTGATTCCGAATTTTTAGCGACCATGTTCTCTCTTTCGATTTTGTTCTTTTCTTTGGGTTTGCTTCATCCTAGATCAATTATCGAGATAGATCGCTTAGCATGATCTTGTAGTCATGGTGGCTAGAGGTTCATGGCGGAACTACTAAAGGGGGTTCGATTTGCTTCAGGGTGCTTTCGTCCAAAGGGGGGCGTCGTGACAGGGCGTTGCTTTAGTATATGGGGTATCGAAGGATCGGATTGGAGATTTTGGGTTTAAAGATGCTTTTCATTGAGATTCACATCTGTCTTGCTTCACAACATCTGGCTTGAACTACAACATATGCATGATCTAGGTGATCTAGATTGGTTATCTCTAACTTTCTCTTGCTACCTTCGGTGTTTGCTATTTTTAGTAGATTAGATTCATTTTACACCACCTCAACACAAAGGATTCTCTATGTTAGTAGATTGCTTCTTGTATCTTTGGTTCCGTGGATTGATAAACCTTGGGGAAATACTCTAAGGGAAAAGCTACACGATCCCGTGCACTTGCGGTATATAAATTGGGGTGCTAAGGAGTGTCAACAAACGTTTCTGGCGCCGTTGCCGGGGAACCATCGATTTAAGATCCAATCTTACTTGCATTCGTAAATTTTTGTTTTTCTTGATTTTTCTTTTCGACCTTTTTAGATCTCTTATTTTTTGTGCTAACTAAAAAAAACGGATCTATTCCACGAAAATCAATCTAATCTAGAGTTTGCTTTTATTTTGCTTTATTTCTCTTTTATGTTTTAGATCTTGTATATTTATCTTTTAGATCTCGTATATATTTTTCTTTTCACTAACCCTTAATAGGAGATGGACGGGAGCCTCTCCAACAAACCCGAAAATTTTGTGGACGATCCAGAAAAAATTTACAGGCAAAGGAGACGAGAAGCACGATCAAGGAAGCTGGAACTAGTAGATCCAAAAGAAGAAGTCGCCGGTTCATCGTCTTCACCTCAAGCGACTCCACCAACAAGTCCAAAGGAGGTGCCATTTCACCGAGGGATGGCGCTACCAGAGCAGGAGCGTACGATCGGAGAGCTATGCACTCCGGACATTCGGGACTTGCCGATCCAAAATCTCGACAACATCGGAGTTCCATTCGAGATCAAGACTTCAATCATAAGGATGGTGCAAAGCTCGCCCTTCACTGGAAAAGAAGACGCTAATCTACATCTTCAAGCGTTCCTCCAACTATGCCGCACCTTCGACATGCAAGGGATGACTCAAGATCAAATGAGAGTGAGGCTCTTTCCGTTCTCTCTACTTGGGAGAGCGCTACAATGGTTTCATTCTCTACCGGCACACGCGGTGCAAAATTGGGAGTCCTTGATGAAGGAGTTCATGACAGAGTTCTACTCGCCGGGCAAGACCCAAATTTTGCGCAACAAGATTGCTATATTCGCGCAAGCCCCGACGGAGACTATTGCGGAAGCCTATGAGCGCTTCAACGACTACATCCGCGCCGTACCTCATCACAAGTTCTCAAGGGAAGATGTGGTCCAGAAGTTCTATCAAGGCCTCACTACTGCATCAAGGGGGATTATTGATGCATCGGCAGGAGGATCGATCATTGAGCTCACGCTGACTCAAGTTTTCAAGCTATTCAAGAAGGTGGCGGACAATAACGCATGGCCTACAACCACTCCAAGCCGTGGGCGCTGCGAAGAGTGTATTGCAAGTGGAACGTGAAGAAGTGCTAGAAGGGAAGATCGACTCGCTCATGAGAAGGTTGGAGAAGATGGAAGTGGAAAAGAGAGAAGCCCAAGCTATTGATTTGTAGGCGGCCGAAGCAAGGTTTACATGTGACGAATGTGGAGAGTACGGCCATGTCCAAAAGAATTGCCCGGAGGAAGCCAAGATGCTCGACTACATGAAGAAGGGAGAATGGATCCCGCAACCCAACTTCCGCTACGGGCAAGGTAGACCTCAATTTAATGCAAGCTCTTCCATTCAAAACTTGGTGCCTCTTCATATACAATTGAAGGAGTTCATGGAGGAGCAAGACAAGATCAACAAGGACACCGTCACCAAGTTCAAGGCTATGGACAAGATCTTGGAGAACATTGATGGCAAGGTGATGGAAGTCGGAAGCTCTAACCTTCAAGTACTCAACATGATGAAGATTCTAGAAACGCAAGTAGCCCAGCTCACCGGACGCTTATCTATCAACGAAGGAAAATTGTCCGGGCAACCTCAAGGTCCGGAGACGGCAAAGGCAATTCAAACTCGCTCGGGAAAGGAAACCGAAGAACCCGAACATGCGGCGGGAGCAAGAAAGCCTAAGCCAAGAGTGGAAGTGGAGACCATCATCAAGGAGAAGGCGTCTACTCCTACGCAAGAGATAGTCACCGAAAAGCCGGAGTTTGAAATATATGATATAGACACCAAGATTCTACCGCCAAGGCCACGATACCGCAAAGGTAAACATGAAGATGAGCAATTCAATAAATTTGTTGACATGGTACGCAGGTTGAGCATCAACATGCTGCTCTTGGACGCTCTACAAGTTCCAACATATTCTCGCTACTTCAAAGACATCATGGGAAACAAGCGTGAGATACCGCCAAGCACCGTCATGATTTGGGCAAGATTGCTGATCCTGGGTATCAACTCCCGGATCCTTCGGAGTTGGAGGCTTGTACTGCTAGAGTTCAGTCTGTAAAGAGGTCTTTCTTGCGAAGGTTTTGGCTATCTGCTGGTCGTCAAGTTGTGCGAGACACAGCCCACCAAGGTCTTGAGGAGGTTAGGGTGTTATCGTCCGGGTTCGCTTTCTTCGTGTGTTAAACATTTTCTAACCGTTCTTTATTGTGCAGTCCAAGCGAGCTCGGAAAGCAGCGAAGGGAGTTGTCAACGAAGGTGTAGATCCTGGAGAACTCGCGGGGACGTCTGGCCAGATCAGGAGCGACGACGAAGAAGACCCGAAGGTCTAGGGTTTTAGTCTTTATTAGATGAACTTGACTTCTTGTGATGTGAACTCTGATGTAAATATTCCCACCCTGGCCAGGCGGTTGTGCTGGCAGGTCGAACAATTTCTGTGGCACTGCTTCGAATTGGGCGCGACGGCGTCGCCGCTCTTTGGTCTGACTGGGAGCGATTCGGCTTCACGCATCCGGGCGCGAGCATTGCTGTGTTTTTGGAAGCTAGCAGAGCTAGGAGCATTTGATCTGACTGAGTGGTGCGTCTTGTTCATATGATGATCTGTGATGGACTTATGTAATGTTGGCTGCGACTAGTCTGGTGATGTTTGAACTTGCTGTAATTTTCGCGTGCTTACTGTCTTCTGTTTTGCTTGGCCGATTGCTTGTATGCTTCGTTTCGCGGGCTTTTGGTCTTGGAAAAACATCTTCCCTTACTTTGCACATGCTGACTGGAGTTGAGCGAAGGTTTTGGGGCTTCGGCCTTGTATGTATAATCGCATGCTTTAAACAGCATGGGCGAATATTGTTGTATAGAAAAGCGTCTCCCCCCACCTTGCACATGCTGGTTGAAGCTGAGCGAAGGTTTTG
This sequence comes from Panicum virgatum, assembly GCF_016808335.1. NCBI lineage: Eukaryota > Viridiplantae > Streptophyta > Magnoliopsida > Poales > Poaceae > Panicum > Panicum virgatum. The sequence continues at coordinate 10,951,413 of NC_053146.1, forward strand.
GGGCTTCGGCCTTGTGTGAGTGACCACATGCTTGAAATAACATGGGCAAATCTTGTTTTTGAAAAAACGTCTCCCCCCACCTTGCACATGCTGGTTAGGGCTGAGCGAAGGCTTTTGGGGGTTCGGCCTTGTGTGAGTGACCACATGCTTAAAACAACATGGGCAAATCTTGTTTTTGAAAAAAACATCTCCCCCCACCTTGCACAAGCTGGTTGAAGTTGCACGGACGTTTTGGGCTTCGTTGTTAGGTTGATAGCCCCTTGCCTTAGTGCTTGTTGCACTTTAAATTTTAAGGGCGGATGTGTTTTGGCTTCAACATTTGGTCGACAACCCCTTGCCTTTTAGTGCTTGTTGCACTTTAGTTTTGGGGGCGAAGGTGTTTTGGCTTCGACATTTGGTCGACAACCCCTTGCCTTTTTGTGCTTGTTGCACTTTAGTTTTAGGGTGAAGGTGTTTTGGCTTCGACATTTGGTCGACAGCCCCTTGCCTTTTAGTGCTTGTTGCACTTTAGTTTTGGGGGCGAAGGTGTTTTGGCTTCGTCATTTGGTCGACAGCCCCTTGCCTATTAGCGCTTGTTGCACTTTAGTTTTGGGGGCTAAGGTATTTTGGCTTCGACATTTGGTCGACAGCCCCTTACCTTTTAGTGCTTGTTGTACTTTAGTTTTAGGGCAAAGGTGTTTTAGCTTCGACAGCCCCTTGCCTTTTAGTGCTTGTTGCACTTTAGTTTTGGGGGCGAAGGTGTTTTGGCTTCGACATTTGGTCGACAGCCCCTTGCCTTTTAGTGCTTGTTGCACTTTAGTTTTGGGGGCGATGGTGTTTTGGCTTCGACATTTGGTCGACAGCCCTTTGCCTTTTAGTGCTTGTTGCACTTTAGTTTTAGGGTGAAGGTGTTTTGGCTTCGACATTTGGTCGACAGCCCCTTGCCTTTTAGTGCTTGTTGCACTTTAGTTTTGGGGGCGAAGGTGTTTTGGCACTTTTAGCAACGTGGGCGATTCTTGAGAAAACATCTCCCCCACCTTGCCCATGTTGCTAAAAGCGAGGGTACTGACCCCTTTGGATAAGTACGCTGGGCTCGAGAGGGAAGCGGGCCTAACTGACTTAGTTTTACAAATTTCGTCGAGCGGCGGTCGAAGTTTGCAGCTTTAATGTTGCTTCGACTGTCGAGAGCTTTGGAGATGGGGGAAATTGTTTTCATTCATAGTGATGAAATTTACAAAGGGTCCGCCTCGTTAAAAACCTCACCTCCTAAATGGAGTCCCCTTTGCGAGGAAAATAGTATGGCCCAAAGGTTCAAAAATGTAAAGAAAAAAAATGGAAAAACACCTAATGGGCCTGGCTCTGCTGATTGGTTCGCAGTCCAGCCCGTTTTACATTTTGCTAGATATAGTACTTTTTGAGGCTGTCCGCATTCCATGAATGCGGCAGCTCATTGCCTTCGGAGTCGGCCAGATGGTATGACCCGGGCCTTTTGCTGGAGATGACGAGGTATGGGCCGTCCCATTTTGGCTTCATTTTTTCTACATTTTCTGCGTTTGGCTTCCGCTTGAGGACCCAGTCTCCCACAGAGATGTTCTTCTTGACTACATTCTTATCCCTCCATTTGCTAGTTTCTTTCTGGTACTTGCTCAGATTGGAGGCTGCTTGTAGGATGTCGAGCTCTATTAGGTCTGAATCATCCGGAGGTTCATTGCCTTCAGGTGCGGAGGTTGCTCTTAGGCTTTGGTTCTTTAGCTCTTCTGGACTCATGGCCTCGGCACCGTACAGTAACCTAAATGGAGTGAATTTGGTGGTTCTGGTTTCAGACGTGTTGTGTGACCAAACAACCTTCGGGAGTTCATCAACCCATTTACCCTTTTTCTGATGAAAGAGGCATTTTTTGATGCCTGTGAAGATGACGCCATTGGCGGGCTCCACAGCCCCATTGGATTGGGGGTGGTAAACCGAAGCGAACATGAATTTAGTTCCTATGCTTCGGCAGAATTCCTTGAATGGCTGCGAGTCGAACTTTTTGCCATTGTCTACCGTGAGTTCCTTCGGTACCCCGAACCTGCATATGATGTTCTGCCAAAAGAATTTCTGAACTGCCTCCAAGGTGATTTTTATCAAGGGCTTAGCTTCGACCCATTTGGTGAAGTATTCTACGGCCACCACTGCATATTTGTAATTTCCTTGGGCAGTAGGGAGGGGGCCTACGAGGTCCATTCCCCACCGTTGGAGAGGCCAGGTGGGGGCTATTGGCTGTAAGGGTTCCGAAGGTTTGTTGGATTTTGGGCCCAACTTTTGACAAGCTTCGCATGTTTTGACCACTTTTTCTGCATCTTTTAGTGCTGATGGCCAGAAAAAAACCCTGCCTGAAACCTTTTGCTGCGAGGGGTCTTATGCCTATGTGGGATCCGCAGATGCCAGAGTGGATCTCGTTAAGAAGTTCGACGCCCTGGGCGACTGGAATGCATTTGAGCCAAGGGGTTACTACCCCTGACTTGTATAGCTTGCCTTGCGAAATCACGTAGCCTCTTGCTCTTTGAGAGAGCCTTTTCTCTTCTGCTTCGTCAGAAGGTTCGTAGTGTCCCGGAAGGTACGCCATTATTGGCTCCCTCCAATCTTCGCTGAAGATTGCGTTGATTCTGCTTTCCTTCTTTGCCCTAGTCGAAGGTGTAGAGATTTCCTCGAAGAAAACATCTGGTGGGAGTTGCTGCTTTCTAGCAGCTGCTTTTGCGAGCCTGTCGGCTTCGTCGTTCTGAGCACGAGGGATATGGATGATTGTGAAGCCTCTGAAATGTTTTTCCATTGCCCTTACAGCTTCCCGATATTGGATAAGCTCGGGTTTCTTGGCTTCAGATTCTTTTTCTATGTGGTCTGCTATGACTTTCGAGTCTGTCTTGATGACACAGTTTTGATGTCCGAGCGCCTTCATTTTGTGAAGCCCAAGCAAGGGAGCTTCATATTCAGTTGTATTGTTTGTCGATGGTGCTGACGGGTCAAAGTTGAGGCGGGCAGCATATCTTATTTTTGCTCCCGAAGGTGATTCGAGGATTGCTGCAATACCGACACCTTCGTTCTGCCAAGCTCCGTCACAGTGAATTGTCCATGTTTCCAAGGGCTCTTCTTCTTGAGCTTCGGGGGATGTCCAGTCTACTATGAAGTCAGCCAGAACCTGGGATTTGATTGCTGTTCGCTTTTCAAAGTCAACTACCAGTTCTGATAATTCTGAAGCCCATTTTGCTATTCTTGGCTAAGCTTCTCTGTTGTGTAGCCGATCATGTAGAGGTTGATCAGAGATGGCTATGATTCTGTGGGCTTCGAAATAGTGACGAAGCTTGCGGGAGGCCATGATGACCGCATAGGCTATCTTTTCAAGTTCTGAATAATGCAACTTGGATCCTGCTAGAGGTTTGGATGCTAAGTAAACAGGGAATTGTTTGCGAGTGCCATCTGTCTCTCTTTCGACAACTAATGCAGCACTAACAGCTTTTTGAGAGGCCGAAGTGTATAGCAGGAGTGTCTCCTTCGGGTCTGGAGAGGTTAATTTGGTCATATTCTGGAGGTATTCTTTGAGGGAGTTGAAGGCTTCTCTTTGTTGTTCGCCCCATTCAAATTTCTGAGAGCTTCAGAGCACCTTAAAGAACGGCAAGCTTCGGTCTGCTGAGCGTGGGATAAATCTGTTTAGAGCGGCGATTCTGCCCGTGAGCTTTTGCACATCCCTTATTGACTCCGGCTCTTCCATGTTACAGAGAGCTGCGATTTTGTCTAGGTTTGCTTCGATGCCTTTGGTTGAGACTAGGCACCCTAGGACCTTTCCCTTGTGTACCCCAGAAACACATTTTTCGGGGTTGAGGCTCAGGTTTGCTTTCCAGAGGTTGGCGAAGGTTTCTGCCAGATCTGAGATGTGGTCTTGTCGTGCTGCGCTGATGACGACGATGTCATTGACATAGGCTAGGATGTTTCTTTTTAGTTGTGGCTCCAAGACTTTGGAGGTCATCCTTGAAAATGACTGGCTGACATTTTTCAGACCTTCGGGCATTGTTATGAAGTAATAAGTGCCGAAGGGGGTTATAAAACTTGTTTTCTCTTCATCTTCCGTTCACATCCAAATCTGGTGATACCCAGAAAAGCAGTCCAAGAGTGACATCAGATGAGTGTTTGCAGCGTCATCAACGATCTTGTCAATTCGTGGGAGAGGGAAATCATCTTTCGGACAAGCTTTGTTTAAGTCTGTGAAGTCTATGCACATTCTCCATTTTCCATTCTTTTTCTTGACGGGCACTGTGTTGGCGAGCCACGTTGGGTACTTAACTTCGCGGATAACCTTCACGTCCAGCAAGCGTTGTACCTCCGCTTTGACAGCAGCTTCTTTTTCATCGGACATCTTGCGGGGCTTTTGCTGTTTGGGCTTGATGCCAGGTCTAATGTCGAGACGATGCTCAACTATGTCTCTGCTGACTCCCCGAAGGTCACTTGCTGACCATGCAAATACATCTTTGTTCTTGTTCAATAAATCAAGTAGTTCTTTTTCTTCTTCGCAAGAGAGTGTTGAGCTTATTGTTACAACCTTATCCGGGAGATGCTTGTCAGGGGGTACTCTCTTGACTTCACACCCTTCCTCGAAGGTTATTTTTTCTTTATTGAGCTTTTCAGTAACTGTGCTCTTTTCAGCTTCGATGGCGTGAACATTTCTTTGCCCCAGAGCTACTCCTCACTCTATGTCTCTAGCGAGCTGTTGATTACTGCGTATAGTAATGATGCCCCTTGATGCCGGCATTTTTATGCATAAGTACAGTTGGTGCACAACTGCTTCGAATTTGTTGATGAGTCCCCGGCCGAAGATGGTGAGATAGGGGTAATTCATTTCAACAACGTCGAAGGTGACATGTTCTGTTCTTGGGTTAGATGTGTCACCGAAGGAGACTGGCAGAGAGATTTTGCCAAGGGCCTCGACCCTTTTCCCTCCGAACCCAATTAAGGGGATTTTGGCTGGCTGGAGGAGATTTCTATCAATGTTCATTCTGTCGAAGGTACTTGAGAAAATGATATCAGCGGAGCTGCCGGTATCGACTAGTATTTTCCCGATGGTCCAACCTTGAATGTTGGCTTCGATGACCATTGTGTCAGTGTGTGGGTAGCTGTTGAGGTTCATGTCCTCCTTTGAGATGGTTATCGTCATGTGAGACCAAGGTGTTTTCTTTGTCGGGCTGTCAACTAGGATGCTGTTGACTTGTCTGAAGTAATCTCTGTGCTGCCTCTTGTTTTGGAATTTGAGAGTGGAAGCTCCGGATATTGGCATGATCATGCCGAAGGATGGCAGTGCAGTTGTTTGGGGAGTTTGGGAGCATTGGGGCTCTTGCTTTGGGGGTGGGCCTGGAGGAGGCGGAGGTAGTTCTTCTTGAGCCTGTTGGCGGCTCGGAGGTGGAGGTAAGGAGAGCGATTTGGGGTAAGTTGGTGGCTGAGGGGGCCAATTGTTTGGGTATGGGTTATAGGTGAAGGCGGGCATAGGTTAGAAGGTTGGATTGTGTAGTGTGGGTGGTGACGGGAACGGCAGCGCCAAAGGTCCTGACCACGCAGTGTGGCTGACCAGCTTTGCCTTTTTCTCTTCTTCCATTTGCTCTAGTGTTCTCTTTTTCTCGGGGCAGAAATTGGTTGTATGATCCGACTCGTTGCCATCGAAATGACAGAAAAACTTTTTCGGTCCGTGTGAAGGTCCGCGACCTTTTCCACGACCGCGCCCACAGCCTCGGCCCTTGTGCCCTGAATGATTGCGGCCTTGGTTGTTGTGTTGACTTTCAGGGGACTTATTTGGGGGAGTCATGAATGGGTTCTGATCTTGTTCAGGGCTGATTTCTTGCGAAGGTTCCACAGGGAACACGAACTGTGGGTTTTTGTTCTGATAGTTCCAGTTGTGTTTTTCAGCTTGCCTCATTATCCTTTGTTGTTCGACTCTCCGTCTATGGTCTGCATCTGACCTGGTGTATTTTTCTGCTTCTGCATATAGGTCACTGAGTGTTCTGGGTGGCGCCCTAGACAGATGCGAGGCTAGCTGTCCGGGTGATAGATCGGCGATGCACTTGGCGATTGCATCTCTTTCTGGGAAGTTCGGAATCAGAGCCTTTTTTCTGGACGAACCTTCAGAAGTAGTCATATAGTGCTTCTTTGTCTCCCTATAGACACTGGAAGTTTTCTATGGTGTTTGGGTCGAGTCGTCCGAAGCCTTGGAAGTCCTGCCTGAGCCTTGCCTTTAGCTGAGGCCAGCTTGTAATGGAGCCCGAGGGTTGGTGAGAGTACCAGTTGGCTAATTGACCTTCGTAGGCCATGATGAAGGATTTTGCCATGATAGGGCTGTCACCGCCAGTCAAAGCTATGGTGGCTTTGTAGGCCATGATGAATTGGGTGGGATCCTCCGAACCGTTGTACCTAGGGAGTTGTGTTGGTTTGTAGCCCAGTGGCCACGGTGTGTGCTGCAAGGCTGCAGATAATGGCGAGCTTGGGTCATATGTGCCAGCCGAAGGTGGGACGTAGTGGTCTTGGAGGGTATGAGTGGTCCGAATGTTGTGGAGGCTCACGATGGTGAGCTCATCTTGGTTGGATCCCAAAGGTTCTGTAACTTCGGGTGTGGTATTGAGTGGTTGGTTATCCTGTGGTGGGGGTTGTGTGGATGGGTGTTCCTGAGAGGTCCGGGAATCATTTTGGTTGTCCTCCAAAGGAGGGTCTATGGGTTTCCTCTTGTGTGGTGCCATCGGGGGTTGGTTTACGAGCTGGAAACATGGTGGGCGCCCTTGTTGGGTTCTCGGCTTCCTTACGACCCAATCAAAATGCATACACGAAAGTTGAACAGAGTAAAGTGGCAGAGTTTCGCCCTCATATATATGCACGTGCCCAGTATAGATTGGTTGGGGGTATTTATACCCCTAACCTTTGTTACATAATGACTATAATGCCCCTACCTGCCCGGAATATTCTGCAAATATTCCGGGCCGTAGGTCATTTCATACAGGTTGGAGTGTACAAATTGTCTACTCTATCTGATTCGTAATCGAGACGCTACCCTGAAGGTCCAAGGTAACCTTCGGATCAGCGGTTGACCTTCGTACGCTTCCTTGGACCTTCGGTAGTTTCCGGGGACCTTCGGGCGACGGGATCACCTTCGGGCTCTAGCAACCTCGGCTTCTTCCGGAAACCTTCAGACGCATCTTCTGACCTTCGGGCGAAAGGGTAACCTCCGGGCTCCAGCGACCTTTGGATCCTTCGGCTCCCGTCTTGCAGTTTCGAGCAACCTCCAGCATCCGAGACGGTGATCCCCAACACATATCAATGATCACTAGTATCTAGTGTCCACGGGTGTTGTAGGCACCCACCACGAAGTCGTGCTTCATAGCCTTTGTAATTGCTTGTGTTACCTCTTTGGTCTGGAATTGAAGCATTGTGGCTGAGAATACTTGTGGATCCAAAAACCCAACATTGTTGTGCATCTCCTTTGCCTGATGCTTCATTCTCCTACAAATGAACAAATTGTTAGCATGCATTTTGTGGTAAAAATTAAAGAATATATATTTCAGTTTGAAGGTAATTACCATATCCAACACCTCAACAAGCCAACGTCCAGACTGTCCATGTTGAAAAGGCCATACAAGTCATTGAATCCAATTGTGATCCTTAATTCACCATCACTTCCAAAGAGAATGCAGCCACCTTTGCAGTAATGCTATCAGCACCATTCGCACTTTGTTCTATGAAGTAAGCATGCAAGGATTCACAACTTGGCCCAGCAGCCTTTAAAGCCTCTTTTGACAACAAAGGCTCACTAGGCTTGTATTTTGGATTAGCAGTAATCCAAACAGTGGCAACGTTTGAATTTTTAGGGTTACTTTAGACGAGTTCCTCCTGTTGTGGCTGCTACTTTGGACGAGTTCCTCTTGTTGTGGCTGCTGCTTAGGGGTAGTAAAAAAACCTATTGTAGATTTACATGTTAATTCGTTTTGAGATAAATTATTGGAATCGAGTATTTCTTGTGCTCATGACACTCGAATATTCTTTCCACCATCGCTTGCCAATCCAAGGCCATGACAGCTTCTTCTTCGCCTCCGGTATGCTCTCTGGCAAGGTTAGTGGTCGAGCCGCCGGTCCGGGCGGCGCGAGACGGCGGTCAGACGGTCCCGGGGCAGGGACTATGGTAGTGAGAGATTTCATAACGAGTATCGTGTAGAGGCTGTTACAAAGGCTAGTATTTGGTAGCGGTGTTCAGTGAAGACCGTTACCGATATTGTTAGCAGTCTCTCAAAATGGCTGTTTTTGAGGGCCCACAGAGAGATTTCGTAATGGGTATAGTATGTGGGTCGTTATAAACGTAAGTATTTAGTAACGGGCTGTCAGTGAAGACCGTTACCGATATCTGTTACCAGGTCTCCTTTCGGACCCACAGGTCATCTTTTGTAACAGTCATTTTTTGATACCTGATACCTATATACCATTTAGGTAACGGTTGTTACGTTACAACCATTACAAGTACTCGTGACCCATGACCAAAGCGTCTCCTTTTGGGCCCACTGGTCATATATTGTAACGATATTTTACATAAAGCCCGTTAACTTAATGTCGTATAGGTAACATCCAGTTATATATGCCCGTTACCTTAATGTCTTATAGGTAACGTCCAATTATGTATGTCCAGGGTTTGTAACATGTTTTGCTTAATGCCCATTACCTATACATGAGCCACCCCCACAAGGACTGGCCTATTTTCTGGCTGCATCCTGGAACGAGCCAGGATTTGGCAGCCACCAGGTCATTCACATCACATATGCAAATCACATATATATACACAAGTAGACCATTCATAAAACATATATACACAAGTATACATCAATACAAGTTTCAAGTTTATGACTGCAAGAATCAACTGCAAGTTTCAAGCGTACAGATTCAGAACATCTACAATGAACTCACGCTGCATCTGCTGGACCATTATAGAATTCGCCCTTTGGGTCGATGATCTCCTTAAGAATGAACTCACACAGCAAACCCAGGACCATTCTCATTGCTCCTTGATCTGCCTTTCCGGTGATCACTTTGTAATCCTGCAAAATACAATTATTACGAGAATACAAATAAAAATCAATTTCTAAAATCAAATGGAGAATATGAGTAGAGGCAACGCTGAGCAGTATACTTTCATATCCGGTTTAAGAAAGAAACCGAATGCATCTCATATGTGCGCCAGGATCAATTTACACACATGCGATAGACAAATAAAGCGAATATCATAACAATGCCATAACGAAAGAGAGTACTAAAGACTTTATGACATAACCGAATGTCTTAGACTAAAGCGAATAAATAGCATCTCAGAGTAACAGCGGAATCCTCATCAGCAGAGGCAGTCGACTGGGAGACATACGCCTAAAAATCTTCAAAGTCTTCTGGATACTCCGGGCACTGATTATCTTGGTCTGAACAGCATTATGAGTACACTTATGGTTGGTACTCAACAAGTGGTAGGGAAACAACTATATTTTACATGCAAGGCTGAATCAAGGAATAGCTGACATGGCTTAACTATGATAAGCACTTTTAATTGATCAAGTTTTATTTAGCAAGCATTAACTAGATGTAAGTTTATACCATTTGTTGGTATTTTGTAACGTCATGAATAAAATCCGCAAGCGCACGGATACCGCTGCAGCTTTCACCCAAGAGTGTTCCAGGGTATCGTATCCACTAGGGAACGTGAGTACACTACCTACGGGTTCAGGCTGTCCAAGCACACACACACTGGTGTAGGAGGATAGGAAAGAGAGGACTTTCTAAGATCTAGAATCTATGTTTAGAAGAAGAGATCACGTCGCCGTTATACTTCGAGCTAAAGGTATCGACCGGCTTATACAAGCCGATAGCTCCAATATGATGCTCTATCCAATATCCGAATGTAGAGGATTACTAGGGCTCGAACAGGACTGTCACCACCTGCCAGCTACCTCTACAAACCGTGGGACTATCAGACAACTGAGTGGTATAGTCTAGCCTAGACACCACATCTACGTCTTTCCCTACTAACTTTAGTGGCGTATAGGGTTATCCTTTTCTATCTGGAGCCCACTCTAGAGTCAAATGCTACTTGCTAGCATACACATCAACTAATATAAGGCAGAGATGATAACTTGCGATCTAGACTCTAATTCTAAAAAAACAAAGAAAGTCTCGAACACTTACAACCGAATAAGCTTCTGTTGAGGTACAAGCGGAGAAGAACGCTGACAGCCCGGCACTTCCCCCGACTATCTCCCTCACTCTCGTAGAGGTATAATTTGGAGAAGAGCGCCGTTGCCGGCGCCCCTCCTGAGTACCTCTACTCCTAAACTCCCTAAGACTACTCTCACTCAAGTGAGAACTCAAGAGAAGAGATGGTTTGGTGTGTGGTGTGTTCCTATTCTCACCCCCTCCCCTTGTATTTATAGGAGGGAGCCACGGGCTGAAACTCCTAGAACCGACCTAAGCAACCAGTGAGGAGGCGCCACGTGTTGAGGATGAGGTAGTGGGGCCCATGGGCCAGGTCGGCCGGCCTGTAGGTCGGTCAACCTGCCAAGTGGGCCAACCGCCCCAGCTTCGTCCAGCAGGCTGTCCTGGGCCTCCTTGTCCTAACTTAGTTGGTCTTGGCCTGTCTTGAGTGGTCTGAATTGGTTTCTTGGGCTACACTTGGTCCATTTGAGCCTGAATCGGTGCTCGGATAATTTCTGTGATTTTATGTCGGGCCAAAGTGTGCTTGAAACCTGCAAAATTAGCTCAAAACCACCTACACACATTCTCAAGCACCATATGTGGAATTTGTTAATAAATAAACCTATCCTAGCATTTATTCCACATAATGGTTGAATTCGGTGCAAGAGTTGACGGTCAAAATGAGTCATTAGTGACCGTCAACAAGACCCCCCACACTTAGTCCTTTGCTCATCCTCTAGTAAAGGCAAGAACTAAGGCGGACCTGACTTCACATGATATGACACCTGCATACAAATTATTCTAGGCCTTACCTTTGTCCTGTGAATTTTGATGTATCTACCATGAATTGTTTGGGAAGTTGAAGAGCGGAACGGTGTTGACTTCAGTCTCCACTTTTCTGCCATATGTCTGGGGTTTTGGAAATATTTTTGCAAAGACCAACCATAGCTTTACTTCTCCATAGGATCTCTCATGTCGCTCATTGTGTAAATATATCCTCACCAAGGCATTGCCGCTTTTCACCCTACTTCTTAAGATGGCCTATGCGGAGCTCAAGATAGGGGAAATGGAAGCATGCACTTGTGTCACATATATTGCAAAATCAAACAAAGGATCCATGGAGATGACAAATCACACAAGATGATCAAGATTGTGCACATATGTGGAAGGTGGATGATGGAAAGCAATACTCCTTTTATGTATCTCTCTCTCCTTTATTTGGATAACATGAGGACATGGCTATATATGTATATATATTTTTTCTTTTTTTTCATGGACATTGATGTGTCCATTTTTTTGGGGTCATGCTTCTTGGGCATGCCATCTTTTCTCTCTCTTTTTTTAATAGCCCATGCCTCATTTAAAGGATACTAGAGAGAGATCATTAAACATGGAGTTTTATTTTGTGGATGGATGGAATGGCATAGCTGACTTCTAGTGTAGAAGTTCAGCTGGTGGAGTGCACATAATCTTGATCAAACAAGTATGAAAGACATCTCACTAGGGTCACAAAGTTTGATGAAGCTCATAGCAACAACAAGGCACATATGTGTAAGATTTGTATCATGAAGGTCAGCATATGGCTTTGGTAGGACAAACGCGTGGAGTTGTAAAGCTATGGATGTTTTTTTTTTGGATCAAAAATTCCTAGACACATAAGCAGATAAAGCAAGGATTCTTTCATTAGACCATATCTCACTACTCAACAACTTAACAATCATGGGTTCCCTAAGATATGATTCACAAGCTCAGGTTTAGCAAAGAATAAAAGGTATGCAAGCCAATCATAGAGAAGCACAAGCACCAGAGGATACCTTGAGTTTAATTTTAATGATGAAGCAAGATTTTATTTAAACTCAAGGGTTAGGGAGAGTATGAGGGGTAGAGTGCACAAACCGTCGCGATGAAGAACGAATGGTGGTAGTACTTGCTAGCACCAGTTGTCTTTGGCCTTTTGCATTCTGGTTCGTTCGGTGTTGTGTACGTGTTGTGGGAGATCTCGAGTGTATATGCATGAAAGCTCCGAGAGATCTCCCCCACACTTGTTCTTGTACCTGGTGCTTATTCAAAAACAAAAAGATGGAAACAAACTAATAGCTCTACCGGTTTTAAGAACCAGGGAGCTCCTAAAATTTATTGAAACTAGAATTTAATCTCACCAAAATACTTACTCAAGCAAGGCTGAATTATGATTGCATCAACATGCATATGTTGTGCAACATTAATCCAAAACCTTGGCTTACCTTTCCATTTTAATTCAGCTCGCTGACTCACCCAATTGGATTTGATTTTTCTGCAGGGGTTAGTCCATATATGCAACCAACATCTATACAAGTATTAACTCTGAGGTTCATCAGTCAAACTTGACACCATGTCAGTTTGACCGAAGAAGACATTTTAACCCAAGCACCATGCTTGATTTAAAAGGCCTATGAATGCATGCTGCAACATACATTCAAACCAGAGCATACGAGGACAGATAAAGGGAGCATGAAGCTTGATTTAGCTTTATTCAAAGACGAGATAAGTATGAGTACGAACCTAGTGATCCTCGGGCAACCTCCCGGCAGGGTTTTGTTTAATGTCAAAAGCAGGACATTGAGAGTACTTACCACGTCACCTTGTTGATGGAGATAATATTGTCACCATGGTAACTCCTCCCATTTTTTTCATTTTTTTTATGGGGCAAGAAGCGAGTACGTACACCAATTCCAAGACAAGATATGAATTGAGAAAAGAACTTACTTCGGGGCACTCACATACCTCCCCCACACTTGGAGTTTGCAAAACTTCAAGTGTATAGAGTTCAAGTCTCCTTCAGCAATTGTTCCTCCATCAAGGCATATCGAGATGTTGTAGTCGGTGTAGCTCACATGTTCGCAGGTGTTGCTTGTCTGCCATTCTCTTTGTTCTTCCCTTGGAAAGGTTAGTGACCAAAAATACCCGAAGGAAAACAATATCCTAGAACATGCTCATGCTTTTATTGAAAGGGAAATAAATAAGTAAATATATAATAGTCCGGGCTATCTCCTAGTAGTGCTTTGTTTCTGGTCATAAGCTCGACCATGACAACTCTTGCAGCCATCATTGGTGATGGACCATTGTTTCACCACCAATCGTTGAAGCTAGCTACAAGGTTAGTGCCACGGTGCAACCACGAAATCTGCAATGTTTATGATAAACATATACATCTACAACCAACCTTCTGAAGATTTTGCAGAAGAGGACCTTGAGTTGGTTGTAGTCCTTGTGTGTGCACGGTGCACTAAACATGCCTGACTCTGGAGTTGCATTGAATTAGCATGGTTTTCGTGGTATGTCAAAAGTAAAACTCACATGCTCATTTGTAGAATCCTTTTCTTCGGACTCCAGAGTCGGCGCCTCACAAAATTCCATGGCCCATTGATTCTCCATCTCAAGAGATTCATTGTGAAAGCTTGATGTTGATTCTCGATTAAGGTCGAGAACAACATATTCTAGGCCAGCGAGAAGAGGCTCAAACTCGATCAAGGGTGATGATGAATGTTCATCTCCACAAAAGTGAAGGCTATCTTCCGAGTCGTATTCTTCAGAGGATTCTAGAACTCCAAAGAGAACTGGCTCGGATGATATGAACGGAGATGTATGCATCATCTCCTCGAGCGGGTTTCGCTCGGGAAGTGGCTTGGCCAGAAGATTTTCTAGATGAGGAGTAGCAGTGGTCGAGCCAGTTTCCCTAAGCTTTTCATCTTGGCTCTCATGAGATGCCAGAAGTTTTTTTTTCTAGTGGGAGGCCTAGGAGAAGATCAAAATCGAGGATATCGTAGATATAAAAAACTAAATGCACCTCGAGTTTGTCTATGGTGATAGGCACGTCCCTTGCAATCCCCCGACATTCAAAGTACAGTCTGAATGGACTTTTAAAGTACTTGTCGGTTGGGGTTAGAGGCTTGTTACCCATGAGAGTGTCCAAAAGGCACTCGGGTAAGATGCAAACCTCAGCAGCAGGGTCATGAAGAGCTTCTATGATTTTTCCCTTGATAGAACAAGTGATTGTTGCAGAGGTTGGGCTAATCCGAATCGCTTCGGAAGCACGCTTTGCCTCCTTTGACCAATCAATTGCGGGTGTATGACGGGAAATTATATCCAGGGTCTCATAAAGACACATTGATTTCATAGGCTCCTCGTGCCTAAGATGATTCGAGGTATTTTTGATGTTCCCTGAAGGGTCATCCTCGAATTGGGAAGAGAACTCCTAAGGTTGAATTTCTTCTTCCTTCGGTGTTCGTGGTTCGGGAGAGGGCTCAACAAACGAATATTGGGATGTGGAAGATGAAGGCTCAGATTCGGGTGGTGAGAGACTCTCATGGCTCGAAGCGGATTCCTCCCGGCGGGGTTCACTATGGTCGGTAGAGAAGAAAGAGTCTTCTAAGAATCTATTTAGGATGTCTTTTCCTTCTTCCGGAGTTATGTGTGCGAACCATCCTCCGCTGGAGTCGTCAAGCTCTAGGGCAGTTTCCATGTCTAAACCCGAGTAGAAAACTTCCAATGATACTTCATCGGGTATAGACATGTCTAGGAAAGAGAGGACTTTCTAAGATCTAGAATCTATGTTTAGAAGAAGAGATCACATCGCCGTTATACTTCGAGCTAAAGGTATCGACCGGCTTATACAAGCCGATAGCTCCAATATGATGCTCTATCCAATATCCGAACGTGGAGGATTACTAGGGCTCGAACAGAGCTGTCACCACCTGCCGACTACATCTACAAATCGTGGGACTATCAGACAACTGAGTGGTATAGTCTAGCCTAGACACCACGTCTACGCCTTTCCCTACTAACTCTAGAGGCGTACAGGATTATCCTTTTCTATCTGGAGCCCACTCTAGAGTCAAATGCTACTCGCTAGCATACACATCTACTAATATAAGGCAGAGATGATAACTTACGATCTAGACTCTAATTCTAAATAAACAAAGAAAGTCTCCAACACTTACAACCGAATAAGCATCCGTTGAGGTACAAGCGGAGAAGAACGCCGACAGCCCGTCACTTCCCCCGACTATCTCCCTCACTCTCGTAGAGGTATAATTTGGAGAAGAGCGCCGTTGCCGGTGCCCCTCCTGAGTACCTCTACTCCTAAACTCCCTAAGACTACTCTCACTCAAGTGAGAACTCAAGAGAAGAGATGGTGTGGTGTGGTGTGTGGGGTGTGTGTGTGTGTGTGTGTGTTCCTATTCTCACCCCCTCCCCATGTATTTATAGGAGGGAGCCACGGGCTGAAACTCCTGGAACCGACCTAAGCAACCAGTGAGGATGCGCCACGTGTCGAGGATGAGGCGGTGGGGCCCATGGGCCAGGTCGGCCGACCTGTAGGTCGGTCGACCTGCCAGGTGGGCCAACCGCCCCCAGCTTCATCCAGCAGGCTGTCCCGGGTCTCCTTGTCCTAACTCAGTTGGTCTTGGCCTGTCTTGAGTGGTCTGAACTGGGTTCTTGGGCTACACTTAGACCATTTGAGCCTGAATCGGTGCTCTGATAATTTCTGTGATTTTATGTCGGGCCAAAGTGTGCTTGAATCCTGCAAAATTAGCTCAAAACCACCTGCACATATTCTCAAGCACCATATGTGGAATTTTTTAATAAATAAACCTATCCTAGCGTTTATTCCACATTATGGTTGAATTCGGTGCAAGAGTTGATAGTCAAAATGGGTCGTTAGTGACCGTCAACACCATTAACCCACAAATAAGTAAACGAAGTAACCATCATCAACATCATAAATAAAGCATCAATTTAGATCATCTTCAAGTTCAATTATCATGTGAGGGTCCAAGCTGCTCTTGATCGTGAGCATGGCTGACCGGTTAGTTTTAACTCTGCAGAGGCTGTACACTTTCCCCACAATTCTTGTTCCCCTGTGTTGCCTAGGTTTGCAAGGCCCTTAAACACTTCCTTTGGTGAGTGGCGAGAGGTTCACTACGAGGCCTTTACAATGATTCCCTAACTCATGACAATCCGCTAAGGTTTCAAGCCAAAGCGGTTATAACCCTCCCTAATGGTCAGCTCCTTAGCAAAGGCCGCTACCCCAAGAGGACCGAGCTATACCCCGTCGATGCATCCCCTCTTGCCCTTTCGGTAAGACTGTCACAAGCTAGAGTCTCTAATTAATTAGTCAAGACCAGAGCCATGTAGTATTGTGGTTGTACTGTTTTCCTGGGTGGCTCTCCATGTTCCAATTAAAGCATATGATCTTGCTTAACAACATTAACCATAGAACATGAAGTAACATATGTAGCATTTGTCTCAAGTATTTCTAACCATGATCCAAGTATAAGCAACTAGCATAGCTACCCAACATAAATAAAGTACCCAGGTTTGATTAAGGATGGATAAAGTAAACTAGGCATGTCCTTAATTGGGTTCCCATCATATTATAGACTCATGCATGTAATAAAGTAAATGTGAATAAATTGTGAATAATTTGGGACAAAATATGATCAAGGGCCACTTGCCTTCTTCAAACTGCTGCAGCTGCTCGTCTCCAAAATCTTGCTCGGGCTGCTGCTCGAACTGCGTATCATCTATCACATACGTACATACAATCAAACAAATGCAACAAATAAGAAATAGTACACCTGAAACGAACCGGGTTTCCAAAAGGAGAACCCGACTCCCTGTATCCACGTGATAGTCCCTGGATCAGTAGCTATCACATACAGAACTCATTTCAATTACATATCACCATCATACTTTGCGATAAAAACAATACATGGAGATATTTATTACATAATCTAGCGGATTGTAGTACGAAATTCTGATACAAGCCCATTGGGCTGAAAGGATCAAACAGAAAGCGGAAACGGTAGCTAAACATCTGGGCATCCTCCGTCTTGAGGTCCTTCCTTCATTCACAGGCAAACTTGAGCGAAGCACGAGTCGTCCTTAGTTCCTCCATCCAAGTCGTCGCAGATCTTTGAATCGGATCCTGCATCTACCAAACTATCCCCAAGGTTGGGATAGGTTCACGTCACCATCCGTATGCAAGCTTTAAGTGGGTGCAAAGGTACAAAAAAAAAATAACCAAGGGATAAGGCTTAGGGTTTCCCATGCACAACAGTAACAAAGTAAAGCATCTGCCAAGTCTCCCGACGCGGGCCATTCCGGCATCCCGGACTCCCAGTTAACTCACACCTTCCAAACCGTCCCAAGGCAGTGCGAGAACTCCCACTCCTCGCACCTCAATTGGCAAAGCAGGTATAGTGGACTAGAGGGAGGTAGAAATCATCAAGGCACACTAACTAATGGAAGTAGCACACTAACTAATGGAAGTAATAGAAGAGTAGGGTTATACATGACCGAGTACGCGGCTATACATATAGATTTCACCCTGCAGGGGTTGTACACCTGGACCCACTCGAAACGCCGCCAGCCAGCGGCCAACTGACTGGCGACGAGACACCAGTCTACTGAGAACAAGAACTAGCAGTCATGGCACCATCCAGCTTTCCCGGGTCTGGGCACGTTCTCTCGTAAGAGGTCGCCCTGGGACTGTGAAGCCATCTAGAATTAGATCCAAATGAATTCGCTAATCGGGGATCACCAGGTCAACACCTGCTCCCCCTACACTGATACAACTTCCGCCTACAGGGTTGGCACCACGTTTACTAGCCTCGGACCGGATCCACCCGTATAGTGGATAAGTGGTGTGCACGCTCACAAAGTCCCACTAATCATAGTTACCCCAACCGGTTCCTCATACGCCGGGGCGAGCATCTCCTTCCTCAAGCGTATCCACCACAGTGGTCCGCGACTAGCTTCCCTCCCAGGGCAAGCCCACCGAACACCTCAAGTCTCAAACGTGTCCAACGACACAAACATGCACCCGCAACAGGCGCCCCATTGGGTGTGCCCAACACACACCCCTTGCAAAGTCAAGTCGCTCGCCCCCAGCTAAGCCCTAGTCACCAACTCCTGATATGGTGGATCTCCACTCACGCCAAGACTAACATAATCACAGGGAAAATCCCACCCATACACATGCAAGCATTTATACCATTCAGACATGGTAATAAATATATAGGAGTTCAAGAAATAGGGCACACAATAGGATATGTAGGTTCATCTCATTAATAATAATAATGCGATAGCAGATCTAGCAAGCAATGTCTAATAGGTATTCAATTCATAGATGGGTGTGAACCTGAGACTTCTCGTAGTCGTCCTAGGTCTCTGGGGTCTTCTCGTAGTCCGGGACGTCCTCCTCGGTCCTCTGGGCGTCCAGGGCGTCGATCAGCTCCTCCTCGCTAGGGGCCTATTCATAATTACATATTACTATAGGGGCCAAAGTGCAAAAATTCACAAAAGTATCCAAATAAGATCCAAATCACAACAAAACCTACTCTATCGGGTAGATCATGTTTTTACAAAAATTATGAAACTGGTTTCATAATTTTTGGAGCTCCGGTTAATTTATTATGAATTTTTGAAGCTTAAATCTATTTTTGAAATTAATAAAAGATTTTTAGAAAAATAAAATCACACAGGCTGACACATGGCAGCACCAGGGAATGCCACGTGTCCTGCTGACGTGAGCATGACGTCAGCACGGGGTCAGCTTGTGCTGACGTCATCATGGTCAAAGATGACGTCAGCGTTGACTGGTCAACATTGACCCAGTCAATGGTCAGCGGGTCAACAGTCAGCCAGGCCCACATGTCAGTCAAATAGAGTCAATTACATGTGGGGCCCGTTGGTCAGGCCTTGTTTTTAAAAGAAAAGGAAAGGAGCGGCTCGGGTTGTTTGGGCCGAAAGGGCTAACAGGCCGACTCAGGCTCTTAGGTCGGCTCGGTCCACGGCTCCAAAGGCCGGCTTAGCTACTGGGCTGAGGAAGAGGGCCACTGCCCACTCAACTTTCTCTCTCCCTTCTCTCTCTTACAGGCGGGTCCGATGGGGCAGCGGCTTCCCGCCCGCACTGACAAGCGGGCCCCGCCAGTCAGTGGAAGGCCGGATCAGGTGTGGCACGGGTCAGATCTCGTGCGGCTCTTGTTGGTGTGGTCTATAGTGTGTGCTGGGAGCCGGGCTGGGCTGCAGTGCTCCCAAACCATTCGACAAAACGCTCCTACGGCTTGTACACACTGCGCGCGATGTCGTGGCAGGGCTGGTGGCCGGCACGGCTGTGGCGAGGCGTGAGCGTGCCCAGGCAAGTCGAAAGGCATGGCCTTTCGGCCTTGACAACGCGCGGCGAGGCACGCGCGGCCGAGACGGGCGGCGGGCGCACGAGGTCACCGCGAGCGAGGCACGGGGATGGTGGCGAGGTGGTGCGCATGGGCACGTCGGGGTGTGGCCGTGGCGGAGCCATGGCGTGCCTACGGTGGTGTGGTTCAAGCAAGGGTTCATGCGCACGCGCGCGGGACGCTGGTGTCCCAGGTCCGCGGTGTGCCCATGTCACGCGCGGAGCACCGGCATCCCGGGTTCGCGGCGGAGCACGGCGGCGAGGGGGTTTACGGCTACGCGAAGGGCTCCTGCAAGAAGAGGTAGGACGGGATCCTAAAGCCAGCTAGGGAGGTCTCTTCGGCGGCCAAAGCTCACCAGACAGTAGGGCAAAGAGTAGGGAAGGGTAGGCACGACGGCGGCTCACCCGGGGCTTGCGGACGCGGAGAGGCGGAGACGCTCGTGTCGGTGCTGTGCCGCGCAGGTCCGGTGATGTAGTCGAACGGGGTCGCCAGAATGAGGGAGCTCTGGTGCGGTACGGCGTCATTCACCTCCTCCTTCGCGGGCTTGGCGCAAGCCCCTGGGTCCTTCTCCACGTGCTCGATTCCTCCTTGGCTCCAAGCTCCTCCTCCGATTCTTCTTCTTCCTCCGCCTCCTTCTCCTTTTCCCCTCTCTCCTTGCTCTGTTTTCCTGGCGGCGGCAGCGGAGGCCTCGACGGTGGTCTTGGGTTCGGAGCGGCTGTGGAGGGCGCTTTATAGGAGGCCACTAGGGTTCGCGCGGATTGGGCGAGGGCGAACGGCCGGGGATGGTTTGCGTCCGTGCCACAGACGCGTAGCTCGCATCCGGGGCGCGCGCGGCTAGGATTTCTGGGGCTCGCGCGTGAAAGGGCGCGCTGTGTGGGTGCCGTGGCCGACAGTGGCAGCAGGTGTGATGTGAACGGGCAGGTTGGACCGGCGGTAAAGGCGGGCGGACGGGAAAAAAGAGGCGGAGCTGGCGAGGTCGCGGCGCGGGGCTAGGAGCATCGCGAGGAAAGGGAAAAAGGCACAGTGCCTCGCCGACAGGTGGGTCCGGGTGGTCGGTGGCTCAGGGGAGAGGGGTAAGGTGCTGGGCCGAGCAGGCCGGACGGGGCGGTGCTCGGCCTGCGGGTGGTGCAGGGCGGGCTGGCTGCGTTGGGCCGCGGGGGTAGGTCCTGGGCTGGTCAAGGTTCAGGTTTTGGGCTGGGTTAGAGGTAGGTTTAAGCCTGTTAGAGGTTTAGGTGTGAAGTTAGGTTTTGTTAGTTTTGAGTTTGAATTTGAATGGCTTAATCCATTTCAAACTCCACTCAATTGGATCAAACAATATTTAACAACTCAAATAAAATCCAACATAAAATTTTAAATAGGGTAGAATCAAAGAGATCCAAATTAACTCTAAATTAAGCACACTAGCATTAAGGGCCTTAAGTTTAATTGATTTTAATTTACTAGGATTCTGAGGTAGAAGATGAGTTCAACCTTATATTATTTCTAGCTATTATCACATGCACACAAAAAGTTTTTGAAAACTCGCATTTTTGACATATAACATTCCGTACAAAAAATACGGGATGTTACAACAACAATCAATGTAAATAGTACAAAACAACATTACAGAACTGTTGTACACGATACAACGATCGCGTGAGCGCAAGAATCGCTTAAAACGGGGTTAAAACGAGAAAGTTATGGCCAAAACAGGGTTCTAGGGGTTTATTTGCGAAGAAATTAAAAGAACAGGGGCTCTGGTAAAGAAATCGAGGGTCTGAACATAAATAAACCTTATTTGCAGGGGCTAGGAAGCAAAAAGGTAGCCCTTGGACGGCGGGTCCAATTCTATAAAAGCGCAGGGGTTAAAACATAAAGGATAAGGGCTGTTTTAAAATTATTTTTGAACTACGGTAGACTGCGGGTTTATTTCGGAAAAACCGAGGGGACCTCTAGCAAAAACACCGGAGTTGACCGGTATCTGGGGTTTTGACAAGGGATTGGATCTAATCTGGGCCATCCGATTTGGATCTGGCGGCTCAGAGGCAAAGGGGTGACTGGTGGCGGCGGCGGCGACGATGGGCTCACCGGTGTAGACCAAAAGTGGCTGTCCGGGATCGGATTTGAGCGCTGGAAGGACGGGAAGAATGAGGGCGAGCCTGCGAACTCATCTGGGTGTTCGGTTGGGCGAGAGGGAGACCGTAGGGAGGTGCGCAGCGGCGAGAGGCGGCGCTGGCCATTGGAGCTCGCTCCGATGAGCAATCTGCGCACAAACGAAAGGGGAAAAAAAGGGGAAAAGCGGACCGACACGGTCCTCACCACGATGCAGAGCTCCGGGGCGGCGAAGTCGTCGAGGGGGGACGGCGAAACAGCAACGCGTCACGGAGCTCCGAGCTCGGAATTGGAGGTGGCGCGAATTAGGGTTTGAGGCGGCGACGACTGCGACTTCGGAAAAGGAGTCAGGGGGGTCGCGGCGCCTTTTATAGGGGTCAGCAGGGGCCTTGGCTTGTGGGCCTGGCACTCGGGAGGCGCGCTAGGTCGAGCTCGAGCTCGAACCCGAGTCCGGCGCGGGGAGGAAGAGAGAGCTGGCGGGCGGGGCCCGCCGGTCGGCGAGAGAGTGGAGAGAGGCGCGGTAACGGGCTGAGCACGGAAAACGGGCCAAACTGGGCCGGCAGAAGGCAAGAAGGAAGGGAAAGGGGAAAGAGGAGAGGTGGGCCGGGCCGGAAGCTAGGGAGGAAAAGGAGAAAGGTTTTGCCATTTTCTAAAAGAGTCAAACACATTCAAATCAAATTTGAATTCAAAGAACTCAATTTCAATTTGAGCAACAAATAATAAAATGATGCAAAAGCAGCATGAGAATGCACAAGACCTAAATTCCTTATATTTCTTTTTATGGCTAAGTAAATTATTTAAATTTAAGATAAATGCTCTAAAGACAAGATAAATTGAAAGAAACCTTAACGAGCCTATAATTAAATCAATTAAATTTATTTGGGTTACTAAATTGAAAATTAGGGTGTTACATATACACTTACAGAAGCTTTTTTCATGATGCTTATGTCAGCGAGTAGGTCCATCATTCTCAATGCAACATAGAATCCACACAACATGCTCACTGATGGCTGTTGAGTGCACTGCATGAAGGTACCAAAATGACACAAGTTAAGGCAGTACCAAATATATATTAAGGGGCCAAAAACAAAATCTCTCTCTTACCGGGAAATCTGTCTTGTGCGTGAGCTTAGCTTTGCTTTTTGACTTTGTTTTCATCATCTTTTTCTCAATTTTGTCCATGTGCTCTGAATAGGCCCTGCATGATCAGCAATATCAATTAGAAACATTAAGTGATGGAATTTTTGTGAACAAAACCAACAATATACTTAGGCCCTGTTTAGTTCCCAAAAAATTTTGCGCAGTACCCGTCACATCGAATCTTCGGACACATGCATGGAGCATTAAATGTAGTTGAAAAAATAACTAATTACACAGTCTAACGACTGACTAGCATGAGCTGAATCTTTTAAGCATAATTAGTCCATAATTGGATATTATTTGTCAAGTAACAACGAAATGTGCTACAGTACCAAAACCCACACTTTTTCACCAACTAAACACTTACAAGTTCACAACAGTTACGACGTCCTTGAACTTTCGCTTTGGCCAAGTTTTAGCAGAATCTAAATACCAAACAACATCCCACTTCATAGCAATGATCACTAGTATTCAGTGTCCACGGGTGTTGTAGGCACCCACCACGAAGTCGTGCTTCATAGCCTTTGTAATTGCTTGTGTTACCTCTTTGGTCTGGAATTGAAGCATTGTGGCTGAGAATACTTGTGGATCCAAAATCCCAACATTGTTGTGCATCTCCTTTGCCTGTTGCTTCATTCTCCTACAAATGAACAAATTGTTAGCATGCATTTTGTGGTAAAAATTAAAGAATATATATTTCAGTTTGAAGGTACTTACCATAACAACACCTCAACAAGCCAACGTCCAGACTGTCCATGTTGAAAAGATCATACAAGTCATTGAATCCAATTGTGATCCTTAATTCACCATCACTTCCAAAGAGAATGCAGCCACCTTTGCAGTAATGCTATCAGCACCATTCGCACTTTGTTCCATGAAGTAAGCATGCAAGGATTCACAACTTGGCCCAGCAGCCTTTAAAGCCTCTTCGGACAACAAAGGCTCACCAGGCTTGTATTTTGGATTAGCAGTAATCTAAACAGTGTCAACGTTTGAATTTTTAGGGTTACTTTGGACGAGTTCCTCCTGTTGTGGCTGCTGCTTAGGGGTAGTAAAAAAAACCTATTGTAGATTTACATGTTAATTCGTTTGGAGACAAATTATGGGAATCGAGTATTTCTTGTGCTCTTGACACTCGAATATTCCTTCCACCACCGCTTGCCAATCCAAGGCCATGGCAGCTTCTTTTTCGCCTCCGGTATGCTGTCCGGCAAGGTTAGTGGTCGAGCCGCCGGCCCGAGCGGCGGGAGACAGCGGTCAGACGGTCCCGGGGGCAGGGACGACAGTGGCGAGAGGCGATGGCAGTGCTGCTGATGGCTGTGGGAGGTAGCGGCCGGAGGAGCCGGCGCGGCCCTAGCCCACCCGTGCCGGTGGGGTGGCGGCGGAGGTTGAAGACGATGGATGGAGGTTGAAGACAAAGGATGGTCGTTGGATGCCAATCCAATGGTGGAAAAAATCGATTGTTGGCAGAAAAAAATACTCGAGCGTGGGGTAGGCCACCTATTTTCTAAAAAAAATGATTGGTTAATGAAGCATGTCTCCAGGGTGGTGGACGTATTGTATCTAAGTTTATGACTTTCTTACGTGGCTAATGGAATAAAACCCACGTACATAGAGGATGCAATGTAATGAAGGGACAGGCTTGGCTTTAGGGTGCATGGCAGGGCCAGTTTTACACCATACTGTATTCAAGAGATGAACTGACGTACTTTTATTATCCCTGACCAACGAAGAATACATACATGGCAACATTATTATTCATTCCTCGCGCGCTAGTTCCTCTCAACCGTACAAATTATTGCTACAATCCCCATCAACTAAAACCTCGCAAAAACCATACTAGACGCACCAAAGACGATAATGTCCAAAAGTGTTGCAGCACATACAGGTACAGCATCAACCTACCATCCCCCGAGATACATCTGCTCAGTCTCAGATGGAGATACTGTTGAGGATGCCCATGGCTTTGATCCCCTCGCCCTTGGCGCCGGTGACGTCTGTCGTGTTGGGGTACAGCAGCATGTACGGCATCCCCACAGGCCCCTTCCGGTTCTTCAGCTGCGGACTATCGTTCCTCCTCTCGATCTGATTCGCGATCTCCACCAGCAGCCCGCGGAACCTCCTGAACGCGTCCAGCGCCTTGGCGTCCGACGTCCAGCGCTCCGGCACGTCGCGCTGGCCGAGGTACACCTCGTCGGATGTGTGCTTGGAAAGGATCTCGATGAGCGAGATGCCTAGGATGGCCTGGGACTGGCTGGTGATGGTGCGGATGAGCACCATGTCAGCTTCCTCCTGCCCTGCTTACAGTTTCTTGTAGTCATCGCTGCCCGGCTCCGGCATCGGCTGCCGGCTCTCACGGTCGGCCTGTTGGGGAGATACCCACCATGCGCGTACTGCCCATACTTGACGGCAGCGTGCAAAGCCGACGCCACCCAAATGATGGTCGTGCACGCCCTGGCCAGCTGCTGGATGTTAGATAAGCTAGCTGTAGATATTTGCTTTCCGTTATTCAGTTAGATGGCGGGCTCACCATGTCGAGCTCCGCCCGGGTCATGCGCACGTCCGCGCTGCGACGAGGGACGTGCGCCGTGGCGTGGTCACCGCCAAGACCGGATCATGGGCAGCGTGGGATGGCACGTTTGCTCCCGATCAGGGCGCGATCACAGCCGAGTCGTAGGTAGTTTGTTTCCCTATTTATTTGCATCAATACAACAGAAAACGCTGCTTCGTGTGGCACAAAAAAACTCCTCTGTGTTCATCATCCAGTTCGTGTGTGTACTCGTGTTTCCCGGTGTGATCCATTGCTCGCCGGAGCTCATCGTCGAGCTGCCGAGCTAACAATTGGCATCAGAGCCAGTAACCGTCGCCATGTCCGCTCATCCGTCGCGCATGCCACCTCGCGATCCGTCCCAGTCCCGCTCGCCCCCTCGCGATCGAGATCGTCGCCGTCGTCCTTCACCATCGCCAATCCTGCGGCGCGGCCGCCGCGGCCGCGAGACGGAGACGCGCATCGTCCGCGAAGTCGGGGCGGCCAACTACCCCATGCTGACCCGCACCAACTACGTCGAGTGGGTGGTACTCATGGAGGTGATGTTGGAGGCCCGGGAGCTCTGGACGGCAGTGAGCGTCGGCACCGTCGACCGGCACGACGACCGCATGGCCATGGAGGCCATCCTCCGTGCTACGCCGCCGGAGATGCGTGTCTCCCTCGCTGGGAAGGGCACCGCCAAGCGGGCGTGGGACGCCATCAAGACCGAACGTGTTGGCGTCGAACGGATCCGGAAGGCAAAGGTGACGGACCTCACGTGGGAATTCGACGCGCTCACGTTCCGCGACGGCGAGTCCGTGGATGACTTCACGCACCGCCTGCAGGCCCTCGTCAGCGAGCTAAGTATCCTTGGTGAGCCCCCTGGAGTAAACACCGTGGTAAGGAGAATCCTGCAGGCTGTGCCCCCTCGTTTCGACCAGATCGCACACTCCATCGAGACGCTCCTCGACGTCGACGACATGACGGTTGAAGAGCTGGTGGGGCGGCTCAAGTCGGCGGAGGTACGTGACCAAAGCCGCAATCTGCCGGCGGCGACGAACTCCAACGGCAAGCTACTTCTCTCCGAGGAGGAGTGGCTGGCCCGCTACAAGCACCGCCTCGCGGGCGAGGGCTCTCGCTCTGGCGGCAACAGCGGCAAGTCGTCTGGAGGTCCACGAGGCGGCGACAACGGTGGCGTGCGCACTGGCGGATCCTCGGCGATCCGGCCAGGGTCGCCACCAAGATGGACAAGTGCAAGTACTGCGGCAAGAAGGGCCACTGGGCCCGTGAATGCCTCAAGAAGAAGCGCGATGAGGCGGCGCTCCATGCCCAGGCCGGCGGCGACGACGACACTGAGGAGCCTTCCCTGCTGATGGCCATCGGCGCAGTCGAGCAGGAGTACGTCGCACTGCGTGTTGCACCTGTCTACGTCGGCGGGCAAGTCTACCTCAACGAAGAACGCACCGTGGTGGAGCTGGGGGAGTCCGAGGACCACTCCGGCAAGCCAATCTCCGATGTGTGGTACCTTGACACGGGTCAAACCACATGACGGGGAACCGGGCGGCCTTCTCCGAGCTGGATCAGTCCATCACCGGCACGGTCAAATTCGGCGACGGCTCGGTCGTGGACATCGTCGGCTGCAGCACCATCCTCTTCGCGGCGTAACATGGACAGCACCGAGTGCTCACCGACACGTACTACATCCCCCGTCTCAGGAGCAACATCATGAAGCCCTTGCCAACTCGATGAGTTCGGCTGCAAGGTTGTGATTGAGGAGGGGATTCTACGAGTACGCGATCCGCAGCGAGAGCTCCTCGCCAAGGTACGCCGTTCGGCAAACCGTTTGTACAAGATCTCGCTCACCCTGGCGCAGCCCATCTCGCTGCACCGGCGACCCCACCTAGCTTTGGCACGAGCGGTACGGCCACCTGGGTTTCGACGCGCTGCGCAAGCTGTCCAGCGGCGGCCTGGTGCGCGGTCTGCCACAGATTGATCACCCTGGTCAACTGTGCGACGCGTGCTTTGCCGGCAAACAGCGTCGAGCGCCGTTCCCGTAGCAGGCCAAGTACCGGGCGATAGGCTGGCTCGATCTAGTCCATGGCAACCTCTGCGGCCCTGTCACCCCGACTACTCACGGTGGGCGGCGATACTTCCTCCTCCTAGTTGATGATGCCAGCCGCTACATGTGGCTCGTGTTGCTGTCGAACAAGAGCGAAGCCGCGGCCGCCATCAAGAAGTTCCAGGCCGGCGTGGAGGTGGAAGCTGGGCACAAGCTATGCGCGCTCCGGACGGACCGGGGTGGCGAGTTCACCGCCGTCACGTTCGCGGAGTACTGCGCCAACCAAGGTGTTCACCGACAGCTCACCGCTCCGTACTCTCCGCAACAAAATGGAGTGGTCGAACGCCGGAACCAAACCGTGCTTGCCATGGCGCGGTGCTTGTTGAAGGCCAGAGGTGTTCGCAGCACATTTTGGAGGGAGGCGGTGAGCACTGCTGTGTTCATCCTCAACCGGTCTCCCACCAAAGCTCTGTAGAACAAGACCCCCTACGAGGCTTGGCACGGGGAGAAGCCAGCAGTTCACTTCATGCGCACGTTCGGGTGCATAGCGCATGTCAAGGTAACTCGCCCGCACGCTGCTAAACTTGATGATCGCAGCATGAAGATGGTGTTCCTCGGGTATGAGCCGGGCTCAAAGGGCTACCGCGTGTACGACCCTGTGAGCGGCCGGCTACATGTCTCTCGAGATGTGGTCTTCGACGAGACAAAAGTCTGGAACTGGGAGGCGCTGGACGGCGTCACCACACCGGACACGTTCACCGTCGAGTACATCGTACGCGCTGCGACGGCGAGCGGCCAGTCCGAGGCTCCAGCCACTCCGTGTGCTCCTGCGACTCCTGCTGCATCCCCAGGCACGCCATCAGTGGCTGAGGAGCCACACACTCTGGTGGGCGGTGGTGGCACCGACATCGGCTTCGCCACGCCACCGACGCACATTCCTTCGGGAATGGACCTCAGCGACGAGGGGAAGCCATGCCGTTACCGCATGGTGACTGACTACATCAACACGTCTAAACCACGGGAACTCGAGATGGAGGAGCTGTTCCTGGCGGCGGCCGAGGAACCAGCGATGTTCGAGCAGGCGAACGTGGACCCAGCCTGGCGCGTAGCAATGCAGGAGGAGCTGTCCTCCATCATCGACAACAAGACCTGGCAGGCGGTCGACCTGCCAGCCGGCCACCGACCCATCGGCCTCAAGTGGGTCTTCAAGCTTAAGGAGGACGCCTCCGGCGCTGTTGTGCGGCACAAGGTGCGATTGGTGGCAAAGGGCTACGTCCAGCGCGCTGGCTTGGATTTCGACGAAGTGTTCGCGCCGGTGGCGCGGCTGGACTCAGTGCGCGCGCTGCACGCCGTGGCGGCGCACGAATGCTGGAAGGTTCATCACCTTGACGTCAAGTCGGCATTCTTGAACGGCGAGCTCATAGAGGAAGTGTATGTCGCCCAACCCCCAGGCTTCTCCATCCCTGGGCGTGAGCACCACGTCTTGCGCCTCCACAAGGCGTTTTACGGCCTCCGTCAAGCCCCGCGCGCTTGGAACTCCAAGCTCGACAGCACACTTGTGGCGCTCGGGTTCACCCGATGCTCCGAGGAACATGGCGTGTACGTCCGTGGCGAGGGACAACATCGCCTTCTCCTCGGCGTGTACGTGGACGACCTCATCCTCACCGGCGTCGACACCAACGAGCTGACACAGTTCAAAGAGGAGATGAAGGACCACTTCAAGATGAGCGACCTTGGCCTGCTGAGCTATTACCTCAGCATCGAGGTTCAGCAGAGGCCGGGGATGATCACACTCGGGCAGGCAGCTTACGCGGCAAAGCTGCTCGAAAAGGTGGGCATGAGCGACTGCAATTCAGTGCAAACGCCAATGGAGACACGACTCAAGTTGAGCAAGAAAAGCACAGCGCCGGCTGTGGACTCCACTCTCTACCGCAGCCTCGTTGGCAGCCTGCGGTACCTCATTCATACACGTCCGGACATCTCGTTCGCCATCAGCTACATCAGTCGATTCATGGAGAACCCGACCACGGAGCACATGGGTGCTGTCAAGCATGTTCTCCGCTACATCGCCGGCACGCTGCACTTTGGGTGCTGCTACCGGAAGGGCGACGGCAACTTGAGGCTGACCGGGTACAGCGGCGCATTCTTCCTCGGGCAATCTCCCGTCGCGTGGCACTCCATCAAGCAACCCGTGGTGGCTCTATCCTCTTGCGAGGCGGAGTACATCGCGGCAACCTCGGCAGCTTGCCAGCTAATTTGGCTCGGACAGCTGCTTGGGAGCCTCTACGGCAAGGCGGCGATGGCCGCTGAGCTCCTCATCGACAACCAGTCGGCGATTCAGCTCTGCAAGAACCCGGTCTTCCATGGCCGGAGCAAACACATCGGGACGCGATTCCATTTCATCAGGGAAAGCGTTGAGAACGGGAAGGTCACCGTCCGGCATGTCAACACTGACGATCAGCTGGCGGACATCATGACAAAACCACTTGGGCGAGTTCGCTTTCAGCAACTTCGCCTGAAGATCGGCATCGTCAACATCAAGGAACATCTTGCTTAGGGGGGAATAATGTTAGATAAGCTAGCTGTAGATATTTGCTTTCCGTTATTCAGTTAGATGGCGGGCTCACCATGTCGAGTTCTGCCCGGGTCATGCGCACGTCCGCGCTGCGACGAGGGACGTGTGCCGTGGCGTGGTCACCGCCAAGACCGGATCATGGGCAGCGTGGGATGGCACGTTTGCTCCCGATCAGGGCGCGATCACAGCCGAGTCGTAGGTAGTTTGTTTCCCTATTTATTTGCATCAATACAACAGAAAACGCTGCTTCGTGTGGCACAAAAAAACTCCTCCGTGTTCATCATCCAGTTCGCGTGTGTACTCGTGTTTCCCGGTGTGATCCATTGCTCGCCGGAGCTCATCGTCGAGCTGCCGAGCTAACACTGGACGGTGTCCATCTTGGGCCACCAGTCCCGGTCCTTGAGATCGCCGTGCGCCTCCTCACGCACCTCCTTCCACCACGCCTGCACCTCCACATCACGCTCGAGTTCACCATCGTTTGGGTAGTAGATGTCCAGGTACTCATTGACCCACTTCTCAATCGCCCACCAGATCTCCAGCCCGTCAACGGCGTACGGGTAGTTCTTGACCAGCAGCCTGATACCGTATGGGTTCCACAGGTCTGGCACAGCCATGCCTCTGTGAACGCACAATCAAGTTTGTCAGAAACGAACGCACAGTTTCTGGAAGCCCTTGTGATGCATGCATCTGCTCAAGTTTTTGCTGCTCTAGTATCGATCGACGTACGTACCTCTTGACGAGATCAGCTGGGAGGGCCTGCTCGTTGAAGTTCCAGCTCTTGTACACGTCGGAGGACATCTCCAGTGCGTACTTCCCTGGGAAAACTGTGAGCTCGAACATGCCACCGGCCTTGATGAGAGTCTGGCGTGCCAGGGCGTTGATGTCCAACGTGCCACGGTAGTGCGGGCTCAACAGCTTGTGCACGGGGTGCACCACGCTGAGCTGCCTGTTCGTCGCGATCACGAATGGCTCCATCACTGCGTGCGTGTTCAGCCTGCAAATTAATTAACAAGCCCACACACATAGAAAGATCAGTGTTTCCCTAACAAAGGCAGGCATTATTCCTTCCTTGGACTGACAAACAGAATATATATCGCTGTACCAGTGGCTGATCAGCTGATGCCAGGCAGAGTCATTGACGCAGACGTTTGCCTTGGCAAGCTGCCAGATGTGGGCGTCAACGCCAGTGTGAGCCGGGGTGTAAACCTTGCTGTCGGCTCCATGCCGCTGGCCGTCAGGGTGGGGCAGGCTCAGCTCAATGGCCAGGGGCTTTAGGGTACCGTCGTCCTTCAAGAACAGCAGGGTCCTGCTGGCATAGATGAAGTTGCCCTTCAGCTTGTTGATCCGGTCGAGGTATGGCATGAAGTGATCATGGTGGTCTAGGATGAAGAGTCTGTTATTCCTCACTGCCTGCATAGGGTTTTTGTTATCACAATCAATCCATGGTGAAGCCAATTAGCTGTTGAATCTTTAGTAATATGTGAACGCGTTCAACTCAGCATACATTGTGTACTCTCAGGCCTTCCAGGTTGTGCTGAATGTGGGCTTCAGTGATCTTACTGGTATGGTCTCCAAACTGAGTTGGATCCAGGGTGCCTTTAGCAGGGAACTCCTGCAATCACAAAGGGGAAATTTTAAGGCTCTTTTACTTACCCCACCATGGGGAAATTAAAGGTGTATTCGTCACTTCAAATGATGCAGCATGCTAACCGTCAGACGTCTGATAACCACTGGGTTCACGCCAGCAAGCGTTTCTCTCGCAAACTCCTCGTCAGTCCTCCAGCCAAACTTATCTTCCGGAAGTTTTTTTAACACATCTAGTGTCGTAATAGCAAGATTTAGGCGCAACCAGTAAACTGTTTGTTCTAATCAAATAACGACTATCAAAGAATTCGCGTACCTGAGTTGATGATATCTGGAAGGGGCATCTTCAGTGGGTCAAAGATCTCGGGTATTTTCTCCCTGAGCTCTGCTATTACAGGGTTATTATTATTGGGTCCTTCCGGGCCAAGGCCATAGAGACCTAAGATGTCTTCAAATGAATCGAACTCGAATGGCCCAGCAACGTTTAACGCCGGAACAACCGCCTCAATGGTCGCCTTCAGAGAGTATCCAAGGCAGTCTGACATCTTGAGGTGCCCAAAACGTTCGTCACGAGGGACGTAGATGTCCTTCAGCAGAAAAAGTCCTCTCTCTGTATATGGGTCTGGAATGAAAAATGATCGAACAACATGGGATATCAGGAAAAATATCGCATGGCGCCATTATTTAGTGTGGACTAAATTTTGTGACTTGAACTCACCAGAACTCGTTGAGGGCCGGCCGGTTCTGCAGCGACGGGGATATGGGTGTTCTTGGCTGCCACCAAGGACTGGCCGTGCATAGTCTTCATCTTTGTCTGGCTCACCAAGGTCATTGTAGCAGTCATAACGGTAGACACGATCATGCTCCTGATACGGTCCGGCATTATCATCACCTCGAAGAATCTGGAGTTCATCTTGCCGGAAAGGCACCAAAGGTGAAGGCATTTTGCTAGGCAGATAGGTCTGCAAATTAGTAATAGAGTATGGTGACATGTTCTCTTATATTCGCGTCAAAAAAATGTTCTCTTTTATATGAACAAAAACAGTGCTAGCAGAGGAACTTTGGAACGAGAGATTATTTGGAATGTAAAATCTAATTTGGTACTGCAATGAATATCGTATATCTGTCTCTTTCCATCTATCAGAAGAACTTTAGCAAAGCAACGGCCGACGGCCGGCAACGAACGGATCGGAGGCAGAGAACTAGTTAAACTACTCAGGTTAACGCGCTATGCACACTTTCAATATTGAATAATCGTTTTATTCTAATTTTTTGTTTGAAAAATCACAAACAAATATACCTGCTTATATATCCCGTGGAATTTTTGTCAGTGTAAAACACATGTACAACCAATTTTTAGTTTCAAACCACTGTTATTTTCTAAAAGAAGTAGCACGAAAAATAAAAAATATAGGTATATATGTGGCACCCAAGTGTTGTGGGACCCACCTATCATGGGTCCCATAGGGAGCCTACCTATCATTACTCATTAGGTCTCGTGAAGCCTATTAGTTGATCCCGTGTGTGTGGCATAGGTTAACGCGCTATGCACAATCTCAATATTTAAATAATATTTTTACTCTAATTTAAAAAACATAAACAAATAAACCTACCTGCTAATAGATTCCGTGGAATTTTTATCAGTGTAAAACCCATGTACGACCAATTTTTAGTTATAAACCACTATTATTTTGCCAAAAAAATTAGTATAAAAAATAAAAAAATATAGGTATATATGTGGCGCCAAGTGTTGTGAGATCCACCTATCATGGGTGTCATAGCGCTGATCCTTTTACCGTCAACAAGTTGTCCAATACGGATTTCAGTAATACATTGTTGCGTAGACTTTTTTTTTGACCAAATTTGTTGTGCAGATCCTGGCCAACTTTTTTCACCGCAATAGTAAATTCGAATGTTGACCATTAATTAGGAGTACTAAATGTGGATAATTAACGAAAACTATTCCATAATCCCCGAGTGAAATTGCGAGACGAATCTATTAAGTCTAATTAGGTCATAATTAGATAATGTCATGCTATAGTAAATAATCTCTAATTGTGGATTAATTATGCTTAACAGATTCATCTTGCGATTTTGCGTCCATCCGTGTAATCAATTTTATAATTATATCATGTTTAGTTCTTCTAATCTTTGGTTTATAATTGCTATGGTAAAATTTGCAAAGTTTTTCACCGCTCTACGGGCCTGTTTAGATTGGAAAGTGAAGTTCACATCGAACATTTAGACACTAATTAGAAGTATTAAATATATACTAATTATAAAACTAATTACACAGATGGACTCTAAATCACGAGATGAATCTATTAAGCCTAATATGTGCCATCATTAGCATATTTTTAACGATGGGTTACTGTAGCACAGCGGTGTCTAATGATGGATTAATTAGGCTTAATAGATTTATCTCGTGATTAATAGTCTATCTGTGTAATTGGTTTTTTTAAGTCTATGTTTAATACTTCTAATTAGTGTTCAAATATTCTATGTGATATTTTCAGTGAAAAAACTTTACGATCTAAACACGGCCTAAACATGTCCTTATGAAAAGTTGCCAACTGTGCCATCCGTGGACTGTACCAATTTTGATAGCTAAATGAACCGGGTCTACCCTATACAGAGGGAATAAATAAAAGAGGCTGATAGCAGAGCATTCATTCTACAGCGTGGTGCTTGGCACCTATTATCTTGATTTAGGCACAGCTAACATCTTACTATTACTAATTGGAGGTTTCTTTGGAGCCTTCACGTGAAGCCACCTAGGATCCTAGGTGGGCGCTCTGAATAAATAAATAAATAAATCTTATAAATTCTCATAAAAATCAGAAACATCCAGCCATCAATCCAATAACTCTAATTATAATAACCATTGGATCTGTTATCTTTCCTAATAAATCACCCACCTCTATCATTATAAAAATAGACTAAAGTAACCCCCTAAATATGTATCTAAATTACCCACCTCTGCTATTATATAAAAAAATCTAAAGCAACCCCCTAAATCTTTGTGTACCCACCTATGTCATTATAAAAATAATACAAATATCCCCCTAAATTTGCATATAAATTATCCAATTATGTTTGGAGGCTCTTTTGGAGGCTTCGCGTCAAGCCACCTAGGATCCTAAGTGGATACTCTGAAAAAATAAAGAAATACTATAAATTCTCACAAAAATAAAAAAACATACAGCCATCAATCCAATAACTCTAATTATAATAACCATCGGATCAGTTATCTTTCCTAATAAATCACCCACCTCTGCCATTATGAAAATAGACTAAAATAACCCCCTAAACATGTATCTAAATTACCCACCTCTGCCATTATATAAAAAAAATCTAAAGTAACCCCCTAAATCTTTGTGTACCCACCTATGTCATTATAAAAATAATACAAATACCCCCCTAAATTTGCATGTAAATTATCCAATTATGTCCTCTGCCATTATAAAAAAAAATCTAAAGTAACCCCCTAATCTTTGTGTAAATTACACACTGTGCCATTATAAAAATAATACAAATACCCCCCTTAATTTGCATATAAATTATCCAATTATGTCATTATTATTACAAGTTAAATTACTCAGAAATTTGAATCTAAATAATATAATTACAATAATATATTAAAGTGCACCAATATAAAATTTTAAAATTACTGCAACTCTCCCAAAATGATGCACTCTCAAAGCCCTGTGCACAACAAGTTTTTCAAAAATCAAACAAGTCTCCCCCTTGTTCGATCACTTCTCAAAAAAAAATTCTCCCCCTTATTGGCACATGCACACATCAAGCCTAAATAGACCTAAAGCTCCCCCTGAAGCTGAGACTCCCCCTGAACAGATGCCATGCCATGAATGCAATGCAGGAGGTGTACGTGAAAGCATTCAGGGATACAATGATATGAGCAACATCTAGTCACAAGCACGTGTGCATCCATAAACAAGACCTGCATCTAGCTCAACACGGTATATCAAATCAGTCTAGAGCTAGGCAAGTTCAGTTTAGGAGAAATAAAAGCATCACCCATGATCTAGCACTAACAAGTAAGGAATGGAAAGCAGTGCTAATCATACTCATACAGGTGATCCAAACTCAGCCAAAAACAAGTTGTTAACATTCATTTTTCAATCAATTTTATATCAAGCAATTCTTAATGCCAGGGGTTGAAAGCTTGTCATGCTTCACTTAGCAACGAGGCCAAGCCTATGCCAAAAGACAATCAGAAGCTTAAAGCACTCGTTTCAGTCATGCACAGTCTTGCCCGGGTTCTCACAAGTACAAAGTGAGCCGTCCCGAAAGCTCGATCAGTGCGACAAGCAATCCCACCTGGATCTTTTCAAACCATTTCAAGTGCAGTTCAAGCAATTTTATCAGATTTAGATCATTTCAAGTATGAATTGCTGAACGAAAGGCTACACTAGCATGAATAAGATAGCAAAGCACATCAACACGCCCTAACATGCTAGTAGCCAAAATAGGGTGATCATGTTTTTAGATTTTCAAATCAAAATAGCTTAACTCAGATGATGTCATATACACAGTGGAGCAAGCTATACATGGTCAAATTTATCAACTCACATTAGCAGGCACTAGAAGATCATAGCAAAGTATACAAGAATGCTAGTGCAAGTGAGGAAATGCAAAATGCAAACATGTACAATGCATATGCACAATGCAACTACCAAACCTAGAAAACAAAAAGAAGAGCAAACAAGACCTACAAAGCTAACCAAAGAAAAGTCAGCGATCAAAAGGGGTAACAAACCCCAAGCTCCCCTCACAAGCGAGCAAAAGTGTCCTGCTCTAGCGGCTTGGTGATGATATCTGCGGTTTGCCTCTCTGAAGGGACATGGATCAGGTCTATGTGTCCTCTCTCATGATTATCTCGCAGGAAATGGAATCTGATATCTATGTGCTTGGTTCTGGAGTGTAGGATAGGGTTCTTTGCAATGCTAATAGCAGACATATTGTCTATAAAAATGGGAACCCTATCATAACTCAGTCCATAATCCTGCAAGGTTTGTCTCATCCATAGGATCTAGGAGCAACAACTAGCAGCGGCAACATACTTAGCTTCTGTGGAAGAAAGCGCTACACTAGCCTGCTTGCGAGAGGACCAAGATACCAAAGATGTACCGAGAAATTGACAAGTGCCAGATGTCGACTTGCGATCCAACCGACACCCACCGAAATCGGCATCAGAAAAGCCCACCAAAACCAGAGAAGAATCCGCAGAGTACCAAAGACCAAATTCAGGGGTGAATTTCAGATACCTGAAGATGCGTTTCACCACCTGCCTGTGGGAGGTGCGCAGAGAAGCCTGGTACCGCGCACAGAGGCCGACCCCGAACTAAATGTCCGGCCGGGTCATCGTCAGGTACAGGAGCGAACCGATCATGCTCCTGTACTCCTTCTGTTCCACCGCCTCGCTGTCCAAGTCCTCATCAAGCGCCGTCGATGTGCTGATCGGAGTCGGCTGAGGAGACAAGTCGCTCATGTCAAACTTCCGCAGCAAGTCCCTGGTGTACTTGGCTTGATGGACAAACGTGCCCTGGGAAGTTTGCTTGATCTGCAGCCCGAGGAAGAACTACAGCTCACCCATCATGCTCATCTCGAACTCCCTGGACATCTGCTCAGAAAACTTGGAAACAAGAGCATGAGAAGAGCCACCAAAAATAATATCATCCACGTATATCTGAACTAATAAAAAATCAGTGCCAGATCGCATGAGGAATAATGTTTTATCCACACATCCCATTTTAAAACCCTGAACCAGCAAAAAAGTTTTCAGTCTGTCATATCAAGCTCTAGGCGCCTGTTTCAAACCGTAAAGAGCTTTCTGAAGTTTATAAATACGATTTGGAAACTTGGGATTTTCGAAACCAGGGGGTTGTTTCACATAAACCTCTTCTTCGATAAAACCATTCAAGAAGGCAGATTTAACGTCCATTTGGAAAACTTTAAAACCCTTGGAAGTAGCAAATGCAAGAAAGATTCGAATAGCTTCCAAACGATCAACAGGGGAAAAAGTCCCCTCAAAATCAATACCATGTTTCTGGCAAAACCCCTGGGCAACAAGACAAGCCTTGTTTCGAACAACCAACCCATCCTCACCCTGCTTGTTTTTGAAAACCCACTTCGTTCCGATGGGATTACAAGCAGGTGGAGGCTCGACTAAAACCCAAACTTGGTTTCTTTCAAAATTTTCAAGTTCCTCATGCATGGCATTGACCCAATTAGAATCAGAAAGAGCGTGTCCAATATCCTTGGGCTCAAAAGAGACAACAAATGCTGAATGAGCAAAGCCAGTGATACTTGTTACCTTGGACCTGGTGACTCACTCGTTGAGATCACCTAGCATCTGTTGAGGTGGATGACGACGCTGAATGTGTCGCGGTGCTTCCCTTGTCGAAGTCGCCTCCTCCTCAACCAAATCTGGTGTCTCCTCAGGTGCAGCTGGTGAAGCCAGAGTCACCTCCTCCAACGGCCCCCGTGAAGTAGACGTAGTCGGAACGGGACCGTCATCATCGTCCGAGCTCGTGGCGGAGGCAACTGGGTCCACAGCACGCGTGGTGGCCTCATCCTCACCCTCCTCAGCTTCTTCCTCCTCATCTTCAAAGATGGAGGTGCCGAGCTCATCATCTCCTGTAACTTCAAAGACAGAAGAATTGCACGGTGCAGTCTCGTCGAAAGTGACATCACAAGTCTCTCTGACGATGTTAGTATCAATAATCAGCACACGGTACGCTCTAGAGTGAGAAGCATAACCGAGAAAAATGCCATCAGACGAGCGAGGCTCAAACTTATCAAGATTTCCATCTTTCAGTACAAAGCACCGGCAACCGAAAACTCTGAGATGGTCAACACGGGGCTGGCATCCAAATCGCACCTCATAAGAAGTCCTGTGCATGAAAGCACGCAAGAAAATGCGGTTGGACACGTAACAAGCGGTGTTAACCGCCTCAGCCCAATATTTGCGAGGAGTCCTATGCTCATCGAGCATCGTCCTCGCCATCTCAACCAGCGTCCGATTCTTCCGCTCTACAACTCCATTCTGCTGTGGAGTGTAAGGAGAATAATACTGGTGTTCAAGCCCTTGATCACTGCAAAAGGCGTCAAAATGAGCGTTTTTGAATTCTGTGCCATTATCACTACGAATCGCTCGCATGGCCTGGGGTAGCTTGTTTTTCAACCTCAAGATCAAGTCTCGAACAAACTCGAAAGCCTCATCCTTGGTTCTCATGAAAAAGACCCAAGAATAGCGAGAAAAATCGTCCACGATCACAAGAACATACCACTTCCCACCAACAGACATCACCCTGGAAGGACCAACTGTGTCCATGTGTAGCAACTCTCCAGGGTGAGCGGTCATCACCTGATTAACAGGTGGATGTGAAGTAGCAATCATCTTCCCATGGCGACAAGGATGGCAAACAAGGTCAATTTCAAACTTCAATTTGGGCAATCCTCGGATTAGGCCAAGTGAGCTAAGTCTGGACAACAAATCGAAGCTCAAATGTCCAAGTCTCCTATGCCACTTCCACAGATCAGAAGAAGGACCAGCCAACAAGCAACGAGAAGGACCAAGAGGAGTTCCAGAGAAGTCAACCAAGAAAACCCGATCGCGAGGTGTAATCCGGCAAACCAAATCTCCTCTGGAATCCAAAACACGCGAACAACCTTCCTTGAAGCGAACCTCAAACCCCTCATCAAGAAGTTGCTAAACAGAGAGCAAATTGAACCCAAGGTTCGAAACCAAAGCAACCTCTCTCAGGATAAAGTGATCAGAAACTCGAACAGCGCCAAGTCCACGTACCTTTCCTCTTCCATTATCCCCGAACAAATTGTACTCCTTTGAGCGCATCGGGGTGAGGCTGGAGAACCATTTGTCATTTCTGGTCATGTGGCGCGAACAACCGGAGTCCATGATCCACCTGTTCTCCAAGCCTTCGACCTGCACATCAGTAGTGAGACAAAGGGTGAGCAAATGTCTCAACACTGGGGTTAGCAAAGTGAGAAGCAAACCAGTGCCGAGCCATTTGCTCTAGAGAACGGTTAGCAAAACCAGGCAAAGCGTATCCCCCATCCCGTCTACCGCGTGACTGACGAACACCACCGTGAGGAAAGCATGGTGCCTTGAAACCTCCTCCAAAGCCTCGGTCCCGTGGTCCATAGCCGTACTGAAAATGACTAGGAGCACGACCGGCAAAGCGACCACCCGCTGGAGCACGGTAACCACCACCGTCTCCCTGAC
Source organism: Panicum virgatum (assembly GCF_016808335.1). Taxonomy (NCBI): domain Eukaryota; kingdom Viridiplantae; phylum Streptophyta; class Magnoliopsida; order Poales; family Poaceae; genus Panicum; species Panicum virgatum. Next base: position 10,991,076 of record NC_053146.1, read on the forward strand.
CTCCACCTACACGGCGTGCCCTAGCAACTTGCCTACCACCACGCCGAGAAGGACCATGCACCTGAGCAGAGTACATGTCCGTGTTCTGTTTCTCCTGCTCACGCCTCACAGCCCGCTTCCTTCTGAAGCAAAACTCCTCCAGGTGACCTTCCCTGTTACAGTACTCGCAGTGGTACCTCACCTCACGCTTGGAAGGTGGAGGCCTAGCCTGCGGATGGGAAGGAGCAGCCCTCTTCTTCTAGGCAACCTGGGCTATGGCAGCAGGGAGCGCATCGAGGGGATTCCTCAGCTCATTGGGCTTTGGAACCCAAACCTGCTTCTGTGGAGGTGCTTTTTGTGGTTCTTTCAGCACACCATCCACGGGGTCAACAAGCGAAGGCTGCGTGCTCGTACTAGCAGTGTTTCCAGCAGCCTTGCCAATCTTACCATACAACCTGTCAAAGTCTGACTTTGTGTAGGTGTAACCGACCCCAAACCCATCACCACGCTTGAACTGCTTGATCATCATGCCCAACTACGTCTCACTAGCAGAAACCCAACTAAGAATCGCCCTAAGATAGATATTCTCATTTTCCAGGTTGGCTTTCTCTACCACAAAATTATCCAAATCAGATATCAAACCAGGGCAAACAGAGCAGTCAATAGGTGGGCTAGACTCCACGACCTTAGTCTTCCTCAAAGACTTAATCAAGGCGTTCTTCTCATCTAGCTCCGACCTAAGCGTGGGGACAAAGCTTGCAAGCACCAAGCAGAACTGGCCTAGACTTCATCTCCTCTAGCTCGCACACAACAGTAGCAAACTTGGACTGCAACGAAGCTAGATCGGACTTAAAGATAGGACACTCATCACATTCAAGCACATCGCTAACAATAGGAGCGTCCTTAACCAGTTCTAGTTCATGCTTGGCCTTAGCGAGCTCATGAGACACGTCAGCAAGCGAAGTCTTAGCAACATCTAAGTTCGCGATGTTCTCATCATGCTCAGCACGGAGAGCAACAAGATCGTTCATGTGAGATATGCAGCCAGCGCACTCATCCTCACTAGATTTCTCCCTAGCACAAGCCAGCTCAGCCCTAAGCTTTCTACGCTCTCTAGCTGCTTCCTTAAGCAGCCTTTTCTGGTTGTCGAGAGCGGCGTACAACTCCCTAACCTCTGTATCTAGCAGGTCGCTCGTGGAGTTTACCTCTGAATCACTCTCGGATCCAGGAGAAGAGTCAGCGTGCGTCAGTGTAGCATGTCCATCCGAAGACGCACGAGCACCATCGGCTTCACCCGCCATAGTGCAGAAGCCCTTGCGCCGACCGGCCGCCAAGCAAAGGCCGATAAAGCCGGTGGCTTCCTTGTCCCTCTTCTTCTTCTTCTTGTCGTCGTCGTCGGAGGTCGGTGAAGAAGAGCGGTTGGTGTCAGAGCTCTTGTCGAGGTCGCTGAGCTGCGCTAGGAAGGCCTTCTCCCGCTTCTTGGCCTTGTACTAGAAGCGCTTCTTGAGCGACTCCTTGTCGAAGCGTCCTCCCCGGTCACGACTGCAGTGCTTGTGGCGCCGACGCTCCTTGTTCGAGCCTCCCTCCTCACGGTCGCGGTGGCGGTAGTAGTCGAAGTGGTTGTTCGGGCCACCGCCGGACTTCTTGGGGCAATCGGTGATGAAGTGGTTCAAATCGCCGCAGTTGTAGCACCCGGGGTTCTTCTTCCTCTACCTGTTGTGGTAGATGCGCTGGAACTTGCTGATGAGGAGGCACAAGTCGTCGTCGCCCAGCGTCTCCAGCTGCTCATCTGAAACAGAAGGCAAAGAGGCAAGAGAAAAGCCAAGAGCAGAGTTAGCGTTAGAGCTCGATCCACCTGGGCCAATCACAAGAGCGATGCTCTTGGAAGGAGGGACACCATTGAGCTTAGCTCGCGTCTGGTTATCCACCTCGGTGGCCTTGAGCTTGCTGAAAAGCTCGTTCACCGTCAGAGTCTCATAGCCAGCAGACTCAATGATGGTGTTCACCTTGAGATCCCACACAGAGCGGTCAAGTGCGTAGAGCAACTTGAGAGCCTTCTCGTGCTCCGTGTACTCAAGGGCATCAACAGATCTGTTCGCATTGACTTTGTTCACAATCGACTGAAAACGACTGAACATCAAGTCAATGCTCTCACCCGGCTCCTGTGTGAAGTTCTCGTATTCACGCCGGTGAGTATCGAACAGTCTGGCCTTCACCTGAGGTGTGCCCTCATGGTAGTTCTCAAGGCACGTCCAAATCTTGTGGGCTTCCTGAAAACCCTGGACGCGTGAGAACTCCGCATGAGAAACGCCAGCGAACAAGGCATTGAAAGCCTTGGCATTAGCCTCGTGCTCAGTCACTTGAAGAGGAGTGACCCGAGCGGCAAGAACCACGTAAGCCTGGTTCTTGGTAATATCCCAGACCTCGGCTCTTTTGCTTGCAAGAAGGCTCTCATCCGAACCTTCCAGTAAGCATAGTCCTCGCCGAAAAACACCGGGATCTTCCCAAGACTCGCTATGGTCGCCAAGTGGTTTTCGAACCGGTTAAGGTACTGAAAACCTCAACCAAACTCTGATACCAATTGAGGGACCGAAACCGGCAACCAGAGGGGGGGTGAATGTGAGCCGATCAAAATTCTTTCAAAATCGACCCGTCGGATTATATCCCAAAATTCACCACTAACCCTCGAACCTAGGATATGAGAGAGTAGCTATGGATTAGCTATCTCCAAGCGAAAAGCCCTAGGAAGCTGCGCGGAAGCAAAACAAGAAAACTCGCAAAACTGCAGCTCTGCTAAGTCAGACCGGTCTGGCTGGGATTCGAAAATTCAGACCGGTCAGACCGGTTGCGCCCAGACAGCCCGCAAACAAAGCTTCAAATGGCAAATCTCAAGCAAACGAAGTCCAAATCCAATGAAACTTTGAGGAAAGCTTCGCATCTACCCCGTGAACATATCCCCAAAAGAACTTTCCCAAAAGATTAATAGATCGTGAGAAATCAAGGGAAGATCAAAGAGGATTGGGGTTTTCTCAAGAACCCAAAAACTCCAATTCGTGAGAACTCTCGATTCCAGTAGATTTAGCACTAGGCTAGAGGGTTTAGAATCGTCACAAAGAGTCCATCAAACCACGAATTCAAGGATTTGTCTCCTCCGAACACATAATACACCAAAAGAGGAGAATTGAACCCAAAACGCAAGAGAGGAGGGAGAGGACGAAGAGTCAACACACAAAGGTGAATATCAAACGAATTTCATTCATTAATCTCAGAGGAATTCACCTATACAAAGGCTAGAGCCATCCGCCCATCATCCACCCTCTAGATTTGAGTGATTAGCTATAACCTAACCCTCTTTTGCGTTGGAGTCCTTGGCCCTAACCTGGAGCAGAGGCTGGGAGAAGGAAAAACGAAGAGAAAACAAAAGACTCAAGAGACTCAACCAGCCACGGGCTGGTGGGGGTATTTATACCCAGCTGCTGCGACCAGACCGGTCAGACCGGTCCATGGGACCGGTCAGACCGGTCGGGTCTGCAGCAGCCCGCTGTACAGCCTCGATCGACGGCGGAGCTTCTTTCTTCGACTCGAAGTCTTTGCTGCGATGCCGCCACGTCGACAAAGATCCGGTCCGCGGTTTTGAAGGGTCCGCGAAACCCGGGTAGGTGGCCGGTTTTGAGAAAACCGCCAAAACTTCACGCGCGGGAAGATTCTCGTCTCCACACCGTGGCCCTAGACGCCGTTCCCGCCTCGCCCTTCTGACGGCCCTAGACGCCGCCCGACGCCCGTCACCTCCTCGCCCGCAGCGAGGCCCTAGACGCCGTCGACGCCCGTCGCCTCCGCCAGTCCTTGAGACCGATGCCCGTGCCTCCACGACTTGGCGTCTTCAACCGCCGTCCGCCTCCTTGGTTTTGTGGCGCAAACCAAAAAACCCGCCTTCCGTCGCCGCTTGCGTCCTCGATCCAGGAGTGGACGCCACAGCTGCCGCCCGGCCTGAGCTCCTCCACGGCAACTCTCCGTCGACACTCGATGCCCGTGTACCTGAAATCCAAAGACCAAGCGCACGATCACATCGCACGGTTGACAATTCACTCATCACATGTAGGATAGAGTACTCTCGTTCCTCAAGAAGAAAGCCGGAATTCACCCAAGGATGAAGTATTGTCATGGAACAACAGCAGGTTGGTGGCGAAATCCTCAAACCTGGCCCACTTCTCCTCCAGGGCACCATCACGGATGCTCATCATGGAGATCCCGAAGTCCTCCTCATCGAGGTTGATGCGGGGCGCAGAGCACCAAAGGCTTCTCCATCGCCGTGACAGCAAACTTGTCCGCACGACTTCCGGGGCTGGGAGGAATGACAACGTGGTGTGGATGAGCCCATCCAGCAGCGCGCTAAGCCGGTCCACAGCACCAACTACACCCTGGCTACATGCCGTGGTGCGCTACGCCATTGGCTCAGGTTGTACCATGTCCAGTTCCTCCGCGGGCGCTTGACTACTTTGGCAGGGGAGTCAAGGGTCTGGTTGTCTGGATCCTGATGGCCAATATTTGCTGGATGGCTAATTGATGTTACAGAAGTTATTCACTGCAAAATGGAAAGAAAAAGAAAGGTCCCAACAACGGAAATTAGAGTGCAAATTATTCAACATAGACTAGCGGTGGAAACTGCTTGCATAGGAATGTTATTGTAGTCGTAAGTATCCCTAACAATAACATCAGACTGTCCGGCTTGGGATCGGGCCTGAACCCTAGCAGCGTGAGATATGACATCATATGAGCAACCGAGCCTGAGGGTTCTGAGAACCGAGCTGAGCTCGGCAGCTCGGGTGGCTAGCGGTGGCCGTGGCCACGATGCCGGCGCGGGTTCGATTCCCAGAAATCGCGGGGGAGTCTATTTATCGCTTTATGCGATTAGTTCTGTTTGAGTCGCATAACCAGCCGGACGGGAGTCGGAAAAAAAAACCAGCCGGACGGGCATGCGTGCCGCCCGCGCGCCGGCGCGCCGCGCGGGGGTAGCGTGCGGATTGGAGGCCTATTAAGGTGCGTGAAACCTAAATGATAATTAGTTTCCTTACTTTCTTTCTTTTTTCTTTGTTTTTTTTCTTGGTTTCTTTCTTCACCCATTAACCGGGTCGTAGAGGCGGGTGCGGCAGCTCACGTGTCTTGATTCCCGTGTACTTGAAACTAAAAAATGTTCTATCTTACAAACGAGTTATCCAAATTACATTTCAATTGCACTGTTGTGTTTTTTACGATGAGATCTTCAAAACTAGACCACAATTGATTATATTTCGATGATATTTTTTTAAAAACATTTTTATTTGTTCTGAAAAAAATTATATCTTGAGAATAATTTTTATCTTGTTTCGGAACATTTTATTTAGTTTCGGAATAATTTCTATTTTTTAGAAATTTTTTATTTTGTTTCGGAACATTTTATTTTGTTCTGAAACAATTTACATCTCTGGAATATTTTAACTCTGACGGACTTGTGCGATGGTATAACAACTAGTTGCACGAGCTATGAATAGACACCCCCGTTAACTGTACGCATGCCTGCCTATCACCCAGATATGAGTATCACAAACAAACCCATGATGTAGTCGCTCTCTTTTTCTTCAACCATTACTGCTCGTCCATGGAATAAATTTTTCTGCCAAAGAATCAACTTCTAATCTTTCATTGAGTAAACATTTAGAAATGTTAGTAAACATTTCATAATATTCTGAGTTTCTGAGTCATTTCAGGTTTGTTTGAAAAACATTTTCAGAGTATTCCGCAAAAATGTTTAGCAAAAATTTCCCACCAAATGTTTACCAAACACTTTAGAATGTTTCAAGAATTACATATTTGTTTAGAATGTTTACATAATGCAGAGAACATTTCAGAATGTTCCAAAAATTTCAAAAAATCTTGTTTTTAGAATGTTCCAAACTTTTCAAATAGTTCCCATTATTCAAAATAGGTAGAACATTTCATAATGTTCCGATTTCTGAATACCTCGGTCCTAGAAAACTTTAGCAAACATTTCAAAATGTTACAAACAATTCAGAATGTTTCAAACATTTCTACATTGTTCCAAATATTTAAAAATCCTAATTCTAAGCCATCCTGAAAAGTTCCAAACGTTATAAAAATGCTACTAACAATTCAGAATGTTCCAAACATGTTCTTAGCCACTACTAAATGTTTGGAACATTTCATAATGTTCCAAAATAGAAGGCGGAGGAATAGAAAAGAGTCATCAAAGAGAAAAAGTCGACACGCTAAGTATAGGCCATCCGCTTGATAGGCCTTAACGAACCGAATAGCCGGGGAGGAGAGCTCGAAACACTCTATAAGATGAGATGGGGAGGGCACAGCCGCGAGCGTTAAATAGATGCGGCTGCAGCAGGGACCCACATGTCACAGGAGAGAACGGTAGCACATGCAACGACTACAAACAGTTTTCAAATATGAATTCCAATACGAATACAAAAGTATTGTTGTATTTAAAATTATTTTGGAACATATAAAAATATTCCATGGAAAAATTGTTTTGAACAAAAGAAACACTAAAAAAATGTAGATTGTTCCGAGAACAAAAATGAAATGTTCTCAAAACAAAATGAAAAAGTATTATGGAACATAACAAAATGAAGTGTTCCCAAAACAAATGAAGATGTTCTAAGAAAAAGTATTCTGAATTAAGAAACAATAATTGTTTTGAGAACAAAATAAAATGTTTTAAGAAAAAAACATTTTGAAATAAATGTTCTGGAACAAATAAAAATATTCTATTGAAAATATGATCTAGATTTGATGAACTGGAACATATAGGCACACCAGAAATTTTATTGGACTAATTGGTATAGAAAATATGAGTTTCATATTTGAACTTGAATTTACACGAAATTATTCTACATATCCGGGTGATGTCTTCTGCGTGGCATCAGAAACACGCATGCATGTGTAATAATGGACCTTAATGGACCTCCGGAGAAAAAAAAGATATAATAGCAGCACAGACTTGCAGGGCGGGGTGGACGGGTTCTGCGACAGCTCATCACGCGCGCGATGAATAGAATCGCCCGAAATCGCACCCGCGTCTCTCACCGGGGTGTGTCCCCAATAAATCTTAATGTCTCTCACGCGCGGAGCCACAAAAGATGCGACGCGTCCATCGCCTACGGAGCCTTGGAGGTTTCCGTGATCTCTAAAAGGACGCGATTTAGATCTGTGTGTAATTGTAGGTTTGTTTGTACACGGGTGGTGTGTGTGGTGTGCGTGATACTACAGCTGTACCTAGATGAGAGGCACTCAAAAAAAAGAGCCAGAGGGTTCAGGGCTTCAGGCCGTTCTGGTGGGCCGCAGTGTAGTGGACTGAAGAAGGTCTGGGGGGGTTGTTGTCTTTTTTTGCGGTTTTTTTATTTTTATATTTTTTATTTCCGTTTTTTACAAAAATATATTTTCGATTTGGAAAATTACAGAAATATACCCGGCCGCCGGGCGGCCGGGACCTGGCCGCCCAGCAGCCGGGCGGCAGGGGCTTTTCCGCAAAAAAAAAGAAAAAAAATTGCAGACAGGTCCCTGGGGACCGGCCGCCCGACAGCGGGGTGGCCAGCCCCCCACCCCTATATAAGGTGTTGGCTGCCCCTCACCCCCTCGTTTGCCTTACTAAAAATCTAGAAAAAAAGAAAAGAGAGGGAGGGAGGGAGAGGAGGGGTGAGGGAGAGGCAAAGCGGCGAAGCCCTGTCGAATTTTCAAGCCGGCGACTTTATGTAACTAAAATTTTCTACATTTTATAAATAGATTATGTTGTAATTATTTTTTTGAAATAGTAGATTAGCAATCAGTTCAATTATTGTTAGGAGTGATTAGTGGTACATTTAGGTGCAGTTACTTATAGTGATTAGCGTTGATATAGTACATTTAGTGTTAGATTTAGTATTAGAAAATACTAGAAAATTGTTAGAGAAGTATTAGAAAATAAAAAAATGCAAGATAATATTAAAAAATTATAGAAAATGTTAGAAAATTGTAGAAAATTATAGAAAATTGTAGAGAATGTTAGAAAATTGTAGAAAATGTTAGAAAATTGTAGAAAATTACATAGAATGTTAGTAAATTGTAGAAAATGTTAGAAAATTATAGAAACTATTTTGTTGAAACAGTAGATTAGCAATTTGTTTAATTATTATTAGGACTAATTAGTGGTACATTTAGGTGTAGTTATTTGTAGTGATTAGCGTTGATATAGTACATTAGCAATCTAATTAATTAATCTTAAAAATTGTAAGATAATATTAGAAAATTTTTAAAATGTTAGAAATTATTATTAATAGTTAGAAAATCTTAGAAATTATTTAGGAAATATTAGAAATATTTAGATGTGTGATTGTATTGTATTGTTTTGATCTTACGTGGTAGGTATGGCCGGGGTTACTCCTGCGTTGCTGGACCCAACAATAGACTCGGGTCACCGGTCCTTCCTTGCGAAGGTTCAGCACCAAGAACCAAACGTGCTGCGTCCACGTCCACCTGCAGAGTTGGTTGCTGTAGACCCACGATGGGTGCCCAGGTGATATGTCGTCTATTTTCTGTTTTTATCCATTATACATTTTGTTATATAATGTATTAACATTTGAGCACTGTATGTTGCAGGCTGAACGAGGCAGGTCTTCTCACTGTGGCTCGTCTTGCTGAGAGTGCTTTGGTGAAGCTAGACAGGTCTCTACTTTCAGCTCTCGTTGACAGATGGAGACCTGAGACACACACGTTCCACCTCCCTTGTGGGGAGATGGCACCGACCCTGCAGGACGTTGCGATGCTGCTTGGTCTTCCTATCATCGGAGACGCTGTCGGGCCCCGCGTGGTACCTTCTACGTGGCTGGAGGATCTTGAGGAACGTTTTGCAGGTGTTGCCACCACGATTGATCCTGAAGATTTTAACGAGCACCCACACTCGAAAGGCCCTTCCAAGTCATGGCTCCTACAGTTTCAGGTACAATTTCGTACAAAACGATGTGTTGATGTATTTTATGGCTTTGAAATAACACATGTGTTTCTTATTCTCAATGTTCGTACTTCATTGCAGCCGGATCTGTTGGTAACCCATGCTGATGACTACAGCGTGACTAGATCACTCGAGGCATACCTACTGTGGTTATTTGGGTACATCATGTTCAACAACTCACATGGGCACAGTGTGGATAGGGTGCTTCTGCGCCCTACGCACAGGAGATCGCCGATGCAGATGAGGATGCCATACCCTTATATAGTTGGGGTTCAGCGGTTCTTGCATGCACATATCGTGGACTCTGCAAGGCATCACGACAGAATGATAGGAATGCTGTCCTAACGGGGTGCCCAATTCTGCTACAGCTTTGGTCTTACGAGAGGATTGCTATCGGTCGTCCCATGATTGACCCGTCACCGTACACGCCGGATATGTACGGTGACATGGAGGACGACAGACCCACCATGGGGACTCTCTGGTACTCTCGACAGGTATGGACCCGATAAAAATTTATATTCTATGCGTACTATGGTCATATATTGTTCCCTCAATACCTTTCTTATGGACACATAATTTTTATTTTTGCAGAAAACATGGGCACATGTACAGACACAGCGGTCTTATCCTGAGTTTGTTGCCGAATTTGATCGATTGACCCCAGAAGACATTGTGTGGGAGCCATACAGTCCGTCGGCTATAGCCGCACGTGCACCGCTTGGGATAACTTCGGTGTGCACACAGGACCAGGGCCTATGGATGACTACTGCAGCTTTGGTGTACGACGTTGCAGTTGAGGCTCACTGCCCGGATAGAGTCATGAGACAGTTCGGTCGACGCCAGTCTTTCCCTGTGTCTTCAGCATTGGATCGTGTTCAGCGCCACGATCATAGGTAACAAAAATGTATGAGCACCCATGTACTAATAACATGAAACTAATTTCTATTTAACGTGCAATTTATCAAGGGCTGGACATCCTTTCTCGGAAATGTGGGTCACTAGATTACAACCATGGGTGGCTGCATGGGATGATGCAGATGAGCAGTTGGCTGAGGATACCGGTCCACACACTGAGCCTTCGTTTCGGGCGTACCTAACCTGGTACGAACCGAAGATTCGTTGCCGTTTGACGTATGTTGACATGCATCCACAGCCTCATGTTGCGACTTCGCAGGATCGCTATGCACGACACAGGGATGAGGCATTAGCTGGGGCGGTGAGTAAATGTTGACGGCATTTTCGATCTTTTAATATTTGTATACTATTTTTTTTTGTTGCAGTTCGAGGCATGTAGGCTGCTTGAATTAGATTGCTCACTGAATGTAATGAGGATTCATGGCAGGTCTACGATGAGTGTGCCGGCACAACTCGAGGCCTGGACCACTCAACGTGATTGAGCCCGAGGTATCCTTCAGGCCTTTGGTACGCGGACGGAGTACGAGGATTCCTACGGATCGTCGCAAGCGTCGACGTCGGTTCCTTGTGGTCCCGCATGGCAGCAGCCTCCCTTATACCACCGACAGGCAGAAGGTATGGTGTGATATTTACCAATCCGTATGTTTATATGCAGTATTTAAATATGACTCCACACTGGGTACGGGTACCCCGGTTCTCAGCCCTATGGAGGGCCAGGTGCCTCGCAAGGGGCTCCATTTCAAAGAACCCAGTTTACCTCTATGGCACATGCTGGAGGGACTTTAGGTAAATATGTGGTGCATAATTTTATTTGCTTATGTTTTATGGTCGAAGGCTCATACGTTATTATTTATACTCAGGATCACAACAGTTCACTGGAGCGGGGCCGTCTTCGTATCACCCTATGCCGTCACCAGGAGGATATGAAGGAGCTTCTTCCTATCCACCACCACCACCACCTCCAACACAGGGTACATACAATAATTTGTACGGAATTGCATTCACTTTTTGAATGTTGCTTAAAAAAAATTTTGTGCTCTGTATGGTGGTCTGAAGACAACGCCGCGGCCTCCTTGGAGGAGTTTACACGGTTGTTTGCTACGCCTTTCCAGGACGATGATCCCAGCTTGCATACACCTCTGGCTCAGTTACGCCGTCCTGCCAGAGACGTGAGGCCACCGGAACATCATAGCTACCCTACAGATCACGTACACGCACAACGTAAGAGAGGTCGGAATGGTAGGGGTGGTTAGTTGTTTGCACTTGTTTCTCCGGCGGCATTATGGACTGTTTCGACTGTTCGGATTATGGTTGTTTATGATTGTGGTAGTTTACTTGTCATTTGTTTCTATAGATATTATTGATGTGAACTTGTTATGTTTGTGGGTTCCATAATGCTCGTGAAATAAGGGAAGTTCTTGCGAATTTTTTCCGTGATTTAATGAAGGACAAGTTAGTTGCGGGAGGAGTTAGCGGCCGAGATCCCGCCGACGATGATGACGACTACCGCATACAGAGTAAACTTTGTGGCACGCTCGTATAGCTCAAAATAGGGATCATAGTGTATCTAGCTGCGAGTACGAGATCACAGGTTGTCACTGCTCAGCACGGCGATCACGGGTTTCGCATATGTCGCATTGTTTGCCCAGACAAACGTGACAAAAGACGACAGCCCAATAGCATTGCCCTTTCACCATTTCAAAAAGATGTGACAACACGGCAACCACACCAGCTCACATTTAAAACAGTCTCTCGGGCGAGGATGACGGAACTGTCATTCTACAGCGAAGGTCTGTGGCGTGTAGTGGGGAAGGCAGCATCTAGGCACGATTGACCGAGCTGCAGCGATGCAGTGCTGTGAGTCTGCATGCACTTAGATGCTCTGCATGCACAGAGATGCATCGAGTAGTCAGTTCGAGAATTGAATCTAGCCTTTTCAGTGTTCGGTCAGCTAGCCTCTTCACTGTGTTGTCATGTAGGCTTTTCAGGTCCATTTACACTCCACACTCCGGGTATCAGACCTTTCTGCGCCTATAAATACTCCGAAGTTTGTGAACTCCCAGCAGCACTCAAACACCAAAACTCATTGTATACCCAATGTCTGGAGGTGGGTCTAGCGGAAAGAATTACTATGGTTTTGGGAAAGGAAAAGGGGGAAGAAAGGGAGACCCCATAATATGGGAGGGGCCTCTTGGACCTGATTACTTTTCGGAACCAGTGTTTGAGTTTCCGCCACATCACAAGAGTGAATTTACCAATGAAACTCCTCTACGACAATACGATAACCGTAGAGAACCGTGGCCAAAATGCAGACATGGTGAGGACTGCTTAGTGCAGATGTGCACCGACGGGATGGATGGCGGTCGGCGTTTCTTCAAATGTCCACACGCATGGGTAATACTCGGTTGTTTTATTTCTTTATCTTCATTGAGATATCTTACATGAAATTTATTTTGCAGTCTTCAGATGCTCCAGAAAACTGTGGTTTTACCAGGTGGGTCGATCCTGCACTAATTGATTCAGTTCAGGAGTTCATCGAGTACCTCCATATAAAGATCTTTGATCTGGAATACAAGGTAAACCAGTATGAGGAATTGAGCGAGGGTAACAAAGACGACGAAGATGATGATACCAGCAATGCTGCCGCTTCACAGGATGAACCATGCACTATCCCTTACTGCAACTGCCCTTGTCACAAGAAGGGCCCTGCCCCTCCGGCACCACCGCCTGCACCACCTGCAATGGGTGGATACTGCGGAGAAGGCTCAATGCAGTTTGCTACGTGGGGGTACGGCTACTAGGACTACCTAGTGCTAGTCACATGCTGCATCGTTGTGTTTGTTGTGTTTTTCTAAATTACCTAAGGCATGTTAGCTTAGTTCAGAATCTGTTTACCGTAGTTGCAACGGGTTCTGCCATGCCACTTCATGTCTGATGTGTGTTTCATTAATGTTGTATTATGATGTAATTCATATGGTTTACATTGTGTAATGCAATTTTTAGTTCTTAATTCTTACCGTTATATTTGATGTGTGGTTCACAGTATTCTATTCTCCTGAAAATGTCTGAAAGTATTAAAGGCAAGTTCGAAGATTCACTATATTGCTTGTGCGTGCGTGGCACCTCGGCGCCGTGATCTGTGGTGCCAAGACGTGTTATCTCGGCGCCACATATTACAGCGCCAACCCCAGGGTCTATTTCTGCAAAAAATTAAAAAAAGGCACAAATGTGAAATTATTTCTCGAAAAAGGCTAAATTGCAAAATATAAGGCCGGCCGCCCCGCATCCGGGCGGGCTAGGGGCCGGCCGCCCCGCTGCCGGGCGGCCGGTCCCCAGGGACCTGTCTGCAATTTTTTTTCTTCTTTTTTTTGCGGAAAAGCCCTTGCCGCCCGGCGGCCGGGCGGCCAGGTCCCGGCCACCCGGCAGCGGGGCGGCCGGGTATATTTCTGTAATTTTCCAAATCAAAAATATATTTTTGTAAAAAACAGAAATAAAAAATAAAAAAACCACGTCTTTTTTTTAGAACGGGTGGGCTGCTGCTAATGCTACCAGTTCATCAATTCCCGTCTTCATGTGGCCCGTTAATGCTATATTTTATATTATCACTTTTTTTAAGGGGTTTATGTTATCACTTTTGAGGATAACTCATCCATTTTCTGTGCGAAGTTACTATCATTTCTGTTTTCTGGCTCTGCATGTCAAATTGATCATGGGAAGATCCACACATTTGACTGAATTATTCGTGTTCAAACTTTCTAACAGAACAATCCATCTGCTTTATCACGCAACCTAATCTTTTGTTCTGAGAAAATAAAATGAGTAGCGCACCTAGCTATTTGCCAATGGTGCTACCAGACTACAAGAGACCCATCTAATTCAGATACTTCATCAGATATATACGATTGCGCATGCATCCATAAATGGCATCTGTGCCAGGAACGAAGTAATTTTGATCCATTTCATATAAACATAAACATGTCATATAAGAATAACCAGAATCCGGATCCCATTAAACCATATTAGTTCAACGCAGAAGGAGGATACATGCCTCAGGAGTGGCTGCAAAGAGAAAAGGACTACGCAGATTAGTTGTCCTTCTTGGCAAGTACAATGTTAACATCTGGTAGCCTCCTCCCACGGCTCCACACAAGTTCAATTAGTCGGTGATCATGGTCACGATCGTAGCTGACTTCCTCACTTCCATCAACTTTTGGTGGTGTTCTTCCTTTTGATCTCCCACTCCGAATCAGAAAATGACGTTAGCTTTTGGCAGAAATTAATACAATATCCGTGTAAGATATCTAAGCAGATTATAAGATACATGACAAGAGACAAGACACAATAGACAAAGAGTAAGTACCATGCAACACTCCAAAGTAAGCTTCTCCAAACAAGGAGCATTCTGAAGAAAGCTACCTAAGGTCTTCAATTTGTCGTTCAGTTCATTTTCATCAATAAAACAAGGGACTATCAAGGTCCAGTGTTTGCAACGAAATGTTGGGAATTTGTCAGGCTTCTCACTGAGCATCACCTGAAATAAGCACAGAAATCAAATCAGGATTAAGTAAATACATCAGTCATGCACAGAAATAACTTTGATCCTTCACAGATGAAAGCACTTTTATATAGTAAGTTTCTCGTAGCTGGAAGTCTGGAAATATCTTTTATCTTTCACAGATGAAAGAACTTGCATGCATTCATATGCAAAAGGCATTAACAGACATCCAGCAGCAGGGATCGTTACTCATGTGAATATTAATGTTCAAGTGGGCATCTTGAATGTAATGGAGGAATCAGGGGAAGCTCGTCTAGAAGATATACCTCTGTTTTAAATTCTATCAACTCTAACCTTGTCACATTGAACAGGCTACCAAGAAGCTCGCGCTGGTCTTCTGAGGTATGGTCTGGGTTTTGTGTGTACGTAAATGTTTGCTTCGACAAGGGAATCCATCTTTGGATATAATAATACCAGCTTGGTAATATATAGATGCAAGCTCGAGATATGAAAGGCTAGGAGCCGTGATCACCATCGGATGACTTGTATTACTCTCACTGTGATTCAATACCAACTTTTTCAGTGTGGATGATGTAATGCCTTGAGAACAATCACCAGAAAACTTGCAGACTTCAAGCTCCAGATCTCCCATGGTGGGTCAGTGAACTGACCGTCCAAATCCACAGTGTGGAGATGCAGCCTTATAAGATGATGAAAACTAGAGCTCGCCATGGGAGGCAACTTGAAGGCTAAGAACATAGTCCAGTATCTGAATACAGAGCACAGCAGCGAAGTACTCAACGCCATGGCGGATCCATCTATCCACATGGTGGTGGTTATAGATGCAGGAGCATACCCAGAAGGCAAGAATTCATCCAAAGACGACATGTTATTACGGGACAGAAGCAAGTTGATGGCCAAGTCCTCAAACTGTATCCATCTCTCATCCTCCTGGAGGTCCCAAAGTCCTGCTTGTTAATTTTGATCCAGGGAGCGGACCGCCAGAGTGAGAGATGCCTCCATCGCTGTGACTGCAAGCACGTGCACACGGCCTGGTGAGCCCAAAGAAAGGACAGGATGGCATGAAGGTGCGCATCTGGCCGGGCACACTCGCCGGTCCACCTGTGCGCTTCGTTGCTGTTTCAGGTTGCATCATCTCCACCCCCTTCACAAGCACAGGATTACTGTCACAGGGCAGGGAAGGATCTTTGGGCTATGGATCCCCATACCAGGCAAAGCTAGAGTGGACCTCTGGGTCTGGGTTCACCACTTCAACCAAGCTGTGCACTGCATGTACATTTTGAGGAGACAATTTAATAAATAGTAATATATCCAACACAATTCGCATCCAAATTCAATATAACTGATAGCGGTGAATAAATTTTGTTAAAAATATGTAAAAAGTCCAAGAAACCAACTAATAAGCAATTGGCCAGGTCCGAGAGCTATGATAACATTTCCATGTATATCCAATTGACGAACAAGTGAACAACAAACATAGCATCTATCCATACCCTCTTGGTAGAATGTCTATGCAAAGCACACCACATTTACCCAATTGCATTAAGAACAAACTCACAGTAAAAATGCTTATCCAGTAACCGAGAATTGAAGAGCTGTAAGTTACCTGTGTGGAAATCTCCTCGGCAGTGAGCTGCTTGCCGATGGTGCGGCAGTCGAGCTGACGTGTGAAACAACCATTTGTTCAGAACCATTTGCTCACAATCGTGTTAAGCAGAGCAACTTAAAATGGCTGCAGCCGATTGAAGTGGATGTCCAAGAGCGCCGGGGCCGCGACCTCGCTCGTCTGCGGATCTTGCTCGTCGACGCGGTGGGCGTACGCTCGCAGGGGAGGTGCTCCGGACGCGGGAGTAGAGGCGGCGGCGCGGCGGGCTTACACTGTCCGCGGAGACTGGCGTTGGGGGAGGTGGCGCGACTGGGAGCCCGCGTGCATCTGCGAGCGGCGGTCCACGGTGGAGAGGAGAGGGAGCGCCGGCGGAGGAGGAGTCGGAGAGGAGGCCGCTGCTAGATCCGCCGGCCCTCGCGGTTTCAGTCCGAGCGGATCTCGCCACTGATAGGGTTGGAGGAGGAGGCGTACCAGCGCATTCTTCAGGGGTAGGCCGTCGCGAGGCTGGGGCGCGGGGGCGGAGGAGTGGTGCGGCTGTGGGGGGCGCGGGGGCGGAGGAGTAGCGCGGCGGCGGGGAGCTAGGGGTGCGTGGGAGAGGAGTGAGGCTGCGGCGGTGAGGAGGCAGGGTTGCGTGGGCAGGTGGCGGGGGCAGGGGCAAACCTCCTCCCGCTCCCCTTGGCAAGCTCCCTCGTGACCTCAATGGGCAGCGCAGTCACGCAGGGCGGTGGCGCATGGCATGGCAGCCGCTTTGATCTCCTCCCTCGACCCATCCTCTCCTAAGGCGTCCCTCTATTCCTGCCTAGCATGTCGAGCTCCCAGCGCCGCTGATTAGAGCTTCAGAAGTTTGGCCATGGCGGACACCGAACAGGGTTCAGACGACCACGAACGCCCGTGCCCCTCCCCTGATCTGTTTCTTCCTCCTCCTGCCAGGTTTTGCTTTTCATTAATGGGGCGAGCACTCCAGCTTGTGTTGCTGTACGATGATGACGGTGCATTTAACAACAGTTTGCAAATCGCCAGTTTTGGACTCGAACTCGAGTTTACAGCAACCTGACATACCAAATCTGCATGCAACAATCCTTCGTGGATTCAGAAGGGAAGAAGCAATTCATATCGACTTTTCAAGCATAACATACTTGCAGATATACACTTGTGATTATTACCAGCATATTGAATACTTCATTTGTTTCAACATACACACTGGCTTGTAAAGTTTGTTTCAGTGGGTATTCATTCACATTCACAGGAAACGGTGCTACAAGGCACTACTCTTTTCCTAATGCAGCATCGGGCAGCATTTACATTCTCCTTAGATTGTTCAACCTTGCCTGCAAATCGGCGTCGATTCCGCTGTCAGCGTTCCCGGCGCTTTCAGCCTGGGCAACCTTTCCAGCAGAAGCAGGCTGAGCAACAGCAGCCGATGGGGCTCCAACAAGCTGCAAATAAACAGAAGATGATTATATACACAGTATTCTCCCATCAAACATCAATCCATGCACAGAAGCATCAGTCTCACCTAGCAGTTGGCCATGATGGCACTTACTTTTAAAGTCGGATTTAGCATCACAACGGTTCTGACTTCCCCTTATTTGCATTATTTCTATGCTTATCCAATGTTGGATGTAATGAATTTCTCGAAATAGAAATGGTAGAGCTATTTCTAAAATGTACATATAATATTTATTGAGCAAAGATCTGGAAATACTAAAATAATTGGAAGCAGATCCAAAAATGTATATTGGCACTGGATAATTGTTCGAAAGCTAAAACCAGAAACTGTATGAGACTGGTTGGGACAAATAATATTACAGTAACACCTGATACGAGTGAGAAAAATAATAGACAAAATATATCCCCCAAAAGAACTGCCTCAAAATTGGGATGGTAATACTAAGCTATTCTGAAGATGAGATCATCGACCATAATTTTATTTCCTTTACGTAATTAAAGGGAAAACCACAGTCCTCTCTGCCTCAGGTAGAGTTGAAAGGTTGCACAGAAATATTCTAGCTATTAGTAGGCACAGCAGAGGACCATAAATTCATGGCATTATCCGATGCAACCTCTTGGCTTAATCAAGGATGGTGCATTTAGAAGACCAATCTACACTCTAACCTCCAGTGCGCACTCATGAGAAGATAAAAAACCAAAGTAACTCACCTCTTGGTTGATATCAATGCCAATTTCATCAAGTACTTGATTCACAAGCTCCTCAGTTTCTTCTTCTTCCTCGTCTCCTTCCAAAGCATCATCTATGGCATCTCCCATCACCTCGCTCACCATCTCCATCCTCTCATTTTGTCGCTCAAACTCTTGCATTATCTTCTGCAACCCTGGCAAATTTAGCTGCCTATTCATTTGAGCCATTGCTTTTGTAACACCCTTCATAGCATCACCCATAGCTTGAGTTGATTTTAGCGTCTGCATCAGTCACAACTAAAATGTTAAGAAGAAGGGCAAATGGATGCAATGCAAAATTGAAGATACATAAGCATAAGAAGCAAATTTAACATTTTAGCTTCAGGTCTTCAGCGAAAATGCAGAATATACAGTTTTCAGTTAGAAAATTAGAATTGTATTGTAGGCCATAATTTCCGTATGGAACCGTATCAATTTAATCATACGAAATGGCAAATTTCTAGTTAGTTTTTTCTACAGCTAGCTAACACCATAATAGGACAATACAATGCTATAGAGAGCATATGGCAGTTTGGTACAGCAAAAATGAAAGTACCACACGGGTACATGACTTACGGCAGCATCACAGTGATATTTGTTAAGGTGATTAAGGCACCAATATAGAGAGAGGATAAGACAAAACACATGGTTACCTGAACTCTTAGAGAAACTCCTTGGAGCTGGGATTTAAGTTGGTAGAACTTTGTTATCTGATGCCGGGTACGGATAAGATCTTTGGCCATTACTTTGACAGCTCCCTATATCAGTAACAAAAAGTCAGCACGCACGTACACTGAACTTCCATGTACATTTAATAAACTGCAAGATGCAAGATATCGACGCAAGTATTTCTAGCTTAATATTACTAGGCTATTGAAGTAACTACTTGATAATTTAATATAGAACTTTTTGAGCCCTAAGCTGACCCTCAAGAGCTAGCTATGGTCCTGCAAGCTTGTGAACTGCAAGCTTGTGAATGAAATGAGTATGACATGAAAATATGTGAGACAGGGTTCTAAGAAAACCTAGTATGCCATAGTTGTGTCTGTCCACCACCAAACAGCAGGCAAAAGTCAAATTTGCCTAACCTTGGCCAACCAAACTTTCAGGTCGTAAGGTAAAATGAAAATAGGTAAATATCTTAATGTTTCCACACACATGGCAACTGTTGGATATAAATATTTTTTTTCGCGACCGTGCCTGAGCACATTTTTCATTAAGAGGGAGGATATAAATATTTTCAACAAAATTATATCATCAGACATGATTGGAAGTTGAAATATAGGGGACTATTCTCAAAAAATAATAGTAACAACAGAATCAGAATATGACTTTGAAATTCCAAAAAATACCAGAGTTCATACCATCTGGCCTTCTTTAGCTGTTTTCTTGATCTCAGTGATGAGCTTTTTCTCCTGGGCCTGCAATCCTTGCCTCTCCCGCTCAATTTCCCTGATGGATCGATCTAACATTCTCTTGTTCTCTCTCAAGAGCTCTGAAAGAAATAAAGGGTCATAAACATCAAGCCATAGATAAGAAATGCAAGGCTACCATTATCCTTCCAATTCAAAACATAAAAGCACCGGGTGACTATTATTATCACTAGAAACCGCTCCGAAAGGCACTGCATCCGCTCAGGAATTGGAAGAGGTGGAAGGCTTCATCAACAGATCTAAACTGAATAACAGTTTAGCTGCCAGTCCAACTCCAACAAACAGTCTCGCCGAAATCCACACCTCAAGAAATCCCTCCCTCGCCAAACAAAGACAAAAACAAGCTACCGCAGCCAGGACCGATGAACCGGACAGGATCCGAACGCGAACCTCTCCGGATTGGGAGGAGGGGTCTTACCGGCGGGCGTCTTCCGCTTCCCAAACAAGAAACTCATCTTGGACCCTCCGGTCCGCGGGGGCGACCAGGGTTTCGGTTGGAGCGATTCGTGGGGAGATCCCCCTCCGAGAACTCGATCGGATCGGTGGTAGGCTTCTCGCCGCTCAGGGAAGCTGGTGGAGTGATGATTGGATCGCCCTCCTTCCTTTCCCCTCTCTCCGCTTTTCTTCCCTGTTGTGTTGCCAACGCAAGTTGTTGGAGTTCTTCTGATGCGAAACTGAAAAAAAAAAACAAAGGAAGATATGCTTTTGGGCTTCTTGGGTCGAGAAAAGGTTATAATGGGCCACCAGCAGGAAGCGCGCTGGCCCAAAGTAGGCCCTATTTCGAATTATTCATATGGGCCAAACAAGAATTCAGTCCTACCCCATAGATAGCAAATTTGCAGGATAAATAAAAGAGAATGGATACACCGTTTTTTTATTTATTTACCGCCTATGATCCGGTGGGAGCTTATGTGGCGGCGGAGGGGACATGCCACACTGCATGAATTAATTAATAATAAAGAATTAGAGATAAAGTTTCCAGTGCGTCTTGACCTATCTGTAATAAGCCATATAGAAGCCGATGGATTTGAGATTGTGTGCCAAGAAAACGAATAATATCTTTAATATTTTATTAATTATGGTCCTCCTTCAACAAATATGGTCCAAAACCTACCGTTATTACTAAAATGGACTTCAAATTTACGTGTAGATGGGTTAATTACAATTTTAAAAAATCTCTATCTCTATCCTTCTCTACTACTAAAAAGACCAAAGAGTCATTTTTTTTCGTCATCCGAATATTCCTCCAAGATTCGTTGGTCCGTCCCCTCACACCCGCGGCCTTGTTCGTTCGTCCCTCCCCTCGCTAACCGCTCCGGCATCGCCCTCCCCCTCTCCTCTCCCCCACCCTCGCCGTCGCCGCTCCGCCCTCCCCACATTTGTGAGCAGTTCCGCCTCGCAGCTGCCGTCACCCTCCCTCCCCAACGCCTCAGCGCGCTCCCCGACGACATCCTCATCCTCCTCCGCCTCGACACCACCGCCGCCAACGGGACCAGCGTCCTCTCCTGCCGCTGGCGCTGCGTCTGGGTCCTCCTCCCAGAGCTCTGCATCCCCGTCGACCGGTCGCCCCCGAGCCGATGCCCACGAGGTGCCCCTCCGGGACCTCCTCGTCATGGTCGAGGGCGCCGAATCCCTGGCGATCTAGCTCCGCGCCGCCGCGCGCCGCATCTCCGGCGACCTAGCCCTTCTCAACTTTGATCCGGAGAAAAATACCGAGCCGTTGAGTTCCCCTGCTCGAGAAGGTCACCTCGATCTCGCGCAAGGAGGAGCCGTTGAGTTCCCCCGCTTCGAGAAGGCCACCCGAGCTGTGGGCGGATCGACGTCGACTCAAGCCCCTCTGCCGAAACGCTGACGGATCCGCGACTCCTGACGGCCCCCACGCCGCATCCCCCACTATCCGGTCCACACTCGTCCCCAAAATCCCCCCTCCACCGCGCAGCAAAATACCTCCATCGTCGAGCTCGGAGCGGCGGCGATCTCGTGTCCTCCTCGTGCTACAGTGTCGCTCGGTCGCTATGGCCGGTAGGGCCAACGTGAAGGTGCGGCGGAGCAGCAATGTAGCGGGGGAGACCTTGCTGCGTCGATGGTCAGAAGGATGACCTCAGGCGTTAGTCGCTCGACGGGCGGCCGGATGGGACGGCGCTCAGCAGCTCCCTCTCTCCTCCGTGTTTCCATGGATACACCTCCATTGCTGGTGAGTTTGCTTGGTTATAGTAATAATCCTTTTCCGTTGGCTCTGTTCGAAATCGATTGCTGGTGAGTTTGCTTGGTTATAGTAATAATCCTTTTCCGTTGGTTCTGTTTGAAATCGATTAACTCTGATTTGCGTTTGTGCTAAGTGGACTCAATTTAGTCTACCTATGGATTTGTGCGTGTGTTGCATGATGCTACCTAATCCAATCCAGTCCATTCCCGATGATACCCAGCCTATATAATTGATTGATCCCAGATGAAACTGTGTTGTAAAAGTTAGTTATTGGTGCTTGTTCGTGCGGTTTGTTTTTTATTGAAATTCTTGGTGCTTGTCCCATGGTAACCCTGCATTGGGGTGTGATATTTTGGGATCCAAATCGTATCCTAATAATACAAGTGTACTTGGTCAAATTCTGTTGCAATTTCTAGGATTCACAGTTTCTGCAGAACGTTAGGTTGTAGCAAATCATTATGTCGATGAGTTGTGCATAATCTTGATGCAATAAAGTTTGAGCTCACGTATTCAAGGACTTGTCCAGGCAGCACTAAAATCTGTGCTACTGAATCAGTGAGCTAATGACATTTTCTTTTTTCCATACTGAGCAAACCCGAAATTTTATTACCCAAAAGCAACGAAATTACAGCTATCGAGTTCAGACAGGGAAACCCCCTGTTACAGCGTTTTGTCTGAGAGTTTAAAGGGAAACGATGAGCGAAAACCGTGAAAGGTACCCATCAGCAGCTAATGACATTTTCTGAATTAAGGATGCTAAATGACTTTACACGTCTGCAATTGTTTGGTCGTTGAGCATGAATGAAGTATTTAGCACGGAGCATCTGTGTGGACTCTAAGAATCTGACCAAATAGTATACAGTGGGCTCATGAAGTTTGGGAGGATAGATCACTGGATGGCTGGTTCACAAGGTTCAGGAGAAGAGACTATCATCATCTATCATTCACATCTACTGTCATCACATATTTAAATATTATTTCTGAATGCTAATTGAATAATCTGATATCTTAACTTAGTTATGTGGATGTCTGATTCGTGAATACATAAGCACGGTGGCAATTACCAACTTATTATGTAGCTAGCTGATTGGTTTTTGGGTGTCTTGTTCCAATACGTGTGATGACTTAATTTATGTATTGTTTAGTGATTTGCCCTTCTGTTTGCTTAAAAAAATGCAGGGCACTCGCCTTGAAGTTTGCCATGTGTGATGTGGCTAGAGCCAGTTGCCCTAGGAGGTTAGGATGATCCCTCCATTGGCAGTGCTGATGCCAACAGGGTGAGGTCCTGCACTCAAGATCTACCTATTATTTTCTTTATCTATTAGGAATTGTGAAAATCTATTGGAAGAGACATTGCTGTACATTTGACTGCACTCATTGAGCTTGATGTCTGGTTTAACAAATTTCAGTATATAATGCCAATCAGCTTTGAGATTCTGGGTATTTGAGTAGTTTGGCTAATTTTAAAATAATTTCATGTGATATAAAGGGGCCCTAGATGGTAGCACCAATTGGCGTGAGGCGACTGATCTGAGTTTTATTGACATATAAATGTTAAACTAATTTCTATGCAAATTATTCTCAAATTTGGATCTCTTAAGGTGTGAATGGTAACTACTTCATCGAATGTTGCTTTCCGTGGAGGCTGTAGGATTCCAATACAGATGATGAATGGAGTCCTCAGTAGAATGCTATGAAATAAATGTAGAACTTTCATGATTGGCCTGAATCCTGATGCTCTCACATATCGTTCAGGTTTCAGCCCAAAGGTACCCAGAGGAGGCTAAGACTTGCTGAGTTCGTACAGATTAGATCATCTTTACATGCCTTCAACATAAACGTTTAATGTAAAATACTTGCACAACATTTTAGAAAATTGAACTATAAGCTGCTATAGATGCTAGGCATACTAGACTGATTTGGCTCGTGGATATGTGATGCATTTTGCAGCAAAATGCTACCATGGTAGCAGTGAAAGAGAATTACAGAAGGTATGCTAAAACAATTTCTCTCTTAAGTTGGAAATGTGGGAGTAAATGAATATGGTTTTCATGCTTTGTCTTAGAGAATGCGACCCTAGCTATAGCCGGACATCTATAGCTAATATATTATTTGTCAATTATGAATCCTCTGTAAATGAGTATGATTCAAATTTATTTTGGTGTGAAACATTAAATATTAATCACTGGACCTACGAAAATGGTCTCTGCACATGTTGCATCAGCTCCTTATGTCCCTATCTACAAACAATAGTGGAGCTCCAAGGCATGCTGTAGAATGCATCTGAGTAGTGCTACTACTTTATTTTGTTCTGTGTTGTAGACTTGTCGGGTGTGATCCCTATATACGATCTGCAATTCTGCATTGATATGTTATTTATTTCTTGCCCATTCCAACGATGTGATTGTGGGGCTCTTAGAATGGAAAGGTTTGTGTAGTAGTCGAGTAGAGCTTGCTTACGAGTTGGATGGTAAGAAAGTTATAATGCGAGGAATTGCACTTTGATTTGGCTATGCTAAACTGAAATTAGGAGTGCTGGTGTGAGAAATGAAGAGTACCTCCTAGGATTAAAAGCTACTAATACTGCTGCTTGTTTTAAAGGGATAATGGGATCAACGCTTGCAGCTGGGGAAGAAGTTAAAAGATTACTGTAATGAGTCATGGCTACAGTAAGTAAGCCTGAATGCCGTATTGTCTTTGGCCTTGATGATGCCTGATGTATGCCATCAAGGAAGCACTTCATTGGTTCTGAAGCGAAGCTTTTTATCTTTTTCTGTCCTTCTCTGTTCATTTTCCAGTATCTAATGATAGTTCTTTTCTTTTCTGCTTGTTTTCTGAAATTAATGGTATGGATTGATTTCCCAGTATATATATAGACACACACACATTGATGCTTATTATGGTACAAATTTTTTGTTGCTATATTTTGTTCTGTGATGAAGATTGATGCTTATTTCAAGAATTTGTTTCGTCCGTAGCAACGCACGGGCATTATGCTAGTAATCATCAAAATAGGAGTGTATCACTTACTCCCTCCATCCAAAAGTTTAGCCTAGAATTCAAAATTTATTTAAAAATAAATCATCTTGCCTATTTAAAAAGTGCAGATGCATGTAAAATTTATCTTCTACCAAATATTGATAATAAATAGAAAAACTATGATCATTTAATTTTTTATTATTTTATTCTAAAATTAGTGCTGAATATAGGAAATAAATAGGGGCACATATGATGTACTCCTAGATAGTTAGTTAATTACCATGCATGCATATGTAATCAGCAACTATTGTTAGCTGGGCCTTGCATTAGGCGACATCATCGATATGTAGCTATTAGTTTATTTATTGATTAGTCTTCATCATCAGCTAGAAATTTGGTTAGTTAGTTCTTGGGCTCCATCGGCTTTGTGCTAATTTCTATGCTACTCGTCATGAATTAATTGATCACCCCATTTGTTATATTTTTTTCTGGACATGTTTCGTTTACTTACACTTGCAAAGTGCAACTCCGGCGGTGTCGGACGCGGACAAACTAGTCGAGCTGAGTGCCACTGCATTGCTGACGAGAGGTTCGTGTTGGGGAGGTGAATCCATCAAGATAGTCTAAAGACAGATAGTGAGCCGGTGAAGAGGGAGACCGTCACCCTTATCTTTTGGGTCAGCTATATATAGGAGGGGATAGGGATGAAAATGGGATAGGAAAATCCTGTCCCGACCGGTACCGTATGCCGTATAAACCGACCGAATACCGTTTCGGTAGAAAAACAGGAACAGGAAAAAATCGATTGTAGCAGGAACGGAAAGAGAGGTCTTTTCCCGACCGTTTTCATAGTTACCATATTTGATGCGGGAACTCCCGGTGGTTTTCCCGTATTAAGCCCGCGTAAACATTCGAGCTCATTCCAGACTCCGCCTTCCCTCGCGCTCCCTCTCCCCCCAAGCCCAGCCTCCCGACTCCAACAAAACTCACATGCCTCCAAACCCTAGCTCCCATCCTCACAAGCTCCAGCCGCCTCCCAGACTCAGTCCCACACGCCCCCGACCCAGAGCGACTTGGCCGCCTCTTCCACCGTCGGCGACCGCCGCACGGCCGCAACCTACAGCAAGCGTACCGCCGCCGCGAGTCCGCGACCCCGATAGCCCGACTCCAATATGCAAGGCCCGACTCCAGTACGACAGAGTACGACGGACGACAGTCCCCATTCCATCATCGTCTCCAGGACTCCGCAGCCTCCACCACTCCACCGAGCTGAAGTGCTAATATCATTTGACATCTATTCACTATTCTGTGTATTGTTCGCCAATTAATGATGCATAGTTGTAAATATTGTGTTGAGCTAAATATTTCGAGTGGTTACATGTGTAAGAGTTCACGATTTGAGTTCCCGATTCCCGATCGTAATCGATGTGTTCCCGATCGATATATTTTGTTCCCGATATCCCGTAATATTGATTTCGTTTTCCCGTCTGCCTTTCTCGTTCCCGCATCCATTTCCGGCATAAAAATACAGGAGCAGGAACGGTTATGGAGTTTTCCCGACCGTTTTCATCCCTAGGAGGGGGGAGGTGGCAATTTGCTACCGACCCTTGGTAAGTACAAGATTTACAAATAGATATTTAAAACGCAATATGAGGCTCAATTACTTCATAGGCTGGCCATTCCCCCAATAACCCACCATGCATGGAGTGCACATAGTACCCTGACTCACTAAAGATTGGACGCGGGCTATACACCGCACGCGTTGTAAAATGGCGATCCATCGCTTGAAGCTTCCGCGTGCCGCTCTTAGGCTGGATTCGGCCCAACAATGCTTGGATGGAGCACCAGCTCACATGGACCGGCCTACTGCTGTGCTTTTTATGATCTGTTTAGATTGTTCTGCCTTTTTCTTTTTGCAGCTGCGGGCTAAATCTCTCTTCCTTTTATTCTCATTTATTTTTTCTATTCTCTATTTTTTATTTTTATTCCACTCTTTTTACTTATTCTTTTATATGCATATCCTTCTTATATTTTTTTGATGTTTTTTTCTATTACTCTCTATCTAACATAAAAGTTTGAGGTGTATAATTCATTTATTCGCTCTATAGATTAAATTATTCTGCTATGTTAACTCATTTGTTTGTGATTTTAATGTTTTGTTCATTCTACATTACTATTTTTAAAATAATTATTTATTCGTGTTGTTAAAATATTTGTTCTGCGTAACTGAAACTAATTCTTTAGTATTTTTAAAAAATATTTTTTAAAAAAATATCGTGCAAACATAGGCATGTCTTCTTTTGAAAATCTCGTCCTAACAAAGATAATGCTATAATTGGAATTTGATTTGAATACATATTTTAAGACTTATATATTTTTTAATTTAAATCCCCTTTGCTTTTGCTGCTGATGTCAGCGATCCCATTCCTCTTCCTCGTCAAGCCATGGTTCCCACGACTATCCCCTGAAGCGATCTATAGGCACGCCCATGAGATTGGGCATCTACGGGAATTGTCTAGGCAAGCTTGGTGACCTGATATTTCCTTTCCTAGGAATCTTCATCTTTCCTTTCCTAGGGCCTATATTTTTTTTTGAAAGCACACAGGAGCACTCGGAGTCATGTAAGAATTTTGGACGCCCACGTTGACCGGACTCAGCGCAGACGAGACTACCTGAGAAGTCTCCGAACACGTCATACCGAGACTTACGCACACCACCTCTCACACACACACCAACACACACGCACACCAGAGAACACACAAAGAAACTTTCTAAAGAGACCTGACCACTCCACCTTCGACACCGGCGAGGGCACCGGAAGGGAGGGATCGGTCTAATCACCGGCGGGACCTTGCAGGGACGTTGGTTGCCGAGCCCTCCATGTCCGCTGCACCCTCCCCGGCCGTCGTGCCCAACCTGCCCCGCTGCATCCGTGATCGTCTCGTCCTCCCCAGCTCTGTCACGCCCTCCCTGGCTGGTCCGTCCTCCTCAGCCCAGCTGCGTCCTCCCCGGTTGCCTGTCCATGACCGCCGTGTGGGAAAGGGGAAAGGGCTACGTCGACACCATCTGCTTGCCACTAGGTTTGCCTTTGCCGCCGCCGCTGCGAAGGTGGGCCACCTCCATGGAGCCGGGTGGACCCAGAGGCGGAGGGGCCAGTCACCGCCGCCGATGGCGAAGTCACCGAAGGACAATAGCCACTCGCTCCCGACGCCGTGAGGGTGGCGATGGAGCGGTGGAAGATGGAGGGCGCATCAGCGAAGGCGCGGTTACTGCTGCGTGCTGCCGTATTGGTCTTCTCCCTCCTCGCCCTCGTCGACGATGGAGGCTGGGATGAGCGCGGGGCAACCAATGTGGGAGTGGATGGAGAGTGGGAGTTGCTCGGCAATTTTGCCTAGCGAAGGGGAATGGATACCTAGAGGCTAGCGAGGAGGAAAAAATAGAGAGACTGTTGTATCCAATTTTTACTCTACATATTGTTTTACCGAGTCTTTTGGAGCTCTAACATTTTAGAGCATCCTACGTGGCTAGAGCTAAAGTTTAGCCATGTCCCATCAGTATATCCTCTAGACTGGTGGATAGAGAAAAGTTTAGCGTTGTACGGGACGAAGTACATCCTCTATTATGACCCCTGGCCTCTGCGGAGGCCCAGAACACAACACCGAATCGGGCCCACTGATAATCAGTTAGGATCTTTTTCATTTTTATATTTAAAAAACAAAATTTTAAAAATATATGTCGAATTGAGAAATTTTCAAAAATGGGTGCCTGTCGCCCATCCAGTGGGCGACAGGACCTAAATGTAAAAAAAATTATATTTAGGTCATGGCGCCTAGGGCACATTAAATAGTAAACTTGTAAAAATGATATAAAATCATAGAAAAATCGGAAAAATATAAACTCAACTGTTCTGGATTCTATGAAATAATATCTACAACTTTTGTTACATAAAGTTTTTCATTTGATCAATGTATCTAAATCAAGAAAAATAGTTCTTGTACCTAGAAAAATCTGAAATAATCCATTTGGTCTAGTTGTGCTTATCTAAAATTTACTAAAGTTTTTTATAGCTCTTAGGAAATAAAATAGCTCTTAGGAAATAAAATAATAGTACTGTAAAAGTTATGGCTTCTAATACTCAGTATAGTAGCATGAATAAATAACCCATTTAAACTAGACATATTGCAAGATCTAATTTAAAAACTTATTCTAGAAATGTTTTCTGGGCCTACCAATTTTGTACAAGCATATGCTCACCATATGCAACACTCTGGCCAAAGATGACATGCATCCAAAGGATGGATCTTGAGATTTAAATAAAAGTGCATTAAACTAGTATTTAAAATAGAGCACGATACATTGATCAAATGAAAAACTTTATATAACAAAAGTTGTAGATCTTGTTTCTTAAAATCCAGAACAAATGAGTTTGTATTTTTTTTATTTTTCTACGATTTTATATTGATTTTACAAGTTTACTATTTAATGCGCCTCGGCGCCAGGACCTAAATGTAAATTTTTTTACATTTAGGTCCTGTCGCCCACTGGATGGGCGGAGGCGACAGGCACCTATTTTTGAAAATTTATTTATTCGGCATATATTTTTGAAATTTTATTTTTTTTAAATATAAAAATGAAAAAAACGCTAATCAGTTATTGCACAAACGATAGCATTTGTGTGTGTAAAGCCCAGCCCAGCCCAGAGAGCTCAGAGCTGATTTGGGTTGCACGGCTTCGACCCAACGGGCAAGGCCCAGCCTCGCGAGAGTGGGCAGCTCTGTGTGTGTGGGGGGGGGGGGGGGGGGGGGGGTACGACCACTGGTGGGCTGCGCTGACAGTCGAGAAAGGAAAGCGTGCTACTGTTGACTAACTGGACTGACTCACTGTTCCGCTTGCACGGACGGACACGTCCATGAATGCACCCAGCGGGCCCATCACGCGCGACCCATCAAAAAGGAATCTTCATCTTTCCTTTCCTCGGGCTTATATTTTTTTAAAAACACCCAAGAGCACTTGGAGTCATATAAGAATTTTGGACGCCCAACTCAGCGAAGACGAGACTACCTGAGAAGTATTAAATGTAGCTAAATAAAATAACTAATTATACAGTTTGTCTGTAATTTGTGAGATGAAACTTTTGAGTCTAGTTAACCCATGATCGGATAATAATTATCAAATACAAACGAATGTGCTACAGTACCAAAATTCTAAAAAAAATTGCAACTAAATAAAGACTATTACGCTAGTACTTCCTCCGTCCCTAAATAACTGGCCATAAAGAGTGTAGGTAGAAAAATCAATCCCCCGGTTGTAGTTGTAGGTCCAATGACTGTTGGTGTTGATGCCACTACGAAGCTTTTAGGCCCAATAGGAGTGACCAGATCCGATGTAAAGAAAAAAGAATGCAGGAACAGTCAGGTAGTTGTATGCCAAAGCATGGACCATTGGCAGCGCGCACAAGTGAACAGAGAGACAGGAAAGCATCCCATCCAGGCTGCTGCTGCTGCTCAACCTCAACTCAAAGCATGGACCACCACCACTTCACTACAGCCTCATCCAGTAGACCAGTACCAGGGTTAACAATTTCGGCGAAATTTCGCCGAAATTTCGGAAAAATTTTCGTTTCCGCTAGTTACCGGGATTCGAAATTTCGGTATTTTTCGTTATATTTCGTTTTCAAATTCAAAATTCAACAAATTTCGACCGAAATTCAACGAAATTCGCCGAAATTTACCGAAATTTCGGAACGGAATTCCGTTTCCGCTAAACACCGGGATTTGACCGGAAAACGAAATGGTTAACCCTGACCAGTACGCCCTCGTAGAATTGGCTGGCAGGGCGCATGGCAATGCCGCAATGGCCAACCCCATCCCATGCCGGTGGCCCAGTGCCAAGCACCTGTTCCATCCCAATTCATACGAGCAAACAAACACCCAACCAGGGTTCTCCTTTTCGTTTTTCACCGAATCCCGCCATCCGGCGGAAACGGAATTTCGGGCGAAATTTCGCTAAATATCGGTAATTTCGACCGAAAAGTGTTTTTGAATTCGAAAAACGAAATTTCGTTGCATTCCGACCGAAATTTCGGTTTTGTTGACCGAAATTTCGGTGATTTTAACCGAAATTTCGGTTTTGTCACCGTAAAATGATGCAAATTAACAGAAAATGATGTGTATATATGAAAAAATTGAAAATTTTGGCAAAATTTCCCCTGATTATGTGTATATGGACAGTTTATAATGCATAACATATATATAACTCCACAAAACAATGACAAATACACCATTTAACACATAACTCATGTCCAAAGTCCACACATAGAACGTAATACATCCAAAGTCCATTAGAATTATTACAATCCAAAGATACAACAGAGGCAAAGGCATAGTCCAGAATAATCCATGTAGCATATTCTCTGCATTTAAATATTTATGTGAAATAAATTGAATAAGTAGAGGAAGCAAAACGTATAGATAAGTTCTGTTGATAGGATAAGTACCTGCATTCTTCAGTCCTCAAATCTCTCTCCCGGTGGTCCCTCATACGGCTCGTCTGTTGGTGGCAAATACACGTACGTAGGTGGGTGATATTGCAACTGTGGAGCTTCATATGGTAGGTAGCCGTGATAATCCAAACAAGGCAATGCTGCAACTGCCTGCGGAAGTGGCGGGTTCACCACCCCTGGTGGTGGCCACAGAAAGCCCCCTGCAGGGGGAGAAGTACTGTAAGGGTTGTAGTACAGACTACTGGAGGCAGAGTTGGAGCTATCTTCATCATATGCAAGTGGGGCCTGTCGATCATGTCGACGTGTCGATGTTGTTTGTCGTTGTGAAGTAGGTGCTCCATGATCTGTATCTTGTGTTGCATGGGTGAAGTCCTCCTCCCCAGTGAACCTTATAGTAGGAGATATACGATAACCACCACTTTCGTTGCCATCATTGCCATCACCTTCACTGCTACTGGAATCATCATCATCATCATCATCATCATCATCACCATCATCATCACCATCACCATCACCATCACCATCATCATCATCACCAATGTCCTCACCACCACTAGGCTCAGGTGTGGTATCGTCACTACCTAACTCCTCCTCAGTGCGTGGTTTCTTCCCTTTTCTCATTTCGGGACCAATCTTAGTCTTCCTTTTTCCTAGATGTGTGTCCCCAATTGTTTCTTCGGCCCATGTCTCCACATCTTCATCGTGACCATGAGAAGAGCCTATGTCAGTGAACATCTGGCTCGGCAATGGAGTGTCAGTGAAGTCTGAGTCTTCATCAAATGCTGGGTCTCCATTGGACCTTGATTGCTTCATCCAATCTTGAATTGCTGATGACTGCCGGTACAAAGAAAGATCCATGAAACTGCTAACTGGATCATAGTCATATGGATCGACCCCTCTAGTAGCACGTTGCAGACGCAAGCGGAGGTTGTAGTTCACAAAGACCAATTTGTCCAATTTCTGGTGGCTCAACCTATTTGCGCAGTTTGGTGTGGATGTAAGCAAAGGTGCTCCAGTTCCTTTCACATCCACTAGAGGCTGCACACTGCGACAACAAGCGTCGGGCGACCCTTTGCAACACTGGTGTATCTCCCCCAAATGTAGCCCACCAAGCAGCTGGTGAAGTTTTCCGGTCAATGGCCATTCGCCTAGCAATGTCACTAGAGAACTCACCTTGCTTCGTCCTGAATATTTCAAATTCCTGCAATGCAATTGCTGCTGAATTAGTATTCAACATTTTCTCCAGACCATTGCGCATTACTACCATGACTGTCTGTGATGTGCCCAAACTGTACTGCACGTAAGGGTTAAGAGCACAAGCAGTGGCCATATATGTGCCTGA
Source organism: Panicum virgatum (assembly GCF_016808335.1). NCBI lineage: Eukaryota > Viridiplantae > Streptophyta > Magnoliopsida > Poales > Poaceae > Panicum > Panicum virgatum. The sequence goes on from NC_053146.1 coordinate 11,023,724, forward strand.
CATCACTGTGGTCATCCTTGCATCTATCACAGCCATGATCTTTTCAAACCGGGGGTAGTCACTGCTGAACTTGCTGGCATATGTCTGCCTCATGTTTTGATACTCCATTGTCACCTCACTCAAATTAGGTGTCTTGTCTGTGTCAGCAAATCTCAGAAACATGTACAGAGGCTCAACATCATTGATCACATACTCTATATTCGCCCACCATTCAAGACTTGTGATGCATTCGTAAATGTACCTTCCAGTTTCACTTTTGAAGTGGCGGGACCGTCAGAACTCAGGTGACACTAACCATGTCATGAACTGGTCCTTCTTCTTATACATGCTTTCAAGGAACATGTAGTTGGTCCCAAATCTTGTTACATTCCACCTGACCAACTCTCCACCGATGGCTTCCCTCATCATGCTGTGTAAACTGTTGGAGTTGTAGAGCCAGCTGCAAATTCGTTGCGCGCTTCGAATACAAGCATCATGCTCCGGCCACTTCCCTATGTCCTTCAGCATAAGGTTGATGGTATGGGCAAGGCAAGGCTGCCATGCAATGGTAGGGAACTCGTGACAGAGAATTTTGCAGGCTTTTTTGTAGTTCGAACCATTATCCGTGACAAGCTGAACCACATTGTGAGGCTCCACTTTCATGACCACTGCTCGTATCTCCTGCACAACATTGCCAATGTGATATGCGTATGGTCCTATATTTTATGCCAAGGCGAGAACAATGCATCGATACATGGACTTACCTTCAACAAGTATTGATGGTCCTGTATTTTGTCGGACGCATTGATGGACTTCAAGAAATACATGGTGCCACCGATATACACCAAGAAATTAATGACCGAGTTACGCATAGGCCCCGTCCACGAATCACACATGATCGTGACTCCACATTCATCCCACTCGTTCTTCCACTTCTCTATCTCTTTCTCTATCTCCTTCACATTCTCATCCAAATATTTTCCATCTATCTCCCTCCCTGATGGTATTTTGATTCCAACACCTGCGGTCATAGAAGAGAAAGCATTAAGATCACAAAGAAGGATATGTAATGTAGCTAAAAATATACATTGTTACCTTGTTTCTGGGTCTCCACAATCGCAGCTTTAAAGTATGGGTCATCGACTTTCCGGCCGGGAATACCGACAGCATGGCACGCCTTCGCCCATGCCCTCCCTAGAAGCTCTCTTGATGTCCTCCCCTTGACAGTCCATGGGCCGGTATCAATCCTTTGCTGCCGTGGAGCACTGCTCAAACCTAGGTGGTAGCCCCTAACCCTCTCGGGGACTTGTGACTGACTCCTTCTGAACATCGAAGCCTGTGGTCCACCACTGCCTCCAACACCACCACTTGTAGATCCAGAAGCAGCTCCAGATCCGCCACCCCTCTCGTATCGTGGCCCAGCTTGCTGCATAAAGTCATACTCTTGGCGGGACTGGTGTAAGGCAGCCTATAGCTCTGCATCCTCGTCGTGCCCCTGGCCACCCTCCTCCTCTAGGTCAGTGTGCCGCCCCCTTGTTGCTTGGTCCCTCAGCACTCTTTCTCGGGCCCTTGCTTTTGCTCTAACCTTGTTCCTGTCCAACTACTCACTAAAGAATTCCTTAACTTCGGTCGGAACCGAAGGGCAGTCCTTCACATCTTTCCCCCGATGTGCCAAATGCTCTTTGAACCGTGTTGCTCCTCCCCCACCCTTCTCCTCCCTGCAATACTTGCATTTGAAACCACCCCCCGACCTTTTGGCCATGCTCCCACACTACGTCTGGCATTGTCCTATAATTACAGAAAAATAGCACGGTGTAAGTTCATGAATATCACATAGTATCTACAAATCGTGCTCATATCCAATACAACTCATATCCAAAATGTTGGAATGACTTTTTCTATACATTTCATGCCAAATCAACTAACAAATCCTAACATTTCCTCTAACCCTAGCTTCCCCATTTCCTCTAACTAGCTTCCCCATTTCATCACATATCACCAGTAACTAACTTACATCAACATCAACAAGCATCACCATCGCAAAATAACCTCTCATACCTTTCTTTCCCGGAGCCAGTGCCGAAATCCGGACATAAGTAGCGGTTTTTCGCCAGTAAGACAGCGAAATCCGGTCGGGATGCAGTGGTATGCCGCCGCGCCTTCCCAGCAGCGGGATCCTCTACATTCCGGCCGAAATCCGGTGATTTTCCGCCGAAATTTCGGTTCTGAGCGGCGAAATCGACTGCTGGCGGCGGCGGAAGGGCGGAGGCATGAAGGGGAACAGAGAGGAGAGCGAGGAGGGCACTGGAAGAGTGACGAGCTGCGTCGGGGCGGACCCAGGTGAGTTGGGTAGGTTAAAACGCTTAACGGGTTTATTATTGGTTAACGGGTCCGAACCCATTTAGTGATTTTAACCAACCAAATCAACTTATTTTTCAATTATTTCAAGTGCTAATTGCTCAGAAAACACCTAGTTTTTTATCATATTTTTTTGATATTTTTTTCAATTTTTTTTGAATTTTTGAATTTTGAAACGAAATTTACCGAAATTCCACTTCCCGGTAACTAGCGAAAACAAAAAAAATACCGAAATTTCGGCGAAATTTCGCCGAAATTGTAAACCTTGCACCCAACCAGAACGATAGATAGCAGAGCAGCCAAGCCCCAAGCTAGCGGCAAAAGAAGCAGCAGCCCAGCATACAAAGAAAGAAGCGAGCCGGCCGGCGTTCTGGCAGTTCAGGCCGCCGGGGAGTGGCTGCTTTTAACAACCCTACCCATGTCTTTCCAAAAAAAAAAAACCAGCCCTGTCCAGGGAAGGCATGCCGGGATCCAGATTCCGTGACTTGCGGTAGGCAAGTCACAACGTGACTGGCAGCCGAATCTCAACTGTAACACCTCTCAATTAGTCCTCAATTAGGAGTGAATAATTGTGGTTTGAAGTTTCAAATTTTTCCAAATTTGAGTCACAAATATCAAGGGCACGTGTTCTCTTCTCTTTTCTCTCCCGTGCGTGGTCACCGTGGCCAAATTGACCACGGCGCCGCTTGCTCGCGCCGAGTGCCGCGCGTTCTAGCCCATGCCGCGCAGCCTCCCCCGTCGCCTTATCCGCGCGGCCTCTCCCTCTCCCTCTCCCTCTCCCTCACACGCTGCGCCGCGCGTTTGCGCTGCTGCTGCCTACGCTGCTGCCATGGCGCCGTCAATGCCATGGCCGGCCCTGCACGCCGCGCCCCCCTCCGGACCATCTCCCTCAAATCGACCGCAACCGAAGCTCCTTCATCACCGTAGCTTCCTCCCCGACTCGTCCTTGCCAAGCTCCGGCCCTCCATCGCCGGAAATCGAGGTGGAACAGAGCCGTCAGCCCTTTTTCCGCCCCCAAATCCGCCCACCGTCGAACTCCATCGTCGGACCACCATTTCCTTCGTCCAAAGGCTCGAACCGAACCTAGGTGAGCCCCCGAAGCTCATGCTCTCCTCGTTCCATCGCGTTCCATGAGTTTCCGTGCTCGTTCTCGAGCCATGCCGCCGCCGGCATGCTGCTGCTCGCCACGAGCCGCGTGCACGCGCCCCTGCGCTGGGCCACCGAACGCACCAACTCCGCCCGGCCTTGCTGAATCCTCCCATGGCCGCCCCATCGTCCTCCCTCGCTGGAGCGCCGCCGCACGCCTCCATTACCGCCGCCGAGGTGCTGCTACCACCGCCGGCGCCTCTCCGGTCGCCCCCAACCCCAACCAAGCCCACCTACAGGTAGCTCTCGTCGCCCTCATGCTCCTCCACCCCTCCCTCGCCGCCAGCAAGCCCCCCATGGCCGGAATCGCCGTTCCTTTTCTCCCCTACTATGTTTTCGCGACCAGGGACTCCAGACAGCAATAGAAAGATGTCCAGGGTGTTTTCTGCGAAGTCCATGACTCAGGTGAATAGTGCTGCGAAGGGCTGTTTTGCAATAATTGGCTAAAACTTTGAAAAATCATAGTAAATCATAGAAAAATCAGAAAAATGCAAACTAAAATTTGTTGGATTCCTTGTCCTAAGATCCACAACTTTCCTTACAGGTTGATTTTCAGTTTCTAAATAGTTTTTGCTCTAGTTTAAATGATAGTTTAAGTGGTTGCAAGTTTTGAAAATGCATAGTAAATAGTAGAAAAATGGTAAAAATGTAAAACTAGTTGGATTAGCTTTTATTTGGCATGTAGAACTTAGGAAAAATATTTAACCTGATGTTTGTTTAATGTTTTCATGATGTATTGATTTAATCATAGATAATGCTAGTTTCAACTTATTTATTTAATATATACAGTTTTAGATGTTGAAAAATTATAAAATTTATGCAGTAGCTTATTCTTTGCATGTTTAGTTCACTATAAAAATTTCATGTCCTGAAGCTATGCACATGTGTGTAAATTTATTTTTGTTCAGTTTGTCTTGTTGAGGATAAAATAAATACTTTATGTTATCAAAAAAATGTTGGTTAATTATTTTTACACTCCTTCTTAGTAGCATATCATGTTGGTAAAATTTGGTTACAAGTTTAAAGCTATAAGTCATGTTTCTGCTTTTGATTAGTTGCTAGCCATAGCTTTCCTGTTATACTTGTTGCTAGGCAATCTTTTTTCTGCAGGTTTAATTTCAATAATTCATATTGATCTTGCATAATTGAAGTTAATTCCTAAGATCAGATTGTGGGTTACTTTCATGTCATGCTTTTTAGTTGAATAAAAATCTCTAGTTACCCGTCTTGCTCTGTATATTTGCTTTGTCGTTCTAAGCAAGTTTAGTAATACTTTTTGAAGGAAACACTTCAGGCTAAAATAAATTGAATGAATTCTTGTATTGCAGCCCCAACCCATTTGCCTTGTAAGCTCGTTTGTTATGTTTACTCGGTAAATAATTGTCCAGTCATATCTTTTCTATTAGTCACATTGCATTGCATCATGTGTTGTTTTTCTTATATTCATGCACTCGTATCATTGCATATCATTTAGGTACGCTAGATATACAACGCGTGGATGTGAGGCATGTGCTGACGGAACCGAACCACAAGACGGTGAATGGTGGATACATCTAGAAGATGGATGGATGGATTCCAATGTGCATGACCTAAGGCAGATGCTCGCCAAGCGAGTATCATCTATCTAACACTGACTCAGTGTTAATCCCAGGCAAGCCCCGGTGCACATCCTATGACTTCAATTTATGACATCTATATATGTTTCTATTATTTGTGCATTAGGTTTAGGAATTATTTGGAACTCTAGTTGCATGATCCCTAGGTTCCCTGTAGTTATACTAGTATGTATAGGACGATAGAAATGCTATGCTTAATAAGATCTCGGTAGAAGTCAAGTGATTTCTGGTCACTCGCGAGATATAGGATGTATCGTTATTTTGAGTATATGGAGTAATGGAATAGGTTGGAGAAAGAAAAGAAAATGGAGACCGGGCGGGGAAAGGCTAGCCCGTCTGTGTCGATTAAGGACCGTTCGTTGTCTGGCCCTGTGATCGAGTTTGAATTGTACTAACTGCATGCCGGGAGTAGGAGGTAGTCGAAACCGGTAAGCCGAGTACTGCCTTGCTTTGAAAGTACAGGACTCCAACTCACCTCCTGGGGTAGTCGAGTAGTCGCGGAGAAATGAGATTGCATATGTTTACTTTTGGTGGTCTCACGTTGAGCTCGGCTGACCATATGATGGTGGGGCGGTCCTGTAGTTCGAGGCGGGGAGGGGAATGGTTGGCATGTATAGTCCGATGGGGCAAATACGTGCCGTGTTGGTTAGGTTCACCTTGCAAGGTTAAATCGAATCGATTCACCGTCAGTCGCATCTCGGATATGAGCACCTTGATCACAGCACCGCATCGTAGTAATGTTATATGGAATTAAAGTAATGTTGGAGATATCTATCATGAATTAATACCTCATGTTGTTATGATTGCTTAGCAGGTGCAAATATTAGTTAATGATTGTTATATATAGAATTTGGGCTAAAAGTGGAAAAATAAGGACTCACTTTTAGAAGCTTTTAATGCAAAAATAACCACCAGCCAGAAAGCTTTGCATGTCTAGATATGTGGGCTAAGTTATACCCACTGGTCGGGTAAGTCTTGCTGAGTACTAGTTGCTCAGGGTTTGTTGTTTACCCTGTTTCAGGTATAGGAGCTAACTAGGTGTCATATCGGTGGGCTCGATGTGGCGCCTTGTCTTCACGTCTCGGTAGTTCTCGATTTATTTAGTTTGTTTTATTTATTCTCTAGTAAAAATGCTCTGTAAGTTAGATTCTCTTCCATGCTGTCATTTCTTTTTTGCAAATTTTAAATCTAAGGCTATTTTGTAAAAGCATTAATGTTATTTTTCTATTTTATAATCTTTTATCATGCTGGTACCTTCTGCGCTCGCCTTCGTGCGAGACTTCTGGTGTGTTTCGATCGGCCTGTGGGTTGGAAACAGGCTGTCAGGTTACACTTAATTAAGCTAATACGTCTGATGCGTTCAAATGATGGCCATTACACTTAATTAAGCCGTTTAACTTGGCGGTTCTGTCACATAAGGACTCCCTGTTTTTTTACCTCTTCCTAGAGCGGGACAACGCCCAAATCAGATGCGCGCGCGTCGCTGCCTATCTCACGCTCGTCTCTCTCGCGTTCGACCACCGCACCTGGCCGCCGGCCCGCCCCCCGTCGCGGCGCTCGCCGCTCGCTGCGCGCTGTGCGCGTTCAGAGTTCGCTAGAGGAGGCCGGCGCTGCGCCGCACCCGACCACCACCGCGCTGCTCCCGGCCACCGCCACCCCGCGAGGGAGGTCGGCCCTGCCGCGGCGCCTGGCCGCCGAGCACTGGCTGCAGGAGGCCGCCGGGCCCGTGGGCGAGGCAGCGACGCCAGCAGAACCCGGCGTCCGACCCTGCCGCGGCGCCTAGCCGCCGAGCGCTGGCTGCAGGAGGCCGCCGGGCCAGTGGGCGAGGCAGCGAGGCCAGCAGAACGCAGCGTCGCCGTGACCTAACGAGAACGTCGATGCCAGGAGGAAGGAATACAACTCAGCATGTAAGAAATTAGATTGCCCTGTTATTCCTTCCTTTGTAGTACGTATACAACTCAGCATATGTGCCTCAGTTGCATTCCAGCAGTTTCTTCTTCATTCTGTAGGCACATACAATCTTATCTTCGTTTAGTGATTTGATTATTAAGCTTGATTTGAAATAGGAATGTATAGAGATGATGCCTGAAGTTGGATTTATTATCCAGATTCTATGAGCAATGGCAGAAATTGACAGTAGGATACCTCAAGTTGGTTTGAGGTTCAGAAATTGTGATGAGGCTCGGCAGTTTTGGGTGGCATATGGTTATTGTACTGGCTTTGCTGTGAGAAAAAAGATACACAAATGTAAGCAAAATTGATGGTAAGGTCACTTCATGCAGATATATTTGTTCCAATGAAGGTCATAGAAGAAAAGGGCAAACAGATCATGTGACCAAGTGTTTTAGAGCTGAAACCAGGACTGATTGCAAAGCTCGGATGATTGTTACTGTGGATCGAGTTGCTGGAAATTATGAAGTCACTGATGTTGTGCTTGAACACAATCATCTACTTCACTTGCCGGAGACCTTCCACTTGATGAAAACTCAAAGGAAAATTTCAGAGCTGCAGGCTTTTGAAATAGAAACCGCCGATGAATATGGAATTAGGCCAAATGCTGCCCATGAGATGGTTGCTCGTCAAGTTGGTGGGCCATTTAACCTTAGCTACACTTGCCGGGTGTAACGAACATGACACCATTTATGCCATTTCGAGTGATTTTGGTGATCGAATGACAACACAACAATTGGACTAATATGATTGTTAAGATGATTATTCTCAGGTTTTTAGGTTCAAGTGATGACAAAGAGAAAGAAAATATAGGCGTAGCAAGGACCGGAGGGCCGCCCCTACGGGGGTTCCGCTACCCGGTTAGCGGACGGGGGTCGAGGGGGAGCCGCCCCTCACGGGTCTCAGGGCAGCACCCTGAAAGCTCTTTGGATCAGGAGCACCGGAAGAACCGATGCCTAAGCATCGGTGCATCCGACGCTTGTCGGAAGAACCGACGCCTTGATGTTTGGTGCAGGAGGAAATCGAAGCCAAGTCAGCCTATAGGCACCGGTTGAACCGACGGTCCAAGAAAGGGCATCGGTGCATTGGGCGTCCTATGTTCCAGAGATGATGTCAAGTGTCCAGGAGAAGTTTCTTCAGCACCGGTTTAACCGACGGTGCATCGGAGTATGGCATCGGTGTAATGACGTCAGCACCCAGGAGAAGATTCTTAAGCACCGGATGAACCGGTGATGCATCGGTACAAAGCATCGGTTCAACCGGTGATCACTGCGTCAGCTGTCAGAAGCTTCAATGGCTACTTTAGTTTATGAGTGACTGGAAGAACCGACGCTACCCCTGCCAGAAGCATCGGTTCTTCCGGTGATACGCAGATTTTCAGCTGACCGTTGGAGCAATGGCTACAAGACTTGGTGGCCTATATATACGCCTCACCCCTGCCATTTGAAGTTTGCTGGAGTTGCTGGACATCCCACACACACCCAAGAACATCTCCAACCACCATAGAGCTTCATTGTACATCATTAGTTCTTGCGAGAGCTCCCTTGAAGAGAAGTCTTGCTGCGGCAAGCAACTTGTGATCCATCGTGTGACCCTCCGTCTTGGTGTGGAGAGGCAACGACACTTTGTGCGGGGGAAGAGGAGGCCCCCTCCTTGGTGGAGAAGCTCCGTAGTGGATTACGACTGGGTGACTGAGAGAGACGGTGGCGGTGCACGAGACTCGGTGTCTTAGGGGCACTTGACTTTGCTTGCCAGCATTGCCTTGGTGGCATAGTGCAAGACTGTGATCGGAAGAGCCTCGGTGTCCCGAACCACGTTACATGACCGTGTCTACTCGGGAGTTTGCATCCCTCTTGCACTTACCCCTTTACTTACCGCATTACGTTTCCGCATTTACTCTATCTTGCGTACCTTTACTTTCCTAGTTAGTTTGATTAGGATTGGCTAGGTTGCAAGTCTTTTAGGGGTAAGTAGAGAGTATCATAGATAAACCTTAGTCATAACTAGCATGTATAGGACGTGTTAGGTTTATCTTATGCAAGTAGTTTGAGCCCTAGGTTAAAAAGCGATTAGCGACCCTATTCACCCCCTCCCCCTCTAGGGTCAGACACCCCGGTGATCCTTACACCGGGACCGGAAAAATTATTTACAAAACAAACGACAAAGGGAATTGGCTTTTGGACAGGCTGGAAGTATGTTGAAGTATTTTCATGAGAAAGTCGTTGAGAACCCATCTTTCCAATATGCTTTGCAGCTGGATTGTGAGGAACATATAACCAACATATTCTGGGCTGATGCTAAAATGGTCCTCGACTATGCATATTTTGGTGATGTTGTTACATTTGACACAACTTTTGGTACAAACAAAGAATATAGGCCATTTGGAGTCTTTCTTGGGATGAATCAGTTTAGGGAGACTACTATGTTTGGTGCTGCACTTCTATTTGATGAAACAAAAGCTTCATTTACATGGTTGTTTGAGACTTTCCTAGCTGCACATAATGAAAAGCAGCCTACAACTATTTACACAGATCAAGATGCAGCAATGGGAAAAAAGTATAAAGATTATATTCACAGAATCATACCATGGACTGTGCACCTTTCACATAATGCAAAATGTTGTGAAGCATTTATCTCCAGTGAAGGATAAAGAGAAAGATGAAGGTGAAAAAGGAAGAAGAAGGTGAGGAGGAAGGTGAAAAGGAAGAAGATGAACCTCATATTCTGCGTGATTTTAATGCTTGTATATATGGCCACGAAGATGAGGCATCATTTGAAGAAACATTTCAAATTATGAGATCCAAAGTTCATAAGCAAACATGGTTGGATAGCATTTACAAGGTGAAAGATAAATGAGCTGAATGTTATATGAGAGATGTCTTCAGTTTAGGAGTGAGAAGTACACAGCTAAGTGATTGCTTCAACAATGCACTGAAGAACCATTTGAAATATGATTTTGATATCATTCGATTTCTAAAGCATTTTGAGAGGTCAGTGCAAGAGAAAAGAGATAAGAAACTAGAGTTTGAATTTGAGGCAAGGAAAAATATACCAAGAAGACTAATGTGCACACCTATGTTGGTTCAAGCAAGCCAAGTGTACACTCCAGTTATCTTTGAAGCGTTCCAAGGAGAATATGAAAGATCCATGGCTGCGTGCGCTAGAGTTTTGGATGGAGAACACAAATATGCTGTTGTTGTTGGGAATTTGCTTGGTGAGTTAAGTTCTGAGGTGGAGTACATAGTGCTCGGTGATCCTTTGCACCAAAAAAGTTTCAAGTAGTTGTAAAATGTTTGAAAAGACAGGAATATTATGTGCACATAGTCTGAAAGTTCTTGATTTAATGAATATAAAGAGATTGCCACTACATTATATCTTAAATAGATGGACTAGAGAGGCACACAATGGAAATATACTAGATAGGCAAGGAAGGAATGTGGTAGCAAATTCAAAATTGGAAGCTCAACTATGGTACAAGTTTATGTCTCATAAATTTCACAATTTGACACATAAAGTAGCTCACTCTCCAGAGTGCTGTGTAATGTTAGAAATTAACTTGATTGCCTTTCTACACAGCTAGAGGATAAACTCAATTTACAATATGCTGATGCTACAAATGAGACATGTGAGGACAAAAAAAATGGTGACCCAAATGAGCCCTGTGAGGAGAAAGAAAATGTTGATCCAAATGTGCAACAAAGAGATGACTTACTTAGGGCTGCACAACTAAAGAAGGAGGTTCAGCCAAAAAGTCAAGGAGAAATAGAACATGGATTGATAAGCTACGCAAGGGGAAGAAGAAGAATCCTAAATCTGGTCATCCTGAATGTACGCAAGGAGAAGGAGGTTTAGTCAAAAAAGTCGAGAAGAAGAAGAATCCTAAATCCTAAGCAGCACGGATACGGATACGTGTATCGGTATCGGAAGGATACGGATACGCGGATATGCCATTTTTCTAAAAAAACCCGATACGCGAATACGTTTACCTAAAAATATAAATAAATAGATAATAATGCATATTAAATAGCCACACTCAGATACAACGAAAAGCAGTTAAAACACCTAAAAATGGTGTGGTCATTTTACTTTAAAAATTCATTTATTACCTTTATAGGATTAAAATGTGAGAAAATAAAAGTTATAGGAATTAGAATGTAAGAAAATAGAAGTTTTAGGGACTAAAATATAATTATTGAAAAAGGAAAGGGGCAAAATAAAAAACAAAACCTTATCTTATCTCCCCCTCCCTCCCGGTCTCCCCGTCTCTCTCTCTCCCATTCTCTCTTCTCTCTCGGTCTCCCATCCCACCCTTTCCCGGCCGGCCGGCCGCCGGCGCCTCCCTTCCCCGGCCGGCCGCCGGCTCCACCCTCTCCGGCAGCGCGCAGCCTCGAGGCCAGCACCGGTAGCTCCTTCTCCACGCGCGCCGGCAGCTCCTTCCCCACGCACGCCAGCGGTCGGATCTGGCTCGGGGTGGAGCGCGGCGTCGGGGAGGACGAGCTCACCGGCAAACCAGCGCGGCGGATCGAGCGCAGCACGCGGGCAGGAAGGCCGCCTCAGGCTCGACCGCGCGGCGGCAGAAGGGGCGGCGGCCGGGATTCTTCCCCGCGGACGGCGACCATCTCCCTCAACCTTCTTCCCCAGCAGCTCCTTCTCCACCCCTCTCGGCACAAGCGGGTGCATCTGCGGGCGTGGGGGCGGCGGATGCGGCGGTGCTCCTTCCCCACCCCTATGTCATCTGCTAGTTGGGCTACTGGGCCGTATCACACACAGATACGTATCCAATCTTGAGTTTCTAGGCCCAATACAGCCCAGTATGCCGATACGGCTTGGATACATATCCGCTGCGTATCCATGGCGTATCCGTATCCGATATGTATCGGATACAGGATACGGCGGCACCCCCACGTATCCGTGTTTCATAGCCTAAATCTACTCAAGGAGCAAAGGTATATAAGATGCAATCTGCTCATCTCTTTATGTTTGTCATAAATAGAACTAATTAATGTTCTTTTATTGGCAGAACAAAAAAAACTGATGGTTTACGTCCACAAGTACAAGTGAGGGATGATGGCAGCCAAAAATAAACAAATGTGGGGCTTCAACAATACAATATCATTAGCAATTTTATCCAGCTTGTGACAGCACCAAGTTATGATGATGATATTTTCTATGATCAAGATCTATTCTAGTATTGGCAGGATGGTCTGCTGGCTTTTGGGCAGGATGGTTTGATGACTTTTGGACAAGGTGGTTAGATAGCTTTTGGACAGGGTGGTTAGATAGCTTTTGGACAGAATTGTGGTCCCAATTTAGTATTTTAGAAAGGGCTAACTATAATATTTTATTGCCAAATTGTAGAAGTGAATATGGTGGGCTAACTATAGTAATTTGTGGCTAAATTGTAGAAGTGAATATGGTCACTTCAAATAGTTGCTCCGTATGCTCCAAAGACTTGTTTGGATGCTTCTATATGGCTGTTTGGATGCTTCTATATGGCTGTTTTCATGTTTCTGAAGAACTAGACCCTCCTAGCTATTATATATAATGCAATTTTTCATCCTTACATCCATCAATTATGGGGATATGCTGTCAAATTTTTTAGAAAATAACATCAAGAAATTACTAATTCATTCATTCATGATAGGCCTAAAGCAATCCAATTACAACATACGACTCATACAACCAAATAAATTTGTCCAAGTGGTGCTGGCAAAATGAACATTACAGAAACCATTTGCTACTGCTACTAGCATCATTGTTGCCAATGCTTCCAGTGTTGCAATTCGTATCAAAGTTATAGCTATAAAAATTGACAACAATTTCGATGCTGCACTTTACAACAATTCCCTGCTGTTGACACTTCCACTATTGGGTTTGATATCAGTACTTTTGGCATTTGTAGGTGTTCTTAGTCTTCAGTTTTCACCGGAGCTTTTGCTACTGCTGTGCCTTGCATTCTGACTCCCGGCAGCCCTCCGCGCTGCCCTCTGCGCTGCTCTCCGGCGAGCTTCTCTGCGCGCGGCCTCCTCCCCGGCGGGGCCTCCTCTGCGCGCAGCGATGGCCCCGCAGGTCCCTTCTCTCCGCTCGCGGCGCTAGCCAGCCGCGCCGCAATCCTGCCTCGGCAGCCCGCCACGGCGCACCGTCCTTCTCCTTCGCATCGCCGGCCTCCTACCTCCCTCGCGGCCTCCTGCCTACCTCGCAGCGGCGGCCTTTCTTCCAGCTCGTGGCGGCTCTCCGCCCTCGCGGCCGGGCGACAGCGACCTCCCTCGCGGCGTGGCGGCGGCCGGGTGCAGCACGGCAGCGGTCGGGGGCGGCCAGGCGACGACGCGACGCGCGCGCGCGTCTGATTTGGGTTCCGTCCGTCCTAGGGAGGAGGTGAAAAAACAGGAATCCCTTCGTGAGCCTTTGGATACATCGTGGAGGGTTGAGATCGGGCGCCAGTCACGTGGTGACTTGCCTACCGCAAGTCACGAAATCTGGATCTGGCATGCCGTGCCCTCTCAGGCCTATCGCCGTACGACATCACAGAGACCAGCTGACCAGACCAGCCAACTCCCCGCTTTGGAAGTGGCATTGGCACTGCCGCTCTGCCAGGCCGCAGTCGCAGGCCATGCCCACCACCACAACGCCCCTCCAAGGGGGAGGGGGGAGCCCTAGGCCTTGTTTGGATGGAGGGGTAAATGGAGTAAAAAGGGTAAAAAGAGGTACTTTTTACTTTTAACATCCAAACATGAGGGTAAAAAGAGTTGAGGCAAATGTTTTACCCCAAATTTCCTTTACCCCTCTTTGGGTGTCAAATAGAGGTAAAACTATCATCCAAACACCTTTACCCAACCATATTTATCCCTAATCCAAACACTTTTATAGGGAAAAACTATTAGAGGTAAATGGTAGACATAAAACATTTACTTTGAGGTAAATTTACCCTGAATTATCCAAACAGGGCCCTAGCCAGGGAGGGGAAGGTGACAGCGACGTGGCACACTCCATGTATGGGAGGGATGAGGGATCCATCACTCCATCAGAAGCAACAGTGGCCACTGACACCACCGAGCAGCAGACAGAAAAAAGAGCTAGCAATAGCGGGCAGGCAAAGGAATAGTCGCGGGGTAGCGAGGAAAAGGCATTGGCCGATAGGTCCCCTTTGGCGCCAGCCCATTGGCCGCTCCACTGCAGCTCGCTGCTCTGCTCACTGTCACTTCTGCCAATCCACTGCTCACAGGAGCTCTGCACCAGTGGCATGGGCAAGAAGGCCCCGTCCAGTTACTAAAAAAATTGCTACAGTAACCATCACGTAATTTCGTATATATACATGAAATATTAAATGTAAATAAAAAATAACTAATTATAGTCTAACTGATTAATACGAGATAAATCTTTTAAACATAATTAGTTCATGATTGGATATTATTTATCAAATAACAACGAGATGTGCTACGGTAACTTTTCACCCCAAGATCGCGAAATGAACGGGACGAACTCCTCTGCCAAACCAAGCATCATAATTTTTTTTTTGAAACGAAAGGTATCATAAATATGGTTTTACTTATTCCAAAGTCTTTTTTTTTACACACGCTCGCGCTCATGGTCCATGAATCCGCTTCCCAAAATAAAGATAGGGACCGGAGCTTCGACGGTAGTGACCAGTACAGCAGGGGAGATGGCGAGGACTCTGCCTCAGTGCCTCTCCCCAGTTCCCCAACCAGGCAACCAATGGCCCCTGCCACTGACCAGGCCCGACCAGCGAAGCACGGGTGGATGGCCACCGGTCAGGCCAGGCGCCCGTCAGGCGGGGCACGAAGAGCTCGCCCGTCAGGCGGGGGGAAGCGGATCTGCTGGTGGCGGCCGGCGAACGGGCGGGGGCCGGACGGCGGCGGCGCGCCGGCGGCAGAGAATCCTGATGATGCTGCAGTAGCGGGGAGCAACGGCGCAGGGGAGCCCTGCATTTGCCACGCCCAAGGAAGGAACGACGCCTGGGGGCCCGGGCCCGGGCCCGGGCCCGGCTCCGGGCGCTTCTCCGTGGCTGGTGGTGCCTCCTGCAGATGCACAAACAGAGGACGGGGAAGCAAGCGTCAGTCCTGGATCAGTGGATCCCCCACGAACACTCAGGACTTGTTTAGATGCCTAAAAGGAAATCTATAAAATACTATAGCACTTTCGTTTATATTTAATAATTATTATCTAATTATGAATTAACTAGCAGTGGCAAAGCGTGATTGAAAAATGAAGGGGGCCACTCTTTATTAATTAACCTACTATAGTAGTGAACAGTGTTAAAATCACTGTTTAACTAATGCAAATTTTGCCGGTAAGGGGGCCGGAGCCCCCTATGGCCTCAACAAGGCTCCGCCACTGTTAACTAGACTCAAAAAATTCGTCTCGTAAATTATAGACAAACTATGTAATTAGTTATTTTATTTAACTACATTTAATATTTTATGCAAATTTCGCTCAAAAAAAATTTCATGCAACTGTTTAAAGATTCGATGTGACGAGGAATCTTATAAAGTTTTGGAATTTTGAAGGAACTAAACAAGGGGGCCAGCTAAACATGTCATCAACCATTTTTTTGATTCAGACGAATCAGCTTTTATCTGTGGTTATCAATTGTTGTTCCTGCAAAGCAGAGCAGGGGAGCAGTGCTGGATCGAGCAGCAGATGTAGGTGAGCATTCATGTAAACGTAGAACCCGTCCTGTTTAGATCTTTACACCCAAAATTTAAAATTTTTGTAAATCGTCTGCATAGTATACTAAATGTAGTCGAAAAATAAATCGCATTACACAAATGAACTGTAAATCACGAGACGCATTTAATAAGCCTAATTGCTACAGTAAACATGTGCTAATAATCGATTAATTTGGCTCATTAGATTTGTCTCGTAATTTACAGACGAGATCTATAATTAGTTTTGTGATTAGTCTACATTTAATACTTTGAATGTTAAAAGATTCTCTTCCAAAATCTCAAAATCAAAAAATCCACAAGTGATCTGAACAGACAGGACTGAAGCTGCAGGACGCTACAACAAAGTACTACTACAAGATAGGTCAATCGAGCAGTGCCACCGCCGGCTGTAAAAGGTTCGACAGCTATGGCTCATGCAAAGTTGCAGGCTGATTGGCAGAGATTCACAAGACAAACAGTGCCCACAACTACCTGTATATGCTATTTACAGGATCAAATTCATAGCATCTCAATCGCAAGAACAAATATGTGAGTAATAGTTAAAAAAACTAAACATATATGGATAAGCAAAGTGCCCCTCGAACTATTTTTTTCAATATTCAGATTTTGTGCTTGAAAATTGTCCATTCTGGATTCAGCATCTAGTAGTAATTTTAACTGCATTTGATACAGAATAGGAAATAGGGGTGTTAGATTTACCCTGAGGTTCACAAAGAAGCCTGGAGAAGGAGATGCATACAGATGTGGCTGCTGGGGTGGAACCAATGTGCTGTGGGGATTTGCAAGCCACTGAGGGCTTATTGGCTACAGAAGCAAAAGATCCAGCGAGTCCAATATAAGATTGAGATCCTTAGTACCCCTCAGAAAGCAAGAGTAGGATCGAAGCAACCAGAGTGTTATGGCTTTGTTAATATCTTTTAAACCTTATGCACATAAACATACAAAATTTCTCTGATTTTAATTACTAACAGGTAGTAACAGAGACTACACATTCTTGGTGTTTTGGTTAAGAATGTAAGAGAACAGCGAACAGCAGCAAACTTTCAAGCAGGGTTACCAAAATGGCCAAATATGTACAGAAATTTCCATGCAACTATCTGACAAGTGATTTTTTAAGCTATTAAGAAAAGCTAAGTTATAAGCTACTCATTTAACTGGTATTAAGAATTGAGACGGTGGAACGAATTGTATTGCTGTAGCATAATATTGTCATATATTTACCTGGGAAACAATTGAACTTGAAGCTTCAGGAGAATTACAGTTTACTCCAAAGCCAGTCAGGATACCATCACTTTTCGGATCATGCACATTAGGCTGTGAAATCCTCAAATTTAAATCAAGGATGTCCGCATCAACCACTGCTAAGAAAAATCAACCTGGTAAGATTTTGTAGAGGATGGTTCTAGTGTACACTGGACACAGCTAAACAAATATTCCAATAGTACCATCTTTCTCGATTTCAGGTGGAAGCGGAACATCTCCATCATAGGAACTAGAATCAAAATTAGTAACAGCGTCGGGACCATTGAAACGAATGGCCGCCCTGTCATATGCTCTACAAAATTGACAAACTGTTCAAGGTGAGTGAGGGGTTTTGGTATCCATGAATATATAAAAGAAGCAAGAAGTGCGCTAGCTGAACCTTGCTGCTTCGATTTCACTGTCAAACAGCCCGAGGTAGATGTACCTGCACATGAACATCACTTCTTAGTGAATTTACATAGTGATACATGGTGACATTAGCCAAAATGCACAGGGATTGCAGTTTTCAGTTATTATATTACCAGAAAAAATAAGAAAGGACAAATGCATCTATTTACCAATAACGTCAGAGCTACCAAAGAAAGCATAAACATGTTCCTTCCCAGTTCTGTTCCTTCCAAATACATTTCTGTATCGTTCAGGTCTACCATTCTTTCCCCCTATAGCAGCTTGAATATGGAGTACATTCATTTCGTCTCCATAGTAACTGCCAGTTCTGTTCAAGTAGTTCATCTCAATAGAGTTTTTGTTCTTGTCATGAAAAAAATGCATGAGCTAATCTAGAAACTATTTGAAGTATCTATAACCAGAGCAAAGCAAGATCTGCTTACTTCTTCCCAAGAAGCTGACCCATCCGAGCTTCCCATCGACCACACTTGTGCAGAGTCACACCCCGGTACTTTGAGCTCCCCCTCGCAAACCCAGTGCTTTGACGCCGGAGTATGTGAACAAACTCCTCCTTGGTCCAATTCTTCATCTAACAGGGCACAAACTAATCAGTCAGGATCGATCAATCCCACACTCGAAACTGAAACACCCCAGCATCACAAGTGTGGTTCAGGCAGCATACCTGCTTCAAGTCAGCCTCATAGTCCTTCAAATGGAAGTTGATGTCTGCGTCGAGGCCCCTGAACTTGATCGCAGCACGGTCATAGGCCCTGCACAATCCAATACAACAACCTCAGCACACCCACAACTTACAGCAGTCAGATATGAATGCGTCAGTGTTGAGTTCAAACCTTGCTGCGGCGTGCGCGGTGTCGAATCCACCTGAAACGGAAACGTCACCAGCAGAGCCCAATCAAATTAAGCACAGTAAATGTTTTTTTACTAAAAGCACAGTAAAAAGTTAACGGCAGCTTGAGCAGGGGAACTAGAATCTGAGCTCACCCAGGTAGACCTGCTTCCCGCAGTCCCTGCCCAATTGGAGGATGCAAACGAGAGGTTACTGAGTGGAAGCTCCAATGAAAAGCAAGCATGGATTAAGCGGATGGCGAGAGTGCTCACCAGATGTGCGACTCCCAGCGGCCGGTCCTCCTGTAGAAGGTGACGCCCCTGTACTGCGAGCTCCGGGACCTGGGCCCCCGGCGGCTCTTCTTCCCGGCCGCGGGCGACGAAGGCGCGGCCACGGCCGCCGCGGGCCCCCGGAGATCCACCGCGCGGCGCGCCAACGACCCCGCTGCCTCCGGGGGCGGCGACCCGTCCGGGGGCGGCGAGGCCACGGCGTCCGGGTGCGGCGAGGGGAAGAGCTGGCGCGTCACGACGGGCGGCGAGTGCGAGCAGCCCTCCTCGTCGGGGCTCCCGCCGAGCAGGTCGAACCGGAAGAAGCCGCTGGAGCTGGAGGTGGCCGAGGCCGACCCGGGCGTCGGCGAGTCGGCGGCATTGAGATCCAGCACCATCGGCTCCAGCTCGGGCCCGGCAGGCGATCGAGCTCGCGCGCTGCCTGCCCCGGCCTCCTCCTCCTCTACCAGAAACCTAGCAGCAGCGGCGGCGGCGTCGGGGCGCGGTGGCCATGGAGGAGGAGGGCGCCCCAGGACGAAGGGGTCGGCGCGATGGGACTTGGGACGTGAGGGGGACGAATGGTATCGCAGGCGAAGCCATTTTTGGGCAAAGCTGCTCTCGAGACCCACGCCTTCAGCTTCAGCCCCGGAACGAAAAATGCTGCGCGCACACACGAGGCAACCCTTGTTTTCTTTTTTTCTTTTTCTTTCCTTTCCTATTCTTTTTTCTTTTTGCCCTCGATTATAAGTTTATAATGTTGATGATCCATCTAGGCGCGGAGCATATCAGCGAGGAAATGCTCGTCGCTTCATGCAACATAATACCATGATTTCAGGGGCATAGGGCGTAGTTTGAAACTCAGGCCATGTTCGCTTGGCTGGTGCTGGAGGCTGCTGTTGGAGTGGTGTGAGAGGAAAACATTGTTGGTTGGCTGGTGCTGGAGGCTGCTGTTGGAGTGGTGTGAGAGGAAAATACTGCTGGCTGGCTGGAGGCCGCTGGAGCAGAACAGGGTCTCAAAAGTAAAATACAGATAGCTCGCTCGCAAGGTAGAGCGACCATTAATGTTTGGTTGCATCTTTTTTGGCATTTAGAACAGAAAGGTGAGGGTCGGAGAGCACCGTTACAAGATAGCGCAACCGTTAGTCTATGTTACCCCAACACGCCAGTGAACTCATGTGTAGGTGTCGGACACCGTATTCGACACCGATCATCTCCGATACGTATCGGAGGAGTATCGACGATTTAAATGTCTAAAATAAATATTTTTATTATCCGACACGTTGTCGACACGGCTCCGACTCCTTCCCGACACGGTCCAGCTCAATAACCGCCCCTCGCTGATGATTCTCTAGTTAGGAAATGCAAATGTGCTGATGATTGCTTTGCTTTATGTGCTGATCTCAAGACTACTTTGCTTTATGTGCTGATGATTGCTATTTTATTTGTCTAGTTCATATAGGTATGCATGTATATAACATATTGCAGTTTCGTAAAAAAAGTATATAACGTATCGCAGTGTCGCTAGTTTTGGAAAAATGACAAATCGCCGTGTCCGACACGTATCGTCGTGTCCGACACGCGTGTCAGAATCGGTGTAACATAGCCGTTAGTGTTTGGTCGATGTTCCTTTTTTCCGTCGTTATGCTGTTACACCCGCAACTAAAATTACAAAAGTGTTTTGGTTTATGATAGCTGGGATTGATAACTTTTAGAGCTCACTACACCAACTTGTGATCTCCATCTGTGGCATGTATACTCGTCCTACCACAACTGTCCCCTAAGAGCCGAAACTATGTTCCCTAAGAGCTGAAAATATGTTTTTATACAGGTGCCACTTGCTAAACTGATGCGGAATGAGATGCAAAATGATCTACTGCCCTGTAAATTGGCCAAGCTTTTTACTCACATCATATGCCTCCTCTCTTCTTTATGATGTCTATTTTTCTAGAGTAACATAGATCTCTAAACAAACAGATAATCTATTTAACGATGCTTGTGACACAGCGCATGTTTTATCTGAAAGCATTGCGTTCAATGATTGTTCGCGTAGCATTTCGATGTGGGAAAATATCCACCGGCCTAGTTCGGCATTGGCTGTTCAGAGTGTACACTACCCTCCTCGGCAGCACAAAGGTATAATGGCTGAAAGTACCAAGAGCTTTTTACACACATGGGGCTATGGCTCCTGAACAATGATTTTATTTAGAGCAAATTTTTTGTATGCCATTGAAAAATATAACTCATTTTATTATTTATTACCTGCAAAAATATTTTTTGTGAACTCCAGAAGAAAAATAACTGAACGATGTGTATTTTAACTTTCAAGACTGTTTGTGTTTTCTTTCGGCTAGTCCTTGGCAATTTGCTGCAATTTAGCTAATGAAAGGTAGAGCTAGAAATGGGCAAACACTGAAACACCACTCAACAATGAACTACCAGCATACCGATAAACTATAGAAGAGAGCATCAGAAGCCACAAAAGAAGACGAGACGAATAGATATTCTGTATGAATTGCCCCATCATGTATCAAACTATCAACTAGGGTCTTGTTTAGATGCATTCAAAATTCCAAAATTTTACAAGATTTCCCATCACATCGAATCTTTGAACGCATGCATGAAGTATTAAATGTAGCTAAATAAAATAACTAATTACACAGTTTGACTATAATTTGCGAGACAAATATTTTGAACCTAGTTGTATTGTATTCCTTCTCGAGAAAGGAAAAGACCAGAGTGTGCTGGGACCCTTTTGTTATCTTTTGTCTGCATTTCAGAGTTGATAAGGTAGTACCTGGAGCTATCTAGGACTTTTCTGGGGGCCACCCTGGATTATGAACTTCTATTTTATACATCACTGAGAAAATGTTCGATTCTTGACGTTCATACCATCGGTTTTTTTTATAAAAATAGTTGTCCTGCCCATGCCACTAGTTTTAGCTAGTTTACTAGAACAACTGCCGCGGCCTTGCCGCGCCACAACCTGTAGGCCAGTGCAGTGGAACTCCTAGTTTTTTGTCATCATTTCTGTGATACGTAGAAGCATGGGCGACGTGGGGAGTGCACTAGAGAGAAGTATGTGGAAGCTGTATGAAAAAAGCTTAATTATTTAGCACTTGGAGTCAGGCTTCGTGGCAGATACACAATTATTTTTGTTATGGCATATATGATACACCAAAATATTATAAACTTTTGCTATATCTTTGGTTTGCGTAGTTGCAAATAGTTGAAGTTTTGGGCTTGCTGAACATCAGAGCTATTTCTCTGAACTAATCAACATTTGTCTTGTGACCATCACCATATGTATAACAAAATATGGTGCATTTACTAAAACACCTAGATTAAGCTAAGATTGTAGGTGATATAGGTATGTAGATACATATCCAAAAGAGGGTGACAAAGATGTCTCCTGGTCCTGTGAACAGAAGACAAATTAATGGTCAATTAATTTTTTGTTAATGAAAAGGAATTGAAAGAATTGCAGTAAGTTTGAGAAATTAGTACCTTTGTAACTGGTTCTGATCTATGAATGTGACCTTTTGGCTCTCTGACTGAGATGTTCCTTTTCATGTGTGTCTTGAAGCTATATAAAAAGATTGTACGATAAATACTAAGATGAAAGGTTTGAGCTATATAAATCAAGAGGAAGAGCATGAGTTTTGAGTTAGTTGAATGCAGCTGTTGAGCTCTATTTGAAGTACCTGTTCTTCGTTCTTCATATCCAGTGCTTTTCTTATTGTCTTGTCTTGTAATACAACAACAACAACAACAACATAGCCTTTTTTCCCAAGCAAGTTGGGGTAGGCTAGAGATGAAACCCGAAAGAAATAAGTTCAAGGTTCAGGCACATTAATAGCTAGTCTCCAAGCGCTCCTATCCAAAGCTATCTCTTTAGAGATGTTCCAATCCTTAAGGTCTCTCTTAACCGACTCAACCCACGTCAGTTTAGGTCTACCTCTACCCCTCTTTACATTATCGACTAGCTCAAGGACCCCATTACGCACCGGCGCCTCAGGAGGCCTTCGTTGGACATGTCCAAACCATCTCAGCCGATGCTGAGTAAGTTTCTCCTCAATTGGTGCCACCCCGACCCTATCCCGAATAACTTCGTTCCGGACTCTATCCCTCCTTGTGTGCCCGCAAAACCACCGCAACATCCGCATCTCTGCTACACTCAGTTGCTGCACATGTCGCCTTTTTGTAGGCCAACATTCAGCACCATATAACATCGCCGGACGAATTGCTATCCTATAGAATTTGCCTTTTAGCTTTTGTGGCACCCTCTTGTCACAAAGGATGCCAGAAGCTTGCCGCCATTTCAACCAGCCAGCTGAAATTCTATGCCTAACATCTTCATCAATGTCGCCATCCTTTTGTAGCACCGATCCTAAATACCGAAACATATCCTTCTGGACCACCACTTGCCCATCTAGACTAACGTCTCCCCCCTCATGCCTAGTCGCACTGAAATCGCACATCATGTACTCGGTCTTGGTCCTACTAAGTCTGAACCCTTTCGACTCTAACGTGCGTCTCCACAGCTCTAACTTCCTATTAACCCCTGCCCTACTCTCGTCAACTAGCACCACATCATCAGCAAAGAGCATACACCAAGGGATCTCACCTTGTATATCCCTTGTGACCTCATCCATCACTAAAGCAAATAAATAAGGGCTCAATGCTGACCCCTGATGTAGGCCTATGTTAATAGGAAAGTCAGTGGTGTTGCCATCACATGTCCGGACAAACGTCGTCGCATCCTTGTACATATCCTTAATGAGGGTAATGTACTTAGTTGGGACTTTGTGCTTCTCCAAAGCCCACCACATGACATTTCTCGGTACTTTGTCATATGCCTTCTCAAGGTCAATGAAGACCATGTGCAAGTCCTTCTTCTGCTCCCTATATCTCTCCATCAATTGTCGTATTAAGAAAATCGCCTCCATGGTTGACCTTCCAGGCATGAACCCAAATTGGTTTTGGGTCACACTTGTCCCTCTTCTTAGGCGATGCTCGATAACCCTCTCCCAAAGCTTCATCGTATGGCTCATCAGCTTAATCCCACGGTAGTTAGTACAACTTTGAACATCGCCCTTGTTTTTGAAGATAGGTACTAATATACTTCTCCTCCATTCTTCCGGCATCTTGTTTGACCGAAAAATAAGATTAAAAAGCTTAGTTAACCAAACTATTGCTCTATCTCCTAGGCATCTCCACACCTCAATGGGAATACCATCAGGACCCATCGCTTTACCTCTCTTCATCCTCTTCAAAGCCTCCCCGATCTCTACCTCCTGAATTCTCCTCACAAAACGTCTATTGGTATCGTCAAAAGAGTCATCTAACTCAAGGGTAGGGCTCTCACTCTCTCCATTAAACAACTTGTCGAAGTACTCTCTCCATCTATCCATGATCTCCTCATCCTTCACTAGCAGTCGATCTGTCCCATCCTTAATGCATTTGATTTGGTTGATGTCCCTTGTCTTCCGCTCGCGGATCCTAGCCATCCTATAAATGTCCTTCTCCCCTTCTTTCGTGCCTAGCCGCTGATACAGGTCATCATACGCCTTACCCTTTGCTACACTCACAGCTCGCTTTGCAACCCTCTTCGCTAATTTATAGCCCTCGATGTTGGCTGCACTCTTGTCAAGGTGGAGGCGCTTGAAACACTCCTTCTTCTCCTTAATAGCCTTTTGCACCTCGTCATTCCACCACCAGGTGTCTTTCCCCTCCTGTTTGCCTCCCTTACTCACGCCAAACACCTCTGAGGCCACCTTCCGAACACATGTTGCCATCTTTAGCCACATGTCATCTGCGTCTTCTCCTTCTTCCCAAGGCCCCTCACCTAGCATCCTTTCCTTAAACGCTTGTGCCGCTTCCCCTCTAAGCTTCCACCACTTTGTTCTCGCAATCTTAGTACATTTGTCCCGGTGGATACGTACCCGAAGACGAAAGTCCGCCACCACAAGCTTGTGTTGAGGGACAACACACTCCCCAGGTATCACCTTACAATCTAAGCAATCACGTCTATCCTCCCTCCTAGTAAGGATAAAGTCGATCTGGCTCGAGTGTTGTCCACTACGAAAAGTCACAAGATGGGATTCCCTCTTCTTAAACACGGTATTCGCTATCAACAAGTCGTAGGCTAACGCGAAGTTCAACACATCCTCCCCCTCTTGACTCCTGCTACCATACCCAAAACCCCCGTGCACTCGCTCGAACCCTACATTAGTCGCACCCACATGGCCGTTGAGATCTCCTCCTATGAAGAGTTTCTCGCTGGTAGACACGGTACTAACCATGCTATCTAGATCTTCCCAGAACTGTATCTTGGTGCTCTCACTAAGGCCTACCTGAGGGGCATAGGCACTGATCACATTTAAAACCGAATCTCCAACTACCAACCGGATTAGGATAATCCGGTCGCCTTGCCTTCTAACCTCTACGACTCCATCCTTAAGGTTCCTATCAATCAAGATGCCTACACCATTCCTACCCGGAGTTGCTCCCGTGTACCAAAGCTTGAAGCCAGTATCCTCAACCTCCTTCGCCTTCTGGCCCTTCCATTTAGTCTCTTGAACGCATAGAATATTTACACGCCTCCTAATTGCTACATCAACTAGCTCTCGCAACTTACCCGTTAGGGACCCTACGTTCCAGCTACCTATACGAATCCTAGTTGGCTCGGCTAGCTTCCTTACCCTTCACACCCGTCGAGGGAAGTGCAAAGACCCTTGCTCATTTTTCACTACACCCGGGCGTAGATGTAGCGCGCCATTCAGGTGACGACCCGACCCTTGCTCACTTATCATCGTACCCAGGTCATGATACGACGCGCCCTTGGGGGGATGGCGACCCGGCGACCCGGTCATTTGATGAGTTTGTTAATACATTAGGTGAAATTAGTGAATGATATATTAATTTGGTAGGGTAATACCCAGTCAGTTCAATTTGGCTGTCATCGATATTGTAAATCTGGTGACTGCTAGAAGATGTTGACTACAAAAGAGATAAGTAAATATGTAGCATTAGTACTGTAGTACATTCAGTTCGTAAATATATAAGTAGATATGAGAAAATTGACCTTGTTTTCCCCTGCCTTGGGACAAATAGGTACCAGAGGTGGAAGGTTGTGTTCCTCAGAAGTTGAGGTGGTAGAAGATGCTGGTTTTCTCTCTATTTTAACATTTGGGATCTGAAACTGCTTTCCAAATATTTTCTTTATATTCAATACTTCAAACATTGGATCATGAGCAATAAGTTTCTTCTCCGGGAGTACTCGAACAATAAAAGTGAATTTCTGACCAACAAGTGCTGAAATTTCTGGTGGAGTGTCGCTTTTTCTATACGTAGTAAGCAACTTTTCTGCAGATTTACCAATCAGCTGCATTGCTCGATCTTGGAATAGCATGAATTGGAGCTGCCATGTTGTATCGCTTGCTATAAGACAAACTTTGTACCTGTAAAGGAGAATGAAATAGTTCGTGGGAGGTGCATAGAATTTAATTAATTGATTTGTACGCAAACAAACTGAGTCCACTATTGGTTAGAGAATATATAACATACCTATGCTCAATACTTGTGCCTGTGCAACCGTCCTTGGAACAATGATATTTTCCTCCATCAAAAATTGATCTTGAGCCACAAGCTGTGCAAGCTGGATAGCACCAATATTGGTTCTGGGCTACTTGAATTATTATTGCAGTGCACTCAAACTTTAAGCCCTGCAAATGCCAATTTTTTAAATAGGAGAGTAGGCAAACAAATGTAACGTAAATATTGACCAAATAGTTTAGTTGTGTTCGTGTACCGCATGATCAAATGGATTGATTTCTCTTAGCTCTAACAAACTCTTTGTTTCAATTTGTCTCTGGATTTCTTCATGGTTTTTGAGATGCAGTTTTTTAACTGGTTCTGCTTGGATTGGTAAACTATATGAATTTTGAAGAGTTATCAGTCAGTAGCTGTAACATATAAGAAGTGTGTATGATAGATTTTGTGATTAGCATAATGCCTTACCGTTTGTAGATATCTCTTATTTCAGTGACATCATTTTCATTGACATACCATCTGCATGCAGCTGTTCCACTTAAGAAAGGAGGTGACCCCTTGTACTGCTTCATAGAAGTTCCAACAAATATTGCTATCACATGAGACTTTCGTCCAACTTTATACACTGTGTCCCCGTCAAATTCCTGTGCTCTTGGTCCAAACAATGATAGTTCGATCATGTTTTCACTGTGTATAGTTATTTGGAAGGAAAAAAGAAGTATTAATTAAGTACGGGAGGAAACGAATAATATGCAAATATAGATGTCGTAGTATACTTGTGATCAACCAAATGGATTATCCTTCTCAGCTTAATAGTGCCTGTACTTGTCTCCAATGTTGCCGCATTTGAAACAGCTGTGATCTTTCCTATGACAACTGCAAGGAATGGGCATTGCCTTATTAAATAAAAACATGAAGCCAGATTTAGGTAGCTCAAATTGATATTATGTTTTTTGTTCTTTGTACATACCTAGGAATGCGCCTTGGTTCCCAATGTATTGATTTAACTCCGATATTGGTGTCAATGAGAATGTATATTTTGGGAAATCAAGTGCTGGGTCTTTTGGTTCTGCAATTTCTGTGTACTGATTTAGCCTGATCATCAAGGGATTGTCAACAGCTCTATATATTGCCTTTGCTCTGTCTACTGTTATTCTTCTTATGGAGATAATTTGTCCCTCATTCAGAATAGGTTGAAACTTCGAGAGAATATCATCAGGTACTTCAGCATATATGGAATCACCCTGTCAATGTATGTGTGTTAATAAAGAAGTAGGAATTTATTGATAGTAGGTAAAGTATGAGTGGTGGAGATCCTCTAATTTAACTGTAAGAATGGTGTGACGTGAGTATAGTAGGAATGAAGTACACTTGAAGTTCTACCTTCTGGATGAGTTATCTGTAGAATTGATGTACATAATATAATAGATGTTGGATTTATTGTCTGATAGACTAACAGCAGAGCAATGTACCTTTTCATCAATAAGCACCCTATCTAGATGCTTGATCTGATCTTCATGGTTCTTTCCTCTATATTCCCATAGTCTTGAGACTCTAACACATATAGTGTTTGAGCATAAACCTGGCCGTAGATCCGAAATAAAGTTGGTGCCCATCTGAAATTGAAATATAGAATTACTGAATTAGTTAGATTTAAGATCTGTGCTACTGAATTGATGAAATAATTTCCTGGTAAACTATATTTGTAGTTGTTGTTCCACATGAGCCATCTTCATTTTCTATTAAGATTTTTAGCCCTTCTTTGTTTGTAACTCGTGATATTGCAACATATAGTTGGCCGTGAGTAAATACCAGTTTCTTTAGGTACACTCCAATATTTGACAATGTTTGTCCTTGACTTTTATTGATTGTCATTGAGTAGCATACCTTTATTGGAAATTGTCGTCGATTTAACGTAAAAGGCCAGTGAGGTCCTCTTGTTGTTAGATTTATTCTTGGTATGTGCACTGTTTGACCAATATGTGTTCATGTTATTATGATAGCTTCGATAACATTATCGCCTAGGTTGCTTACTATCAGTCTAGTTCCATTGCATAGTCCAAGATTTTGGTTCAGATTCCTTAATAGTATTATTGGAATACCTATTTTTAATATTATTTTGTGTGTTGGAAAGTTATTAGAATTTAGTGTGTTAAGGTATTCTACAGGATATAATATTTGTGCATCATTTGTGCTATCTGAACATTTTGATATTGTATCTGCACTATACTATTCTCTTTCTTTTCCAGGAACTAAATCTATCATGTAGTTATTTATTTCGTCCACTATGTCATTAGTTGTCGACAGTATTGCTCTTTCCTTTACATAATCAGGTTTATAGAAGTTTTCTTTGAAATCAGGATATGCAAATTCTACCAAAGCTTGTATTTTATTCCCTGTAGTTTGTATAAGCATCTCTGCAGGTATTTTTATTGTTTTGATATCTATGTAATCTTCTGCACTATTGTTGTGTGTTTCTGAAATGGCTCCATTTCCAACACTTAGTATCCAGTTGTTAAAATTTTGCAAGTCTATATATTGTGGATCATTTGGATGTAGCTTTCGTAATCTCATGTTCTCAGTTAGATGGATTTTGGTTACATGATTCCACAAGTATGATCTTACTATTGTTGCACTAATAATCTGTGATTTTGATCCATTTTCAATCACTGGTAGTATTTGTTTTGGGTCTCCACTGAGAACAACCACTTTTCCTCCAAATGGTCTATCTCCCGCTTCAATGTTAAGTTGGGACATTATATCCCTTAGTGATCTATCCAAAGCTTCAAAACATTGTTTGTTTGTCATCAGTGCCTCATCCCATATTACAAGTGTTGTTTGTATAAGTAGTTCAGCAAGTTTGCTACCTCGTTTTATGTCACACGTAGATAATTCATCAATATCTATTGGAATTCGAAATCTTGAGTGGGCTGTACGTCCATTTGGTAGTAATAGTGAAGCAACTCCTGATGAAGCAACGGTGAGTACTATTTTCTTTTGTGCCCTCAGATATGAGACAATCGTGTTCCATAAAAATGTTTTTCCAGTTCCTCCGTGGCCGGATACGAAGAAAAAACTTAGGTTCATTATGTAGTACACTGTTAACTATTTGGTGAAAAGCATCTTTTTGACTTTTATTTAACTTCAAATATGACATGTTTGCTTCTTCTTCTAGAGACTCAGTGTCGTATGCCATTTCCTCTTGTATAAGTCTATTCACAGAATATGCATTGTGGGTGTTCGATTTATGAGGAAGGTTGTAATTCTTTATATTTGCTCCGTTTTTTGATAGAATATCTTCTAATTCTTGTGATAGCAGGTCTTGTAATTCTGTATCAGTAGGGTGATATATCATTGGATAGTATCTCATAGTTAGTCTGTGTTCGATGTCATCTATCATTTTTCTCCAATTTCGTTCATAGAACATATGTTCATCATTTAAGTTACAAAATAGTAGCATAGTTGCAAATAAATTCCGTAGCTGTGGAGTTGTGGCCCAATTTGCGGCCTCATCAAATGTATGGTACCATTCATTGTCATCATTTAATAGACCTCGTGCCTGACATGCTTCTTTGAAGGTTTTGTATACAGTGCCATTGTAAGTTCTTATGTCTTCATAACTGGTGGCTCCTTTTATTATCATTAGAAGCATGCTTAGATAAAACCTTTCTCCTTCTTTTGGATTAACATAATATAACCTCCCTATTTGGAATCCTTGCTTGCGCTTAGTCCACTTCTTGTTTTTGTTGTCCCATATCCATTTTTGAGGAAATTCACAATATGTTAGTTCTCTTGCCTCTGGATATTGCTTATTTGCTTCAAACCATTCTGTAAGCATTGTCTTTTGATTTTTGGGATCCCTTATAATAGATTGTAGTTTGGCATCACCGCTGAAGTTAACTATATTCATTAATGGTAGATAAACTGGCAATCTTTGAACTGATGGCCAATGGTGATGAATGTCATAGCCAAGTAATCTCCACATTGCATCTTGTTCGGAGATGTATCTACACTCCCAAGTATTCTTTTATCTCATCGATGTCTTTTGTTATTTCATTTATTGGTGCATCTTCACCTCGTTTAATTCTTTCAAATATTATGTTTGCATGGTCAGGACCTTTGTTTACATATTTATAAAGATATTTGAGAAGTCTACTCTTATTAACAAACTCAACATTTATATGTGCTTGGTATCTTTTCAATAGATATAAATTGTGTGGAACAATCCATCTATTATCTAAGTTATGGTTATCTCTCCGAATATAAATACCAGTGTCTCGTCGACGATATCTAGTGAAACCAATGTCTATGAAATATGTTTCATTCTCAAAGTCTTTAGGATAAAATTTAGAGCATTTTCCTTTTTTCATACATGGGCAGTTGAAATTTTTGTCCCCACATGGTCCGTGAACCATATGTTCTGCGATAAGTATGTATCCTAAAGGATCTTTGCTTGGATCAGGTATTTCAGCAGAAATCCATTTATCTATAATTTCAGGAGTTATTTCATTATTTTCCCTATCTAACCACAGTAGTATATGAACATGAGGTAGTCCTCTTTTTTGGAATTCTATTGAATATAGTATTGCTAATACAGGTCCAAATATACAGCCTGAGCGTAAATCATTCAGCAGTTGTTGTAGCTTCATATGAAAAATGCGTACTATAATATCTGGTCTATCATTAGGTTGCTCACCAGGTAGAATAGCTAAGCTTATCTCAGGCCACTTTGGATTGCATGTAAAAGTGATAAATAAATGTGGTGGTCCATATACACGATATATTGCTATACCATCATGGTAGTTCTGTAGAACATAACGTCTACAGCCGGTGTGGCTAGAAGGTAATAATACTCTTTTCCCTATTTGATTTCCTTCACTAAGACCTTTTTCTATTGCATCAAAGATACCTTGAATATATTTTGCTCTTAGTTTGGATTGGTTTTTAGCAATAAACATAAGTCTATCTTCGTCTTCCATTGCACGTGCATCGACAATTGCTTGTTTTGATAATCTACTGTAGCATAGATAAGGATTTGGTTGGTTTGGTCGAAAGTGCATGTGATATTTGAAATACTCATGGATTGTTAGCTTATTTCTCTTTCTTTTTTTATTGCTGCTCTTTTGTTGATTATCATAGGTTATACCAAGTTGGAATCCTCTTTCCCCGTAAGGAAATAATAGTGGATATTGCAGTGGCATATAAGCTGTGTGAAATATTGATATGCGTTGTAGTCCTCTTGTTTTGTTACTAACTATGATATCTCTTTTGTAGTTCTCTAAGTTTAGGTCTCCTACTATTAGCATTGCTAATTCATCTGTGTGCGGCATTTGAAATTGTATTGGATCATCTTTATTTGCTCCTATGATACAGATGCTGATATCTATACCTTTATATTTTTCAAACAGATCACGTGCATGGCGAAACACCTTAACTAATGGATTGTGTTTATCAAGCATTTTCTTGAGTTCCTGCACTATGTAGGGGTCAATATCAGTCTCTTCAATTTCTTCGTTGGTTAATGCTCGCATTCTATTTTGTATCTCATTTTTTGTATAAAAAATGTATAATTGAGCAAACTTTGGAATCGTATCTTTTTGTGGGAGCAACGATCCAATATGGTGATGTATCTGACCATTTACTCGAAAAACATAAGGACCTTCACCCCTATTGAGTTTTTTATCAATATTTCCGCCCATTGATGTAAATGCAAATAAGCTATTGTATTGTCGAATTCTCGTTATGAAATGTTTTGACATACTATTTTCTTTATCATTTAGTAGGGTAAAGAGAAAATCCGGTGGTTGTCTAAAGGCCGGTATCTTGATACTTCCATATTTACAACAGTTAGAGTACGTTATTTGGTTACCATCATGCTTCTGATGTTTTTTGTTGCGTTCTTCAAACCAAAATATGGCATTGCAGTATTGGCATTTGTACTTTGGTACACTCAAATATGATCTATCAGGATATGTTTCTTTTAGGTACTTTATGTATTCTGGAGAGAATGAAATCAGTCCATGGGTTGAAGATAGGTACAACTGTTTGGAATCAATATTTATACATTTTTTTAGTAGGTATATCTTCATTTTCCTTGTCTTTTCTTCTTTTTTTGTTACTGCTCTGTTGTCCCCTTTCGCTTACCTCTTTATCTGCCATTCTTTTATCTTTTATTTTTTCCTTTCTTATTGCCCTTAATCTTTTACTTGTATTATGGATGTAGTCAATATCTTTATCGTCTAGTTTTCTTTTCTCAGCACCTATTTGTACTTGTCTGTCCATACTTGTACTGTACTTGTTAAATGATATGTTCATGCAGAATGTGATGGTTAAATTTAGTATTATTATTATTTTAATAATAATCCTTCCAGCATTTGGAGTATATTAGTAACCTAAGATGAATATATACAATATATCTTATTTTTATTATGCCCAATTTGTACATAGAACGAAATCAAACTGTATATGCTGAGGTAAGCTGCTTACTTCCTTTGTTTTATTTTCTTCTCTGCTCTCGGGTGGCTGAAATTACTGGGGACTCTTGTAGTTTTATCCTTTTTAAACAACGTCCTGTGTTATATTTGTACATGATTAGTACAATAGATAATATGTTACTTTTTTAACTACTACTGCAATAATAACTTTTCGGAAAAAAATTTGTGTTAGATACTGTCTATGTTGGTCAACTCTTGAATAAATATGTACATTTGACTGCACTAAACTTTTTTCAGATTCCGATCAAATGTAATAATTGCAATTTGGGTACTTCAAATCAAGAATAAGCAGTATTACAAATCAAAATAAGGTGTAGTGATTATATTCTTAATGGAATCAGACCAAATTAATCTATCAAATAAGGTTAGATATTTGCTTCAGCACCTTGTCAGCGTGCAATACGTGCAAGGAGCCTGGTGGCCATCTTATGAGATGCCATAAAGTTGAATGGCATTGATGGAACCGAAATAAAAGAAGGAACAGCGAACCAAATCCATTTCAGAGTGCGACAAATTTGAGCAGCGGTTGTCCTTGATCCATACACGTGAGAAGGAAACAGAGCATTCCTGATCTCTCCACAGCACCAGCAGAGCGCGAGAGGAGGCGACGACGCGTTGAGCGGGCTGCGTGCCGCGCATTTCGGCCAGGGTATGTAGACGGCAGTGGTTCGGCCAGGCCTCTGCGGGCGGCGGCGCGACCAGCGCTTGGCAGCAGCGGCGCGGCAAGACCCTGGCCCCGGCCGCCGTGCGTTTTGGCTGTGGTGCGTGGCCGAGATTGACTCGGCCAGCCCCAATGGGGGGCGCCGCGGCAAGCCCCTGCCGGATGGCTCAGCGTGGTGTCGGTATGCGCGGTCTCAGGCGGGGCTGGCGTGCGGCGGCTTGGCCGGCGAGCGCGTGGACATGTGTGATTATTTAGATTAGCGTCTTCCCAACCACATGAAAATTATGTGATCTGAACTGTGAACATGCTCTCACGAAGTCCTATAGATATTCTACAGATATACTAGTAGAAGATTAACACACACAATATATGTTATTTTTATTATGCATATTTCGTCATATAGATTTACGAAAGCAAAATGTATATGTTTACCTTTTTCTCTTTTTCTTCTCCGCTCTCAGGTGGGTGTTGGGATCACTTGGATGTCGCAGCGCCTGTGTCATATTTGTACATGATCAGTACAATACATAATATGTTAGCAAATGACTTTTCGAAATAGAACTTGGTGTTAAATACTGTCTATTCAGGAAAAAGTGGTGCGGCTAGGGATGGTGCAACTGGTGCGCGGGGACGGCATGACGGTGGGTCGCGGTTTTGCTTGTCAGGACATCAATGAGAGACAGCGGTATGGTTGGGGCATTTCGTCGAACAAGTTGTAGACGAGGGAGGCAGCAGCTTGGCTTCAGTTTGCAGATCGTTACTCTGTGCTTGTGGCCAGCATCTTGGGCGTCGTCCCGAGCAGACAGCCCTGGCTTTTTGGCACCACTTCAGGGCGGCCTTGTATTGGCCTTGGCGTAGGGAGTGCGGGCAGCCGCGCTAGCTGAGCCACAGCACGGCGTACGCCAGCGCTGAGCCAAATCACAGCGCACCAACTGCAGGAGGAGCAGGGTGGCCTGCAGCTGTTTCGTCCAGGGGATTCTAGGAAGCGAGCTGCTAGTTGAGGAGGCATCGGCGGGGAAGGCCGCCCCTGAAGGGGTGGAGCGCTGGCGATGCGAGGGTGGCCGCCAGCAGTACACGCAATAGGTAAAAACAACCTAGGTATGGAGCGGAGAAGGGGGACGGGAGGTAAAAATCATGGGAGAATGGTGGAGGATTTCTCTTACCACAGATCTGGGTCCCGAAGTCGTCGTCTGCTTCGATTCGTTGGTGCGCGATGCCCAGATGTCGCGGTGGGTGTGGATGAGCAAAAAGCTTAACGGAACTTTCCCTCTTTGCTTACGAAGACGAGATTTATTCGGAGTCTAGAAGTCTTCTAGTCCACCGTAGAAAGCTCTCGATGACACTATATATGATGTTAGATTTAAATCGGACGGCTGGTATTCAATGTAGACGTGGTCCAATGGGGGGCCAAAAATCGCCCCCCAATTAGGTCTTTTAAAGATTTGTGTCTCTACTTCGTATCACGGACATCGACCTACGGCGCCTGATACATATCAGGAGAACTGGCACTACTAGAAAATGAGCCAAAGATCCAAACCAAAAGTACCGGCCACTGCACCAACTGGTATTGATACAAAGCATCTGTACCGGTTGCAATAATAGCTGGTATTCTTGACCTGCGTCGAGCGCTGGCAAGGCGCGCCATGGCACAAACCGGTGCCAATGCACAAACAAAGGCACCGGTTGATTCCATGAGCCGGTACCAAATGGACCATGCAGCAATGGCACCGGGTGGAGGCACGACCCGATGCTTATGGAGCAGACATTAGCATCAGGTCATGTCATGACCCGGTGCCAGTGCTGGCCTTGGACATAGGCACCGGTTGGTACATTCAACCGGTGCTGATCAATTACTTTTAGCACCGATTGTAAGGCACCAACCGGTGCCTTTGTGCGGCCACTATAAATACCCCGCCCCCTTCCCCCCTCCAAGCTACCGTGAACTACTGTTCATGGCAGCTGAGTGAGGGGAGGGGGGCGAATTTTTTCAAATTTTTTAAAAAGTTAGTAATATTGTTTTCAATACTTTAGCAAATTAATTTTGAGGATGTAGTTAGCATTTGATTTAGTTTATACACATGATAAATATTTGTAGATGTACTTTGGACCCGATTTAGTTTTATGGTATTATATTACTGTTATATAAATTATTAGGCATAAGATAGCTATTTATTTATATATAGTTAGGATTTGGATTATTTTAATTTTATATTAGGCATGCATAATATATATATTTATAGTATATAATTTTGATGACACTCCAATTTAATTTGTTTCGTAATCAATCATTGATTCATTCAATTTATTATTATTATTATTACTTCCAATGTTTATTTAAAAATGGTTTATATTGACATTCGTTTGATGTTAATAAATGAAATGTGAACCCAGATGAGTCGGCAATGGATGTACATGACGGACCGGCGTTCAATGAAGTTCATCGATGGTGTACATGAATTCATAAAAGTTGCTGAGAACCACAAGTATGGTGGTTTCGTTCGCTGTCCATGCAAAAACTGCAAGAATGAGAAGGATTACTCATCATCAAGAACCACCCATAGTCACTTGTTCAGTAGTGGTTTCATGCCGAACTACTATGTTTGGACCAAACATGGAGAAAGAGGAATAATGCTGGATAATAATGAAAAAAAGATGACAGGATTCCTAACTTTACAGGCAATTACGGTGCCTTTTTTGATGACACTGCAATGGGTGAGCCTGAAGAATATGTTGAAGGACACGATGTAGAAGATGATCTGGGTCAGATGCTGCACGAGCTGAGAAAGTTTGCGAAATAGAAAAGGAATCGAGAGATCTGAAGCGTATGTTGGAGGACTACAGAACATTATTGTACCCAGATTGTAAACAAGGCTAAAAGAAGTTAGGTACCACATTGGAATTGTTGTAATGGAAGGCATCAAATGGTTTGTCTGACAAGGGATTCGAGGAGTTGCTGAAACTTATAAAAAACTTGCTCCCTGAGGGTAACACCTTGCTGGAGACAACATACGAGACAAAAAAGGTTGTTTGTCCTTTAGGATTAGAGGCACAGAAGATACATGCTTGTCCTAATGACTGCATCCTATATTGACGTGAGTATGAAAATTTGGATTCATACCTTGTATGCAACGCATGCCGGTATAAGATCCCTCGAGATGATCCAGGCGACGTTGAGGGGATGCGTGTCAAGAAGAGGGTGCCTGCCAAGGTGATGTGGTATTTCTCTCTAATACCACGTCTGAAACGTTTGTTCATGAACAAAACGAATGCTAAATTGATGCGATGGCACAAAGAAGAACGTAAGCAAGACAATATGTTGAGACACCCCTGTAAGGATCACCGGGGTGTCCGACCCTAGAGGGGGAGGGGGTGAATAGGGTCGCTAATCGCTTTTTAACCTAGAGCTCAATCTAATTGCATAAGATAAACCTAACACGTCTTACACATGCTAGTTATGACTAAGGTTTATCTATGCTACTCTCTACTTACCCCAAAAGACTTGCAACCTATAGCCAATCCTAATCAAACTAACTAGGAAAGTAACGGTAAGCAAGAAAGAGTAAATGCGGAAACGTAATACGGTAAGTAAAGCGGTAAGGGAGAGGATATACAAACTCCCGTGAAGACACCAAGACACACGATTTAACGTGGTTCGGTTAGGACACCAAAGTCCCTCCCTACGTCCACGGCCACTTGTCCAACACGAACAAGTGTGATGCTGTGACATCCTGAAAATTCACTAAACAAATCATGCGCTAAGTTGTTTTTCGTTGAGCTCGACTTCCCTTAAACCCTGAACCCTAATCCCCAGAACCTCCCCCGAACAACCCGACACCCGACTTCATTTCGCGTCCCATCCATTTTTTTTCTATCCGACGCGATGCGGCGCGACCGGACACCGCGAATCCCGCCCCCTCCTTTTTCCTCTCTCCCCTCCGACCGCGTGCCCCACCTCCCGCGGCCGCACGCCACGCGTGGCCGACCACGCCCGCGGTCGCCGCTGGCGAGCACCGCCCCCTCCTCTTTTTTCTCTCTCTCCCCCTTTTTCCCATTTTTTTTTCTTTTTCTATTTTCTTTTCCTTTTTCCCTTCACCCTTTTTCCTTTTCTTTCTTTTCTTCCCTCCCTTCCCTCCTTCCTCTCTTTCTTCCCCGTCGCGCCACCCCTCACGCCCTTCCTCCCAGCCCGGCCCGCCTGCCCTGCGCACGCCTCACCTCCCTCCCGCACGCGCCGGCCACGCCCCGCAGCCGCCCGTGCGCCCGTGCCCCCGACCTGCCCAGCGTCCACGCCGCTCGGCCTGCCCACGTGCGCGCACGCACGGCGCTCGGCCCGACCGCGCGCGTACGCGCTCTCTGCGCCCAGTGCCCCGAGCCGTGGCACGCGCCGCGCCACGCCACCGCCCGCTCGCCCGCGCGCGCTCCCAGCCCGCGCACCACCCCCGGCCCGCGACGCCGCCACGACGCGGCCGCCCGCTCGCACGCCACCCGCCCGCGCCACGACACGCCGCGCGCCCCGCCGAGCCAGTCCGCGCACGCGGACCGCGTGCCCGGAGCGCCGCCGTGACACCCGCCGCTGCCAGCCTGCCGCTCCCGCGCACCACCGCCTCGCCGCCTGCGCCACCCCGCTGCGTCCCGCCCCGCTTGCGCGCACGCGCGCACGGAGCACAGGGTTGTGGGCGAACGCGTCAGGCCGCAGCGACGTGAGCTCCGCCGAGCCCACGTGCACGCCTGGCCGCGCCGCGCGCCGCCCGCCGCTGCCCCGCACAGCGCCGCCCTGTGCTCGCCTGTGCCGCTGCCGAGCCGTCGCATCGGCCCGCCCTCGACGCACCCGCTGCTCCGCAACGCGCAAGAATGGCCGGAGCGCCATAACTCCGCCCCGCCCCGCTCGCCGGACGCACCTACCGGCCGCCACCGGCTCACCCTACCCCCACCGCCTCTTTTCTCCTATAAAAGGGGCCCCGAGCTCCCCGGCCAGCTCCACAACCCCACCCGCCGGCCCTAGCCCCCTCTCCTAACCTGCAGCGCCGCCGCCGCAGCCATTCCCGCCCGCCGCCGCCGACCCACGCCGCCCCGCCTCTGCGCGCCATCCTAGCCCGAGGTGAGGCCGGGATCCCCTCCAGGGCGTCACCCCTCCCCTTTCCCCTCACCCCCGGCCGCCGCCCAAGTTCAGCGCGCCCGAATCGGGCCGCCGCCGGCGAGCCGACGCGCCTCCCCTGTTTCCCAGCGTGGGAGGGAGGAAGGGGATGGCGATTATGCCAAAAACCCCTCCCCTTTTCCTTTATTTCTTAAAGAAACATTCCACTCTTTTGCCTTTTTGCAGAAACACCCCCACCTTTAGTATATTTGCAAATAAACCCTCTTCCAGTATAACTTAACCTCAAATATACCCCTGACCTCTCCAGAATAACCCAAAAGCTTTCAAAAAATTACAAACAGATCCCTACCTACTTAAGATTATTTGCAACCAGGCCCCTGGCCCCTTAACCAACCCACGAACCTTTATAAAACCTATCATTTTATGTACCAAACGAGCTCTAATTAACCCGAAACTTTTACCACGCCACTCATAACCAAATCTTGGCCATGCCATTAGGGAGACACTCAAAAATGCCACTTCTATCTCCATATTTTATGTGATTCCGATTCGAGCTCAACGTTAGATCTTGTTTTGATTGGATGCTTGTTATGTGTGCTGTAGACCGCGGAGTGAACGAAGGAGAGCCCGTCAACGAGCAGTACTGTGAGCAGGAGAACGAGGATCAGTTCCGCGACCCCGAGCCCGAAGGACAGGACTTCCCCGAAGGCTTCGAAGACGGCAAGTTCAATCCCATCCTTTGATGCATGTTTCTGTCCTAGTTTTTATAAACACAACCCAATGGCCTGTTTTATAAACTGCATATGTTTTACTTGCATGAAAACACGGTTGGATAGCCACCCCCTTGATTTGTGATGACTATTCCTTGACCACCTAGATTAATGTCTGATTTTGTTTGGACGTTAATCGATATTAGAATGCTTAGGACTTTACTCATAATACTATTTGATTTATAAAGAAAATGTGTGCGTGTGGGAAGGGGGAAAAAAATGTGGATTTTCGAAAGATGAGTATGGGCGAGATGGACGGCATTTCTGTGCGATTTGCCGATTGGTGTGCTTATGCCTGTGTGGCAAGGCAAAGAAGGGAGATATCCATCTTGTCGCGTCTAAGGACCGAGTTGGTGTGTCATCTCACCTAACTCCACTATCGTGCAAACCACTCGACCGTTGAATGGGCAACGGCGTAGCATAAATCCCACTAGTTGGTGTGATAGCCATCAGGAGAGCTGAGAGCAACGGGTGTCTAAGGAGAAGGGATAAGCCTCGAGTGACTTATGCCCGGTTATACCTAAGTGAACGGTCAATGACCCCTTGGTGCATCCCGTGATGGCTAGTCAGGCTTAGCTATGGTGGGTAATGGCTATGTTGGGATCTACACCGACACGACGGTGTTCGAGTTGTGGTATCCTACTTGTGGGTAAAATTGCACACCTCTGCAGAGTTAAGAATCTATTCGAATAGTCCGTGCCCACGGTATTGGGCGAGTTATGGTGTGGTCACATAACTAGTGTTTCCTTGGGATGGGCTGGTGTGAGTTGTTTTGGGAATTGGTTCCGGCAGTGGTGCCGTGTGCTACGGCGGACGGGGAGTCCGGTAGCAGTTTAAAATTTGGAAACTCCGTGCTACTTCTGAAATTGATTTTCATAAAGGCTCTCTTTAAAATAAACCCCTGCATGAAATATCGTTTTTCCGCAAATTAAACCGTAACCTTATCCTTGCTTTACCAATGCATATTATTCTGATATAAACCCCCCCTCCGTGGGTGTGTTTGGACTTGCTGAGTACGTTTGTACTCACCCCACTCTTACTTTTTACAGAAGAAGATCCAGACTTCGTGCCAGACGACGCCGAGTAGGGTTACCGTTCTACACCCAACCTTGCCTGTGGAACCGGCCCTGTTGAGATGCCTCCGCTGTCGCAGTACTCTGAGCCCGTAGTAGACCCTATGTGGTTTGCAGTCTGGTGTTATGTCGTAGCCTGGTTAATTATTATTATCATATGTATCGAGTGTCCGCCAAGGTTTGTAAGGTTTTGAACCATCTGATGTAATAAATGTGGCATCAGCCTCCTGGGACTGATGTTTTGTATCACATTTTAGTCTTCTCTTATGAGGGGACGCTTCAGGTGGTATCAGAGCCGTAGGTTGGCCGTAGGACGTGACCCTAGGAGCGAAACCCATTTTCAGGACCTTTCACCTTAGGACTTTTCGATCCTTAATCCTTTCCTCACACAAATACTTACCCTTGGTTCTTGCCCTGTTCCAGATGGCTGACAATGGATGGATCGGCGGAATCTGTTTCGCAGAGCCCGGCCTTCCTAAGCTGTTGATACTCAGCCTGGAACGCATTGGAGTTGTGGATCCGCCAGAGTTTCTCTATCGGGAGTACGACTCCAAGGGTACTCTTCGGTGTGACCTGATGATCTTCATAGCAAGAAGCACCCGCTACCCTGATGTGGACCCTTGGTTCATCTCCACCACTGGTTTCCGCTTCCCGGATACCTATCGGAAAGCCGCCCGTAAAGCCCTGCGACGGCTCCGAGTGATCTACAAGCATCACCTTCAGCGGACTCCTATGGGATTTTTCCCGCCGACTGAAGGAAGAGGACGCACATGGATTGCCAGGATGAGAGGACTTGGAAGAGAAGAAGAAGACCTAGAAGACACGGTCTCTCACTTATCCATCTATCTCACCGGCCTGGATGAGCTCTATCGCGAGCAAGCAGCACAACTGAAGCAGCAGGTCCACAGAGCAGAAAAAGCAACCCAGGAGATGGAGGAACAACGGGCGAGGACTTTCCATGCCGAGTATTCCCTAGCCGCCCTCCAGGTCCAAATGGATGAAAAAGAGGAAGAACTGGAAGAACAGCGGGCAAGAGCCACACGCGCCGAGAACTCGCTAGCCGCTCTCCAGGCTCAGTTGCGGAGATACGAGGCTCGCTGGGGAATAGGTGGATGGATAGAGGAAGACGAAGAAGAGGAAGAACCCATGGAAACCCATTGGGACGTTGGCACTCAGACTGAAGAAGAAGAACCCGAAGAAACCCACTGGGATAAAGGAACTCAGACCGAGGATGATGTGATGGATCAGCACCTCCCACTGAAGAAGCGCTCCTTTAGAATTGAGGAAGAATCCCCATGATAGGAGTAGTCTCTAAGCTAGAACCCTTGCTCAAATAATCATGTACCCATGAAGTTGTACCCCACCATGATGCCATAAATAAAAACCATCTACCCCTTTGTGTACCGCAAATATTCGTGCAAGATCTTCACTCTATCTTTGTTTTCAGATGGCTGAGGAAGGATGGACCCAGGGCGATTGCCAAGCTGCACCTGGCTTCCCCAGCCTATTGATCAACGCCCTGGAAAGCCTTGGCGTTACGGAATGCCCAAGGTACTACAGCAGAGAGTACGAGCATCATGGCACTCTCCGCTGCAGGGTGATCCTTGTCATCGCCAGAAGTGAACGCCACCCCAACATCCAGTCGTGGCGAGTGACCGCTACGGGATTCAGGCACCAAGACACCTATCCCTTGGCTGTCAGAAAGGCACTTCGGTACCTATGCCGGATTTTCGAAGAACACCTAGCACCCACTCCAATGAGGTTCTTTCCGCCGGCCATCAGGACCCCTGTTTGGGAAGCCCGCATGAGAAGCCTGGAACGGCGCCGCCATGAAGTAGACCCTTTGTACCAAATGGCTAACTATCTGGCCGCTTTGGACCAACTCTTCGATGAGCAGGCCCACCTGCTGAGGGAGCAGACCAATCGTGCCGAGCAAGCTGAACTCGCGGTGAGGCTCCAACAGGTCCGAGCAGCCCAAGCCGAGGCAAGAGCCGCAGCCGCGATCAGCAGTGAAGCAGTGGCACAGGAGAGCCTCAGACAGGCCCGAGACCGGCGCATGCAAGAATGGACCAGGAGTGGGACCCCAGTTCCGGCCATCGGAGAAGACCATGTTCTACTTGGGACACCCGTCATAGGATGGGGAACGCTCTTTGGAAGCCCTCGAGCTCCACCCGAGAACCCCGAAGGGCCTACTGCTGTCAGAGAAAGAGAAGTTGCTGCTCAGCCCCAGGAGAACGGGAACCCGGAGGACGACGAGCCGTTTGTTTCCCCGGAAGCACGTACCACCCCAGAAGAAGACTCGTCCCGCGAGTATAGTGTCCAACCCCACCCTGTTGTTGTACCCTTCTAGTCCTTCCAGTTTAAGTTGTATTCCTAGTTTGAACCTGTACCCGGACGTGTAGTACGCGTTCTAGTCTTGTTCCGTGTTGTACCCTGCCTCGCTTTATTGAAGGTTGCTTGTTTGCCTTGTTGTGTGCTTGTTGTGTGTGTGCCTTTCGGCAGAAGGTTAATTCTGCCTTTTCAAAAATACGAATTAAACAACTTAAACATCACCTAATCTCAATCTCACAAAACCCTACCCAATCTGCAGATGGTTTCTCAAAGCGTCACGAGGGCCTCC
Source organism: Panicum virgatum (assembly GCF_016808335.1). Lineage (NCBI taxonomy): Eukaryota > Viridiplantae > Streptophyta > Magnoliopsida > Poales > Poaceae > Panicum > Panicum virgatum. The sequence goes on from NC_053146.1 coordinate 11,066,484, forward strand.
CGTGTCAGGGACCCTGCAGCTGCTGATGCAGGAGCACGCCTTAACGGGCAAAACCATCCTCAGGAAGAACAAGAAGTGAGTCAGGGCAGAGGAGAAAATCATGATGCACAGCTACCACCACCACCACCCTTCGTGGACCTGGCACAAGTGATCCATAACCAGACTCTCATACTGGAGACACTGGCCAATGCTCTAATAAACAGGCAGCCACGAGAGCAGACCTTCAACGACAAGCTTACAGCTTTTCTGAGGGCTAAGCCACCTACTTTTGCCGGATCCAGCAACCCCTTGGACGCAGATGACTGGCTCCGCGTGATCCAGAGGAAGCTCGAGCCATTCGGGTGCCAGGATCGAGATAAAGTTCTCTTGGCAGCACATCAACTCACCGGGACTGCTTTAGCCTGGTGGGAAAATTACCGCGCTGCTGCCAGAGATGCCACCACCATCACCTGGAATGAATTCGTGAGGGAGTTCCGCCGTTATCACATCCCCTCGGCAACCATGAAGCGTAAGGCAGATGAGTTCCGTGCACTTCAGCAAGGAAGTATGTCTGTGGAGGAGTATACCCACCAGTTTATGGAATTGGCTCGCTATGCACCGGAAGAAGTGAACGACGATGAGAAGAAGCAGGATATGTTCAAGAAGGGACTAAACCCAGAACTCAGGACCCTGCTCACCCCTCAGATCTATCCTGATTTCAACACCTTGATGAACAAGGCAATCCTAACCGAGAAGGCTAAGATTGATGAAAGGAAAGAGAACAAGCGCAAGTTTCTGGAGAGTAAGTCTCGTCAGCAGGATCGTTTTCAGAAGACCAGAAGTCTCAGCTACAACACACCAAGGTCCCAAGCCCCAATGCAGTACAAAACTCAGTCTCAAGTGACAGGACCACGGGCCCCTAACACACAGCTCAGAAGCCAGAACACCATGAGGGCCCCACAGAGTAATGCGAGCCAAGTCACCAACAGCAACAGCAATGTCAGGGCCTGTTTCAACTGCCGAGAGACAGGGCATTTCATCGCCGACTGCCCTTATGCCAAGAACAAGCCAGCCACTTCAGCTTTCTCCAACACCGTGAACGGACCCAAGCCAGTGTTGACCGGAGCCAACCGAGTGCCCCTCCGTGGCAACACCAACAACAACAGCAACCAGCAGAGGCAACCCCAGCAGACTTTTGGACGAGCCCGCGTCAACCACATCGACGCGCAGGAAGCTCAAGGAGCTCAGGGCGTTGTACTCGGTGAGTACCTTGTCAGCTCAACTCTTGCAACAGTACTGTTCGATTCTGGAGCATCACACTCATTTATATCTTCGAGTTTTGTGGAGAAACATAAAATACCTACAGTACTACTAAAAACACCCCTATTAACCCGGACGCCCGGAGGAGACATCAGGTGTCAATTGGGCTGTCTACGGGTAAGGATCAATTTAAGTGGGGTAGAGTTTCTAGCAGACCTAGTAGTACTTAAGTCAGAAGGTATAGATGTGATCCTCGGAATGGACTGGTTAAGCAAACATAATGGCCTCATAGGTTGTACGGATAAGGTAGTACATCTAACAAACCCAGAGGGAGTCCGAGTGACCTGTCATACCCAGGAAAGTGGAGCAAACCCGATGGTATTCAGCATGGAAGCCAAGTCCTTGGAAGAAGTCCCAGTAGTGAATGAGTACCCCGATGTCTTTCCCGAAGAACTTCCCGGTATGCCACCAGATAGGGACATAGAATTTGTTATTGATCTTGTTCCTGGAACCGCCCCCATAGCCAAAAGACCCTATAGGATGGCAGCCTCTGAGTTGGCAGAGTTAAAGAAACAACTAGAGGAGTTGCAACGGATTGGATTCATCAGGCCAAGTTCGTCGCCTTGGGGAGCCCCGGTTCTATTTGTCAAAAAGAAGGACGGAAGTATGAGGTTATGTGTAGACTACCGGGCACTAAACGAAGTCACTATCAAAAACAAGTATCCCCTACCCAGAATCGATGACCTTTTTGACCAGTTAAAAGGAGCCAGGTACTTCTCCAAGATTGACCTGAGGTCCGGCTACTTTCAGCTCAAGATCAGGAAGAGTGATATCCCGAAGACAGCATTTGTCACCCGGTATGGTCAGTTTGAGTTTACGGTGATGTCTTTTGGACTGACAAATGCACCTGCCTATTTCATGAACCTCATGAACAAAGTGTTTATGGACGAGCTAGATAAGTTTGTCGTAGTCTTCATTGACGACATACTTATTTACTCAAAGAGTATTCAGGAGCATGAGCAACACCTGAGAGTAGTTCTGGAGAAGTTAAGAATGCACAGGCTATCCGCCAAATTCAGCAAGTGTGAGTTCTGGCTGGAGAAAGTAGCTTTCCTTGGTCATATCTTGACCGCGGAAGGAGTAGCAGTGGATCCCGAGAAGGTTGAAGCAGTCTCCAATTGGCAGCAACCAACTAATGTCAGTGAGATCAGAAGTTTTCTCGGATTAGCTGGGTATTATCGGAGATTCATTGAGGGATTTTCTAAGATAGCCCGGCCCATGACAGAGCTGCTCAAGAAAGAAAAGAAGTTCACCTGGACGGAGTCGTGTGAAAGGAGCTTCCAAGAGTTGAAGCGAAGATTGACGACAGCCCCAGTGCTAACCCTGCCGGATATTTATCGGGATTTTGTCATCTATTGTGATGCGTCCCGACAAGGATTGGGTGGTGTACTGATGCAAGATGGGAAAGTCGTTGCATATGCTTCCCGTCAACTCAGGACCCATGAGCAAAATTACCCGACTCATGATTTGGAGCTTGCAGCCGTAGTGCATGCACTCAAGATCTGGAGGCACTATTTGATTGGAAATAAGTGCGAAATCTTTACCGATCATAAAAGTCTGAAGTATATCTTCACCCAACCAGACCTAAACCTGAGGCAGAGAAGATGGCTGGAATTAGTCAAAGATTATAATTTGGAAATTCATTATCACCCAGGTAAAGCCAATGTAGTAGCCGATGCACTAAGTCGGAAATCCTACGGGCCCAAGAATGACCATTTACGAGAGGAAATGGCACGATTAAATGTGCACATTGTCCCTCGAGGTTCCAGCCAAGTGCTGAACGTTCAATCCACTCTAGAAGAACGAATCAGGAAAGCCCAGAGAGCGGACAAGGGACTGATGGAAATCCGGAAGCAAACCGGAGAAAATAAGGCACCAGACTTTAGAGTGGATAATAGGGGAACATTGTGGTACAAAGATAGAATTTGTGTGCCCCAGAAGGGAGATTTCAGGCAAATAATCATGGATGAAGCCCACAACTCAGCCTACTCTATTCACCCAGGATCCACCAAGATGTATATGGACTTAAAACAGAAATATTGGTGGAATGGGATGAAGGCAGATATTGCACGATTTGTCGCCCATTGCGATACTTGCCAGAGAATCAAAGCTGAACACCAGAAGCCGGCAGGATTGTTGCAGCCCCTACCCATTCCGGTTTGGAAATGGGATGAAATAGGGATGGATTTTGTGGTAGGTCTGCCCAGAACCCAGAAAGGACACGATTCCATATGGGTAATAGTGGACCGACTCACTAAAGCGGCTCACTTCATACCCGTACGTACCAACTACGGCGGAGAGAAGCTAGCCAAGCTTTACGTGGAAAATATAGTGAAGTTGCATGGTGTGCCCAGTTGGATTGTTTCAGATAGAGGGACCCAGTTCACCTCTAGATTTTGGAAAAGCTTGCATAAAGCTATGGGCACCAAGCTAGACTTTAGTTCCGCTTATCACCCGCAGACAGATGGTCAGACAGAAAGGGTGAATCAGATTATGGAAGATATGTTGAGAGCATGTGTTCTCACCTACGGCAAAGATTGGGAACAGAGTTTACCCTATGCCGAGTTCTCATACAACAACGGGTATCAAGCAAGCTTGGGCATGTCACCGTTCGAGGCTCTCTACGGAAGGAAATGCAGGACCCCTCTGATGTGGTCAGAAGTTGGAGAACGTGCTTTAGTTGGGCCCGCCCTCATAAAGGAAGCAGAAGAAAGAGTAGCCAAGATCAGAGAGAAGCTGAAAGCAGCCCAGTCCCGACAGAAGAGTTACGCTGACAAGAAAAGGCGGGAAATAAGTTTCAGTCCAGGGGATTTTGTGTATCTCAAGGTATCACCCATTCGAGGAACCCGAAGATTTCAGGTACAAGGAAAATTAGCCCCTCGGTACATTGGACCGTACCGAGTTCTGAAGAAAGTTGGAGCAGTAGCATACTGTTTGGAACTGCCAGAAGAAATGTCAGATATACATCCAGTGTTCCATGTCTCACAGCTAAGAAGATGTTTGAGAGTACCCGAGGCAGAACACGTGCCAGTAGAAACGATAGATCTACAGCCAGACCTACGATATCAAGAAGTACCGGTCAAGATTCTCGACACGGTCACCAGAAGGACCAGAAACTCTGAAGTACGGATATGCAGAGTCCAGTGGAGCAGACACGGAGTAGAAGAAGCGACGTGGGAACGAGAAGACGCTCTGAAGAAGGAGTTTCCCCACCTGTTTAGGAACCAGCCGAATCTCGAGGACGAGATTCATTTTAAGTGGGGTAGGTTTGTGACATCCTGAAAATTCACTAAACAAATCATGCGCTAAGTTGTTTTTCGTTGAGCTCGACTTCCCTTAAACCCTGAACCCTAATCCCCAGAACCTCCCCCGAACAACCCGACACCCGACTTCATTTCGCGTCCCATCCATTTTTTTTCTATCCGACGCGATGCGCCGCGACCGGACACCGCGAATCCCGCCCCCTCCTTTTTCCTCTCTCCCCTCCGACCGCGTGCCCCACCTCCCGCGGCCGCACGCCACGCGTGGCCGACCACGCCCGCGGTCGCCGCTGGCGAGCACCGCCCCCTCCTCCTTTTTTCTCTCTCTCTCCCCCTTTTTCCCATTTTTTTTTCTTTTTCTATTTTCTTTTCCTTTTTCCCTTCACCCTTTTTCCTTTTCTTTCTTTTCTTCCCTCCCTTCCCTCCTTCCTCTCTTTCTTCCCCGTCGCGCCACCCCTCACGCCCTTCCTCCCAGCCCGGCCCGCCTGCCCTGCGCACGCCTCACCTCCCTCCCGCACGCGCCGGCCACGCCCCGCAGCCGCCCGTGCGCCCGTGCCCCCGACCTGCCCAGCGTCCACGCCGCTCGGCCTGCCCACGTGCGCGCACGCACGGCGCTCGGCCCGACCGCGCGCGTACGCGCTCTCTGCGCCCAGTGCCCCGAGCCGTGGCACGCGCCGCGCCACGCCACCGCCCGCTCGCCCGCGCGCGCTCCCAGCCCGCGCACCACCCCCAGCCCGCGACGCCGCCACGACGCGGCCGCCCGCTCGCGCGCCACCCGCCCGCGCCACGACACGCCGCGCGCCCCGCCGAGCCAGTCCGCGCACGCGGACCGCGTGCCCGGAGCGCCGCCGTGACACCCGCCGCTGCCAGCCTGCCGCTCCCGCGCACCACCGCCTCGCCGCCTGCGCCACCCCGCTGCGTCCCGCCCCGCTTGCGCGCACGCGCGCACGGAGCACAGGGTTGTGGGCGAACGCGTCAGGCCGCAGCGACGTGAGCTCCGCCGAGCCCACGTGCACGCCTGGCCGCGCCGCGCGCCGCCCGCCGCTGCCCCGCACAGCGCCGCCCTGTGCTCGCCTGTGCCGCTGCCGAGCCGTCGCATCGGCCCGCCCTCGACGCACCCGCTGCTCCGCGACGCGCAAGAATGGCCGGAGCGCCATAACTCCGCCCCGCCCCGCTCGCCGGACGCACCTACCGGCCGCCACTGGCTCACCCTACCCCCACCGCCTCTTTTCTCCTATAAAAGGGGTCCCGAGCTCCCCGGCCAGCTCCACAACCCCACCCGCCGGCCCTAGCCCCCTCTCCTAACCTGCAGCGCCGCCGCCGCAGCCATTCCCGCCCGCCGCCGCCGACCCACGCCGCCCCGCCTCTGCGCGCCATCCTAGCCCGAGGTGAGGCCGGGATCCCCTCCAGGGCGTCACCCCTCCCCTTTCCCCTCACCCCCGGCCGCCGCCCAAGTTCAGCGCGCCCGAATCGGGCCGCCGCCAGCGAGCCGACGCGCCTCCCCTGTTTCCCAGCGTGGGAGGGAGGAAGGGGATGGCGATTATGCCAAAAACCCCTCCCCTTTTCCTTTATTTCTTAAAGAAACATTCCACTCTTTTGCCTTTTTGCAGAAACACCCCCACCTTTAGTATATTTGCAAATAAACCCTCTTCCAGTATAACTTAACCTCAAATATACCCCTGACCTCTCCAGAATAACCCAAAAGCTTTCAAAAAATTACAAACAGATCCCTGCCTACTTAAGATTATTTGCAACCAGGCCCCTGGCCCCTTAACCAACCCACGAACCTTTATAAAACCTATCATTTTATGTACCAAACGAGCTCTAATTAACCCGAAACTTTTACCACGCCACTCATAACCAAATCTTGGCCATGCCATTAGGGAGACACTCAAAAATGCCACTTCTATCTCCATATTTTATGTGATTCCGATTCGAGCTCAACGTTAGATCTTGTTTTGATTGGATGCTTGTTATGTGTGCTGTAGACCGCGGAGTGAACGAAGGAGAGCCCGTCAACGAGCAGTACTGTGAGCAGGAGAATGAGGATCAGTTCCGCGACCCCGAGCCCGAAGGACAGGACTTCCCCGAAGGCTTCGAAGACGGCAAGTTCAATCCCATCCTTTGATGCATGTTTCTGTCCTAGTTTTTATAAACACAACCCAATGGCCTGTTTTATAAACTGCATATGTTTTACTTGCATGAAAACACGGTTGGATAGCCACCCCCTTGATTTGTGATGACCATTCCTTGACCACCTAGATTAATGTCTGATTTTGTTTGGACGTTAATCGATATTAGAATGCTTAGGACTTTACTCATAATACTATTTGATTTATAAAGAAAATGTGTGCGTGTGGGAAGGGGAAAAAAATGTGGATTTTCGAAAGATGAGTATGGGCGAGATGGACGGCATTTCTGTGCGATTTGCCGATTGGTGTGCTTATGCCTGTGTGGCAAGGCAAAGAAGGGAGATATCCATCTTGTCGCGTCTAAGGACCGAGTTGGTGTGTCATCTCACCTAACTCCACTATCGTGCAAACCACTCGACCGTTGAATGGGCAACGGCGTAGCATAAATCCCACTAGTTGGTGTGATAGCCATCAGGAGAGCTGAGAGCAACGGGTGTCTAAGGAGAAGGGATAAGCCTCGAGTGACTTATGCCCGGTTATACCTAAGTGAACGGTCAATGACCCCTTGGTGCATCCCGTGATGGCTAGTCAGGCTTAGCTATGGTGGGTAATGGCTATGTTGGGATCTACACCGACACGACGGTGTTCGAGTTGTGGTATCCTACTTGTGGGTAAAATTGCACACCTCTGCAGAGTTAAGAATCTATTCGAATAGTCCGTGCCCACGGTATTGGGCGAGTTATGGTGTGGTCACATAACTAGTGTTTCCTTGGGATGGGCTGGTGTGAGTTGTTTTGGGAATTGGTTCCGGCAGTGGTGCCGTGTGCTACGGCGGACGGGGAGTCCGGTAGCAGTTTAAAATTTGGAAACTCCGTGCTACTTCTGAAATTGATTTTCATAAAGGCTCTCTTTAAAATAAACCCCTGCATGAAATATCGTTTTTCCGCAAATTAAACCGTAACCTTATCCTTGCTTTACCAATGCATATTATTCTGATATAAACCCCCCCTCCGTGGGTGTGTTTGGACTTGCTGAGTACGTTTGTACTCACCCCACTCTTACTTTTTACAGAAGAAGATCCAGACTTCGTGCCAGACGACGCCGAGTAGGGTTACCGTTCTACACCCAACCTTGCCTGTGGAACCGGCCCTGTTGAGATGCCTCCGCTGTCGCAGTACTCTGAGCCCGTAGTAGACCCTATGTGGTTTGCAGTCTGGTGTTATGTCGTAGCCTGGTTAATTATTATTATCATATGTATCGAGTGTCCGCCAAGGTTTGTAAGGTTTTGAACCATCTGATGTAATAAATGTGGCATCAGCCTCCTGGGACTGATGTTTTGTATCACATTTTAGTCTTCTCTTATGAGGGGACGCTTCAGATGCCGAGTCTCTTCGCTTGATCACCGTCTTGCCACGCCTCCAAGGCTCCCGACAAGCAAAGGCTAAGTGACGCCAAGTCACAAAGACGAGGTCACCGCCACCGTCTATCTCGAAGCGTCACCACGGCACCGTCTTCACTATCTTGGAGCTTTAACACCAAGTAGGGGCCTCCTTCCCCACACAAAGTGTCGTTGCCACTCCACACCAAGTCGGAGGGTCACACGACGAGTACACAAGGTGCTTGCCTCAGCAAGACTTTCTCTCAAGCTAGTTCTCTCAAGAACTAAGCCTAAACAAGCACTAAGCACTCTCACAAGTGTGCTTAAGCCTATATGATGTACAATGAAGCTCTATGGTGGTTGGAGATGATCTTTAGCTCTTGTATACTTCCTTGAACTCCAGCACCTTCAAATGACCCGGCCTTGGGGGTATATATAGGCAACATAAGCAAATATAGCCGTTGGAGAAAAGCTGCCAGAAAACTACGTAACGCCGGTTAATCCGACGTACCCCAAAAGCCATCATCGGTTCAACCGGTGTATGTAAACTGCTACTTGAAAAACTAGCCGTTATCAATCAATCGGTGTATCGCTGGTTTAACCGATGTAATCAACCGGTGTATGTAATATTAGCATCGGTTTAACCGGTGAGTGTAACTTCTTCACGTTCCTCCAAAAACCACCTCTCTGGACAACTGAACCGATGCAATTGACCGATGCATCGTCGGTTCAACCGGTGTAGGTATTTTCCTCGGTCTTCGTCTGCCAATGCACCGACGTATATAATTTCCGTAGCGTCGGTTCATCCGGTGTAAAACCCTAGCCCGCAGACCTTCTCTGTGATTGCACCAGTGAGTTCATTTTGCCCTACGTCGGTTTAACCGATGATAGAAAAATGCCTCAAATCTTGTCCATAGGGGTGGCCAAAACATTCCCAATATTTGCAAATGATGCGAGGAATATAAGGTTCGGCTTAAGTACGGATGGCATGAATCCTTTCGGTGAGCAGAGTAGTGGCCATAGTACCTGGCCTGTGACACTCTGTATATACAGCCTTCCTCCTTGGTTGTGTATGAAGCGGAAATTCATTATGATGCCGGTGCTTATCTTCGGCCCGAAGCAACCTGGTAACGATATAGATGTGTATCTGAAACCACTGATTGAGGATCTTCTATTGTTGTGGAAAGAGGAGGGTGTTTGTATGTGGGATGCGCACGCAGAGGAACATTTTAATCTTCGTGCATTGCTTTTCGTAACCACCAACGATTGGTCAGCACTAAGCGACCTCTCCGGACATTCCAATAAGGGTTATAGGGCATGCACCTATTGTTTAGAAGAAACCGACAGCACATACCTCAAACACTGTAGCTAGATCGTGTATATGGGTCATCGTCGATTTCTTCCGATCAAGCACCCATTAAGGAGGAGGCATGCTCACTATGGTGGAAAGGCAGATCATCGTACCAAGCCTAGGCACCGTTGTGGGAAAATAGTGTTTAAAATGGTCAAAGATATAAAAGTAGTATTTGGAAAAGGACCTGGCAACAGATCAGTGCAGAGTGATGACGGACGTGCACCTATGTGGAAGAAGAAGAGTATTTTTTGGGAGTTACCTTATTGGGAAGTCTTAGAGGTCTGCCACGCAATTGATGTGATGCACCTAATAAAGAATCTTTGTGTGAACCTTCTAGGTTTTCTTGGTGTTTACGGTAAGCCAAAGGATACACTAGAAGCGCGGCAAGTTCTTCAACGTATGAAACAAAGAGCCGCCCTACATCCAGAAAAAAGGGATAAAGGACGTCATTATCTAGGTCCTGCGTGCTACACTCTTAGTAAAGAAGAGAAGCAATGTATATTCGATTGTTTGAACAGTATCAAGGTCCCATCAGGCTACTCTTCGAACATAAAGAGCCTACTGAACCTGAAAGAGAAAAAAATCGCACACGTAAAATCTCATGACTGTCACGTGTTGATGACGCAATTGATTTCAGTTGCACTTGGAGGTATTCTACCAGTTAATGTTCGAGCAACAATCATAAAGTTATGCGCCTTTCTCAACACAATTTCTCAGAAGGCAATCGATCCATCGAGTTTAAGTAGGCTACAAGAGGATGTTGTGCAAAATTTAGTTAGTTTTGAGATGATATTTCCTCCATTATTCTTTAATATTATGACGCATCTTCTAGTTCACCTGGTCAAAGAGATTGGTATTCTCGGTCCTGTTTTCCTTCATAATTGTAGGAATACGTGGTAGAAAAACAAATTTTTTCTACCGCATAAACCAGGATTACTGCAGTTATATATCACGGGATTACCACTAGACGCACGGTTGCGGAACTTATGTAGCGCGTCGGTGTAGTGCAGATGGAAGCCGGCAGTGCAGTTGCGAGAACCCCCTCACGTGCGGCTCATCCTTGTGCAAAAGATGTGGCACCTCCAGGTATCCACACGTACGGGAAGAAGTGCCACGATCCGGACTGCTAGGTCCACGAGGGCGGCCTAGGGCTTGGGGGCGGCACCGCAGCACCCCCGTGGTTACTGTTCACGGCGGCGTTACTTTTTACGTGAACAATACCCGTGAATAGTAAAAGGGCTAGGGTTTTTAGGCGCCCCCTTTCTGTTTATATAGCCCCTTAGGTGGGCTGTCTTGGGCGCCCCCTTTTGGGCCGAAAGACCCATTAGTGCAGCTAAGCCCAGTCTAATTCGGATCTCATCCTTATCAGGCTTCTTTCCCTTAAGTGTGTGACCCTATGAGCTCGTATGCGAATAGACATGGCCCGAGTACTCTTACTCGACCCAATAGTAGACAGTGGCCTCTAGCAAGACATGTCAACTCCTATACGCACACAAAGATCATATCAGACGAGCCGCCACAATATCATATACATGCTGTTCCTTTTGCCTCACGATATTTGGTCTAGTTTAAAGCCGGCCACTCTTTCTCGATCCTGTGATTCGGAATGCTTGGTTAACTCTTAACCCAAGCATGGCCAGGCATTTCCTGATTCGAATCACTCGAGGGGCCCAGAGATATCTCTCTCTTGTAGAGAAGGGCAAATCCCATCTTTACCGACTATGTCTCACAGCATGCTTCTTGATAGACCCGAAAGCCACCTTTATGACTACCCTGTTACGGTGCAGCGTTTGATGGCTCCTAAGTAAGTCGGTTCACATCTTGAGTACATACAACGATCTCAGGTCTTAGGACACAACGTACATATTGTGTAATGAGAAGTCATCATCTCGTGTTGGGTCAGTTCAGTCTCATGTCTCACATGAGCCCACATTATTAGTTTGACATCCCCATGTCCATGACTTGTGAAACGTAGTCAATCAACTAATATATGTGCTAATCTAATATTCATGTGTGTCCTCATATGAACTCCGACTAGGAACATTTTAGAATATCCATACAAGTAAAGAGTTTCACAAATACTTCACATAAGCATTAATCAATATAAGTTGTCATTCATGGATATTCAAGGAACACTTTATTAATCATGAATACAAGGAAATATGATTGTCTCTAGGGCATATTTCCAACAATAATATGTTCCCTTTTGAACGATACTTTGCAATTCTAAAGAAATACGTTCGTAATCGGGCTCGTCCCGAAGGAAGCATTGCGAAGGGTTACGTCACAGAGGAGGTCATTGAGTTTTGTGTTGACTATGTGGAAGAAGTCTACCCAATTGAGATTCCAGTATCACGTCATGAGGGGTGGCTGATTGGAAAGGGCACACTTGGAAGAAAATCAGTAAATGCCACAGATCATGCCATGTTGAGCAAAGCATATCTCATATTTCTGCAATAATCAGCCTTGGTGGCTCCATACATGGAGGAGCACATGCAAATTGTGCGAAGCATGTACCCTTTCAAGTCTGAGACATGGATTACAAAACATCATAACAATACATTCGCCACCTGGTTGCAGAAGGAAGTCATGGCCAACGATGAAATTCATGAGCAGCTAGCTTGGCAGGCCAGGGGTCCGGCAAATTCAATCCTGATATACCAAGGATATGAAATTAATGGTTACACATTTTATGCAAGAGCCCAAGATAACAAGAGCACCATTCAAAATAGTGGTGTCTGTATTAATATCACTGACTCTAGTGGCCAAACAAACTCATATTTTGGTTACATTGAAGAGATCTGGGAACTCGACTATGGGCCGTTGAAGATCCCTCTATTTTGGTGCCAATGGGTTAAACTGATAGGAAAAAGTATCGATATCGACGAGTACGGAATGACAACGGTAGACCTCAAAGAGCTTGGCTATCGAGAAGAACCATTCGTCCTAGCTAAAGATGTCACTCAAGTTTTCTATGTGCAAGACATGTCTAGCAAACCGAGAAAGGACAAGTCCAGGAATAAATCAAGTTTTCTAGGTGCCAGAGATAAGCCAAAGCGCCATATTGTTCTAGCAGGCAAAAGGAAAATTGTGGGAGTCGACGATGTCACATATGAAGAAGAATACAATGAGGTTGAAGATATGACTCTGTTCGTAGTGGAGGTTGACACAAGTATTCTTTTAGCCGAAGAGGAGGCTCCCTACGCACGTCATGATCATAATGAAGGGACGATTGTAAAGCAAACCATCGTTAATATTCCCTTAGTTGAATCAGGGGCACCCTAATCTAGGGATCAAAACGCCCTCAAAAGCTCAAAACGCAATTAGGCAATCGGGCCCACAGTGCCAACCACCTCGCCGTACTCCGCAGTCATGGTGAACCAAGGCAAGCCGTCTTCCTCTGATCCGAAGGGGAAGAATGACTACTCGACGGCGATCTTGGAGAGAAAGTTGCAGAACCAGCTGGAGGATGACGAAGCCACCAATGATGACAACTCTGTCGTCGCTCTGCACCCGGACACCATGGAGCTCCTCCAGATCTTCTACAACACCCAAATCCACTCCGGACACCCAAAGAAGCCCAAAAACGCACTCAGCCCACAGCCCACCTCCGCGGTTCGGCCTATCCGAGGCCCCCTCGAACCCGCGGAACAAACTCCGCCTCTCTCGAGGCCTCCTCGCCGAGGCCTCCAGCAGTGTACCGCGTCTCCGCCTCGCTCGAGGGTGAGAGACTACCCTCGGAAGGCAGGCCAACTCTGCCTCGCTCGAGACCCCCTTGTCCGAGCCCTCCGCGGGGCCTCGGTTCGGGGGGAAACTCCGCCTCGCCCGAGGGTACCCCTCGACAGACGGAACATCAACCCATCTGCTCAACTAACAAGAGCATTTAATGCCAACTACTCCACCACAAAGTGCGGGAGTCAGACGGCGTCAGGCCGCCATGCCGCACTGCGGGTGTGACCGGAGTCCCGTCCGCCAACTCCGGCCACTGTGCCGCTATTCCTGGCGTTGTTCCGACTATGGGCGGACATGCCTGACACTGCTCTCACCCCTGTGCTGCCAACTCCTCATACTTCCTCTACTGCAGGACCCTCGGCGAGTATGGGCGCAACCCTCGAACACGGTACGGACCTTGAACAGGACAAGACCGCCATTAGCAGCACCCTCGGCATTCCACCCGGAACGTACGCGGAGGACAGTGTGACCAACAGTAACCGCCACTCCGTCCACTGGCGCCACAGGACGCCGGCGCATTCACCGCAGGGCTAAAAGGCTTCCAAGGACGACTGCTGGAGATGTACAGGTCCCCCCTCCTGTCACACACTTGCAGAGTGAGGCCACCGACGCGGGCGGCTCTCCTCGGGCCTTGCGGGACGTGCTCGGTGTAGAGCTCCCCGCGGAACAGATGCTTCCACGGCTCCCAGTGCGCCTCCACCTCTAAATAGCCCTCGCAGATGGCGACGAAGACCGCCGCCTGCGAGACGGAGTTGGGGGAGAAGTTGTGCAGCTCCACCTTGTAATGGTGGCAGAGTGCACGAATGAATCGGCCGGCGGGGACGCTGATCCCAAGCTCACGACGTAGCCGCTCGGGGGCTGCGGCTCCCTCTCCGCCGACGCTGGGGCGATCCACACTGGCCGCGACGGGTCGGTGTTTGGTGGCAGGACCCCGTCGGTGACCAACGACTCCTGGAGCGCTGTGTCAGCAGTGGACCTTCCCCACACCACCGGATCAGCCAGCTGCACCATCGCTTCGACCAAGGGAGGATGGAGGAAAGAATCAAACAAATGGAAAGGTGCGCTCGCTCCTCTTCTTCCTCTTCTTCCTCTCGCTTCTCGGCTCTGGGCTCTGATGCAGGGGAGGTAGAGAAAGCAGGGGAGGCAAAGGCAAATGGCAAGGTAAGCCGAACCAATCCCCCGCCTCTCTTTTTTATCGCTGCGCCGTTCAGATTCTCCGTAGCGGCCCCGGATCCGCCGCATTAAATGCGGTAGGTTTCGCGGTCGCTGACAGTTAGGCCCCATGCCTGTGACCCCCCGCGCGCACGCGCAATAATTACTGCGGTACGGTTACCGATGCAGCGCGGTGGCACTATAGCGCCGTCACATCAACTAGTCGATGCCCGCGCCGTTCCGTCTACCCGAGGCTACCGCTTGAAAAGGCGCGCCCGCACCGGACGCGCCGGGCCATGTCACCCACGACCAGCAGATGACCCGTGCGCGACCCACGACTCCGCTCCGGATGCGAATTGTGACGGAATATTCCCTCCGGGGGTTCCTTATCAGCGAAGGAACATTATTTCGAGGCCCTACTGATCAGGGGTTCGAAGACTGGCCCGCCGAGGGTTCGACAGATGCCCCAAATCACCAGAGTCAGGGACAATATAGATGTGCCGTACAAGCTACCCTCGAACGCGGAGTTTGAGACGTCCTACGTTGTGTTCAAGGCTAGCCAAAGGTGCCTAGCAAGAGGGATCCCATCGAGGGAGAGCATCGAGCCCTCGGACCCTATCGAATAGGTCCGAGCCCTGCCTAGCGAACCTTGCGAGCGCTTTATGAGACGTGTCTACGGACTGCGAGCCGACCCCTATCAAACGGTGCACGGACATCCACTTGAACCACCCGCTAACAGCTCACCGAAGCATCCATGACTCGCTGCCCGGGCATGGGTAGCATGGAAAGCTTCACCCCTCCTCCTTGCGGAAGGGCGACGAGGGTCGTAACACGAAGCCGAGGGTTCTCCCTGATCGCCCACACATGGGCCAGGGCTCGGGGGCTCCTCGCACATCGTGTCTTAAGCCATACCCTCAAATAAATCGGTGGCCGCTGATTGTGAAATCCCACTGTTGACGCAAAAATCAACACACTGGAATCCGAGGGCAAGTGTTCGCCAAGCACGGAAAGGTCAACCAAGCGTGCCAGTCAATTTGACCTGAAATTGACAAGGAAGAAAGCAAAGTCAAATTCGAGAGCGTATCGGCTGGAGTTCCGAATATCTCTCAGATAAATGTATCGGCATGCTCTGCCGATACAGAAAACGACAAAAAGGTATTAAATGCAAGCGCGTAGCAAATGAGCGCGTCGGCAGGATCGACCGATGCACTAAACGACGAAACCGGCTTCGGGCAGCCGATTTCACGTGTAAAGCAAGATCTAAGCTGCGAATATATAACTTAGATGATGCAAACTAAAAACAAATCTAAACTGGCTCTTGAGATAACAAAAGTGTTACTGTGAAACCTAAAGCCGATCTAGTATGTTTTTAGCGGGTAGATCTGATAACGGCCAAAAAGCATAGGAAAACCTACAAATCTAGCTGATATTGATAAATTGTGAATAAATCTAGACGAGACGACAGCGATGCGCCCGAAAGTCAAAGCCTAGATAAACTCGATAACTTTTGAATAGATTTGAACGAAACCACAGCGATGTGCCTGGTAGCTAAAGCTCAAATATACTCGGTAAAATGAAAACTCACCAGCAAACCAAGTCGCTCGAATGTGAGGCGTCCTTGTTCAACTTGAAAGAACTCGTCGAAAAAGAAAAGAAAAGGCGAAGTCGCCGAAAAAGTGCACAGTAATTGTAAAGTTTGTTGTATTGGATGTGTATCAAGTTTTTCCGGTCCCTTACAACAGATATTTATAGCCTAACACTATCAAATCCTAGCCGATTACGGCAAACATTACTTGACCTAAAAGAAAAGACTTACTAAAAATAAACTACTTTAAATATTACAACCGAATCATCAAGATTCTCGTAGAGTCCGGATCCTCTTCTCCTTCCTTGACTTCATCGGCAACTCTCCATCGGCCAAGCACCAGAATGGATAAATCAGCATCTTCACGGCATATTCCTCTGGTCCATCGGACGGACTCTATCGGCTGATTCCAACCCTGTGCATCTTTTGGTTTCTTCCAAATTGGCCACCTTCTCCTCGTAAAATCACCATCCTTGACACGTGTCAAAAAATGGTGTCAACACCCACGTGTCAAACAAACCTCCTTGCACGCTCAATGAGCCGTTTGAACTGGTCCACAGAGGATGAGGTTGCCCCTACTAGCTGAAAAGAACGCCGATGTCGGCTGAAAGGAACGCCGAGGTCGGCTGAAACGAATGCTGGGTAGGTTGCGCCCCCCTACCGACCATACAAACACGACGCTCTTAGCCCTTGGACGAGTACTCTCACTCCTCCAAGGCCTCGGGGGCTACACCCGTGTTGCGCTGACGCGCCCCCACAGAGGATACTTCACACATTCAGGGAACCAAATCCCACCATTAGCACCCGAGTCACTACTTCAAGGGATCAAGTCTCTGCAGGGCTATTAATCATCCCTACAAAAGGCTTTGGGGCTACTATCGGGTACCATAATAAGGGGCACCCTAACCTAGGGACCAAAATGCCCTCGAAAATGCGAAACACGATTACGCAATCGGGCCCACAGTGCCAGCCACCACGTCGGACTACAGTCATGGTGAACCAAAGCAAGCCGTCTTCCTCCGATCTGAAGGGGAAGAAGGACTACTTCACGGCGATCCTAGAGAGGAAGAAGTCGCCGAACCGGCTGGAGGTTGACGAAGCCACCAATGGTGACAACTCCGTCGTCACTCCGCACCCGGATATCGTGGAGCTCCTCCAGCTCTCCACGGCACACATATCCTCTCTAGGTCCCAAAGAAACCCGATCCGTACACGGCCCACAGCCCAACTCTGTGGTACGGCCCATCCGAGGCCCCCCTCGAACCCGCGGGACAATCTCCGCCTCGCTCGAGGCCTCCAGTAGCGCACTCTAACTCCGCCTCGCTCGAGGGTAGGAGACCTACCCTCGGCCGAGCCCTCCGCGGGGCCTCGGCTCGAGGGGAAACTCCGCCTCGCTCGAGGCCACCCTCGACAGAAGGAACAAGCAACCCATCTGCTCACCCACCAGACTGACAAGCGCATTTAATGCCAACTGCTCCACCGCAAAGCGCGGGAGTCTGACGGCGTCAGGCCGCCATTCCGCACAGCGGGAGTGACCGGAGTCCCGTCCGCCAACTCCGGTCACTGTGCCGCTATTCCCGGCGCTGTTCAGCCCTGTGTGAACCTGCGACGCGCTGTGCAGACATGCCTGACACTGTTCCCGTCGCTATGCTGCCAACTCTTCGTACTTCCTCTTCCGCAGAACCCTCGGCGAGCATGGGCGCAACCCTCGGATGGCGTACGGACCTTGACCAGAGCAAGGCTGCCGTCAACAGGGCCCTCAGCGCTCCGCCAACTCAGGCGCGGAGGACGATACTCTCTACAGCAACCATCACACCGCCCACAGGAGTCATCCGCACGCCACGCGCGATCCCCGCGAGGCTAAAGAGCTTCTCAGGACCACTGCCACGCCCGGCGCCATACTATCTAGTGCTCCATAGTGTACTTTCAATAGCAACCGTCCGCTGTACACCCTCAATTCGGGGAGAAGACGACGACTTCTGAGATCTCCCCGTGCATGTAACCGCCTCTCCTTTTGTCTATAAAAGTAGGAGGCGTGCTCCGTCTTCCTCACGCTCTCATCACGCGCTCATCGGCTCCCTCATCGCCACACAACTCGCAGAACACACTTCCGCTCTCCGGAGCTCGATATTGGCACTTTGCCTCAATCATTCTCGCTTCTAGTGGTGACTTGGGAGCTTTCCTCCCTCTCTCGCCTTGCTTGTATTCTCCTACTACAGGCACCCCGGTGCAAGATAATACAGTGCACTCGCACACCCTTGCTGGACATACGGCCCCGCGGCCGGAACCAAGATAAACCCTTGCGTTACTGTGTTACCTCTTTCATCAACCATCTAGGATAGGGACACACAGCATCGATTACTAGTTAGCGCCAGGCCGCGAGGTCTGGACACCGACAAATATAAAGATACACAGCTCTCCTGCGTATTCGAGAAAGAAAAAAAAACAAAGACCATGTAGTATTCTCCGGGAGGTACGGCTCGTCCGGGCTAGCGAGGTCTGCCACCTCTCACCTCTACCGGAGCCTGCCTTTGCCCTGCATTTCCATGGTACACTTGCCCGCGCCACTGACATCCGGGCTAGGACCCAAACACAGACAGCTGGGCCCACGACGCACTGCATTTCCAGCCCCCACGCGGGGCTCACGTAGGACGGGAAACGAAACGATCCATCTCCAGCCTGCCCACGATAGCAATTAGGGTTGAAAACGGTCGGGATAAATCCCGTTCCGTTCCACTCCGATTTCTACATTTTACCACCTCGTTTTCGTATTTTTGGACAAATTCGGAATCAATACGAAATTCGGGATGTCAAATTCGAAAATGGGTCGAAAACGGTTTGGCTCCTATCCCAATCGTTTCCGCATTTCCCGTATTTGATCGGGATATCCCGTTTTCACAAATTCGAAATATCCCGAATTTACAGCCCACAAACCCAAGCAAATGTGAGGTCCTCTTGAATCTGAACGGCCCAGCCCAAATCAACAGGGAAACCCTATCCACCAGACCACCACATGCCTCCGCCTCCCTCAATGCCTCCCTTGCCATCCGCCGCTTCTCTCCCTCAGTGCCTCTGGTCTCGCTCGCCCACCACCGCCAGGCGCCAGGCGCCAGCCGCCGAGCCCCTCCTCCGAGACTCCCCGGACCGGTGGTGACACAGGAGGAGCCGCCCCTGGAGAAGCCCCGCGGGTGGGCCATCGCCGACGCCGACTTCCTGGAGATCTGCAGTGCCCGCCACCGCCAGGCGCCAGCCGCCGAGGCCCTCGTCCGATCATCCCCGAGCCAGCCGTCGAGGCCCTCCTACGGCGCGCCGTCCCGCTCCACCCTGAAGATCACCTTCTTGCTCCGCTCCCGCCCGCCGCCGGCTGCTTCGCACCGCCTCGGCCATCACCCGAACACCTGCCCACGCGGCGCACTAGAAGCCTCCAAGCTGTAGTCCGCGCCGCCGCCGGTTATCATGTCGGTCAGGACTCAGGAGTGCTGCTAAGAAGTTGGGCCAGTTGAGGCCCCAATCGTGATGCGAGCCTCACAGGCTGGGCTGCTTGTGGCTTTTAGCCCACTCAGTCCGTCGTCAATGACAGACTCCCATATGTACATCAGTACATGTACCTACAGACTCCCATATGTACATCAGTACATGTACCTACGGGCCAAATTGCAGGGAAATCTTTTTTTTCCTTCCCTTGTTATATTCGTTTTATTATTTTACTATACGACAGTGGAGAAAGTAGACGAGCGAATTCCGAGTCGCTTGATATTCTTTTACATATATCTGGTGATGATCCTCGACCTTTTTTACAGGTCGGTGTTTCTGTTTTACCTTTCCGTAGACTGTTCATTTTCGACACATTTCCGTTCGGATTGGTTCGTTTTCGATATACCGTGAGTCAGTATTCGTATTTGTGTTCGGCTTGTTCGTTTTCGATATCGTTTTCGTATTAAAATGTAAAAGTGAAAACAGTAATAGAGTTATCCCGACCGATCCCGACTATTTTCAACCCTGATAGCAATAGCAACCACCCAAACAGACCACCACTGCAGTCTGGGACTGAGAGGAGGGAAAGATAGAAAAAAGAAAAAAAGAAAAAAATCTCTTGTCGTATATAACCCCCTGCTTCCGCTTCTACTTGGGGGCTTTTTACTCTATGCCATTATAAAAGATGAGTGTTAGCTGTATACCTATAAAAAATTCGATCGCACCTGTATGTCAAATTTTTCTTGCCCCAGGTGCCATTCCGTCCGTGTTCCATCCAAATCTCACCGTTGGGCGACCTGACATGTTGGACCTTTTTTTTTCTGTTCTCTCTTCCTTGTTCCCGGCGGCCGGCGGGGCGTGACTGCGCATGCGTGGCGGCCGGCGGCGATCGTGCGCTCTCCCGCGGCAGCGGCGCGCACACGCCCGGGCCAGCGGCCGGCGGCAGCGGCAGCGGCAGCGGCGCCGCGCGCACGCCCGCGGCGGCGGCGGCGCCCGCACGCACGCCAGCGGCAGCGGCGCCGCGCGCACGCCCGGGCCAGCGGCCGGCGGCGGCGGCGGCGCCCGGGCACGCCCGCGGCAGCGGCCTGCGGCCGCAGCTCCGGGATGGCTTGAGGCTGCGCTTCCGGGGCGGCTTGGCGAGGTCCTCGAGCAAGTCGACGGCCGCCACGCGAAGGACTGCGACCTGCCATCGAAGAACCGGGTGTGGCTGAGCTTGACGGGGAGCTGCGCCATGAGTGCCGACATCTCGAAGCCGCGGGAGCACGAGGGGCTGCACGACGCGTTGTTGTCGAGCTCTAACGAGGACGACGACCCCGCGGCCGAGCCCTCCCCGGACGACGGGGACGGTGACGGCTCAGAAGCCTACGGCGCGCCGATGTCCTCGTCCTGCTCCTCGCAGCGCGCCGTGGTGGGCAAGACCTGCCTGCCCCGCTCGCCAGCGTGTTCGTTGTTGCCGGCTGTTGCCGCGGGCGAGCGCGCGGGCCCCGCCGGACGCCGGCGCTGGCCTCCTCCCCTCCGATTCCTCAAAGAAATAGGACAAGGGGAGAGAAAAGGAAGAAAAAAAAGAAGGGCCCACATATCAGGCCATTTAACGGTGAGATGTGGACGAAACACAGACAGAATGGCATGGAGGAATGAAAAATTTGGCCAATGGCATGGAATTTTTTAGTGGCATACAGGTAACACCCATTTTTTATAATGGCATTGAGCATTGAGGTAAAAGCCCTTTCTACTTGGCCTTGGTTTTTTTAGGGCAACTAGCGCTAAAAGAAATCTTACATGCATAGGTCCTGTTCGCTTCTTTTTTCCGGTTTATTTCGGCTTGTTTTGACTTATTTCTTCTCACATTGTACTATTAAATCAACCGAAATCAGCCGGCTCTTAAATCAGCCGAACAGCCCCATAGAATATCAAATGAAGTTTATTTGAAAAATCATTCTACAGATGAGCATAACTTTTCGCGACGAATCTAATGAGCCTAATTAATTCATAAGTAATTATAGTGACGCTACAGTAAATATTCTCTATTCGTGCAGTCAAAGGTTTCATTAGATTCGTCTCACGAATTAGTGCAGGAGTTGTGAAGTTAGTTTTATAAATTCACCCTGTTCGGCAGGCTGGAGCTGGAGACTGGAGCTGGAGTTGTGTGAGAGAAAAATACTGTTGCCTGGCTGGTGGCTGGAGCTGGAGTTGTGAGAGAGAAAAATACTGTAGAGGCTGGAGGCTGTCCACCAGCCGAACGGGGTGATTGTCTTTATTTATTCAATACTTTTAATTAGTGGTGAAAGTGGTGAACAGTAACTAACTGGCGCTAATAAACCAAACGGGGCGAGCAGGCACGCGGCCCAAACCCCCTCCCTCTCTCTCCTCCCCCAAATCCGCATCACCCCACCCCAGCCGGCGTGCGCCTCCGGATTTGGCGACCGCCACCGCCGCCGCCAGATCGCAGCGCGCGCGGCCCCGCCCCGGCCCTCGCCCGGTGAGTGAACTGCCGGCCTGCCGGCCCCCCCTCCGCTGCCGCGCGTCTCCTCTCTCCAGTCGCCGCTAGATTTGGGCCGTGATCCGCCCCCGCCTCGTGGATCACGCCTGGATTTGGCGTGGCTGGGTTTTAAATCGGATCCCGCGGGTGCTGGTGGCACCGGGTTTTTCGCCTCCGCGAGTCGTCCGAGTCGGGATTTGGGACTTTCCGCTTGGATTAGATGGGAGCAGCTTCTGATTCAGGGGCTCGATATGCCATGCCGCTCTAGTACCCGTGATAATAGATAGTTTTTGCCCTGGTGACTGTGCACCGTGATAATGGTGCTGCCCCTGTGAGTCGACGAACAGTTTTAAAGAGGTGTGCAGTGAATTCAATTCCTTCCTTGTAAGGATCGGTGGTTGCTGCAATTAGATTTCTGCATGAACTCTTGTCTTTCCGCTACTGTGTTACAGCTGGATAGTTCCAGTCCAGCTTTTGCAGAATGAGGAGTAGCATTTCCCAGAACCATGTTAAGAAACTATGGCCCGAAACAGATATTGTCGGGCAGTCCCCCTTTGGTGTGTCATGGGTGAACGTCATGTCATGCGGTTGTGGGCTTGTGTGTTGGTGATTCAGTGCGCACGCCTGCCCAGAGAACGTGTGAGATGTGAGTTATGATTTATATGCTTCCTCCAAAGTCCACACTATGCTTGGCTGCCAGCAAAAATGCTTCTTAAGAGCCGTCACCAAAATTGCATCAGCACTGTCCCATATGCTCTTTTTTCTGGCTACCTTTCCCCTTTTGGAAAGCTGGAAAAAAAACAAATTGACACGTGAGGCATTGCAGAAACGTAAAGCCCAAAAAGGAAATCCTACCTTTTATGTCAAAACCTACCTTTTCCCGTGTCCCCTTCCAGATATTTAGATTTGATGTTGCAGTATTGCAACTCCAGGCCAACCTGCTGCGTCAATCTCTACCTTATCTCTACATATCTAAAGTGTAGCTTTTTCTGGAATTTTTTTCATCCGTCCTCCCTCTCGCGTCCGCGGTCACCTCTTCCGCAACTTCCTCGCGCCCGGACTCCCTCTCGCGTCCGCTTCCTCACGGACAGCTTCCTCGTTCGCCCATCGCCTCTGCGTTCGAGGCCCTCCTCGCCTCCGTCCGTCTGTCCCCTCCCTCGCGCCGCCTCGTAGCTCTCACGGCCCTCCGTCCGCTCCCCGCTCCCCTCCCTCTCGGGCGTCGCCATCTCCCGTCGCTTCCCGTCGGAGATATGGCGCAGCCCAACAGCGGCCCCGTGAGCATGTTCCCGGTGAGGACCAGCTGCCTCGACGCCCCGTCGTCGGGCGCCTCCTCGACCGCATCTAGCCGATTCGAGCCCAGACGCTGCAGCTGCTGCAGCGCCGGGTGCGCGAGCGCGGCGCCTGGGGAGAGCGATGCAGCGGCCAATGTGCAGCAGCGGCGGGTGATACGTGGAAGGGGAGGCGCAGAAGGTCGTGGTGGAGCTGCGCGGTGGGTCCCGGGCGGCCTCCGAGGAGGAGGCGCTTGACGCTGGAGAAGGGGCCGTCCAACGAGGAGGCGGCGGCGGCGTGGGTGCCACGAGGAGCCACGCATTGTGGGAGAAGGCGACGACGGCGGGTGAGTCGCGCTGGGACTCGGCGTTGAGAAGCACGTCGATGCGGGGCGGCGGTGGGATTTGGGGCGCGATGGATGGAGATGGAGGAGAGCTGTGTGCCCCCGCGTGGGCGAGGAGGGGCAGGGGCATTCGTCTATCACTCTGTCGCCACGCTGCAAAACGTTCTTGTCCTCCGAATTTTCAGCTGCTAATCGTCATCAGCCAAACTTTTTTTACTGTAACAGCAAATAATGTTCATTGGCTAATCTTCTAAATTGAAGCCGTACCGGCAAACTCTATTCTATTACCTATGTACGTTCATGATTTAGAACTATATATGAAACCTCAAACTTGGGGTCGAATATTCTAAATTCAAAGGGAGAAATTTCATATATAAAATTGAATGTTTAGCTTTAGTAAATGAACAAACCAAAATTTCACCACATGAAAAATAAGGCAACACGAGTTTTGAAGCGGCCAAGGCAGAACTATAAGGCGTGGGCGAGCAGCAGCGGGCGGCGTCAAGCGCCTAAGCTCTAGACCGAGGGTCACCGCCTAGAGAGCGCCTAGCGCCTTTTGTAACCTTGGGCATGACACGATCTCGCCATCATCCTCAGAGCCACCATTGTGGTTTAGTCCGTCCTGACATATGACCCACCTGCCTCGCAGCAACGCGCGGGCATTTTTTCTAGTTATGCTATAAGCAGAAGAGTAGATGCCAAAATTTCCAATTTTGTTTTTTGATGGTGATGTGATATACGATATACTTTGTAGATCATAGATTAATTTGACATACTTCTGACATTTGGTTTACACATTTTCCAATTTGGTTTTCTTTCATGGTTTGTGATCAAGTTGCCTTGTGAATTGGCCAGTTTTCTTGGGTACTTGATTTAAAATTTATGTAGCTCGACAATAAGATTCAGTTAAGATTTTGGTTTGTATTCTACATCATTATAGCCTGGTTGGCTAACAGTTTTCAGTACGGCTGCAGGGACATGGGAATGGAGGTCGTTGGAGCTGAAGCAGTGCCAGCAGAGGTCAAAGTATCTGATGGAGAAGTAAACCTCTTCCAAGAAAAAGAAAGCAAAGCAACTGCAAAAGAACGTGAGGAGGCAGCTGTTTTTGGTTCAGATACAACCACAAATGTTGCTGATCTGGCACCTCCTAAGGATGCGAAGGAGGAATGGCCTGAGCCTAAGCAAACTTACGCCTTCTACTTCGTCAAGATCCGCTCATTTGAAGATCCTAAGCTGAGGGCAAAACTTGAGCTGGCAGACAAAGAATTCCAAAAGAAGATCCAAGCTCGTTCCAAACTTATTGAGGCTGTAAGAGCTAAGAAGGTATTGTTCTTACATATCCTTATGGAAGTAGGATCTTCCTTGATGATTCATCACTCTATATCATCTAGAGGTTTCACACCTGTAACTTGCTTAAATGGATGCATGTTCTTTGACTGCTTAGAAAGGTTCTTAATGGGTTAGACAGCCAGGGTAGTGTCGGTTATCTAAATACCTATAAATACCTATAAATTCTCTGCAGGCAGAGCGTGCCAGTATTATCTCAGCTGAAGCCATTGATTGCTGAGAACAGACAATATAATGAAGTTGTGAATGAGAAGATAAAGGAGATGGAGCCTCTTCGGAACAGTTTAGGCAAGTATCGTGATGAAAACAATGCCATGCGTGCGCAAAGTGCGGGTTTATGCTCTTCTATTGAAGAGCTTGAGCAAACAGTATGTCCTGAACCTTGGTGCTAACTCAGCTTCCACACCTTCAATGTTTAGTCATATGTTTTTCTCCAATGCTCCTCCATAGATCAAGATGTTGAATGACCGCATAGTTCATGAGAGCATATCTTTAGCTGAGGAGAAGCGTCTGGTCAAAGAAATTAAGGACCTAGAAAAAACCAGGTCGAAAGTTATCTCTAATGCTGCTAATAGAGCTAAAATGCAAGATACAGTGGTTGAGAAAGAGGCCATACAGGACCAGGTCAAAGTAAGTATGCTTTACGTTTCATGTTTTGTTTTGGCACATATTTTCTGAAGAAACTGAATGTAGCAATGATCAACATTCAGATCATTGGGGAGGGCATTGATGGAATAAAGAAGGAGCGACAAGCAGTCAGATCCAAGATTAAGGTCCTAGAGGATGAGCTAAAAGCTGTTGATGCTGAGATTGCATCTCTTCAAGAGGATTTAGATGCAGCAACTGCTAGAAAGGACAAAGCATACGAGTCATTGCTTGAATTAAGATATGCACGTGATGCGAAAGTAAGTAAACCTTTCCTGAAAGGTCATCATGCAAAAATTATTCTGGTTCTTGTTGTATAATTCTCTGCTATGCTTGAGCTAAGATGAAAAGTCTTCTGTCTTTTTCGCTTTCATTTCTCTTTGCCTGTATGTGCGTATGCTTTGCATTGGTATTGTTTCATTATGCCTCTTAGCAGTGGCTCAATTGGATTAGCCGGACTGCTCTTTTGTTCTGCCTTTCCTAGTTTTCTGGATGTTTCTATATAGTTTGGGAACCCTGTTTGTGTAACAGGTAGGTGGGAGGATTTCTTACAGTTAACATCTTGTAAACATGTTTATGTAATTATGCTTCATCTCCATTCCTATGACATGTAAACTACCCTATCCTTGGGCTTGTAGTTTGAAAGTGGTAATGGATTGGTTTGTTGTACCCAACTAATCTGGGGTGGGATGAGGATGACATGTTTGTTTTTTTTTCCTTTCTTTTTATGGGTGCATGTGCCATTGGGTTATGATTATGTGTGATATTCTTCTGCACTTGAACCAGAACGCATCCTTCATTCAAAACCGTGCACTTCTAAACAAAGTTAAGGATTATTCTTCAAGGAACATGCTGACAGAATTACAAGAGCTCCACAAGACTGAGGTATGCTTCTAAAAATGTTAATATTCTTGGCCAAGTGATGCCCGTGTATAAATATGTACTAATATTTATGACTTTGATAGGTTGACAAGTTCATGACCCAATGGTGTGAAAGCAAGGCCTTCAGAGAGGACTACGAGAAGAGGATCCTCGCCTCCCTCAACAGTCGACAGCTGACCCGAGATGGCCGGATGAGGAATCCTGATGAGAAGCCCATATTTATCGAGTCACAGGCACCAGTGCCAGTAGTGGAACCGGAACCTGTCCCTGTAAAATTGCCTGCCAAACAGGCCAAGGAAGCACCTGCTCCCCGAGCAGACGAAGCTCCCAAGGTTGAAGCTCGTTCCAAAGGACCTGTCAAGTCGCTCAAGGCAAAAGCTGCTCTAGAGGTTGATTGAGAAGGCTGAGCCTCCAAAGGCTGAGCCTCCCAAGGAGAAGGCAAAGCCTACAGAGGCTAATGTGGCGAAGTTGAAAGAAATTAAGAGACAGGAGGAGATTGAGAAGAACAAGCTTGCTTTGGAAAGGAAGAAGAGGCAGGCTGAGAAGCAAGCAGCAAAGGCGGCAGCCCGAGCACAGAAGGAGGCTGAGAAGAAGCAGAAGGTACTATGGGTCACTCGATCTTGTCTGTCTCTTTTACATTGCCTGAGATATGTATTGTAACAAACTAACAATGCAACAATGAATAATTTCAGAAAGAGGAGAAGAAAGCTAAAAAGAAGAGTGGAGCAGCTGACACTGATGAGCCCTCCAAATCGGATGCCAAGTCTGATGAAGCTGTGGAAACACAGGCTGAGGAGGAAGTAACCCTGGCATCCACCACAGTGAAGAAAGAACAGAAGGACAGCACCCGGTTCCGAAGCGCGGTGACCAGGAGCAAGGCCGCACCACCCAAGGCGATTCTGAAGAGGAAGAAGGCACAGTCCTACTGGTCGTGGGCTGGCCCGGCAGCTGCTGTTGCAGCTGTGCTGGTCGCCCTTCTTGCGGTGCTGGGCTACTACCAGTACTACCTGCGGGCGAGCGCCAGCAACTAGACAGATGAGCGCAGCTGCTGCCGCCAGCAACTGAATTGAATGGATGTGAAGACCAATTTTGCAGGTGAGGGAAAACCAGAGTGCGTGGTCTGAGAAATAGACTGGAGTCGGGGGAGGCCTTGTTCGTTTCTGTTATGTTAGTTCTGTGGAGTCAGGAGAAGAAAATACAGTTGATTTTGCTTGCAACTTTCCTAGATCTATATATATACTGTGACTGATATATCCCGAACTTTTAAGTGAAGCGTATATTGCCGACTGGAATAATGTTCGCTTTAGGTATCAGAAATAATGACTTGTGTAGGTACCAGGAGTCCTTCGTTCTACATTATGTTTACCTTTTTTCTGCATGAAAAATAATGACTTGTGTAGGTACCGGGGCAGCGGCAGCGGTCGGGGTCGGCGCGGCGTCGGCGAGGGGAGGCGGCGGCCGGTCTCGGCGCGGCGGAGGTGGCAGCGCGCGGAGGCCCTCTGCAATGGGAGGCGGGCGCGCGGAGGCGGGGGTCGAGGACGCCGCGCGGGGAGTTTGAAGGCGGTGGCGGTAGTCGCCGACGGTGAACGTCGTCGAGGATGGCGCGCGCGGCGGGCCAGCGGTTGAGGAGGACGAGCGGGACGACAGCGCGGCTGGCGGGACACGGCGTCGTCGGTCAAGGAGCGCGCGGGCGGGATGAGGTGGTGGTGGTCTTGGACGGCGGCGGCATCGGACGGGACGGGCGGGACGGCGGCCGGCGGCAACAAGGACGAGGGAGATGTCGAGGGGAAATGCGTAATCGATCTAAGTTCCAGACTTTATAGGGAGGCCAGTTTAGTACCAGGCCGTGGCTACTCTCGGTACTAAACTGGCTCCTGGGACATTTAGTACCGAGCATTGCCATGGCCCGGTACTAAAGCGCAGTTTAGTACCGGGCGCAATCAAGGCCCGGTACTAAATTGACACCTTTAGTACCGGTCAGGGCGTTGGCCCGGTACTAAACTGTATCCACTGGCGGGAAAATTTTAGGAGACAGTTTAGTACCGGACATGGCCAAGGACTGGTACTAAAACAAAAAATTTATTGTTTTGCAGCAATTATTTTGTTTATGGTACTAAAGCGCAGTTTATTACCGGTCAGGGCGTTTAGGAAGGATATTATTTCAAGACGGTGCCACCATAGTCCAAAATTAAACATCTTGTTCTACGCAGGATATCACTGCACCTGTATACTCATTACTCACTCCCTTGGCCGGACAGCAGTAACTCTATGGCTTTGGCCCATCAGGGGAAAAAAACATTACGTACTATACTATATATGCATAGCTGTGGTGTGCGGTTTCTTTTGCTCAGGGCCCTCATCTTTGGTGTACTAGGGCATGCAGCAGTTGACGAGACTAGCAGATGCAAAAGGACGAACCCAACTACAGAGTTGCTGTAATCTTGGGTGCCATTGGCTGGGTTAATAACAAACAATAATACGGCTGTACTAGAACCACTGAAGCACACGACATGACATTCGCAGCTCGATAGATCATGGTCCAGCTAGCTGGAACAGTCTGCAGAAGCAGGATAAATTGATGTCTTCCTTTGCATCGTAGTGGCCTAAGGATGATGAGATTCATGACTGCAATGCCTCGGTTTGGGGATCGTGGCACCGGACTACTCGTGGGCTCATACACGTGTCATTGAAGCTCAACCTAACGGCATAGGGACATTGGCTACTCGTGGAAGGAATCGGTGCTTGTATTTAGTCTGAGAGGAGGAGGGGGTGAATTAGTCAATATGAAAACCTTAGCCTACCACATCCACAAATTGCACAAAATATAAACTGGATCGTGCTATCTTGATGTGCAACTAGGGGTGGTAAAGGGCCCAACATTTTGAACTAGAAAATCTAAGGATCGGGCCCTAAAAGGGCCGGGCTCTAAACATATGTATTTTTGAACTAAAAATTTTAAGGGCTTTATTGGACTGTGAAGAGACCATTAGGGCCATGGCCCATTACCACCCCTATGTGCAACTAGGTTTCGACAAGTGTTTAAACCCACCCAAAGGAGTTTTGCAACATAGAGCCAATTCTATCAAGATGCTACTATATGAATGTAAAGGTTCTCAAGGTTGCAAGTATGAAATGTGGAAACATAAAGGAGTGGGGGTTAGAGAATGCAAACTCAGCAGACGGATTATCCCATTCCCATGGTATTGGTAGGTACTGAGTCACCCCTAGTCTACGTTAGAGCTCCACAAAGGATGTGCTCCCGGTCATCAAGTCTTGTTCCTAGTAAAGGCCTTGAGCTCGCCACCAAGACGCCAAAGAAAGCCCCTTTGGATTTTGGCGATGGCCTTAGTTGCCCAAGCTGGGAGGTCAATAGCCATAATCAGGTAAATAAACATACCTGTAAGCACAAACTGGATCTGTACCCTTCTCCCTGCTCGAGTCATTAAATCCGCTTTCCTCCCCGGAAGTTGGTCTGCTATGCAATCCACAATGGGTTGCAATTGCTCTTTAGTAAGCCTTTTCAAGGATAGGGGCAGGCCTAAATATTTACATGGGAAATCCGAAAGGGTACAGGGAAGTATATTTTGGACATTAGCTAACTCCATTTCTCCACTCTGAATAGGAAGCACGTTACTTTCTGCAAATTTGTTTACAGCCCAGTAGCTTCACCGAATAGATCAAGGATTCCCATAGTTATAAAATATCTCCCTACACCGGGGAGAGGAACATAACCACATCATCCGCATATAGAGAGTCCGGGTTGCAGCAGCCCCTCATTTGCAGCATGTGAAACCATAAAGCCCAGCACATCCATGACCAAGATAAAAAGCAATGAAAGTAGTAGTCAACTGATAAGTATCCACTATCTTTTCTATTGTCTTTAGACACAGTAGAAAGGCATGAGATTATCCATAACTTAGATTTTCCTTCCAAAAATGATACAAGCCACAATTAAACAGAGAGATTTTTTTTGCAACAAAGTTCTTGGTTGTATGGCAAGCATAATAAAAAAATATATACTATCAGCACATCAATATTAGTTTCAAACCATATATGGTGGTGGCTTCGCTTTTACTAACTTAAGAATAACAGTTCTAGTTCTGGCATAATTACTTGTTACATGGTTGACCCAGCTTCAAATATTGTGAATTTCTCAGTTTTGCTTCCATTTAATGATGATTATCATCCTTGTTCTTAAAACATGCTCAGTATCTCGCATGAACATATCAGTGCAAAGGGTAACTTTGTATAGAAGGATTAAATAATTATTGCCTCAGGTAAGAATTTTACAAATAGAGCAAGAAAAGGAACCCTGCATCCCAATGTTCCAAAAAGAAAAGCCAACTGATGATTGAGCAAAAATAACTTTTGATCAATTACAAGGTTGTTCAACTGAAAAATAGTGCAAGAAAAGGAATATTTCTAGAGCTACGGCATGACCCTTATGAACATGTGTGTTGAGAAAGCTATGCACTTTTTGCATGACAATTGTGCTCAGGAGACACTGGAAAACGAGAATAAAATGAATAAGCATGTACCTGCGCACACAGCATGTTGACGGACCTGCTTTACATGCCTCAGATTCTCCAAAGGGCACACCGGACTCAACCGCCTGAAACCAGTCACACCATTAGAACATCAAATCAATTTTGAGTACAACAGAGCAACTGGCAAAGTGTTGCATCTATTAACAGAGGACCATCATGTCAACTACATAGAACAGACTCATTTAGCCAACAGCAATTGACAGCCATGAACTTGTTAAACTTTGTTATAAATTTCCTATGTGAGGAGAGAACTAAGTAGAAATATAGGGATTCTGATTTCATCTCAAGTGGATGCACCCCGTGAGCAGAAATTTCTGAAAGGAGCAGGGGAAGCACAAAAACTAATTCCTATGCAATGGAATTGAAATGACGAATGCAGTATTGGTTCCTGTCCTGGACAGCATTCCATTCCTTAATCTTAAGCACAGCCTTACATCTATTATTTGAATCGGATCTTCCAAGAGAATAACAAATAGAGACCCCAAAATCTTATAAATTGTAAGTCCAAACTCCCTATACAAGTCAATCACTAAACAAGTATAAAGAGCATGGTTACTGAAAACAAAGATATCATTTTGGACCAAAGGAACAGGGGTAAAATGCCGTTTACCTAATGGGAGTGTTTTGCTCAGTCATCCTGGACCCTGATAGCCATCACGTCAAGAGGCAAGGCAAATAAACAAGCAGGTTTCAAAATCGGCATCAAGGTAGTAGCAGTAGAATTTTGGAGAGAGGGAGTGCTGCTGCCAGGGACCTCTATGAGCTCCAACTCCATGGCGGGGTCGGCGGCGCTTGACTGAAGACGACCAATTGGAGGACGGACAGGGCCAGCGGCGGCGGTTCTAGAAATAGAACCGAAAGCAAGTGGAAGCTGCGTCCTCGGCAGAGATAACGACAGGCAGCCACGGGGCCGGCGAACGGATGCTTGCAGATGCGAGGGGCGGCGGCGGAGGCGCGGGAGGCGAGGACCACCAGACGCCCCCAGCCTCCTCCGCCACCTTGCCGCAGCCTGGGAAAGCGGCCACCCCTAACTAGCTAGGAGCACCATCCGCCCCGCCGTTCCGCGCAGCCGCCCACCACCTAGCCTCCCGGGACATCCCCCCTAACCCCGCAGCCCATAAACCCTAACTCAACCCCAAAAACTAATCAGAAAACTACCCTCCACGCCAGGGACGCCTACCTCGCAGCACCTTCCCGAAGCTCAGCCATGTGGATGGAGCCCGCCATGGCCGAGGCCCCGAGGCGAGGTTGGGCAGCACGGGACTGGACTGGAGGAGGAAGAAGGGTAGGCGGCCGTTCGATTTCGATCCATCCGCGTGCACGAATCACAAAGCGCCGGCCCGATGTGGCGTGGCCGGTCTGTAGTGGGATCGGAATTCCGCTGGGCCGTAGCTAGGGCCTTGTTCCACATGGAGGTCAGCCCATGTCGCAGCGCCGAGCTAGTAGGCAATAAACTCCCTGGCCGGAACATCTAAAAATACTCTTCTTGGCCAATGGAAGATGATGCGGTCTACGTGCTGGCCAAAGGGACTGGTACCTAAACTCTCTACTAATTGTTTGCATCCTCTACCAGCTGAGAAGCCTGTTCGAGAGGGGGGCAGAGATGTAGATGCAGAGGGATTTGAGTTGCAGGGTGATAAGTCCAGGGAGTTTAATAAGAATGAAACAGTTCCTTCTCTCAATCTAATCCAGTCAAGGTGTTTGCAAGAACAGCAGTTCCATCAACAGGGCGGACTGGTAGTATCTTCGAAGGCCCCAAAGTCCAACATACAGAAGAAAGGAATTTACAAAAGGAGGAATGGGAGGAGGGTAAAGGAAGATAAGGCCTTTTCACATGATGGGAGCAGGGAGCGTAAGCGACAATTCCCTGAGGACATAGAGATGGATACTTCAACTCTGAAGAAGGTGAAGAGGGTGGGCTTGTCTGTTTTTGCAGATAATCTGTCAGAGATGGAAGAAGGGGAAATGATGGATTTCAATGTCAAGGTGGGATTACCGGGGCAGTCCCGCCCGGCCAAATGAAGATTATAGCTTGGAACTGTCGAGGTTTGGGGAATACCTCGGTAGTTCGAGGGCTTCTGGATCTCTAGAAGCTTGAGTCCCCAGATATTCTCTTCCTTTCATAGACGAAAATGGACTGGAAGAGAATTGAACCTTTCAGGTGGATCCTAAAAATGCCGAATTTGGTGGTAAAGGATTGCAATGGTCTAAGTGGAGGTTTAGCCTTATTCTGGAACAAGGAAATTGACCTTACGGTAAAGAGCTTGTCCCGATATCATATTGATGCAGTGGTGAAGGAGGAAGATGGGAGACAATGGCGATTCACTGGGATTTATGGGGAGCCAAAGGTAGAGGATAGAGGAAAGACCTGGAAACTATTGCGTATTCTTAAGAATATGTATCGGATGCCATGGTTATGTGCTGGTGATTTCAATGAGGTGTTGTTTGGCCATGAAAAGGAGGGAGGACAGCCGAGGCCGCTTGCATATATGGAGAATTTTAGACAAGCTCTGGAAGACTGCAGACTGGAGGACTTGGGTTTTGTTGGTGACACATTTACATGGCGCAACAATCATCGCAAAGCTGAGGGATATATAAAGGAGAGGCTTGACCGGGCAGTGGCATGCGCTCAATGGAGAAGATCTAATCTTAACACAAAATAAGATTAATAATAAGTCATGTCATCAAATTGGTTCCACCCCTTTAATATTCGGTATAGGGCGTCCGACGCATTCAGACGCACACGTGGCTGTCGGTGTTTACCGCCAAGCCTGCTCAGGGATACTCTTAGCAGTAGGGTTTGTAGGTAGAGATCGACTGCTCTAGAACTCGACGGTACAAGGAACACAAAGATTTAGACAGGTTCGGGCCGCGAGTTTGCGTAATACCCTACGTCTTGTGTGGTTTGTATTGCCTTAGGTGTTGATGATTGTTTGGAGGGGGTCCCTGCCCGCCCTTATATATCCGGGGGGACAGGGTTACATGGAAAGTCCTAGCCGAGTACAGTTGGAATCCTACTACAACATAATCGGGTAGTTTCCTTTATACTGCAGCTAGTTCTATGCCTATTCGAATAGTTACAAAAGAGATAAGGTACATCCATGAGCTATCCCTTATTCTAGAACATTCTATGTCTATAAGCAGTCCCACTGTCCCGGGTTTGACAAGCCCCCGAGCTCTTCATAGCCGAGTCCTGCAGGCGTCGAGTACTTGGCTGTGCTTCTTTGAGTATTTCAAGTAGTCAGAACATGCTTCTGGTTGCTTCTGGTCCTTCCTCCAGATACGTCGAGTAGTCCTTCAAGTACTTCTGTTTGCTTCGAGGCTGTGAGGTGCTCAAGCCCCAAAATCTTGTTCATATATGGTGCGCGAAGTACTCGCACTCCATATGGAGTAGCCCCTGAGCCTAAGGTTGAATCGCAGAATCAGGCTGAGGGTCACTTCAGTCTATTTTCTAAAAAAATTGAAAAATAAATCTTTGATGCCTATATCCAGCAGTCCCCGAGCCTTGAATCAAAATCCCTTTTGCTGCAAGTAGCACCCGAGCGTAGATTTGGAATTAAGGATTTAAGTCGTGGCATCAGATTTTATCCTTCAGATTATTTGCAGGATTCATCAGATCCGGAATCCGAAAAGACCTCTTTTTCGGGTAAAATCCTAGAAAAATGATATAATTGGATCCGACACACTGATTGCACCCGAAATAATTTCAGGAATAAAACTCGGGATGTACAGCTCTTTATTCAGTGCTCACATGGAACATTACTGTTTGGAGAATCTGCATTATTGCATCTTTGACTGCGTCCGTGAATGCTGCCATGAATGCGTCCGTGAAACGTGCACTGTTGATTCACGGTGTCTCCTCAGTAAGCCCCTTTGTGGCTATAAAAGGAAGGGGAAAGGTCCTTAGCAGAAGCACCAAAGTTTAGCGGCCATGGCTTTTCCTTGGTGTTCTTGCTCTCACCCTCCTGAGATTTGTGTAGTTCTTCCCAGCAAAAGATGCTAGAAGAGAACTTGCGAGTGACAAGAGAAGTCTCTGCAACCTCATCCTGCCACTACCTTGCTTTTATTGGATCCATTCTGGACATCATGTCCTTGCATCTTCCAATGAGGCAAGTTCTTTGTGGACTGGTTGAGTCTTGTTGTGTCACATCCTTGGGGCTACTTGTTTCTGGGTGCCCAAGAACTGACATCTCTGGCGGGGAAGCTTGATCTTGCCACAAAGTGTTCAGGGAGAAGGAGAAATTTATCTACAAGATGCTACAAGAGGACTTGCGAGGTGGTTACTGTAATCTGCCTCCAAACCTCTTGTAGCTTATCTCCCTGAATACAAATAACTTTATTCCCGAAATGGGAATAACAAGTTTGTACTTTGTCACGGCCTCGGGCCGATCTAGCTGCAGCATGCGTCGACTAGAAGCTCTAGGAGATCCAGGCACCAAACTTGCAAGCCCGAGTCGTTTGTAAAGTTATGTAATAAAAAGTACTCAAGTTGTAATGTCGAATAGTTATACTGTGTCGAGTACTTATCCTTGTTTTGGAATGTAATCCCAGTTAAGGAAAAGAGTGTCGAGTAGTCGACTAGGGATGTGAGTGTTTTCTTTTCCAGAATGTAATCTCAGAAAAAGGAATGTCTCTTTAAAATCCCATTTTTTCCGTGATTTGCAACGGACTTTTGGCCTGTTGGGTGTTTTTACCATGTTGCCACCGCCATTATAAAATAAAACGGTAACTTAGGTTTTACTCCACCGGCCGCCACATGTTTTTGCTGCTATAGATCTGTCTTTTCGCTCTCGAGCTCCCAGATCCAAAGTTCTTGTTTCCCTTTGCTCCCTGCTATCGCCCTAGGGTTTCCGCCATTGTATGCGCGTGAAGCGATTTGTAGATTTCCGGATGGCCCCCAAGAAAGCGACCAAGGGAAAGGGTGTGGCTGCAGAGCCAACCTGTGATGAGGGTTGGAACACAAGTAAGTGTTCTCAATCTGATTTAGATTCTCTAGTGTCGCAGGGTCTTTTAGTTCCCAGATCTATTATCCAATGGCGTCCTGCCTTGGGGAAAGATCATCCGTATGAGAATATTGGGGAAATCATTGCTTTTACCTCATACTTGGAATGAGGATTGGGGTTTCCTTGCTCTTCTTTCTTTGCTGGACTCCTGCGCTATTACAGGATCCAATTACATCATCTGACCCCAAATTTCTTTGTTCATATTTCCATCTTCATGCATTTATGCGAAGCTTTTCTGGGCATCGAGCCCCATTTCGAACTCTTTCGCTTTCTTTTTCATTTGAAACCGCAGCCTGACAGATTCGTCTTAGACGTAGTAGGGGGTGCGGGTCTCCAACTTAGCCAAAGAAAGGATAGAGTGTATATCCCTTATAACCTTAGTAATAAAGTAATCGAATGGAAACCCAAGTGGTTCTATGTCGAGAACCAGTCGAGAAGTTTTCCATCCATTACTCCCAGTGCTCCAATTCAGTGGCCTGATTGGAATAAAAAACCAGTCGACGAGAGTCAAATATCTGAACTACTCGAGCGGATTGCCATTCTAAGGCAAAATATGTTGACTGGGGAAACAGTCATGTTTGACTGGATGAAGCGAAGATTCCAGCCATTGCAGGCTCGGGAATCGCTTGGATTCCAGTCTCAGGGAACAACTAATCCATCAAGATACTCAAAGGAAGAGATCTCGGATGATGTAGTTTTTAGTCGAGTACAACGACTTCTGAAGAATGTAAATAAAATCCCAGTTGTTCCTGGTACATTTTCCACTGCGAATCCGCCGAAGCAGGTACTTGATAAAAGTAGTTGATTCGTAGAAATCGAGTACTTTACCATAGTGTAAATCTGATAGGATTTGCTTTCTGTAGGAGGACGTGGATCGCTTTAAGAGTAGTCCTTCGCTACCAGGCATTTGTTCGCCCTTTTGTTCTTCCAATTTCCTCGATCTGTTAATCAAATCTTAGTATGCTCATATAAGGTTTCATATAAACAGTACTGATGTCTAGACTTGGTTGTGCAGATGAGGCAGCGTCAGGGGAAAGGAGTGATGGGGAGCACAGCCCCACTCCAAGTGCTGATGCCCAGACTGAGCGCCTAAGGAGTACTCGGTCAATGGCGAGAAAGCGTAGCAGCTCCTCCCACACTACTAGCGATAGGTAAGTAGCTAGTGATTTTGCAATCGAGTATTTTCTAGTTGTCGATTTGCAAGTTTTGATTTGTGTTTTTGCTTTTCCAAGTCCGGCGGCTAAGATGCCACGGAACTCAGTATATGGGGATGATACTGCGGTGGGACAAACTGTCCCCTCCACCACAGTGGACCCATCAAGTGGGATCGGGACTACTCATTCAGCGAGTAGTTCCGATGTAAATAAGATCGTCGATGCGGGTAAGCTGGCCATGATCGCAAAGCCTGCCCGCAAATTTGGCATCAAGGGGTTTGCCCTAATAAGAGCTCCTGCGTAAGTTCTTTAGAACTTGTATGTGTAGGATCTGTTTTGAAACTAGTAGTTTGTAACTACTTTGTCTTTGCAGAGATGCGGTCCTGGGAGAGGATGTGCTGGCTGAGAGCCACTCAATCTCCCAATCGGGGTTGGGGAAGCCCCCGAGCACTCCTGAGATGAGTGCTCAAGATGCAGAAACGGTGGCCAACTCCATGCTTCAGAATTCTCCTTTGCGTAATCCTAAAAGGGCCAATGAGGAGATCCCAAAGGATGGTGGAAGCGACAAATTTCCAGAAGGAGGAGAAGACGAGAAGCTTCCTGAGGGAGGCGATGATAAACAACTTGCGGAGACCCTTGCAGGTAAGCTTGTAGTGCCTTGTAGGAAAGGTATCCTTTTATTTGCCCTTAGTGTGATTAAGTAGCATGTTCTTCCTTTAGATTCCCAAGTCACGGGGAATACTGTAGGAAGGATTGAAGAAGTGCCCAAGAGGGCTGTTACTGAGGTGGTGGCGAGTACTTCCCAAGTCATATCGGGAAGTGACTTGCCAAGAGAGAAGGTGGAGCTAGCTGTCAAGCTGCTAGAGGTAAGTAGTCGAATGCTTCGAGTACTGTTAGAGTAGATCAAGTTGTATACTGATCTTTTTGTTTTGTAGGAGGCACTGGAACGAAAGGGTGTCCAGTTGCCAGATGAGACAGAGCTGAATGCTCTCAAGGAGAGGGTTAAGATGCTCTCATCTGAGAAGACTGCTCTTGAGGGGAAGCTGAAAAAGCTTTCCCAATCTAAGAAAGGTTAGTCTTTAGCATTTGATATGCACTCGACTAGTAGATCTGCTTAGTGTTTATAAGATTTTCTTTCTATCGAGTACACAGCTTGTGCCAAATCTTTAGAGATTCAGGAAAGCTTGGTACTGGATTTAAAGATTCTTATGTACCGAAACGCAGATGTTGACACCATTTTTTGACACGTGTCAAGGAAGGTGATTTTTGTGAAGGGAAGGTGGCCGATTTAGAAGAAACCAAAAGATGCACAAGGTTGGAATCGGCCGATGGAGTCCGTCTGATGAATTAGGAGAATATTCTGCGAAGATGCTGATTAGTCCACTCTGGTACTCGGCCGATGGATAGTTGCCGATGAAGTCAAGGAAGGAGGAGAGGATCCGGGCTCTGCAAGAATCTTGATGATTCGGTTGTAGTATTTAAAGTAGTTTATCTTTTAGAAAGTCTTTTCTTTTTAGTCAAGTAATGTTTACCGTAATCGGTTAGGACTTGATAGCGCTAGGCTATAAATATGAGTTGTAAGGGATCGAAAAAATTTGATACACATCCAATACAACACAACTTTACTATTCCTTTGCACTTTTTCGGTGACTTCGCCTTTTCTCTTATTTTTTGACGATTTCTTTCAAGTTGATCAAGGACGCCTCACATTCGGGCGACTTGATTTGCTGGTGAGTTTTCGTTTTACCGAGTATATTTGAGTTTTAGCTACCGGGCGCATCGCTGTGGCTTCGTTCAAATCTATTCAAAAGTTATCGAGTTCATCTAGGCTTTGACTTCCGGGTGCATCGCTGTTGTCTCGTCTAGATTTATTCACCAATTATCGATATCAGCTAGATTTGTAGGTGTTCCTATGCTTTTTGGCCATTATCACATCTAAAAACATACTAGATCGGCTTTAGGTTTTGGAGTGACACTTTTGTTATCTCAAGAGCCGGTTTAGATCTGTTTTTAGCTTCGCATCATCTAAGTTACACATTCGTAACTTAGATCTTGTTGTACATACACGATCAGCTATTCAGAGCCAGTTTTGTTGTCTAGTGTATCGGCTAACCCTGCCGATACGCTCGTTTACTACGCGCTTGCATTTAATATCTTTTTGTCGCGTTCAGTATCGGCAAAGCTTGCCGATGCGCCCATCTGAGAGATATTCGGAATCCCAGCCGATTCGCTCTCGAATTTGACTTTGTTTTCTCCATTGTCAATTACAGGTCAAATTGACTGGCACGCTTGGTTGACTTTTCCGTGGCTCGCCGAACACTTGCCCTCGGATTCCAGTGTGTTGGTTTTTGCGTCAACACATCTTTTGGCACGCCCGGTGGAACACGAAAGCTTCAACATGGTGGAACTCACAGATAAATCTACAATTAATGAAGAAAACTAGATTCCTGTTCCTGAAGATAAGCTCAAAGAAGAACAAAAAGAGTATGAAGAGCTGGTGGAGAGATTCAAGCGTGAATGCCTCAAATCATACAGCGTCAACAGATCTGGTGAGGTGATCAAGAAATTTGATCTTCCATCTTTCCAGCCATTGACAGAGGCTCATCATGAAAGCAAGATGATAGACACAGTTGGCCAGGCTGTGGCACAAGCCTTCATCAAGAGTGCAACAGTGTAACACCCTAATTTTAAATTCCAGCATTTAGAAAAAATTTAATTGGCTTTATTTAAATTTCTAAGGTTTATTGTGTTTAGTTGGCATTTAATCTAATTTTTGTTCCTTAAGTAATTAAATTTATCATAGGTTTAATTTTTTTTGTTGTTGCATTCATGCTGGTGCATGGTTTTGTTTTGTTTGTTTGAATAGGAGTTTGAATTCAAATTCATTTGAATTCAAATAGTTTTGAGTTGAGAGGAAAGGAAAAAGAAATAGAAAAGGAAAGGAACCCAAAAGAACCAACCCAACAACCCAAACCCGCGGGCCACTTCTTTTCTCCCGAGCCCAGCCCAATCCGCTGGCCCAGGCCGCACCAGTCCCGCTTGGGCCCGCTTTTCCCCCCCGCACACACTCAGCCCGGTCCGCCCCGCGCTCCCGCTCGCTCGAGCCCAGCCAGCGCGCCCGTTCTCACCCGCCTGCATCTGGGCCCCGCAGGTCAGCCCGTTCACCCCGCACCCGTGTCGCACGCGCCCCTCCTCCCTCTGCCACGCCGGGCCCGCGCGTCAGCCCCCTCTTCTCCCCTTCCTTCCCGGCTCCGCAACGGCCCCCCCCCCGAGATCACCGGCGAGGTCGCCGGGATCCTAATCCCGCTGCGCCCCGCCGCAATCTCCGCCCGGCCCCTTTAAACGCCCAAGCCGCACCCCCTGGAAACCCTATCCACCCCTCAGCCGCCGCTCTAGACCCTAGCCGCTCGCCCGCCTCAGCTCTGCCCCTGCGCCGCCGCGAACTCGCCGCTCCGCCGTGCAACAACCCTGGCCAACCTTGCAGGAGCTTCGCCCGAGCACCAGGAGCAGCACTGCGGCCACCAACCCCAACCTCGACCTTTGCCTGCGCCGGATTTTCCCCGGATTCCGCCGCCGCAGGTAACTCTGAATCCGAGCAATTGCTCGCCGCCGGTGACCGTTAGCCCGCCCTGACCCTCGGTCCTGCTTTGCAGCACCGCCAAGACTTGATCCGTGGAGCCTGGACGCCCAGAGGAGCCCTCCATCGGCCAGGCCCCGAACTCCGTCCGAGCGCCGCCCACGACCTTCGCCGCCGTCGCCCTTCCGCTGCTACTCCAGCCATCCCTCGCCTTGGTAAGAGTCAGCCCGTCTCCCGGATGCTTTTACACCATAGCTTGTACCCCGTAGGCCACCCCAGTAGCGGGAACACCCCGGCCGGCGAAGCGCCACCGCGCAGAGCCGCCGTCGTTCTTGCAGGCGCCGCCC
The DNA here is from genome assembly GCF_016808335.1 of Panicum virgatum. Classification (NCBI taxonomy): domain Eukaryota; kingdom Viridiplantae; phylum Streptophyta; class Magnoliopsida; order Poales; family Poaceae; genus Panicum; species Panicum virgatum. The sequence continues at coordinate 11,107,442 of NC_053146.1, forward strand.
AGAGCCCTACCCAGCCTCGCAATTGCCTCAGGTGGTTTACGCATGGTGCGTAGACCCTTCTGGACCCTAGCGCTGGTCCGTTTAGCCCCCAGAACACCGGATTTGAGGAAGTCCGGCGAGGTTCGGCCGCACGCCGCCGCGGGCACTCACCCCCGGCGACCCATCGCCGCCGCCTGAGCCCCCAATCACCTAGTGCCGCCCGATCTCGAGTGGACGGCCGAGATTAGAACGGCGCCCCCTTTGATCCTAGCCACCAGATCTGGATCTGACGGTCCAGATCTGAACGTACCGCTTCGCCCTGCCCACTTTGCTAAAGAGCCCTCGGGCTTTTGCAATATCAACCCGTCGTCCCAGCCAGGTCAAAAATAATTACGGTTTGGTCCTGTTTTTAGCACAAAACCCCCTGAGCTTCTTTAAAATAGGACCCGCCGTCCAGGTTCATTCTTTTTATGAGTTAGACCCTGAAGCTTTAGTTTAATTACATTTTAGCCCTCGGTTTTAGCAGAAAAGTCCCTGGAACCCTGTTTTTATTACAAATAAGCCCCTAGAACTTGTTTTTAGCCTAGAAAACGCGTTTTAGCTCCGTTTTTAGCGTTCTTTATATCCACGCGATCATTGTAACGCATAGAATAGTTTTAGATTGGTTTAGTGTGTTGTTTTTATGTATTGATGTACTGTTTCTTAGTTTTTGGTAGTGCTTGCTTGTATGCTTATTATTGTGCATTGTTTGGCCATGTGTTCGTGAGTAGACGTTGATCCATCTGAGGAGCCCCAGTACCAGTACCCGGAGAAGCCGTCTTCAGAGCAGTTTGAGCAGCAGCCAGAGCAGTACGAGGAAGGCAAGTGTAACATGAACAACCTATCACTTTAAATACAATTTCATACTGCATTTTAATACTGTATGCCTATAAGGATTTCCTAGCCAATTTATATCCTTTATATATACCTTTGGGTTGCATTTTGGTTAGTTGTGCTAGGTTGCTGCGCTATAACACACTCTGGTCCTTTTTAATTAATTTGATTAATGGTTTACTTGAACTTAATTCTGAGAGTGGCCCTCTGTGTGGATGAGTGGCTCACGTCTCGTTAAAAGATGTTTTTGTAGAAACATGGTTTAGGGGGCCAGCACGGTGCTTAGTGCTTGGTTGGCCACTCTCCATAAGGATCGGTTCATAGAGCGACAACCTGGGACAACAACGCTACCACAAGGCTAGAATGGGATAGACTTGGCTTACTAATTAGGTCTTTTTGGTTTGGAGTAACTTACCTGCGGGGCAAGAGTAGTAAGCTTCAATGGTCCCTGCTCCTCCGGCTGGTCTGTGCTTGGATTGCACTCCTGTGCTTGTACCCCCGTGAGGTGGGCCCCATCGTCGCTGACCTATCTCTCGCGGTTACACCTTACCAACGAGATTCTTTGTAACGGCCTCGTAGTGAGTCGCTAGTCATCTCACCTAAGGAAGTGTGATGAACCCCTAGCGTAGCTCACGACTTGTGGGTAAAGATGTGCAACCTCTGCAGAGTGTAAAACTGGTATACTAGCCGTGCTCACGGTTATGAGCGGCCCAGATCCTCCTTTTGATTAGTGGAGTTATCTCCTTCCGACGAGGGAGGTGCTTCTCGGGGTCACCTTGGTGGTTTTGGTTTGGATCTCAGTAGTAATATGTTTAATCTTGATTAATTACTATGTAACTGGGTTAATGATAATTCATCAACTCGTAGTAAATAGCTTTAATAAAATCTTGCCAACACTTAAAAGCTAATGCAGTTGGGTCAGCCAGCCTAGAGCCTCATAGTTTGTGTTATACTTGTTGAGTACAAGTTGTGTACTCACTCTTGCCTCTTCTCTTCTTTTTCCTCTTGGTTACGCTACTGCTGCTCAGTTCCTGCCGACACGAGGGAGTTCGTCTAGCGCTACCAGGACTATGAGGACTTCTAGGTGTTCGTCTCCCAGTCGACGTCCCTGTGGCGCCCTGCTTCAGCTTCGGAGAGCTTTATTCGTATTTTGTACTTCGCTTCCGCTGTATCAGACATTTATGTCACTATTGTAATAAATAACATTCGTATTCGCTTTATTATATCTTTTTACGTGATATGTGCTATGATATACTGTTCATTCTGTTGTATATACGTGTGACTTGATCCTGGCACGTATATGATTGCTCGGTTTATGTTCTTTTATAAACCGGGTGTTACAAACAGTCATGGGCAACACTTTTGCAGAAGGCACGTTACCAGGGTGCATGGGTCCTTGCTATATACAACCAGATCAGATGCAATATACTCCCTTAGAGGTGTCTATGGCAGCAGCCCTGTCGGCTCAAAATAGCCAGACAGGAACAAGCAACAGTCAAACTCCACCCCAGATGACTAATGCAACATCGACAGGTATGGCAGATCCTATCTGCTCAACCACGCCGCCGATTGCTACAACTGTGCAAGGTGGATCTGCATCTGTATTTCCTAAAGGATGGGATCCTGCTACTGGGTATGGTATGCATATGGATTTCTTTTCTACGCCACCCAAGATGCAGTTTAATGCATCGGCTTCTCAGCCGATAGCCTCTCAGCCTGATCCATTGGCAACACAGCCAAATGCACAAGGCGCATGGAGTCCACAACAGATGGCACAAGCTAATGCATCGGTGCCACCGACGATGACCCGACAACAGCATTTTGCTATCCTGCTCCAACCCCAGTCTCCTTTCTGAAGTGTTATTGTCGCAATCTCCACATTAGAAGGGAATCAACTGGGTATTCCACAATCAAACAACTGGACAGATACGGTATGTCAATGTGCTGTATATGGATATCACTGGTCAACAATTGGCTAACCCATCAGCTATACAGCTGACGATGACTCAGCATATACCTAATCAAATGTCCCAGCAAGCACGATAGATGCAATCGGCTGGATAGCCGATGAACCATGCAGCTCAACAACTTGCGATGATGACCAATGCAGCGAGTACGATTTCCCCTCAGCAAATGCCAATAGTTGAGCCACAAGTTGATTGGAGCACGAAGATAGCTGAAGTGATGAGGGAGCAGTTTGGTTTGAGGCCAAAACAACAGTCCATTATGTACAAGACTCACTATCCTCCGGCTTATGATCAGATTCCTCTCCCACACAAGTACAAGATGCCTGATTTCACAAAGTTCTCAGGGCAGGGAGAAGTTTCTACGATGTAACATGTTAATAGTTTCCTTCTATAGTTGGGAGAAGTGGGCAACCAGGATGCACTCAGAGTCCGTTTGTTCTCCTTGTCTTTGTCTGGATCGGCCTTTACTTGGTTCACCACTTTGCCAGCAAACTCCATTTTATATTGGGCCGATCTAGAAAGACAATTTCATCAGTTCTTCTTCTCTGGGATTACTGAGTTAAAGTTGACTGATTTGACTGGCTTGAGACAAAGAAATGATGAATCGGTTGATGCTTTTATCCAAAGGTTCAGAGATGTCAAGAACCGATGTTACAGTTTGGTTCTATCCGATCAGCAGTTGGCCGATGCAGCATTTAATGGACTCTTGCCGCACATTAAAGATAAATATGCATCGCAGGAGTTTGAAAGTATTAGCCAGATCGCAAGTTGGATGACAGGGGAGACTCGATCCTACGAGTCCAAGAAGCCTTTTCAGAAGAAAGTCAACTATATGGAATATTTTGCTAATGATGAGTCTGAAGAGGAGCAAGAAATGGTCGCATCGGCTGAGTGGATACAGAATAGTAAAAAGCCGGTGATGTGTCCATTTGGAAAGAAAGAGCCTGAGTCATATGGGTTCGACATCACCAAAGCCGACAAGATCTTTGACTTGTTATTGTCGGAAGGGTTGATCAAGTTGAAGCCACATCACAAGATTCCATCGGAGGATGAGCTCAAGAATATAAAGTACTACAAGTGGCACAATGCCACATCACAGGATACAAATGAATGCAAGGTCTTCCGACTGCAGATTCAGATGGCTTTCGAACAAGGGAGGTCGAAATTTGAGACTCCCAAGAAGACGATGAAGATCGACGGACATCCGTTCGCCACAAACTTGGTTGATGTGGCTAGAGATGAAGGTTCTTCTCAAGCTAAGATTTTGACGTCATCATCGGCCAAGAAATCTGGAGCTGTTGATCCTAAAGCGCAGATAGCGGCCGATGAGGTCAAAGGAAAGGGTCCGATAAGGGATGATGAACATTCATCGGCACCACATAGACGTGTAACGTCTCAAATGCTATTGAACAAGTTTCAGCATGATCGTAAAAGGCGGCAGCATAGAGAAGAAGAGGAGCGATGTGAGCAAGATCATTGGAGGTGTCCTTTCTTTGTCTATTGCTGGGAAGAAGGGTTGACATTGCCATCGGCATACGATTGTCCCGAATGCAATGGTCAAGGCAGCCGATCATATGAAAGGTCGCGTCATGAGCCTTATCGGCGTGAACGCACTCCTGTGCATGATCGGCTAGGAAAAAGAGTATCGGTGCATGATCAACTGGGGGGCAGGACAATGCTACGTGATCCCGCTGGGAGAAGAGTGCATATACATGATCGGCTAGAATAGATGGCCGATGATAGAGTACAAGATGATCAGCCGATGTGGAGAGATCCAGAATGTGAACCTGATCGCACGGATCAATCCCAATGGTGTCCAGGAGGTTTGACCAGGTCTCAAAAGCGATGTGTTCAGATGTTACGCCAGTTGGAGATTATTGAGGAAAAACAAGAACAGAATCTACACAAGAAAGGGATCAGGTCACAAGTTTGGCGTGCTAAACCCAGAGCCGATAGTGATCAAAATTCTGGATCATCGGCTGCGCCAATTAATATGGTTTTCATAATGCCGAAAGAGTTTATGGTACCAGATAATGAAGATCATAAGCCATAATTAGAGGAAGCCATGGCACAGTTAAATTTGGAACCATTGCCAGCAACATTTGAGAAGCCAGAAGATGATAAGAGGCAGCATCTTAAGGCACTATTCCTAAAGGGATTCGTTGATGGCAAGCCTGTTACAAAGATGTTGGTTGATGGAGGTGTAGCTGTGAATATAATGCCCTATGTTATGCTACGCAAGCTTGGGAAGAATCATGGTGATCTGACGAAAATTGATATGATGCTAAAAGATTTCGAAGGAGTCGTATCGTATCTCCTACTTTAGGGGCATTATGGGTCGATCTCACAATTGACAGTAAGTCCCTTCCCACTACTTTCTTCGTTATTAATGGCAAAAGTTCATATAGTTTGCTGTTGGGTCGGTATTGGATACATGCCAATTGTTGCATTCCATCTACTATGCATCAATATTTGGTTCAGTGGGTTGACGATACTGTTGAATTAGTATCGGCCGATTCGTCATTCAGCGTGGCATCGGCTGAAGCCCATATAGTTAGTTATGATCGGATGAATTGTCTTTCTGGTCAAGCATGGGAGAAGGATTTCTTTCGGATGGCTGATTACAAAGTTACATCAGAAAAGTCAGGAGATTCTTCGGAAGAGTCTTGATCATTGAGGGATATGGCCGATTGTAGTATCGGCTAAATTTTGTAAGTTATAGCCAATACTGGGAAGTATTGCCTTTAGTGCAAAAAATATGTAAAAGCCGATTCGCGAGTTGGATGCATCGGTTGTAATATGGCCGACACAATATGAGTCGTCCTTAGAGCAATAAATCATAAAGACGAATTTCGAGATTAAGATCAAGTTGTCTGCTAATTCTGGAGGTTACATTACATGAGGTATTCTTACAGTAATCCTAGAGCTTCCTGGATTACTTTCATCGCACGCAGGCGAATTTGATCAATGTTTTCAATTACTTGGTTGTTATCTACTGATGAGCCAGAAATCGGCCACAAACTCTTGTGAAGTTGATATGCTTGACGAGCATGCTTTTGCTTATCCTCCTCGAGTTTGGCAATGGCCGGTGGAATCTGAGATAGATCGTGATCTGCGATGTCTATTGCTTGGTTTACCCGGATAAGTTCTTGCAGAAAACGATTCCGTTCAACTTCCAATGCTGCCTTATTTCTCAGAATGCTGGCCTGGGTATCAATCAGAGATTTGATCTCACCGATGGCCGATTTTGCTAAAGCTTTGAGGTTATCCCTTTGTTTGATGATTTCTTCCTACTGAAGACGATCAGCGAGTTGTTTCTGGGCCTTGATGAATTCTGCATGATGACTCTCGATAAAGGCTGCTGGAATTAACGCCTCTTCGATCTGTTCTGGAAGCTTACCCTCTAGTTCTTCCAAGATGGCTCGGATCGGCTGTGCATTCTTGATTAGTTGACCGATGTCTTGACTCAGAAACTGAAGGGATTCTTGGAGTTTGGCCTTGGTTTCATCCGACAGTACAATGGGATTGGCCGATGATGTTTCTTCTCCCTCTTCCTGAAAAGTAGCTCCGATTTGGAAGGACAATAGGCTGTTGTCCGGAAACTCCTGTGCCTGAAAAGAAGATAAAGTTAAGATGGCCGATGGAGACAAAAGAGTAATAGGGTTGGCCAACAGAAAGAATAATTGTTTACCTGCTTCAAGTGTATTTCTTCTAGATTAGAACCAGCAGGGACGAGGGATTGCGATGAAGAACTCGAAATTGCAGTGTTTGGCTAGCCATCAGCTGAAGGCTCTTATAAATATTGGGGCAAATAAAGCCAGAATTAGCCGATGGTATGATAAAAAGGTAAAAAACAAAACCTTTGAGCAAGAGGAATTGGTTTGGAAGTTGATACTGCTGATAGGAACAAAGAGTTCGAAATTCGGCAAATGGTTGCCAACGTGGGAAGGACCATTCAGAATAAACAGATACGTTCCTAGCAATGCTTATATTTTAGAGACACTCGAAGGGGAAGAGTATTCTAAAGCTCTTAATGGGAAGTATTTGAAGAAGTATTACCCTAGCGTTTGGGTTGATGCATAGCCGATTGGTTTGAGTTATCGGTTAAGATGTTATGGCCGATATGATATGTATCACCCTTAGTGCAAAAAATCTACACACTCCAAAGTTTTTGGATTCAGTGGAAGTCAGTAGAGAGAAGAAATACTTCATTGATAATATTATTTACAAAAGAACCGATCAGATGATCTGGCTGATACAACAGAGGTTATTCCTAGAAGATGCTACTCCTAGAAATCTAGTAATCGGCAAAAACATTGCTGATGATCGCCTCTATGCTAACATCTTCAGAGATGGCAGTAGCTGCTATCTTCATGTCGCCGGCAAGATCCTCGAAAGCCAACCAATCCTCGCTGCCCGGCAGGAAGTGGGCCGGTTCAACTTGTGAGAAGTCGTGGCCGGACTCGAACTGAGCTGTGGCGAGGGCCACAGCAGCGCCACGGCGAACCCCTTGATCGGCGACCTCCCGGACGCGGTTGGGGATATCCTGCAGACGGGTGGTGATGGTGTCACCGTGAGCGTTCACCGATCTAGTCGTGGTGGCGGCTACGGCATGGAGGGCCTGAACCTGCGACTCAAGAACTGAGGCAAAGGAATCAGAGATGAGAAGTTCAAGAAAGGAAAGGGCAATGCTTTTGGAGAAATAACTTATAGGCAACCCTAGAGTCGGCGGCAGTGAGCTGGGCTCGGATAACTACCCGATCGGATTGCGCCGTTTCCAGTTCGGCGGTGAGGTGCTGAGACCTGAAGGTCTATTGGGAGTAGTTCTCCCGAGCCTCGTCTTTCTCACGAAGGAGCTGGTGAATTAATTCTTTGGTGCTCTCAGGAACACCAGGGAAGGGGGGCCCCTCCGAGCTGGAGGAGTCCGAAGAAGAGGAGGTGTCGTCGCTGTGCAAAGATTGGAGATCAAAACCAGGCAAGAATGTGGTAATTAAGAGATGAAAAGAGAGGCCTTACCCCATGCGGCGGCGGAATGCTGGAGGAGCGTCAGAATGACCTTCATCGGAGCACTTGACGCCCGCCATTACTATAGGAAGGCCTAGGGTTTTTGCTGGAAGAAGAAGAAAGGATGCTCTGTAGCTAATGGAGACTTGTTGCCGATACAAGGACGGAATGGCTTTAAATGCCGGTTGGAGTAGTTTCGGAACAAAATAAATTATTCCGAAACTGGGGGACTTGTGTTGACACTGTTTTTTGACACGTGTTAAGGAAGATGATTTTTGTGAAGGGAAGGTGGCCGATTTGGATGAAACCAAAAGATGCAGAGGGTTGGAATCGGCCGATGGAGTCTGTCCGATGAACCAGGAGAATATTCTGCGAAGATGCTGATTAGTCCACTCTGGTACTCGACCGATGGATAGTTGCCGATGAAGTCAAGGAAGGAGGAGAGGATCTGGGCTCTACAAGAATCTTGATGATTCGGTTGTAGTATTTAAAGTAGTTTATCTTTTAGAAAGTCTTTTCTTTTTAGTCAAGTAATGTTTGTCGTAATCGGCTAGGACTTGATAGTGCTAGGCTATATATATGAGTTGTAAGGGACCGGAAAAACTTGATACACATCCAATACAACACAACTTTACTATTCCTTTGCACTTTTTCGGCGACTTCGCCTTTTCTCTTCTTTTTCGACGAGTTCTTTCAAGTTGATCAAGGACGCCTCACATTCGAGCGACTTGATTTGCTGGTGAGTTTTCGTTTTACCGAGTATATTTGAGCTTTAGCTACCGGGCGCATCGCTGTGGTTTCGTTCAAATCTATTCAAAAGTTATCGAGTTCATCTAGGCTTTGACTTCCGGGCGCATCGATGTCGTCTCGTCTAGATTTATTCACCAATTATCGATATCGACTAGATTTGTAGGTGTTCCTATGTTTTTTGGCCATTATCACATCTAAAATCATACTAGATCAGCTTTAGGTTTTGGAGTGACACTTTTGTCATCTCAAGAGACGGTTTAGATCTGTTTTTAGCTTCGCATCATCTAAGTTACACATTCGTAGCTTAGATCTTGTTGTACATACACGATCGGCTATTCAGAGCCGGTTTTGTTGTCTAGTGTATCGGCTAACCCTGCCGATACGCTCGTTTACTATGCGCTTGCATTTAATATCTTTTTGTCGCGTTCAGTATCGGCAAAGCTTGCCGATACGCCCATCTCAGAGATATTCGGAATCCTAGCCGATACGCTCTAGAATTTGACTTTGTTTTCTCCCTTGTCAATTACAGGTCAAATTGACCAGCACACTTGGTTGACTTTTTCGTGACTCGGCGAACACTTGCCCTCGGATTCCAGTGTGTTGATTTTTGCGTCAACAAAAGATGAAATAGAGAAGCTTAAGAAGATCCAGGAGGACTCTGACCGTGAGGCAGCATCGATGCTGCAACAACTCAAGACTTTGTCAGTGTCTCAAGACTCGATGCAGCGGGAGCTCGTGGAGCTAAAAGAAGTCAGAGATGCCGCCCTGGAGGTAGCCAAGGCCATGGATATTCCAGTTAGAGATGGAGATGAACCGCTCACACTGGCAGGGAGGCTTCGCAAAGTTCCCGGAGCTTTTGAGAGGTTTGTTTCAACCATCACCCGCTAGTACGTGGGTCACATACTTGGGTTGGTGAAATCTTATTGGCCAACCATTCGTCTGGATGCTCTTGGACAAGGAGCCAAGGTTGATTGTACTGATGATCAGTTCCGTCAGTATTTGGCAGAAACTTCCGGGGTGGCTGATCAGATTGTACAAACCTTGAGCAGGGCAGAGTCTCCTTAAGCTTTTCTTGTAATTGAGTTGGAGTGTGAGCCAGAAGTACTTTAAACAAATGTTGGATACTTGTGTAATGTTAAGTACTTGGTGGTAGGATTGTGGAATCCCTTGTTGTGTTGAGTGGTTATACTCGTGGGTCCTGAGTGTAGGCAGCATCGGGCCCACTCAGTCATAATAGTAGATATGATACAATGTATCCGCGGGTGCCTTAGGAGGCAAAATATTCTCGAATCAAATCGAGTTTGTATGGTTCTGGACTGAAATCGTGGTGCTAACCGGTTAGGATTGAATCCCTCGGGATTAACCAAGTGGGATTAGCACCGTAAGAGTGAAAAAGCCGTAGCTTAGTGTAGATTTCCCTTTTTAGAGAAATTTTCTATTAGCACGCAGCTAATATGGACTTTGTTGTCCAATCGGGGTGGGGGGAGAACTCTTATCAAGTATTTAGGAGGTATAAGAAGTTTCTTGATAGATAAGAGGACAGGCAGCTCTCGACAACTACTCAGAGTACTAAGGGAAAACATGAGTTCTTTTTGTATCTCAAGCAAGCGAGTAGTACCCGTCAAGTACTCGAGGCAAAAAGATTCTGTGACGGAGATTCCCATAGTAAACTAAGCAAGTGGGAAACTTGTGTCAACTTATTTTAGAGTATCAAGAACTTATCTGTACTCCTTAAGGGGTTTTCGTAGTTGACCATTTAGGATAGACCTTGTTTGGTTACCCAGATAGTATGCAACTGTTTTACAAAAATGTCCCAAACTACTCGATCGTATTGAGTAGTATGTCCTATTAATGGACTGGATTGATTTCTAGAATAGGACTATTAGGATTGAGCTCCGTCGAGTTAACCAAGACGTGAATATTCTAGAAACATCCCAAACTTACTTGAGTAAAGCAAGTAAGGTGTCCTATCTAAGGACTGGAGTAACTCTAAGGAAAGTCTGTTAGGTACTAACCCCGTCGAGTTGTCCAAGATGAAGGTGCCGAAGGAGTATCCAAGACCTACTCGAGCTAGCGAATAGGGTGTCCTTTAACCGAGGACTGGAGTAATCCTTAAGATAGAATTGTTAGGTACGAACCCCGTCGGGTTTCCCAAGACGTAAATGTCGAAGGGATATCCAAAGCTTACTCGAGCGAGGCGAGTAAGATGTCCCTTTAACTAGGGACTAGAGTAATCCTTAAGATAGAACTATTAGGTTCGAACCCCATCGGGTTGCCCAACACGTAAATGTTAGAAAGATATCCAAAACTTACTCGAGCGAGGCGAGTAAGGTGTCCCTTTAACTAGAGACTGGAGTAATCCTTAAGACAGAACTGTTAGGTACGAACCTCATCGGGTTGCCCAAGACGTAAATGTCAGAAAGATATCCAAAACTTACTCGAGCGAGGCGAGTAAGGTGTCCCTTTAACTAGAAACTGGAGTAATCCTTAAGACAGAATTGTTAGGTACGAACACCATCGGGTTGCCCAAGACATAAATGTCAGAAAGATATCTAAAACTTACTCGAGCGAGGCGAGTAAGGTGTCCCTTTAACTAGAGATTGGAGTAATCCTTAAGACATAACTGTTAGGTACGAACCCCGTCGGGTTGCCCAAGACGTAAATGTCAGAAAGATATCCAAAACTTACTCGAGCGAGGCAAGTAAGGTGTCCCTTTAACTAGAGACTGGAGTAATCCTTAAGACAGAACTGTTAGGTACAAACCCCGTCAGGTTGCCCAAGACGTAAATGTCAGAAAGATATCCAAAACTTACTCGAGCGAGGCGAGTAAGGTGTCCCTTTAACTAGAGACTGGAGTATCTCTTAGGGCAAGTCTGTTAGGTGCTAACCTCGTCGGTTTGCCCAAGATGAAGGTGCCAAAAGAGTATCCAAGATCTACTCGGGCGGGGCGAGTAGGGTGCCCTTCCTGAGGGCTAGAGTATCTTTTAAGACAGAACTGTTAGGTACGAACCCTGTCGGGTTGCCCAAGACGTAAATGTCAAAAAAGCACTCGAGTATGAACCATAAAACTACTCGATAGCCGCTCTAAAGCTGAGCAAGACTTTCGAGATGGGGTATTGGTTATGTGAACGAGAGCCAAGTAGTCGATATATGAGGAATCATATTTATTTGGATTTTGTCAAAATTACAATAACCGTAAAATGACAGACTCCGACTCTTAACCTGTAACATCCCAAAATTTACCTAAATTAAATCACGCGCTAAAATATTTTTTCCATCGTTGAGCTCAAAACCTTCCTAAACCCTAAACCTGTCCCCTCGTAGTTCTGCCCCGACACCCGAAATCAGTCGATGTCTCGTTCCTTTCTTTTTCCTGTTCCGCGCATCGCGTACCACGGACCGCCGCGCCATGCCCGACCAACGCATGTGCGCGTGCAGCCGCGGTCGACGCCGCGATCGCCGCCGAGCATCTCTCTCTCTCTCTCTCTCCCCCTTTTCTCCTTTTCCCCCATTTTTCTTTTTCTTTTCCTATTTTCTTTTCCTTCTCTCTCTCTTTCTCTCCTTCCACTCCTCTGCCCCGCTCCCGCACACCCCCGAGTGTTGCTCAGCTGCGCACGCTCGGCCTCGGCTCCCCGCGCTCGCCGCAGCTGCTCCCGGCTCCCAGTCCCGGCAATTGGGGAAAACCATGTTTTACTCGGGACACCCGTTAAAGGATGGGGACCACTCGTGATAACCCCACAAGCCCCACTCGAGAACCCTGAAAGGTCTACTGCCGCCGATGAAGGAGAAGCTACTATGCAACCCTTGGAAAATGGAAACCTAGAGGACGGCGAGCAAGGACTACTCGCACACTCCGCCCCAGAAGAAGGCTCACCCCGCAAGTAGAATGTCCGATGCCATCCTAGTGTTGTACCCAAACGTGTAGTACGCGTTTTAGTCTTGTCCTCGTGTTGTACCCTCCTTTGTTGTAATAAAGTTGTTTGTGCTTGCTGTTTGCTTGTTCGTGTGCTTGTTGTTAGTTGTGTGCTTCCGGCAGAAGGAAGATTCTACCTTTTCAAAAATACGAATTAAGCAACTTAAACATCACATAATCTTAATCCCAATCTCACAAAGACTCTACCCTATGTACAGATGGCTTCCCGAAGTGGTACGAGGGCCTCCTGCAACCGGACCCCCCCTCAGCCGCTGATGCAGGAGTACAGCCTAATGGGCAGAACCCTCCTCAGGAAGAATAGGAAGTGAGCCAGAATAGAGGGGAAAATCAAGAAGTGCCACTGCCACCACCACCACCCCTCAGGGACCTGGCCCAGATAATACACAACCAAACTCTTATACTGGAAACACTAGCCAATGCCCTTGTTAACAAGCATCCACGAGAGCAAACCATGAACGACAAGTTGACAGCTTTTCTGAGGACCAAGCCTCCCACCTTTGCCGGATCCAGCAACCCCTTGGATGCAGATGACTGGCTACGTGTGATCCAAAGGAAGCTCGAGCCGTTTGAATGCCAGGATCGAGACAAGGTTCTCCTGGCAGCCCACCAGCTCACCGAGACTGCCTTGGCCTGGTGGGAGAATTACTGCGCTGCTACCGAAGATGCTTCCACCATCACTTGGAAGGAATTCATGAAGGAGTTCAGCCGCTACCATATCCCCTCGACCACCATGAAATGCAAGGTGGATGAGTTCTGCGCATTGCAGCAAGGGAGTATGTCAGTAGAAGAGTACACCCACCAGTTCATGGAGCTGGCCCGATATGCACCAGAAGAAGTGAATGACGATGAGAAGAAGCAGGACATGTTCAAGAAAGGATTAAACCCAGATCTCCGGACCTTGCTTACTCCGTAGATCTACCCGGACTTCAACACTTTGATGAACAAGGCCATTCTTACAGAAAGGGCCAAAATCGAAGAAAGGAAGGATAACAAGCGTAAGTTTCTGGAAAGCAAGGCCCGCCAGCAGGATCGCTTTCAGAGACCAAGAAGCTTTATCTACACTGCACCAAGATCTCAAGCCCCAATGCAGTATAGGAATCAGTCCCAGGTGACAGGACCACAGGCCCCTAACACATAGTTTAGGAGCCAGAACACCATGAAGGCCCTGCAGAGCAATGCCAGTCAAGTCACCACCAACAACAGCAATGCTAGGGTCTGTTTCAACTGCCGAGAGACAGGGCATTTCATTGCTAACTGCCCATATGCCAAGAATAAGCCTGCTACATCAGCCTTCTCCAATACAGTGAATGGACCAAGGCCAGTTCTGTCAGGTGCCAACTGAGTGCCCATCCGCAACAACAGCAACACCAACAACAACAGTCAGCAGATGAGACAGCCCCATCAGTCATTTGGATGAGCCCGCGTCAACCACATCAACGCGCAGGAGGCTCTAGGAGCTCATGGCGTAGTGCTCGGTGAGTACCTAGTCAGCTCAGCTCTTGCAACAGTACTATTTGATTCTGGAGCATCACACTCGTTCATATCCCCGAGTTTTGTGGAAAAGCACAATATACCTATAGTACTACTAAAAACACCCCTATTAACCCGGACGCCTGGAGGTGACATCAAGTGTCAACTAGGTTGTCTACGGGTAAGGATCAATTTAAGTGGGGTATAATTTCTAGCAGACCTAGTAGTACTTAAGTCTAAGGGAATAGACGTAATCCTTGGAATGGACTGGTTAAGCCGACACAATGGCATCATAGGTTGTACTGACAAAGTGGTACACCTAACAAACCCAGAAGGAGTACGAGTGACCTGCCATACTCGGGGAAGTGGATCTGACCCAATGGTGTTTAGCATGGAAGCCAAGTCCTTGGAAGAAGTCCCGGTAGTAAACGAATACCGGGATGTTTTCCCTGAAGAACTCCCTGGAATGTCACCAGATAGGGATATAGAGTTTGTCATCGACCTTGTCCCTGGAACCGCCCCTATAGCCAAGAGACCCTATAGGATGGCAGCTTCTGAATTGACGGAATTAAAGAAGCAGCTGGAAGAACTACAATGAATTGGCTTCATCAGACCAAGCTCGTCGCCTTGGGGAGCCCCAGTCCTGTTTGTCAAAAAGAAGGACAGGAGTATGAGGTTGTGTGTAGATTACTGGGCGCTGAACGAAGTTACCATCAAGAATAAGTACCCCCTCCCCAGGATTGATGACCTTTTTGATCAGATAAAAGGAGCCAAGTACTTCTCCAAGATTGATCTAAGGTCATGATATTTTCAGCTTAAGATTAGAGAAAGCGACATTCCAAAGACAGCTTTTGTCACCCGCTACGGAAAGTTTGAGTTCACTGTGATGTCCTTTGGACTCACTAATGCACCTGCTTATTTCAAGAACCTCATGAACAAGGTGTTTATGGACGAGTTAGATAAGTTTGTCGTAGTCTTTATCGACGACATACTTATTTACTCCAAGAGCGTTCAGGAGCATGAGCAACATCTGAGGGTAGTTTTGGAAAAGTTGAGAGCAAACAAACTCTATGCTAAATTCAGCAAGTGTGAATTTTGGTTAGAGAAAGTGGCTTTTCTTGGACATATTCTTACTGCAGAAGGAGTAGCAGTGGACCCCGAGAAGGTCGAAGCAGTTTCCAACTGGCAGCAACCGACCAACGTTAGTGAAATCAGAAGCTTTCTTGGATTAGCTGGGTATTATCGGAGATTCATTGAAGGATTTTCCAAGATAGCCCGGCCTATGACGGAGTTGCTCAAGAAGGATAAGAAATTCACCTGGACGGAGTCATGTGAAGGAAGTTTTCAAGAATTGAAGAATAAGTTGACGACTGCCCCAGTGCTGACCCTACCGGATATTCATCGGGATTTTGTCATTTATTGTGATGCATCCCGACAAGGATTAGGATGTGTCCTCATACAAGATGGGAAAGTTGTTGCATATGCTTCCCGCCAACTCAGGCCGCATGAGCAGAATTATCCAACCCATGATTTGGAATTTGCAGCCGTAGTGCATGCCCTTAAGATTTGGAGGCATTATTTGATTGGAAATAAGTGTGAGATTTACACCGACCATAAGAGTTTGAAGTATATCTTCACCCAGCCGGATTTGAACTTAAGGCAAAGAAGATGGTTGGAATTGGTTAAGGATTATAATTTGGAAATCCATTACCACCCCGGCAAAGCGAACGTAGTGGCCGATGCCTTAAGCCGGAAATCCTACGGACCCAAGGATGATCATCTGCGAGAGGAAATGGCACGATTGAATGTGCACATTGTCCCTCGAGGCTCCAGCCACGTGCTGAACGTCCAATCCACACTAGAAGACAGAATCAGAAAGTCTCAAGGTTCGGATAAGGATTTAATGAAGATCCGCAAACATACTGGAGAAAACAAAGCACTGGATTTTCGAGTAGATGATAAGGGAACCTTGTGGTACCCAAAGAAGGGGGCTTCCGGCAAGTGATCATGGACGAGGCTCATAACTCAGCATATTCAATTCACCCAGGATCCACCAAGATGTATATGGATTTAAGACAAAAATATTGGTGGAATGGGATGAAGGCGGATATTGCACGATTTGTCGCCCACTGTGATATGTGTCAGAGGATCAAGGCCGAACACCAGAAGCCAGTAGGATTGTTGCAACCCCTACCCATCCCGGTTTGGAAATGGGATGAGATAGGAATAGACTTCGTGGTGGGATTGCCCAGAACACAGAAAGGACATGACTCTATATGGGTAATAGTGGACCGACTCACTAAAGCGGCTCATTTCATACCCGTGCGGACAAATTACGAAGGAGAAAAGGTAGCCAAGCTTTATGTGGAAAACATTGTAAAATTGCATGGAGTACCTAGTAGGATCGTTTCAGATAGAGGGACCCAATTTACCTCTAGGTTTTGGAAAAGTTTGCATAAAGCCATGGGCACTAAATTGGATTTTAGCTCCGCCTATCACCCGCAAACAGATGGCCAGACAGAAAGGGTGAATCAGATTATGGAGGATATGTTGAGAGCATGGGTTCTTAACTATGGCAAGGATTGGGAGCAGAGTTTGCCCTATGCAGAATTTTCATACAACAACGGTTACTAAGCAAGCGTGGGCATGTCACCATTCGAAGCTCTTTATGGAAGAAAATGCAGAACTCCTCTGATGTGATCAGAAGTTGGAGAACGTGCCCTAGTCGGACCCGTACTCATAAAGGAAGAGGAAGAAAGAGTTGCCGAGAGTAGAGAAAAGCTGAAAGCAGCCAAGTCAAGGCAAAAGAGCCACGCGGACAAGAAAAGACGGGAAATAAGTTTCAACCCAAGAGATTTCGTTTATCTCAAGGTTTCACCCATTCGAGGGACCCGAAGGTTTCAGGTACAAGGAAAGTTGGCCCCTCGATACATTGGACCGTTCCAAGTTCTGAAGAAAGTCGGAGCAGTAGCGTACCGTCTGGAGCTACCAGAAGAAATGTCGGATATACACCATGTGTTCCATGTCTCGCAATTAAGAAGGTGTTTGAGGGTACCCGAGGCAGAACACGTGTCAGTAGAAGCAATAGATTTGCAGCCAGACTTACGATACTAGGAAGTACCTGTCAAGATTCTGGACACTGTCACAAGGAGGACAAGAAACTCTGAGGTACGGATTTGCAGAGTTCAATGGAGCAGACACGGAGTAGAAGAAGCTACGTGGGAACGTGAAGACGCTCTGAAGAAGGAGTTTCCCCATCTCTTTAGGAACCAAGCCGAATCTCGAGGACGAGATTCATTTTAAGTGGGGTAGGTTTGTAACATTCCAAAATTTACCTAAATTAAATCATGCGCTAAAATATTTTTTTCCATCGTTGAGCTCAAAACCTTCCTAAACCCCTGAACCCTAAACCTGTCCCCTCGGAGTTCTGCCCCGACACCCGAAATCAGTCGCTGTCTCGTTCCTCTCTTTTTCCTGTTCCGCGCATCGCGTACCGCCGACCGCCGCACCACGCCCGACCAATGCGCGTTCGCGTGCAGCCGCGGTCGACGCTGCGATTGCCACCGAGCATCTCTCTCTCTCTCTCTCTCTCCTTTTTCTCTTTTTCCCCCATTTTTCTTTTTCTTTTCCTATTTTATTTTCCTTCTCTCTCACTCTCTCTCTCTCTCCTTCCTCTCCTCTGCCCCGCTCCCGCACGCCCCCGAGCGTTGCTCGGCCGCGCACGCCCGGCCTCGGCTCCCCGCGCTTGCCCCGGCTACTCCCGACTCCCTGCCCTCGCGCGCGCGCCTCCTCCCTCGGTCGTGCACCCCGCCGTGCCAAGCAACCCCCTTTGGCCGCGCACGCGCACGGGCTTGCCGCGCTGAACTGTGCATGCCGCGACACCGCGCACGCCGCACCCACACACCGCATGCCCCGCCTTCCCTGCACCGCCCCGCGCGTCACGCGTTCCACGAGCCCCGAGCCTCGCCGCGCCGCCCGTCAACTCGCCACCGCCTTCCTGTGCCGCCATCACCGCCGGCCGCCTGCGTGCGCACTGCACCCACGTGGGGCACGCGCCCCTGCTCGCCGCGCCTCCCGCCGCCAAGCACTGCACCGCCTACCCCGCCCACGCCTGCCCGAGCCATCCCATCACCAGTGCTGGCCTCGCCGCCGCGTTGCGATGCCGGACGCCATTAAAGCGCCCCGCACCACTCGCCGGACCGCCACCTGCCCCGGCATCGCCACCGCCTTACTCGCCTTATAAAGGGACCCCCGCGCCACTCCTCCGCCCCACAACCACCTCCGCCACCTCTAGCCCCC
Organism: Panicum virgatum; assembly: GCF_016808335.1. Lineage (NCBI taxonomy): Eukaryota > Viridiplantae > Streptophyta > Magnoliopsida > Poales > Poaceae > Panicum > Panicum virgatum. Next base: position 11,125,718 of record NC_053146.1, read on the forward strand.
TATCTCCTAGCTCCGTAGCGCCGCCACCGCGGGTTTCTCGGCCCGCTGCCACCCGCCGCCACGGAGGGCCGCCCACAAGCCACCCCGGCCCAAGGTAGGGGGCGCACTGGGATTCCCTCGCCTCCCCTCTTCTTTTCCCCTGTTCCTTGGCCACCACCGAGCTCCGCAGCGGTGCCACCACGGCCGCCGCCGCTCACCGCCGCCGCCCTCGTGGCCGGGCCGCCTCGGACCACCCCGGCCCAAGCCACGGCCGGGGATCAGATCCTTCCCCCTCCCTCTTTCTTTTCCCTCACTCTAGAGCTGCCCTCGCGCCCTGAGCTGCCAGCCCGGGCCGCCGCCGACGAGCCACCCCTCCCTCCCCTGTTCTGCGGTCGGGAGGAAGGAGAGGAGGGAAAAAATCCCAAAGCCCCCTGGCCTCCTTCCTTTTTATTTAAGAACCCTCACACTCCTTTGTCTTTTTGCAAATGAATCCCTTCCCTTTATTCTATTTCAAAATAAACCCTTCCCTCTGTTGGCGCTCCTTAAGTACCCATTTTACTATATGATTAGGAGTTGTTTTGGTCAATTCTTCGGGATGATTCATGTACTAACCCGCCACTTGGCACCCAAACTTGACCGTTTTCGATTTTGTCCTGGATTTTGGAGCATGTTGCATTTTGACAGGAAATTGGACATTTTCGGAGAAGTTTTGACGCATGGTTACAACTGGGCTAAGATGAGGAATAAAAGGAAGATTCCACACACAAAAGATGGGACCGAAAGGGGCCAGAAAAGGCCCAGGCCGGCCGGCCTGGAGTCCTTGGGCCGGCCGGCCGGCCTGGAGTCCTTGGGCCGGCCGGCCTAGCCCTTTTCAGAGTCCATTTGATCTTGGTTTTCTTCAGCACAAAGTATGCGTCAACCCTAATGTATGTTTTACCAAAACCACCGACCATATCTGCCTATAAATACCCCGAAGCCGCCGTCAAAGATAAGCACCGCAAGGGGATCGCAGGAGCATCCAGGGAGATCGCAGAGATCGCAGAGAAAGAGCATCCAGAGATACATTCGAGTCAGACACAAGAGAAAGGCGACACCGGAGGCCTCATCGTCCCTCGACGCCGCTGCAAGTTGAAGGACAGCAAGGGATCCATCCCTTGCCGGAGATTTCATCACCATGATCGACTACGCTTCGCTTAGCTTCATGGGGTAAAGTCCTCGTTTGTTCATGGGGTTGTAAGGAGATCTTGAGTTGTAATTGCTGAATCCTTTATGAGATTGATCTATCACAATTCTTGTTGATGATGCTTTGATGCCTAATAGTTCACGGCTTGGCTTTGGGTTTGCTTTGCTCTTGCATGGTTTACTTAGATTACATCAACTATGGTGTTCTTGTTGATTCGTTACCGATTATCCTCGTGTAGTGACAGTATGCGGGAGGGAAAGGTTTTGATCTTGGAACACACCTTTGGTAGATTAGATCTGTTCTTCATTGCTTGGCGATTACATCTCTAGTGATCCTAGACCCTATGGATAAATGATCTTTATATCTTGTGCACACACCTATCATTGCTCACTAGTCTAGATTAGATTAGATTGGTTAGATTAGATCTATTTCACACTCAAACACTCAATATAGATCTTTTACCAACATCATTAGTGCTTAGTTAAGCATAGTAATACACTTGTTCTGTGGATTGATAAACCTTGAGGGAATACTCTAAGGGAAAAGCTATACACGATCCGTGCGCTTGCGGTACGTAAATTGGCGCTTTAAGAAGTGTCAACAAGCTTTTCTGGTGCCGTTGCCGGGGAACAAGCGATTTTGCTACGTTTAACTTTGTATTAATTTTGTTGGTTACTAACACCTAACCTTTTCCCTAGAATTTTTTTTGTTTTCTTGTTTTTGTTTTGATTGTCTAGATGGGCCATCTCATTCAACACGTGGAGGAAGGAGAAAAATCACTAAGGGATTATGCAAGCCCGTGATTGGAGGACTTCGACATGCAAAAATCAGATTCGGTGTTGCGAGCCACCGAGTACGAGATCAAGCCTCAAATTATCAAGATGGCGGCGGCAAACCCCTTTAGAGGAGATGAGACAGACAACCCATATAGACATATCAAGTGGTTCACAATGCTATGCAACACGGTACAACAAGACGGAGTTCCGCTAGCTTGGTTTAGATGGAATCTTTTCCCATACTCACTTGCGGAAGAAGCGAGAAGATGGTTTGCACTTGCATCCTTCGAGGTAAAAGGAAACTGGGATGACTTGATGAAGAAATTTTGCGAGCGATTCTTTCCGTTAAGCAAGGTTCAACATATTCGGAAGCAAGTGATCAACTTCGCGCAAGGAGAAAAAGAAGGGATAGATCAAGCATGGGATAGATTCAATGGATTGATTGAACAAGGACCGAAGCTCGGATTTTCTGGTGAAGTACTCTTGCATACCTTTTACTTTTCCCTAACCCCCGAGTGCATGCAGTTTTTTCAAATGTGTGCAGGAGATCTCATGGAGAAAAGACTCACGGAAGCCGCCCAACTCCTACAAAAAATCAGCAAGGGTGCGGCCATGCGAAGAGATTGGGAAAAACGATGTTCGGCAAGCTCCGAGGAAGAATCTCAAGTGCGGGTGCTTGCTGGAATTTTCAGAAAAGAGACATCGGAAGTGAGGGAAGAACAACCGAAGCATGGGAAAGTCATAGAGACAAACCACGATGAAGAAGCATCAATCCGGACTACAACAAAAGATGACCCGGAAAAGAAAGGAAGAACCATGGGCACCGCCAAATCGCTAAGGGAATTCGAGCAAATGGATTGGATACCAATTGACTTCGGAAGATTGTTCGACAAAGCAAGACCGCATCCAAATCAACGAGGAATGGCGAAGGTGGTAGCGGAAGACTTTCCGCCAGATAATCACACGGGATATACATTTGGCAAGGAATCGGCCGGTGATATTATTCGGAAACTTTTTGAAGAAAAAGAGGAAGAGATTGACTTAGATGAAGTGCTGGAGATCAAAAGGACCCAAGGAGTGAACTCGGAATCGTCACCCTACGCGCACATAGCCCAAGTATATGTGATTGGAAGTGATCAAGGCGAAGGTAACCCATTACCCACACCTCATGTTGATTGCATAATAGAAGGAATAAAATGTTGCAATGTTTTATGTGATGTTGGCGCCCATGTTAGTGTGATGAGTTTCAAGGTTTATGTTGAGCTTTTTAACGAAACATCAAACCAAGATGCCACAATCATTAAATTGATCATGGGAGATGGTAGATTAATCAAACCGCTAGGAGTGCATAGAAATATAAATGTTGCTATAGCGGGTAAAAAAATTCCTACCGACTTTTTTGTGATTAATGCTAGTGATGATGAGCATGAAGGCATAATCCTTGGAAAACCCTTTCTCAAATTAGTAAATGCTGTTCTAGATGTTGGAAAAGGGATTGTCACTTTTGATCTAGATGGAGAGAAGCGCTCATTCGAATTTCATTCAAAACCGTCTTTTGCTTCACCTCTACCCCTTGATAACGAAGAGGTAGAGAGCATTCGTTCCATTGATTCTTTCAGGGATCCTCTCCAACGCGCTTTCGAGAATGAAGACGCTCAAGATGATCAAGACGGAGAACTAGTGGAAACAATGGAAGAGTTGAAGCCGCAACACGGGAATTTGGAGGAAGAAAAATTTGAAGACATTGGAGAGTTAGATCAAGAAGAGGATGGTGCGCCCGATGTTGAGATGAAGCCACTCCCCAAGGGATTGAAATATGAATTTTTGGGAGATGACAAGACTTTTCCGGTGATTATTAGCGACGAATTGAGCCCAGAAGAGACGGAGAAGTTGCTGAATTTATTGAAGAAGCACAAAAAGGTGATTGGCTACTCGATCAACGACTTGAAAGGTATTAGCCCCGCTTTTTGCACACATCGTATACAACTCGAGGAGCAATACAAGCCAGTCATAGAGCATCAAAGAAGGTTGAGCCATGCTATGCATGATGTGGTGAAGAAGGAGGTTATCAAATTGTTGAATGCCGGAATAATATACCCCGTGCCACATAGTGAATGGGTAAGCCCCGTGCATTGCGTTCCGAAGAAAGGAGGACTCACGGTTGTGAAAAATGAGAAGGAGCAATTGATACCGCAAAGAACCATCACAGGATGGAGGATGTGCATCGATTATAGAAAATTGAATAAGGCAACGAGGAAGGATCATTTTCCACTACCATTCATTGACGAGATGCTAGAAAGGTTGGCAAAACATTCACACTTTTGTTACCTCGATGGATACTCGGGATTCTTCCAAATACCTATTCATCCGGATGATCAACATAAGACCACGTTTACTTGCCCGTATGGAACTTTTGCATATCGGAGGATGCCTTTTGGATTGTGCAATGCGCCCGCTTCTTTTCAAAGGTGCATGATGGCTATATTTTCAGATTTCATAGAAGAGATTATGGAGGTATTTATGGATGATTTCTCGGTGCATGGTACTAGCTTTGAAAATTGCTTTTCAAATTTGGAGAAAGTTCTTAAAAGATATGGAGAGGTTGATCTTGTGCTTAATTGGGAGAAGTGTCATTTCATGGTGAAAGAAGGAATTGTTCTCGGTCATGTTATCTCCGAGAGAGGGACAGAGGTGGACAGAGCAAAGATAGAAACCGTGGAGGAATTGCCACCACCTACGGACATCAAATCTTTGAGGAGCTTCCTCGGTCATGCCGGATTCTATAGGAGGTTCATAAAGGATTTTTCAAAAATCACCAAGCCATTGACACAACTTCTCCAAAAAGATGTGGAATACATCTTCGATAGTGATTGCCTTCACGCATTTCGAACACTCAAGCAATCTCTCATAAGTGCTCCTATCATGCAACCTCCGGATTGGAATCTACCCTTTGAAATCATGTGTGATGCAAGCGACTACGCCGTAGGAGCCGTTCTTGGACAAAGGAAAGAGGGGAAGGTAAATGCTATCTACTACGCAAGCAAGACTCTCAATGAAGCCCAATTTAATTATGCAACAACGGAGAAAGAATTGCTTGCCGTGGTATTCGCCTTCGAAAAATTCAGATCATACATAGTAAATTCAAAGGTGATAGTTTATACCGACCATGCGGCAATCAAGTATCTCTTTTCCAAGAAAGATGCTAAACCACGCTTGATTCGATGGATCCTATTGCTACAATAATTCGATGTGGAGATAAGGGACAAGAAAGGGGCAGAAAATGTTGTGGCCGACCACCTATCAAGGATGAACCATGGAGATGATGGAAAAGAATCGATCGAGGAACAAATGAGAGATGATCACCTATATAGAATTCTCGACAAAGATAGTTGAATGAATGAAATAATAAGGGCAATAAAAGGGATGCCCTTGGATCACTTGGACAAGAATGCAAAGAAAAGAGTGATCGTGGAAAGAAGAAAATACTATTGGGATCCACCATACTTATATAGATATGGAGAAGATGGGGTCCTAAGAAGATGCATACCGAGGGAGGAACGTGAAGAAGTTCTAAGAAAGTGTCACTCGTCGGGATATGGAGGACATTATGGGCACTTTAAAACTCAAGCTAAGGTATGGGCTAGTGGATTCTATTGGCCCGAGATGCATGAAGACGCGAAAAGATTTATTTTGACTTGTCCGGAATGCCAAAGAACGGGGAATATCTCGCAAAGAAATGCCATGCCATTGAACTACAATTTGCGAATAGATCTATTTGATGTCTGGGGAATCGATTTCATGGGACCATTCGTGAACTCACATGGGTTTGAACATATATTGGTGATGGTGGACTATGTTTCAAAGTGGGTTGAAGCTATGCCATGTCGGAAGGCATCAACGGAGGAGTCCATAAACATGATTAAATCGGTAATCTTCCCTCGATATGGCGTCCCAAGAATTTTGATAAGCGATGGAGGAACACACTTCACGGGCAAAGACTTTGGTAAATACTTGAAGAAATTGGGAATTGAACATAGAGTGTCCACGGCTTATCATCCCCAAACAAACGGACAAGCGGAAACTTCGAACAAGCAATTGAAGGACATTTTAAAGAAGACCGTGGTAAAAGGAGGAAAAGATTGGTCGAAGAGACTAGATGATGCACTATAGGCATATCGTACGGCACACAAAACTCCGATTGGTATGACTCCTTATCAATTTGTTTATGGAAAAACATGCCACTTGTTGGTTGAGCTAGAACATAAGGCATATTGGGCGATGAAGGAGATGAACTTTGATGCGGAAGCCGCTGGAATTAAAAGGAGAATCCAAATAAGCGAATTGGAGGAGTTAAGATTGAAAGCGTACAATAGTGCATCAATTTACAAAGAAAGGACGAAGAGATGGTACGACAAACGATTACAAAACAAGGAATTCAAAGAAGGAGACAAGGTCCTACTCTACAATTCAAGATTCAAACTCTTTGGCAAAGGAAAATTACAAAGCAAATGGGATGGACCATACGTCGTACACTCAGTTTCACCCACGGGAGCGGTGACAATCATGGATGCGAAAGGCGACCAATATGTGGTGAACGGACAACGACTAAAGGTATTCTTGGTGCCCGACGTCGTGCCCCTTCATTACATCAACATATACACCATGGAGGAGGAACCGGAACGTCAAGCCTAACGACGTTAAGCAAGGTAAGTTTGTACATACTCTCTTTTAGATTTTATTTTGGTAGTTTTATTTTTATTTTGGACGAACTTTGAGTAAAACATAGGCTTCTAATTTATTGGTAAGCACCTTGGAAAAAGTTGGAGTCCAGGGGGCTGAAAAACCCCCTGGGCCGGCCGGCCCAATACCCCTAGGCCGGCCGGCCTGAGCCTTCTCGTGTGCGAATCGGTCTCGATTTTTGGTAGGTGCGAGATAAGGAAATTTCAAACCTGTGCCCTATAGATTTCGTATGCCAAATCCGAAGAGATTTTGGACTTCTCGTCCAAGTCTTTTTGGGATATAAATAGAGGCGCGGGGTAGATCTATTCTCTCATACTTTTCAATCTACACCACCACCTCGTGAGAGACTTCGACAATGGCCGGTCCAGCGAGCGCAAGAGCCATGATTGCAGCAATGGAGATCGAGGAGAGGGGTTGGACGCCTGACACCCCCACGCCAAAGACGCCTAGCCCCATCTCGGCAACAGGTGCACAGCCCCTCCTTGTTGAAGCAAAGCGATGTGAAGCGAAAGCCCCTCCGAAGAAATTCAATACTCAGGCAAGGATGAGCGTCGGAGGGAAGGGCCTTCAATGGTACAACGAGAAGTTAGCTCAAGCCCAAAGGGTGGTCATCGTCATCAGCAGCGACGAAGATGAAGGCGAGAAGTGACAAGACAAAAAGCCGCCCGCACCTAGGCATTCCTTGCGCCTCCTCGGAGTCAAAAGAAAGAACTACATCGAGCACACCCCGGAGCCGAAGGACTATGCTGGAGACAGCGATTGGGAGAGCATCATGAGCCCTGGTTCATGGGGCGCCACCGGTCGTGACTACGATGATGATTGGCCGGGGTGGGCCGAAGAGGAGAGAAAAGAGGAAGACGACCCCTCCGGAGGTGATAGCGGCAAGAAGAAGAAGGACGATGACGAACCCGAAGATGACAGCGCCAATAGCGGTGGGCATCACTTCGGGTGCTGTTTCAAGTGCCGCAATGAAATCGCGGATCTCCTCGCCACCATCGATAGGTGTCACGATCGAATCGTGGCAATGAATCGAAGGATGGATGACATCGAGAGCTTGGTTGAGAGAGACTACAACTTCCTTGTTCGCAACATAAGGAAGTTATTCGGGATGGTCGGAGATCTACAAAAGCAAGGAGGAGGGCATCCAAGATGCAATTGCCCGAGGTGCCGTTGAGAACACCGACGAGCGTCACACCCGTCTTTTATATCATTGCGACGAGGACGCCGCATAATCTAAGCATGGGGGGGAGGTGTGATGGCTCGTAGATTGAATTTTGTTGGTCTTTGTTTAGTCAATAGTTCGTCGTGTGAGTGTGCTTTATTTTTCGCATGTGTGAGAGTCATAGTCTAGCGTTGTGTGCTTTATTTTTCGCATGTGTGAGAGTGAGTCTTAAATAAGTGTTGAGTCATGAAAACAAAATAAAAAGAGTCTTTGTTTTTGTTGGATCGTGCAATTTTATTTATGCATTCAGTTTTATTTTATTTTCTTTAAAGCAATTGTTCACGAGCATTGTCATGAAATTTATATCTTATTTGTGGAGCTTAGTAAATTATTCATCCATGATAATACCCACACTTGAGCTTTGATCTAGCACTTGGTTTTGATTACGCTTGCGAGTAAGGCATGATTTGGAGGACTTTAATTTCATAAAAATAATAAAACCCCTACAAACATAAGGTTGATCAAGTTCTTAGCAAGTTGAGAGTAAAAATCCTATCATCCACAAGCTATATTCGTTCCACCATAAGTATTGGATGTACATTGAGTTGAGTTAGGATTTCTTTCTCTTGGGAGTTTTAATTTTGAGCAATGATCATGTCCGTATTTTTCATCTCTGAATTGCTAGCCACACCAATATTCGGTAATGAGAATTCCTCATTGGAACAACTCATGAGATCTACCGGATTCCAAAACCCGAACTCGAGATTATCTTGTTTATTATCGTCTTCCTTGACCACAACCCAATTATGAGGATACATTCTGTTTCTGCTCATGATTTGTATAAAACATAATTTTGGGATGAAGAAAGGAAGGAGTATTCAAAAGATGGACCGAATCCGACCTGGGAAAGCCCCAGGCGGGCCGGCCTACACCCCTTGAGCCGGCCGGCCTAGGCCTCTCTGGTCTCGGTTCGGGCTCCAAAAATTCAGGGAGACACTTCGGAGATTTGCCTATCTATGTTTTATAGAAAGTGTCCTATGAAAAGGGTCGGAACAGAGAGAGAAAATTCGGGAGAAAAAAAAAGAAAGAGAAAAGAAAAAAAATGTATGAGAAGAGAAGAAGAAAATAAATGAAGGGATTCTATGGTTAGAGAAGTGCAAAGAGATATCACCTTATTGTTTGAGAATAATATCCTCAATTCCAACCATGTGCAATCCGACAACGAGGACGATGCTTGTGTCTTGAAGTCAATCTTTTTATGCCTTTGCACATGTCCACCATTCTAAATCTTCTTACCCTTGAACCCTTTACACTATGGAGAAACTCTCATGATCATTGGCTCGGAAGGTAAGCAATCATTAGAAGGTTTTCTTAATTTGACAATATATGTATATACTTTGCTAAGCCTCACCTATAGCCCCACTTTATACTTGAGAGACTTTTGGGAGATGAGAGCTTGCAAAATAAAAATAGGATAGCCACTTATATCGAGAGACATGAAAGGACTTGTGCAAGAATTTTTGGTCTAACCTTTGTTGCAGGGCATTTTGTTTCTTAAATAAAAAGAGAGAGAAAAACCTCCAAGGATGGCAAGAAAAGCAAGTTTGTCGATATTCGAGTTGCCGGCTAAAGGTAAGAGTTGTGGAGTAATATTGGATGAGTTTTTAAACGCCCATGATATGATTATCCTCGCTGCTCCTCTGACCTTTGTTTGAAGAAATATTGTTAGACTTGTTTGCATAAGTAAATTTTGCAGTTCAAGAACTCTTGAGCAACCCATGGAAGGATTTGATGATTTGATTTGCTTGAGGACGAGCAAAAGCTAAGCATGGGGGGAATGTTGGCGCTCCTTAAGTACCCATTTTACTATATGATTAGGAGTTGTTTTGGTAAATTCTTCGGGATGATTCATGTACTAACCCGCCACTTGGCACCCAAACTTGACCGTTTTCGATTTTGTCCTGGATTTTGGAGCATGTTGCATTTTGACAGGAAATTGGACATTTTCGGAGAAGTTTTGACGCATGGTTACAACTGGGCTAAGATGAGGAATAAAAGGAAGATTCCACACGCAAAAGATGGGACTGAAAGGGGGCAGAAAAGGCCCAGGCCGGCCGGCCTGGAGTCCTTGGGCCGGCCAGCCTAGCCCTTTTCGGAGTCCATTTGATCTCGGTTTTCTTCAGCACGAAGTATGCGTCAACCCTAATCTATGTTTTACCAAAACCACCGACCATATCTGCCTATAAATACCCCGAAGCCACCGTCAAAGATAAGCACCGCAAGGGGATCGCAGGAGCATCCAGGGAGATCGCAGAGATCGCAGAGAAAGAGCATCCAGAGATACATTTGAGTCAGACACAAGAGAAAGGCGACACCGGAGGCCTCATCGTCCCTCGGTGCCGCTGCAAGTTGAAGGACAGCAAGGGATCCATCCCTTGCCGAAGATTTCGTCACCATGATCGACTACGCTTCGCTTAGCTTCATGGGGTAAAGTCCTCGTTTGTTCATGGGGTTGTAAGGAGATCTTGAGTTGTAATTGCCGAATCCTTTATGAGATTGATCTATCACAATTCTTGTTGATGATGCTTTGATGCCTAATAGTTCGCGGCTTGGCTTTGGGTTTGCTTTGCTCTTGCATGGTTTACTTAGATTACATCAACTATGGTGTTCTTGTTGATTCGTTACCGATTATCCTCGTGTAGTGACAGTATGCGGGAGGGAAATGTTTTGATCTTGGAACACACCTTTGGTAGATTAGATCTGTTCTTCCTTGCTTGGCGATTATATCTCTAGTGATCCTAGACCCTATGGACAAATGCTCTTTATATCTTGTGCACACACCTATCATTGCTCACTAGTCTAGATTAGATTAGATAGGTTAGATTAGATCTATTTCACACTCAAACACTCAATATAGATCTTTTACCAACATCATTAGTGCTTAGTTAAGCATAGTAATACACTTGTTCCGTGGATTGATAAACCTTGGGGGAATACTCTAAGGGAAAAGCTATACACGATCCGTGCGCTTGCGGTACGTAAATTGGCGCTTTAAGAAGCATCAACACCCTCATATAAACATAATTCTAAATAAACCCCTGACCTTTTCTGGAATAAACCGGATAATTTCTAAAATACCAATCAAGCCCCTACCTTCTCAGAAATAATTACAAATAGGTCCCTGACTCCTTATTTAACCCCTAAACCTTTATATAACCTATCATTTTATGTGACAAACAACATTCGATCAATCCGAAACTTTACAACGCCATTTCTAGCACAGTTTTGGCCGTGCCATTAGGAAATCGCACAAAAATATTACTTCTATCTTCATACCTTATTTGTTTCCGAATCGAGCTCAATGATAAAGTTTTTATTTCTTTTTCTTGATTGTGTGCTTGTTTGTATACGTCGTAGATCACGGTGTGAACAAAGGAGAGACCGTCGACGAGCAGTACTGCAAGCAAGCGGACAAGGAATAGTTCCACGACCCCGAACCCGAAGGACAGTACCTCGATCAGGACTTCCCGGAAGGCTTTGAAGACGGCAAGTTCAATCCCATCCTTTGATGCATGCTTTTGTCCTAGTTTTTATAAACACAACCTATTGGCCTATTTTATAAAATTTCATATGTTTTGCCTGCTGAAAACATGGTTGGATAGCCACCCCTTTATTTATTATAACCATTCCTTGACCACCTAGATTAATGTCTGAATGTATTTTGTTTGGACGTTAATCGCTGCTAGAACGCTTAGGACCTTATACGCAATACAACTTGTTTTATAAAGAAAATATGTGAGTGTGTGGGAAGGGAAAATGTGGAATTTTTGAAAGATGAGTTTAGATGGGATGGATGGCATTTCTGTGTGATTTGCCGATTGGTGTGCTCGTGCCTGTGTGGCAGAGCAAGGAGGGGAGATATCCATATTGTCACCACTAAGGACCGAGTTGGTGTGTCATTTCACCTAACTCCACTATCGTGCAAACCACTCGACCGTTGAATGGGCAACGGCTTAGCATAAACCCCACTAGTTAGTCTGATAGCCATCAGAAGAGCTGAGAGCAACGGGTGATCAAGGAGAAGGGATTAGCTCTGTGTGACTTATGCCCCGGTTAAAACCTCTGTGATAGGTCAATGACCCATTGGTGGATCCCGTGATGGCTAGTCAGATCTAGCTAAGGTGGGTAATGGCTTTGTTGGGATCTACACCGACACTACGGTGTTTGAGCTGTGGTACCCCGACACTACGGTGTTCGAACTTGGATCCTGTGTGGGTCAGCACTACGTGTTACTCGGTGCAAGAAAAACTTGCTTTGAAAATCCTTTCTTTCAAATGAACCCCTGCATAAAATATTGCTTTCCGCAAATTAAACCCTAGCCTTATCCTTGATTTACCCTGTGCATTATATTCTGTTTATACCCCCTCCGTGGGTGTGGTTGTACTTGCTGAGTATGTTCTTTCTCACCCCATTCTTAATTTTTACAGAGGAAGATCCAGACTTAATTCCCGAAGTCGAGTAGAGTTCCGCATGGCGCAAGACTCTGATGACCCCCTCTTCGTAGTTAATGTAGTTGTGTGGGTTTTAGTTGTAATCCTCGCGATAGTGGTGCTTCACTGCCCATTACCGCGTAGAGTTGTACGGTGATGAACCATCTGATGTAATAAATGTGTCATCAGCCTCCTGGGACTGATGTTGGTATCACATTTAAGTCTTCTCTTATGAGGGGACACTTCATAACCTACCCCTTGCTCGTTGGACGTGAGCAATGGTTTACATGACTGAATAAATCTTATTCGAAGAAAAGAACATAGTCGATGTGATGGTCGACTAAATTCGAGGTAGAACTAGTCGATGCAAATGTCGACTAGATTTATTGGTGGGGTCTCCTTCAGGAGAGGTGCCCCAAGGGCCTTGCGGAGTGAGTCACACTGAAAGATCATGTGAGAGCTCTTTGGGTGGATAAAGCACTTGCGTAGCAGTACTTTGTTGATCCTGTTGCCACCCTGAGATGATTCACCCTGGTACTGGGTGCGCGGTTTACCATGAGGATGGGTACCGGTGGCTAGTGGCTTTAGCATTTTGAAGGATGCGGAAGCCTTTGGCGGGATGCGGTAGTTGGAAGAAGGGCTGTATGCCTCGACTTCCTCTCGTTCCTTTCTCCTTGAGATGATGATGTTGCGCGCATTGCGCCCAACGTTGATCACGCTGCGGAGGTCGCAATTGGAGTAGTCGTAGTTGTTGCCTTGTTGTTCTTGTAGGGTGTTAGCAAGGCGCTGACGCCTGAACGCCCTCAACTAGTTGAGCTGGCGACGACGTTCGTAGAGATCTTCAGCTGGATGTTGCTCGTCCAGTTGGACGGTGACGGTCACCGCTAGAGGAGGGGGAGGAGCGGGTGGATCCTCCTTGGTAGTGACTTGGGCTTCTGTGATTGTAGGAGGAGTAGTTTCCATTTTGTCGGAAAGGTACTCGTTGAAATCATCGGAATTGTAGTCATTGAGGTTAAGACGCTCCACGGGATCTCCCTCAGGTTCTTTGGCGATACGAACCATGAGGATTTCACGGCAGAGGTCTTGAACTTCTTGGTCTTGTTTGCTTGAGGACAGGTCTAAAGGAGTGCTCTGTTGGTAGGGCAGATCTGCTGGCTGTGAGGCAGAAGCGCTGGGACCTTGTGCCTTCCTGAGGTGCATTGTCCGTCCTTACGGCGTTGCATATATAATCAAGTTAGGGAGGGAGTCCTGATCATACTTGGAGTTCTTAGCCGAGTTGGACTCGACTTGTTTACTATACTGGATTAGGTCATCCAGCTATTCCTCCGGATCGGAGGAGTACTCGGATTCGGAGTCGGTTAGCCCACCGATTTTGGAGTGTGTATGCTTTGGGTGAGCGAGAAGCGGTATGCCCATCTCTACACGGAGGGCATTCTCATTCATCCAGTGCAGCCATGATTGGGCAGGAGTCAGCCCCTCAGGCTCCTTAATCCAGGGTTTGTCATAGATTGAGTCGCTGGATTGTTCTGGGGCCTTGGTTTTTCCCTTTTTAAGCGTGGCCAGTTCCCAAAGAGCATCGGCGTGTTTGGGTGGGCTGGCCATAGCATCCATGAACAGCTCAATGTTGTCTGACCATTCTTCGAGATCGTCGAATGGTTCAAAGTTCTTGAGACTGTTCATGAAGCGATCGAAGTCTTAATCGAATTTGGACACGACTTGTTTCGGAGTCCGAGTTCTTAGCCGAGTTGGACTCGACATGTTTCGGAGATATACGATCCCATCCAAACAAGCCGGGGGTTTGTCTTACCAGCTCCCCCGCAGATTCCTCCTCCCGATTTCTGCTCTTTGTTTTGCAGAGTGCTTTCAGCCACCTTAATGCAGTTGGCAAGCTTCAAATTTACCCGATCGATCCCTGAGAGCATATCGCCTGACCTCTTCTGCGGTGGTTTTAGTGCTTTAGGGTTCTGCTGTGGCGTAGATGGGCTGAGAGCGGTTTCTGCAAGTTTGATGCATCCCTCAATTGATCATGAAACTTGGTCTACTCAGGCGAGTAGTTCTGAGTTTTTGATCTTAGGGCGTTTGATTCTCTTCAGATGAGCTAGGTATTTTTCAAGAGTTTTGGAAAAGTGAGGCTTTTCGGAATCAGAATTTGTGTCGAACTCGACCAAACCAAAAGTTTGGTTTTGAGTTGTCACGTTTTCTGGGTTGTCCGAGTCGAGTTCGGGTGGAACTCTTTTCTCATCGAGATCCGCGGACTCGCGGATGTCGGCGAGTTGGGAGCGGATTTTCGATTTAGGCGAGTTAGGCATGACAAGGTGACTGGAAAAGCCTCCCGTTCCGTCAGCCGTGCAAGCCCAGGAACCGAAAACGAGGGTCGTGCCTTTTGGCACGCTGTTGGTGTTGCTTGATCCGGCCATCGAATTCGTTGGTGAACTCGCCGAATCCCCTACCTGGCGCGACAGCTGTCGGTGTTTACCGCCAAATCTGCTCAGGGATACCCTTAGCAGTAGGGTTTGTAGGTAGGGATCGACTGCTCTAGAACTCGATGGTACAAGGAACACAAAAATTTAGACAGGTTCGGGCCGCGAGTTTGCGTAATACCCCATGTCTTGTGTGGTTTGTATTGCCTTAGGTGTTGATGATTGTTTGGAGGGGGTCCCTGCCCGCCCTTATATATCCGGGGGGACAGGATTATATGGAAAGTCCTAGCCGAGTACAATTGAAATCATACTACAACATAATCGGGTAGTTTCGTTTGTACAGCAGCTAGTTCTATGCTATTCGAATAGTTACAAAAGAGATAAAATACATCCATGAACTATCCTTACTTTATAATATTTTATGTCTATAAGCAGTCCCGCTGTTCCGGGTCTGACAGTGGCCTCACCCCCTCCACATCTTCCACCTTCTCCCACCTTCCACCACATCCTCCTTTCTCTCTCTCCCGCTCCCCAGCCCTCGCGGCTGCTTCCTCCCCTGCCCCACGCGCGGTGGACGTGGGCTTTATTAGCTTCAATCCAATAATGTCAGGAACGATGGACGCGTGGGGGACGTGGGCTTTATTAGCTTCAATCCAATAATGTCAGGAACAATGGACGCGTCACAGCGTCTGGTGCATTGTTGTTCTGTTTCGGACAGACGTAGCCGCGGCCACCGTCGTCAAGGGCTCAAGGCCGCCGCAGATCGACCCACGGCCAAAAGAAACGGACGGCGACCCATGGAGGTCCAACACACCGCAGCGGCTCCTGCAGCGGATGGCTCCAAGTCGAGGATGTCGGTTATGCGAGTTACTATTCGCCCTACCTCCTGGCTGAGCGTGCACACCGTCAGCGCAGGCAGAGGCCGCGGGCGGAGATAGACTGCGGCTGCCGTGGATGACATGGGGCTGTTGAACCATCTGGGATCCGGCCATATGCATGGCCGGGCTGCAGGAGATGCCATGCCCGGCGACTCGTGACCATGCGTGGACGGCAAGAATTTTGGCACAGAAAATTCTTCAGTCATCTGCAATATAATGTGCAGCAGTGGGCTTTCCACTGGTTCGGAACAACCAAACTCAAAGAAATTTAAGCGTTCCATTATAGTTCCCTATACGAGGATCTAACTGATTTCAGCAGTGCAGGGTGACAAAACATTCCCCACTGGAACCTACAGTCCCCCCTTGAGGACCTTGATGATGTGTCCACTCCTAAGCTAGGTAGCATACATAATGGTTTTCCATTTGCTCCAGAATAATGCTCCATTTGGCAGTACCTTAGACATGGTGGCCGAGAGGGCGGCGCTAGCTCCTCGATCGGCCATGGCAATTAGGTTTTTGGGTTCAATAAAGAGCCCTTTGGAAAATTATATAGCGCCGCCGGGGGCCAGGGTGACAGACATGAACGTCTTCAAATAGTGGCGCTTGGCGTTTGTCAATGGGCAGTGACTAGCGCGGGAGTGGCTAGCGATGAGCATGGCCAATCGAGTTGTACGAGGTGGTCGCGACAATGGTAGTAGTAGCGATGATGCGGCATGAATCATACCGACGTCAGGCGACAATGTAGACGATGTGTTAAGCTCGACCTAGATAAGTAGTAGATATGTATGCTGCATAAGATTGGTACGGTAGTGACAATATGTTATAAATATGCCATGTCGATATCTTGGAGCCGCGCGCGGAGACGTCCGACGCAGCGGCAACGGCGGACGGCCGGCTTGAAGACTTCTTCGTCGATCACGCTGGCACGGTGCACGTCGGCCTTGCGCCTCTGGATCGGCTGTGCACGAGTGTGCCAACAACAAGTCGGTTACCAGTCGGCAAGTCAGGTGCGGTTTGAAGCCTGACTCTATCTTCTGGACGCGCACTGCATCAGCGCAGCGCCGCATGATCTGGCCAGTCCATGTGCGTCTGCCACCATGAGATTTGCCGACCAATCCTCCTTCATGCTGAAGCTGAATGCCACAACCCCCGATGCAATCTACCGGAGAAGCAAGAGAGAGGACTTCGGTGATGAGGGTTTTCTGGTACGTTCTTCACCCTCAACCTCGCCAGGGTCATCCCGCCTGATCTTGTACCGCGATGCATGACGTACCGGGCATTCCTCCAATGTCTCGTTCTCCACGTTGCGATAGTGTCATGTTCCACAGAGAGTGTCATGTTCCTAAATCTTGAAGGGACCGGTAAGCCTAGAAACTTTGTTGACCTAAATTCTTGAATCCAGTTATACCCCACTCGAAGTGGAAATGGTGGCAGGGTTGTATCCTGAACCTCGTGTTGTGATCAGCCCCACGGGAGGTCCTGAATTGGAAACTCGTACGTGACGTGTGATCAGGGATCCTCTGCAGGGTGTACAATCGATTCGAATCGCCACACTTCTTGGTTATGAAAACCACTTGATCTCGCTTAAACATCGTAAATTAATTATGTGCAACCTTGATAAAAGTTATGGCTTGATGAACCTAGATGTATCTTGATGAGTGTGACAACTAAAGTTTACCTTTCAATTTAATTAGTAATTGGATCTATTTGTTTGAATAGAAGTTATTATCAAGTAAGTCCAAATGTTTTATATCAGAAAAGTCAGTCCACTCTATAAAGCCTTGCATACTCTTGATTTTTAAGTTTATGCCTGTGTAGTCGGGTCAGTCTTGCTGAGTACCTTCGTAGTCAGAGTTTGTGGAATGTGGGTGTTTAGCAGCTTCTCCGAAGGAGCCTCGAAGTCAAAACATCAAGACCTTAAGACCCGTAGTGTATATTGAGTTCAAACGCCTCCGAATGTTTTTATAAACTCTTATAAGACAAGGCTGCATGTTAACCAGCCACACATTTGAAACTCTATAGTCTAGGCATGCATTACGGGTTGTGCTTATTATGTCATAACTTTTGTCTCATTTTATGATCCATATTGACGTCTATGTGTAATATCTGATGCTCTAAAGCAAAAACGATCATGTACGCATATCTGAGACATGGTTGTACGGTGGACAAGTAAAACCCGACGGACTGCCAGAACTCTTCTGTCTTAAGAGCGTTAGCTATATTATCTTTTGTAAAAAGATGATCAATCGCTCTTAAGTTGGAATAAATTAGACGGTTCCGCCACACAGGCGCCTTATCTGCCCCTGAAAATAGCATTTTTAGCTGCAAAAACTAAGTGCGGGTATCACACCCACTTAAAAATACATTTTACACATCCTAAAAAACCCTTTCATATATAGCAGAACAAGTTCATTGCACAGAGGTGAAGTTCATTGCTTCACCATCCTTGGCACGGTTAAGAACCACCCTCACTTAGCCATTCTAACTGCTCTCCTACATGCGCTACTGCACTTGGAGAGTCACATGGGCGCCACCATTGTAGATATCAACCGTGCGGAATATCTTTCGGCGGTCGGCCTTCTAGATGAGTAGCTACAGTGTTGTCAGAGTTTATATGTAATGTGACTGTAAGTATCAGTAGGAAAATGGGGTCAGTGTGGAACTTTATCTATAGGAGGTAAATATGGTTTATTTCTATGCAGATGTGAATATTGTCGATTAATTGGATGAATTCTGATGAGCTGCCTCGGCAACCAGAGGCGGCTACAACTTGCCACCCTCCTGTGGGTTCTAACAAGCAGCCGCCTGTGCAAAAGTGTTACCAGAGGTGGTGAAAAAATAAGCCGCCGGTGGAAAAGAATTACCAGACGCGTTGATGTGTATCAACCACCTATATTATGCCACTTTCAGATCGATCTCTGGGAAGCCTTTACACCATCCGTGAAAAAATCGACTACGAAAACATCCATTTTTTTTATGAAACAGGAGAGGTACTCCCCTACTGATTATAATTAAATTAAAGGAAAACAAAGTACAAAAGGAGGTTGCAAAGGGGTTGTTCAAGAAACGAAAAACGAAATGAAAACGTCCATTTTACATGCCCAGGACCAGAGGCTGGTCAAGAAACGCCCGTGTGGATGCCTTGTCACCCTCCTGTACAAACATTTTTTGTACTAGTGATGTCAGCTATTTATGTGTCCAAGATCCCGGTGCACCATCAGCATGCAAATTAAAGCACGTTGAGCGCGACATATATTTTTGTCCATGACAAGGTTGCCATCGGCGAGGTGCGAGATCACCATGTTCCAACAGCGTAGCAATAATTTGCAGATGCGATGAGGGCTACCGGTTTCGCCGTTCGGCCAATTTTGGGACAGCCTCAGCGTCTCGATGGCGACGCGTCAACTGCAGCTGGGGTGTTGGCGCGACATATCGGTTGGGTGATGGCTGTTGGCCTGACCCCCGTTCCTACGGTTGCGCGATCCTTGTTAGTTGGAGTATACCCTGTAGATACTACTCCCTCCGTTTCTTAAATATATGACACCATTGATTTTTTTTCTTCGTTTGACTATTCATCTTTTCTACAAATATTTATGCAAATAGCTAAATCTTCAAGTTAGATTCAAGAGACTTTTAATAATAGACGTAAAGATATTCAATTCACTTCATTTAACTAACTGATTAATTAAATAATATTGGTCAAAACAGTGTCATATAAAAAAGAACGGAGGTAGCAGCTTATTAGCAGTTGGTTAGCATGGCCATATGCATTGTTGTACTCTGTATAATTCAAACGCCTAGAGATCAACACAACGCTCATTGCTGCGTCCTCTTCCTCTTGCTCAGCGGTCCGCGCCTGCCAGGCCGCCGCTCGCCTGCCCGGCCACACCGCTCCGCCGCAACACCCATGGCCCCTCTCCACCTCGCTCCTTCGTCGTGCTGCGCTGCTGCTCCGCGCGCCGTGGTTCTTCTCTTCCTTCTCATCGGCCGCAACGGCGCTGCCTCATGCCCACCACCTCCTCCTCCTCCTCGCCCGTGGGCGCACCGCCGCAGCCCCACCTCCTGCCCACACCCGCGGCCTCGCACGCCCACCTCCGTCTGCTTGTTTGGTTCACAGGTCTCCAAGAAACTTTATCCGTGGACCCACTGACCTCATGGTGCGCCTCAAACATCGCTAATGCATGCAACGTCTTCGTGCTTCACACCTCCCACCCCTGCTGTAGCTCTAACCAAATTTTGTGCACTCTGTGACACCTTTCAATGACAAATTCAGGTGGGCTTCTTACCCCCCCCCCCCCCCCCCAGTTGTCCCTTCGAAAAGAAAAAAGGACTCGTGCATCCTGCTCCGTAGTGATGCAGCTTATTTGGGACTGATCACCTTTTCTTTTTGGGAGAATGAAGTTCAGAGCGTAATCGGCTGGACTAACCCACGGCAACCCTGGTTCGGCGGTTCCTTGCAACACATGCTCCATCGAATATCCTAGCATTTTCTCGTCAGATTACTACATCGTCAGATTGAAATAACACACTGACAAGGATGGAAAAATCTTGATGTTGATTGATGGATTTATTCTCAAATTGGGCCTCTTGTCCTTAGCTTCACATGATACGATGACAGCAAAATACGACCTACTATTATAGAGTTTTTGTTGCAGCCGAACTCATGCAAGCGTGTAACACATGTTCTATATGTCTGTGCCCATTTCGATTTGGATTGATGCACTACTAGAAAATAGCCCATCCGTCCTGGCCAAAGGTACCAGCTGCTGTTGCAGCCGGTACCGATGGGGTACCATACCATCGGTACCGGCTGCAACAGCAGCTGTTACCTTTGGCCATCGACCGACCTAGTGGAGGGCAATTGGCACCGGGTGGTGGTTCCAACCGGTTCCAATGCGTCACCATAGGAACCGGTCTGAACCACCACCCGGTACCAAATGAAGGTGGCGCTAAAGGCACCGGTTTATAGGAATAACCAGTTCCTATGGTAATGAAACGTGTCGGCTGCCAGGAGCTCGGGCCTAAGGCACCGGTTGGTGCCTTGACCCGGTGCTATTGAATTAATTTTAGCACCGGGTCATTGAAATCAACCGGTGCCTTTGGCCCGAGCCTATAAATACCCCAGCCCCTCCCCCTCTCAAGCTGTCGTGAACTCACTGTTCATGGCAGCTGAGTGGGGTAAGGGTAGGCGAATTTTTGCTTTTTTAGAAAAAAGGTTAGTTATTTTTCTTTATAACTTAGCAATTAATTTTTAGAAATAGTTATTACTTAATTTAGTTTATATATATGTGATAATTATTTTTATTTATAGCATCTTATTGTAGTTATATACGTTATCAATTTATTTGATATTTGAATACTATCAAATTATTGTATTTATATGTTTTTTCAATTTATTTGATAAGTAAATACTATCTATTTATTATAGTTATATGCATTATCAATTATATAAATATATTATTATAAATAGGTAGTATGAATGAACTATTTGTACATTACAATGATGTATATAAATGTATTGTGGACCCAGATGAGTCTGCAATGGATGTACATGGCCGACCGGTGTTCAAAGGGGTTCATGGATGGCGTGCATGAATTCATAGAAGCGGCCGAGAAACACAAGTATGGCGGTTTTGTTCGTTGTCCATGCAAATTCTGTAAGAATGAGAAGGATTACTCATCATCAAGAACCATTCATAGTCACTTATTCAATAGTGGTTTCATGCCAAACTACTATGTTTGGACCAAGTATGGCGAAAGAGGAATTGTGCTGGATAATAATGTAGAAGAAGATGACAGGATTCCTGACTTTGCAGCCAATTATAATTCCTTTTTCAATGACACTGCAATGGGTGAGCCTGAAGAAGATACTGAAGGATACGTTGTAGAAGATGATCTTGGTCAGATGCTGCGCGAAGCTGAGGAAGGTTGCGAAACAGAAAAGGAATCGAGAGATCTGAAGCATATGTTGGAGGACTACAGAACATTGTTGTACCCTGATTGCAAACAAGACCAAAAGAAGTTGGGTACCACATTGGAATTATTGTAATGGAAGGCACCAAATGGTTTGTCTGACAAGGGATTCGAGGAGTTGCTGAAACTTATAAAAAACTTACTTCCTGAGGGTAACACCTTGCCGGAGACAACATACGAGGCAAAAAAAGTTATTTGACCTTTAGGATTAGAGGCACAGAAGATACATGCTTGTCCTAACGACTGCATCCTATATCGAGGTGAGTATGAAAATTTGGATTCATGCCCTGTATGCAACGCATGCTGGTATAAGATCCCTCGAGATGATCCAGGCGACGTTGAGGGGATGCATGTCAAGAAGAGGGTGCCTGCCAAGGTGATGTGGTATTTTCCTCTAATACCACATCTAAAACGTTTGTTCATGAACAAAACGAATGCTAAATTGATGCGATGGCACAATGAAGAACATAAGCAAGA
Source organism: Panicum virgatum (assembly GCF_016808335.1). Classification (NCBI taxonomy): domain Eukaryota; kingdom Viridiplantae; phylum Streptophyta; class Magnoliopsida; order Poales; family Poaceae; genus Panicum; species Panicum virgatum. The sequence goes on from NC_053146.1 coordinate 11,147,796, forward strand.
CAATATATTGAGACACCCCGCTGATGGGTTGCAGTGGAGAAAAGTGGACAGAACATTCCCAACATTTGCAAATGATGCGAGGAATAAAGGTTTGGCTTAAGTATGGATGGCATGAATCCTTTTGGTGAGCAGAGCAGTGGCCATAGTACCTAGCCTGTGACACTCTGTATATACAACCTTCCTCCCTGGTTGTGTATGAAGCGGAAATTCATTATGATGCTGGTGTTTATCCCCGGCCCGAAGCAACCCGGTAATGATATAGATGTGTATCTGAAACCACTGATTGAGGATCTTCTATTGTTGTGGAAAGATGAGGGTGTTTGTATGTGGGATGCGCGCGCAGAGGATCATTTTAACCTGCGTGCATTGCTTTTCGTAACCACCAACGATAGGCCAGCACTAAATAACCTCTCCGGACAATCCAATAAGGGTTATAGGGCATGCACCCATTGTTTAGAAGAAACCGACAGCATGTACCTCAAACACTGTAGGAAGATCGTGTATATGAGTCATCGTCGATTTCTTCCGATCAAGCACCCATTGAGAAGGAGGCATGCTCACTACGATGGAAAGGCAGATCATCGTACCAAGCCTAGGCACCGTTGTGGGAAAATGGTGTTTGAAATGGTCAAAGATATAAAAGTAGTATTCGGAAAAGGACCCAACAGCATATCAGTGTAGAGTGATGACGGACGTGCACCTATGTGGAAGAAGAAGAGTATTTTTTGGTAGTTACCTTATTGGGAAGTCTTAGACGTCCGCCACGCAATTGATGTGATGCACCTAACAAAAAATCTTTGTGTGAACCTTCTAGGCTTCCTTGGTGTCTACGGTAAGCCAAAGGATACATTGGAAGCGCGGCAAGATCTTCAACGTATGAAACAACGGGCCGCCCTACATCTAGAAAAAAGAGATAAAAGACGTCATTATCTAGGCCCTGCGTGCTACACTCTTAGTAAGGAAGAGAAGCAAATTATGTTCGACTGTTTGAACAGTATCAAGGTCCCATCAGGCTACTCTTCGAATATAAAGAGGCTACTGAACTTGAAAGAGAAGAAATCCGCACACGTAAAGTCCCATGACTGTCACGTGTTGATGACGCAATTGATTCCAGTTGCACTTAGAGGTATTCTACCAGCTAATATTCGAGCAACAATCATAAAGCTATGCGCATTTCTCAACACAATTTCTCAGAAGGCAATTGATCCATCGAGTTTAAGCAGGCTACAAGAGGATGTTGTCCAAAGTTTAGTCAGTCTTGAAATGATATTTCCTCCATCATTCTTCAATATTATGACGCATCTTCTAGTTCACCTGGTTAAAGAGATTGGTATTCTCGGTCCTGTTTTTCTTCATAAGATGTTCCCTTTTGAACGATACTTTGCAGTCCTAAAGAAATACGTTCGTAATCGGGCTCGTCCAGAAGGAAGCATTGCGAAGGGTTACGTCATAGAGGAGGTCATTGAATTTTGTGTTGACTATGTGGAAGAACTCTGCCCAATTGGGATTCCAGTATCACGTCATGAGGGGCGGCTGATTGGAAAGTGCACACTTGGAAGAAAATCAATAAATGCCACAGATCATGCCACGTTGAACAAAGCACATCTCACAGTTCTGCAACAATCAGCCTTGATGGCTCCATACATGGAGGAGCACATGCAAATTATGCGAAGTATATACCTTTTGAAATCTGAGACATGGATTACAAAACATCATAACGATACATTTGCCACCTGGTTGCAGAAGGAAGTCATGGCCAACTATCAAATTCATGAGCAGCTAGCTTGGCTGGCCAGGGATCCGTCAAATTCAATCCTGATGTACCAAGGATATGAAATTAATGGTTACACATTTTATACAAGAGCCCAAGATAACAAGAGCACCAATCAAAATAGTGGTGTCCGTATAGATGCCACCGACTCTAGTGGCCAAACGAACTCATATTTTGGTTACATTGAAGAGATCTGGGAACTCGACTATGGGCCGTTGAAGATACCTCTATTTCGTTGTCAATGGGTTAAACTCACAGGAAAAGGTGTTGATATCGACGAGTACGGAATGACAACGGTAGACCTCAAAGAGCTTGGCTATCGAGACGAACCATTCGTCCTAGCTAAAGATGTCACTCAAGATTTCTATGTGCAGGACATGTCTAGCAAACCGAGAAAGGACAAGTCCAGAAATAAATCAAGTTTTGTAGGTGCCGGAGATGAGGCAAAGCGCCATATTGTTCTAGCAGGAAAAAGAAAAATTGTGGGAGTCGACGATGTCACAGATGAAGAAGAATATAATAAGGTTGAAGATATGACTCCGTTCGCAGTGGAGGTTGACACAAATATTCTTTTAGCCGAAGAGGAGGCTCCGTACGCACGTCATGATCATAATGAAGGGACGATTGAAAAGCGAACCATCGTTAATATTCCCTTAGTTGAATGATTATGTCTTGTAATATTTTCTGTGAATATTATTAGATTTCTTATGCAATGAATTGATTTATTGGACAATTAAATGATTTATTATGCAATTAAAATGATTAGTTATGCACCTAAAAGATTTATTATGTAGTAATTAAAATTATTGTGCATTTAAATAATTTATTATTGTGCACCTAAAACCATAGTTAATATTTTCTTAGTTGAATGATTTACTAGGCAGTTAATGAATTTATTGAGCAAATAACAAATTTATTAGACAATTATTTTAACTATTAGACAATTATTTAAATTATTAGATAATTATCAGATTTTCTAGGCAATTATCAGATTTATTGTGCAAATATTAGATTTATTATGAATTATGAGGTAATTAATAGATTTACAAGAGAAAAAGAAAGATGAAAAGAAAAGAGAACCTTTAGTACCGGTTGGAAAATCCAACCGGTACCTTAGGGTCCTATTTGGGTAACAAAAAGTGGGGCGTCGCGCGGGAGTCGAACCGTGGCCGCGGAGCCCAAATTACCGAGCGTTACCATTGAGATACTGAAGAATTCCGTTCAAAGTGGGTCAAAGAAGACTGAAAAGTGAACTTCAAATTTCCTAAGGTACCGGTTTTGGAAATCCACCCGGTACCATAGGGTCTTTTTATTTCCCCCCCGTTGGCCTTTAGGCACCGGGTGTGCGGAGAACCGGTACCTGCTAGCCTAGGCACCGGTTGGAGATAAACCGGTACCTAGGCCTGCCTAAGGCACCGGTTGGATTTTTGACCCGGTACCCTTGGCCACGAGTATAAAGCCGTTGCCTTCTTCCTCCCAAATCTCTACTGCTCATCACCTTCCTCTGGTCGACCGCCGCCGCCCTCCATCTCCGCGCGCGCACCGTCGCATAGTCGTGCCGCCGCTGCCACATCGTCGCGCTGCCGCCTCTTCTTCTCTGCGCTCGGTTAGGCGTCGTCCGCCCGCGCCGGTGGCCCCTGCCCCTCCTCCGCTCTAGCCCGCGCCAACCTCATCGTCGACGTCGACTCCGGCGACCTCCACGCGCCCGGCCCAGATACGCACACACTCTCCATGCACTCCTCAACCTCTTTGGTGGTCGCGCCGTCCTCGATCGCCGTCGCCAGCCCTCCTCGACCCCATGCGCGGCCCCTTCACCTGCAGCAGCGCCGCACCCCCCCCCCCTCCTGCGACGCCGGTGCCCCCTCCCGTATAATGTATAATTTTTTTCTTAATTGTTTTATTTATTTATATATTCTGTATAATTAGTTTGTATAATTAGATAGAATTTAGTTTTTAATTAGTTTGTATAATTAGATAGAATTTAGTTTGTATTATATATTTATATAGTATAATATTTAGGTATATAGTATATAATTAATGTATATTAGTATTTAGATACAATAATGCTATTAACTATTACTATTAGATAGAATTTTTAAATAATGCTTTTAACTATTACTATTAGTATTTTTTGATGAAATATTACTATTAGTATTAGATAGAATTGTTTTAACTCATGTATTTAGCCATATCTTTAACATTTTGACTCATGTATTTAGTTATTAGAGAGACTTGTATTTAGCCATATCTTTAACATTTTGACCCATGTTTCATCTTGCAAATAGTGTACAACGTTTTCATTATATATAGTGTATAATTTAGTTATAGAATTTAGTTATTAGAGAGACTTTATTTAATCATGTATTTAAATAGAGAGTGAATAATGCTTGTATTTATGTATTTATCATAAATTTCTGTAACTCATGTAATTATCATGTAACTCAGGTAACGACGACGAGTAACGACGAGTAACGACGATGAGTAATTTCGTATTCGCTCTCTAACTCACACATTCGCCATCCCTCGACCCTCGACCCCGACTCTCAACCCCGTCCCTCGACTCTCGACCTCGACCCTCAACTCTAGACCTCGACCCTCAACCCTCAACCCCGTTCCTCGACCCTGTTCCACGACACACACACACTGTCTAATACACTCTAACACACACTCTCTCTCTCTAACACACTCTAACACAATTGTATAAAGTATCGACCCTCGAGACACACACACGCACACACTGACTCACACACACACTCACTAACTCTCTCTCTCTCTTTCTCTGTCCCTCTAACATACACACACTCTCTCTCTCAAACACGCATATTCGTTCAAAGAATTGAATTCTCCTGCTTCATTTAAGGATGTACACATATTCTAAGACATTTTTACGGTTTCAGTTAAGGATGGACCCCTTCAGTGATGAGCAGGCCGCTGGGCAATACATGTTGGACACAATAAACGAAGATACGAGGGCCAACACCACCCAGCCAATTGCTGAAGAAGATGCTCGGACAGCTGATTCATTCCTGAATATGTCTGGAGATGCCGATGAAGAAGAAGATGACTTTGCACCGCCACCCAATCAATAGCAGCATGTTCCAGTACGAATCTTAAAACTATATGCATGGTGAATTTGGTAGATTAGTTTTGCGATTAACATATCTTTTCTGTAATTTAGTCGACCTCCGCATCGACTTCGTTGAGCCAGTCAAAAGGGAGACGCCGGCCAACCAAGAAAATGGAGGGAAGACAGGTCGTCATAGAAGTGGACGCAGAGGGCTGTCCAAGTGCTCCAGAGGATGCTAGCACAAAATTTGTCAACCAATGTGGGGTTATTGTTCGGGCAAGAATTCCGATCACCACAAGACTATGGAAAACGACCAAACCCGAAGAACAGCAACACGCCGTGTCTGCACATCAGAAGGAAATGCTATGGGCAGAACTCAAGGATATGTTCACTATTTTTGAAGGAGTTGACCAAGAACTTGTGAAGAAATGTGCCTTGAGAAAGATGGAGCAGGACCTTATGGATAGAGGCATCAGGCTGATGACTTGGGATTGGCCGGATAGATCCAAGTGGTGGTTATTTGCAAATGGCGTGACACTAAACTAGTTGGATGGAAGTTTGGTCGTGCCCGAGCATATGCAAGAAGTGTCCCGCAATCTAGTCACTGCAATAGATGAGACTCAACAAGGAACATTCCATCCTCAAAGGGAGAATGATGAGCTGACAAGGGCATTAAAGAATCCGGAACACCCTGGACGAGCCCGCGGCATCGGTGTGGTCCCATGGAAAGTTGCTTGGGCTGGAGATCCCTCTTACAAGACTCACCGAAAGAGCAAAGCCGAACAGGAAGAGAAACTTCGTGCCATAGAAGAAAAGATGAACAAGAAGGTTGCGTCCTTGGAATCTCAGATGGACGCCAGGGTCAATGAGGCGGTGCAGCTAGTTCTGAGCCAAAGGGGCACTGCTGGGTCGCACCCGGATGTTGTGATAAGCCCGGCCTCTCAGCGACGCAGCACCTGTGCATCCACGGCGGCGCCCGGCGTACAAGCGGAACAGCAACCCCAGATTGAGCCAACGGTGATAGATGACCAGAGGTATCCAGTGGATGATGTCACCATGCCGACGCCGTGCGAGCTTCATGTGCGAGCAAGAAATATATCCATTCATGTCGCATACGGGTCAGCCCTGCCACTGAATCCTTCTACTACAATTCATGGAAGGCCGATACCCCTTGGCTACACCTCCGTCACAGTCGAGCAGATAGTTGGAAACAATGAGGATCTTGAGCTCGACTTTGTTGGAGGGGATGGAGAGAAGACATTGGGAGACGCACTGCACGGGGTCGTTCTATGGTGCAAGGCCGACATCAAACTTACTGCAAGCACAACGGCTCCTGTGCAGTCCGATCGCCCGTCTCCGTGGCCTACCTCACCGCCGTCCCCACTACCACCTCCTTCACCACCGTCTCTGCCGCCGCAAAGGGCCACGAGTACTCCAACTCCTCCTACACCAGAAAAAGGGAAAGAAAAAGACAGCATCCCTCCCAGCGGCTGGACCCTCAAAGAAGCAGAAAACGGTCGAAAGACAATTAACCTACGAGAAAACCGCTGAGGAGTTGGAACAGGAGACTGCTCGATATATAAAAGAACAATTGAAGCATAAAGTCCCCCCGCCGAGGGAAAGGGTACCTCTAGAACTAGGGAAAAAGCTTCTCACAAACCTAGACAACCCACCAAAACCGAAAAGCTTACCCTCAGACTATGATTGTACTCTGACAAAGGCACACAAGGTGAAAAATCTGAAGAAAAAATGTGGCAAGACCATTCCTTAGCTTGGCACACAACAAAAAGAACTCGAGCCCCTCCGGGTGCCAGGGTTGCCACTCCTACACCCGACGGACGTACAACTCCAGGCGGACCTACAGGCCGCAATATTTCTTTCTGAAACTGGATTAATGCTAGAGGAGGCAACAGGGCATGTGGAGGCAAAAATCCTTGTCGCTCGCGCTATTACTCCATTCCAGCATGGAAAACCTTTCGTCACTGAGGAAGAGGAGAAATGTCTAGGCACGCAGATGTTCAATTTGCATAGATGGTACCTGCGAATGGTGAATGACGAAGGGCAAAAGTTTGGAGTCAAGTATCGTGACCATGATTTCTTCCGCGGGGAGGACAACTTCTGGGTGTACTTCCAAAATTTATATCACATTTACCATCGACAAGCCCTCGACGCCTCTATCATCACCATTTGGGTTTTGTAAGTATCACTTACCTCTACATTAATACTTTTTGTTAACAAGAACATAATTATATGTGTGCATTATAAAATTTCTATTGCATCATTTAGACAGGAGATCCAAAGAAGCCGAAAACATGGATGGCACCATCAGATCGGCTTCATGTCTCCTTTGCTAGTCAACCAGAAATTGATCAACGAAAGTTACAAGGAAATGTGCCAAAACATGTACGATGCATTGACTAGGCAAAATTACAAATCCTATATATTCATACCATACAACTTTGGGTAAGCCTTGGTCGACTCAATCCTCTGTTATATTACTAAATAAATACTAAGTTGTCTAATACATTTATGTATATATCCTATCTATATCTGCAGTTATCATTGGATTTTACTCATACTTTCCGTAGAGACTGGCAATCTTATAGTCTTTGACTCAATGTGTAACAGCACCGCCCAAATTAAACCGGCTTAAGTGCGCTAACTATCATCTTAATACTTAATCAAGTTACTGTGCACTTAAAATGGTGTAATCTGACAGGCTGTCGGGTAAATCCCGATTAAACTACTGTACTCCAGGATCACAATTGCACTAGTAGACCCGTACGAAGACGAGCACAGGTGATACCAGCATACAGAATATCTTCAAATTAATATACAACACAGGTTTTACATAAAAAGCTTCAAGTACAAATGACAGAGTTTAAAACACAGCGGAAGTTTAAAACTGAGTTTGAATTACAATACGATAACCATGACGATGATATAAGGTGAGCTCCACATCCTACCCACCGATGTGATGCCAACCTGCCCGATCTTCACGGGGAAGACCCCACTCAACGGTCCACCCAGGAGGAAGTGGTTGTCCAACCCAGGACGCACAGACCTCCTCGAAGTCAGCGGGGACACAACCTGCTTAGAAGGGTTACAACAACAACCTTGAGTATACTAATACTCAGCAAGGCTTACCCGACTTTGGGTATACTTAGCCCATTACCTAGACATGCAAAGCTTTTTGGCTCTGGAGTTCTTTTGCTGAAAGGCTGCTAGAAGTGAATCCTTACTTTCAATATTTTAGCTCCAATTAGTACAGCGAGTATTAACTAAATTCACCTAAACATCTAGAGCACACATGGTGGATCAGATTATTCTTCAGTAACTCACAAACCAGCTTTTTCCATTCCGTTTTCATTCCACTTTCTTACTACGATGTGACGCAGTGACCAAGGCTCTCATATTCACGAGTCACGGCGAATCGATCCGATTTAACCTTGCATGGTGGACCTAACTCACACGACACATGTGAGCCCCGTCGGGCCACGCACGTCAACTGTTTCCATCATTACCACGACATCTGAACCACGCCTGCTAAAACCCATGTGATGGGCCCCTCTCGGTGAACTCCCAGAGAACCCGAAGGCGGCATCCTATCCAACACCCGCCAACTTCCACGCCCAGCGTAGCAGGTCGGAATTCAAACTATTGTTGTAAAGCGGTACACAGCTTATCGGTTTCGACTACCTCCTACTTCCGACATGTGGTTAGTACTGTTCAATCCTCAGTCATCAGGGCCAACAACGGTACGGTCCTCAATCGACACAGGCGGAAGCCCATTTTCTCATCTATTCCATACCAATAATCCAACTCATTTCCGCCCGGTCTCCATTTCTTTTACTCAACAACTCATTTCAAAACCATAGCTAAGGAATCAAGATCCTAAAACTCGCGAGTGACAGTAATCACTCGACTTTTACCGAGATCCTACTTAGCAAAGCATTGCTAACGATACCTGCACACTAGTATGGACTCACAGGTACCTAGGGAGAACATGCATACTAGGGTTTCATACAACTCCTAAAACTTAAATGCACAATACTTAAATAAACATTGAATAATTAAATTATGGTTATGCTCCGGGGCTTGCCTTGCAGGTCAGTGGGGTTAGCGGCTTCTTCGGGGGCGTGCTCAACGGCTTCCTCCTGCTGCTCTTCTGCTTGCGGCTCCTGGACCGGCTCAGCAACTAGCTCGTAGACGGCTTCGTTTGCGATATCTACACGTATGAAAAAGAATGACATGCAACCGTTAGAACATAGTGCGATGCATGAGTGCTTATGATGCGATTCCAAAGTTCAACTCATTTTAGCCTGAAGTGCTTCCTTCAAAACAACAACTACTAAACTTGCTTAGAGCAGCATGGAGTGAGACAGAACTAGCTTTGATGAAGTTTCACATGCATGAAATAATAATCAAATAACCACAAGAATAAAGGAAAAAAATTGAAGCTAGGAACTAATTAAAGATCAAAACTTAACACGCCATAGGAATCTATTAGCACAACTTTGCTATCATGAAAAACTACTAATACGAAGTGCATAAGTAAATTACCAACATTTGTTGAAATAGAAAAGCATTTCGTTTAGCCCTAGAAAAGGAAAACAAGCAATAAAAGATCCACTAACATGCACGAAGTCTATGCACCTGAAAATTTTCTAGTGGACTACACATACAAAGAGTAATCTACTGAATAAATTTCATAAATTTTTGAGCAACGAAACAACTGGTAACAATTAAACTAGCTTAAACACACCCCGCATTTTTAGTAGGGGCAAAAGTGACAAATCCCATGCACAAATATTTTTCTTCTGAAGATCTTGATTTATAAACCTAACAAAATTTAGTTTGTATTTTTAGGATTTTTATGCATTTTTCTACAAATTCTTGAAGTTTTCAACCAAAAAGATAAAAAGAAAACGCAAAAAAATCTACCCTTAACCCCCCCCCCCTCTCTCACTGACCCGCGGGGCCCACCCGGCAGTGGGACAGAGAGAGGAGAGGGGGCTCCCCTGCTTCGCTGCCGCCCCGGCCGCGCACACCGGCGGCGTGCCTGGCCGCGCGCGCGGCTGCTGCGGGCCGGCCGACCGGCCGGCGCCACGCGGGCGGGCTCGCGCACAGGGGGGCCCAAGGTGGAGTGAGCGGCGGTAGCGCGCAAGGCTGGACCGGCGGCAGCGCTTGCGGCGGCGCGCGGTGGTCTGGCCGTACCGGCCACGGTGGAGCAAGGCGACCGCGGAAGGGGGCGGCGCAAGGCTCAGGAAGGCCGAGAGGTCCTAGGGCGCGCGGCGGTGCCGCGCTGGCCCGCGCAGGAGCGCTCCGCAGCGGGCAAGCAGCGGAGGTGGCACAGCCACGGCGGCGCGGCGACGTTCCAGAGACGGCGGCACCGGATTCGAAGGGGAAAGAGACCGGGGAGGATGAGTAGGGCGTGGAGAAGCTTACGGAGCTCTCGATTCGGGCAGAGGTGGACCGGAGGGGGGTTGTCGACGTGAGGGGCGGAGCTCGGCGGCGAACGATGATGGCGGGTGACGGCGACGGCCCGATTCCAGCCGGTTAACGGCCTAATCGAGGTCGGAACGGTGCAGCAGAGGTGCAGGGTGAGGCGAGGAAGGCTCTGGCACGAGGGGTCGAGGCGGGGTGGCGAGCTACGTCCGGTGCGGCGTCGACGGCGAGCTCAGCTCGTCTTGGCTCCACGCGAGCGCGAGGAATGGAGAAGGGAAGGACGTAACTGGAAGCTTCTCGGGACTACGCAAGGAGAAGAGCGGCGTCAAGCGCGATTGCCCATGCGTGGAAGCTCGCCGCCGGCCACAATCGCCGGTATGGCGTCGGGCGTCTACAGGAGAAGCACTGGAGAGCACAGTGAACTCATTTGACGATTTTTGACTCAATTTTGACCAGTTGAAACTCCAAATTTCATATAGGAACTTGGAATTTGGCCAACATAAAAGTTGTAGAGCAAAAGAAGAGCTACAACTTTCATTTTGGGCGAAAGTTGATTCGAAGCTCGGATCAAGGAGAAAAACGAGATCGAACATCGCTAAGTCGAAAGTTACTAAGCGAACGCGATTAGCGCTAACGACGAACATGAGTCCACGATTAGCGAGTTAACTCGTGATTAGCGAGCACAATTAACACAGGAGTGTTACACAATGAGAAATCCAAAGTCCGCAATCCAACATATCATAGACCCCTTGAACAGATATGTTCAGTTTACACAATCAAATCCTTTTTCTGTTAATAACAATTCCTGAATATCAAACTTAACTTTGAGCGCAGGGTTTGGAAAAAATTTGTAAAAAATAACAAAGGACGTGGTCAATGGAGGCCCGAACTGAACGTTAACACGGATTATCCGGTATGTTCATTCATAAAGATTTGTCTAGTTAAGTATATAATCCCAAATTGTTCTAAATTGAGTAATTTATTTGTTTCTCCTTAAGTGTGCGAGACAACAACAAGGAACTAATTGGTGCGGGTACTACGTATGCGACTACTTGCACATCATGACTCCATGCGGGAAGGCTACTGATGAAGAAACGAGAGTACGTCCAAACCGTTCACTAGTATATTTTCATAATTGTACTAACGCTTAATTATATGCTCGCATTTCACTTTTAGTTAGTTTCAAATATTCTCTGAAAACGAACACGAACGACCAATGAACATATAGTACTGTAGAGCTTGAGTGCGTTTAGCAATTATAAAAGATTAAACAGTAATAAATATAACAAACAAAACTGGATTTGGGAAAAAAAGGGAAAAGGTCATTGGTACCGGTTGGAAATACCAACCGGTACCAAAGGGGCTGCCACCTTACGTCAGCGTGGCAACCTCTTTGGTACCGGCTGGTCTTTCCAACCGGTACCAATGGAAGCCAAAGGCACCGGTTGAAAAACCCGGTGTCTTAAGGCGAGGCCATTGGTCGCGGTTGCAGGGCACCGGTTGGGAAACCCGTACCTTTGACCCTTCTCAGTCGGTGCCCATAGCCCGTTTTCTAGTAGTGATGATTTTAATTCCATGAATTTTGACCTTTAGCTTCGGGCTACACTGGACGGCATTAACATAGGACATACTATTTAATTAGAGAGTTTTGGTTGCCGTTCAAGTAACCAACATACACTACCTTACAAGCAATACTCGCTGTGATTTGACATATTGGATTTCGTGGATTTATATTCACCAAATTTGCACATTGCTTCATTTCTGATATGGACTTTTTGGTTGATTGCCTTATTTCTGATATGTACCTTTCGTTGGATAATTATTAAGTTTTTGGTTCCTTCCAAGAAATAATAAAGATGTTTGGTTGCCTCCCTTAGTTTGTCCAGCTATTTTTTTAAAAAAAAACAATAAACCTTTGTAGGTTGCATAGTTCAAATGATTTTAAATTTCTGTTTTTAATTTCTAGATTACAACTTTCTTTCAAATTACTCATTAAATATCTATTTTTTTAATCTGGTAGAGGATAGGACATTGCAAGGGGTTGGCTTAAGTAAATAAGACATGCCCTTGTTATGGTATTTTTCCATTAGGAAAATAAGCGTTATTAGGTGTTTGGATCACTCAACCTAATTGGTTTTGAGCATGCCAGTAGAAAAGATTTTTGTACAGAATAGCTTGTGATTTGATCAGGGGTGTTTATGGTGAACAAATATCTATGTTCACGCACTGGTTCCCAATCTAGATCAGGGGATAATGTTTTATATGCTGGACAAATATCTATCTGTGTTCATGTACTGGTTGCCAGTCTACTAGTTCAAATGTGGTGAAGCAAAAACTATGTCAATTTTCATCAAGCTGATTTATAGTTTATTTGACTAGGACGCTAATCTTTCCGCTACATCATTTATTTATTTAAGAAAGATGTGCAATTGCCCCCCCCCCCCCCCAACCCCCCCAATACCAATATTGTTTCAATTTCTGTATGTACATAGTTGAATAGCTGTGCAGTTCATTTGCGGTAGCACATTATTTTTTTCAGGATTAAAACTTTTTATTCAGAAGAAGGAACTATTTGATCTTAGGATAATGTGGGATGCTGAGTAGTTAAAAAAAAGTTTGCTGGTGTCCTAGTTCTAGTTGGAATTTGGTGGAGCAAATTTTTTTTGTAATTTCCTTTCTTTTTTCAAGTCTTGATGTTCATATGGAGAAGAAAAGTTCACGTGGACAGGAGAGGTGGAACAAAGCCACAGTTTTGCCATTCTAAATGATTTTTGTGCATTTTTATAAATTCATATTCTTGTTCATATGTTCAACTCAAACCGTTGCCCAGTTTACATGTTTAGAGGTGCACATTTTTATGTTCAGATCGAGATGCTCATGGGGTGTACTGTACAGAAGCCCAGTTCATTTTACAGAGCTGCAGCTCCACACTACTCCCTCCGTTCCTAAATCTTGATGGGACCGGTAAGCCTAGAAACTTTGTTGACCTAAATTCTTGAATCCAGTTATACCCCACTCGAAGTGGAAATGGTGGCAGGGTTGTATCCTGAACCTCATGTTGTGATCAGCCCCACGGGAGGTCCTGAATCGGAAACTCGTACGTGACGTGTGATCAGGGATCCTCTGCAGGCTGTACAATCGATTCGAATCGCCACACTTCTTGGTTATGAAAACCACTTGATCTCGCTTAAACATCGTAAATTAATTATGTGCAACCTTGATAAAAGTTATGGCCTGATGAACCTAGATGTATCTTGATGAGTGTGACAACTAAAGTTTACCTTTCGATTTAATTAGTAAGTGGATCTATTTGTTTGAATAGAAGTTATTATCAAGTAAGTCCAAATGTTTTATATCAGTAAAGTCAGTCCACTCTATAAAGCCTTGCATACTCTTGATTTTTAAGTTTATACATGTGTAGTCGGGTCAGTCTTGCTGAGTACCTTTGTAGTCAGAGTTTGTGGAATGTGGGTGTTTAGCAGCTTCTCCGAAGGAGCCTCGAAGTCAAAACTTCAAGACCTTAAGACCCGTAGTGTATATTGAGTTCAAACGCCTCTGAATGTTTTTATAAACTCTTATGAGACAAGGCTGCATGTTAACCAGCCACACATTTGAAACTCTATAGTCCAGGCATGTATTACGGGTTGTGCTTATTATGTCATAACTTTTGTCTCATTTTATGATCCATATTGACGTCTATGTGTAATATCTGATGCTCTAATGCAAAAACGACGTGTACGCATATCTGAGACATGGTTGTACGGTGGACAAGTAAAACCCGACGGACTGCCAGAACTCTTCCGTCTTAAGAGCGTTAGCTATATTATCTTTTGTAAAAAGATGATCAATCGCTCTTAAGCTGGAATAAATTAGATGGTTCCGCCACACAGGCGCGTTATCCGCCCCTGAAAATAGCATTTTTAGCTGCAAAAACTAAATGCGGGTATCACACCCACTTAAAAATACATTTTACACATCCTTAAAAACCCTTTCATATATAGCAGAACAAGTTCATTGCACAGAGGTGAAGTTCATTGCTTCACCATCCTAGGCACGGTTAAGAACCACCCTCACTTAGCCATTCTAACTGCTCTCCTACATGCGCAACTGCACTTGGAGAGTCACATGGGCGCCACCATTGTAGATATCAACCGTGCGGAATATCTTTCGGCGGTCGGCCTTCTAGATGAGTAGCTACAGTGTTGTCAGAGTTTATATGTAATGTGACTGTAAGTATCAGTAGGAAAATGGGTCAGTGTGGAACTTTATCTATAGGAGGTAAATATGGTTTATTTCTATGCAGATGTGAATATTGTCGATTAATTGGATGAATTCTGATGAGCTGCCTCGGCAACCAGAGGCGGCTACAACTTGCCACCCTCCTGTGGGTTCTAACAAGCAGCCGCCTGTGCAAAAGTGTTACCAGAGGTGGTGAAAAAATAAACCGCCGGTGGAAAAGAATTACCAGACGCGTTGATGTGTATCAACCGCCTATATTATGCCACTTTCAGAACGGTCTCTGGGAGCCTTTACACCGTCGGTGAAAAAATCGACTACGAAAACATCCATTTTTTTATGAAACAGGAGAGGTACTCCCCTACTGATTATAATTAAATTAGAGGAAAACAAAGTACAAAAGGAGGTTACAAAGGGGTTGTTCAAGAAACGAAAAACGAAATGAAAATGTCCATTTTACATGCCCAGGACGAGAGGCTGGTCAAGAAACGCCCGTGTGGATGCCTTAGGACCAGAGGCTGGTCAAGAAACGCCCGTGTGGATGCCTTGTCACCCGCCTGTACAAACATTTTTTTAACTAGTGATGTCAGCTATTTATGTGTCCAAGATCCTGGTGCACCATCAGCATGCAAATTAAAGCACGTTGAGCGCGACATATATTTTTGTCCATGACAAGGTTGCCATCATCGAGGTGCGAGATCACCATGTTCCAACAGCGTAGCAATAATTTGCAGATGCGATGAGGGCTACCGGTTTCGCCGTTCGGCCAATTTTGGGACTGCCTCTGCGTCTCGATGGCGACGCGTCAACTGCAGCTGGGGTGTTGGCGCGACATATCGGTTGGGTGATGGCTGTTGGCCTGACCCCCCGTTCCTACGGTTGCGCGATCCTTGTTAGTTGGAGTATACCCTGTAGATACTACTCCCTCTGTTTCTTAAATATATGACACCATTGATTTTTTTTCTTCGTTTGACTATTCGTCTTTTCTACAAATATTTATGCAAATAGCTAAATCTTCAAGTTAGATTCAAGAGACTTTTAATAATAGACGTAAAGATACTCATTTCACTTCATTTAACTAACTGATTAATTAAATAATATTGGTCAAAGTTGAAAAAAAAAGGTCAACAGTGTCATATAAAAAAGAACGGAGGGAGTAGCAGCTTATTAGCAGTTGATTAGCATGGCCATATGCATTGTTGTACTCTGTATAATTCAAACGCCTAGAGATCAACACAACGCTCATTGCTGCGTCCTCTTCCTCTTGCTCAGCGGTCCGCGCCTGCTAGGCCGCCGCTCGCCTGCCCGGCCACACCGCTCCGCCGCAACACCCATGGCCCCTCTCCACCTCGCTCCTCCGTCGTGCTGCGCTGCTGCTCCGCGCGCCGCGCTTCTTCTCTTCCTTCTCATCGGCCGCAACGGCGCTGCCTCATGCCCACCTCCTCCTCCTCCTCCTCCTCCTCGCCCGTGGGCGCACTGCCGCAGCCCCACCTCCTGCCCACACCCGCGGCCTCGCAC
The DNA here is from genome assembly GCF_016808335.1 of Panicum virgatum. Lineage (NCBI taxonomy): Eukaryota > Viridiplantae > Streptophyta > Magnoliopsida > Poales > Poaceae > Panicum > Panicum virgatum. The sequence goes on from NC_053146.1 coordinate 11,163,836, forward strand.
GCCCACCTCCGTCTGCTTGTTTGGTTCACAGGTCTCCAAGAAACTTTATCCGTGGACCCACTGACCTCATGGTGCGCCTCAAACACCGCTAATGCATGCAACGTCTTCGTGCTTCACACCTCCCACCCCTGCTGTAGCTCTAACCAAATTTTGTGCACTCTGTGACCCCTTTCAATGACAAATTCAGGTGGGCTTCTTAACCCCCCAGTTGTCCCTTCGAAAAGAAAAAAAGGACTCGTGCATCCTGCTCCGTAGTGATGCAGCTTATTTGGGACTGATCACCTTTTCTTTTTGGGAGAATGAAGTTCAGAGCGTAATCGGCTGGACTAACCCACGGCAACCCTGGTTCGGCGGTTCCTTGCAACACATGCTCCATCGAATATCCTAGCATTTTCTCGTCAGATTACTACATCGTCAGATTGAAATAACACACTGACAAGGATGGGAAAAAATCTTGATGTTGATTGATGGATTTATTCTCAAATTGGGCCTCTTGTCCTTAGCTTCACATGATACGATGACAGCAAAATACGACCTACTTGATTATAGAGTTTTTCTTGCAGCCAAACTCATGCATGCGTGTAACACATGTTCTATATGTCTGTGCCCATTTCGATTTGGATTGGTGGCTTTAATTCCATGAATTTTGACCTTTAGCTTCGGGCTACACTGGACGGCATTAACATAGGACATACTATTTAATTAGAGAGTTTTTGTTGCGGTTCAAGTAACCAACATACACTACCTTACAAGCAATACTCGCTGTGATTTGACATATTGGATTTCGTGGATTTATATTCACCAAATTCGCACATTGCTTCATTTCTGATATGGACTTTTTGGTTGATTGCTTTATTTCTGATATGTTCCTTTCGTTGGATAATTATTAAGTTTTTGGTTCCTTCCAAGAAATAATAAAGATGTTTGGTTGCCTCCCTTAGTTTGTCCAGCTATTTTTTTAAAAAAAACAATAAACCTTTGTAGGTTGCATAGTTCAAATGATTTTAAATTTCTGTTTTAAATTTCTAGATTACAACTTTCTTTCAAATTGCTCATTAAATATCTATTTTTTTTAATCTGGTAGAGGATAGGACATTGCAAGGGGTTGGCTTAAGTAAATAAGGCATGCCCTTGTTATGGTATTTTTCCATTAGGAAAATAAGCGTTATTAGGTGTTTGGATCACTCAACCTAATTGGTTTTGAGCATGCCAGTAGAAAAGATTTTTGTACAGAATAGCTTGTGATTTGATCAGGGGTGTTTATGCTGAACAAATATCTATGTTCACGCAGTGGTTCCCAATCTAGATCAGGGGATAATGTTTTATATGCTGGACAAATATCTATCTGTGTTCATGTACTGGTTGCCAGTGTACTAGTTCAAATGTGGTGAAGCAAAAACTATGTCAATTTTCATCAAGCTGATTTATAGTTTATTTGACTAGGACGCTAATCTTTCCGCTACATTTATTTATTTAAGAAAGATGTGCAATTGCCGCCCCCCCCCCCCCCCAATACCAATATTGTTTCAATTTCTGTATGTACATAGTTGAATAGCTGTGCAGTTCATTTGCGGTAGCACATTATTTTTTTCAGGATTAAAACTTTTTATTCAGAAGAAGGAACTATTTGATCTTAGGATAATGTGGGATGCTGAGTAGTTAAAAAAAGTTTGCTGGTGTCCTAGTTCTAGTTGGAATTTGGTGGAGCAAAATTTTTTTGTAATTTCCTTTCTTTTTTCATGTCTTGATGTTCATATGGAGAAGAAAAGTTCACGTGGACAGGAGAGGTGGAACAAAGCCACAGTTTTGCCATTCTAAATGATTTTTGTGCATTTTTATAAATTCATATTCTTGTTCATATGTTCAACTCAAACCGTTGCCCAGTTTACATGTTTAGAGGTGCACATAATTTATTGTTCAGATCGAGATGCTCATGGGGTGTACTGTACAGAAGCCCAGTTCCTATGTGACTACATAGTTGTACTCTTTGCACTGCACAGTAATATTAGAACAGCATATTACACTAATATTATATTATATATATATATATATATATTTGTCATGTATGGAACACTTAGGAGTTCAAAAGTACATGAGATGTTACAAATTATTAAGCACATCAACTATAGTAACGTATCAGCTTCCTCGTCGTCGGATCTTCTTGGGCGACGCTTATACGAAGATCGCCATGAAATTCGCCCTTAGGATTTATGACTTCATCGAGTAGAAATCCGCATATAGCTTCTTGAATTGCCCTAATCCGAGCGATTTCAATGAGTTCTTCTTTCATCCACTAACGCTGTCACATTTTTCGATAAAAATATGAGAATAAAAAATAATGAATTAAAATAAAGAGCAGATGTGATTGTGCTTACGTACATTGAATGCCTCCACTGTCATTTGCCCTTTTTCACTTGCAAAAGAGTTGATCCACTCGCATATGTAGTATCCACATAAGTTGTTTCCTTGGCCCTGTCTCCAACACTATGGACAAATGTGGGTTACGATATAGAATTTTTCTGATGTTTGTTGCGAATGACATTAGTAGCGAGAGTATATTCATACCGGAAAATCAATCACCCAATGAAGAGGCTCGATTTCACCTATGGGCAAGCCTATGTGTTTGTGGAGGTAGCGACTCCATGCAGTATTTACCACATCGATGATATCTTGGTACTTTGATTTATCTTGCCTTAACGAGTCGTACACCAAGACCTTGTGCTCCTCAATCCGAATACAAAGCAATATCCAATGAAAGATGTGCATATACATACGTATAACCAATTAATGTTGATTATATTAGTTATTAAATAGTATTATTAATATGAAGGGATTGAAAAAAGGCTAACAAAGAATGACTCACTGATGGTTGTATGGCAAGAGAATGAAAGGACACATGCTATTCTTACGCAACCCCTTGTATATAACATTGACTATGTCTCCAGGATTTTGCGCTACCGATTTCTCATGTATAATATCGGGGTCGAAGAACCCGACGTTATGGAAGTTCTTCTTTCGGCAAATTTGAATTTTTGACCTACGGGACACAAGAAAAACGGGGATCAGTCAACACACAAGGCTAAAATAATGAAACAAGAGACAATACTTACATGCACCATACACTCACGAGGGACTTGTGAAGGGCATCTTGATGGTATAAATCGTAAAGTGCTGAAAACTCGATATATACATCATCTCCCCCCCCAGAAATGCTCATCTTTAATCCGAGCTGGGAACATCTCTAATTCGTTAGCTTTAGATTGCACGGCATACCATTTGTGTAACTCGGCCATTCTCGTTGGTAGGAATGGTAGCAACTCTGGCCATATCAAAGGTTCCCCAAGTACAAACTTTTTCTTGCCGCGGGCATTCTGTAGGGCCTCCCCAAGCAATTGATCTCTTATTAGATCAGTTTGCAATATCATCCCAGCCATGGTCAACGGATCTCGTGATTCATCGGGACATTCTTCACGCGGCACTATCAATGGAGGGATCGATTGTTTGGACTGTTCTCCGAGCTAGGGAACGGTCTTTGCATTAATCCGCCGATTCTTGGGGTTGCTGTAGCACTTTCTGATCTGCCGATCATAATCCGACTCCCTTTCTTTCTCCTTGGTGGGATCTTTAATGAAGTGTTTAATGAAGTGTGCCTTTGCAACCAGATCTACTTCTGGCTTCTTGTTCACAGCCTCCCTCAGTAGCTTGCGCTTCAGCAAGAAGGTTTGAAACAATTCTTCTGCCTCTTCCTCTTCTGGAGCCTTCTTTTTCTTCTTTCTTTGCTGAATATGAGATGGCTGGATCGAAGGTACCATGTATGCCTTCTGTCGTTGACTCTGATTCCGTTGTGCAGCTGGTGATGATGCCGGAATTGGCTCGCTTTGTGCGGCTGGTGATGGCGGATCCATACTGGGGTCCCGTGCAGGCAGTGGAGAAGGTGGGCCAACACTAGGATTCCTGTCAGCTGGCGTTGGTGATCTTTGCCTTGAGCACCGAGCGGAATCTGTGTCTGCTTGCACCAATCTTATGTCGCGCTTTGGCCACGCGATCCATGTGTGTACGGCATGTTGTAGTTCTGTTTCTTCAGGACTTACAGGGATCGGAAGGTCCATGTCTTCCCAGCGTTCTTCAGTAATTCGGTCAACAAAGACTCTGGCGAATCCTTCAGGAATCGGCTGGCAATGTATTGTCCCGCCCTCTTCTTGGACTTCCACATAACCCTCAGCACAAACTTTGAGCTTTTTCCCATAAAGAACCAGAAGCTCACATTGGGTCCTAAAGGTGATGGCGTCAATGGGGTCCCTCGGCCTGTCGGCACCCAAATTAGGGTGCTCCGTGGAAGCAACACTGCTACGGCGCTGAGAAGTGGGGCTGATCTCCACATTGGCAGCTGGTTGGTCCGAGCGTTGCCCAACTGCTGCCTCAAGTGACATTATCCGGTTTTCCAGGCTATGGATCTTCTCTGCCACTACTGCCTTGCTTCTGCATCGGCTTCGGTATGTTTCGAGATCTCCGGAAGAGCCATATTTCCATGGAACTACGCCCACGCCTCGGGTCCGTCCAGTGTGTTCCGCATTCCAAAGAGCATAAGTCAGCTTGTCATTCTCTCTGTTGGGCTAGAAGGTTCCTTCTTCGGTACGCCTCATTGCGTCCTCGAGTCTTTGGGCAGCCTCTCTTAGTACGTCGCTAGTCACAAACATTCTAGTGTCGGGGTCTAGTGTGCCTTCATGAGCATAGAAGTAATACCTTGCTCGTTTGGGCCAACTCAAGGTCTGTGGTACGATTCCTTTTACAATTAAATTATTTTTCATCTTTTCCCATTTTGAAATAGCAACCTTGTAACCTCCAGGCCCAAGTCTATGGAAGTTTATCTTTTTGCTAGCATTCACTTTGCCTTGAATCGAGGCTGCCATGCTGTCAGCACTATGCTTGTAATTCACGAATTCATTCCACCACTCTCGTTGCTTCTTCCAGACTTTATCAAAATCTGGTGTGAGGCCCTTGTTGACAAAGTTTGCCACTAATTTTTTCTTGAACGAGCCGAACTGAGTTGCCATCTTCTTAAATGCCCATCCCTTTACTTTGTCAGCTTTGCCTGGGGGAAAGTTGAAGTGCAACAATACCTCTTTCCATAACAAATCTTTCTCTGAATCTGGCACGATATCTTCAGGTCGATCAGAGATTTTATTTCTCTTCCAAAGCTTGTACTTTATGGGGACGGATTCCCTAACAAGATATCCCAATTGATTTACAAATGTCGTCTTAATTTGACCAGGGGCTAGTGGCTCGCCGGTTGCTTCGTTGATCTCCGTGATGGTCGTACATCCTACCATATTCCTCTCGGAGCCACGTTTCCGTTTAGGCTTCGTCGATCCTGATGCCTAAAAGAATCGCAAATTTATCAAGCGGGTTGGTAGCAACTAGTGGACGTCGCGGCAGGTATACGTAACCTGCATAACCCGCAAGCAAGGGTTCCAGATCAAAAATTATCATGATATTAGGTAACTTATTGACTGAAACATTCATAAGAATTTTTAGCTGGAGCACGACTGCTTACACAAGGACTGAAATCATCAACAAAGCTAGCAACATAACACAAATAGTTCGCAACTGGGCCGCATGTGTCACAAACAATATCTTGCTCCTAACATATATATTGAGAAAATGTTTATCCTGATGCCTGAAAGAATCACTAAACTTTTATACCTCGGCTTCCTCGACATTTTCTTCTTCCTCCCCACTAATATCTTGGTCCTCGTCGCCATGATAATGCAAGTTTAAAAATTGGGTGCCATCGTTCTCGTCCTCATCAAACTCTGGAGCTACGTACGCAGTACTATCACTTATGAGGTCGTGCATTAACTCGTCTTGGTTGTCCGTAGGATCCATTTCCACTACCTGAAACAATAAAAAAACAGCAAGCCACATACTATATGAGGTTACAAAGCATCTATTAAATCAAAGGTTATCCTGTTTCTTCCTTATGATTCCTATATCCTATAAATTCACAAATGGAATGGAACTGGAAAGAGAAATTTGTACCAAGAATTGAACATAAACAGTACTAAATTCACTTTAAGCAAGACTATAATTGGATACGGAAAATTTCCCATATAGAGTTAAAGCAGCCATAGTATATGATGATTTATTGACCTAAAAATGCTTGTTTGATCTGATTAAAAAAATCATTTTCTAGGGATTTGAATAGAAGGCCATGCTGGGAAATATTTCCTCGAGAATTGCAGAGTAGCAAACTGAAATTGTGCTCTGTGCCATAGTTTTCACTATCTAGGATATGAGAGCTCAAAACAAAGATTACCCACTTAGAAAATGTGCAACCGCATTATCCAGGTATTGGATGAAGTAACACCAAGATATCTGAACTACCAAGGAATATGGAGCAATAGATTGATATATTGCTTGATGTTCTAATTCATGTGTTTGGTGAATATGAGGGGAGAAATGCAGGTAATAAAGGGTGGACTTATACAGGAAAAGGGACTAGCTGTAAATTATAAAAAACGAAAGACACATCAGTCACATATTTGGTATTTATGTTCCCAGAAGATAATTAAGCCATAGCAGTCCATATTTTTGTACTAATGTTCCAATGCATAAAAAAAGACTACCAAATATGGAATGTAACTGATTGTTTCAGCCCAAGTATTGTTTCATTGGAACCTAGAAGAACGGCACTGACAAAATGAAAGCTAGAGCAACCAAATCAAATATACGAATATACTCACCGGAGTTGCAGGAGCTTTTGCAGGAGTAGCGGTAGAAGGTCCACTTGACGATGCCTTAGCCTACAAAATTTCATTTTATGCATGTCAGATACAATAGAACATAAGATTACAAGCTAATATCACCTTCATACAATAAATCATTGGCAGTTCTTACTAAGGATGTGAAATGAAAAATGTTTAACACTAAGATATTAACGTTTTCCAATAATGCGACAATCGATGAGTCCTCTCCTCATAAAATTCACAGCACTCAATACAAAACTTTTCATCTTTCTGTTTTTCCTATCACATTGAAAGCAACCAATCCTCATTCAGGCAATTAGAGGTTGCATTTTATTTGAAATGCAGTCCATAACTTGAAAAATGTTGCCATCAAATTTCACATATCAGTGGTCAGAAGTTATTGCAGAGTAAATACGGAGAAACTGGAAAAGGCAAAAGATGAAATCCAACTCTGCATATGCTAAATCTGATGTTTCATTTTTGTAGAGTACAAATAATCAGGATCTACAGAATTGAGGGGACCAAATAATGTTTGCTTTCATTGAAACATGACACAATTTACATGGAAATCAAAAAAGAAACGTGTTACCATGTCCAATGTTTAGGTAAATGGGTGCACGTACAATTCTAAAGCACAAATCAGTAAATAAGACAACTGTCTACCTAAGTTGAGAATTTTCCCTTGGTATATGAGCAACTGGTTGTCGGCGGGGTAGACGCTCTAACCCTGAGTCGTCTCGATGATCCGCTTCACCCCAGCAACCTGCACAAGCAGAGCAGATCGAGCAGTGAGTAGGCTGCTGCAGGACTTTAGAGACGAACTCAAGCAACACAAATCAAGCGCCGGGGCATGCTGAATCAACCGCCAGACGCAGGAAACCGCGCCGCATTACAATCCATACTACAGGATTACACAAACGACACACACCCCACGACGTGGAACCCCAACCTACACAGGGGAGGACCACGAGGTGCAGGGGAGGACCTCGAGGCGGCAGGGGCAGCCGGGCGGCCGGGCTGCGCGGAACGGGCTGTGTGCGAGGACGTCGACGAGGTGCGCGGTGGCGGGGGCAGGGACAACATGGTCAGGGCGGCGGGGGCAGCCGGGCTGCGCGAAACGGGCCGCGCGCGAGGACGACGAGGCGCGTGGCGGCGGAGGCAGGGGCGGCGTGGTCGAGGGGCGGTGGGGGCAGCCGAGTGGCCGCGACGGCGGGGGATGACCTCGAGGGGCGGCTGCACAGACCGGGCGGCGAGGACGCCGAGGTGCGCGGCGGCGCGGGCGAGGAAGAAGGCGGCGGCGCACGCGGGCGGGTTGGGCGACGTCGATCTGAATTTGGCGAAGGGGGTAATTTGTTGGGCGGGGGATGGCTCGGTTAGTGCCGGCTAGTCTTACCAGCCGGCACTAACGTGCCCTCGTGACGTCAGATTGGCACGTTAGTGCCGGCTAGTAATCCTAGCCGGCACTAACTTTCGCACTTTAGTGCCGGCTAGGTTTACTAGCCGGCACTAATATGTTCCATCTGGCGCGACCTGAAAAATGGCCACTCCAGTTCCCATTTACACTAAAATTTTAATATTTTTAAATTTATTCATAACAAACATAATAATTAGAATAATATACAAAAATTTATATCTTAATTTTTTAAGCTGAACAATAATTATAGTAATTATATCTACACAATAATAATAGCAATTGAAGTAAATTAACAAATATGCTACCATTATCAATTATGTGTAGCTTATAGGGTTTATATGTTAGTATGCTTCTATTATTCGTAATAAATCAAAAAAAATTCAGTTTGATCCATGCAAAAATATTCAAAAGTCTTTTCAGTAATAGCCTATACAATGATGTAATCAATTCGCAAATTACTTGATTATTTGTTTGTAATTTAATGTTTCAACACTCCTAGTAATGCAAAATTAGTGAAAGTAAATAATATTTATATCATGCAAAAATATAATATTATCTGAAGATGATATTGTGTCCTAATTGGACGAATAGTATCGAGAATTGAGACAAATATGACGCGGTGCGTTACATTACATCACTTAATGAGAAAATACAATATATAATTTATATAAAAGTACTACTCATCATTAATATCTACTGGAACATTGATAATTTTCCTTTTGACGAAAGTGCCTTGGACGTGATCACGGCGTAAGTAAGGCGTGTCCTCTTTGGATAAGAGGGTGCTGGGGTCAACGTCAACTGAGAATGGAGGAAGATCATCAATCTGGTCATAATCTTCCGAATTGTCCGAAATATTCTCGACTCCAATAACTTTTCTTTTTCCTGGAAGAACTATGTGCCGTTTCGGCTCATTTCCAGCCTTGTCTGCTTGAGACGTCTTATCCGACTTCTTCTTCGGTTTGCTCGACATGTCCTTCACATAGAACACTTGTGTCACATCCTTGGCTAGAACGAATGGTTCATCTTTATATCCAATCTTTTTAAAATCGACTATGGTCATCCCATACCGGTCCTTCGTTACGCCTCCTCCAGCCACCCATTCGCAACGAAACAGAGGGACAACTATGGGTCCATATTCAAGTTCCCATATCTCCTCTTTGACACCATAGTAGTTGTTCTTTTCTCCATTACTGTTTACTATACACATACGGACACCACTATTTTGGTTGGTGCTTTTTTTATCTTGAGCTCTCGTGTAAAATGTATACCCATTGATTTCGTACCCTTGGTATTGCTGGACGGTTATTGATGGTCCCCTGGCCAGCCATTGAAGTTCTTGATCAACTATGTTGTTGCCCAATAATTTTCGTCTGAACCAGCCATCAAAAGTTTTTATATGTTGGCGTGCAATCCAAGCAAAATTCTTCTGTGGATTTTCGGACTGTATAATATTCATGTGCTCATCAATATATAGAGCCACCTTGGATGAATTCTGAAGAACCGTGAAGTTTTGCTTGGCTGAATTCACTACAAGAGATGTTCATATTACATTTCTTTCCTAGTGTGCCTTTTCCCTTTAGTCGCCCCTCATGGTGTGACACGGGGAGCCCAATCGGATTGAGATCAGGAAGATAGTCAACGCAAAACTCAATGACCTCCTCTGTTCCATAGCCCTTAGCAATGCATCCTTCTGGGCGAGAACGTTTGCGCACGTACTTCTTCAATACGGCCATGAACCTCTCGAAAGGGAACATATTGTGTAGAAAAACAGGACCCAGGATAGTTATTTCTGTCACAATATGAACTAGAAGGTGTGTCATAATATTGAAGAAGGAATGTGGGAAGACCATCTCGAAGCTGACAAGACATTCGACAATGTCTTTCTGTAGCTTTATTAGATTTTTTGGATTAATTGCTTTTTGAGAAATTTCATTCATGAACGCACAAAGCTTTACAACCGCCAATCTCACATTTTTTGGTAGAACACCCCTCAGTATAACCGGAAGTAATTGTGTCATCAGGACGTGACAGTCATGTGACTTCAAGTTTTGGATTTTTTTCTCTTTCACATTTATTATGCCCTGTATATTTGAGGAGTACCCAAACGGGACCTTGATACTGTTCAAGCAATCGAACATACTTTCCTTCTCCTCTTTGCTCAGATTATAGCTGGTAGGTTTTAAATAGTGGCATCCTTTATCTCTCTTCTCGGGTTGCAAGCCTTGTCGTCCAGCTAGCTGCTGCATGTCGCGCCTTGCTTCCAATGTGTCTTTTGACTTGCCATACACTCCCCGGAAGCCTAGTAGGTTCACGCAAAGATTCTTCAACAGATGCATCACATCAATTGCGTTGCGAACCTGTAAGACTTGCCAATAAGGTAGGTTCCACAATATAGACTTCTTCTTCCACATTGGAACATGTCCCTGGTCATCCTTGGGAACAGGTTGGCTACCGGGACCCTTTCCAAATACTACCTTCACATCCTTGATCATCGAGAACACACGCTTTCCATTACGGAATAGAGGCTTAGGACGAGTTTCGGGCTCTCCTTTGAAATGCTTCCCTTCGGTTCTTAGGGGGGTGATCGGTAGGAAGAAATCGACAATGGCCCATGTATACGCACTTCTTACAGTGTTTCAAATAAATGATATCGGTCTCATCATAACAGTGGGTGCAGGCCATGTATCCCATGTTCGACTGTCCTGAAAGTTTTGCAAGTGCAGGCCAATCATTGATACATACAAAAAGCAAAACTCGGAGGTTGAAGGACTCCAGTTTATACTCATCCCACACACGTACACCTTCTTCTTTCCAGAGTAGTAATAGATCATCCATCAAGGGTTGCAGGAACACATCAATGTCGTTGCCAGGTTCTTTTGGCCCTTCTATAAGCACCGGCATCATGATGAACTTACGCTTCAGGCACAACCAAGGAGGAAGGTTGAACATACATAGGGTCACAGGCCATGTACTATGAGCGCTGCCAAACTCACCGTACGGATTCATTCCATCCGCACTTAGAGCAAATCTTATACTCATTGGGTCGTTGTCAAATTGAGGATACTCTTGGTTAAGATTTCTCCACTGGGACTGATCTGCTGGGTGTCTGATCATGTGATCCTCCTTACGGTCTTCTTTGTGCCACCGCATCAACTTAGCATTATCCTTGTTTTTGAAAAAACGCTTCAGACGTGGTATTATAGGGAAGTACCACACCAACTTTGCGGGAACTCTCTTCTTTACCGGCTGCCCATCAACGTCACCTGGATCATCTCACCTGATCTTATACCGCAATGTGCTGCAAACAAGACAAGCTTCCAAGTTCTCGTATTCGCCGCGATACAGGATGCTGTCATTAGGACATGCGTGAATCTTCTGCACGTCCAATCCAAGAGGGCAAACCATCTTTTTAGCTTCGTATGTTGTTGACAGTAGTTCATTACCCTCAGGAAGCATGTTCTTTACAATCTTTAATAGCTCACCAAATCCCTTATCGGTGACACCATTAGTTGCATTCCATTTCAGCATCTCCAGCGTGGTACCCAACTTCTTCTGCTTCGGTTTGCAACTAGGGAACAACGGCCTTTTGTGATCCTCCAACATCTTCTCGAACTTTAATGCCTCCTTCACAGTTTCACTGTCTTTTTGTGCATCAAGCAACGCCTGACCTAGCTTGTCAGGTGGCTCCTCTTGTGCAACATTTGCTTCACCCTCGTCCATTGGTTCATCTTGAAAGCCACCTGCTTCATGAACCCATGCCCAATCTGGAAGATTGTTATCACCATCGTCATCTTCTTCATTATCTTCCATCATAACTCCAACTTCGCCGTGCTTAGTCCAAAGGCTATAGTTACTCATGAAACCATTCAAGGCCAGGTGATTCCATAGAGTATCTCTTTTTCGGAATTCCTTTTTATTTTCGCAAACACTGCATGGACAATACATTAAACCCTTTGGCGACCTATTTGCCGCCTTGAGAAAAGAATCTAAACCCTGAATCCACGCCGAGGTACTCCGGCTTCCGTGCATCCATTGCCAGTCCATCTGTACAAATTAAAAAAATAAGGCTCATTATCCCTAAAAAGTAAAAACAGGTTACTATGAAGTAATTCAAAAAAAATGTAAATGTGTCATAGGCCACCTATCTAATAAATTTAAACTAAATAGCAAAATAAATTGGCACAATAACATATACACAACTCACCATGAAATAATTCAAAAAAATTATTCTAAATGTGTGATAGTCAAACTATATAGTAATCATTCTCTAAAAAGCAACAAATCAATTCTACCTTGCTCAGATTAATGAACAAATTAATAAACATGCTCATTTTCCCTCATCCTTAAAATCCTTAAAATTTTGCATAATAACATATACACATGTCCCCGTGAAATAATTAAAAAAATTACTCTAAATGTGTCATAGTTAAACTATCTAGAAAACCTTCTCTAAAAAGTAACAAATCGATTCTATTTTGCTCAAATTAATGAACAAATCAAAAAATTATGCTCATTTTTCCTCAACCTTAAAATCACTATTTTCTTTATCTAGAAAGCATGAAACAAAGAATAAACACCGTGAAAGAAGAGTGGAAGAAGCTACTAACCTTTGATGCACTTGAATGGGTGAAATCCTCACAAATTTGGGGGAAAATGGGCAGCACCTCCCCTTTAACACGCCATGCGAGAGAGGAGGAGCTCGGCCAAATGAAATGGTCGGGCTGGGGAAGAAGGAGCGCCTGGTATATACGGGGCAAGTTAGTGCCGGCTGGTGGTTTTAGCTGGCACTAAGTGTGGACGTTTAGTGCAGACTAGACCTACTAGCCGGCACTAACTTGCAAATGACCAAGTTAGTGCCGTCTAGAATTCCTAGCCAGCACTAATGTGTCTTTTGACCGTTGTGGCAGCCGTGCTGACCGTTGGGGGATGGCACATTAGTGCCGGCTGGGGTGTCTAGCCGGCACTAACGTGCCCGCCTTGTACTGTTCATGCACGTTAGTGCCGGCTCCTAGTGGATTGGCACTAACGTGCTGGTACCAATATGACATTCTCCAGCAGTGGCTCCACACTACTCCCTCCATTCCTAAATAAGTGACGTTTTAGCATTCAAAATTTGTTCCACAGAGAGTGTCATGTTCCTAAATCTTGATGGGACCGGTAAGCCTAGAAACTTTGTTGACCTAAATTCTTGAATCCAGTTATACCCCACTCGAAGTGGAAATGGTGGCAGGGTTGTATCCTGAACCTTGTGTTGTGATCAGCCCCACGGGAGGTCCTGAATCGGAAACTCGTACGTGACGTGTGATCAGGGATCCTTTGCAGGGTGTACAATCGATTCGAATCGCCTTACTTCTTGGTTTTGAAAACCACTTGATCTCGCTTAAACATCGTAAATTAATTATGTGCAACCTTGATAAAAGTTATGGCTTGATGAACCTAGATGTATCTTGATGAGTGTGACAACTAAAGTTTACCTTTCGATTTAATTAGTAAGTGGATCTATTTGTTTGAATAGAAGTTATTGTCAAGTAAGTCCAAATGTTTTATATCAGTAAAGTCAGTCCACTCTGTAAAGCCTTGCATACTCTTGATTTTTAAGTTTATACCTGTGTAGTCGGGTCAGTCTTGCTGAGTACCTTCGTAGTCAGAGTTTGTGGAATGTGGGTGTTTAGCAGCTTCTCTGAAGGAGCCTCGAAGTCAAAACTTCAAGACCTTAAGACCCGTGGTGTATATTGAGTTCAAACGCCTCCGAATGTTTTTATAAACTCTTATGAGACAAGGCTGCATGTTAACCAGCCACACATTTGAAACTCTATAGTCCAGGCATGCATTACAGGTTGTGCTTATTATGTCATAACTTTTGTCTCATTTTATGATCCATATTGACGTCTATGTGTAATATCTGATGCTCTAATGCAAAAACGATCTTGTACGCATATCTGAGACATGGTTGTACGGTGGACAAGTAAAACCCGACGGACTGCCAGAACTCTTCCGTCTTAAGAGCGTTAGCTATATTATCTTTTGTAAAAAGATGATCAATCGCTCTTAAGCTGGAATAAATTAGACGGTTCCGCCACACAGGCACGTTATCCGCCCCTGAAAATAGCATTTTTAGCTGCAAAAACTAAGTGCGGGTATCACACCCACTTAAAAATACATTTTACACATCCTTAAAAACCCTTTCATATATAGCAGAACAAGTTCATTGCACAGAGGTGAAGTTCATTGCTTCACCATCCTAGGCACGGTTAAGAACCACCCTCACTTAGCCATTCTAACTGCTCTCCTACATTGTTGTCGAGTAGCTAGATGAGTAGCTACAGTGTTGTCAGAGTTTATATGTAATGTGACTGTAAGTATCAGTAGGAAAATGGGGTCAGTGTGGAACTTTATCTATAGGAGGTAAATATGGTTTATTTCTATGCAGATGTGAATATTGTCGATTAATTGGATGAATTCTGATGAGCTGCCTCAGCAACCAGAGGCGGCTACAACTTGCCACCCTCCTGTGGGTTCTAACAAGCAGCCGCCTGTGCAAAAGTGTTACCAGAGGTGGTGAAAAAATAAGCCGCCGGTGGAAAAGAATTACCACACGTGTTGATGTGTATCAACCGCCTATATTATGCCACTTTCAGAATGGTCTCTGGGAAGCCTTTACACCGTCGGTGAAAAAATCGACTACGAAAACATCCATTTTTTTATGAAACAGGAGAGGTACTCCCCTACTGATTATAATTAAATTAAAGGAAAACAAAGTACAAAAGGAGGTTACAAAGGGGTTGTTCAAGAAACGAAAAAAGAAATGAAAACGTCCATTTTACATGCCCAGGACCAGAGGCTGGTCAAGAAACGCCCGTGTGGATGCCTTGTCACCCGCCTGTACAAACATTTTTTGTACTAGTGATGTCAGCTATTTATGTGTCCAAGATCCCGGTGCACCATCAGCATGCAAATTAAAGCACGTTGAGCGCGACATATATTTTTGTCCATGACAAGGTTGCCATCGGCGAGGTGCGAGATCACCATGTTCCAACAGCGTAGCAATAATTTGCAGATGCGATGAGGGCTGTTCGGCCAATTTTGGGACAGCCTCTGCGTCTCGATGGCGACGCGTCAACTGCAGCTAGGGTGTTGGCGCGACATATCGGTTGGGTGATGGCTGTTGGCCTGACCCCCCGTTCCTACGGTTGCGCGATCCTTGTTAGTTGGAGTATACCCTGTAGATACTACTCCCTCCGTTTCTTAAATATATGACACCATTGATTTTTTTTCTTTGTTTGACTATTCGTCTTTTCTACAAATATTTATGCAAATAGCTAAATCTTCAAGTTAGATTCAAGAGACTTTTAATAATAGACGTAAAGATACTCATTTCACTTCATTTAACTAACTGATTAATTAAATAATATTGGTCAAAGTTGAAAAAAAAGGTCAACAGTGTCATATAAAAAAGAACGGAGGGAGTAGCAGCTTATTAGCAGTTGGTTAGCATGGCCATATGCATTGTTGTACTCTGTATAATTCAAACGCCTAGAGATCAACACAACGCTCATTGCTGCGTCCTCTTCCTCTTGCTCAGCGGTCCGCGCCTGCTAGGCCGCCGCTCGCCTGCCCGGCCACACCGCTCCGCCGCAACACCCATGGCCCCTCTCCACCTCGCTCCTCCGTCGTGCTGCGCTGCTGCTCCGCGCGCCGCGCTTCTTCTCTTCCTTCTCATCGGCCGCAACGGCGCTGCCTCATGCCCACCTCCTCCTCCTCCTCCTCCTCCTCGCCCGTGGGCGCACTGCCGCAGCCCCACCTCCTGCCCACACCCGCGGCCTCGCACGCCCACCTCCGTCTGCTTGTTTGGTTCACAGGTCTCCAAGAAACTTTATCCGTGGACCCACTGACCTCATGGTGCGCCTCAAACACCGCTAATGCATGCAACGTCTTCGTGCTTCACACCTCCCACCCCTGCTGTAGCTCTAACCAAATTTTGTGCACTCTGTGACCCCTTTCAATGACAAATTCAGGTGGGCTTCTTAACCCCCCAGTTGTCCCTTCGAAAAGAAAAAAAGGACTCGTGCATCCTGCTCCGTAGTGATGCAGCTTATTTGGGACTGATCACCTTTTCTTTTTGGGAGAATGAAGTTCAGAGCGTAATCGGCTGGACTAACCCACGGCAACCCTGGTTCGGCGGTTCCTTGCAACACATGCTCCATCGAATATCCTAGCATTTTCTCGTCAGATTACTACATCGTCAGATTGAAATAACACACTGACAAGGATGGGAAAAAATCTTGATGTTGATTGATGGATTTATTCTCAAATTGGGCCTCTTGTCCTTAGCTTCACATGATACGATGACAGCAAAATACGACCTACTTGATTATAGAGTTTTTCTTGCAGCCAAACTCATGCATGCGTGTAACACATGTTCTATATGTCTGTGCCCATTTCGATTTGGATTGGTGGCTTTAATTCCATGAATTTTGACCTTTAGCTTCGGGCTACACTGGACGGCATTAACATAGGACATACTATTTAATTAGAGAGTTTTTGTTGCGGTTCAAGTAACCAACATACACTACCTTACAAGCAATACTCGCTGTGATTTGACATATTGGATTTCGTGGATTTATATTCACCAAATTCGCACATTGCTTCATTTCTGATATGGACTTTTTGGTTGATTGCTTTATTTCTGATATGTACCTTTCGTTGGATAATTATTAAGTTTTTGCTTCCTTCCAAGAAATAATAAAGATGTTTGGTTGCCTCCCTTAGTTTGTCCAGCTATTTTTTTAAAAAAAAACAATAAACCTTTGTAGGTTGCATAGTTCAAATGATTTTAAATTTCTGTTTTTAATTTCTAGATTACAACTTTCTTTCAAATTGCTCATTAAATATCTATTTTTTTTAATCTGGTAGAGGATAGGACATTGCAAGGGGTTGGCTTAAGTAAATAAGGCATGCCCTTGTTATGGTATTTTTCCATTAGGAAAATAAGCGTTATTAGGTGTTTGGATCACTCAACCTAATTGGTTTTGAGCATGCCAGTAGAAAAGATTTTTGTACAGAATAGCTTGTGATTTGATCAGGGGTGTTTATGCTGAACAAATATCTATGTTCACGCAGTGGTTCCCAATCTAGATCAGGGGATAATGTTTTATATGCTGGACAAATATCTATCTGTGTTCATGTACTGGTTGCCAGTGTACTAGTTCAAATGTGGTGAAGCAAAAACTATGTCAATTTTCATCAAGCTGATTTATAGTTTATTTGACTAGGACGCTAATCTTTCCGCTACATTTATTTATTTAAGAAAGATGTGCAATTGCCGCCCCCCCCCCCCCCCCCCAATACCAATATTGTTTCAATTTCTGTATGTACATAGTTGAATAGCTGTGCAGTTCATTTGCGGTAGCACATTATTTTTTTCAGGATTAAAACTTTTTATTCAGAAGAAGGAACTATTTGATCTTAGGATAATGTGGGATGCTGAGTAGTTAAAAAAAGTTTGCTGGTGTCCTAGTTCTAGTTGGAATTTGGTGGAGCAAAATTTTTTTGTAATTTCCTTTCTTTTTTCATGTCTTGATGTTCATATGGAGAAGAAAAGTTCACGTGGACAGGAGAGGTGGAACAAAGCCACAGTTTTGCCATTCTAAATGATTTTTGTGCATTTTTATAAATTCATATTCTTGTTCATATGTTCAACTCAAACCGTTGCCCAATTTACATGTTTAGAGGTGCACATTTTTATGTTCAGATCGAGATGCTCATGGGGTGTACTGTACAGAAGCCCAGTTCATTTTAGATAGCTGCAGCTCCACACTACTTCCTCCATTCCTAAATAAGTGACGTTTTAGCATTCAAAATTTGTTCCACAGAGAGTGTCATGTTCCTAAATCTTGATGGGACCGGTAAGCCTAGAAACTTTGTTGACCTAAATTCTTGAATCCAGTTATACCCCACTCGAAGTGGAAATGGTGGCAGGGTTGTATCCTGAACCTCGTGTTGTGATCAGCCCCACGGGAGGTCCTGAATCGGAAACTCGTACGTGACGGGTGATCAGGGATCCTCTGCAGGGTATACAATCGATTCGAATCGCCACACTTCTTGGTTATGAAAACCACTTGATCTCTCTTAAACATCGTAAATTAATTATGTGCAACCTTGATAAAAGTTATGGCTTGATGAACCTAGATGTATCTTGATGAGTGTGACAACTAAAGTTTACCTTTCGATTTAATTAGTAAGTGGATCTATTTGTTTGAATAGAAGTTATTATCAAGTAAGTCCAAATGTTTTATATCAGTAAAGTCAGTCCACTCTATAAAGCCACCATTTCTATCTCTCTTCTCCTCTACCCCTCCTCGCTTCCTATACACTCTCTATCTCTCTCCTCTTCCTTAATCCACGTGCAAAATCCTAAAACGTCACTTATTTTTGAAACGGATGGAATAGTACATTTGTTGAATAATGCCACCGTAGGAGAAGCTATGGGAGTCCGGCCTTATCGCATCGAATGTTTTGATATCAATTAGGAGGACTAAATATGAGCTAATTATAAAACTAATTTCAAATCATGAATACTGTAGCTATGGGAGCTTCAGTATAATTAGTCTAATTAATTTATAATTAGTGAATTGTTACTGTAGCACCACTAGCAAATCATGGACTAATTAGACTCCTTAGATTCGTCTCGCAAATTAATATATTTTATTATTAAACTTTATTTAATACTCTTAAATAATATCCAAACCATTGATGTGACAGATAGCATGCAGGAAACAAACATGCCACCCCTCAAACCGTTGCCCAGTTTACATGCATTTATATTAGGCAACGTATCAGGTGCGAACTAACCCCTTGTTGCAAACTATGCAAAGTTTAATCTGGGCCACAGGATGTTGATCCAATGGGCCACGCAGGGAAGGAGTGGGAAGGGGGATTTGCAAAAGTGATTAGGGGTGGAAGTGGGAGGAGGGATTTGCAAAAGTGATTTGCTCATTGGATTGGCCCAGATTAGAGTTTGCATGATTTGTACAGAGATGTTAGTTTGCACCTAATATCCCATCCATATGGATCCCGCGATGGCGACGCCCACCGCGCCGCAACTGTTCCTATGCGCCGCGGTGCAAGCAAGGAACCATCGGCGCTCGTGGTGGGGTGCTAGCGCGCGCAGCCATGGCCGGGATGGCGCCACATCCTGTCATCGTCGTAGCGGGTCGATAGGCTGTCCGGTCAGTGCGTGGGCGGGGTAGGCGATGCTCGGCTCGGCTCGAATGGGTCATGCTGAATGGGAGTTGAGGGCGTTGCTTCACCATTCTAATTCTGCGATTGGCAGAAATACTGTTGTCCATGCAATTTTCTGCACGTGGTCAGTGCGAAAACCTTAGCCGTTTTGTCCTTTATTTGTTACAGTATACAGTATTCTAGGAATATACTTATTACAGAGTCGACCTCACTTCTGCATGCAATTGCACCAGCTCGATGCTTATAAAACCGGTGCCAAGGCAGCCAGCATCCCTTGCCATTCATTCAAAACAAATAACACACACCAGCATGTCGGCTGTCCAAGAAACCACGTCGCCTGTCGTCCACGAAGAGCCGAACACGCACGACCTGCACCAAGGTTACGTGGAGATGTACCACCACGGCCTCGTCCACGTCAAGTCCACCGCGCTCCTGTGCGCGGTTGGCCTAGGCATCCCTGGCGCCATCCACCGCCGCGGCGGCGCCGCGACGCTCCCGCACATCGCCACCGACACCGGCGTCCACCCGGCCAAGCGCTCGTACCTCCGCCGCCTGATGCGCGTGCTCACGTTCTCCGGCGTCTTCAACTCCCATCAGCCTGACGAAGGCAATGAGACCCTCTACACGCTCACGAACGTGTCCCGCATTCTCGTCAGCGACGACACGGCTGCCTCCACTCCGCCGTGCGACGTCTCGGCGATGCTACGCCTCTTGGCGCGCCCCAGCACGTCGATCTCCACGTTCTTCAGCCTGGAGGAGTGGTTCAGAGACGCCGGCACCGCGACGCTCTTCGAGACGGCACTCGGTGTGCCTACGTGGGGCCTGACGAAGAACGACGCCTCGTACAACAGGGCGCTCAACGACGCCTGCTTTGCGGACAGCAGCTTCTCCATGGGTATCGTGCTGAAAGACGCCAAGAGCGCGAACATCTTCCGCGGGCTCGGCTCGCTGGTCGATGTTGGCGGCGGCCATGGCGCTGCCGCGATGGCCATTGCCAAGGCATTTCCGCACGTCAAGTGCAGTGTGCTAGACCTCGACCAGGTGATCAGCAAGGCGCCTGATCTAGATGGCACGGTGAAGTTCATCGCCGGTGACATGTTTGAGTTCATTCCACCAGCAGATGCTGTTTTCCTAAAGGTACGTACTTTTTTTTAAAAAAAAAGAAGCTAGATGTAGTATTTCATTACGCATTATTCATGGTACTATTAGCTAGTGCTTCAATTCTTTCACTATACACATGGTATATATGCTCATTTTCCCTATATATAGCATATAATGTGGATGGTGTCGATCTCTGTGTTTCAGTATGTTTTGGATTGCTGGGATGATGACCATTGTGTTAAGATACTACGACAGTGCAAGAGAGCAATCCCAGCCAGAGATGACGGAGGAAAAGTGATAATTATGAACGTCGTGGTCGGATACGGGGCGCAGGACAATATAGTCAAAGAGACGCATGTGCTCTTTGATATGTACATGATGCGATATAGTGGTGCTGAGCGAGAGGAGCATGAATGGAAAAAGATCTTCTTAGAAGCTGGGTTTAGTGACTACAGGATTACGCCGATATTGGGTTTTCAATCCATCATTGAGGTTTTTCCGTGAAGAACGAAGCAAGGCCGGTGGAGGAACTATCTATATGATTAAAATAATAAGACACAGATAATGAATAATCTATCGTACTGCATTGGTGACGAGATATCATGGAAGAAGAAATGTTTATTCCACAAGGCGCCACTTATATATAGTTGCCTTTTTAGTTATGAAAAAAAAACCCAAAGTACTTTAGCTCACTTCCATTATTTACTACTGTATAAGTTACAAATGTATTAATTGTACTCGAACCATCAATATCATAAATAAGATCGAGATATCCTTGCCTCAATATATTTTCCTTTTTTGTGTGATTTGATATTGATTAATTACTGTGGCCACTTCTTTGGGTTTTATACTAACGAGTACTATCTATATATTAAGGCCCTGTTAGATACAGCTCCAGCTCCACTTAATTTTTTGAGTTCTGGGAGCTAGGTATGTATAGGCCCAGAAATCAATAGAGCTAAAGTTGTGGATGATAGAGAGCATTTATATAAGAAATTTGATTCTTGTAGTAAAGGAAATAATAATGTTTTAAACACTTTATTTTATCCATTAAACTCCAGCTCCAACATGAATCTCGGATCCAGAGCCGTGCCAAACAGACCCTAATATACACTACTAATCACAAACTCTGTTTTCTTTTCCCACTTTAGTCACAAGAGAAGAATATATTTTAATTTGTCCATTTATATTTACTATGGAACCAATTAACTTGCAAAGGTTGAAATGAAAAGGTAACTATTTTTGCTCAAAATTACCCATCGTGCATTGACCAGCTCCTGCCAAAATTACCCAAGTACCATTTCGTACGTACCTAGCTATTTAACTCTAACAAGAGAAAAAACGCTTCCCCTAGACCCCTACATCCTTTCCCTTCGTTCTTTTCCCATCTCATCTGCCATAGGTGCTGTTTCCCCGCCAAAACTGCTAGTAGTACCTTTTTTTTTTAGAATTCGCAGACGCCCACACACGCACGCACACTCACCCCTATGAACACAGGTACGCAAACCCTACCCTTATGAGCGCCTCCGAAGGACTGAGCACCAGCAGATCTGAAGATTCCCGAAGTCACCACTGGCGCCTCGTTGTCGACGGAAACGTCGTTTACCACTTAAAGCATAACGCTGGTAAATCCTAGAAAAATCCCAGGAAAAAATGCGAGCACCAGAATTTGAACCCCGGTGGGTAGCGTCCCACTAGATCATCCTAACATTAGACTACAAGCCAATTCGCTGCTAGTAGTACCTAATTACAATGGCTAAGAGCATCTCCAGTGGGCCTTTCAAAATCAAAATCAGTCCCCTATTTTTCCAATTAGGATCCGGCCTGCAAAATTTGAGGGCCCAAATTAGAGCCCAACCCCAATGGGCCTCTCAAATCTCGGCCTGCAAACCAGCGGGGCTCACTGTCAGCCGCACTCATCTCCTCTGTGCGCTCGCCCCCTCCTCCGGTTCCTTCCCCCTCTCCCGGCGGCGCCGGGCAGTCATCCCCGCCGCCACCTCCCTCGAACCTCACCGCCTCCGTCCGTCTTCGTTGCCGCCGGATGGGGACCAGGGCTGCCGGCGTCTGCTTGGCTCGGAGAAGGAGGGGCAGAAGCTAGGCAGCATCGGCACCACAGAGCAGCGCGAGCGACGGCGGCGCGAAGCAGCTCGACCGGCGGCCGCGGAGAAGCTCGGACGGCAGCCGCGAGCAGCCAGGAGCGGCGAGAAGCCGGAGGCGGCGCGGCAGCGCGCGGCGAGAAGCTGGAGGCGGCGCGCGGGGGATGTAGGTGACGGCGCGCAACGGCGGGAGGCGGTGCGGCAGCGCGCGGCGAACCACTCCTGTGATCACCTTCTGCTTGGCGCTGCTATTGAGGTAACAATACTGCAACAACAACAATCAACCGTTCGTGAACTTGCATTGGACACTACAGAAGTAGATGATTGACTTGCATTGTGTCTAACTATAGAGCTTTTTTTAAAAAAAAAATAATGAAACAACAGCAGCCATCGAATCCAGGTCAAAATTCCAAACAACAAAAAGTGCTCAAGAATTGGGGAAAGTCTTGCCGACCCCACCCCACCCCCCTTAAGCATCTGCTATAAAGAAATTGAAATCAAGCAACTTGTGCTACAGATGGCTAACATTCCACTTTTTTTAAGAAAAAAGCAATGAATAAATCATTTGTAATCTTCCACGATGTCTAGACAAATTAAAATGTTATGAATCCCATTCCCTTTGTCACTATAGCCAGCCACTTAGATAGTGGTTACAGATTCGTGATCACGCATAGAGCTTTTTGCTAAATCCAATATGTTAATAATCTCAGCCCACATCCTCATGATTTGCCACCACAATGTCAAAAACTATATATATATATATATATATATATATCTATATATATATATATATATATATATATATATATGTATAGAGGCATACATTCAGTTTCAGCACACAATAGATATGAATCCTTCTACTAATATGATGATCTTGAATAGACCACACAGTAAAAAAAAATCATCTCAATTTTGATTAATTGAAAGAAAAAATGCATGACGTGCATGGTTGCAGGATGGAGGTGGTGAGGTTAAGGAGCCCCTCTGGCATGGCCAAACTGGCCGGTGTAGCATTGTGCATTGCTGGTTCCTTTGCCATTGCCTTCTACACCGGGCCATCGCTGAGCCCGATCAACCATCACCGAGCCTTCCGCGCCGACCACCACCATGCCACCAAAGCTCGAGCAAGCCAAGGGACAACAATGTGGATCGTTGGGACATTCCTGATGTTTCTGTCCAACGTGACCTGGTCCCTGTGGATGGTGCTGCAGGCCATGCTGCTCGAGGAGTACCCCAACAAGATGCTCATCACCACGGCGCAGTGCGTGCTGAGAATGGCACAATCGTTCGTCATCGCGGTGGTTGCCGAGAGGGACTTCTCCAAGTGGAAGCTCCGCCTTGACATCAACTTGCTCGCCGTTGCTTACACCGTATGTGATGAGGATGATTTGCCTGCACGCACTACTACAGAGCCGCCCTTCGCCACCCCAATTATTATATACCCTAAGTGCATGCTTTTTTTAGCTAGTTGAAGGAACATTATATTAGCTAGTATCTAGTGTTACTACTATTTGTTATTGCTAGCTTGATGCAATATTATTGATAGGATGAAACCAATTAATGCAATATATAATGCTTCTGATGACAGGGGTTTGTGGTAACCGGAGTGTCCTACTACCTGCAAGCTTGGTGCGTGGTGTTAAAAGGCCCCGTCTTCCTTGCCGCCTGGAATCCACTATGCTTCGTATTGACAATATTCTGTTCCTCCTTCTTCCTTGGAGAGATTGTTCACCTCGGCAGGTAAACCAAACTAGCTAGCTATATTTCGTACAGCAAAGGAATCGGCATAAACAATGCTGCTTAACAGTCAATTCTCTTCCCTTTTTTTTAATTTCATCATCGGCAGCATTGTGGGTGGAATCCTGTTGGTTGGTGGCCTCTATAGCATGTTGTGGGGGCAAAAGCATGGAGAGTAAGACTGAGGAGTGTGGCAACGCTAGCGTCCCCAGTGGTATGCATGATGACACAGAACACAAGAAACCTCAAGATGAGAAGGTGCTGGACAAGGAAGTGCAAGAGAAAGCAACTTCACTATCTGCAACAGAACAAGCTTAATTAGTATGATCAATCTATTTGATGGATCTGCTATCTCTAGCTCATTTATACCTTTGTTTTTATTGTTTAATTACAAATAATACTCTGCAGTACAAGTTTCACGCACGAGTAAATACAGCACCCAAGGGCATTTGTAACTTGGATTATTATGGCACCCACTGCAACCAATAATGATCGATCAGCTACCATGCTTGTCGGTAGTTTTCAAGTTTAACTAGTTTTTTTTTTTTAAGATAATGGAACCAAGTTCCAGCCTCTACCATCTCGGGATGGTACCCACCTATCGTACAATTTTTTTAAGTATCGGTATGTGTTATGTATTTTACTGATTTAGGGCATGTTTGTATACCCGGCCAAAGCCTGCCACCACGATGGACTCCACAACACATTTTGCGGTGAGCTTTTTGGCCGCCAGCAAAAACTATAGTGGGCGCGTCACGAGATGAGCAACCAAGCGCTAGTTTTTTTGTTTTTTTTCCTGTGACGGAACCGCCAAATTAAAATTCTAAATTAAGCGTAATGGCCGTCATTTGAACACATCGGGCGCATTAGCTTAATGGCTTAATTTGACGGTCCTTTCTTAACCCACGGCCCGATCGAAACAACACCTGTAGTGCCACGCGAAGGCGGGCGCAGATAGTACAAGCACAACGAATACTTAAAAATACAACACGTGACATAATAGGATAAAACACACTTTTACAACCCAACTTCAAAAACAACAATTTTACAAACCGGATTTAAATACATACTTGATATATAAGTCTTCCAACTATTAAAACTAGAATTTATGCCAAGGAAAAGACTATACTACACTACCCCTAGAGGTTCAGCCTGACACCACCGGTCAGACCGGTCCCAGCAAAACAGAGGGGCTGCATACTCAGCCCCCAAGTGTGCAACCCGCCAAAACCCTAGTCTAGGGGTCTCGCTCCACCACTTCCCACCCCTCTGCATCTCTGCGGATAAATTTAACGCAGCAGGGACATAAATCCACGTCCGAGTGTCCTGAAATAAATTGGGTAGCAACAAACCCTGAGCAACTAATACTCAGCAAGACTTACCCGACCAGTGGGTATAACTTAGTCCACATACCTAGTCATGCAAGACGTTTGGCTGGTGGTTATTTTGCAGAAAAAGCGACTAAAGTAATTCCTTACTTCCATTATTTTAGCCCCATATTCTATATATTTAGATCATCAACTAGTATTTGCATCTCCTAAGCATTCATAGCAACCATTGAGTAATAATTCACGATAATCATTTTCAATCATCCCTTAAGTTCCATAAAACATTACTACGATGCGGTGCTGCGATCAAGGTGCTCATATCCGAGAGCGACTGACGGCGAATCGATCTGATTTAACCTTGCAAGGTGGACCTAACCAACACTGCACGCGTATGCCCCGTCGGACCACACGCACCAACCATTCCCCTCCCCGCCTTGAACTACAGGAACCAACCCAATGATATATGATCAGCCGAGCTCAACGTGAGACCACCAAAAGTAAACATATGCATCCCCAATTCTCCGCGACTACTCGACCACCCCAGGAGTTGGGTGCGGGTTCCTGTGCTTTCAAAGCAAGGCAGTACTCGGCTTACCGGTTTCGACTACCTCCTACTCCCGGCATGCGGCTAGTACAATTCAAACTCGATCACAGGGCCAGACAACGAACGGTCCTTAACCGACACAGACGGGGCTAGCCTTTCCCCGCCCGGTCTCCAATTTCTTTTCCTTCTCCAACCTATTCCAATATTCCATATACTCAAAATAATGAGATATCCTATATTTCGCGAGTGACCAGAAATCACTCGACTTCTACCGAGATCTTATTAAGCATAGCATTTCTATCGTCCTATACATACTAGTATAACTCTAGGGAACCTAGGGATCATGCAACTAGAGTTCCAAACAATTCCTAAACCTAGTGCACAAGTAATAGGAATATATATATAGGTGTCATAAATTTGAAATAATAGGGCATGCACCGGGGCTTGCCTCGAGTCTGCGGCTCAGTGCTAAGGTTAGTTGGGCCTTGGGCCACTTCCCCACGAGCCTCCTGCGGCGGGGCTTGCCCCTGTGGCTCCGCAACCACCTCGTATACCACCTCCTCTGCCGCGGCTGCTACACGTATGCATATGCATATGACATGAGAAATATATGTAGGATTTTATAAAAATTACAAGTAACCAATAGCCAAATTACATTCCAACTATTTGCACCAACTAACCCTAGTTGAACCCTCCCAGCCCTGCTATCACCGGTCAGACCGGTATACCAAACTGGTCAGACCGGTCTGGCCTGTGTGCGACTCGAGACCAAAAATCCGGAGTATCCGGACAAATGGCCGGACTGTCCGGACCCCTATCGGTCAGACCGTTCCCTCTGACCGATCAGACCGGTCCCAACCAGAGCAAAAACTAGAACCCAAGTCGCGGCTAAACTAGCCCACCAAAACTCAATTCCTTTTAGGCACTAGTGCAGAGGTGCATATAGATGATCTTAACCCAAGCAAATCGACTAAAACCCTCTAGAAAGATGGATCCACCCAACCCTAGGTGACATACCTTGTGTGAGTAAACTAGCCTCCTTCAAATTCTAATACCCTTCTAGGCTTTAGTTCATGAATTCAACTAGAGGTGTCTGACCAAAGGGGTTCACTTATAACCACCTAGAAATGGAAATCAACTCAACCCTAATTTGTTTACCTTGAATGGGCTCCTCCCCCACAAAGAACTTGGATTCCACCTCACCCCAGGAAGGGAATCACGAAGGGGAAGCTCCCCCACACTCGTTTGATCCTTCCTTGGCCTTGGAATCAATGGAAAGGGAGGATTTGGGGAGGTTGGGGTTTGGGGCGGAAAGAGCTCGGGGAGAGAGTGCCCTGAGCGTGGTGAGGATGAGTGAGTTGTTGGGGAGAGAGAGGAGTGATTTAAATGATGTGGGGCCCAAAACGGTTGAATCAGGATCAATCGGTCAGACCGGTTGCCCAGACCGGTCAGACCGGTCTGGCCCAGGCTGACAGAAATAAATTTGATTTGGTGATTTGTCGCGGAAGTTCGAGCTAATGACCGTGATTAATTTAACTAGGATTAAGATCTGGGTGTTACATTTCCGTTGCTGGCAAACTTTAGCTGTGGGGAGCTGTGGCTGGGAAGCAAACAGGCCCTTAGCACGTCAGCAAACAGGCCCTTAGCCATTTCTATTTGCAAGTAATTAAAAGGCCAGTAAGTGGAAGTGGGAAACATTAACTCATCCTATCCAGAAAGTCATCTGGGCCTAAGCCCATATATATTTTTGAAATAATAAAGCCCATATATATTTTGAACGTCACAAAACTGGCAGCCCCAATGATTTAGATTTCTCATGGGCCACTTTCGCATGTTCCAAATTTTTTACTAATGTATTACAGATCGCAAAAGTTAAGTGGCCTCCCCGCCGTGGGAGCCCGTCCGTACCGCATAGGCGACATGGGTTTTGTTTGGTTTGTGCTGCAATTGTAGCGCTAGTGAATAGTAACAAATTTTGACCACTAATTATGGTGTCAAACAAAATCAGTTTATAAAATCAACTTCAGAACCCCGCGCTAGTGATCCTGAAGAATCTATTGAGGTCTTTGACGTGTGATTAGAGGATAGTTACTGTAGCATCACTGTAACTAATTATCGATTAATTACCGTCATTAGATTTGTCGTGAAAAGTTACACTCATCCATAAAAAAGTTTTGCAAATTGACATCATTTATTACTTTATGCATGCGAGATTCTTTTTTCGAGAAGTGTGCGTGCTGGAATTCTAGCACACTCAAGGCGTACGCGGCTCTCGCACAGGAACCGCACGCCCCGCGATGCAGTGCTGTCCGCGTGGGAGTTGGAAACTGCTGCATGGTAATAATGGTTTCTAAAAAAATGTGTAAACTTTTCAATCCAAAGAAAAGAAGCTGTAGTTTCCAAACCAGGTGTCCAAATTAAATTCCGATTGCACCACTGTGATCCTCACAACGAAATCTTCGAAACAAGACCACACTAAGGTAATTTTAGATAATTTTTCTATGTAGAACAATTTTTTTCTCAAGGTGAAACAATTTATTATGAAGTTGGAACATTGTACCACGTTAATGAAAAATTGTTCCAATATTTAAAAAATTATTTAAAATACATTTAATCAGAATATGGCCAACATCGAAGATATCATCGTAATAGTCATAATGTTGATCATATTTGGATGAAATTTTTTGGAACAATTTTTTAAGCTGCTAGAACAATTTTTCGTGAACCCGGAACAATTGTTCCAGCTTTATAGTAAATTGTTCTGTCTTCGTAGAAAAAATATTTCACACGAAAAAATTATCTAAATATATCCAAGACGAGGATCATAGTGGTGCAATGGGAAATTTATTTGGACATCTGGTTTGAAAATTATGGTAGTTTTTCTCAAGATTTAAGTCTTAACACGTTTTTTGAGGATGTCTGGAATAAACCTCCGGAGCACGTGCGTGGCTGGAGTGTGCGATGCACGGTCTCAGCTCGCGTGTGCGTCGGCGACGGCCCCCCCCCCCCCTCCTCCTTGGGGACATGTTAACACTGCATGGGTAGTGTATATGGGCTACACTGCAAGCACACCTTTCTTCGGCCCACGACACCCTGTCGCGGCCTACCTCGGCCCACGACACCCTATCGTGGCCCACCTTGGCCCATTGCCGCCTCCTCTCTTCCCTCTCGCCGCCGTCGCCGTCATCAGGCCACCCTCGCCTCCCGCCCGCCGACAGCCGCCATCGTTGTCCCCAGCAGCGCGAATAGCCAGGGCGTCACTCACCACTGTCTCGCCTGCCCTCCCTCAACTCCAGTTGTCGGGTCTATTGCCGCTACCCCCGCCTTGCAAACCCGGCGCCGCCGCTCGCCATCGCACCCGCTCTCCCCTGCCCTCTCGCCGCCTGCAGCCGGTGGCATCACCGCTGCCTCAACACCCCACCTCGTGACTGATACCACCGTCGGCCGACCTTTCCCCATCTTCTTATTCTAGGGTTGGAGATGGGCAGGCCCCGTGTTGCAGTGAGGGAGGGATGGGAGAAGCAGGTGAACCGTGAACCACCGACCTACTAGGGGGGGGGGGGGGGGGGGGGGGGGGGCGCTGGCGGTGCCACACCTGCTAATTTCTTGGCGTCAAACTTCCCATCCCGACACCGCCCACCCGAATTGTCCTTCGCTCTCCACTGGCTTGGTGCCCTGTCCCCTCATCCACCTCCGCCAAGCCACCTGCATGCCTTCCTCCAAAGCTTCTACAAGTCCACCAACCATGAAAAATTCCTAACCCAAACCCCTCTCTCAATTTTAGGCGTCCGAGCTCTAGGAGGTGAGATCTTGTCACGCAAAGAAAATTCCTATTACAAGTTGTGATCCATATGTACTCCCTAATTCTTTGGCCCAACCCGGTCGGACCTAGTTGACAAACCAATCAGACTGATTTTTGTTGCCAGATCGGTTACAAAGCCAAATCCGGCCTAACCGTCTTGAAAACTGTTTAGCGTAGTTTGCCTAGCTAGATCGGCTTGGTGCCAATTTTCGGCACTAATAGCTAGTGGGCTTTTGTTCCCACCAGAGAAAGCATTTAGGTTACAGTGTTGGTCTATTTGGATCGCAGGGGCTAAAGTTTAGTCCAGAGAATCTTGTCATTTAGGAGTATTAAATAAAATCTAATTATAAAACTAATTGCGAAACCCCTGGGCTAATTCGCGAGACGAATCTAACAAGGTAAATTAATCTATAATTAGTGGATGGTTATTGTAGCACCAATATAGCAAATTATGGATTAATTAGGCTCATTAGATTCATCTCGCAAATTAGCCTAGGATGATGGAATGGGTTTTATCGATAATCTACATTTAATAATACTCTGATTAACATCCAAAGACATGAGTAATTTTTAGATCCAAGGATCCACCGTGTACCCACTATTTTAATAAAATACACGTATATATGCATGACGCGTCTAACTCAGGCCGCAAAGTCAATGTTGGTGTTCTTTATCTTTCACACATGATTTGCCATCAGCTTGTTTTTCCGTTTCACGTACCTTTTCAATCCATGGGATCAGAATCCAGAGCGCCGGCTTAGAGGATCAGGGTCTATCATCCTGAGAGGAGAAGTTTTACTATTCATTGCTGATGATCGATTTACGAGAGCACATATAGATGCTTGGACATGAAGGCAGGCATCGCCCGTACTATGAGATTGGATTAGTCAAGCAGTACGTGCGTCAACGACGACACCATTCAATGGAGCCTCCACAACCAAGGCTGTGTTTGGTTGCATAAACCAAACTTCCAAATTTTTTTTCCGACACCTGCATGGAGATTTAAATCTAGACGAAATAAAAAACGCATTGCGACTGCTGTCTGTAAATGGCGAGACGAATCTAATGAACCTAATTAGGCTGTAATTAGATGCTAAATTGCTACAGTAATGCTACAGTGAATAACCTCTAATGATAGATTAATTAGGCTCATTAGATTCGTCTCGCGATTTACAGACGAGTTCTGTAATTATTTTTGTGATTAGTTTTAGTATTTCAAATATAGAAAGATGTTTTTTCAAAAAATTTACGGAGCGCAACCAAACACGGCGCAAGTAATCTATACTACTGGTTTTCATCGGTCTGACGGGATCAGATCCAGGAAGGATTGTGACGGAGACAGTGACCAAATTACAACGAAACGACAAGCAGAAGCGGATCGAGATGTGACGAGGAGCAAGGGTTGAGAGAGACTGTAGAGCCGATGGTTTTAACTCCGTGTTGTTTGCTGTGGACTCTTCCCTCCGGTGGAGGGCAGGAGGGGGGGGGGGGGGGGGGGGGGATGAATACATGTGCTGCGACCAGCTGACCAGAAACAGTGGCGCAAATTTTTGTCTAGGCTACTGGAAGGAACCGAGTAAGAATAAGCTTACAGAACAGGCCTTTGTTTCAGACTATTTGTCCCGGTAGCCTTTGGGCCCGGGACAATATGTGGCTTTTGTTCCGGGTCCAACGGCTAGCTGGGCCAGCGGGGGACAGGGGCTTTTTGTCCTGGTTGGAGGCACCAACCGGGACAAAAGGGTGGCCTTTTATCCCGGTTGGTGGCTCCAACCGGGACAAAAGGCCCGCACAACCTTTTGTCCCGGTTGGAGCCACCAACCGGGATAAAAGGCCCCCCTTTTGTCCCGGTTGGTACTCCTTGGCCCCCTTATCCCCTTCCCTCTCCCTCCGCCCGAGTCATTCAGCTCACTTGTTCTTGCTGTTCTTTGCTCGGGAGAGAGGAGTTCTTACTCATTTCTTCACCACATTTGTGAAGATCTTTGATTACCCGTCCATCCATCGGCGCTAAAGGTTTGAGGCTTATTTTTCTCTTATTCCTTGGCTTGTATAGCTCATTTCATGCTTTAGAAATAGAGAAAATGTGTAGCTATCTCATTTCTTGGACATTTAGATTGCATATGTAGGTGTGATTTTCTTTTAGATTTAGATGAGTATGTGGATAGTAGAAATTTTTAGAATGAGTGTAGACACTTCATGTGATGTACTTGTATATATGACCATATTGTGGATAATTGATTTTTGTATTCATGAATGAATTAATGAAATGAGTATATTAGAATTTTTTGTATTATGAATGAATTATTTTGACACTCTAGTGATATATTTATTCAGGCTCACATTGAAACCATCTAGAAGCTAAAAAAATCTTTATTTCGAAACAAGTATACGTCGTTAATCTCCATCCAACGATGATGGCACTACCTTTCGGGGATACACGATGCGCTATAAGGACGTCGCGAATCGGTTGGTCGCATCACCAGCACTTCCGATTGATAAGAAGACAGCATTTGACGCAGTCAGCATGGCCGTTGTTGTACTGAGAGCATATCAACGAGCACGCTACCTGTGCCAAGTGCTGTGCCTATTAATCGTAAATGTTGGTACTGTGACTAGCCGATTGGTGACATCCTTGTACCGCACCGTGTTCCCCCGAAAGGCAGTGTCATCACCGCAGGGTTGAGGTTACTGACATAAACATTTTCAGAAATAAAGGTTTTTTTTCTTCTAGAGGGTTTCTGGATATTGAAAAGAGTGTACTCCTGCAACTGAAGGGTGTCAAAGTAATTAGAAGTTATAGAGATTTCTTTCAATTAATTAGAGATTTATTTCAATTAATGATACATTTCATCTTTTTATATGATTTCATTGTTATTTGCAAGAGTTATTAATCTGATCATTGTAATTGTAATAGTAAATAATATTTGCATTGTAATGGTAAGAATTTATAATTTTGTGAAAAATAAAGGTATTTTTCAGTAAAATATGGCTTCAGCAGCTGGAGGGAGTGGCGCTGGTGGGGGTGATCGTTGTCCTTCTGGAGAGAATGGCACAACTCGAGTAGGTCGTCGGTTCAAAAAACCTAGTGCTTTTCATAGGGCAGCGCTCTGTTATTTGAAAAAAGAATATAGAGAATGCATGGCAAGGGACGAGGAACCTCCGTTTGATCTTGAGGATTTATTGCGGCGTTACGGTTCGTCACCACCAAACTCAGAGGTTTCAGCTCCGCCATCTTCTGCGCCAGCAAGAAATCCGTTATAGCATTCTGCGTTCCAACGCAAGGACGGTTGAAAACCTATGTGTTGTTGTCCGAATTTTTAAGTTTCATGTATAGTACTCCTTTGTTAAGTTCTGTAATGGATTAAGTACTCCTTTTAATTAATCAAGATGTATGATGGATATTGCAGATCTTTTAATTATTCATGTTATGTTACATTTAGTTTAATTTAGGTTTGATATATTTTATTTATTCGATACGTGTGAAGAATTCAAATCGATTTATTTAAAATGCAGATGGACCGGCAATGGATGTACAATGCTGACCGACGTTCGAAAGTATTCATTGATGGCCTGCATTATTTTTTGTCTGTGGCTGAGGCAAACAAGCAGAATGGTTTTATGTGCTACCGGTGTGTTCATTGCAATAATAACAAGGATTACTCATCTTCAAGAATCCTACACAGCCACATTTTCGCAAATGGTTTCATGGAGAAGTATGTTTGTTGGACGAAGCACGGAGAACAGGGGGTTACCATGGAAGACAATGAAGAAGAAGATTTTGACGACCACTTTCCCGGGAATGCTAGAATCGGTGCATTCAATGACGATATTCCCATGGAAGAGCCCGAAGTAGATGTAGCAGAAAATGATCCCAGCGACGATCTGGGGTAGGCATTGCACAATGTGCAGGCAGACTGTGAGAGTGAAACGGAGAGGTTGAAGTTCCAGAAGTTGTTAGAGGACCACCGTAAGTTGTTGTACCCAGATTGTCAAAATGGATTGAAGAAACTTGGCACCACCTTGGAGTTGCTGCAATGGAAGACGACAAATGGTGTATCCGACAAGGAATATGGTGAATTACTCAAACTTGTTAAAAAAATGCTTCCTAAGGACAACCAATTGCCTACCACAACGTATGAAGCCAAACAACTTATTTGCCCTTTAGGATTGGAAGTGCAAAAGATACATGCATGCCCCAACGACTGCATCCTCTACCGAGGCGAGTACGAGAATTTGGATGCATGTCCCGTATGCAGTGCATTGAGTTACAAGATTAGAAAAGATGATCCTGGAGATGTCGAGGGGGAGCCTCCCCGAAAGAGAGTTCCTGCGAAGGTCATGTGGTATTCGCCTATAATACCACATTTGAAGCTTCTGTTTAGAAATAAAGATAATGCTATGTTGATGCGATGGCACAAAGAGGAACGCAAAAAAGACTCGATGTTGAGACACCCCGCTGATGGGTCGCAGTGGAGAAAAATAGATAGAACGTACCCTGAATTTGATTTGGATGCAAGAAACATAAGATTCGGTTTGAGTACGGATGGCATGAATCCTTTTGGTGAGATGAGCAGTGGTCATAGCACTTGGCATGTGACTCTTTGTATGTACAATCTTCCACCATGGCTCTGCATGAAACGAAAGTTCATCATGATGCCAGTGCTTATCCCGGGTCCAAAACAGCCCGGAAATGACATTGATGTGTACCTAAGACCATTGGTCGAAGAACTCTTATTGCTCTGGGGCGATGAAGGTGTACGGATGTGGGATGAATACAAATAGGAAAACTTCAACCTACAAGCATTGCTGTTCGTAACGATCAATGACTGGCCTGCTCTTAGTAACTTGTTAGGACATTCGAACAAGGGATACAAAGCATGCACACACTGTTTAGATGATACCGATAATATATGGTTGACTCACTGTAAGAAGGTTGTATACATGGGTCATCGTCGGTTTCTTCCCATCAGGCATGCGGTACGAAAGAAGGGCAAGCATTTCAAAAGCCAAGTGGACCACCGAACAAAACCGATGCACCGTAGTGGTAAAGACGTTTTCGACATGGTAAAAGATCTAGAAGTTATTTTTGGAAAGGGATCTGATAGCGAACCTGTTCCGAATGAAAACGGAATGGCGCCCATGTGGAAGAAGAAATCCATATTTTAGGAGCTACCATATTGGGAAGTCTTAGATGTTCGTCATGCAATTGATATGATGCACCTCACGAAGAATTTTTGTGTCAACCTGATAGCATTCTTGGGAGTGTACAGAAAGACAAAAGATACAGTAGAAGCACGTCAAGAATTGTAACGTATGGAAGAACGAGATGCCTTACATCCACAACAGCGAGATAATGGACGACAATACTTAAGTCTTTCCAGCTATACTCTTAGCAATGAAAAGAAAGAAACCATGTTTGACTGCTTGAGCAGTATAAAGGTTCCATCTGGATACTCATCCAATATAAAAGGAATTTTAAATTTGGCAGAGAAGAAATTTACAAATCTCAAGTCCCATGACTGCCATGTGCTTATGACCGAACTTCTTCCGGTTGTGCTGCGGGGGATTCTGCCTGATAACGTCCGGTTAACCATCGTGAAGCTATGTGCCTTCCTCAATGCAGTTTCTCAGAAGATAATTGACCCGGAGAATTTGATAAAGCTGCAAAACAATGTGGTGCAATGTCTTGTTGGCTTTGAGCTGATATTTCCACCATCTTTCTTCAACATCATGACACATCTTCTAGTGCACCTTGTGAAAGAGATTGATATCCTCGGACCAGTATTTCTACACAACATGTTCCCATTCGAAAGGTTCATGGGGGTACTCAAGAAATGTGTTCGTAATCGAGCTCGTCCAGAAGGAAGCATCGCCAGTGCCTACGGAACTGAGGAGGTCATTGACTTTTGTGTTGACTTTATTGATGACCTTAAACCGATTGGAGTGCCTGAATCGCGATATGAGGGGAGACTAACTGAAAAGGGTACATTTGGAAAGAAATCTTATGTCTGCACAGATGATTTCTCATTCAAGAAAGCGCATTATATGGTTCTTCAACAATCATCCTTGGTTGACCCATATATCGAGGAACACAAGAAAATTCTGCTCTCCAATTTCCCGGAAAAGTCTGAGGCATGGATTACACATGAGCACATGAATACTTTCTGCAACTGGTTGCGGAAGCATCTAATGCATAACATGGATATAAGTGAACAACTATTCTTATTGGCTAGGGGACCATCTTGGAATATCTTAACATACCAAGTGTACGAGATAAATGGAAACACATTTTATACGATAGCCCAAGATAAAAAGAGTACCAACCAAAACAGCGGTGTTCGTATGGATGCCACGGACAATAATGGAAAAAAGGACACATATTACGGCTACATTGAAGATATATGGGAGCTGGATTACGGTCCCAATTTCAAGGTGCCTCTATTTCGTTGCCAATGGGTTAAGCTATCTGGAGGAGGGGTAACAAAAGATGAGTATGGGATGACAATAGTTGATCTCAACAATCTTGGGTATAGAGACGAGCCATTTGTCCTAGCCCAGGATGTCGCTCAGGTTTTCTACATTAAGGACATGTCCAGCAAGCCAAAGAAGGGGATAAACAAGCAAAAAGATGAGCCTAAGAGACACATAGTTCTATCAGGAAAGAGAAACATCGTTGGAGTGGAGGACAAGACAGACTTGTCAGAAGAATATAATAATTTTGTTACCATTCCACCTTTCGAAGTAAATGCTGATCCATGCATCCTGCTAGCCAATGATGATGCTCCATACTTGCGCCGTGATCATAATAAAGGGACATTTGTGAAGAGAAAGTCTGTTACCGCTAATCCTTCATGTACTTGAATCATTTGAATCATTTTATATTATTGTATAAAAACGTAATCGCAATTCGAATACTTTTATTATATATGTACTGTACAATTATACTTTATGTGTTATATATATCATTTTTTATATTTTTCACTTAATTACCAGACTCAATTATAATTTTCATTCAATAATGGATTACTCAACTAATTTTATTTATTTCATGAAATTACATTCACATTAACACACTATACTCTCTCACTAACACACACAATCTCTCAAACTCACACACTACTCATTAAAATCATGAAATTGCTTAATTTTATGTAAAATTCACATTTTAAACGTTAATATCGTGATAGAATCCACTTTCTGTCGAAAAGCAACAGTTTGAAAAAATTTGTTCACCTAATATATTTTTGCATGGTCAAAATAACAAATATGATTTCAAAAAAGTTAGATATTTCGTTGACCCAATCACTTGGATGAAAATTAATTATTTTTGTTGCGTATATCAAGTTTATATAGAGATAAGAAATTTTGTTCTATAATTTTTGGAATCAAAATTTATTAACCGAATTAACAAATGAAAGCCTATTTTAAAAGAGAAGTAAAAAGAAACAAAAACAACCATAAGATTTGGCGGGAATGAGGGAAAACAGACCCCTTTTGTCCCGGGTGGAGCCACGACCCAGGTCAAAAGGCCTTTTTGTCCCGGGTGGTGGCTTCACCCGGGACAAAAGGCCCCCATCCTATATATGTGTGCGCCTTGATCCTCTTCTCCCAACACTTCTTCACCATCTCCGATCCGCTGCTTCTCCGCCGCCGCGTCCGCCATCTCTGATCCACTACTTCTCCTCCACCGTGAGCCCAGGAACCTCGCGGAGCCGCCCAACCTCGACCAGAGCCCCTGCAGTGGCCGGAATTTGTGCCGAACGCCACCGCAGGTATTTCCGTCCGCCGCCACGATTCCTCGCCGCCGGTGGACTCCATGCCGCCCTGACCCCCAGCCCGCTGCACCTTCGCAGGTCCCTCACGAGTTGAATCACGGGATCCAGGAGCCCGGAGGAACCCTGCAGCGCCTCCCCCACGAGCTTCGCCCGTTCGCCGCCGCTCGCCATCGCCGTCGACCCTGCTGCACGCCGCTGCGCTGCATCTCCGGCCAACCTGAGCCCCCGGTGAGCACCACCCCGGTGAGCCCCCGGTGAGCACCACCCCCAGAGCACCGAGAACGTTGAGCTCCGGTGAGCCTGAGCCGAGCGCCGCCGCGTCCCACGCCAGTTAGGTCCCGGCCGCCCGATCCGCAACCAACGCACCAGATTAGATCGAGATCGGATCAAACCCGAACCGCCAGATCCAGATCCGACGACCCTCATCCTTAGATACCGCTTCAGCCTGCCCTTTTTGTTAAAGAGCCCCTGGACTTTTCGGGAATTAACTCGCGATCCACTGCAGTTCAAAAATAATTCCAGATCAGCCCTGTTTTTAGCGTTTAGGCCCCTAAGCTTTCCAGTTTTCGAACCCGCCGTCCAGTCCCTGTCTTTTTGCACGTTAGACCCTAGATCTAACCTTTAATTATGTTTTAGTCCTTGGT
This sequence comes from Panicum virgatum, assembly GCF_016808335.1. NCBI lineage: Eukaryota > Viridiplantae > Streptophyta > Magnoliopsida > Poales > Poaceae > Panicum > Panicum virgatum. Next base: position 11,202,264 of record NC_053146.1, read on the forward strand.
TTTTGCGCAGAAACCCTGTAGTTCCAATTTTCTCGCAGTTTAGTCCCTGGACCTTGTTTTAGCCCTAGATTTCGCGTTCTAGCTCCGTTTTAGGTGTTTTTTATGTCCATGCGATCGTTGTAATGCGTAGAATAGTTCTAGTTCAGTTTTGTTTGCTGTTTTTTTGTATTGTTGTACTATTTCTTAGCATTTGTCTTTGTTTGCATGTATGTGTATGTGCTGGACCTTGTTTTGGCGTTGCGATCGTGAGTAGACGTTGATCCTTCGGAGGAGTACCAGGAGCCACCTTCCATGGGGCACTTCGAGCAGCAGGAGCAGTTTGAGGAAGGCAAGTATAACATGAATATTCCTATCACCTTTAAATACAATTTCATACTGCGCAAATATGTCAAAAGTTTATAATATTTCTTGAATATTTCATGTATATTACTTAGCGACTACAAAATATTGTAGAAAATTGCATTTTGACTTTGTGAAATACTTAGAGAATGACTTAGTGAATTACTTGGAGAATGACTTAGTAAATTACTTGGAGAATGACTTAGTGAACTACTTAGTGAAGTACTGTGTGAATTAATAAGTGAATATTTCATTGAATTACTTAGTGACATACTTGGAGAATTACTTAGTCAATATTGATGTGAATTACTTAGAGAATTTTTTAAGGGTTTTATTTGTATTCATATTTTAGTTATGATGGACCCGTGACACGCAGACGCGGAAGACGAACAGTTCCTATTAAATATGATTGTCGAAGGTCAAGGAGATGTCCCTGAACAAGCTGATGATGGCAGCAATACCGACATATATTTGAATATGTCTGGTGATGGAATTGAGCCACCATTTATTCAGGATGACGCTGCAGCTGAACAAAGTGCTAATGTACATATCACAACTATACTTATTTGTAGTGACAATCATATTTTCATCTGAATCTATATGAATACTATGAATGTTTTTTTATAGCCATCTGGATCATAGCCCAACAAAAAAACTGGAAGGGCGGTTCATTATAACGGAAGTTGGTCCAGATGGCGAACCGATCGCTCCAGAAGCTGCCACCAAAAAATTCATAAGACAATCCGGATGTATTGTCAGGGACCACATCCCGATCAGTTTCAGGATATGGAAAGCTTCCAATCCAAGCAAGGAACGGGATGCGGTACCCAAAAGAAAAAAAGAATGGTGCTGGCGGGAGCTTAAGAAAAACTTCACGGTTCCAGCTGAATCCGAAGAGACATGCAAGCGCTGGACCCTAAGTAAGATGGCCGAACAGCTGCAATTATTCAAGAAAATTTTGACGAAGAAATATATCAAGACCGGAACCACACCCGTATTTACCGCGTGAGCTCGAAAAGCTTAGGGGTCACTGGGGTGCATTTGTGGAATACAAGTCTTCAGAGCTTGGGCTTCAGAAGGTGCAGAAGGCCAAAAACAATGCCTCGAAGAAAGTGTACTATCACACTCTAGGCCTAGGAGGCTACAACCTTGCAATACCCAAATGGGAGAAGATGGAGCAGGATCTGCTTGACAGAGACATCCAACCTGCGACCATGAACTGGCCTGAAAGGTCAAGGACCTGGTTTTATGGTCACGGGGGAAGCTTGGACCCATTGACTGGTGACTGCATCTATGGGCCAAACATCCAGCGAGCAGCCCAGAGACTACAGGAGGCCATACAAGCAGCGGCCGAGGGAACATTCCAGCCGGATAGAGAGAGGGACGAGCTGACTTACGCCCTTAGGAATCCAGAGCATCCGGGCCGCACAAGAGGCACAGGCGTGGTTCCGTGGAAGTATGGGTTTAGGGATTACATTGAATCATATAGAAGCCGGCAAAGAAGAAAGAATGATGAGCGGGAGCACTTGCGAAGGCTAGAGGAACGGCTCATGTCGCACGATCAAAGACTAGAGGAAGAGGTTCAACGCTAAGTGGCCATAGCAATGAGACAGCAACAGCAAGCGCAAACGGTGCCTCCAGAGCCTAATGTCGTAGCCGATCATCTGTCTCAGCGGAAAAGCAGCTGCGCTTCCACAGACGTCGCCGTCGTCGAGCCAACGGGGATCCAGGCTGCAGTTGAAGCGGCGGCCCCGCAGCGATTTCCAGCGGATGAGATCACCCAGCGGACACCTTGTGACCTGCAGACTGCCATTAAGAACTTAATGTTCACTGTTGCGTACGGTACCGCCATGCCAACCCAACCAGGCGACGTGTACCACGGGCAGCAAATTCCGCCAGGATACACAAGAGTTGGCATGGAGCAGGTGTGCCAGGGTTGGGAGACGCTCGAGCTTGATATTCCTGTAGGCGATGGGGAGAGGACACTAGCAGAAGCCATTCATGGCTACATCCTATGGGATAAGCGCTACATTGTCCTAAAGTCGGATGATCAAACACCAAGACCGGCATCTCAGCATGCCTCTCCAAGGCCGGCATCTCCGCAAAACTCCCTAAGGGCAGCACTGTCTCGGCAAGGTTCACTGGCACATTCTCCATCATCATCATCTCATATGCCGATGAACACTCAAGCGTCACCGTCGCCTCCATGGTCACCTCCTCCGCCGCCGGCAAAGATGCAAAAACAGCCGCCGACAAAGAAGGTAGCTGCACCGGCTAAGGAGCCTCCAAAGAAGAAGGAAAAGGAGAAGAAAACCAAGGAGGCTCCTATTAAACCCTGGGACATGAGCCTTAAAGAATGCGATCGGATAACTCAAGAAAGAGTTAAAGAGCACTTCAAGCCGATGCCGAAGCCGAAGCCGGAGCCCGAGAAAGTGATAAATCCGATAGATTTGAAATTTTTTAAGGGAATGTGCGAAGCAAATAAGAGAAAATTCATTCCGAGAGATCCCCCTTCAGACTACGAATGCACAATTATCAAAACTACTGAGAAAAAGAAGAGACAATCAAAGTCGTCGTCGTCCGACGTTCCACAGCTCGGAGCCCAAAAGAAACAATCAATAGAACCTCTCGTAGTGGGACAGACGACGCAACAACAAGACTTTGTTACATTTTTGAAAGAATCAAACCTGACGGCGGCTCAGATTGCAGGGGGAGAAGATATTCCAAAGGCCGATGTAGTCGTCAAATGGACGTATGAGCTGGGCAAATCTCTTGTACCCCCGAAGTAGTGTCCGTGCTTCCAACGCAAATGTATAAGCTGCACCAGCACTACATGCGTGCGATGGCCGATTGCATCTTCATGCAGGGCGCGAAGATTAAAGATGACAATTTCTTACGGGGGGAGGCCATTATATGGATAAACTGGGAAGAAATTTACCAACTATTCCATCAGGAGGACCTCGATATCTCTATGGCCGGCTTGTGGGTTCTGTAAGTATTTTACTCTCCTTATATATTGTTTTGCATGATCTCAACATACTGATCCCTTGATTTATTCGGTATCATGTAGAATGGAGATACAAACTTGCAGGAGAAAGGGATACTCTCACCTCGGCTTCATCGACCCAATTACTTGTAATTGGAGGATTCTACGCGACACTTCCGATGAGCTATTCCAAAACTTGTTCAAGTACATAAGCGTTCATCACAACAAGCAAATGATATTGTTTCCTTACAACTTTGCGTGAGTGATTCCTTCCGTCTAACTCTTTCTATTCTGTAATCGAATTGTTTAAATCTTAACTACCAAGAACTGCCTCCGTATAATTTTACAGTGAACACTAGGTCCTAATTGTCATAATTCCCGAGAAGAGCCTACTCGTGGTTATGGACTCATTGAGGAGAAATCCAGAACAATACGAAAATCTTCTTAACATGATGAAAAAGTAATTCTACCACTACTCCGTCGATGACTGATAATTTGAATCACTTTGTTACTTGACTATAATTGTTCTAATCATGCACAGGATTTGGAAACAATTCGGTAAAACTCATTCAGGCAAATTTGACAAGGAATTGAAGATCAAGACAGATTTTGCGGTACACACTTGGATGATTCGTTGCATGATTCATTAGTTTTATTATATATTCATGTAAATACCTGATAATTTCTTCTCTCTTAAAGTGTATGAGGCAGAAACAAGGCACTAATTTATGCGCATACTATGTATACGAGAACATCCATGGTCTGGTAGGTCCTCCAAGGGTCTGGACAGATTTGGAGGAGGAAGTAAGTAAAAAACTTGTTAATATTTGAACTCATATTTTAATTAGTCGGAATTAATTATCCCCTTTTTTCATAGGTCGAGGAGATGCGCGATAAACTCATACCGGATGAAAAGATTATGGCGATTCAAGAACAATTGTCCGGATTTATTGTGGAGCAAGTCCTCGATCCAAAAGGCGAATTCTACTATGATGGACTATGTAATATTGACAATCGCAGCAAATATGATAATATACGCGTATATATGTAATTAAGAACGAATATACCTATGTAAATATATATGTGTGTGTATGTATTAAATTTCTATTTATGAGTATGTATGTATTATATATATAAGCACTCCAATAATATATATGTGTATATATATATTTATATAATATTGGTCCTAGACATTTTCATATGTAAAGGAATTCACATGTATAGATATGTGTATACATATATATATAAGTGAATTAATTTATATATGAAAACTATCTAGGACAAATATTATATAAGTAACTATATATGTATATACATATATTATAGTGGAGATCATACACACTGAATTCCAATACATAAGGTTAATTGAAATGTAAAAGTATAATTGAAATAGAAAAAAATTGAGAAAAAGAAAACAGGAAAAAAAATGGACCTTTTGTGTTACCAACCGGGACAAAAGGTAGATTGACAGACCCGGGACAAAAAGATGGTCTGGCGTTCCTGGTTGGGAAATCGAGACAACAAAAATTTTCCAACCAGGACAAATTATCGTTTCTGTATCAGTGGTACATCCCGGCCTCGTGCCCGCTCGCTGCCTCTCAAGTTTCCGTTTCCTGGAGCCCACCTAAGCTGCCCGGCAGCTTCGCTTCCTTCGCATCGAAGCAGACACAGCTACTGTATGTAATAAACAGATTATTCCATCTTCTTCTTTTTTTCTCTCTCTCCTTTGTTTTTCTCTGAGACAAAAAAAAGGACCGAGTATATAAGGTTGACGGTCCAAAGTATGTTTTCACCATTCATTTTCTAAGCCTCTGCATGCCGCTCAAATTAATTCAAAATGTAGTCGCTTCAAAATATTTACACCATAACAATTCTATTAACACCATTTCCCATGTGAAAGTAAAATATATCCGAGTGGATCCACATCTCTTTTATAGCTTGTAGGCTAAAATGAAGTCTAAACTGAAACATGGCTAATCCAAACTTGCATTCTGCATGTATAAATCCAAACTTGCATTCTGCATGTATAACACATAGCCAGCTCCATGATACAAGTGAGTCGCCATCAAAGTTTTCGAAACTTCGATTGCGGCTCTTAAGAGAGCAAGTATAAATCCATGAAATTTTCATCGGCTTATTGGCAAATATTTTGTTGTGTTGCACATTTATCAATGTAAATATAATTAAAGCTCACGACCAAGATCCTTGAGATAAAACCAACTCCAACACTCCCTCAAATTTGAAAGCACCAAAAGAATTTTGGGGGTTGAAAGCTAGCAACAATCTCGTTGGAATGGTTACTGAACTCTGTTAGCTGTAGCAGGTGGGCTCAAGAAATCATATATATATTGTCGATAATTGGTTTTTTTTTCTTTGCTCGATATAGTACTCCTGGGTATCCAACTTAGGAAAGGAACATCACACTTTTCAAAAAAAGAGTATGTGAATATCTATGAAGAATCCCAACTACCATCTCTCATTGGGATGTCTTTAATATTTCCTTCGCAACAGTAACGATAAAGAATTTGACTGCATGCCCTAAACTAAGCTCATGGTTTCAAAGATTCTATTTGACTTTGTATTCCACTTGTCGGTGTCCTGACCCGGCAGCCCGGCACCAACGATTGATGATGCTGTGTGGTCCCTAACCCTAGATGATTGATGCAAGAGGCAACATAGGAACGCATGGGTTTATCCTGGTTACGGCCACGTGGCCGTACGTCCAGCAAGGGTGTGCGAGTGCACTGTATTATCTTGCACCGGAGTGCTTGTAGTAGGGGGTACAAGCAAGGCGAAAGAGGGAGGGAAGCTCCCAAGTCTCTGCTGAGTGATTGAGGCGAGTGCCAATATCATGCTCTAGGGGCGAGTGTGTGTGTACTGCCGGAGTTGGTTGTGAACGTGTGGGAGAAGAAGCCCGCCTCCTCCTTTTATAGACACAAGGAGGGGCAGCGTACAAGTACGGGGGGTCAGAAGTCATCGCCTTCTCCCCGAATCGGGGGTGAGCAGTGGTCGATCACTGTGGGTAGTACACTGTGGCGCACTGGAGAGTAAGGCGCGGGGCGTGGCAGTTGTCCTGGACGGCTCCCTGGTCTCTCGGAGATCGCGCCGGCATCCTGATGGCTCCTGTGGGCGTCGTGGCGATCGCTGTGGAGGGTACCGTCCTCCACGCTTGGCGTGGCGGCGTGCCGAGGGTTCAGCTGACGGGGGTCTCGCTCTGGCCAAGATCCGTACCCCGTTCGAGGGTCGCGCCCACGCCGGTCAAGGGTCCTGCAGATGAGGAAGTACGAGGAGTTGGCAGCACAGTTTTAGGAGCAGTGCCGGGCACGTCCGCACAGGGCGTCGCAGGTTCCCACAGTGTCGCGACAGTGCCGGGGATGGCGGAACAGTGACCGGAGTTGGCGGACGGGACTCCGATCACAGCTGCTGTGCGGCATGGTGGCCTGACGCCGTCCGACTCCGCACTCCGCGGCAGAGTGGTTGACATTTAATGCCTCTATCAGACGGGCGGGTGATGAGATGGCTTGCTAGTTCCATCTGCTGAAGGGGAGCCTCGAGCAAGGCGGAGTTGGTCCGCTCTCCCGAGGGTAGGGCTCCTACCCTCGAGCGAGGCAGAGATGCGGGGCGCTGTCGAGGGTCTCGGCGGGGAGGCCTCGAGCGAAGCGGAGATTGCTCCGCAGGTTCGAGGGGGGTTCGGATGGGCTGTACCACGGAGCTGGGCTGTTGGCCGAGTAAGGATTGGGCATCTTGAGGACTTGGAGAGGATCTAGGCATTGTGGATCCGATTGTCCAATTGTGTTTGTGTTTTTGAGGGCGGTTTAGTCCCTGGATTAGGGTGTCCCTAATTATGGTACCCGACGGTAGCCCCCGAGCCTTTGTAGGGATGAGCATCAGCCCTGCAGAGGCTTGACTCCTCGGCGTGGCGACTCGGACGCTAACTGTTGGGATTTTGTTCCTCGAATGTGTGAAGTTTCCTCCGTGGGGGCGCGTCAGCGCACCCGCGGGTGTAGCCCCCGAGGCCTTGGAGGAGTGCTAGCACTCGTCCAAGGGCTATAGACGTCGTATTGCCTGGTCGATCGGGCGAGGCAACCGCTCAGCATTCCTTTTAGCCGGCCTCGGCGTTCCTTTCAGCCGGCCTCGGCGTTTTTTAGTGCTGATACGGCGGCCCGCAGCCTTGTTGGGCCCAGCCCAGACGGCTTGTTGAGAGTGCATGGGGTTTTTGTTGACCATGCGACGATTTATTCGAGGGCACGGCCTTAGCCATGGCGTGCGAGGGGCCCCCGAGCCCTGGCCTGCGTGAAGGCATTTAGGGGAACCTTCGACATGATGTTACGACCCTCGTCACCCTTCCGCAGGGAGGAGGGGTGAAGCGCGCCATGATACCCATGCCCGGGCACAAGCCATGGTTGCTTCGGTGAGCTGTTAGCAGGGGGTTCAAGCGGACGTCCGTGCCCCGTTCGATCAGGGTCAGCTCGTGGTCCGTAGACACGTCACGTAAAAGCGCTCGCAAAGGTTCGCTAGGCGGGGCTCGGACCCATTAGATAGGGTCCGAGGGCTCAATGCTCTCCCTCGATGGGATCCCCCAGCTAGACACCCTCGACTGGCCTTGAACACTGCGTAGAACATCTCGAACTCCACGTTCGAGGGTAGCTTGTATGGCACATCCATGCAGTCCCTGACCCTGGTGATCTGGGGCGCCTGTCGAACCCTCGGCGGGCCAGGCTTCGAACCACTGATCAGTAAGGCCTCGGAATAAAGTTCCTTCGACGGTAAGGAACTCCCGGAGGGAATATTCCGTCACAATCCATAAACTGCGCGGAGTAATGGGTCGTGCGCCGATCTCTCGTTGGTCGTGGGTGACGTGGCCCGGCGCGTGCGGTGCGGGCGCGCCTTTTCAGGCGACCGCCTCGGGTAGGCGGAGCGGCGTGGGCGGCGACTGGCCAATGGGATGGCGCTACAGTGCCGCCGCCCGCGTCGGTTACCGCACCGCGACAATTACTGCGCGTGCGCGTGGGGGGCTTCGCAGGCATGGGGCCCGGCTGTCAGCGACCACGAAACCTACCGCATTTAATGCGGCAGATCTGGAGCTGCTGCGGAGGATCTGCCCGGCACAGTGAATAAAAGAGGGAGAGAGGGGATCGATTCGGCTCACCTGGTCATTTGCCTTTGCCTCCTCTACTTCCTCCGCCTCCCCTACATCAGAGCCCAGAGCCAAGAAACGAGAGGAAGAAGAGGAAGAGGAGAAGCGAGTGCACCTTCACCCTGTTCGAGTGTTTCCCCATCTTCCCTTAGTCGAAGAGATGGCGCAGCTAGCTGATTCGGCACCTTGGGGCAAGCCCACTGCCGACGCGGTGGTCTTGGAGTCTCTGGTCACCGAGGTGCTCTTGCCGCCAAACACCGACCCGTCGCGGCCGGTGTGGATCGCCCCGACGGCGGAGGAGAGGGAGCCGAAGCCCCCGAGCGGCTACGTCGTGAGCCTCGCGCGGCTCCACGAGCGGGGATTCGGCGTCCCCGCCGGTCGATTCGTTTGTGCGCTCTGCCACCACTACAAGGAGGAGCGGCACAACTTCGCCCCCAACTCCATCTCGCAGGCGGCGGTCTTCGTCGCCGTTTGTGAGGGCTACTTGGGGGTGGAGGCGCATTGGGAGTTGTGGCAGCACCTATTCTGCGGGGAGCTCTACACCGAGCACGTTCAGGGCCAGCCGAGGAAAGCCGCCCGTGTCGGTGGCCTCACGCTCCAAGTGCGTGAGAGGAGGGGGAACCTGTACATCCCCTGTAAGATGATGACGAACAACGCCGGGTGGATCCGAGGGTGGTTCTACCTGCGCAACGACGACGGGCGGCTTCCGGCGTTCACCGACAAGGTCCTGTGGGAGAAGCTGGATGCGTGGGGGTGGGGGGTGTCGCCCCTCGAGCGCCAGGCCAAGCTCAAGGTGTTCACCGACGTGCTGTGGCACCTGACGGACAAGGGGTTGACGACGGCTGCCGTCATCGCAAATTTTCACCAGCAGAGGGTGCTCCCCCTCATGGAGAGGAAGCTGGCAATCTTCCAGCTGATCCCCGAGGCCGCGGTTGAGGGTTCGCGGATGGCGAATAGGGCGCTTCCCCGCGACGCCGCCACCCAGAGGGCGAAGAGCGCGGTGGCGCACTTCCCCTCCGACCACGAAGACCTCTAGAAGATCAAGATGCGCCCCGAGGAGGGGTACATCAGTGTGGTGAGCCCGGCTTCGATTACTGTTGGTCTCGTGCGGTCCCCTCCCCCCTTTTTCCTTTCTGATCGGGGTCATGTTTGCAGGGGCTAAGCCGTAAAGGCTATGTTTCGAAGCCCCCGCTCCCTGAGGTCCGCGAAGCGAACCGCCTGCGCGCGCAGGAGAAGAAGAAAAAGGACGAGGCGAAGGCGACCGCCCGCAGGAAGAGGCTGAGGAGGGAGGCCCACGAGAAGGAGTGTGTCAGACGGGAGAGGGAGGGCCTCTCACCACCTACCATGCCCGAGTCCACCGAGGACGAAAGCTCCTCGGCCGGCGGGGTGGATTTCTCGGAGTCCGATGACTACGAGGTGGTGACGGCCGGAAGCCCTCCACCGGTCCAGCAATGGGCCGACGTCGAGGCCTCGGTGTCAGTGGCGGGCGAGAGAAGGCTCACGCCGGCGAGGCTCGAGAAGGCGCCCACGACGAGGGCGGACCGGAGGTCGCCCACGCCGACGGCGGGCAGAAGATCGCCCACACCGACGACCGGCTGGATGGTGCCCGAAGCAGCGGGCGGTGGAACACTCATGCCGGTGATGGCAGCGGGCGAGCGGACGTCTGCGTCTGCGATGCCAGCCAGCGGCAGGACATCCGCGGTGAGCGTGGAGACCCTCGGGCAGACAGGCCTGGGGGTACAGGCTGGTTCGAGGGTGATGCCCCTAGGCCAGTCGTCGGGGAGCGGCAGAGTACCGCGGGGCTCGTGGAGCGGCTCGGGCAAGCGCAAGCTCAGCGCCTTATCGGGGTAAGTATTACTAGTCTCACTTTTTGCATTCATCGTTTGATCCCTCGGCCTTTGCTGATCTTGGGTTTCTCCCCTGCTCTGTCCAGCCATAAGGCCGCTACCCGGGACACGGCCCCGCTTGTGCTGTTCGAGGCCCTCAAGTCGGGGGCAAGTGCAACGCCACACTCGGCGTCGCAACCCCCGGCCGGAGGGTCCCAGTCGCTAGAGGCGGCCGCGGCGAAGCTCCGGGAAGCGTTGTCCCGGGGAGCCCAGATGGCTCAGGCACAGAGCAGCGTAGCAGCGGCTGCTCGGTCGGACGCTGAGGAGGTGGCCGGCCGGGGCGGCACGGAGGGTGCCATCCGCCCGGATGCCAGAATTGAGCCCGACTGAGGTGGCGCAGACGACACCGTTCAGCCAGGAGCCGAGGACGATGCTGGCCGAGGCGGCACAGGTGATGCCGCCCAGCCGAAAGCTGGGGATGATGTTGGCCGAAGCGACGCAGATGACGCCACCCGACCAGGAGCTGGAGGAGGAGAGACTGGCGGGGACGTGTCGGAGCGCCCTGCCAGCCAGACAGAGGGGGAGGTCCTCATCCCCGAGCCCACGAGGGCCGGGGACGAGAGTGCCACGGCAGCGGCGATGGCGCAGATGGCGCCTGCGGTGGAGGTGCCGACGGAGGAGACGCCGGCAGCGGCGGTTCCGGCGGGAGTGACGCCAAGGGCGGAGGTGCCAGCGGGGATGGAGACGCCAATGGGGGACCCCTGGGAGGTCGTCGTTGATGCCACCACCGTCGCGTCCGCATCCAAGGGTAACGCCGACACCTGGCGGCCCTGGAGGCCCGTGCGCGAGGGCACTTTGGCGATGGTCCAGCCTGGGATCCCCCGGCCTTCGACCGCAACGAGCGGATGGAAATTGAGGCCTGGGAGGGCTATGACCAGGCCAACTATGACATTGAGCGCGCCCTCGTGTTTGCCCTGGACATCCACCGAGGATTCCATCTTCAATGCGGCAACGTAAGTGTTGTCCTGCAACTTGTCCCTTCATTTTTTTTTGTGATTTCTTGCTCACGCCCTTCCACTTGCAGCGGCTGAAGTGGATGTCGCGTGACAAAAGCGACGAGCTAGCCCACCAGTTCACCAGGGCATACTGGCTCGAAGAAGACAACGCCCGTCTGCTCGCGCAGATAGGTGAAGTCAACGCCCAGGTGTCTGAGCTGGAGGAGCGGGACTACGTGCAGGAGGAGGAGCTCGCCCATGCCCGTCGCAAGCGTGATAGGCAGAGAGCCGCAGCCGAGCACAAGGCCCAGGAGGTCGAGGCGCAAGCGGCCGAGCCGTGGCAGAATGCGGCGGCGCTGAAGCAGAAGGACCAGGCTCTCGAGGCGAAGGAGGCCGAGCTCCAGGGCAAGGAGGCAGCCATCACAACGCTCACCGAGGCCCTTGTGCAGAAGGACGTCATCCTTGTAGCGCAGGAGGTAGCCGCTCGAGACGCAGAGGCAGCTCTCAAGCAGTGGGAGGCCTCCTTGTCCGCGCTCCAGGAGCAGGCGGATGCCGTGCGGGCTCAGCTGGAGAAGGCGCAGGAGCGCATCAAGGGTAGGTAATAGAAATTTACTCGGATTGCTTTTGATTTGCCGAAACTTATCTGTTTTCTTGTTCAGCGTTGAAGAAGGCGGTGCCGGACGAGACCGCGGCGAAGGAAGCCCTCCAGTTTGCACTCACATCAGCGCACGATGAACATGAGGACCTGGGGAGGACCGCCGTGGCCATGTGCCAGGAACTCGAGAGGAAGGGAGGCTCATCCGGTAGCTCAGTGGCCAGCCGTCTGAGGTCCTTGAGCGGCCGGGTGACCGAACGCCTCAAGGATGCCTTCCGCCTCGGGGTCCAGAAAACCCTCGGCGTGGTGTCGACGCACTACGTCATGGACCTCGAGCGGGTGGCGACGGGATACGTCATCACGCCTGGCATCGAGGGAGATGACGCAGTGGTTGCAATGGATCAGGCCGATGCCACCGTCGAGGGTCCCGCCTCCGCCTTGTCCGTGTTTCTCGAGGACGACCTCCTCCCCGACACTGAAGACGACACCGCCGAGGGTCTGCATGAAGGAGGAGGAGACTTGTAAATGTCTTGGGCCGTGGAGCCCGTGTAAATAAGTTAGTATTTTGCTTAACTTATCATTCTTGTGAAAAAAAACTCAGTGATGCAAATCGACAGTATGGCCGCTCGAGGCCTTGTGAATTTCATGCCAGCGTTTTGCTTACTCCATTTCCGTGTTCTCGTATGCGTCTTAGATAGATTTCTGCATGGAATTTCGTGTTCGTAAGTGACTTAGGTATAGGGTGGTAGTGGAGATGCCGTATCTCGGAGGCATAGGCGGTCCTGCGGCTCGGCCGGCTCCGTACCATAGTTGCTTACGCCTTGTGCCCATTTTTATAAGTATACGAGAGACTTAGATACGGAAATTTTTCGAAAAAAACGTTAGCGTTTTTTGGGGACGTTCAGGGGTTCCCCCCGTAGTAGCCCCCGAGGGAGGCTTGGCTTTGCCGAGGGTAAAGCCGAGCCTACCTCAGTGTTCGTGCGTGTCAAGCCCCCGAGGGTTCGGACAATTCCCAAAAAAATAAATAAGTAAAGGATACTCTTTATTGCTTTGGGAAACTCGAAATACAAGTACAAACTATGTACAAATAGCTTGGAAATTTCAAGGATAGAAGTGACGTAGGTGCTGAATGTTCCAAGCGTTGGTGAAGACTTCGCCATTTTCGTTAGCTAGCTTATATGTGCCAGGCTTGAGCACTTCAGCGACGATGTATGGGCCTTCCCACAGCGGTGAGAGCTTGTGGCGTCCTCTATTGTCCTGCTGAAGCCTCAGCACCAAGTCCCCCTTGTTGAGGTCTCGGTGCCGAACTCTTTGTGCTTGATATCTTCGCAGGGATTGCTGACAGCGTGCTGAGTGCAGGAGCGCCACGTCTCTAGCCTCGTCCACTTGGTCTAGTGAGTCCTCGTGAGCTCGATGGTTCTGCTGCTCTTGGTAAGCTTTGAGCCCTGACGACCCGTATTCCAAGTTCGTCAGGAGGATGGCTTCGGCGCCATAGACGAGGAAGAACAGGGTGAAGCCCATGGCTTTGCTCGGGGTCATTCTCAGGCTCCAGATAACCGAGGGTAGCTCCGCGAGCCACCTTTGGCCAAACTTGTTTAGCTTGTTGAAGATTCTTTAATTGAGGCCTTGTAGGATCATGCCATTGGCACGTTCCACTTGGCCATTCATCTGTGGATGCGCCATAGCCGACCAGTCCACGCGTATGTGATAGTTGTCGCAGAACCCCAAGAACTTCTTGCCTATGAACTGGGTGCCATTGTCGGTGATGATCGAGTTTGGAACCCCGAACCTGAAGACTATATCGGTAAAGAATATTACGGCTTGCTCAGATTTGATCTTGCCGATGGGTCGAGCCTCGATCCACTTGGAGAACTTGTTGATTGCCACCAACAAGTGAGTGAAGCCCCCGGGCGCTCTCTGCAGTGGCCCGACGAGGTCCAGTCCCCACACGGCGAAAGGCCATGTAATGGGGATGGTTTGCAGAGTGTGAGCCGGGGATGCGTCTTTCGGGTGTAGAACTGGCAGCCGTCGCAGGTCCGCACGACATCGGTGGCATCGGCGACCGCGGTGGGCCAATATAAGCCCTGCTGGAATGCGTTCCCTACGAGGGTGCGTGGCGCGGCGTGATGGCCACAATTCCTGGCGTGGATGTCCCGGATTAGCTCTTTGCCCTCGGGGATGGGGATGCAACGTTGCAGAACGCCCGAGGGACTGCGTTTGTACAGCTCGTCGTCGATCAAGATGAAAGACTTGGCCCACCTGGCGATACGCCATGCCTGAGCACGGTCCGAGGGTAGGACCCCTCGGATCATCCAGTCGAGGTACTGGGTACACCAGTCTCACGAGGGTGGGGCCTCGTCGATCTCCATTGCTTCAGCCTCATCTGCCGAGGAGGTCTCGGCTTCCATGTCCATGGCCTCGCACTCCTCCGCCGAGGGATCTTCAGCCGATGTCTCGACGGTCGCAGCCCCCGAGGGTTCGCCGGTGGGTTTTGCTCGCCGTTTCTGTCATCGCTCGGCACTTCGTCCACAGCCCCCTCCGCCAGCTCGACCATGAAGCACTCCTGAGTGGGATCGTAATCCCCCTCGCTGGTGTCGTCGGAGCAGGTGAGGCAGTAGTCCGCCGCAGCTTGGAAAGACAGGAAGACGCCAAGGTTGCGGACTCCGGAGTAGTCCCACTCCGGGGCTGCGACATTCTCCACGAAGAGGTACACATCGTCCGCAGACTCGGGGTACGAATCGTCAGGAGTGGATGCGACGAGGTTGCGGATCGAGATGAGGTGATGGCCCGGCAGATCATCGTACGCGCTCATGTTGGTGCTGACCGAAGAGGCGTAAGTCACAGCAGCGGAGCGCATCACGAAGGGAGAGGGCGATGGCATGGTCGCGCCATCCTTGGGAGGCTTCGGGGCTACACTTAGAGGTGGTGAAGCGGCGACGTCCTCCGCCGCGGTGCCGAGCTGCGACACGCCAGCCTCGAACCACGCGGGGGAGCTGAGGCGCGCCGCTCTGCGCCGCTCCATGCGCGCTTATCGTGCGTGCTGGCCTGAGCGCCTCCTACACCGGGGCGGTGGAGTCGAAGTGTCAGGGTTGACTCCGGCCGGGAGAAGCCCCAAGTCGTAGCCGTTGCCGATCGCGACGAAGTCGAGACTCCCGAACCGGAGCACCGTGCCTGCCGGGAGCAGGTATGTCCCGTCTGCCATCTAGGGAACAAGAGGAACAAAGACAAAAGACACGCAACGTGCCCCTACATGGCGAGCCAACTGTCGGTGTCCTGACCCGGCGGCCCGGCACCAACGAGTGATGATGCTGCGTGGCCTCTAACCCTAGATGGTTGATGCAAGAGGCAACACAAGAACGCATGGGTTTATCCTGGTTCCAGCCGCATGGCCGTACGTCTAGCATGGGTGTGCGAGTGCACTGTATTATCTTGCACCGGAGTGCTTGTAGTAGGGGGTACAAGCGAGGCGAGAGAGGGAGGGAAGCTCCCAAGTCTCTGTTGAGTGATTGAGGTGAGTGCCAATATCGTGCTTTGGGGGCGAGTGTGTGTGTACTGCCGGAGTTGGTTGTGAACATGTGGGAGAAGAAGCCTGCCTCCTCCTTTTATAGACACAAAGAGGGGCGGCGTACAAGTACGGGGGTTCAGCTGACGGGGTTCTCGCTCTGGCCAAGATCCGTACCCCGTTCGAGGGTCGCGCCCATGCCGATCAAGGGTCTTGCAGATGAGTAAGTACGAGGAGTTGGCAGCACAGTTTCAGGAGCAGTGCCGAGCACGTGTGCACAGGGCGTCGCAGGTTCCCACAGTGTCGCGACAGTGCCGGGGATGGCGGAACAGTGACCGGAGTTGGCGGACGAGACTCCGGTCACAGCTGCTGTGCGGCATGGTGGCCTGACGCCGTCCGACTCCGCACTCCATGGTAGAGTGGTTGACATTTAATGCCTCTGTCAGACGGGCGGGTGATCAGATGGGTTGCTAGTTCCATCTGCCGAAGGGGAGCCTCGAGCGAGGCGGAGTTGGTCCGCTCTCCCGAGGGTAGGGCTCCTACCCTTGAGCGAGGCGGAGATGCGGGGCGCTATCGAGAGTCTCGGCAGGGAGGCCTCGAGTGAAGCGGAGATTGCTCCGCGGGTTCGAGGGGGGTTCGGATGGGCCGTACCGCGGAGCTGGGCCGTTGGCCGAATAAGGATTGGGCCTCTTGAGGACTTGGAGAGGATCTAGGCGTTGTGGGTCCGATTGTCCAATCGCATTTGTGTTTTTTAGGGCGGTTTTGTCTCTGGATTAGGGTGCCTCTAATTATGGTACCCGACACCACTTGCCGTTAATATTGCTGAATTTTGGACTTCGATGCACTGACAGTTGACACCTCATGTGTTAGGAGTTACTGAACCAATATGGTTACTATGAACTGACAGCCGATCAGCAGATAGACAAATGATGAATCACTGAATACATCGATGGCATCTCTAGCTTGACTGTAGATCTGGACTTGATAACCTTGACTAACATATAGACTGTGTAATATTTTTTAGATAGAGTTATGAAAGGACAAATTAAACTCCCTATCCATTGCATCAGGACAATCAGAATATTCTTACAATTCAAATAGCAATAGCAAATACCTACTCCCTAGAAGAAAACAGTGCCGTAAATAACGATTTGATGACATCCATCAACAAGTAAGCAGTCCAAATAGCAGCATCAGCTAGTAGCCACTAATCAGTCGACTATTTAAACTAAAAGTGAAAAGTCGCAGCAAAGAGCCAAAGAACAGCCTCCAAGAAAGAAAAGATCAACCCCCTTGTGTGTTTTAATGGAGTAAGTAGAAGACAGCCTTTCACTCATTTCTCTATAAAACCTCGCCATCGATCTCACAAATCTAGCAAGCATCATCATCCATTTCAACTCAATCCTCGAGACAAGCACAAATGGAGCTCGCCTCGCCGATCCTCCTCGCCGCTCTCCTCCTCCTTCCTCTCGCCTTCCTCCTCCTGCTCTCCGGCCAAGCCAGCAACGGCAGCAAGAAGGCCGGCCGCCGCCGCCTGCCGCCGGGCCCGGCCGTGGTGCCGGTGCTCGGCAACCTGCTGTGGGTGCGGCATCGGGGGGTCGACATCCTCCACGCCGTCCGCTGCCTCCACGCACGGCACGGCCCGCTGCTGGTGCTCCGCATGGGCTCCCGCCTCGAGGTCACCATCTCCGACCGGCGCCTCGCGCACGCGGCGCTGGTGGAGCGCGGCGCGTCGCTGGCCGACCGCCCGGAGTTCGAGTCCAGGGACCACCTGGGCCTGAATGCCGCCACCATCTCCACCTCCAGCTATGGCCCGCTGTGGCGGCTATTCCGCTGCAACTTCGTCGCCGAGGTCGCGCACCCGGCGCGTCTCCACCTGTTTGCGCCTGTGCGCGCTGCGGTGCTCGCCGAGCTCATGGACAAGTTGCGCCGGCACGAGGAGGACGGCGGCGGCGGAAGCATCGTGCATGGAGACGTTTCAGTACGCCATGTTCTGCCTCCTAGTGGCCATGTGCTTCGGCGAGCGGCTAGACGAGCGCGCCATGCGCGACATCGCCGCCGCACAGCGCGACCTGCTGCTCTACTCCTCCACCAAGGTCAGGGTCTTCTTCTTCCTCCCGGCCGTCACCACGCACCTCTTCCGCGGCCGCCTGCGGGCCATGCTCTGTTGGAGATCCTCCTGAGCTCCGATCGCCGCCGCTCTGCTCGAACAGAGCTCCGCCGAGGGGGGATCAACGGTGAAGTCACCCCTCCGGCTGCTTTCACCCGTGAACTCGGCACGCACCAGGTGCACCTCACCACCCTCTAGCTCCCCGGCCAACCAGCTTCTCGGTTTAGCGCACCGACGCAGCGGAATTTGGATGGCGGGAGGAGGAAGATGAACAGTAGACACGAGAGGAATTCGTGCTCAAACACACGGTGCCGCACACCGCTCTCCAATTCGACTCGCAAGCTTCATCACCGGAGTACAACGGGCATATATAGCCCAAAGGACGCACCCACGATCTACCACCTAGCCTAGAACACCGGCACGGACCGCCAGCCACGCCACGATGCGGATGACGCGCTCTGACGCGCACTCACCGCGTGCTGGAAATGCTCCCGCCCAAGGCGCCCGCTCCAACGGCCGCCATCTTCCTCCGTCTTGATCGCCCGCACGACCCGGTCTTCAACGATCCACGTGATCGGCTCCTGATCACGCCGCCGCCCGATCGCCAGACGATCAGCTCCACCATGGTTCACGCGCACACACACGCTCACCCGCAATCACACGCGCGCCACGGACTGGCTCGTGCACAGCCATCCGTGCACGACGCACGCAAACGCAGCGCGCGCACACGGACTGGACACACGCTCAACGCGCTTGAACACACGCACACTCCGTCGCCATGATCGTGTCAACGGCGATGGGTTTATTCCCACATTCACCCCCTAAACCCAGTGCCCTACGCCGGATCCCAGCGCCACCGACGTCGGACTCTTCAGAAGAGAGCTGCTTCGGTCGACTCGTCGCCGACATCCGCCGTGGCCGCCATGACGACCTCCTTCTTCGGCTTGCGGTAGTCGCGCGCGAAGTGGCCACGGATGCCGCAATTGAAGCATTTGCCAATGCTGGACTTCGCCTTGCGCCGCGCCCGCCATTCCTCCTCCGTGAGCAGAAGCCGTTCGCCGCCTTGACCATCGGACGTTGCCTGTGCTCCCGTCAGCTGAGCCCGCCGCCTTGATCGCTCGTTGAACGCCTTGAGCCGCCCGAGCGCCTCCTCGAATGGCATGGACGCCACGTCGCAAAACTATTTGATGCCAGCCACCACCGGATACAACCGGTCGGGCACGGTGTCGAGCAGCTTCTTGACCAGCGCTGCATCATCGAGCGTCGATCCGAGACTCGCGAAGCTCGCCTTCATTCCGCTGATCTTGCCGGCATAAACGTCCAGCGCGTCGCCGTCCGCCATGATCAGGGAGTCGAATTCTCCTCTCAACGTGGAGAGGCGCGCCGTCCGCACACGATCCGCGCCGACGAATCGCGTCTTCAGTGCCTCCCACACCTCCTGCGCCGTGGCCTTGGTCGACACATGCATCAAGATATCCTACGGTAATGCTTGCAGGAGATGCGCCCGCGCCGTCTTACTCTTCCGTGCGTCCACCTCGGCGCCGCTCGACGTAGACACGACCTCCCAGAGTCCCTGCGCGTCGAGGATGGCCACCATCTTTATCGCCCACGCCGTGTAGCCTGCCGGCGTTAGCACCGGATAGCTCACGGAGCCGGACGTCGCCACCCGCTCGACGATGACCTCGCGCGTCCGCAGCTTCCTCGGTGGAGAATGACCACGCGATCGCTGACGAGGTGGAGTCGCCGAGTTCCGTGGTGAGGACGACATTGCCCCCCTGGAACTAACCGGCTCTGATACCACTTGTTGGAGATCCTCCTGAGCTCCGATCGCCGCCGCTCTGCTCGAACAGAGCTCCGCCGAGGGGGGATCAACGGTGAAGTCACCCCTCCGGCTGCTTTCACCCGTGAACTCGGCACGCACCAGGTGCACCTCACCACCCTCTAGCTCCCCGGCCAACCATCTTCTCGGATTAGCGCACCGACGCAGCGGAATTTGGATGGCGGGAGGAGGAAGATGAACAGTAGACACGAGAGGAATTCGCGCTCAAACGCACGGTGCCGCACACCGCTCTCCAATTCGACTCACAAGCTTCATCACCGGAGTACAACGGGCATATATAGCCCAAAGGACGCACCCACGAACTACCACCTAGCCTAGAACACCGGCACGGACCGCCAGCCTCGCCACGACGCGGATGACGCGCTCTGACGCGCACTCGCCACGTGCTGGAAATGCTCCCGCCCAAGGCGCCCACTCCAACGGCCGCCATCTTCCTCCGTCCTGATCGCCCGCACGACCCGGTCTTCAACGATCCACGTGATCGGCTCCCGATCACGCCGCCGCCCGATCGCCAGACGATCAGCTCCACCACGGTTCACGCGCACAGACACGCTCACCCGCGATCACACGCGCGCCACGGACTGGCTCGTGCACAGCCATCCGTGCACGACGCACGCACACGCAGCGCGCACACACGCACTGGACACAGGCTCAACGCGCTTGAATACACGCACACTCCGTCGCCATGATCGTGTCAACGGCGATGGGTTTATTCCCACATGCTCACCATGCGCCAGCGGCTCAAGGCGATGGGTTTATTCCCACATGCTCACCATGCAGGCGGCCGCACACTGACGGACGACGAGATGGTCGCGCTCTGCTCCGAGTTCCTCAACGGCGGCACGGACAACACGTCCACAGCACTGCAGTGGATCATGGCGGAGCTGGTGAAGAACCCGGCAATCCAGGCTAGGCTCCACGACGAGATCGCCGAGGTCGCCGGCACCGGTGATGATGTGGTCTCGGAGGAGGACATGCCGCGGATGCCGTACCTGCGGGCCGTCATCCTGGAGGGCCTGCGGTGGCACCCGCCGGGGCACATGGTGCTGCCGCACGCGCCGGCGGAGGACATGGAGCTGGGCGGGTACGTCATCCTGCGGGGCGCCACGGTGAACTTCCTGGTGGCGGACATGGGCTTGGACGAACGTATCTGGTCGCGGCCGGCGGAGTTCGCGCTGGAGCGGTTCATGCCGGGCGGCGACGGTGAGGGGACAGACATCACCGGCACGAGGGAGATCATCAGGATGATGCCATTCGGGGCTGGGCGGCGGATCTGCCCGGGGCTCAATGTCGCGACGCTGCACCTCGAGTACTTCGTGGCGAACCTGGTGCGCGCCTTCGAGTGGCGAGCACCGGAGGGCGAGGAGGTGGACGTGGACGTCGAGAAGGCCGAGTTCACCATCGTCATGGCCAAGCCGCTCCGGGCGCGCCTCCTGCCCACAGGCAAAGGGGTCGCTTCTTGAAGTGGTGCATAGTGTGATATGTGTGCTTCACTATATATATATATATATATATATATATATATATATATATATATGGTATTTGTAAGAACCGCCCAATTTGACACCATTTTAGGCAAACCGCCGGTCATTATCATAAAGATGAGAGCTAACACGCGCTCGCCCGAGAGCATGCCACGTGTTAACCCACAACTAAAGACATGAACAACCGACACATCATTCGCCCAAAATAATATCAAATCCGGTAGTCATGGTACATGCTTACCACATGCCCAAGATCGAGTGCACATACCGTTTATGAAAGACACATTACCAAAGAACATAGAGAGCAATTTTAAACATAAAACAATACAATAAATAGATTATTACAAGCTCAACATAGGATGGTCCAAATATGAAAATAAAAGGTTCAACAACATAATTCAAGTTTGGTTCAAATGAAAGAGACATGAATAATAAAGTTTAGTGTTTGTCATGATCTCCCAAGAACCCATCTCGCAGCGGAAACGATAATCGCAACAAAAGTAACGGCATCTTGCTCAAGGGCGCCATCACAACCACAAGGACCTGCTCCTCCCCCATACTAGGATCGGCGGGGTAGAAGTGGCCAAAAACAACCTCCGGCTCACCTGCAACTTAGTTTAAATAGAAAAGCAAGATGAGTACAAAAGGTACTTGCAAGACTTACGCAATTAAATAAGCAAAGATTATGCAAAGGCTCAAGATAAGGCTTTAAGGTTAAATTGTTATTGCATAAGCATGAGCTCTCTAACTAACATTTAGCTCTCTAGCAAAATTAATTAAGTTTGCCCAACCCACCACAAATTTTAGTTGATTAAGACAAGAATAAAATAATTCAACATAAAAGGTGCCATAAACCATTTCCAACATGAACAAAACTTTCTACAAAGAATTCGGTGGACAAAGAGTGTTCTCATATCCGAGAGCGCGGCAATTCGAATTGGTTTAAACCTTGCAAGGGTGTACTTCTTTACCCACACGACGCAAGAACCATGCGGCTCACCCAACCGATCACATTGGATGAGGGGGTACTCGCGTCAACCGTTTCCAACTAGGCTCAACCCTTGAACATCATGCCTAGCTTACGCAAAAAGTTACTTAGGTCCACTGGGGACATTCCCAAGCCTCTCTACATAGCACCATTGGCCACGTATCTAGGACCGTGCATCAAAGACCAAGTCTAAAAGGTAATTGGCTCATCCCTACCATTATTTAGGATATGTGGTAGCACGATAAAAATGCTCAAAGCCAATGTCATCCACGGACGGTCCTTAAACTGTTCAAGCGGACTATGCCCACATGATTACTTTCTCTAGGCCCTACCATTCCGCTCGAACCTCGATGCTTCCATTCCACCATAACCGAGATGTACATGTGCGATCAAAGATAGCCGGTAAGTGTGATGACTCTAAACCATTCTTTCTTTTTCTACAAAGTGGTATAAAATATTCTAAGCGTGGCTAAGCATCTAGTCAAGTGAAGTATTCAATTAACTAACATGTGACAAGGACAAGGGTAAAATAAACTCAAGGAAGGGTAATGCATAAAAGTAGGTACAAGAATGCAATAAATAATATAATAAATATAAGGGTTAATTAGATCCATGCCATTATAATTTTTCGAATTCACTGATATGCCATTACAATTCGTCTATTTCGAACCATGCCATTATAATTTTCCAACTCTTTAAAACATACCATTACTTCCCTTTCGATGTGTTTCTGAAAATTTATGGACCAAAATAACCCCGTGTTCTTCTTCCTCCTCTCATCACCTCTCTCCCCATGGCGTGCGCAAATCCGTCGCCGCTGCCCCCGCTCCGAGGTTCCGAATCACGATGAGGACGAGCATCAGAGCCAGGCCGAGATCTGCCAGCCAGGCTCAAGTTTGTGCAGTCCTCAATCCATCGAGTTCATTTCCAATTGAGAATCGTTGGCACAGGCACTTGCAATGGCGTCCACATCGAGCTTGATGCCTGCGGCGGAGGTGGGGGAGACGGGCGGAAGCGGAAGCGGAAGGGCTGGAGCCTGCGACGGGGGCGGAGGGGCGGCCGTCCAAGCGGCGTACGCGGCGCGAGCATGAGATCTACTCCTACTCGTCCGCGCCGGGTCATCCACCGCCGGTGTGGCGGGCCCACCGCGCGACATGGCCATGCGCGAGGCAGCCGATAGCGCGCTCGCGGTCGCGGCACGCGGGCGCACGCACTAGAGCCGCGCCATCCTCACCTCCAGCCGCCACCGCATCCAGACCGTGCGCCGCACGCGCTTCTGTGCCCCCGCATCCCCATCTTCATGCCACAACGCCGCCACCTTTGCCTCCGCCTCCACCTCGGCGACTAGGGAGGGCGCCAGCACGCCTCCCCTAAGGAGCGCGAGGGTTTTGGGGGCGGCTGGTGCCCGGCGGCCGGAGGCTGCCGTTCCCGAGGCTCCTTGAGGTGTCCATGGAGAGAAAGGCAGGAAGGAGAGAAGCGACGAGAGGAGGAAGATGATATGGGTATTTTGGTCCATAAATTTTTAGAAACAGATCGAAGGGGCACGTAATGGTATGTTTCGAAGAGTTAGAAAATTATAATGGCACGGTTCGAAATAGACGAATTGTAATGGCAGATCAGTGAATTTGGAAAATTATAATGGCATGGATCCAATTAACCCTAGTTAACCCAATAATACCCAAGTGACAGCTAAATTGCATCAATTTTAAATAGGCGTAAGGGATCATGCATAGCTGCTTGCCTTGGTTTTCTTCCGGCTCAACAAGGAACTCAACACCGGGCTCGGGCTCAACGGGTTCGCTCTCCGGCATCTCGGTCACTATAATGCATGAATGAGATGTATATTAGAATGATGCCATAGTTGGTTCATGAATGATATGACATGAAGAAAGAATAGTAACATGCGATGATGCACAACACAAACAACACCAATCATGCACATCTAACACTTAAACAAGAACACCCTAAGCAAGAATTGACAAACGAATTCTTAACAGCAAGCATAAATCATGAAATAATTCAAGTATACAGAGGACATCATAAGAAACTCATTGGAGTTGGATTTGCAGCAAGAACATATTTCTAGAACTACTGATAAATATTAGAAGTTTTAGCTAGTCCAAACAAATTAAATCAGAAAATAAATGCAAACTTCATTAAACAAATCTCATAAAACCACTACATATATTAGATATGAAAATGAATCTAACAGAACTGATTTTGCCATTTTATCTTTTTTCAGTAAGGAGTTATATATTAAACAAGTTTTCAGACAGCAAGCAAGAAAACATGCTAAAACTCTATTAAACTGTAAAGGTGCATGAAAAAAAGTGGCACTACTGGAAAGAGAATTTCATAATAATTCTAACAAAATTCAGTTTGATATTTTTAGAGCAGTAGAGAATTAACTACGCATTTTATTCCCTTTTATAACATTAAAGCATAAATAAATTTTGAATACAGTAACATGCAAACCGATAATTTTCTTGGGTATATCTAAGCAAGAGGAATCCAACAAAACAAGTTTCATAATTTTTGGAGACATATAGAAATTTATACACATTTTAAAACATTTCAGATCTACAAGACATCACACACACGTCAAAAACTGCTAGATCCACCCATCCCCAAGCCACTGGGCACCGACGGGTGGGGCCCAGGGGCCAGGAGGCACCCCTCCAGGGTCAAGGGCGATCCCTTTGCCTGACCATGGCGAAGAAAGGGACGAAGAGCGCGCGCATGGCGTGTTCCAGCTCGGTGCGGATCTCAGCAGAGGTGTGGGCAGCAGGGAACTGCAGCGCAGGTGCGGTGTGGCGAGCTACAGCGGCGTCGTGCGGAGGAGCTCGGCGGGGAAGCCTGCAGGACGAGGGAACGGAGGGGATGAGGCCCGGAACGGGTAGAGGAGGGCAAGGGGAGGCCCGGGGTGCGAGGAATCGAAGGGAAACTCACCGGAGGAGGGGGATTTGGTGGCGGCCGGAATTGGAGAAGAAGCTCTGGGAGGCTGCAATGGACGAATAAGAAACAATTGAGGGCTAGGGTTTAGAGCAGGGGCCGGCTTGGGGATTTAAGGTGAGGGGGAGGTGGGCGAGCGCGGCGGCCAGGCAGAGGTGCGGCCATGCTGGCCGAACCAGCGACTGCCGGCGAGGGGGCATCGCCCCTGCTGCCCAATGGACGCACGAGGAGGAACAGAGGTGGAAGAGGACGCTGACGGGTGGGTCCCGCGAGGGAGGGAAAAGGAAAAATACCGGTTCGATTTCAAAATTTGAAAACAGTGACTTCCTGGGTCCTAAAAATCACGAAATTTTTATTGGAGCTAGATAAAATCACCAAGAACATTTTCCAAAAATAATCACTCAAACATCTTTCGTAAATTGGTCGCAGTAAATTAAACAAAGTAGATGTTTTTAAATCTTCCAAGAATTTTGTGGCTCGGTTCAAAAGTCCTAAAATTTCACAAAAATATTTTAAATTCGACATTTGAAATATATTATTTTAATAATAATTTTGGAGGCACAGTTGTATAGAAAAATTCAAACTTCCTTCACAAGCATGTATTCAAACAAGACACACAATTTAAATAACTCATGCAAATTTATGCACATGATGCTATATTATGCACTAATGATGCTCTTGATTATTTGTTAAGCATGTTTTATAAATTTTGGATCGTGACAATTCTCCCCCCTTAAGAAATCTCGTCCCGAGATTTGGATGGAATAGAAACGATAAAACTCTGGTTGTGTTGAGGTCATATTCACCTAGACAAGATAAACATCCAAGAATTGAGATACAAAAGCTTGGGTGGTGTGGTGGTGTAGAATATTTCTACAGTTGTTTTTGATGGTGATTGTGTACACATATATAAGTGGTGATTAGGTTCTCATAAATGGAGCATGATAGGTAGAGATCTATCTAAATCTTTATAGTAGTGATCGTGTACACATTAATAACTAAGTGTGCATAACAACTCCTACTCATGCTTCTCTAATCACCAAATTAGCAAGGATGTAAGAACATCTTATTCAATCAATCATCATAGTTAATTATTCAAGAAAAGATCAACTAAGAATTTAATTAAAGGGAAACTATTTCACAATTACAGACCATTTTTATTATATACATTTAAACATGAAAACATACAAGTAACACATGTTACCCTTGCTATTCTATACATGGACAGAAAGAATAAAATTAATAACTAACCAGAAAACATATTTTCAGCATTTATTTGCACAAAGGGAACATATAAATAAATCCTAGAGCCATATTATGCAACTAAACTTGCAAAAAAAAATTCATATTCATGCTCTAAATCTAGTAACAGAATTACCAGGAATGATCCAGATTATTTCATCGAGGGAATTATTTTTGAAGAATTTAACTTTCTGGAACAGTAAGATAAATCACCAAAAATAATATACTTGATGATAAATCTCGACTAATTCACTGGAGACATCTGAAAGCATTTAGATTCATCCAAAAATGATAAACTACCATGAACCTAAACATGTGAGGCAGAATAGCATAAGATAGGTAAACTAATATCGCTAAATCAAGCTAAAACAGTAAACATCCAAGAGATAGCAGTTTGATATTATGAAACTAGGAACACAATAGAGCACAACAGAACAAACGACACATTTTTGTGACCTTCCCATGAATTGATATGATTTTCAGGAGATCTAGGTATTTAAAAGAGAGAACTTTTAATTAGCAAAACTTCGAGTTAATTTGCAAAGTTCGTTTATCAGGTTCACAAGATTATCAGAGCCATATCAAGTCTTAAGAATGGCATGGTCCAGCTTACCAACTTGAAGGAATAAATTCCAAAAGAAATCAGCCTTAATTCCATTAATTAGCAACCTAGGGCTCCCTTTTATCCCCTTTGCTATTTCTCCAAATCAGAGATGATCCAAAGGTGAACTAGCCTCAAATTAGCTCAAGAAATATCTTAGGCATACCCTAATGTCCATACCTTACCATGTCTAGTTCCAAAATCAAGCCAAGAAGATGAACTAAGCATGCTGTCCTACCAAAACAGATTTGAGTTCTTTTTCTTTAATCCATGTTCTCACTTCTCCAAACATCATCCAAGCTATACATGAGCATGAATACTTGCACAAATACCAGGGACATCTATTAGATCTGTTGTTCTACACAAACTTGCTAAAAAACAGTACAGATCTCAAAAGGGGTGGCTTAGGGCTAGACAGGATCATGGACATACAAGGTGCACTTCTCTTAATCCTCCCAAAATCCAACACAAATGACCATGTATGAGCAAGAGAAGCTCACCACAGCGTGTACAACTCTACTGCACACGATATGACGCAGGGAGCACAGGAGGTGGGGTTGGCCGGGAACGCATGCGCGAAGATGATGAAGACCGGCGGCGTCGAGCTTCAGTGGCAAGCTGGCGTTCTCGCCATCCTACAAGCAGACCGGGCAGACCATGGTGAGCACCATGATGGCCTCACCGAGGCGGGTTCAACCATGCATAGAAACGACCAAAAAGGAGGTGCGAACAAGGAGTTCACTGGCGTCCAGAAAGATGGCGACCCCGGCGAGCGACGGCCGCCGCGTTCCCTTTTCTCTGGCTTTGTTCTATCGGAACCAAGAGGAGCATGATCATCAGTGAGGCATGGAGAGCCGATTTGTGCCGTTTATTTGCTTAGAAACCGAAGGGAAAGCGGATCTCACCAAGAGGGGCGACGGCGTGACCGGGAGCTTCGGGATAGCAACCATGGCGACCATGGCTGCAGCCTCTTTGGTGCCTTGAGCGACCAACCAAAGGTCTGGGATTGTAGAGGACCTCGAGGAGAATGTGCGGGTGCAATTAATTGAAGATTGATGGCTCGTATAAGGAGGAATCAAAAGAATGGTAAAATGGTTCGAAAATAGACAGCCGTGGCGGTGGCGAGCTTGGGCGCGACTCTCCGATGGGGAAAACGACCGGACAAAGTGGGGAAACGGTGGAGGACTTCTAGGAATTTCTCCCTGCACGAAGAAATCGAAAAGGGGTGGCCTGTGGAGGAGGAATCGAGAGGAAGGGGCAGAGCTCTGCCTTGAGCTGCGCCACGGAGAGATGCACGCATCGCGCTGCATGGATTGATCGCGGACCAGAGGACACGTAGTGGACCACGTCGCCTTGGGGGACCCGCCGCGGGACCGTGTCAGCATGAGGGATACGTAGCCCGGCGCGTGGCGCACCCGGCGACGTACGGCGCCGCCGAGGCTTGGCCTCCTTCGCTCGGAAGGGAACGCGAGCAGAGGAAAAATCCTCCCTGCTCGATCCGTTTTCTGGCTCAGCAAGCTCGGCTCGCTCAGTCGGCTAGGCTTGGGAAAGAAGGGGAGCCGCGGCCAGAGAGACAAGGGAGGGAGTGGCTCAGCTCGTTTCCTGATTAGCTCGGCTCGGCTCCAAGGACGAGCTCGGCTCGCTGGCCACTCTGGCCCAAATGAGAACTTTGTACCTTGTTTAATAATAACAAAACTTTTTTCCAAAATGGAAGAACTTTGGCAGGAATGTCATTCGAAATACAAAGAACCCATTTTATCAATCAAACTCCAATCTGAATTTCCGAACTCAAATTTGAATTTTAACAAAAATAAAAAGGATCGAATTCTAAAGGGACTTTGACCTTCATAAATGGAGCAATTCAACCCGTTTCCAACGAAAGTCGACATGGGACCTATTTAAATTATCAAGAAGCTAATTTGCCACTCATCCTCAATTTGAATTTGAATTCAAATTTGAACTTAGTCCAAAATTATAACATTGGCGTAATAGCTCAATTTAACTAGGAATTTGCTCCCGATTTCAAAATCAAGCCCAAATCCAAACTTTGGAACCTGAGTTTTCACAACGTGCCTCCAAATTTATTTGAAATTTTCCAAGAGCAGTTCTCGGGACACGGGGTGTCACAACCCCCCACCCCAAAAAAAAAAAGAATCTCGTCCCGAGATTCCCGGGGAATATAGAGCAGATAATTTTATCATCTCGGTACAAAATAAAATGCTTTGAGATAATGTTCCAAAAGAAAACTCTCCGACGCTCAAGTGGCTTTTATGCTCAGCATGATTACTCCATTGGATTTTTTTAGAACTTTATTGAGCCATTCCGAGTGACCCACTCTTTTTGATCAGGAATCTTGATGGGCCGCTCAGAATATGTGAGATTGGGTTGTATCTGAACATCACCCAGATCCACTATGTCGACAACTCACTTGTGGCACTTCTTCAGCTATGATACATGGAACACATTGTGAATGCCCTCAAGCTCTGTTGGAGGTTGCAAACGACAAGCTACTGGACCACACTTAATAATGGGGAAGGTCCAATATAGTAAGAATGAGCCTCGTCCAGAATCTGCTTGCGGAGCTCATATTGCTTTGGCACTACCTACCAATCATTAAACCAGAGAACTTCATTCTCATCCAAATCAAAATTTCTTGACTTGGTGATCACCACTGATGAGGACATCACTCCTATGGATATACAAGAGGGGCCTCCGCTGGACATTCAAACCATTCAAGGTCCAATCACAAGAGCTCGCGCGCGACAATTAAATTTAGAGGTGAGCTCGCTCCTAAGTGTTTCTATTAATAATTGTGAGAATGGTTTGCTACCTAATTTTTACAATGTGATTAGGAACCAAGGAGAGGGCCAGGGAACACATGGAGAGGAGCATGGAAGCGTGGAGGAACAGCAAGGGCCGCCAAGCCACATGGAGGCCCAATCCAATTTGACTTCGAGTCCACCTCGGAGTCCAGGAGCAGCCTGACGTAAATTGGATGCCCAGGCCACATCCGAAGTCCGAATTTGACGATCCACATATGGATGGAAAGCTAATTTCATGGAGCTTCTATTGGCGTTGGTTTCAGGCCCAAACTCATTCTGAGTCGTCGGGAATTGTCCAAGAAAGTTGGCGTCTAGAATCTGTCCCGGTGCTGCGACATCGTAATTTGGCCTTTGGGCCGTGTATCTTCGTTGAGCCCATTAGGGGCGCGTCCAGGGGGGAGCCACGCCCCTATCCCCTATATATCAGTAGCCGCCGCCCTCATTAGGGTTCGGGTTTTGCTTTAGATCAATCTGTCTTTGAACAGTCGCCGTCTTTCGGTTTGTAGAACCCCAACTTTCGAGCTTAATCATTCATCTGCAGTTGTCACTTCAATTTGAGTGCTGCGTTTCTTTCGAGTTCTTGCTTGTGTTCTTCGTTTCGCAGGCAGGGATTAGCCTTCTCGGCGAGGTCAACCGGATTGTGACTACGGTTGATAACCAGAGGAGTTGTGGTGCTAAGATTATGGGGTTCGAGTTGCTGACTTGAAGCCAGATCAGTGTGTCGCATTCCGACCAAAACGAGAGTTATCCTTCACCTGACGGAAGATCGGGCACCCCCGTTCATATCAACAACTAGACACTCTGGCAGATATGCTTAACATAAGCATCGTCCTTCTAGGCTTCAATGATTTGGACACGCAAATCAGTGGTAAGGCTGAATTAGCACAATACCTTTGCGGTACTATTTCTAGATTAAGCCCTTTCAGATTAGAACATTGTTGGCGGCAGTTACCGCCAATACTTTACCTTCAGCATACCCGGAAATAAAGAGGAACCCATACAAATTCTGTACACTTTGCTCTCACTAATTGGATTCCACGAGTTTTGGTGAATTTCACATTGCAGGTACAAAACCATACAAAAGACACCAAAACCCCAAGAAATGGAGGACTCTTGGGCAGTGCCAGAAGACGGCCAACCTCGGCCATGCCAGGCCAGGCCCCAGCCAGCTTCGGCCAGGCCTTGGCCAGCCCGGCCAGCCAGAGGTGCCGCAAGCCGGCCAAGTGACCTGGCCCGGGCCCAGGCTCAGCCGAGCCAGCCCAGGGGAGCCGGCCGGCCCCAAGCGCGTGCCGCCCGGCATAGCCCAGGCGCCGGCCGGCACCCCTATGGCGCCGGCCGACACCTCGCGGCGCCGACCGACGCCAAACGTGTGCCCATGTGCGGACCGTGGCGGTTACGAAACCGCCACAACACCCAGGACCACGCCGAGCCATCCGATGGCCATCGTGGCGCCGCCCGGCATGCCCGAGGCGCCGCCCGGCATGGACACGTGCCGGCCGGCGCGTCCTCGGCGCCGCCTTTGCATGGCTGCCCCCCCTGCTCAGCTCAGCTATAAATAGAGGTGCTTAGGGCCTCTCAATTCAATCAAGCAGAGCTGAAGATTCACTCTCCAAGTAGTGTTAGGGAGAGTTTAGAGTAGAGAGTTGGGAGTCGAGTTGAGTCGGGATTTTTCCGAGTTCCGGAGGAGTCGCCGGATCCCTGGTAAAGCCCCTTGTATCTTTTTCCAGTTATTTTCCAATTGTAAGACTCTAGTCTTTTTATCAATATAGTTATCTCCCTTTAATTGAATATAATCGACTATTGCATTGAGGCCATACTACTTTAGTCTACTTGTTTAGAGTAAAGTCTAGTTGACCTTGGCCCCGCATTAGTGTTTGGGCCACCTCGCATAGTTCTCAGGTTCGTTCCGAACCTGAGTCAGAGAGTAGCGGGAAGGCTTCTCCTTAAACCCCTAGTGTACCTTATCTTTACTGTCTCTGACTTGGACTACGGTCTGAGGCTTGCCCTCTGTTGATCGAGAGTCGTAGGCTCATAGTCACAGCATACGGACAAGGTGTCCGGTCTTGGTTATGATCTGAGAGATGCCCACCTCACCGGTCTGGAGGTAGATAGCAGGTGGTGACAGCCCTCTAGCAGGTGGAGGTAGATAGCAGGTACCGTTGGGCCTCTGCCCGACGCGGTGCCCTGGTAAAGATGTCGATACCCTAGGAGAGGAAGATTCCATAGGCACCGGCCATGGTGACAGCACGCCGCTTGTCCTTCCTGATCTTTCTGTCCGCCATACTTCTCTGAGCACTCTATTCAGTATAGGAAGATACCCAGGAACTTAGTCAGCTCGCTGTCCTCCCAACAGCTCACTCTACTCCCCTAGGTAGGGTTATCATTATCCGTAGCATTTGCTACCTTATCCCACAAACCGATCCAGTTACCCCTGTTAAGTTAGTTGCAGTCTTTGCATAACAAACTATCTTATATGTGTTATCTCTGTATCCACATTGCTTCCCCGTGGAAAATCGATACCTTGGAATACTCCTGGGTGAAGTGCTACAGCGGTGTGATCTGTGCGCTTGCAAATCCTATCTAAGAGCAACATAGCAATACACCGTCACAAAGTCATCCTTGCTATCACACCTGAGGAATAGTTTACTATCCTGGATGTGGTGTTAAGGATTGCCAACAAACATAAAGTCTACACATCCTGGCTGCTGGTGCAGTTGCAATGAGATTTGCGACTAAGCGCATCCGCAACCACATTAGCCTTGCCGAGGTGATACTGGACCTCCAGATCATAATCCTTGATCAACTCAAGCCATCTTCTCTAGCGCATGTTCAGATCTGATTGGGTAAAGATATACTTCAGGCTTTTATGATCCTTGAAGATATTGCACTTATTGCCCAGCAGATAATGATGCCAAATCTTCAGAGTATGCACTACGGCAGCTAATTCCAGATCATGAGTAGGATAATTAGGCTCATGTGGCCTGAGCTGACGAGAAGCATATGCAATGACTTGCCGATCTTGCATTAGCATACGACCGAGACCTGTGCCAGATGCATCACAATAAACATCGAATGACTTTTCCAGATCTGGTGTTGCTAAAACTAGAGATGTAATCGGCAACTGCTTCAAAGCTTGAAATGCCGATTCACATTCTGGACTCGAGATGAATTTATTGGCTTTCTTTAGAAGTTCGGTCATCAGCTTCGCTATCTTAGAGAAATTTGGAATGAATCTCCAGTAATAGCCAGCTAGACCAAGAAACTTCTGATCTGACAAACAGATTTTTGGTGCTCCCCAATCGAGAACTTCCTGCACCTTACTGGGATCAACTGAAACTCCCGATACTGAGATGATATGGCCCAAGAAAGGATTTCCTGGAGTTAGAATTCACACTTGCTGAACTTAGTAAAAACTGATGACCACGAAGACGTTGGAGAATAATGCGAAGATACTGCTCATGGTCTTGATCATCACTACTCTGCAATCTCTGGCGGATATGTTTTATCTGAGCATCCTTCGTTTGAGACTCAAGGGGTTGGTATGCAAAGCAGTGGAAAGGTTAAGATGGGCGCCATAACTTGTGAGGTACCATCTCTAAATCGAGCATTCTCATGTCTGGTATGGCTAAAGCTTGAGGAAAAACATTCTTCAGGGTTGCCTAACAAGTAGTCTTAGCAAATCATACCCATGGAACTTAAACATCAGCACGCATCCAGTGGCACAGTCGTATGGCTCGAGTTTCCATACGATGCCCTAGGTCGCCGTACTATAGTTCGAAGGTAGTCACTGCTGTGACTGTAGTCAGCAACTTTTAGTCACTGCTGTGACTGTAGTCAGCAACTTCTTTAGAATGTTATCCACCAAATACTTATTAAGACCATAACGGGTAGAGAAGACTGACTTCAGGGTATCTTCTGCTGAGATATGGATCTAATGATACCCTGAGCAAAGATCTATCTTGGAGAAAACTGTTGCGCTTGCCAATTGATCAAACAGGATATTGATACGGGGCAAGGGATACTTGTTCTTGAGGATTACCGCATTGAGAAGACGGTAATCAACACTTATCCGAAGGGTTGGTCTTGCTTCTAGACAAGGATGGCTGGACAACCTTACAGAGAAGAACTAGGTCGGATAAAGCATTGTCTGACAACTCTTCTAGCTGGATCTCCATTTCGACTAGCTCTTGCGAAGACATAGGACAAGGTCTGAGGATATGGGCGTGGCACCAGGCTAAAGCTCGATACAGAACTCAACGTCATGATCTGGTGGAAGGACTGGTAGGTCATTAGGGAAAACATTTGGGTGTCCGCACACTACTGGGACATCTTCAAGTCTAAGCTATTCAGCTTTGGTGGTCGGAGGATTTAAGGTTCTGGGATTTACGTAGCTGCAAAACATCTACTCCATATCAAGTGGATGGTTCTGGTATTGGTGTCCAAAACAACTTGATATTTTATTAACCATCTCATACCAAGGATAAGCT
Organism: Panicum virgatum; assembly: GCF_016808335.1. Taxonomy (NCBI): domain Eukaryota; kingdom Viridiplantae; phylum Streptophyta; class Magnoliopsida; order Poales; family Poaceae; genus Panicum; species Panicum virgatum. The sequence goes on from NC_053146.1 coordinate 11,236,170, forward strand.
TGATACCCTGGGTTGGTAACACCATAGGATTGGTCGGGGAGGTCTTCCCCCTAAAAACATCGGTACATCTTCAGCGGTAGTGGACCGAACGGTTTTAGCATGGATACCCAGGGCGGCTTTGTATCGGATTGTCCATCCCATTCCCAGAATGAGATCTATTCCTTGATGAGGCAACACTATAAGACTAGTGTGGGTACCTCCTTCCCCCTAGGACCAAAGGCAGAATCCGAACAAACTGATCACTAACAGAGGTTTCTAACAGATGAACTGATATATAGCAAAACTTCCATCCAAGGTTTCTAACGGCATACCAATTCACATAGCACAACTTCTGCTAGTGAAAGCGTGTGACGCACTGGAGTCAAACCAAGCTTTAAACATGGTGGGTGGCTATGTGGACATAGTAGCCATGATGGTCTCTCTCTGGCAGGATTAACCATGGCTGTTGTATGATTTGCACGGCTAGAATGGCTGGACAATTCCTTATCCAATGTCCCTCCCAACCGAAATTGAGAGACAGCCTGGGATTGCTGTTGACTGAAGACTGAAGAGATCTCCGCCTCTGCTGCTGAGGTGCAGGCGGCCTTTGAGTGTTCTTGCTGAAGTACTGCCTAACTAAGGTCGGATGATTATACCTTTGCGGCTGGAAAGGATGCCTATACTGAGGATGCCTCTGATATCTACCCGCCTGTCTGTCAAGCTACCATATGATCTGATCTGATCTTAGTTAGCTAACCGGCCACGGACTATTATCTACATCAGACTAACTACCAAGGTCACACTGGTCTAGGTCACAAAAGCTAGACTATTTGGTCTCAGACGGTCTACAGGTATATAAGGTACTGGTCAACTTAGGGCTCAGGCTGAGGTTCTGCCATATAAGGAAAAAGCTCTGAAATTTATAAGAAAATAGTTCAATTAAGATTTTCAAAAACCAAAAGTTTTCAGTGCAGCATTGTGACAGAGGAAAGAAAGTCAAATTTTAACTTGTCATTACATTCTGTGTTTCATGCATGCACGGTCCTATCTCGCCCTTACCAAAGGAAAGTTACCCAACTATAGGGGTAATTCGGGACTCATGTGGCAAAAACGACACTCCCCTATACTAACTGGGTACTAAGCGAATGCATACGCAGGCTTAGGATTTCTCCGATTATATAGTTTCATCTGCTACCTCAGGGATCCTATAGTCTAATGCCACACTATTAACCGGATCTATAAGTCAGTGGGCAGACACCGGTAACCCTATCAGAAAGATAGAAGGAGAAGACAAGAATAGCTATGCTGGCTAAACAGTCCACGATGCAAATGCAGCTCTGATACCCGCTGTGGCGGAACCGTCCGACTTATATTGTGGCGGGACCGTCCAACTTACCCAACTCAAATGCACCAGTCCCCTTTGGCTTCCAGTACATTTGAATCACATAAGTCAAGACGTCCATCGAGTAACCCGAAGGCACTCGATTCAAGCCAATACCCAGGATACATTTGCATCATATCTTATTCATTCAAGATTGTGGACAGTAAAGCACAATAAATGATCAACAGAGTACACAGCGGAAATAGTTAAAGATTACCTGTTCAAGTTCAGAATTAACAGCGGAAGTCTTTACAACTTATGAAGGATGAGGAAGATCAAAGGAATGTCAGCATTATTATTAAAAGAACTCTGCAGCAGACTAACGTAGATAGATAGAACAACCAATCTCCTGAGAAACCTTCACATTACCCTGATGTGAGACTTCTCCACAGCAACCTGCAGTCTGAAAAGGGTTGAACAACGAACCCTCAGTACGTGGGCGTACTGGCAAGACTAATTTCCCCTATAAGGATCTCTATCACTGATCCTGACTCCAAGGAAAAGTGCAAGCTTTTGGCTCTGGAGTTCAAAATAAAGCACTATGCACCTAACCAGTCTATTTTCAAGTTTTAGCCAAGTTTTATTCATTAACCGACTCATGTTTGCACCTGAACGTAATTCAAGCAAAGTTATCAAACAATAAGTTTATAAAGGTGCAGTAGAGCTAGTACAATTAAGATCCAATTACCCAAAACCAGATCAGTCTATGACTTCGTGAACAAGTAGTTCTATAACCGAAGAACAACACGGCGGTCCGGATCGAATATCACCATGCATGGGTAAAAACCTGATCACCCACTGTATGTGCCTCTACTTAGCCATACATCCGTCAATGCGAGGTATTCTCAGGACCGATGATGTCATATGCACTGTTCGACCATATACAATAACCTTTCCCGTCGTTACTACTAAGTTTGGACCGGGCAGTCACCCTCGGAGATATCTCGACCTTAACCCGGGCGCGACCCAAGGCATAGTCTCAATCTCTGCCTGCTCCTCCGATCACGTCCAGAGTGACCACATGACGGGCCAAACAAAGCAAACTCAGGTACATCGGCTTATGGTACCCACAAACATTAGGCCTCTCCCGAACAATCCCTTCTTTTAAGTGACGTAGAAACCATATCCAGCTTTGCTTATTTTCTCCCTCCACGAACGCAAATGCCAAAGGCAGAATCTGTTGGTTTGCATCAACTCCTATTGCAGTAAGAATTTGGCCTTCATACTTCCCAGATAGGAAGGTTCCATCGACACAAAGCAGTGGTCGGCAATACTTGAACGACTCAATACATGGGGCTAATGAGAAGAAAGCTCTTCTAAATATTCTTGGTTGACCGGGACCACCATCTATTTCTTTCAAAGCGGTGTACGTGCCCGGGTTCCGTTCCTTCAAAACATCAAGGATAACGGGCAAGTTGCTATATGATGCCTCGTAGTTTCTGTAATGCTTCTGAAGGGCAAGTTGCTTCGCCCTCCATGCTTTCTGATATGTAATTTCATACTTATATTGCCGCTCCACAGCTCTCTGAATAAATGAGCACTCCATGTCTTTCTTGCCAATTATCTCGCTGTACAGATCATTTGCAATCAGAGAGGCTGTCAAGTTATGATGTTTGCTACTAGAATTCTGTAGCGTGCAACTATGTTCCTGCACAATAGAAGCGATCCAGTGCAACTCATTCTTAGGAACAAAAGCACAAACATAAAAGGTGCATCCCGGTGCCTACACTTCACGCTGTACTTCATGTTAGATTTATGGGCTTGGCCCATATAAATAATCCTAATAAATCTCAAAGGCCCAATAGGGCTAAGAGGAGGTACACCATCTATTAGTCCCGTATTGCTAATGGATGAGGGTGTAAAGGGTTTTTCTCCCTTTAAATACGGACCACATCCCTCATGGAAAAAGTGAACCAAAGATCGCTATACGTGGAGTCCCCAAGGTTTGGGAATTCATAAGAAGATCTAATCTGAGTTAAGGTTTTGCTTCCTCTCATTGCTGCGCCGCCACTGTAGTCTTCTCCATCCCGAGCGCCGGCGTGCACCGGCGAACGGGAGAGCAGGTCTCCGAAACCGCTCGCTCTTGTGATCCTGCACCGGGAGAGGGCGAATAAGGTTTTTGGGAAGCGCTAAGCGCGACTGCTCATCTTCTTCGCCACGGCTCGTCCTCCGTCCAAGTCAGGAGCTGCGGCGTACCGTCGTCTGCAACGCCGGTTGCTGCGCTCCGTTCGAAGGACCGTCTTCGTCTCGTCTGCGCCTTTCGTCTTCCCGGCGGCTCCCGCACAGTACGTATTTTGTGATCAGATCTGTTTCATAATCATGTTTTCTGAGATCATGTTTATGATATATGTATTGTCTAGTATGTTAGAGTCATGCATGCTAGGTTTAATTCTCGTCATGATAAATCTAGTTCGGAATTTAAACTTACAGTTGTCTATTTTTGCAACAATCCAAAAACCTTATTAGAGGCAATATGTTGATTTAACAATGACTGGTTTCACTGAGTCACTGAGGCCAGAAAAGTTTACTGGCGTGAACTTTAAGATCTGGAAGTCCAAGGTTCGCCTCTGGTTTACTGCTATGCACATCTGGGACATGAGACTTGGCAAGCCTGAGGGCATACTTACTACTGAAGAGTAAAAGAAGTACAATGAGGCCAATAATCTCTTTGTCAGATGTATCATTAGCAATCTATCAGACGGATTAGTCCGTGTGTACATTGATGAGACAAAGGCGAAGACACTGTGGGATGCTCTGGTTGCAAAGTATGATGCAACAGATGCGGGCAATGAACTGTACCTCATGGAGAGTTTCCTTGACTACAGGATGGTGAATAACCGTTCTATGGTGGAACAGGCGCATGAGGTGCAGTGCATTGTCAAAGATCTTGATCTCCTTAAGTGTCCTATTCCCGACAAGTTTGTGGCTGGATGCATTATTGCAAAGTTGCCTTCCCAGTGGAGGAACTTCGCCACAACTCTGAAACACAAGAGAAAGGAGATATCAGTTGAAAATCTGATAGCGACTCTTGATGTTGAGGAGAAGGCTCGGAAGAAGGACGTGCCTGAGTAAGGAGATCAAGGCCAGTCCAGCGTCAACCTGGTCCAAAAGTTCCCACATGTCAAGGACAAAGGGAATAACAAGCCTAACAAGACCACTACCTTCAAGAAGAAGAAGAACAAGGCTTTGGAAAAGTGCTATGCATGTGGTAAGCTTGGACACTTCTCCAAGGAGTGCCCAGATCGGGCAGACCGCAGGGCCAAGAAAGCAAATGAGTCCAAGGATGTCAACATGGTGACCATAAGCAACACTGGAGATGGGTACGGTAATTTACCTACAGTTCTTTCAGTTTTTCAATCCACGAGTTGGTGGCTTGATACGGGTGCTAATGTTCATGTGTGTGCTGACATCTCTATGTTTTCTTCTTACCAGACCGTCCAGGACTTCTCCGTGCTGATGGGGAACGGTTCACATGCTTCTGTTCATGGTGTTGGCACGGTAGATCTGAAGTTTACTTCGGGAAAGATCGTGCAGTTGAGGAACGTGCAGCATGTGCCCACTATCAACAAGAATCTGGTCAGCGGGTCAGTCCTATGCAAGGATGGGTTTAAGGTAGTGTTAGAGTCCAATAAATTTGTCATGTCGAAATATGGACAATTCGTTGGTAAAGGCTATGATTGTGGAGGCTTGTTCCGCTTTTCTCTTGCTGAATTTTGTAATAAGTTGGTGAACCATATTTGTGGCAACGTTAGCGATGATGTGAGTGTTTGGCATTCATGTTTATGTCATGTTAATTTTGGTTTGATGTCTCGGCTTTCCAGTATGTGTTTAATTCCGAAATTCACCACTGCTAAAGGTTCTAAGTGCCATAGTTGTGTGCAATCAAAGCAACCTCGGAAGCCTCACAAGGCTGCTGAGGAGAGACACTTGGCACCTCTAGAACTCATACATTCTGATCTATGTGAGATGAATGGTGTGTCGACAAAAGGTGGGAAAAGATACTTCATGACGTTAATTGACAATGCGACTAGATTTTGCTATGTTTATTTGTTGCGAACTAAGGACGAAGCGTTAGACTACTTTAAAATCTATAAAGCTGAAGTTGAGAATCAACTAGAGAGAAAGATCAAGCGTCTAAGGTCAGATCGTGGTGGCGAGTATTTTCCCAAAATATTTGATGAATTCTGTGAGGAGCATGGAATTATTCATGAGAGGACGTCTCCCTATTCTCCCGAATCAAACGGGATTGCCGAGAGGAAAAACCGCACGGTGACTGACTTGGTTAACTCCATGTTAGACACAGCTGGTCTTTCTAAGGCATGGTGGGGGGGAGGCTGTATTGACTTCGTGTCATGTCTTGATTAAAGTTCCAAACAAGAATCAAGATCAAACTCCATATGAGATGTGGAATGGGAGAAAACCATCACATTCTTATCTGCGCACGTGGGGGTGCTTAGCGAAAGTTAATGTGCCTATTCCAAAGAAGCGCAAGTTGGGACCTAAGACAGTGTATTGTGTCTTTCTAGGATATGCTCAGAGGAGCATTGCTTATAGATTCTTAGTGGTTAAATCTGAGATACCAGATGTGCATGTTGATACTATTATGGAATCTCGTGATGCAACATTTTTTGAGAATATTTTTCCTATGAAAGATATGCATAGCAATTCTAGATTTCCGACAGAGATAACTCCTCAACCTGCAGTACCTATCGAGTCTTCTGAATAATTCGATGAACATGAGCATGTCCTAGAGAAGGATGACAGTGAAGCTCCTAGAAGGAGCAAGAGACAAAGGATTGTAAAAATCCTTTGGTGACGATTTCACTGTGTACCTTGTGGACAATACTCCCACGTCCATTGCAGAGGCATATGCATCTTCAGATGCAGATGATTGGAAAGAAGCAGTCCAAAGTGAGATGGACTCAATTCTTTCTAATGGAACATGGGAGCTCACTGAACGACCCTATGGTTGCAAGCCAGTAGGATGTAAGTGGATATTCAAGAAGAAGCTTAAGCCTGACGGTACTATTGACAAGTATAAGGCTCGGCTTGTTGCTAAAGGGTACACACAAAAGGAAGGCGAAGACTTCTTTGATACTTATTCATCTGTCGCTAGATTGACCACTATTCGAGTATTAATTTCCTTGGCTGCCTCATATGGTCTTATCATTCATCAGATGGATGTTAAGACAGCTTTCCTAAATGGAGAGTTGGATAAGGAGATCTACATGGATCAGCCTGATGGATTTGTAATGAAAGGTCAAGAAAACAAGGTGTGTAAGCTTTTGAAGTCTTTGTATGGGTTGAAACAAGCACCTAAGCAATGGCATGAGAAGTTCGACAGAACTTTAACTTCTGCGGGCTTTGTCATTAATGAGGCTGATAGATGTGTGTACTATCGCTATGGTGGGGGTGGAGGAGTGATATTATGCTTGTATGTGGACGACATACTGATCTTTGGCACAAACATTGATGTGATCAATGAGGTCAAGTCCTTTCTTTCAAAGAGCTTTGATATGAAGGATCTAGGAGAAGCTGATGTTATCCTTAACATCAAACTTATTAAGGTTGAGAATGAGATTACTCTTTCACAATCCCATTATGTGGAAAAGGTCTTGAGCCGTTTTGACTATATCGACAGCAAGCCTTCTCCAACACCTTATGACCCTAGTGTGATGTTGAGAAAGAACAGGAAAATTGCCAAAGATCAACTGAGATTTTCGCAGATTATTGGTTCACTCATGTACTTAGCTAGCGCAACGAGACCCGACATATCTTTTGCTGTGAGCAAATTGAGCAGGTTCATGTCAAACCCGGGTACTGATCATTGGCATGCACTTGAAAGGGTTATGCGCTATCTAGCAGGTACTATGAGTTATGGGATTCACTATTCTGGGCACCCTGCTGTGCTTGAGGGATATAGTGATTCAAACTGGATATCTGACGCTGATGAGCTATATGCCACGAGTGGGTATGTGTTTACCCTTGGAGGTGGTGCGATATCATGGAGGTCTTGCAAACAGACCATTTTGACGCGGTCAACCATGGAAGCAGAACTTACTGCTTTGGACACAGCCACTGTTGATGCAGAGTGGCTGCGTGAGCTCTTGATGGACTTGCCTGTGGTTGAGAAACCAGTGCCGGCCATCCTTATGAACTGTGACAATCAAACGGTGATAGTCAAAGTGAACAGTGCTAAGGATAATGCAAAGTCATCAAGACATGTTAAAAGACGACTGAAGTCTGTCAGGAAGTTGAGAAACTCCGGAGTGATAAGTGTGACTTATATTCAAACAGACAAAAACCTGGCAGATCCCTTTACAAATGGATTATCACGGAATGTGATAGATAGTGCATCAAGGGAGATGGGTATGAGACCCGTATAAGTTGCCACAGTGGTAACCCAACCTATGTGATCGGAGATCCCGTGAATTAGGACTTGGGGAGAACAAGCTGATGGTGAACTGAGGAGAGTAATGGTTAAACCCTCTCTAAGAAAAGATGCAATACTCTCAGTTGCTGTAGGGCAGGTTGGCTATTTGCCTTAATATGCTTCTGTTGGCTCTAAGGAGCAAAGGTGCTGTCCTACAGAGCATTCTTGAAAGAGCACACCTATATGAGTCTGACTATCTAACATCGCAGTCTGTGAGATTTGGGTGATCTCTAGTAAACTCATGAAGAGACCAGGGAGTACGACGTATATGCTCCACCCGCGGAGAAGGCTACTGGCAGCCATGTACTGGTTATGACTTTGAGTGAAACTTGTTCGCACCAAACTTGCAATTCAAGGCGTAGTCTATTGTTCAAGTTGTGGATAAGTGTAGCTTGGAGCTCTAGGTGAGAGTTCAACTTAACAGTCCTCACTAAAACACTGGTATATCAAACAGTAGTGAGAAACAGGCAAAATCTATAAATGGGTATTTGAAATCTGGTGGGGGATTGTTAGATTTATGGGCTTGGCCCATATAAATAATCCTAATAAATCTCAAAGGGCCATTAGCGCTAAGAGGAGGTACACCATTTATTAGTCCCGTATTGCTAATGGACAAGGGTGTAAGGGGGTTTTCTCCCTTTAAATACGGACCACCTCCCTCATGGAAAAAGTGAACCATAGATCACTATAGGTGGAGTCCCCAAGGTTTGGGAATTCATAAGAAGATTTAATCTGAGTTAAGGTTTTGCCTCCTCTCGTTGCTGCGCCGCCACCATAGTCTTCTCCATCCCGAGCGCCGGCGTGCACCGGCGAATGGGAGAGCAGGTCTCCGGAACCGTTCGCTCTTGTGATCCTGCACCGGAAGAGGGCGAATAATGTTTTTGGAAAGCGCTAAGCGCGACTGCTCATCTTCTTTGCCACGGCTCGTGCTCCGTCCAAGTCAGGAGCTGCGGCGTACCGTCGTCTGCAACGCCGGTTGCTGCGCTCCGTTCGAAAGACTGTCTTCGTCTCGTCTGCGCCTTTCGTCATCCCGGCGGCTCCCGCACAGTACGTATTTTGTGATCAGATATGTTTCATAATCATATTTTCTGAGATCATGTTTATGATATACGTACTGTCTAGTATGTTAGAGTCATGCATGTTAGGTTTAATTCTCGTCATGATAAATCTAGTTCGGAATTTAAACTTATAGTTGTCTATTTTTCCAACACTTCAAAGGGCTAGAGGTCTTAACATATACCTCCCTCAGTGACATTACCGCCCAACGTGAAACAACGTCCTTCAATTCTTGCTTGTTACGAAACGCTTGCTTCACCTGGATCATGGTACAACCAGACTGAAACCGAGACCTCTGCATATCCATGGCTTCCATCATTGCCAAATCGTCCCTGTTCCATTCTTCAGGAATCGGATGATTACCTTGCACATCGTCATCGTCATCCTCATCCTCATCGCCATCCTCGTCCGGAGCATCAGCCAATATTTCTTCCTCTACCATCGCTTCCCGGTCTTCCCTTTCTAGGACTTGCACAATCTCGTCCACTTCTTCACCTGCGTCTGCCTGACCTTCAACATCGTCCGGCCCCCTCCTACAATTACTTCCTTGGCCAATCTGTAGCCCCTCCATGGAAAGGTCAGCAGCAACTGAGTGTGACGACTGACGAGCTACTCTCTCCCAAACATTCGTCCCTACCATACGCCTGGACTAATATAGTCAGGGGAGCATTACTTCTCCGACACCGGTCAACCCACCTCGTCCACTGCTTTGACCGCTCAATAGTTAACAGGTCCCAAATCAAGGGCTCAACACTCTTGCAGAATAAGCAACGCACTATGACTGAATAAATATTTGGGTCCAAACTGAACATGCGCACAAACCATTTTTTCAAATCCCTAATATTTGCACGTTCAGGGTTTTCAAGGGGTACGCTCATCACTCCAAATTGACTCAAATCAACACCAATTGGACCCCGACGGACCTCTCCATTCCCATAATATACCGTTAGCTGATTATTCATAATTGATATGGTTCTTCCCGCCTACGAACAATGTGTGAGACATATTTATTAATTACCCACACTTTAAAACTTTTCATACTCAAATAAATACGAAATAATTAATATTTACGAATTATCCACATATTTTTTATTCCCTACACTTATTTACCTATGTATAATATCTCACAAAATTCAACCTACATCTACCCATCAAACTCTCTTAATCAACATTCTAAAGTAACTAAATCTATTAAAATTTCACTATCTAAATGGATTCCCTATCTAAATAGCTAAATGTAATTTCAAGTTAAAAAAAAACAAACAGCACATACCTGCCGGCCACCGGCCGACAGCCTACGCTGGCCGGCGTCCCGCGCCGCTGGCCGGCCCCTGGCCGCGGCCGTGGCTGCAGCTACCGCTGCCGCCGCCCTTAGGCCTCGCCGTCACCTCCCCTAGGCCTCGCCGCCGCCACCCTTACACCTCGCCGCCGCCCGCCTGCCCAGCGCCAGCGGCCTCGCCGTCGCCTGCCTGCCCAGCTTGCATAAGAGAGAGAGAGAGAGAACGGCAGAGAGAAGGGAGGAAGTCACGGGTGAGTCGTAGTAGAGTAGTAGTCGTCCACTGGGGAGACGACTACAGGTAGTCGTCCTACCGTTGGACGATTACTTTGAAATCGTCTAACAGGAAGACGATTTCTCTGCCACCCCGTCAAATCACTTCGGATTCATCAGTTTTCATCCGAATTCCACAGTTTTCGTCCTCTGGTAGGACGACTTCCTAGTATTCATCCTCTGGTTGGACGACTTATTGGTGTTCGTCCCCCCGCAAGATGATTACTACGTAGTCGTCCTCCCAGCGGACGAAAATGATCTAGTTTTGAAATTTTTGAATTTCAGGTGTCGGTTTTGGAATACTGGGATTTTTTTGTATTAAAAAAATTCCCCAAGGCAGACAAATATACAGAGACCAGAAGGAAAACGACATGTCTTGCTTTTTGATTGCTAGCTAGCTCCATCTATCTTGGAGAACAATAATCCTGCATTATTGGGGATCCGATCAGCATGATGAATTAACAGATGCATGCAAGCTCTAATCCTGTGGAGGTTAAATCCCTTTGGTTATTCAATCTCTGACAAAAAAAAATCATGTTCATTTAATCCCCTGAGATAATAATGCACGTGAGAGAGAGATGGGGGCGAGATTTTACCAATAGGTTTTCGGGGTGAGTGAAATATCAGGGGATTGGCCAAATTAGAGTGGATTCGGCCAGTATTAAATCCCCGAACGGGCAAACCGAAGACAAAATTTTCATCTTGAATCCGGAAAAATCCCACCCAGGGTAAAAATGGATTCAGCCCCAACACCAACCTGGTGGGTTCAAACGAACAAAGCCTCCGAGATCGGGGATGGGGCCCATTGCCATCCCTAACTCTGCTGGCTAGGCCTCCGGTTTTGATTCGGCCCAACGAGTCTTTGACACGGCCCAAAAACGATTCCGTTCAACCTCTATAAAAGTCAGACGATCCCGTTCCCATCGGTCCCATCCATCCACAGCCACCTGGTATTATAAAATGCAACCGTAGACGGACGACGCAGTTGCCTGCGGCGGCGATGACCTAGGTTTCTAGGGCTTGGCGACTTCGGCGGCGATCTGTGCCGACGAAGGTTTTCCACCGACACCAGTCCTCCTCCTCGCGTCCGGTTGAGTCGTCCTCCGCTCAGGCTGACCAAGGGACTGATCTGACTCAGTTTCCCGGCCTTGGCGGGGTATCGGCTTGATTTGCAGGAGTAGGAACAGGGGTGGGATCATGGCGGCAGATAAGAAGAGGTAGAAGAAGATCAAAGAGGGCACTTGTCCTACTTCATCGGCGGGCTCCGAGTCGGAGTGCCGCCGAGACCAATGAGTTGCTTGAGCTGGAACTGCCGCGGCTTGGGCAATGTCGCGACAGTTGGTGAACTTCGCAATCTTGCGAAGAAGTATGCCCCAACCGTGCTAAGTGTTTTAGAAACTCAGATTCACAAGTCATGGGTGGAGTTGTTAAATGGTACTCTAGGGTATGATAATTCCTTTGCTGTCAGTAGTTCAGGTCGCAGTGGTGGCCTTGGTATCTTTTGGAATAATAAAACTAGAGTGGAAATTTTACCGTACTTGCAATATCATATCGATGCAATTGTGACAGATTATGGGAAGGAGCCTTGGAGATTGACATGTGTTTATGGTGATGCTCAAACTATTGAGCGCCATAAGACATGGGACATGCTGAAATTTATCAAAGCCTCGTCGCATCTTCCCTGGATGTGCATGGGTGATTTTAATGAAGTGTTGCTGAGGGAGGAGCACCAGGGGGTGCAAGAGCGCAGCCACGCACAGATTGCGGGCTTCCACGAGGTGGTGGACGTGTGTGGTTTTCATGACCTCAGTTATGAGTGAAGGGGCTGGACCTTTGAAAAGAGAGTTGCAGGTGGCTCGTACTGCCAAGTTCGACTTGATCGAGCTCTGGCCAAGGTGGATTGGTGCTCGTACTTCTCTGAGCCAAGAGTTTCACATCTTACTAGAGCAGCATCGGACCACGGCCCAATACTGCTCCGATGGGAGCAGGATGAGAGTGATCGGCGAAGGAAAAAGAAGAAGATTTTCAGGTACGAGGTGATGTGGGAATCTCATGAAGATTTTATTGCTATGTAGGCTCAAACGTGGCAGGGAGGAGGGAAGGCACATACTCTACAGGAGCTAAACGAGAAAGTGGCACGCTTGTTTGTTGTTCAAATTGAGTTTGAATTTGAACTTTTGAATTTGAATTCATTTTGATTGTGTTTGAATCGGTTTCGAAAATGGAAAGCCTTTTCTTTTTCTCCCTCTAGCTTTCAGCCCAGCCGGCCCATCTCCCTTTCTCCCTCTCCCTTTTTCTTTTCCTCCCTGCGGCCCAAAACCTCGCCTCGGCCGAATCCAGGCCGGCCCGGCCCAGTCCGCCAACCCCCCTCTCCCTTCTTCCCTCTGTCGCTGACGTGCGGGACCCGCTCGTCAGGGCCGTCCCCTTCCTCGTGCCGAGCCGGGACTCGCCTCCGAGTCCGGGTGCCGCACACACCGGTGCGGCCTACTTGGCGCGCACGCCAAGGCCCCTGGCTGCCCCCTATTTAAGGTGCCGCGGACCCCGCCTTGGATCCCTTCGAGCTCGCGCCGCCCTCTCCAGCAAACCCTAGCGCCACCGCAATTAGAGCTCCGCTCGAGCTCGGACTCGATGAGGAGCCGCCGCTCCGCCACCTCCACTCGACACCCGAGCGTCCCCGAATCTCCACCACGGGGTGAGCAACGTCGCGTCTCCTTTTATCCCCTCTCTCGCGTCCTCTCGCCGCCGCAATCGTTCGCCAACGAGTCTCCGCCCCAAGCCGCCATGGTGCGCCCCTCTCCGGTCGCCGTAGCCCCTTCTCGAGCCCCTACTCGTGTTCCCTGTCGCGCGCTCTCGCTCCCAGGCCAAAACCCGAGCTGAACCAAGCCCCAGACCGCCGTTTGGGCGAAGTCCGGCGAGCTCGCCACCGCCCGCCGCCGCGAAAGCCGCCGCCGGCGTCACAACGCCGCCGCCTGATCCGCCCGATCCGTTCTGAGCCGGCCGATCAAGATCGAACGGCCCAGATCCAATCTAGCCCGAGTCAAACCAGCCATATACTGGTCAACCGAGGATCTTTTGCACTTAAACCCCTCTGTTTTCCTAAAATCAACCCACGCTCCGGTGTAGTTCAAAAGTATTTACAAAAGAGCCCTTTTATTTATGTTTTAGACCTTGACCTTTTAGGAAATAGAACCCGCCGTCCAGGAAGTGTAGTTTTGCTTTCTAACCCTCGTGAGTTAGGTTTAATTTCATTTTAGTCCCTGGTTTCTTTAGAGCTAGCCCCTGGAAGTTTAAATCTATCGCAAACAAGTCCTTAGAACCTTGTTTTAGCCATATCTTTCAAGTTTCAACTCCGTTTTCAGCGATTCTTGCACTCACGTGGTCCTTGCAACGTGTGCAATAGCTTTATAACCTTTTTATCCTCTGTGAGCACATTTTGTTGTGTCTTACAAATCTTTTCTGTTAGTCCTTAACTCTTTGGTTAATCGTGACTAATAAATTCCTAAAGCATCGTTTATCCCATAGAATCGCCGTTTTAGTTCCGTTTTCCGCGTTTCTTGCGCTCTCGTAACCATAGCAGCGAGCCCTATCGGTTAGTACGCTCTCTTAAAGCTTTTCTTTTGTTTGGTGTATTGTTCTTAGATGTATCTTGTTGTTTGTTTTGTATGTTTGCCCGATGATTGTTCCGAGTAGAAGGATCATTGTTCGAAGATCGAAGATCAAGTTTTCCAAGTGAGCAAAAGCTGAAGAGCAGTAAGAGTACCTCTTTTGTTGGAGAAAGGCAAGTGACCCTACCCATCTTTCTGTCTATGCTTATTTACAAGAGTATTATGATGATTTAATTGGAACATGGAGAACCACCCAAGAAAACCATACAACCACAATACTACATGGCTCTGGTCTTGGCTGATTAATTAGAGACTCTAGCTTGTGACAATCTTACCGAAAGGGAAAGAGGGGATGCATCGACGAGGTATAGCTCGGTCATCTTGGGGCAATTGGTATTGTTTAATGGTCCTTTGGCAAGGTACCACCTCATTAGGACAGTGTTATGACCGCTTTGCCTTGAAACCTTAGTGGATTGTCATAGGTTAGGGAATCTTTGTAAAGGCCTCGTAGCGTCCCTATGCAATCACACCTTGGAAGTGTGATACTGTGCCTAGCTAGCACATTGCGTGGTTGGGTTCAAAGTTCTTTGGAACTTTTACGCGAATTGTGGTGAAAGTGTACAACCTCTGCAGAGTGTAAAACTGATATATCAGCCGTGCTCACGGTCAAGAGCGGCTTGTACCCTCACATGATTAATAAACTTAAAGATGGATATAAATCATTTTCTGGTTATTTCTTGTGGCCTTGCTGAGTACCAACCATAAGTGTACTCACCCTTGCTTACTGCTGCTCAGAAGGAGAAAGTTGTGGTGAAGTCTTTTGAAGATGTTGCTGAGTTCTAGGCGTACGCAACCCCCAGTCGATTGCCTGTGAAGTTTGGAGCCTTCGTTTCCCGGATAAGCTGTATAACTCTGATAGTCTATTAATTGTTTTAATTCTCTTTTACGTGATACTGTTACTGATTATTCATTTATGATGTCTCTATATGTATGAAACTTGATCATGGCATACATATAGTTATGCATTCGGTTTTCTTCTTAAAACCGGGTGTGACAAAGTTCGATCTATGAAGTTGTAGGACGGCATGTCTGGCTTCTTGCTCCTCCTGATGGAGTTTGTACCAACTATATTTCTTAATTGAAGATGGTACTATCTAAAAAAATCCACAGCCGCCTCTCCCCTCCGCGGCCGCTAGGGTTCGCTACTTTGCTCAATCGCTCTCCTCTCTGCCGCCCGCAGCTGTTTACCTTCCGGCGTCGGGCTCGTCGCCGTCTGGTAAGTGCTTCCCCTCGTCTTTTTTTTTGTTGCTGTTTCGCCCTCCCAATCGAGTGAATCGAGTGGCCAGAGCCCCACGGCACGAGCCCTTGTGCCCTCCCGGGTACTGCCGAATGGCGCCGCCCTCCGGTCATCATCGGTACCTCGAGCGGGGAAACTCGACGTCGGCGTCCCGCCGCATCATCTCCGCCGATCCTCAGTCTTTCGGCCCGCCGCCAGGTCGGATTAGGACCTTCGCTGTGTCAGATTCCCCCTCTCCTCACCTTCTCTTTTCCTCATCGTCTCCGCCCCCGCGAGCTCAGATTAGGCCCATCGACGTCTCCTTTGGCACATCTTATCAGTCGCTAACAGAACGATTTATTCTCTATTTATTGTTTCTTTTTTAAGAAACTACGGTTGAGGGTTACCCACTGAATTCATTCGTTTCTATTAAATGAAATTTATTTATTTTATCTATTATTATGCAGGAGATGATGGCATCCAAAATGCATGATATGCTTTGTCAGTGTTCTCTCTGTTGAAGTCTCGTTTTGATGCTCCACGTATCCTCAGTATGTTCCTACTAATTTTGATGGGTCCAATTCTGCGGAGCTTGTTATTATGCATCTGTGTTTTTCAGTACTATTCTAGACCAGATTTTATCTCCAGGATACTATAGCTGGAACATAAACGTGGTGACAAAAAATTACTAGATTTACCTCTTGTGTACTCCATGATGATCTTTTAGCATTGATATTTTTTTTGGGTAGGCTCCTCACCGCTGTCTTGTCCACCTCATTGTGGAATGGCATAGTAATTCTCAACAGTTTGCACGACAAGTAGCATATCTAGTAATCAATGCTAAATCAGATTTCAATATTTTATCAACAATTACGTAGCATGGAAATACTTTCTTGTTGCCTTCCTTCCTTTGATTACTATTCATTGTGGACAGTTAAGTGGCATGGAACTGAAACCATACTTTGTTGTTGACTTATTTCATTATGGACAGATTTTTCCTTGTTGAGATATTTGCATATTACTAGATTTTGATTATTATTCATGTTATGGTGTCTTTGGGTTTATCTTAGCTCAGCAGGACAAAGACAAAGGATTCATCCTTACACTAGTTTGATGCCAGCTGCCTACATTTACCAATATTTTTAATATGGTTTTTCATTAGTTTCAGTAGACTTCATCAAGTCATGGGCTGTGGCTTCAATCCTCGGATTGTTTGTTTGCATGTGCCGTGCTGCTATGAAGCATTGTTCACCAAACAATGTTTTGGGAATTTCTTCCCGTATCCAGGTTTGTTTTTATTAGTTATATTGTGTATTTCTAAGAATTATGGGCACTTTCCTCGTGGTGTTCACTTCAGTTATGGTCAGGGTAGCTAAATTTTTTATGCTCTAGTAAATGTCGTAGATCTTGTTAGTGAACTTTTGGTGATAATATTGTCAGTGGGTTCCTTTATAGTTTAATAGTTCAACTAATCTGATCTGCATTGTTATGCACAGCTCCTGTTCCCACCCGCAGATGCTGCCTCCAAGCTTTTCATTGGTGACACTGTAATATCTGGTTAGTAATAGAATAGAAGTTCTTTTCTTTGTGCCAAATTACATTTGCGGATTGTTCTTTCTGAAACTTGCAATGGTAAAAGATATTTCCTGATGAAAAGTAACATCAGCTTCACTATGACTTGTGCGTGTCAACTTCATTTGGCATAATCACCTGTATTTATAGTGAGACTTTAGTCAAATTTTCGCATCATTGCAGCTCTTTCTCTTGTTGGTCTAAGAGGACAAAATATTATTTATCAGCATTTTCTTATTTAAAATTTGATGCTTTAAAAAACTAGGGGAGAGATGTTCACCTTATCATTAAGACGTAGGTGGTGATAAACTGAATCCTGGTTGGCTGGGTGACAAACCCACTAGCCAATCTCAGGGACATTCTATCTTTTGTTTATTCTTTAGTATTAGTGCTAGAGAAAAGTGCAGATTTGGAACTAGAACGGTTCCTATTCTTGTTCAGATGCACCCTGCTTGCTTGGCTGTTTTAGTTGCTTGGCTGCTCTATATGGATACATGCCACTCTTTTGCTGTTGCCAGTATGATTTTAAAAAATAAATTTGTGGCCCAAGGGGCCGAGACAGTATGCACCAACAAAAACAAACTATATTTTGAAGTTTGAACTGCCTCTTGGATTAACTATTGTATTCAATTCTGCATATTGGAGCAGTTGCTGCATCATTCAGCACATAATATGGATTTCTGCTTTTTGATTCCAGGAATATGTGTTGCACTTGCCCTCTGTATTGCTGTGCCAAGAGGTAGCAAGAACCGTTTCTTTAATTACGCATTTTTGCGATACACTGTCAGCTTGACGACTGTAATTATCATCATAATGAACTGGTTTCAATCCACACAGGTGAGTTTTTTTTTGAGCAATCCACACAGGTGAGTTATGCTACTTGAGTTGCACCATATATATGTTATCTTGAAAATAAAAACACCTTGTTCTATATGCTGATCTCATCTCTTTTTTTTCAGGGTGGGGGCCAGCCTGCTCTACAATACGTTGCTTCTCGCGTGATTGGTTTTGTTGCTGTTCACTGTTTGTGGAATGTAGAAGTAAAACAGGTAAGGTCGATCGGTAAATCTTCGCCATATTGTTGTTCGTACTGTAGATATGCCTATTGCCAGTCCCAATTGTGTGGTGATTGATGACATTCTGTAGTGACATATCCTATTTGCTAATATATCTCTTTTTTCCCCCTCGCTTGAGGGTGACAACAATCAGCCGATGAGTGAAGTGTGGGACTCCAACATGTATGGAATCAAAGTTCATGGATGGTTTCTTAACGTTGCCAACAAGGATGGTGACGCAGGTGATGATGGTGACGGAGGTGATGATGATGGTGATGGAGGTGAGGATGATGGTTACAGAGGTGAGGATGGTGACGGAGGTGAGGATGATGCTACATTTGCCTCGGAGGATTACGTTGATGAAATGGACTCATGTGCACGTGGGGTACAATTGTTGTCCATTCGTGCAAAATTCCGTATCATCGGTACCAATGCTTATGACTGGAACCAATGTGCGCGCGTCTATGCGGCGCAAATTGGGGAAGTACAACAGGTATACACTAGCTACCGTATGTTATATATCTACTACATGCTTTATGCCTCTTTACATTCTTTATATATTGTAATAAATTAAAACCCATCACATTCATGCTTTCATGTGTAGGAAGGAATGGATTTGGTACTCACTGGACCATATAGGATGCTACAGGCTTACAGCATCTTTGGCTTGGAGGTTTTCTCATATGACATTGAGGGGGCTTCTACCGATGATAAAGGGGTATTGTACCGGTCGTATCTACAAAGGCTGGGATGTTACGGAGCCTGATGAAGTTGAGGAATTCACACAAACCATCTATGCAGGCCTTGGCCGCAAGATGGAGATCACATACTTGGTGATTCCGGAAGCCGTTGAGACCCATTTTGAGGTCAGGTTGAACCTCAAAGACCTCGGTTCGAGAAGCCATGATGTGTATGGTAGCATCAAGGCAAGTGCCATTGACTATGGTGGCAAAAGTGTCCCTCTCTTCAGTTATGAACGAGGGAGTAGCTTGTCCCTGCCCTGGGGCTCCACGAGCATTCTTCCACTGGGACCACACATGATTGCATTGCCATTTCGTCAAGAATTCAAACTCCACGTAGAGGTGGACCTAAGAGTAATCACAACCTGTGACAGCCTAGAAGAGGATAAGAATTTGAAATTCTGTCTAGACTACAGTCGGAGAATTATGAGTGAAGAACGTCGAGAGCCTTACCTAAGAATTAGGAGTCAAAAAAGAGAGGTCGATGGTGATGAAGTTGAAGTGGACGTCATCTGGCACCTGGATAGAGTCATGTAGAGAAGGATCTAGAAGAAAAAAAAGTGGATGTGCCATATCTGGAACTTTGTGTATGTTTGCCAGATCATATTATTATCTATTTTCTTATGTTTGATCTATTCATGCCGTTTTATTTGAACTGAAGTATTCATGTTGGGTGAGTGGGAACAAGAATAATAGAAAAGTGTCTTTCGTATTCGTTAGTGAACATTTATACTCGGCAATGTACAGTGATTAATTCTAGTAAGCCTTGCAATTAATTTTATAAGCACGAAGCGCGCAAATAAACAGGACCAGTAGGCTTGCAATTAATCAATGTGCAGCGATGGCGGCGGTCTGACGTGCATGGGAACCGAATACCTCGATTTTAGCATCATCTATCTTCCTGATGTGTGTTGACGCCTTTCGGGATCAACACACGAACACACTCGAACGTGCGGCGCGAGGAGGTCACTGCAGCGCCTCCTGCATGGAGCGGTCAGACCGGTTCCTTGGAGCGGTCTGACCGGTCGCCGCCGGCAGAATCGGTGACAAAGCCTACGAACATTAGCCCAGGAAGACCCGTCGGGGCAGACGCACGCAGGGTTGTTCTATGGTCGACAGGCCATCTAGAACGCCCTCAATCGATGTAGAGACGAAGGAGGAACAGCAAGTAGTAGATTGGAAAAGTTAGGGTAAGAGAAAATAAAAAGATAAAAATTGTATTATTTGATCGATTGGATACCCTCAATCAGCCGTGACCCTTTATATTTATAGGGTGGGGTGGACTTATCCCGCAAGGAATCCTATTACAGATCTAAATCTACAAAAAGTTCTAGTTGTACTCGGATTCCAGTTAGACCGGTCTGACCGGTCGGCGCTTTGCCGGACCTGAAATAGGTTCGACCGGCCAGACCGCTTATGGGCACCAGTCAGACCGGTCGGCCAATTTTGGTCGTTAACATTTGCCCCTCTATTTTTTGGTAATGCTTGCATGCCAAAAAACAAGCCTCTAGAGCAAAATTGTCTCAAGACGATGATAAAAATACATCGGCCATTTTTTGTTCTAAAGACGATAAATTATATCGGCCGTATCTCGCTTCTTCTTCAAGCTGATGATGAAACAACTTGCTTAGGCCTCCATACCTGCTTCATGGTCGCCGACCTTGCTGGTACAACCTCCGCTTGCTGTTCCATGGATTTCTTCTTGCGCATCCGTTGCAGCCTCCTCTTTTGAGTGTGAGATAAGCCTGAGGGATACCACCTCGGTTGTAAATACTTGTCATCTTGCTTCATGTCTTTCTCACCCTCCTTGCTGCAATCATGTTTGGTTTTGACCAGATTATTGTTAGCAACAATCGGTCTTTGAGAGGCACCGTAACTTGGATATGTAGAAGAATATTGAATAAAGTATGGATGCATATACATTCTACTATAATCCAAAGGTTTGTAATAGTAAGGATACGACCAGAACCATGGAGCAACCGGCCCACCAAATGAATATGGCGCAAAAGCATTATTACCTTGTTGCACATGAGAAGCCGATTGCTCACGATGCTCCGATGATGGATTTGTACCTTTATCTTGATCTGATCGCTTCTTTTGTTTCTGAGTAGCTCCTTTCTCTTCATACTTGGCCAAGAATTGTTTAAAACTCGGCCTTTTCTTTTTGGTGTTTCTAGAATTTTTTCCAGCAGCTCTCAGAATGACAGGTCAAACCGGTCTCCAGACCGGTCAGACCGGTCTGTGCAGACCCGTCCTTTCTTCGCTGCTCGTGCCCCCAGAGCACTGATCCTCCTGAGGAAACGGTCAGACCGGTTTGCACAGACCTGGCGCCCTTCTTCTGATCTTGCCCTCTGAGTGTTGAATTTTTTGATGAAGCTTCGAGAGACTTCTTCTTCTGTTCAGATCTTGGTTCACCAATGACCACATTCTTCCCCTTTGTTGATTCGGCTTGACTTGGCCGAATTAGAACCTTCGTATTCTATAAATCAACAGTATGCACAGGGAAAGAATTGTTATCAATTTGCATTTGTGGAACAACCAATCGTCCTTCATTAACGGCCGATTGAATTTGTCTTCTAAACACATTGCAATCATTGGTTGCATGAGAGAATGAATTGTGCCACTTGCAATAAGCACACCGCTTTAATTCCTCAAGCGGCGGAATAGTATGAGATAATTTGATGTGTCCTAATTTATTTAATTCATCAAATATGCGATCACATTTGGATACATCAAAAGGAAACTTAATATTATCTTGCCGATTTTTCTGAATCGGCTTGAGAGAACCGCAAGTGCAAGATTTATTATTAGAAGGCCAAGCAAATTCAGTAGCATAAACATTATTGTCTTCATCGTCCGAACAGTTTGATTCACAACTAAGAACATAAACAGGACGATTAGACTTTCCATTGGATTTTTGCAAAGCTTCTTTGGTTCGGCTTTCATTAGCCAGAGTCTTTTGCAAAACTTGACTAACATCTAGAAATTCTTGTCCATCTAGCTTTTCTTTATGAAAATCGAGTAAACCAGTAAAAACTAGATCAGCCAAGTTTCTATCAGAAATTGTCAAACTATAGCATCGGTTTCTAATGTCTCTAAATCTTCTAATATATTCAGCAACACCTTCATGTATCTTTTGCTTAACCAATGTAAGATGTGACAATTTTAATTCAGTTTCACCATTAAAGAAATAATCATGGAATTTTTGCTCTAAATCGGCCCATTTGTGAACTGAATTGGTGGCAATGAAATAAACCAAGTAAATGCAAAACCCAATAGAGATAAAGGAAACAATCTCAACTTGTAAATATCACTAGTACTAATTTCACTACATTGTATAATGAATTGACCGATATGCTCCAATGTAGTTCTATCATTACTAGTGAACTTAACAAATTCAGGAATTTTAAAACCCTGTGGATATGCAACATGCTCATATTATTCAAGGTATGGTCTTTTATAGGATCGGCATCTTCCTTTTGGATCTATACCAAAAATTTGTTTAAAGATTTTAATTACTTCATCTTTAATGCTGCCAGATCCAAAATCATCGGCCATAGGCCGATTAGGTGTACCATAATGTTGAACAAAATTCGGCCGCGTAGAATGCTGCAACGAACTTGCTGCCCCTTGTGGTACATTTGCATGAGGTGCTAAATTATACTTAATTCGGTTGCGTTGGTTAGCCGAATTAATTACTAAAGCATTATTAGTTTGACTTTTGCAATTAGCCGAATCATTCATTGTCTTATCGGTATTAGATTCAGATGTATTATTATCACTACCGATAGGCTTCATACCAAGATGTGATTCGATCCGGCTAAAGCGATCATCAAATATATTATGAATATTTTGACCAATAAATTTCAACTTATTATTAACATGAGAAGAAACAGCATCATCTATAGCATTAGCTATTTCTGAAGTAAGAGCAGGTTGTTCGTTCTCATCGAATTGTACCTCAAACTGTGAAGCATCGAAGGCGGCATCCGGTGTGACCTTCCCTTGATGGTCGATGGAGAAGTGCGAGATGTACTGCTTCATGGCTTCTTCCTCCAGCTTCTGGATCTCCTTCTCCTTCTCCTCTCTGATCTTTTTCTGGATGTCATCAAGAGCCTTCTGATGTTCGGCGAAATTTGTTGAACAGTCGGCCTTTTGATGTTGGCGGCATCAACATCACTAGGTTTAGGAATTTTACCAGCCATGGCAGCCGATTGATTCTATCCCCAGCGGAGTCGCCAAAAACTATGTTGACACCTTTCGGGATCAACACACGAACGCACTCGAACGTGCGGCGCGAGGAGGAGCTCGCTGCAGCGCCTCCTGCGTGGTCCGGTCAGACCGGTTTTTGGAGCGGTCAGACCGGTCGCCGCCGGCAGAATTGGTGACAAAACCTACGAACGTTAGCCCGGGAAGACCCGTCGGGGCAGGCGCACGCAGGGTTGTTCTATGGTCGGCAGGCCACCTAGAACGCCCTCAATCGACGTAGAGACGAAGGAGGAACAGGAAGTAGTAGATTGGAAAAGTTAGGGCAAGAGATAATAAAAAGATAAAAATTATATTGTTTGATCGATTGGATACCCTCAATCGGCCGCGACCCTTTATATTTATAGGGTGTGGTGGACTTATCCTGCAAGGAATCCTATTACATATCTAAATCTACAAAAAGTTTTAGTTGTACTCGGATTCCAGTTAGACCGGTCTGACCGGTCAGACCCACCAGTCAGACCGATCGGCGCTTTGCCGGACCTGAAATTGGTCCGACCAGTCAGACCACTTATGGGCACCGGTCAGACTGGTCGGCCAATTTTGATCGTCAACAATGTGCATGGTACCATTACTCAGCAGTCCAGAGTCCTTAATTAATGGCTATGTTGCTCTTCCAATTCATCTCCAGTATAGTATACTGGTACAGATGCCCCTCGCCTCCACAATCAGTAATTCATCAGCGCAGGCTGCAATCAGGCAACGTTGTTAGAGATGGTGGTGGCTAATGTAAGTTCCTAAATTAAGCTCATGGTTGGACAGCATATATATACCGCTGCATTTTGCTTTGGGAGCTAATTTAGCGACTATCCATATGCTCACGTCGCTCTGATTTCCTTTTCGCTAATCTGGCCCAAACTCTGATTTCCTTGGCAGGTAGTAGATCGACCGTTCAGTTCTACTAGTACACTTTTATCAAGCCAAAATGCTTAGCCACCAAACACTTAATCTCATGCACGCCTGTAGATAGCTCTGTGATCAGCGAGCTTTCCCTAGCAGTTCAACCTTTACATACATTTTTTCATCATATCCTCGGACTAGCTAGTTTTCAAAATCAGTTCCTGGCCCACAAATTATATTAGGTTCCTTGTAACAGGTTGGAGTACCTTTCAATATTTAACCATTGGATTCCAACCAATGAACGGCTGTCAATCTTTCCAATTCCTCCTTATCGTATCAAGCAGAATCATGTCGAAATTGTTAAAGGAAAATAAAGCAGAAAAAATATCTGGTATACATTTTATTTTATCCAATGATGAGACCCATCACGTAGAGAAATTCTAATAATAAATTTGGCCAAGTCAATGCGTACGTCTAGTAATGTCCAATCTATATACCTGTAGAAGTTAAAGGAAAGGAAAAAAATACCAGCATTTTAAGTAAAAAAAAGACACAATATTTAAGGAAATAAATAGTTCTAGTTAAGAGGGGAAGATAGACAAATACTTGAAGCAAGCTAACCACTCGGACATATCGACGCTGGGTTGTGTTAGAAATCGGTTCACTCATAGGCACACACGAGCACACTCAAGAACTAGATATAACGGATACTAAGAACACGAGCACACAGGGACAGAGAGGAGGGAGGGAGAGCTCTTCTCTTCTCTTATTCTCTTCTCATTTGTGTGTACATGAGGGGTGCCCTCCTCCTGTATTTATAGGAGATGAGGATCACACATATTTACATGTGACATAAATTTATCTCTTACATATATACGCTTATCACACACACACACACAGATATATATATATATACACACACCTCTGACATATATTTATATGTCACATGAATAAAACTGAGTCCATATCTAGATCCAAGCATATTGGATTATTTTCTCCACCGAATGACTGCACTCGGGAGTGAGATCCTCTTCACTTCAAAGACACTACAAGGCACCGGAGCTTCAAACTGCCTGGGGTGGCTGGCTCAGCCTTGTCGAATTCACGGGAAGAGACAAAATCAAATAACCATAAAACTCTACATCTCCGCTTCGACTGGAACAAGAACAACTTTTTTTTTTTGGTTTTGATTCCGCAACTCACGGCCGACTGTCTCATTCATATCTCCTGTTTCTGTCTTCTCTCAGAAACACGTTGAATGGAATTTTGAGAAGTCGAGGGGAAGAGAAAAACGAAACAAAACGAGAAGCAGCCCTCAATAATAGTTGAGGGGCTGACTTTTCAAAAAAATAAATCCCGATCCGCGAACTTTTCAGCAACCAGCTCACACGTCTCGCTCCTCTCGTGGAAAATGTTGTGGAATGAAAGAATGAGAGTGAATGATTGTCGTGTTGATTGATGGTTTGGACCACAGTATTTATATGTACAAAAAAGAAAGGGTGTCTGTTCACGAAGGGACAGGCCCCTTCGTGAATGGCCCCTTCGTGAGATTCGTAACTGTCTAGTGATGTAATAAATCTAATAATAAATTGATCACTAATCCTATTTTTCTTCGTAACACTCCTCCTTGATCAATTTGTTCTTCTTGTAATATTGTAATCAATTTGATCTTCTTGTGGTCTTGTAATCCTCATTCATTGTTTGATTGTATGGAAAAACTCCTCTAAAAACCCCGTGGGAAAAATCTGAGGACAAACCTATTTGTGCATGAATATGTCATTGGAAAAACTCTTTAAAACCCTTTTGGGAAAATAGGAGAAAATACTGATATGACATATATGTGCTGATACTCCATTAAAACTCCTTTAAAACCTAGTGGGAAAAATATAAGGACAAAATGATATGGAATATCATTGATTACAAACTTATATGAGAAAAATCTCAAAAAGGAAAACTCATTAGTAAGTTCGAATGCATTATGATCTTTGGATCATATCTGAACTAATTCTCCCCCAAAACCCTATAGAAAAATATGAGGAGATATTATATCTTGAATATCTTCATAAAAACTCTAGTGAGAAAACAGAAGATATGATATATATATATAATATGTCTCGAATATCCCTTTAAAAACCCCGGTGGGGAAAATTAGAGATATGACATAAAATATTGCCTCATTAAAAAGCTATATATGAGAAAAACCTTGATAGGAAAAACTCATTTAGGAAAAGAGTACAATTATATAATCTGATGATTATGGTTGCTTGTATGATTATGATTCAGAGAGAATCTCCCCCTGAGCCTTGCAAATCTCATGATTTGGTTTGCAAGGTTTCTATTTCGCCATAAAATAGTTTAGGAGCAATGTATTTTATGATTTTGCCCTTTATATATCATGCATTCTTTTGTACAAATGCAAAGTGAATTATCTTCATAGATAATTATTGGTTTCACAATTGAACCAATGCTACATGACTGTTGTATGTGGTTGATCATTCTGTGAAACCATATGATTCACGTGAAGCTTCATATAATGTAATTATTTCAGAATGATTCGTGGATGTAACTACAAGAGTCAATTTTGATGACTTTCAAGATGTAGTTGTTCCACCATGTAAAGTTATAAAACTTGTTTAGGGTCTAATATTATGGGGATCATGATTCTAGCCAGTGTTAGTGTAACCAACAATAGTTTTGTCTTAGCTAAAGCTAAGATCAAATGTGCCTTGAAAATATCTGAAGATATTTTTAATTCACGTCCATGGCATTTTGTTGGAGATCTGTTATGTCTGAGCTAATATTTACAAGCTTAATTATCATTTATAGATAATATGGAATGATTCGATGAATCTTAAATTTAACATTCATAGAAGTCATGTATTAATGTGATGCTTCAGAATGATGGACCAAAGTTTCTCGTTGGAATCTATTTTGAAGATTCATATAAAACTTTAGTACTTTGATAACAGTTTATATTCTGGCAAAATAGGGATTAGTTAGCCAGTATCTCGATATCCCACTTTTGATGTGTTCTGAATTGATAATAACAAATCAAGATATTTTTATGCCATTTTGATATCTGCGGATATCTGATTTGACTCCGACTTGTATGATATTGTTGGAGTTGCGCTAATTTGAACTAGCTATATATCTACAAAAGCAATATCAGGCCTATTGTAATTTGTATGACACAAAAGCTCTTTGTCACTTAGTTTCTCATCCCAGGGTCTAAATGGGTATTGATCCATTTTTAGGGATGGAATGAACACAAGTGTTGATGGATATGATTGTCCAATATTAATTGAATATTGGTAAACTGATATATGTGCTTAAGTTGAAAACTTAAACATCCTTTGGTTTTACCCAATTTTCATCTCGAATTCCGTCATAATGAATGCTTGTTGTTTGAGTACTGAGATGATGAAAATTCCATTTGGAATTTATTTATGGATACATATATGCATTCATCGTAATTAGAGTAGTCCTTTTTGTGGAATATACTCATATAGCCAATTGTACCACAATCAAACTTGACTATCTCAAGTTATAGAGTGACTTGTGCATAATTATATGTTGCGATTTTTTGTTTTGGATTTAGCATACAAAATCCTCTAGGGACATATAAATCCAATTTTATCAAATTCAATTGATCTGCCAAAAATTGAATATGGAAACGTAATTCTCACATATACCTTGATGGTATGTTCCTCAGTCTCTGCGTGAAACCATGTGCTACAAGCACTCGTTGTCTCACCACCTTACTTTCTTGAAGAAAAGCATTATGATATGTAGATAAGACTTTCTTATTTAAAAATGAGAGCACTTCTCCTTAATTGCCACCTTTTGCTTTGACCCAATTTGAGTGTTAACACTCTGCCTAGGACTTTTTTGGTCTAGATCCAGTTAAAGGTGTATAGAAATTTTTAATAGGAGTATATTGTTGACGGTCACTCACGACCAATTTTGACCATCAACTCCTGCACAAAAAGGGATCACAAAGTGGAATAAATGCTAGCATAGGATTATTTATTAACAAATTCCACATGTGGTGCTTGAGAATGTGTGCAGGTGGTTTTGGGCTAATTTTGCAGGTTTTAAGCACACTTTTGCCCGACATAAATCGCAGAAATTATCAGAGCACTGATTCAGGCTCAAATGGACCAAGTGTAGCCCAAGAACCAAAGCAATTCTAGTTAAGACAGGCCGTGCCACAACTTTTGAACAAGAGGAAGCCCAGACAAGCCCAACCCCCAGCAGTTGGGGGTGGTTGGAGCTGTGGGCAGGCCGGCCGACCATCTGGTCGGCCGACCAGGCCCATGGGCCCCACCGCCTCAATTTTGCCACGTGGTGCTTCCTCACTGGCTCCCAAGGTCGGTTCTGCATGGAAGAGCTGCATTCTCGAGGTGGCTCCCTCCTATAAATACAAGGGGAGGGGATAGAGAAAGAACACACACATCACACCCTCTCAACTCACCTTTCTCCCTTGGAGCTTGAGGCCTTCATCCTAGAAGCTTAGGTAGACTAGGAGGTGTAGAAGAAGAGGAGGAGAGTGAGGAGGAGTCGGGGGAAGTGCCGAGTCTGTCGGCACTTTTCTCCGCTTGTACCTCGACAGATGCTTATTCGGTTGTAAGTGTTCGAGACTTTCTTTGTTTATTTATTTGGAATTAGAGTTTAGATCGCAAGTTATCATATCTGTCTTATATTAGATGATGTGTATGCTAGCGAGTGGCATTTGATCTTAGCTTAAGACCCCGGATAGAAAAGGGTAGTCTTGGCCAGGGCTAAGGTTAGTAGGGAAAGGCGTAAACGTGGTGTCTAGGCTGGACTATTGTTGTCAGTCGAAACCCACCGGCGAGCAGCGACGGGTAACACGAAGAGCCGGGAGGTTGCTGGGGCGCTGGCAGGCACTGCTCCCTCGTCGACGGCCCGCAATTCCGTCACGTGCCCGGAGGATGTGTGAAAGTCGGGCGTGCCACCTGACCTATACCCGATCAGGAGGGTGCAAACGTGCTCCGAACAGTTTCCTGCATACAAAGACACGTGTAAACATAAGTCCGAGCCGTGGTCGGCTCCTCGGGACGACTCTTGCATTGGCTTTAAAGAGCCGATCGAGTCCCGGTGTCAGATGGGATCTGATTGTATCCAGATATGATGAATGAAGCAAATAACTATAAAACTGCTTCAATTAAATCTAATTGATCTAATCCACGATGGTAACAGCTTCACTGCTAGATCGGAACATCCTACACGTGACTAGGCCTAATGAACACAACAGACAACTAAACCACAACCCAAAACAGAGGCCTAAGAACTAGCAAGAGCCGATTCCCGGAACAATCCCTATCTGGGCTAAGATAAAGCATCTATTACACCACCGGATCATCCCATCCGTTTGCAAGGCCTAACTTAGCAGATATTACGCCAACTCTTAAGATAAGAGCAAACCATAACAGATCAGATCTACTAGACATAAAAGAAGCAGGGTGTTGCCTCTGTGCAACTAATTCTATGCGACAAGAACTAGCATGAGATTGAAACGTGACTGCACAGAGACAACATGATATTCGTAGATGATAAGCAATGAAGCACAACAGATCTTCTAAAAGCCATGCTACGAACATCAAGATAACTAGCATTACTCGCCATCAAAAACGCTTCAGTACGAGTAATACCAAGGTAAAAGCATGAACAATACTGCCATGATCGCAAGAAGCGATCAAGGCAGCATGGCGCTTACTTGGATGAAACCCTAAGATTAGGGGTGGCGATGCGCCGAGAGTTGTTGTTTGCGAGTCGTGATGACGCTCTCCTTTACAAATGTCATAGGGTACATATTTATAGTCCGGAGACTTTTTGCCGTGCAAGGCAACCTCTAAACTTTCCTAAACGAAGACTATAGATAGATTACAACTCAATAAAGACTCGAAGATTAGATAACATGATCTGGACTCTTCCCTCCACCGGTCCAGATCTTCATGAAGCTTCCAAATATCAGCCGTAACATGCCGTATAATTGTGGCAGATTCTGGTCATCCTATTGTTTCGGCAGTTCCCGTCAACTCCGAGCGAATCTGGATGTGATTCCAGTTGTATTGGAAAGCTTATCTCCTTAGCTTTCCATGCATATCTAGAACGTCCAAAACGGAGTCCATATGTGGCCTGGGCGTCCATTTTTGTGCGGCCTCTTCCTGCAGTCCGAACCAGCCTCGCGAATAAACTGGGCTTCAACATGGATTAGGCCCGTGACTCCATCTCAGCTTGACCCTTGAGTGCCCAATTATCATTGTATTTGGCCAAACTTATGATATAAGCCTGGCTAAGTGGACTCTTTTACCGTGGGCTTCTTCTGACATTTGGCCTACCAATCCTGGTCAAATTCTGGCGATAACACATGCCCCCAAGTTTGGCCAAATATGATAGAATCTTCTAAGCGCCAGCCGTAAACCAAACATCATCTCCTCAAATTGTCTTCTCATGCCACTGATGATCTTGCCCCCCGAGCCAATAGATCGGCTATTAGCCATCTGACTTTGTGACCCATTGCTTGAACCGGCCTCATGCCTTCCTCCACCAATCTCAATGTTGTTGCAGACCGGTCCTAGTTTTCATATTCCATGGATGGCACTGACTTATGTGATCATCCTCGTGCTTCATCAGCTCATCATCAACACATACGGCCTCTCCTGCAAAACAATCACTTGCCGAACCAACGCTACAAAGATCTTTGTGAATCGGCTAAAAGCTGATGAATCATATTCGGTTAGCCAAATAGTCCACATAAACCAAACCATCATCATTGATAAAAAATTCTTCCCCCAAAAAAAATATGATATGTTATGCAAAGAGTGAGTGTGAGCTTCCAGGTATGTCTCAAAGCATTTACAAGTGCTAGCATGTATATACAGTGAGGGTATAGCATAAAGACACCGCATTGAAAAGCTCAAAACAATATATCTATATTAGAACATGAGCAAGCAATTTTTAGGATTTTCAAAATAAAATGCATCACCACTTAGCCCAACCAACTAGTACATTAAAGCATGACAAGCAAAAACCAGCAAGTACCTACACCAGTGAGCTCTCACCGATACAAGGATCTTTTAACAAGCTTGATTACTCATACCCTCAGGTCTTGCAGGTTAAAATATATTGCATTTAAAACTCAAACAAGCCTTTTGTTCTGTGCCAGGGGTTATTTGCTTATCAGGCCACTTCTTACCAACCAATGCTAAGCCTAGGTCTGTTGAACCATCAGAAGCTTAAAGCAAGGTTTTGGTCATTCACAGCCTAGTCCAAGTTCATGCTAAAGTGCAATAGCAAGCAGTCCCGAACTAGATCAGTGAGACAAAACAAACCCACCTGGATCTTTTCATTATAGCACAGCATGGACATCATTCAGATTTTAATGTAATTTAGCACAAGATTATCATATAAGCATTGAAACTCGAGCTGCATAAATGATTCCAAGAAAAGGATATAGCTACCAGGCATGTACAAGATAGTAAAAGCAAAGTCAGCCTACACATACTAGTAGCCAAGTAAAGCGGTGACCATATTTCAGATTTTCAAAAGAATAAAAGCCATGCTCGGTATCAGATATTCAACATATTCAAATTAGCCTAACCACACATGGTCACCAGCATCCACACCTCAAAATATATACACGAAACACAAGTAGAAGCCACTAAGCATACAAGGAAGCTAGTGCAAGTGATAAATGCATATACTGTATGATGATGCAATGGTGGGTTTGAATATTACCAATCAAATTGGTTGTTGACAAGCCGATGGTTAAAATCCCGCCTGGTCCGTACTTGCCATAATGCATTCTCATCACAACTATCGGCTGTTAGAAAGCCGAACATCTGTAGCCTAAAGTCCAATCAGCACATCTGTTGTCGTAGAGAGCTCTTCAAATGCTTTGTCGACGTGGATGAAGTAACCGATGTTGATCGCATCGAAGGAGCACAAGAGCTGAATCAGCCGGCTGATGTGACGAATGCCCTGACCCCGTAGGAGCTGAATACGCCGATGTCGATGGTATCGCAGGAACGGGAATAGCCGATGACGATGACGATGCAGAAGTACTGTTGACTGGATCGATCGACTAATGTATCAGACACTCCCACGCCCACATGGGAGCAGAAGTAGCCGATGTCGATGGCCGGAACTGTGAAGGAGCGGAAGTGGCCGATGGCGAAGAAGCTGTAGGAGCACCGGCGATAGTTCTTCATCCGGACGAAAATTTTTGTATGGGTATCCATATTTCATCACCAAATCGTGCCAAAATGTATTTATTCTGTGAGGCCAGTGGATAAGACCAGCCTCAATCCGTTTTTTGTCGCTTTGATCTGATCACAGGCTTCCAGCGTGATCCCTGAGATCGGCTCTTGCCCTTCCGCGTCCCGGGCGTTCATGTCTGCGAGCGAGACTTCGCTGGAATCGTCTGCATGGACCACTTCTACTTCATCGCCATCCCATTGGACCAGATACTGATGCATTGTGGAAGGGATACAGCAGTTGGCATGAATCCAATCCCTCCCAAGCAGTACTGTGTATGTACTCTTGCTGTTGACGATGAAGAATGATTTTGGCTCAGTCTTGCGACCCACTTTTAGCTCCACATTTAGGACTCCCATCGCCTCTGATGGCTGTCCATTGAAGTCATTAAGCATCACATTGGTCTTGATCAGATCGGCAGAAGAACGACCCAATCGGCGCAGCACAGAGTATGGCATCAGGTTGACTGCGGCACCAGTGTCGACCAACATCCTGTTCACAGGCTTGCCATTGATGAAGCCCTTGAGATACAATCCCTTCAGGTGTTTGTAGCTTTTCTCCTCGGGCTTCTCGAAGATGATCGGCTGTGGGCCGAGATCCAGCTGCGCGATGACTAATTCCTCCGATTGAGGTGCCCAAAACTCCGATGGGAGCACAAACACCTTGTTCACATCAGCCGATGGCTTCTCATCGGGTCTTGGCTGCTTGGGGCGCCACTCCCTCCTTGAAGAGCACCTTTCCACCCTTTGCGGGCGCCTGACTTGCTCTGCGAGATCCGGACATGCTTTCCTTAGCACGTCATGGTACTTTGCTTCCGCCTCTTCGAGATTGCGTAGGCGCTGCACTCTGCGCTTCTGTGATCGGCTGAGCCCATCAGGACACCACCGTGGGCGATGGTACCTGTCTTCTTCCTCTGGCTCGGAATCACCCCTGGATGGGCGCCTCATGTGGTCATCCTGACGTGTTCCGGGCCCCAAGCGCCGGAACACCGATGTCTCGTCCTGCTGGCGTCCTCGAGGCCTGCACTCCAAGCAATCATCTATAGTAGGCAATCGGCTCATGCCGGAATTCCAGCAATACCTGAAGAACGGGCAGTGCCAGTGGTCGCGTATAGCCTGGCATCTCCCCAGTGTCCTCCCTGTGCGGTGTTCATACTCGTCCTCCTCCGATTCGTATCGGCGGCGCAACTTGTACTGGTACTGGTACTTTTCCAGAAGCCGATTAGAAGCTGGAAGCTGGTCGCGGATGTGACGCACTTGCTCTTCAGTTACATGTCATTGTTCCGACTTGCGTTCATCCTGCGGCCGTTTGCCTGAAGCGGCCTCTTTCTTCTGCCTGTCATGGCGGCGCATGGGTCCCACCATGTTGATCTGGAACACCAAATCCTGGCCCTTGAATCCGAGATCTGACAGCTCCACCATGTTAGCTTGCGGGAAAGGCTTTGTGTCAACCTTCATCGTGTGTTGAGCAAGGATCAATCGGCCTTGCTCGATAGCTGATTGGATCTGACGATGCAGCTCCTTGCATTCACCCGTGGCATGAGTGAACGAGTGGTGCCACTTGAAGTACAACCTCCCCTGCAGCTCTTGTGCCGTCGGTAGCTTGTGATTTTCTGGGAGCTTCGGCTATTTCTCTTTGAGAAGCAGATCAAATATCTGCTCTGCTTTAGTCACATCGAAGTCGAAGCCCTTCACAAGTCCCTGCTGTTTGACCCACTTGCACGGGATAGGGTTTGCCCCCCGAGTCCACTCTGCCACGGCCACTTCTTGCTCTTCACCAGAGTCGTCAGATTCTTCTGCCTGGGCCATGTTTACATGGCGCTTGAACTTGTCCTGGTACAGCTCAGGATGATAATGCTCGTATGCCGTAAGCTTCTGCACTAGGTGCGCCAGAGATGTGAACTCCAACTGAAAAGCCGCATCCTTGATCGGCTTAGCAAGCCCGAGGACAGCCAGATCGACTGCCTCCTTCTCTGTGATGCGCGACGAGTAGCATCGGTTCTTGACTTCTCTGAAGCGCTATATATACTCCGACACAGTCTCCCCTCGCTTTTGCCTGACCTGGGCGAGGTCGGCAATTCCAGCTTCAGCAACCTCCGAATGGTACTAGGTATGGAATTGATCTTCAAGCTGCCTCCAAGTCCGAATCGAATCCGGAGCCAGTGATGCATACCATCCAAAAGCTGGGCCTGTAAGGGATTGGCCGAAGAACCGGACCCTCAACGGATCCGACACTGAGATCATCCCAAGCTGCGTTAAGTATCGGCTCACATGCTCGATGGAGCTAGCTCCCTCTGACCCGTTGAACTTGGTGAACTCAGGAAGCCGATACTTGGGTGGCAGTGGGATCAAGTCATAGTCGCTCGGGTACGGCTTGGAATAGCCGATCGTTTTCCTCTTGGGCAGGATGCCGAACTGGTCCCTCAGTATTGCACTGACCTGCTCCACACTAAGAACTCCTGGGGCCGATGGCTCAGCACTCGGCCCAGTAGCATACTTTGCCAGCCACGCTTGTTTCTCCGCGTCTGCTCCAGAAGCTCCTGGGTTTACCATCTGCACCGAGCGTGTTGGACTGACGCTGTCAGGGATGTAGACGCACGTGTAGCCGTGCGGGATCTCCTTGGGTGGCTCGGTGAGGAACTGGCCTTCTCCAGGATCGCCGCCGATCTTATGGACGACGTAGATCGTCGAGTTTTGTGGTCTTGGGGCCGCAAACGAGAACGGCAGCACCGATCTCGAATGCAGCGTAGCTTCCTCTATGTGACTCCCCAGGGTCGGCCCCGATGGAGAGTACTGGTTCTTGATTATCTCCTGGATGATGCGATGCGCCATGCGCTCAAGCTCGTTCATCAGGCTCTGAGAGTGCCGATGAAGTGCATGGGCCACCATGTAGTTCATCTCTTGACGCAGGGCCCTGGTGTGCTCCTCTGATGGTACAGACAAGTCCACATTGTCGAGAGCGCCTTCAGGCGAGAACCCCTTCCACCTGATGCCATGGTTGCGGGTCCTCTCAAAAGAGCCGATGAGATCGGCTTCCAGCAGAGCTTCGATCTCATCATACTTCTTCTTGTGTTCAGGAGAGAGCTCTTCATACGTGACGGGCTTGGGAACGGGTTCTTGCTCTTGAGCCCCAGTCATCTCTACGGTGGGCGTTGCTATTGACAAGGGTCCCACCGAGCGTGCCAGAATGTGTTGTCAGTCGAAACCCACCGGCGAGCAGCGACGGGCAACACGAAGAGCCGGGAGGTTGCTGGGGCGCTGGCAGGCACTGCTCCCTCGTCGACGGCCCGCAATTCCGTCACGCGCCCGGAGGATGTGTGAAAGCCGGGCGTGCCACCTGACCTATACCGGATCAAAAGGTTGCAAACGTGCTCCAAACAGTTTCCTGCATACAAAGACACGTGTAAACATAAGTCTGAGCCGTGGTCGCCTCCCCGGGACGACTCTTGCATCGGCTTTAAAGAGCCGATCGAGTCCCGGTGTCAGATGGGATCTGATTGTATCCATATATGATGAATAAAGCAAATAACTATAAAACTGCTTCAATTAAATCTAATTGATCTAATCCACGATGGTAACAGCTTCACTGCTAGATCGGAACATCCTACACGTGACTAGACCTAATGAACACAACAGACAACTAAACCACAACCCAAAACAGAGGCCTAAGAACTAGCAAGAGCCGATTCCCGAAACAATCCCTATCTGGGCTAAGATAAAGCATCTATGACACCACCGGATCATCCCATCCGTTTACAAGGCCTAACTTAGCAGATATTACGCCAACTCTTAAGATAAGAGCAAACCATAACAGATCAGATCTACTAGACATAAAAGAAGCAGGGTGTTGCCTCTGTGCAACTAATTCTATGCGACAAGAACTAGCATGAGATTGAAACGTGACTGCACAGAGACAACATGATATTCGTAGATGATAAGCAATGAAGCACAACAGATCTTCTAAAAGCCATGCTACGAACATCAAGATAACTAGCATTACTCGCCATCAAAAACGCTTCAGTACGAGTAATACAAAGGTAAAAGCAAGAACAATACTGCCCTGATCGCAAGAAGCGATCAGGGCAGCATGGCGCTTACTTGGATGAAACCCTAAGATTAGGGGTGGCAATGCGCCGAGAGTTGTTGTTTGCGAGTCGTGATGACGCTCTCCTTTACAAATGTCATAGGGTACATATTTATAGTCCGGAGACTTCTTGCCGTGCAAGGCAACCTCTAAACTCTTTCCTAAACGAAGACTAGAGATAGATTACAACTCAATAAAGACTCGAAGATTAGATAACATGATCTGGACTCTTCCCTCCACCGGTCCAGATCTTCATGAAGCTTCCAAATATCAGCCGAAACATGCCGTATAATTGTGGCAGATTCTGGTCATCCTATTGTTTCGGCAGTTCCCGTCAACTCCGAGCGAATCTGGACGTGATTATAGTTGTATTGGAAAGCTTATCTCCTTAGCTTTCCATGAATATCTAGAACGTCCAAAACGAAGTCCATATGTGGTCTGGGCGTCCATTTTTGTGCGGCCTCTTCCTGCAGTCCGAACCAGCCTCGCGAATAAACTGGGCTTCAACATGGATTAGGCCCGTGACTCCATCTCAGCTTGACCCTTGAGTGCCCAATTATCATTGTATTTGGCCAAACTTATGATATAAGCCTGGCTAAGTGGACTCCTTTACCGTGGGCTTCTTCTGACATTTGGCCTACCAATCCTGGTCAAATTCTGGCTGTAATCCATGTTGAAGCCCAGTTTATTCGCGAGGCTGGTTCGGACTGCAGGAAGAGGCCGCACAAAAATGAACGCCCAGGCCACATATGGACACCGTTTTGGACGTTCTAGATATGCATGGAAAGCTAAGGAGATAAGCTTTCCAATACAACTAGAATCACGTCCAGATTCGCTCGGAGTTGACGGGAACTGCCGAAACAATAGGATGACCAGAATCTGCCACAATTATACGGCATGTTTCGGCTGATATTTGGAAGCTTCATGAAGATCTGGACCGGTGGAGGGAAGAGTCCAGATCATGTTATCTAATCTTCGAGTCTTTATTGAGTTGTAATCTATCTCTAGTCTTCATTTAGGAAAGAGTTTAGAGGTTGCCTTGCATGGCAAGAAGTCTCCGGACTATAAATATGTACCCTATGACATTTATAAAGGAGAGCGTCATCACGTCTCGCAAACAACAACTCTCGGCGCATCGCCACCCCTAATCCTAGGGTTTCATCCAAGTAAGTGCCATGCTGCCCTAATCGCTTCTTGCGATCAGGGCAGTATTGTTCTTGCTTTTACCTTGGTATTACTCGTACTGAAGCGTTTTTTATGGCGAGTAATGCTAGTTATCTTGATGTTCGTAGCATGGCTTTTAGAAGATCTGTTGTGCTTCATTGCTTATCATCTACGAATATCATGTTGTCTCTATGCAGTCATGTTTCTATCTTATGCTAATTCTTGTCGCATAGAATTAGTTACACAGAGACAACACCCTGCTTCTTTTAAGTTTAACAGATCTGATCTATTATGGTTTGCTCTTATTCTTAAGAGCTGGCATAATATCTGCTAGGTTAGGCCTTGCAAACGAATTGGATGATCCGGTGGTGTAATAGATGCTCTATCTTAGCCTTGATAGGGATTGTTCCGGGAATCGGCTCTTGCTAGTTCTTAGGCCTCTGTTTTGGGTTATGGTTTAGTTGTCTGTTATGTTCGCTAGGCCTAGTCACGTGTAGGACGTTCCGATCTAGCAGTGAAGCTGTTACCATCGTAGATTAGATTAGTTAGATTTAATTGAAACAGTTTCATAGTTATTTGCTTTATTTATCATATCTGGATACAATCAGATCCTATCTGACACCGGGACTCGATCGGCCCTTTAAAGCCGATGCAAGAGTCGTCCCGGGGAGCCGACCACGGCTCGGACTTATGTTTACACGTGTCTTTGTATGCAGGAAACTGTTCGGAGCACGTTTGCACCCTCCTGATCGGGTATAGGTCAGGTGGCACGCCCGGCTTTCACACATCCTCCGGGCGCGTGATGGAATTGCGGGCCGTCGAGGAGGGAGCAGTGCCTGCCAGCGCCCCAGCAACCTCCCGGCTCTTCGTGTTGCCCGTCGCTGCTCGCCGGTGGGTTTCAACCGACAACACATTCTGGCACGCCTGGTGGGACCCTCTCGGCAACAACGTCCACTGCAACGATGACTGGAGCTCAAGATCAAGAACCCGCTCCCAAGCCCGTCACGTATGAAGAGCTTCCTCCTGAACACAAGAAGAAGTATGATGAGATCAAAGCTCTGCTGGAAGCCGATCTCATCGGCTCTTTTGAGAAGACCCGCAACCATGGCATCAGGTGGAAGGGGTTCTCACCAGAAGGCGCTCTTGACAATGTAGATCTGTCTGTACCCTCTGAAGAGCGCACTAGAGCCCTGCGTCAGGAGATGAACTACATGGTGGCCCATGCGCTTCATCGGCACTCTCAGAGCCTGATGAACGAACTCGAGCGCATTGCGCATCGCATCATCCAGGAGATAATCAAGAACCAGTACTCTCCATCAGGCCCAACCCTGGGGAGTCACACAGAGGAAGCTGCATTGCATTCTAGACCGGTATTGCCGTTCTCATTTGCGGCTCCAAGACCACAAAATTCGTCGATCTACGTCGTCCACAAGATCGGCGCCGATCCTGGAGAAGGCCAGTTCCTCACCGAGCCACTCAAGGAGATTCCGCACGGCTACATGTGCGCTTACATCCCTGACAGCGTCAATCCAACACGCGCGGTGCAGATGGTAAACCCAGGAGCTTCTGGAGCAGACGCAGAAAAATAAGCGCGGCTGGCAAAGTACGCTACTGGCCGAGTGCTGAGCCATCGGCCCCAGGAGTTCTTAGTGTTGAGTAGGTTAGTGAAATACTGAGAGACCAGTTCGGCATCCTGCCCAAGAGGAAAGCGATCGGCTATTCCAAGCCGTATCCAAGTGACTATGACTTGATCCCACTACCACCCAAGTATCGGCTTCCTGAGTTCACCAAGTTCAACGGTCAGAAGGAGCTAGCTCCATCGAGAACGTGAGCCGATACTTGACGCAGCTTGGGATGATCTCAGTGTCGGATCCGTTGAGGGTCCGGTTCTTCGGCCAATCTCTTACAGGCCCGGCTTTTGGATGGTATGCATCGCTGGCTCCGGATTCAATTCGAACTTGGAGGCAGCTTGAAGATCAATTTCATACCCAGTACCACTCGGAGGCTGCTGAAGCTGGAATTGCCGACCTCGCCCAAGTCAGGCAGAAGCGAGGAGAGACTGTGTCGGAATACATACAGCGCTTCAGGGAAGTCAAGAACCGATGCTACTCGTCGCGCGTCACAGAAAAGGAGGCAGTCGATCTAGCTGTCCTGGGACTAGCTAAGCCGATCAAGGATGCGGCTTTTCAGTTGGAGTTCACATCTTTGGCGCACCTGGTGCAAAAGCTTACAGCATACGAACATTACCATCCTGAGCTGTACCAGGACAAGTTCAAGCGCCATGTAAACATGGCACAGGCGGAAGAATCTGATGACTCTGGCGAGGAGCAAGAAGTAGCCGTGGCAGAGTGGACCCGGGGGGCAAACCCTGTCCCGTGCAAGTGGGTCAAACAGCAGGGACTTGTGAAGGGCTTCGACTTCGACGTGACCAAGGCAGAGCTGATATTTGATCTACTCCTCAAAGAAAAACAGCTGAAGCTTCCAGAGAATCACAAGTTACCAACGGCACAAGAGCTGCAGGGAAGACTGTACTGCAAATGGCACCACTCGTTCACTCATTCCACGGGTGAATGCAAGGAGCTACGTCGTCAGATACAATCGGCTATCGGGCAAGGCCGATTAATCCTGGCTCAACACACGATGAAGGTTGACACAAAGCCTTTCCTGCAAGCTAACATGGTGGAGCTGTCAGATCTCGGATTCAAGGGCCAGGATTTGGCGTTCCAGGTCAACATGGTGGGACCCCTATGCCGCCATGACAACCAGAGGAAAGAGGCCGCTTCTGGCAAACGGCCGCAGGATGAACGTGAGCTGGAACACTCAGTTGTCTGATAGTCCCACGGTTTGTAGAGGTAGCCGGCAGGTGGTGACAGCCCTGTTCGAGCCTTTTAATAATCCTCCACGTTCAGATATCAGATAGAGCACATATTGGAGCTACCGGCTTGTATAAGTCGGTCGATACCTTTAGCTCGAAGTATAACGGTGACGTGATCTCTTCTTCTAGACATAGATTCTAGATATAGAAAGTCCTCTCTTCTGTTTTCTCCACTCCAGCGCGTGTGTCCTTGGATGAGCCTGAACCTGTAGATAACGTACTCATGTTCCCTAGTGGATACGATACTCTGGAATACTCTTGGGTGAAAGCTACAACGGTATCTGTGCGCTTCCGGATTTTATTCGTGACGTTGCAAAATACCAACAATCTCTCTGGCGCCGTTGCCGGGGAACGGTAGCTACATTATCTACGGACTCAGTCGTCCTCGCATCTTCTTTTTTTTCCTTTGATTCTACCTCAACCCCCGCTACCCATGGAGCAGCTATCCCTTTTACAGCTCTCTTCACCCAAGAGCGAGTTCTATGAGCCAGCACCCTCTGCTGACCCAATTCTTTCTACTAGCTATGAACTCGACTCAGGCTACATAGCCTTTGTTCAGGAAAATTCCTTTTCAGGAAGGGATTGTGAAAATCCCTACCATCATCTGTGCGAGTTCGAGCAAGTGTGTTCATGCAAGAAAATCTCGGGCATGACACACGAAACTATTAAATGGAAATTGTTTCCTTTTTCCCTTTCGAGAGAAGCGAAGCAATGGTACATTCGTGTTGTAGGCTGTGCGAATGGAAGTGGGATTAAACTTCGGGACAGATTCTGTTATGCATTCTTTCCGCTTTCACGAATATGTGCCTTACGAACGGAAATTTTAACTTTCTGTCAGAATGATAAGGAATCAATCGGTGTAGCTTGGGCTAGATTTACCTTATTGGTAAAATAAGGCCCAGACTTGTCATTACCCAAGCATTTATTGCTCCAGCATTTTTATGCTAGTCTTGACAAGGAGTCTGCACACCATCTCGATCTTACCTCTGGAGGATCTTTCGCTCTTCTTACCCCAACCGAAAGTAGGGAAGTCCTCGACAAAATCCTGGACAGAACCTCTTTCGTTTGTATCCATGAGCCAGTTCCCACAGAGCCCGAGATGCGTCAAGCGGAGCCTTCAGAAATCGAATCAGAACCCCCCGAAAGCCAAGCAGTAGATTCGATCTATGAGACTGCCCCTGAACATAAATCCGAAATATCGGAGGAAGAAGACCCTCTACCTCCGGAATTTCTCCGAAGTATCGAGCCGGATGTCTTTGAAGATTTCGGCAACACCTCAAGATACTTCTGCCAGAAGTGACCACCAAGTCCTGTCACTCCTACGGATCCCTTAGAGGAGAATTTTCTTCGGCAGACAGTGCAAGAGTTGACGAAATTGATCAGCAACGAATGGCTGTAGGAAGGAGAGTCATCCGTATTTCCAATTTATCTAAACTCTCCCTCCACATCATTCTGTTGCCGCCTCCAAGATCAAAATGTGGACGCTCTCTATAGTCCCGCTGTCGGAGCTAATCTCGTGTCAGATGAGTTTGCCTTAGCTTTTCTAGACAATTACAAACTCACTCCAACAGACAGACAGCTCAAGAGACCTTCAGGTTCTCTTACAAGCAGCTACGGGATAATCACCGATGTGCCATTATGGCACAATGATGTTAAAATCCATCTAAACGTCCATATCTTCGAAGATCTCAACTTCGACTTCTTGATAGGACATCCCCATAAGGCTCTCTTTTCGGATGTTCCTAAGGATGGATGTTTAAACATCAAGTTAGGGAAGGATACATTCCACATCCCCGTGGATCGAGCATTAACATGCTCTGTAGAAGATCTCCCTAATCCAGAGCCAATCGAGGAAATAATGGCCACTCCTACCTTCGAGTTTGTTGACTCGGGCCTCGAGGAGGATATCGAGAAAATGCCGGAAGAAGTCAGCGATGCAGAAGAAGAATCCGGTGACACTTATGAACTGCTCGCGACTGAGAAGCCATTACGACCTCCGATAGAGCTAAAACCTTTACCTTCAGGGCTTAGATACACCTTCCTGAATAGCAATGTAGAGTCTCCCGTAATCATCAGTGACAAACTCTCAGAAGAGGAGACAAATAAGCTCATCGCTGTTCTAGAGAAGCATCGATCAGTCTTAGGCTATATCCTACAAGCCCTCAAGGGCATCAATCCTGCCCTCTGCACCCACCGAATCCCATTGGATCCCGCAATAGCACCTTCTAGGGAACCCCAAAGAAGGTTGAATAATGCTATGAGGGAGGTGGTAAAGAAAGAGGTTCTTAAACTCCTAGATGCCGGAATTATCTATCCTGTTCCGCATAGTGAGTGGGTAAGCCCAGTTCAAGTCGTGCCCAAGAAAGGAGGCATGACGGTGGTGGAAAATAGCAAGAATGAGCTAATTCCCCCCAACAAACCGTCACGGGATGGAGGATGTGTATAGATTACAGAAAACTCAACAAGGCCACTAAGAAGAATCACTTCCCACTACCTTTTATCGATGAGATGTTAGAGCGATTGGCGAAGCACTCCTACTTTTGTTTCCTTAATGGTTATTCTGGTTACCATCAAATACCCATCCATCCCGAAGATCAGAGCAAGACCACGTTCACATGCCCCTATGGAACATATGCCTACCGACGAATGTCGTTTGGGTTATGTAACGCACCCGCGTCGTTCCAAAGGTGCATGATGTCCATTTTCTCCGACATGATCGAAGAAATTATGGAAGTTTTCATGGATGACTTCTCGGTCTATGGGACGACCTTCGATAATTGTCTAGAAAATTTAGACAGAGTCTTGCAGAGATGCCAAGAGAATGACCTGATCCTCAACTGGGAGAAATGGCAGTTCATGGTCCGTGAAGGCATCGTTTTAGGACACTTCGTGTCCGAAAGAGGGATAGAGGTGGATAAGGCGAAGATTGAAGTCATTGAACAACTTCCGCCTCCCATCAATGTGAAAGGAATTAGAAGCTTCCTTGGCCATGCCGGATTCTATCGAAGGTTCATCGCAAACTTCTCCCAGATTGCTAGACCCCTCACAAGTCTCCTAGCCAAAGATGCCCCTTTCCAATTCATAGATGAGTGTCATAAAGCCTTCGACACACTCAAAAAGGCACTCATCTCAG
Organism: Panicum virgatum; assembly: GCF_016808335.1. Lineage (NCBI taxonomy): Eukaryota > Viridiplantae > Streptophyta > Magnoliopsida > Poales > Poaceae > Panicum > Panicum virgatum. The sequence continues at coordinate 11,279,457 of NC_053146.1, forward strand.
CTCCAATCATTCAACTCCCAGATTGGAAGCTCCCGTTCGAGATCATGTGTGATGCTAGTGATTATGCGGTGGGGGCCGTACTTGGTCAAACCAAGGATAAGAAGCATCACGCGATCGCGTACGCAAGCAAGACACTTACTGGAGCTTAGCTCAATTATGCCACAACAAAAAAGAGCTCCTAGCAGTTGTCTTCGCTATCGACAAGTTTAGATCCTATTTAGTGGGTACCAAGGTCATCGTCTATACGGACCATGCCGCACTCAAGTACCTCTTCGCTAAAAAGGATACTAAACCGAGGTTGATCAGATGGATTCTTCTACTCCAAGAGTTTGATTTGGAAATTAAAGATAAGAAAGGAGTAGAGAATTCAGTGGCGGATCATTTATTGCGCATGACCAATACGAATACCCAAGACCCGCCAATAAATGACTTCCTACGGGATGATATGCTTCTTAAAGTAACAGCTTCGCACCCTTGGTATGCGAATATCATTACTTCATGGTTTCAGGGTATATACCCCCAGGGGAAAGCAAAAAGAAGTTACTACACGAGAGCAGACGCCACTTATGGGATGCACCATATTTGTACTGAGTCTGTGTAGATGGGTTACTCAGACGTTGTGTACCTATGGCAGAAGGACAAAAGATCATAGAGAAATGCCATGCCACACCATATGGAGGTCACTATGGTGTATTTCGCACTCAAGCGAAAATCTGGCAAAGTGATTTCTATTGGCCATCTATGTATGAAGATACAAAGAACTTCATCCGCAGATGTCCAAACTGCCAGAGGCATGGAGGGATCACAGCTCGCGATTCAATGCCCCTGAACTACAATCTTCAGTTTGAACTTTTTTATGTCTGGGGTATTGATTACATGGGACCTTTTGTAAGATCCCAAGGATGCGAGTATATTCTAGTCGCCGTAGATTATGTCTCCAAATGGGTCGAAGCCATGCCATGTAGAGCCGCAGATGCAAAGCATGCTCGTAAGATGTTCCATGAGATTATCTTTCCAAGGTTTGGCACACCACTGATGGTAATCAGTGACGGAGGGTCACACTTCATTGACTCAGCCTTCGGAACTTTCTCAAGGAACTAGGGACAAGGCACAACATCACAACTCCGTATCACCCTCAGACCAGCGGTCAGGCAGAAACATCTAACAAGCAAATTAAGAATATCCTGCAGAAGACCGTGAATGAGATGGGGAGGGGATGGAAGCTGAAATTACCGGATGCACTGTGGGCATACCGTACAACATACAAGACACCCATTGGAATGTCACCCTATCAGCTTATCTACGGGAAAACTTGCCACTTACCCGTAGAGCTAGAGCACAGAGCGCATTAGGCTATCCGGAAGTGGAACATGGATCTTAAAATAGCCGGAGAATATAGGAAGCGTCAAATCTCGGAATTGAAAGAATAGAGAGACAAAGCTTATCATAGTGCCTCGATTTACAAAAGAAAGAACCAAGAGATGGCACGATAAGTGATTGAAGCCTAAGAACTTCAACCCCAAAGACAAGGTATTACTCTTGAACTCCAGGATCAAGTTATTTGGTCATGGGAAACTACGGAGCAAATGGCAAGGACCGTACCACGTCATCGACACGTCACCACATGGAGCCATCACGATACAAGATGACGATGGTAACACCTATAAGGTAAATGGTCAACGACTCAAGCTTTTCCTAGACCATCATAAAGCTCTTGATGAAGAGATAGATGTGATTGACTTAGTCGATCCCACACTCATGTTCAAAAAGAGCTATATAGGCCAAAAGGGCAGGAGGGCCCATCCTATCTCTCAAACATACAAACCTACCAGTTGACCCGCGTAAGCTGGGGCCCACTGGGGCCCAGCCTGGGTCGACCGACCTATAGGTCGGCCAAACCTGGGTCAGCCCCAGTGAGGCCCAGCTTCGGGTCACGGCCTCCTTGACCCACCTAGATGCCAATTTCGCGAGGCATGACGGTGTTTCGCGATGAGAAAAAGAGTCTCGTACCCTTCTTCTTCTCTTCAGAAACCCTAAACTCCATACCTCGTTTCCATCTATTCCCCAAAATCTCCATCAATTCCACCAGCATCCCATCACCATCAACCCATGGCCGGCAAGGGAGAATCCAAAACCGTAGCCACCACACCGGCCATGACCCCTCCAGTGACTCCTTCAGCAGTCAACACCCCAACTCCTGCAACTGAAGCATCAATGGAAGACCTTTGTGCAGCCCCTGGCCATGATCCCGGCCGACAAGGGGGCGTGACATCCATCACCCCCGCTCCGCTGTGCGTTCCCCTTCGCCTCTCAAGATTGCAAGATCCAAGGCACGGGCGCACAATCCCTATGGAAGGCCGTCCAGAGAAGCTCCGGCCTCATCAAGGCCAATAGTACAACAGCTCTTTAGAGATGGAGCGGCAATAGGATCACCAGTGCTACCTCAGATTGCACGGGTTGCTCCTGTGCCACAGAACAGCGTTCCAGAGGCTGTACAGGGGGCAACCTCAACACGGACTTCAGACGCTCAGAGGAGGAGCGTTGCTGCCAGTCCTTCGCCAAAGAAGGCCAGATCTCAGTCGTCGCCTACAAAGCCCAAGGACGACGTGACTTCAGAGGGACCCACCATCGCTGACCTCACCGCGATGGTCCAGCAGCTACGCTTGGAGAATAGGCGTCTCGAGAACCAGCTTGCAGAAAGGAAGATCGAGGTGGAAGAGCTTCGGGATGACTTACGTCTTCTGCGGAGAGGGTTGAGCGCTAAGATGAAGCGTTTCTTTGAGGCTACAGGTCACAAGGACCTCTATTAGGAGTCAATTCCTAAGAAAGGTCATTATCATAGGTTTAATTGGGCACTAGTCTTAATCGAGTCGTTTAGGTTTAGGTTAGTCTAGTTGCGCCCCGGTCTTTATTTCATTCAAATTTGTGAACTTTGGCTCCCCGGTGTTGAAAAAATTGTAATATTAGGACTGCAAACACTAACCACTCGTGAATTTGCCACTCCCAGTGAATGACATGGTGGGACCATCTGTGCCTATGAAATGTGGGGCCAATGACAAAACTGCAAAGGCCAATGTTTAAGGTCCCATTTTTGCAAATTTCTCCCCGGTGTTAATGCCGGCAGAGCCCCATTATCTTTCATATTTGGTTTGTTTTGTCTATGATCGAAGAGCAGGTCGAAAACAAGTGTGGAGGGAGATCCCATGACGCGACACATCCACGATCACATTCACATGTCACGTGCACCTCCCGCTCTGACTCATGAGTTTGCACTACCTCACTTGTTTCCTCCCTTTAGCGTTTCTAAACATGAGCATATCTTCTCGAATTCTTGAACTTGTTTAAGAAATTTGCTAATAAGAGCTCTTGATAGATGCCTTGCATAAATGTTTTTCATGCTGTGCTTAAGTTTGTGAACCAAATTTTATAGGACCCATGATACTTAGTTGTTGACTAACGTGATATGACTGGTTTGAAGTTGTTTGTCTCTTCCATGTTGACCAGTCTGGGATTTTACTTATAAAAACAAAAACTAAGTTCTTGGTCTTATCTCTTTATCCACAATGCTACCAGAGCCATATAAAAATCCCACGCTATGTCTCTTGGCTACATGATTGAGCTTGATCAAATTTTGTGACCCATCATGGTTCTGCTCTATTTACGCACTTGATTTAAGGTTTTATGTTCAGATGAATCGTGTGCTCCTTAAATATTGTCTGACAATGTTATTCGAAAAAAAAGAGAGGAAAGATGGCATGCCAAAGAAGCATGACCCAAAAAAAGAGAAAAGATGGCATGCCGAAGAAGCATGACCCAGCAAATAAAACTAGACATAAAAAGGAGCATGTATTTATCTGTGCACTAACCTGATTAGTCATAAATATGAGTATACACCTGTGGATCTAATCTTTGATCTTGCAACAGATTTGGGCCAAGCAGATGACATTCTACCTCATCCATCGAAACTCCACCTATACCATCAGAGCCGGTGAGGTAAAATAAGGATAAATGCTGGTAAGAAGCTACGAGCGACTCTGAGAGACCCATGGAGGAGAGTAAGACCATGAACAATTTTATAATGATATTTTTCAAAATCTCCAAGTCTGGCAACATGACAAGATGACACTTGAAGCCAAGATCATTCCGTTCTTCAACAACTCAAGATATCATGAAAGACACATCCAAGTTCACAAGCAAAAGCAAGGTATGAAATAACTTTTATGCAGGATATTCTATCAGGAAGCTACCGGCTCACCTCAGTCCTGACCTTTACTCGGGACTAGCAAAGGGCCAAGTGTGGGGGATCTTATTGACGGTCACTAACGACCAATTTTGACCGTCAACTACTGCACAAAAAGGGATCACAAAGTGGAATAAATGCTAGCATAGGTTTATTTATTAACAAATTTCACATATGGTGCTTGAGAATGTGTGCAGGTGGTTTTGGGCTAATTTTGCAGGTTTCAAGCACACTTTGGCCCGACATAAATCGCAGAAATTATTAGAGCACTGATTCAGGCTCAAATGGACCAAGTGTAGCCCAAGAACCAAAGCAATTCCAGTTAAGACAGGCCGTGCCACAACTTTGGAACAAGAGGAAGCCCAGACAAGCCCAACCCCCAGCAGTTGGGGGCGGTTGGAGCCGTGGGCAGGCCGGCAGACCCTCTGGTCGGCCGACCAGGCCCATGGGCCCCACCGCCTCAAGTTTACCACGTGGTGCTTCCTCACTGGCTCCCAAGGTCGGTTCTGCACGGAAGAGCTACAGTCTCGGGGTGGCTCCCTCCTATAAATACAAGGGGAGGGGGTAGAGAAAGAACACACACACATCACACCCTCTCAACTCACCTTTCTCCCTTGGAGCTTGAGGCCTTCATCCTAGATGCTTAGGTAGACTAGGAGGTGTAGAAGAAGAGGAGGAGAGTGAGGAGGAGTCGGGGGAAGTGCCGGGTCTGTCAGCACTTTTCTCCGCTTGTACCTCGACGGATGGTTATTCGGTTGTAAGTGTTCGAGACTTTCTTTGTTTGTTTATTTGGAATTAGAGTTTAGATGGCAAGTTATCATATATGCCTTATATTAGATGATGTGCATGCTAGCGAGTAGCATTTGATCTTATCTTAAGACCCCAGGTAGAAAAGGGTAGTCTTGGCCAGGGCTAAGGTTAGTAGGAAAGTCGTAGACGTGGTGTCTAGGCTGGACTATACCACTCAGTTGTCTGATAGTCCCACGGTTTGTAGAGGTAGCCGGCAGGTGGTGACAGCCCTGTTCGAGCCTTTTAGTAATCCTCCACGTTTGGATATCAGATAGAGCACATATTGGAGCTACCGGCTTGTATAAGTCGGTCGATACTTTTAGCTCGAAGTATAATGGCGACGTGATCTCTTCTTCTAGACATAGATTCTAGATATAGAAAGTCATCTCTTCTATTTTCTCCACACCGTCGCGTGAGTCATTGGATGAGCCTGAATCTGTAGATAACGTACTCACGTTCCCTAGTGGATACGATACCCTGGAATACTCTTGGGTGAAAGCTGCAGCAGTATCCGTGCGCTTGCGGATTTTATTCGTGATGTTGCAAAATACCAACATATATGTCGACAAATTTGTAGTCTTAATATGATTTGATTGATCATAATCAATATGTATCTTGTGTGAGATTAACCCTTTTGAATCTTATGTCATTTCCCACAACCATAGAATCAGGGCGTTCCACGACCCAGTGCCTAATTTATGTGCACATATACTGGGTTCTGAATGCAAAACATTTATAGGCTTTGGATTCGAATAAATCCATAAAGTGTGTAACAACATTTATGATATTGATTTGCATTTATTATCTAGGAGGATGTCTCCTCCTATTTCCGCGGATGTTTTTTATTAAGCTGAATTCCTAGTTTGTGACCATACTTCTCCCCCTCTTATTTTGATATGGGAGTTGAGTGATAATTTTAAATGCTTCACTCTTTCTGGTACAATAATTGTAGGAATTTTGTTTGATGACACTTAAGATTAGTGAATGCACTTGGCAGGCTATTTACAATGTGTTGCAAATATAAGACGTTCTGAACTATTGGTTCAGATATTATTTGTGTATACGTGGATATGAGGATCGAATGTTATTCTTCTATAATTTATAATTCTTGGCATTATTTGTGTGGTATTAATCTCCCCCTAATGCCTGGAATTTTCCTCAAAATGTAATCAACATACGAGCTTATGAATAAATGAATTAATCCCTTATGAGTGATCCAAGATAATTTATGAATGACAGATAAATATCTTATAATGGATCTTCAATGCCCATGGATGTATGCTGCGGTGGTGATATCGGTATATGTGAAATGTAACCGATACGCAGATGGGAAATATTTGGCTGAGGCCAAGATTCCACATACTTACTGCAACGAGGAGTACCGTTTTGATTGCAATTATATGAATCTGAATTAAGTTTACAGTGCGTAAAACCGTATGATGCCAACATGATATTGACTGCAATTCTAAGATAATGGTCTATTAAGTTAGTTATTCTCTTGATAAGATATTTGGCTAATCCATTTTATGTATGTACAAAAGATTTCACATTAATGCCTAGAGCCATACAATAATAATTGAAGGCTTTTGAGGAGAATTTAGCGGCATTGTTAATCCTGATGGATTTGATTGTGTGTTCCGGATAATATGCTCTTTAATTTGATAATTTGAGCGAATAATCATGTTTAGCATGGTTTCTTGTGGATAACAATACATATAGGACCATCTAGTTGATGCATCTATAAGTACCATAAAGTACCAATTTGATCCGACTAATGGATGAATGGACCACAAATGTCTCCTTGAATGCATTCGAGGAACTGTAGTGGTTCAGCTTTGATCTTAAGATAAGAGGTTCTTAAGATTAATTTTCCCATGACACATGTTGTGCACACAAATCTGAAGATTTGGTAAATTTTTGAATTATTTATGTGGTGACCAATTAAATTGCTGATAATTTCGAAATCGTCCATATCATAGGATAACTAAGGCGATGATGTCATGTCTTGAAGATATCATGATTCTAAAAATATCTTTGTACGCAATATTTCTACGGGTTTGATGTATGTGATATACAATCCCGTTGATCTTGAAGGAATTATTTGAAGCATTTGCTTGATATATCTGTCAAATTTATGATGAATTGATATTCATTATTGTTGTCATTATGTGTTTCCATATGGAAACCATTGTGACGGATATTTTTGTAACTCAATAGGGTACTATTTAAATTGGGATATGAGTATATCCTCAATTGTTAATTGTGTACCCACAGGGAAAATTTATGTGGTTTGACCAAAACCAATGATCACAATATCGCAGCATGCGATTTGTGTGGAATTTTCTTTACTCTTTGTGAGAGTTTGGAAGTATCTAATTTCCACCATGTCCACTAAATGAATTCCTTCATTCATTTGGGTTGTTCCTGTAGGATAATCTTTAACAACAAATATTTACAACACAATATAAATATGGCTAGATAATCAAGTTTCTAGGGATTATGGAGATTAGGTTGTGTCTCCAAAATATGTCGTTGGATTGAAATTCCATGACCATGTTGTCAGTGCTCAATATGTAGTTCCATGTAATGGGATCTCCTCATTATCATGTTTTGTAGAACATCTTTATTGTTTTCCATAGAAATATCTTTGGAGCAACTGATGTCAATAGGTGGAGTAGTGAAGTGAGCTTCAACTTATCCCTTTGAACTTGTTTGCCAACGGATTTCAAATATAATTCAACCAAATATTGTTGCACTTTTAGTGATGTGATTGTATATTTGTATCAATTACACCTTTGACAAATTTGAGAGTTGTCATATTGAATTATTTTTATGAAAGTGCTTTTGCCTTTCTTAGGACCCTGGTTTTGTGATGATGCTTAATTTTCCCTTGAAATTCAATTTGAATTTCATGCAACCAAATTTTGTCTTGGTATTCTGATTATTGTAGAAATTTTCAGACAGTGGCGCTGAGCCCTGCAGGGTATAATTGATGGTTCTTTATTAAGAGCTCATCATATTTTTAGCATGGAGTAGGTCAAGTATGAGATCAGAATATTTGGCGTAGTTGTACCAACGGTATTGCTGTTGCAATAACCTATTTGAAAAAGGAAAAATATAGATAATGACTTTTCGATCATTTCTGCATCATCTATAATGATCACAAAGCTGAAGCTTGCAACAAATCTTTGATACTGCAGAAATTGGATTATGTGATAGATTTGAACTTCATAAGGCGAAGTAGTGACTACTCGTGCCATGCTTCTGGCAAAATGATTGCCCTATGTATATATTGAATGCAACTCAAAATTTACGTGGATTCTTTACCCATATCTTGAGATATATGTGAAGATGATGTCTCAAGAAGTAATGTATTATATTTGGTTGTGTCTGAAATATGGGCTTGTGTATTAGGTTTATTGATGTCATCAATAAAACCTTTTGCTGTTAGCATTATTTTGACATTTATAGCCCAGAGTAAATAGTTGTGACCATCTGCTGCAATTTCAGTGAAATCTTTGTTGACTAGCTACATGAAAGATCATGTATAGAATTAATTTACTGTGGTAAATTTAAAATTTACTGTGTGTAAATTTTTGTAAAATAATAAAATCAAGATGATTCTTGAATCATAAATAAAGGTATATGTATAGTGCAACTATTTATTGTTTTCCTCCGGGAATTAATGACTTGATAGTCATATTTATACAAATTTAATTGCATAGAATATTTGAATATGCACATTATAGGTAGTCATCATAAGATGTAGACCTTTAGTAATGGGCAAGTAATTTGCTGTCTAAACGCATGGTCTCAGGGCAAATAAATTTGTAAAGAATTTATCGCAGCCGATGCCTAGATCTCCATTACCTTGTGTTTTTCCAAAAATTTAGATTTATATACCTTAATTTTAATTTTGTATATATTACTACATGATGTAGAATATAAATGAAGTGCTATATTTGTAATGATATAAATAAAATAAAATAAATTGCACATGGAAATATTGTTCTAAAATAATATTTGCGTAACCAATGTGAGATCTGCGGATCACGTAATGTATAATTACTGCGGTAATCATAATCTTAACATTACATTGGTGCTATTTTCTAAAGTTGATAGTTTAACTATAACAATTACGCAAATTTAAAGTATTCTAAAGATTAACAAAAACAATCAAAGGCCTCAAATATAACCATATAGTACAGAATATACTAGAATATGTAAATCTGTAAATATTTAGGGGCCTTTTTGCAAAAATACTGAAGATAGAGAGGGGCTCGGCTTGGTTGGGCCAGCCTGCCAACGGCCCGGCTCGGCCAGCCTGCGGGCGGCCTGCCAGCGGCCTGGCTCGCTGCGGCGCGCCGGCCTGGTATGGCCCGTATGCGGCCCGCCACGGTTCGGCCTGCAAGCCGACCTGGCCGGAAAACGAAAGGGAGGAGGGGCGGTGCGGTTTGGGGGTCTGCGCTGCCGCCCCTTGGGCGCGCCGCCGCCTAGCGCATGCGCCGCCCGCTGCGCCGCCGTATGCGCGCCGGAGGGCTTCGCTGATGCGGAGGCCAGAGGGCGCCGCCGCGCCCAGCGCCCCCAACGCCGCCGCCTGTTGTGCCTTGGCGCCACCGCCGCCGGCGTGCACTGCCGCGGCCGTGCGCCTCCGTCGTCGAGCGCCGCCGCCGACGCCTATGGGCGCCTCCGTCGCCGACGCCTTGATCCACCTCCTCCCCGCGAAGCGGGCCGCCGGTCTCTACCGGCCGGAGGAGAGCCCCTGCGCGGCGGGTTGCCGCGGGCGGGGGAGCGCTGGCCGCCGATGGCGTGTGCCGCGGCGCCGCTGCCATGGAGGAGCGCCGACCGCCGGTGGTGGAGATGCGGGGCGTCGTTGAAGTGGTGGTGCCGGAGTTCCTCGTCGACGAGGACTTTCATAGCGAGACACCCAGGGTCGCCCGCGATGGTTGAAGCAGACCAAATTGGCCATGGCATCCTGCAGGACGATGGCCATGGCATCTAGAGAATTGCGGAAGCAGATGTCGTGGCGGCGTGCAGTCGAGTTCTGGCGTCCTCCAATGGTTTGGAAGAATAAGAAAATCGTCCTCCAGTGCAAGAAATCGTAAGTATGTTCTTACTTGTCGAAGTGTAGACCTCGTAGCCCTGTGCTCTCGTCGCGTTCCTCTGTACTTTGTTCTCGGCGAGTTCCAGGGGCGTGAGTCCGGCAGGGCTCCCTCGTGGGAACGAGATCCTCTGCAGTCGGCGCATGCTGACTTTTCTCTGCAGTCGCCGTGATCCACTGTCCAGCAGCAATCCAATGCCTCGCTCCCAGATGGCTCGAGCGCTGCTCCCTGCAAGAGTCTGGCTCAGCTCGCTCGCGGCTGACGACGGCTCGATTCCCCCTTCCCCTGTCCTCTTCTCATGCTTACTGCTCGCCGCTGTAGCGACGGCGAAGGACTGCCGATTCGACAAGCATTTCAGGCTACACAGCAAGCTAGATGTGGTTGCTTGCACTTGCACAAGACGCGTCTGCAGGCATGGGCTCGATCGGGCTCACCTCTTCGCCCTCTTGGGGTCCCGGATTAGCACTGTGGAGGCGGCAGCCTGCCCCGTCGCTGGCGCCTCCGCATCCGCGGCCTCGTTCCGCTCGTCATCGTAGACATTGGTGGCACCGCCCGTGGGAGCATCGCCGCCGCGCTTGTCGCTGATGCCGCCATTCTCAGACCCCGGCACGGACGACGACCCGCCACCAGCCTCGTCGGGGAACATGGACCTGAGCTGGTCGTCGTCGAGGCGCTCGAACTCGCCGGCCGCGCTGTCCGCGGGCGCCACCTCGACGAAGGCCACCGAGTCGCTGAGCGACCTGCGGTGCGCGCGCCCCGCTGCGACGCTGCGAACTCGGCAAAGTCGTCCACCCACGCCGCGGCCTCGTGGTGGCCCCCCTCCGGCCAGTGGTGAACCGCGGACGGGATCCTGGGCGACAACTGCGCCATGCGCGCGCGCAAGCGCAACGCGTACACGGCCGCCGGACGATCCGCCCGCAGAACCCCGCGGTAGCTCACTGGCAATGCGCACACCACCCCGCGGTAGCTCGCTGGCAATGCGCACACCGGCCGGCAGCGAGTGACCCAGCTCTTGTGTTAGCTCAGCCTCCCGAGGGAGCTCGACCGCCGCCTTGCTCACCCGCGGGAGCTCGCCCGCCGCCGATGGAGCCGCTGCCGACCTCTCCTTCAACCCCGACCGGCTGCGCACTGCTCCGCCCTCCCTCGCTCCAGCTGCCGCCCGAGCCCTGCTCGCCCGCCGCTGCCTCCTCCGCCGGCGCGACCGCGGCGAGCGGTAAGCAGGAGAAGAGGACAAGGGAAGGGGAATCGAGCCGTCGTCACCCAGGGGCCGCGAGCGAGCTCTATCGAAAAATGCGAGCCAGCCTCTTGCAGGGAGCAACGCGCGAGCCATCTGGGAGCGAGGCGTTGGATTGCTGTTGGACGGTGGATCACGGCGACTGCAGAGGAAAGTCAGCATCCATCGACTGCAGAGGATCTTGTTCCCCGTCGTGTTCTCGCTCTCCCTGTTGCGCAAGAACTCGGCGAGTTCTTTCTTGCTCTTAGCGGGTTTGCTTCGAGGGGACAGAACTCGGCGAGTTCCAACATGAGGCGAACATGCCTGTGTTTTGCCCAGCGGAGAATTACGTGACTGATAACGTGTTGTGGAATGAAAGAATGAGAGTGAATGATTGTTGTGTTGATTGATGGTTTGGACCACAGTATTTATATGTACAAGAGGAAAGGGTGTCTGTTCACGAACAGAAAGGCCTTCGTGAATGGCCCCTTCGAGAGATTCGTAACTGTCTAGTGATGTAATAAATCTAATAATAAATTGATCACTAATCCTATTTTTCTTCGTAATAAAAATCGCCGCGTCTCCGCTTCGGTGGTTTGGCGGCAGCGCGACGGCAACGCGGCGACCTCCCCGGCAGCGGCTTTCCGCTCCAACAGCCGCCTTCTCGCCGGTAACATTCGCGTCGCTGTGTCCCTACCCGTCTCCTCTCCTCCGGTAGGTTAGGGTTCTTGATTTGGTTAGCAACAGGCCTCCGCGTCGTCGGCGCCGTCCTGATCCAGCCGTTCTTTGGAGTGGACGACAGCCGAGGCGGGGTTCGTGCTGGAGCTCGACTAGACACGGTTCAACTTTTGAGGAGCTACGAGCTCGAGTGCGAGACAATGGTGCCTGAACAGAGCGTCCGCGCGCTTTCTCCTAGGCCCTCGCTTCCCCGCAGTGCAGATGTGCCGCTGCTGCTTCCCGGCGACAGACTGCTCGCCCGTGAAGGCGCCGCGCAAACGTGCACCAGAAGATTATTATGCAGAGGGGCTTCCTGTTGGTGGCCTGCTGCATCTCCTCGCTTCCTCAATTTAGTTTGTTACAGACTTGCTATATGCTTGTATCTTGCAATAACTAAAATGATTGCGTGGAGGTTATTCGGAAACTGTATGACCATATCTCTGCTGAAATTGTCTCCTTTTTTTTGTCAGCTTAGAACTTAGAACTATAGCTGAGGCTTGAACCCTGCCCAATATTTTGCTTGTTCTGGTAATTTCAAGATCGTTTGATCAGAATCTGAATGCTATCTGTGGTAATTCATATAATTGGTTAAGCAAGTTTCAAAACTGTGTCATCTTTCAGCATTTCTATGTGTTGTACTTATAGTGGAGTTCTGTGGCCATTCTAACCACTGTTTTTTCGAAGTTGCAGTAAGGGAACTGCTAGCTACTTTGGTTATATTTACAGATTTATTTACTTGTGTAGGTCTTTAAGAAAAAAAAATCTTAATGATTACTTTTGGTTCATAGAAATTTTCTGAGCCACTTGTGAGGTTAACTAACATGTCCTGATTAATGTATATAGCTTTAGACATTCAGAAATTATAAATAGGGAACTGAAATTTCATAATCTGCTTTCTAGATTGTCAAATCTGAGTGTTATTGGCTCTCAATGTTCTTTATATCATTTTGTGGGTATATGGATCAAAATGCTTTTCAATGGGTATATGTTCTCATTTATGATATCATTTCAGCACAAAAAAGTACTTTTGCAATAGAATGTGTTACTCTGCCGCTCTATTATTTTGATTATTAATCATAAATGTAAAAAAAGAAAACTGACACTTGTTCCTACAATTTCAGTTTTAAGACATGTGAGATTTGATTGGGATAGAAGATCATCCTCAGTTTGCCTTTAGCAAGTGATGTGATTGGAGTAGAAGATCTACACTCAAAAGGTGAGATCCTTTCTTCATCTGGTTCAAAACTGACTTGGTTCCATTGCATGCCCACCAGGTGTTTGTTTCTATGCATACACGCCCTTTTGCTTGTTTGTTCGCTCACTTCGCTGGCTGATCGTGCCGTGTTCTTGTTTTCAGGATGTCACAAAATCAAAGCTCGCTACCATGGTCTGACCTCCCTCCAGACCTCCTCGGCTTGGTGTTCCTTCGTCTTCCTACCCGCGTCGACCGAGCCTTCTTTCCTGTCGTACGTTTGCCGCCAGTGGGCCTCCGCGGCGCGGCAGTGCCGCCTGCCCCTGCCGTTGCTCGTGCTTCCCAGTGGCAACGTCATCAGCTTCCCTGATAGCAAGACCTTCGTGGTGCCGGACGGCGTGCGCTACCACAACTCTTGTGGCGAGTGGCTTCTCTTGTCGCTCGATGACAACAGCTGCTTCTTGATGAACCCCTGGTCTTCATACAGCTACTCTCTGTTACGCGGATACTCCTAGAAGGTGGCGTATCCGTATCCGATATGTATCGGATACAGATACGCTCCGGATACGCCTCGGATACGTTCCTAGCCGTATCTTGAAAAAACGGATACGTATTTGCTTGGATACGCGTATCCGATACTTTTGGGCCAGATGGAATACAGCCCAAAGCAGTAATCAGCCCACCCAAATGCTATTTTGATAGTAAGAGATGATACAAAATGATGAACTTGCTGCAATAGAACTGTAGAACTAGATGAGCAGCAACTGAAGAACCCCTTGTGGAATCAGTTGTGCTTTTCGAGAATGCTAGTTATAGAGGTAGGTAATGTTATATGGACATGCAAATATTGCACATCTGAGTATAGGGGAAGTTACTCAAGAGTAAAATCTCACTTGCTAAATATCTATGTGATATTTATATATAATTATTAATTATCCTAGCCGTATCCCCGTATCAGTGTTTTTTGGGAAAGTGCGTATCCGCGTATCCGATACCCGTACTAGTATCCGTGTAACATAGCAGCTATTACGAAGATCCTGTGGAAGTCGCCGAAGATTGTATGTATGGTCGCAGAAGATGAGAGATGCCGGGCACGTGGATGCACAACCAGGACGTGTGCGAGATATCCGTGCTATCTCTAGTCGTGTGCTCCACGCGCCTCGCTCATAGCTGCTGTGCTGGCTGTTGGGGCAATCGGTACAATTGCACTCTGCCGACCAGGGGCTGCCGCATGGTCATCAGTGAGCGCGCATGAGCAGTGCAGGTGGATCTCAGACATGGTATTCCTCCAAGGGAAGCTCTATGCTCTTGAAAACATCACTACCTCTCAGGATGTTGTTGCCATAGACGACATTGTGGATGAGCATGACAGCAATGAGCCAAGGGTGTCTCGAATTGAGCTCCTCATTGAGGGAGTGTCCTGGCTACCCGAGCGATATTCTTTGCGTTGGCCCTACCTCCTTGAATCCCATGGCACACTGCTAATGATTTGCAGAAAAATTTCTTACAAAACAGAGCCCACGTTTGGAAGAAGAGATGGTGTCACTTTTGTGGCTGGTAGCAGCGAGTTTGAAGTGTTTGAGGCAGATTTTGAGCATCACTTGTGGACTGAGGTGAGGAATTTGGGGAATGACCAGGCGTTGTTCCTTGGGCCAAGGGTGCTCAAGGGCTGTCCGTGTGTCTCCATATGATCTGTCACGGCATTGTATCTTCTTCCTGGATGATTACACTGGTTCGATGTGGAAGAAAATTACTACATCTTGTGGTGTATATGACATGAAAGACGGGAAGGTATATTCACCATTGCCTATGGTATCATGGAAGAGTGGAGACGTCCCAGCAACCTGGATTTTCTCCAAGGGTACGTGTACTCACCGTTTTTTTTCTTCTCTTGCAGCTTTAGAAATAGATTAGATAAAATACTTTGATGTTTTCTTAGAAAAATAAAATTATTTCTCCTAGACTGCGAATAGCTAGCTATACATTCTTAGTTTCTTACCCTCGTCTATATGTTCAGTAGATAACTTGAGTCTTAAATCATGTAAAGCACTACAATGATACTTTTTAAGTTACGAGGAGGGCCTAAAATATCCTTAATTTTTTAATCCCATGAGCTGACACAGGTGTGCAACACAGTCGTCATACTCAAACACGAAGGTTTTCTTATATGGAAGCTAAAAGCCCATGCAATGCTACCAGTTTGAGGGATTGGTATATGGGGACTGCATTATGTGATTTCCACATTCATGTGACAAATGAAGAATTCCTTTTCTAAGAGAGTGGAGTCTTGTGATAGAATATGTTAATGAAGAATATCTTATACCCTGGAGGATCGATCAATGATGCAAAAAGATGACATGAATAATATCTTTAAAACTGTATTAGTGGAGGCGCATGTTCACATTAGTTTTCATTAAAAAAAATTGTCATCAAAGCCACATCATGTGATTTTGTACTCTTTTGTCAAATGCAGGTGATACGGATAAGTTGAAAACACAGGTGAAGCATTAGCAGGAAATTGTGGGACCTGAAGAAAGGATCCACTTGCACGTCTATATGCAGGGACTTGTTCTGCCGGTGCTTATACTGTTCTGTACTGAGCAAAACTGCTAAAAAGGGTAAAGCAAATCTTGGTACAGTCATGCGTTCCTACTGAAGTGGCTAATATACGATGTCTGGCATGTGTCTGATGCATCCCTTTGACCTTTGTGGTGTTACTTGAGACATGTCCATTAAAATAACAATTGAAAGATGCTCTCTACTTTTGGCATTACTGTTGGAGAAGCTCGGGACCCTTTGATAATGATTAGCACTCCATTCCTCTGTTCTTAATTGTAGGTCGTTTTGGCCTTTGAAGATATATTATTTTTGCAATGTATCTAGACATAGCGTATCTCTAGATGCATAAAAAATGAATTTACCTAGAAAAGCCAAAACAATCTACAATTTGGAGCCGGGGGAGTACTATATATTATAGTACTTATATGCTCAATGTGGTGTTTCCATGTAGATCTTGTTCTGATATGAATGGTGGTGCTTACTGTGTATTCTGCGTAGTATAACCAGGCCATGAAGTTAGCATGGATGTGCATGCTCGAAATTGGTTCTCTTTGTTGTTTGGGTGTGGCACCAGCATTTCTCCAGGAGTATGTTTGATACCATATAACATCTCTATGATGGAAGGGTTCTGAAAGGTTCCCGAAATAGTTAAAGATGCAGTTGTTACTTGTTACTATATATAAAAGAGCTGGCAATTGACCTTTGGTGTTCTTTTTAGAGTTGACAATGCCATTGTGAGGTTTTATGAATTTATCAACAACTTATCGATGCCCGGACATGGATGGCGAAATACATGTTTGATCTGTCGTTGGAGATGTCCTTGTATATGCTCTGGTTGTGGACTGTATGTGGATGGCTAGTTGGCTACCCAGCAGAGCCGTGGCCATGTCATCCCGTCGTCTCTCGTGCAATCAGATCAGAAATTCTAGAACTTTTAGATCTTTTTTTGCTGAATAAATGCAATAACTATTAGGTAAAATCTAGATTCTGCATATGCATGATTTGGTCATTTCGACTGCACACGTCGTCGCCCTCCTCACCCACATGCGAGCGCCACTGCTGGCGAACTCCCAGGGTTTAGGGGGTGGGGTTGCTGGGGTCCTTCTCCTCCGGATCTAGGAGGAGGTCCCGGGGAGGGCGCCGGCTAGGCGGTGGTGGCGGGCGCGGGGGCGGGACGGCGGGGCGGAGGAGGCAGGCGGGTGGCGGTGGTGGCGGCACGGGCGGGAAGCACGATTGGTTCGCGTGGAGCTGGCCGGCGGCGGCAGATCTGGCGGCGTGTCACCGTCGGAGATGGGAGAGGAGGGCGGCGGCGGGGGAGCCCGGCCCCGCCCGTTAGCGCGAGGGCAGCGGCGGAGGCGGTGAGACGCCGCCGGAGCCGGGGACGGGGGCGAATGCGCGGCGACAGCAGCGGGCCGGCGGCTGCAGGAGGAAGGAGGGGGACAAGCGGGGCGGGAGGAGGAAGAAAACGGAGGGAGGTTGAAGAAGGGATGTATGTAGTGAGTTTGGTTAAAAGATGCACATGCATCCGTTAGCAACATCCTTTAGCACTACCTCGTCTTCAATTGTGGAGGGATCAAAATTGGATGCTGCCTGCTAGGCATCCGATGCCAGGCAATGCCCCCAAATCGATCGTCTGGGGCTGCAATCGCTTACTGGGCAGGCAAGCCCAGGCGAGGGCAGCATCCAAACGAGGGATGCTTGCTTGTGCCGGGAAGATATGCCAAGGGTGAACCAAACTAGCAGTCTTGTCGAATTCACGGGAAGGGACAAAATCAAATAAAACTTTACACCTCCACTCCGACCGAAACAATATCAGTTTTTTTACCCAAAAAAAGAAGTAATTTTTTTTATTTTAATTTCACAACTCTTCACAGCCAACTGTCTCAGAAACACGTGGAGGAATGGAGATTTTTTTTTGAAGAGAGGAATGGAGGATTGGAGAGAAGCGGAGCGAGAAGGGAAGAGAAAAAAACAAAACAAAACGAAAAGCACCCACCAAAGGGTCCCTGTGACCAGGGTTTTTTTTCCCGACCGGTTAACCCAAACCACCGGCCACCGGTTCCGGTTTACCGGACCAGTTGGACTGGTAACCGGTGGAAACCGGTTGAATTCAAATCCAAATTCAAATAAATTCAAAAGTTCCCATGCAACCGGTTCCGACCGGTTTACCGGTCGGTTTGACCGGTTTGAATTCAAATCCAAATTCAAAAGCTCCCGTGTAACCGGTTTACCGGCCGGTTTGACCGGTTTGACTGGTGGGCCTTAGTGGGCCGGCTCATTTTTTCTTTTTCTTTTTTGATTTAACTTTAAATCCCCGCAAACTATACTAAATAAACGAATTTTTGAGAAAATTTGATACCATTAGATTCATCACAACTTGAAGTATTTTTAGAAATTTTTTAGGAATTTTTCATTTTTTGGGAATTTTTCATTTTTTGAATTTAAATTTAAATTTTAAATTTTGGCCGGTTGGGTACCGACCGAAACCGGAACCGGTCCAGACCGGTTTGACCGGTAACCGGTCAAACCGGACCGGTTCCCACCGATTTGGTAAACCCTGCTTTTGACACGTCAGGGGTCTGCCTGCAGCCAGCTGGGCCCCTCACCTCGGAAACCCGCACGCGCACCTATATAAGTTACTGACGTGTGGGCCCAGCGAACACCGGTTCCGCGGGACCAGTGAAGGAGAAGGGACGAATGCAAGGGGAGTCGCTTTATATTAGACTCTAAATTAGATGCTTTCCCCTCCCGAGTCCGGACTGGTTAGCCAAAAAAAAGCCCCAAACCCTCCCAAAACCTCCCAATCCCATCCGTCACTCCCCCATGGCTGCCACCAAATTCATATTCATGGCGCTGAGCTCATGATGGACGCCACCCGCTTCCTCGATGCCGACGACCACCACCACAAGCACATCGGCCTGGGGAAGATGAACACGACGGTGGCACGCGATCACCACCCCACCATGGACAAGCAGCGGACGCCCAGTGGGGAGGGCCTGCCCCATGGGACGGGCACGGGCCACCGGCGCTTCCGCTGCGTGCACCGCCGCCCGTGGGGGAAGTGGGCCGCCGAGATCCGCGGCCCCAATCTGCACAAGCGCGTCTGGCTAGGCACCTTCGACACCGCCGAGGAGGCCGCCGCCGCCTACGACTCGGCCGCGCTCCGCCTCCGCGGCCGCCGGGCCGTCACAAACTTCCCTCCTCCGTCCTGCATCTCCGTCTCGGCAACCTCCTCCGCCGTCATGTCGGAGACCTCCACATCATCGGCCCCTCCATCTGATCGGCCGGTGATGACCTCCCAAGGACGGCCAGAGAGCCCCATGGCGTCTCCTCCGTCGCCCCAGTCATCCGTCGGTGACGACGCGACGGGATCCTTGTGGTTTCACCGGGAGCCCCTCGAATTCATCGACTTTTCACTGCCGGCAACGGCGCCGGCGGGGAGTCGCCACTGCGACTTCGGTGATCTCGGTGACCTCGATGATCTCTTCTCCACGCCGGACCTCCTGGCGCCCTGACTCATCTGCCCAGCCTCCTCGGCTCACAGCAAATTTTGGGGACAATCTTCTTTCAATCTTTCTAGTTTGAAATTTGAAAGAAGATATATACTCAATATGTTGCTTACATTGAGGCGTATTCATGAGAAGCAGGCTGTGTTAAAGCTACAATTTTGGACATCCCCTTATTGCATCCTAGAGATCCTGGAGAAAAATGTAACCTTTTTATTCACTCAAATTTAGCAGTTCAGTCTTCAATGAAACTCTTCATCTTTTTGTGATGAGTCGCCCTCTGCCTTGTATGCTTCTGTATACACAAAACTCTGCCAACCTTGGTGTCTCAACATCTCTTTCGTATGCTTCTGCAGACTGGGTGAATCTGGCCAAAATTGAAGCATCTTAACTGTTTCCTGATGCAAATTTTAAGCAAACAATCAAGTAACCACAGATAAAATGGGTACCCACAGCACAACTTCAGAATATATAGAAACTAAGAACTATACTGTTCTTGCCTTTTACTACTATCTTTTACCTGTCACTGTCTGAGCAAAGTATGTCAAAACCCAAGGTCCCAAAAAGCACACAAAAAACCCAGGCGTTGGAACTATATACCCTGCAACTCATGCACAACCTACCTGTCCTTTCTAATATGGTCCCAATCAGAGGACTACAGCATCAGTACTATCATGCATATAATCGACATGACATAAAGATTGCTTATTAGCTGAATATAGTTGATGCAGAAACATGCACGCTTTTTAGTGCATAACGCTCACAGAGAACTTCTCATGTGGACGGAGGTTCAAAAGGTTGCCTGTACTCTTTAAATCATTTCACAAAAAAAAGACGCCAAAAAGGGTGTAGAAAAATTTAGGCAATTTCGGGCACAATTTAATTCCAAAATTAAATATATAAACTAGCAATATTTTTAAGACTTTAAGGAGTAAAATAAAACATGTGAACATGTTTATACTTATCACACAGTTAAGGAGTAAAATAAAACATGTGAACATGTTTATACTTATCACACAAATAAGCATAAACAATATAAATAACTAAAGTTTCAGGGAGTACCCTGAAGCGGGGCCGTTGCCGGAGGCATTGGCTGCGCTGTTACCAACTGGAGTAGACATCTACTCGGTTGGCCTCAGTCGAAGTAGTCGAACTAAATCGGTGCAGGAAGAAGTTCGCAGTGCAGTCCCGCGAACGGTCACCAAGATGTAGTCGACGTAGTCGTTCGGCTCGTCCACCAGGAAGTAGTAGTTCAATCGGGCAAAGCCTTTGTATTTTTGAGCAGTCACGCTAAAGCGTTACCCGAAAACCTGATTGCCCGCCTATCCCGTGCAGGATCTCAAGGCGAGCAAGGTTTCGGAGGCCTGCTCACGCTAATTCTGTGCGCGCAGAAATTAGCGTTGGGGAACTCAGTTGTTGCAACTGGAGAGGGAGAAGAGAGGAGCCGAATTGCCTCAGTGCTCTGGTGCAGAATGGATGAGGGGAATGGCACTTCTTATATAGTGACTCAGGTGCTCAGGATCGTTGAACCTGGACACCATCAGAATCATTTAGGTGATGCGGTTATGGCCATTAATTACAGATTTAATTGCACGTTTAATCGCACGATTAATTGCTGTCAACGGCAAAATAGCCATCACATCGCACCGCACCGCACCGCACCGGCACCTGCACGTCATGTCCGGCCGCGCACGCGCACGCGCACCGCACCGCCCATCCGGCTGGCCGGCCGCGCCGCGCCGCGCCTCGCCTCGCCTCGTCTCTGCCTCGGCCACGGCCACGGCCCGGCCCGGCCCGGTGAGGCGAGCGAGCGCGCGCGCGCGTGTGGTTCACCATCCTCCTCTTACCGGCTTCACAAGTGGTGTACACGAAGTCCACCTTTTAAGTCGGTTGAGATCCTCCTCAATTCCCGGTACGGAATTAAGCATTGATTCCCTAGCATTAATAGTGGGCTTTAAATTCTTTTAATGCTTTAGAAGTAATGGGCCAAGCCCATTACTCCAACAATCCCCACCAAGAAATTCAAGCCACACTAGAAATACCCTCATTCCCTCATTGATATACCAGTATTCGACAGAGACTGTTAAGTTGAACTTCTATCTAGGACAAAGGCTACACTTATTCACAACTGTGCAATGGACTATGCCTTGAATTGCCAGTTTTGTGCAAACAAATTTGACCAGAGCCCTACACTGGTACTAGGCTGCAAAAGCATCCCCGCGGTTTGGAGCTTATAAGTCGTACTCCAGGCCCTTCATGAGTTTCTAGAGAATACCCAATTCTCATAGACCATGACCAGTGGTCAAACTCATATAGGTGTGTTCCTTTCAGATGTTCTGTAGGACAACATCTTTGTTTCAAGAAAACAACTCATTTGTTTAAAAGAAACCACCTGGCACACATTAAGGTATAGACCAACCTGCCATACAGATTAAAAGAGAAATGCACCTTATACACGGAATGAGCCCTTTTCACAAAGGTTCTCTTCTCACAGTCAGACTTTAGTTTATTTCACCATCCTAATTCACGGGATCTCCGATCACATAGGACAGGTTTCCACTATATAATGACTCACGTGGGTCTCAAGCCCAATTCCATAGATGCATTGTCTATCACATTTCGTGAAAGACCCTTTGTAAACTGATCTGCCAGATTCTTAGCCGTCTGAACATAGTCCAGGGCTATAACTCCGGAGTTTCTCAATTTTCTGACAGATTTCAACCGCCTTTTCACATGTCTAGATGACTTCATGTTATCCTTTGAACTATTCACCTTGACAATTACCGTTTGATTGTCACAGTTCATTAGGATTGCCGGTAACGGTTTTTCAACTATCGGCAAGTCCATAAGGAGCTCACGAAACCACTCAGTCTCAACAGTGGCGGTATCTAATGCTGTGAGTTCTGCTTCCATAGTTGACCTCGTTAAGATGGTCCGCTTGCAAGACTTCCAGGAAACAGCTCCACCACCAAGTGTAAACACATATCCACTTGTGGCCTTTATCTCATCAGCATCAGAAATCCAATTTGAATCACTATACCCTTCTAGTACCCTTGGGTACCCGGTGTAGTGAATTCCATAGTTCATTGTCCCCTTCAGATAGCGCATTACTCTTTCAAGAGTCTTCCAATGATCATCTCCCGGGTTTGAAACAAACCGGCTCAGTTTGCTTACAGCAAACGAGATGTCAGGTCTTGTAGCGCTCGCTAAATACATTAATGAACCAATGATCTGAGAATATCTCAGCTGATCTCGCATTATCCTTTTGTTCTTTCTAAGAATTAAACTGGCATCATATGGTGTTGAGACAGGTTTATAGTCGCTATAACCAAAGCGACTTAACACCTTCTCCACATAGTGAGACTGTGTAAGAATCACCCCACCATTGATCTCTTTTACCAGTTTTATATTAAGGATAACATCAGCTTCTCCCAGATCCTTCATCTCAAAATTTTGAGATAAAAACTCTTTGACTTCCTTAATCACATTAAGGCTAGTGCCAAAGATCAGTATGTCATCCACATACAAGCACAAAATCACTCCTTCAGCCCCACCATAGCGATAGTACACACATCTGTCAGCTTCGTTCACAACAAAGCCGGCAGAGGTCAAAGTTCTATCAAACTTTTCATGCCACTGCTTAGGCGCTTGCTTGAGACCATATAAAGATTTTAACAACTTACAAACCATTCCTTCTTGACCCTTTGATACAAACCCATCCGGCTGATCCATATAGATCTCCTCTTCTAACTCTCCATTGAGGAAAGCCGTCTTAACGTCCATCTGATGAACGAGAAGACCATAAGAGGCTGCCAGGGAAAGTAACACTCGAATTGTGGTCAATCGGGCAACTGGTGAATAAGTGTCAAAGAAATCTTCTCCTTCTTTTTGGGTATAACCCTTGGCCACAAGCCTAGCCTTGTACTTTTCAATAGTACCATCTGGCCTAAGCTTTTTCTTGAACACCCACTTGCATCCAACCGGTTTACATCCATAAGGACGTTCAACGACCTCCCAGGTTCCATTAGACATAATAGAATCCATCTCACTCCTTACTGCTTCCTTCCAATAGTCAGTATCAGGAGATGAATATGCCTCTTCAATGGTTCTGGGTGTATCATCTATGAGGTATACAATGAAATCATCACCAAAAGACTTTACAGTCCTTTGTCTCTTGCTCTTTCTCGGAGCATCATTGTTATCCTCCTCAGGATTTTCTACAAGTGTATGTTCATTGTGTTCTATCGGCTCAGCAGAGCCATCATCCTCGATGAACTCTTGCCTAGATGAACTTGTTTCATCTCTCATGGGAAAAATGTTTTCAAAAAATGTAGCATCTCTGGACTCCATTATAGTACCAACATGCATGTCAGGTACTCCAGATTTCACTATTAAAAATCTATATCCAACACTGTGAATAACATAACCTAGAAAGATACAATCCACAGTTTTAGGTCCAAGCTTACGTTTCTTGGTTATTGGCACACTCACTTTTGCCAAACAACCACATGTACGTAAGTATGACAGTGTTGGCCTTTTCTTCTCCCATTTCTCGAATGGAGTTATCTCTTTATTCTTTGTAGGAACACGGTTTAGGACATGACATACAGTCAATATAGCCTCACCCCACCATTCCTTGGAAAGTCCCGCTGTATCTGACATGGCGTTAACCAAATCCGTTAGAGTGCGGTTCTTTCTTTCGGCAACCCCATTTGACTGAGGTGAATAGGGAGGCGTCCTTTCATGAATAATACCATGTTCCTCGCAGAATAAAGTAAATAAATTTGAGAAATACTCGCCACCACGATCTGACCTAACTCTTTTGATCTTTCTCTCAAGTTGGTTTTCTACTTCAGCTTTATAGATTTTAAAGTAGTGTAAAGCTTCATCTTTTGACTTCAACAAATAGATGTAACAAAATCTAGTACTATCATCAATCAAAGTCATGAAATATTTTTTACCACCTTTTGTCAACACTCCATTCATTTCGCACAAATCGGAATGAATTAATTCTAAGGGTGCCAAGCTCCTTGCCTCCGCGGTCTTATGAGGCTTACGAGTTTGTTTTGATTCAACACATACATGACACTTAGAATTTTTGACAAAAGTGAACTTTGGAATTAAGCTCAAATTAGCTAAGCGCATCATACAACCAAAATTAACGTGACAAAGCCTCGAATGCCAAACATTTGTTTCATCAACGTTAATAACATTGTATGCAATTTTATTACAAACATCTGACAAAGAAAGACGGAACAAGCCTCCGCTTTTATAACCTTTTCCAACAAAAGTACCAAACTTAGACAAGATACATTTATTGGACTCAAAGACTAATTTGAAACCATCTCTACACAGTAGAGAGCCGCTGACTAAATTCTTCTTGATGGTGGGGACATGCTGCACGTTCTTCAGCTGCACGGTCTTCCCCGAAGTAAACTTCAGATTTACCGTACCAACACCAAGAACACGCGCATGTGATCCGTTCCCCATCAGCAAGGAGGAAGTCTCGCCGGTCTGGTAAGAAGAGAACAAAGAAGCATCAGCACAAACATGAATATTAGCACCAGTGTCAACCCACCACTCGGGTGAACCAAAGACTGAAAAAACAGTAGGTAATAAATTACCGTACCCCGAAGTTCCTCCAGGCTCGCTAATAACCATGTTGGCGGAGTCGTTGCCTTTGCGGTTCGGACACTTTGCAGCAAAGTGATCCGTACTAGCGCACACATAGCAAGCTCCCGTCTTCTTCTTCTTAAAAGTGGTTGTCTTCTTAGTCTTTGGTTGGTTCTGCGGTGGCTTTTTCTTGTTCTTGTGGGAGTTGTTCTTCTGAACAAGATTGGCACTTGAAGCACCAACAACTCCTTTCCCACGTATGTCCTTTGCTCTCGCCTTCTCCTCAACATCAAGAGTCCCTATGAGTCCATCTATTGTGAACTCCTGTCTCTTGTGTTTTAGAGAAGTAGCAAAGTCCCTCCAAGAAGGTGGCAGCTTAGAGATTATACCTCCGGCCACAAACTTATTGGGTAACACACATGGGGACTCTTTGCTGCAATTTTTGAGATCTTTTGCCAGAGTATGTATTTCATGAGCCTGTTCCACTACAGAACGGTCTTCGACCATCCTGTACTCAAGGAACTGCTCCATGATATACAACTCACTCCCGGCGTCAGATACTCCATATTGAGCCTCAAGAGCATCCCACAATGCTTTGCCAGTTGGCAGCCGGATATAAGAATCCACCAGGTTATCACCGAGAACACTAATGATCAAGCCTCGAAAGAGGATATCAGCCTCATCGAACGCACTCCCTTCCTCTGGAGAGAATTGTTCAGGCTTACCCTCTTTCACATGGATCACTCTCGATAGTGTTAACCACAGTATAAGCCGCTCTTGCCAACGTTTGTAATTTGAACCATCAAAAGGTGGTGGTTTGATTGATGCAGCAAAGCTAGATACCGAAAGCCTATTAACACAATCAGGTTTTTGGATTGTTAGAAATTTAGGCAATTTCGGGCACAATTTAATTCCAAAATTAAATATATAAACTAGCAATATTTCTATGACTTTAAGGAGTAAAATAAAACATGTGAACATGTTTATACTTATCACACAGTTAAGGAGTAAAATAAAACATGTGAACATGTTTATACGTATCACACAGATAAGCATAAACAATATAAATAACCAAAGTTTCAGGGAGTCCCTGAAGCGGGGCCGTTGCCGGAGGCATTGGCTGCGCTATTACCAACTGGAGTAGACATCTACTCGGTTGGCCTCAGTCGAAGTAGTCGAACTAAATCGGTGCAGGAAGAAGTTCGCAGTGCAGTCCCGCGAACGGTCACCAAGATGTAGTCGACGTAGTCGTTCGGCTCGTCCACCAGGAAGTAGTAGTTCAATCGGGCAAAGCCTTTGTATTTTTGAGCAGTCACACTAAAGCGTTACCCAAAAATCTGATTGCCCGCCTATCCCGTGCAGGATCTCAAGGCGAGCAAGGTTTCGGAGGCCTGCTCACGCTAATTCTGTGCGCGCAGAAATTAGCGTTGGGGAACTCAGTTGTTGCAACTGGAGAGGGAGAAGAGAGGAGCCGAGTTGCCTCAGTGCTCTGGTGCAGAATGGATGAGTGGAATGGCACTTCTTATATAGTGACTCAGGTGCTCAGGATCGTTGAACCTGGACACCATCAGAGTCATTTAGGTGATGCGGTTATGGCCATTAATTACAGATTTAATTGCACGTTTAATCGCACGATTAATTGCTGTCAACGGCAAAATAGTCATCACACCGCACCGGCACCTTCACGTCCGGCCGCGCACCGCCCGTCCGGCCAGCCGGCCGGCCGCGCCTCGCCACGGCCACGGCCCGGCGAGGCAAACGAGCGCGCGCGCGCGTGTGGTTCACCATCCTCCTCTTACCGGCTTCACAAGTGGTGTACACGAAGTCCACCTTTTAAGTCGGTTGAGATCCTCCTCAATTCCCGGTACGGAATTAAGCATTGATTCCCTAGCATTGATAGTGGGCTTTAAATTCTTTTAATGCTTTAGAAGTAATGGGCCAAGCCCATTATTCCAACAGAAAGTTTAACTAGATGTACACTTTGGGTTTTTTTAATAACCCCAATCATATCAATACATCAGCTCAAACAGGGTAATGAGGAAACTGGCAAAAAGGGAGCACTTACAAATTGCACTGCACTAGTGTTGAGACGTGAGAAAATCAATAGTTGCTTTAAGAGCATCAACGAAGACATCCACCTCCTCTTTTGTATTGTAAGACTGACTTCAACAGCCGGTTGGCATTTTGGAGAGGCAAAAGCAGTTTGCCTTCGGTGTACAGTGACGAGTAGAGGCACTTTTTATAGAGTACTCCAACAGCAATAGCAGTGCCAATTGCAAATCCACCGCCACCAGCGCCGCTTGCCCTCCGCCTCGACCCGGCCTCCGTGCGCGACGGCCCGCGTCCATCAGCGCCGGTCCCGCCTCCCTCCCGCGCGCCGGCCCCGTCTCCCTCCCTCCCGCCTCCCTCCCGCGCGCCGGCCCGCTCTTGCTCCGCCGCACGCGGCTGCCCAAGGCCCACCGCCGCCCGCCACGCTCGCTCCGCCGCGCGTGGCCGCCCGAGGCCCGCCGCCGCCCGTGCAGGCCGCCGCCACACCCGCTCCGGAGACGCGCGTGGGTGCGGCGGATGACGGGGAGCTCCGAGCCGCCTCCAAGCTCGGCCGGCGTGGTGCCATGGCGGGCGTCCATCCTCCTCCTCTGCTCCGGCCTCGAGCTCCGTCAGCGTCAAGCTCCCTGCTCCTCCGCCCCATCCCCTGCTCACAATGGAGGGAGCCCGATGCAGAGCGGGGCGCAACGGGCCGGCCATGGCAAAACTCGCGGCAGCCGCAGCACCCATGGACCTGGACCTGCATGCCCGCCGGCGGCGCTCCCTTCTTCCCGCCGTGGGCCGACCTCGAGCCCGGCCTTGTCTCCACCGTCGCCGCCTGCTGCGTGCTCGGGGACTACGCCTCCTGCCGCGCCGTCTGTGCCGCGTGGCGCTCCGCGCTCCCGCCGCCGCTCTCGCGCCCCCTCGCCGTGCTCTTGGCCGACGACGCCGCGGGCCACCCGGTCTCGCTCGCGGCCTGCGCCCTCCACGCCGGGCGCTGGGCCAGCCTCCCGCACGCTGGCAGACCGAGACGGATCATCGGTGCCGCGGCGCGCTGCCGCTGCGTCGGCGCCTCGCGCGACGGGTGGCTCGCCCTCGTCGCGGGCGACGCAACGGCACCCGCGGGGCCCCTGCTGCTCAACCCATTCACCGGCGAGGAGATCCGGCTGGACGAGTCGCTGTACCAGCCCGCGGCGAAGGGGGAAGGGGGCCGCGTGCCGGCGGAGGCGGCCTTGAGCTCCACGGCGGAGGCCATGTGGCGCGGCGGCCTCGAGCCGGCGCATCCTCGTCCCTCCCTTGCGCTCAGGCCGGTGCCCAAGGCGCGGGACGGCGGCGGCGGGTGGGCTGCCGAACCCCCTCGAGGTCCACGGCGGCCGAGCTCCTCTGCTCTGGGGAAGAGGAAGCGGCGGCCTGCGCGCGGTGGACAGAGCTCCACGGCCCAGCTCGAATGCCTTTGAGGAGAAAGGCGATGCAATTTTACATCGCCTCTCTCCTCCAAAGGCAATTTGCCTCCGACATTGCGTGTTCTGTTGGAGGATCCTCCGACCGTGCACAGTAGTGAGCGCGAGGCATTTTTGCGTTTGCCTCACGCTGTTGGGGTCAGCCTAAAAGTGAAGGCTTGCACGGGCACTTGCATTGATACCCAGGGTCCTATGCAAAATCTGAGCACAATGATGCCCTGACCGAATTGCTACGCCATGCTGAAACCAAGAGCCAGCAAATCAATTACTACTGCCGATGAAGATTCCCTTGTTGCCCCCCCCCTCTAAAAAAAGATTCATTTGATGGAAGTCCAAAATTTGCGATAGATTTAGAATGTCAATAAATAATAATTCTATCTGTTCTCCAATTGCAGTAAAAACCTAGGCAATGCAACAGGGCAGGAACATATTTCAGAACCATCAGAAACATGAATCAGGAGCATGGCGTCACTGTTGCATTGCATTGTGGCGGTGCCTGACTAGCTCAACAAAATCCTCATCCCCGAGATCGAGCATGTTAACCAACCGACCGCCAGCATCATCCATTTGATGAAGTTTCACAACCACATCCCCAACACTATCTGGGCCTGAAAGAAGAGACCCAAATTGATCAAGATAAAGTTCCATAGGCTCCCCTCGGAGAGGGAAATAACTTATTGTTTCTTCCAATTCTCGCATAAAAGATCTACTACATAATTCGCCGCAAGGAACCCCTCGAAGGTATCGGTCTAAACGATTACATTTCCTCGGCGCGGAAACCTTCGAAGAAGGCGGACGAGGAGGCTTCCCGACCGGAGCCTTTGGGGAATCCGCCACCACAGCAGAAACCTTCCTTTTCTTGGAAACGGGATCTTCGCTCGAAGCTCCTTTGCCTCTTTTTTCTGGTTTCCGAGGCTCTTCCCTTGCCGGGTACTTGACGCCCATCACGGTAAACGATCGGTTAACACGGACACCTTCGGGGCAACAGACTGCGAAGGAGTCAAATTCCTTAGACAAGTATGGTCCAGCTAACTCAACCACCCTCCGCTCAACTTCTGCAGCTATAGCCTCATCTGATTCACTAGGAGGCTTGACCAAAGTAAACTTTGGAAAAGGAATAACTTCCTTTAACCTTCGCACCTTAACTTTCCCAAAACCACCAGAAAGCCAACCAACCGACAAAGGCCAAACCTTGGCACAAATAAACTCCTCAATCAAATCCCTGCCTCCAATCAGCCCAGCAGCGAACGCGAAAGCGTCCACACACTCCCTATAACCGGATCCTGACCTCTGGAACTCAGCCTGACTAATGCGCTCGACTGGAACAATCTTCGAGGCCAGCGGGTACGAAACCTCCGCTGGATCGTTGCGACCAGGGAAGCCAATCTTTGCATAGAACCAGTACTGGGCTCAGTCATCATCCCACCGGTTCTTTTGGCAATAAGAAAGCTCCACTCGATCAATCTTCAAAGTTTTATTAGACCTTCGAGGCACGAAGGTGCAGCACCTGCTCTGAGCACTAAACACATCATCCTCGTCCTCAATCCTGACCTTGCGATCTTGTGGATGGAGCTCATACAAGCGGCAGAACCCATCAACTGAGATAGGGCCTCTAAAGGTCTTGACTGCCCAGAAAAATTTCAAAAGTTGCACGATGGCGTTTGGTGTCAATTGATGTATCTTCACTTTAAACCTAGCCAGAATGCTTGGAAAAGCTGGGTCGAGTGGCAAACGAAGCCCAGCGACAAAGAAGTCGCGGAAGACAACACACTCGTCATCCCCAGGGTTCGGGGTCTCCTCTCCTTGGGGCGGACGACAAACACCCTCGAGAAAATATCCCTTCTCAACATATGCTTCAATTAACGCTGCAGAAATCAGTGAAGGGCCGAACCTCAAGGTCGACTCTGGCTTATCTCGCTTCATCAGATCTGATGGATCTGCGTCAACGTCAGCCAGATCCTCCTCGATCTCAGACATATGATCCCTCTCTTCGGTTGAACCCGCACCTTCGGGAATCTCTTTCGCAGTGAGCCTCACACGAGCCATCCCTAGCAAACACAAACACACTTCGTAAAAAAAACTTACAAAGTTCTCAGAGACGCAAGATTGTCGCAAATCTCCCTGCAATTGCCGAAGCGGGGAAAGTGCACGAAGCTCTCGACAAATCAAAGCACTCCACGTGGCAGATGGAAAAAACTACCAGAGCTTCGCAGCAAGCAGAGGCGTGAAAGTGACGCCTCATCCCCCCCCCCCCCCCCCGCTTATATAGGGGGTAAAAGTGAACAGTGAACCAACGGTAAAATCGAGAAGAATCGCAAGAGTCGGTCAACGAAAAAGCGACACGTGTACAAACACTAACCTTCGGCTCGTGCCAACCTCCGACGATGGGAGACGTTTTTGCTGGTTGCAGGCGATCGATGCTTCGAGGGTTTGGCCCGTCGGAGTCGGCCCTCGCCCGCGAGGGGCTATTGTTGGGGATCGCCACTCCACAGGTCGGAGGTTGCCCAAAGCCACAAGACAGATCGAGACTACAGCAGCCGAAGGTCACTGAAGACATCCGAAGGTGCCAGGAACCCGAAGGCCACCACAACAGCCGAAGGTCACTGAAGACACCCAAAGGTGTCAGGAGCCCGAAGGTCGACATCGGCGTCCGAAGGTTGCTGGGGGCCACCGAAGGTCTTTGCACCTTCGGGATAGCGTCCCGTCTACGATTTGGAAAAGATGGCCAATTTGTACACTCCAACCAGTAGGAAATGACCTTCGGCCCGGAATATTCGAATATTCCAGGCAGGTGAGGGCATTACGGTCAATATGTAATGGAGGTTGCAGGTATAAATACCCCCAACCAATCTATACTAGACACGTGCTAATACGAAGGCGACACTCTGCCATTTTGAGTCATCTAACCTTCGTATATGCTCACTGATTGGGTGATTAGAAAGCCGAGAACCCAACAGCGGCGACGGGGCACGCCCTTGCCCAACGCCGGCTATCTGTCGTGCTCACCGGGGCCGAGCCGTTCGCGGAGTCCACCCTACGCGTGCGGGGGAGGAGCTCCGGCGGTCCCGCAGCGCGGCCTTGGTGCTGCGGGGACGAGCTATGCCAGCAGGGAGGGGTGGTGGGAAGGGGAGGACCAGAGGGGCGGGGGCACGCGGGAGGGGCGGGAAGTGCACGCGGGAGGGAGATGCCGAGCGGGAGTGCTCTGCAAAGATGCCTAAGGCACGGAGGATGATACAAAGTCAGATACAAAAGAGTGTAAAATAAAAAAGTTGTTGGATCACTTTTTTCTCAATGTTTTTCTATTTTTACAGATACAGTTAGATTTAACTTGTCTCTTGGAGATGCTCTCATGCTTTTCATGGTCGGGCTCGCTTTGATAGGGGCGATTGCTAATCCCCCGCGCGGACCAGGAAGGAATCCAACAATCGATTTCCGACGTTATATCTTTTCCCTTTTTGGAAAGAGCGCAGTAGCCCAAATTTCCTTCCGCAGTTCTATTGTTTTGCGTGCGTGCCCACGCGTTACTGCACACCACGCATTACTGCACACCACGTGAGCACGCATCCATGCCACGGTAACTCAGTAGCATGCACCTGCACATGGTAAAATTCTGCATGCACCCAGGTGGAGGTGGCCCCAGCGTCCCATTCTCTTTTATCTTTTCCTCAAGTCCGCTGTTATAAGTATAATTTATATACATAAATTGGTATACATAAAATTATGTGAAGCAAAAAAGATGTATAGCACAAAAAAGCAAAATATTTATACAACAAATGTATATAGCTAAAGTATAAAAAAATATGTTTATATGATAAAATTATATATATATATATATAACTTTTATCGGAAAAATTATATAATTAGCATGTTCATCAAACTTTGTTGAAAAACAAATTTGAAGAGAAAAAACTGTGAAAACAGATAATTTTCAAAAGAAAAGAAATATTGATCTAAGTTATGAAAGATATAACTTATGCAAAAGAAGCAAAATAATTATATAAAAATTTATATATATAATTTGTATAGGAAGCATCGTATAATTAACATGTTCATCAAACTTTGTTACAAAACTAATTTGAAGAGAAAAAAATATTGATATAAATTATACAAAAGAAGCAAAATAGTTAAATAAAAATTTATATAAATAAATTATGCAGAAAATAAGCAAAAACTAATAAGGCTATCTCCAACAACGTGACCCAAACCCAAATTTGGGTCCTGAATAGTATTTTGGGTATCTAAATCAACAGGGCACCTAAACAAACTACCCATTTGCGTCGCGGGTGAGAGGAGAGGCAATTATGCGTCTCTCTCTCCTCTACCCAAACTGAAGCCGCGCGGGAGGCGGGCCCACAGCGGGGAGCCACTGCCGCAGCCAGGTGGGACCGCGGCGGGGCTCGGTCGACGACGGTGAGGCGAGGAGCTGCGGGGAGCCGCCGGCGCAGGCCGGAGCGGTGGCGAGGCGGGGCGCGGCCGACGACGTCGAGGCGGGGAGCGGCGGCGAGACGGGCGCGGCCGACGACGACGGCGGCGAGGCGGGGAGCCGCCGGCGCAGCGGGGAGCGGGGCGAGGCGGGTCCGCCGTGGCGAGCGGGGCACGGCAGGCTGCAGCCAGGCGGGAATGGTGGGAGCGTGGCGCGGCAGGGTAGCCCCTGGGCCGGCGGAGGTCTGCGGCCTGCAGGGACAGCGCGGCGGCATTCATGCCCGCAGCTTGGCCCACCGCCACCGCTCGAATCTCGCGGCCTCCAGCCGGCTCTCGCCGTCGAACGCGCGCAGCACTAGGCGTAGGCGGCGGTGGAGGAGGACGTGGCCGGGCTCGCGGTGGGGAGATGGTGCGCGGCGTCGGCGCTCGCCGCGCGCCCCTGTAGGGGGCTGAGCAGCGGCAGCGGCCAGCCTGGGTGCCAGACCGATGGCTGGAGGTGGGGGCCGCGCCCATGGCTGCCGTGGAGGAGGTGCGCCTGTGCACCCCGTGGGACGGGCGGCCGGGAGCAGCGTCGAGAAATGGGTTCCGGGGATTTTGTGCATGCTGATGGAGAAGATAAAATTTAGGGGCGTGACTCTTTTCCTGTGGGTGACCCAAATTATGGAATGGGTCTCTGGTTTGGGTCCCCGCTGTTGGAGACAGTCTAACAGAGTTATGTATTCTTTTTTTTTGAAATAAAAGGCAGGAGCACTGCCGCATCATATAAGAAGAAAAAGCATTCGTACATAACACGCCGAAGCTGTGACAGAACCGCCAAGTTAAATGGCTTAATTAAGCGTAATTGTCATCATTTGAACGCATCATGCGCATTAGCTTAATTAAATATAACCTGACAGCATGTTCCCAACCCACAGGCCGACCGAAACACACCAGAAGTCACGCATAACGGCGAGCGCAGACGGTACCAGCATGATATAATTTCACAGAAATAGATAACATAAAAATTTACAAAACATCTTTTAATTTAGAATTTACATAAAATAAATGACAGCAGCCGAAGAGAAGAGAATATGACCTGAGAGAAGGAAATTTGATGGAGAACCAATAAAACAAAATGATAACTATGAACACGTGAGGACGTCACATGGAGCCCACTGAATCGAATCCTGGTAAACAACAAACCCTGAGTATACTACTACTCAGCAAGACTTACCCGTCTATGGATATACTTAGCCCACATATCTAGACATGCAAGGATTTTCTGGCCGGGAGTTTGTTTTGTAGAAAAAGCATCTAAAAGTAGATCCTTAATTTCAAGATTTTAGCTCCAGATTATAGCTATAAATTTGCTACACATCTATGATTTGCATATCTATAACAATCAATGTGGAAACATAATTGATTAAATAACATCAATGTATATCATATCATTTCGTTTCATTTCCTTACTACGATGTGACTCGAAGATCAAGGTGCTCATATCCGATTTAACCTTGCAAGGTGGACCTAACCAACACGGCACATATAAGCCCCGTCGGACCACACGCACCAACCATTCCCTCCCCGCCTCGAACTACAGAACCGCCCCACCTACATATAGTCAGCCGGGCTCAACGAGAGACCACCAAAAATAAATACATACATCCCAATTCTCCGCGACTATCCGACTCGCCCTAAGGGGTGGTAATGAAGTTCTGTACTTTCGAAGCAAAGCAGTACTAGGCTTACCGGTTTCGACTACCTCCTACTCCTGGCAAGCGGTTAGTACATTTCAAACATGATCAGCAGGG
Organism: Panicum virgatum; assembly: GCF_016808335.1. Lineage (NCBI taxonomy): Eukaryota > Viridiplantae > Streptophyta > Magnoliopsida > Poales > Poaceae > Panicum > Panicum virgatum. Next base: position 11,314,085 of record NC_053146.1, read on the forward strand.
CCAACAACGATACGGTCCTCAATCGACACAGACAGGCTAGACAGTTCCCGCCTGGTCTCCAATTTATTTCCTTTCCTTCATATTCTAATATTCCATAATCAAATCATAAAGACATCCTATATCTCTCGCGAGTAACAGAAAATTACTCGACTTCTACCGGATCCTATTTAGCATGGCAGAGCTATCGACCTACACATACTAGTATAAGATTCAAGGAAACTTAGGGATCATGCAACTAGGGTTTCAATCAATTCCTGAAAACGTAATGCACAAGTAATAAACATATATTATTTCATAATTTTAAATTATTGGGTTATGCACCGGGCTTGCCTTTTGCTGAGCGAGGTTAATATTACTTGCGGCCTTGGGCTGGGTCTTCACGAACTTCTTCCTGCGCCTGCATTGCCGGTTCTGGACTTCACGACCAACTTATAGACGACGTCCTCGGCTACGATTCTACATGAGTGCATATGAGATACCAATTAATGCAATTGCATATTTCTAAAAATACATAGGCGATCATTGACCGAGCATAAAATAGACTAATGAATTACATAAAATCGCATGGTTGTCCGTAATAGTGACAATAAGTATTGCTATACATTATGTTTTAAAGTATTCCTTAATTCTGACCAACGCCCGAACGAATTCGGAATTACATTTAACTCCATTACTCTTAACATTAAGTCATTAACTAATATTATAATAGCATATAAAATATGGTTTAACCCCTCCATACTCTAACTGTAATCCAACTTAACATGATTAAAGATTCGGAGGATTATTATCTCAAAATTAGATATATAAAATTACACTGATACGGCGATACAAACTTAATCCCTAATTGCTAGGAACATTTAAATTACCTGAGTATCGACTTAGAGTATAAATTAATACAAAATATAACCTAACCTGCAAGGACACCATTCACATATTTTTCATAATTTTTTACAGAATTGTGTATGCAAAGATATTATTTATTCCTAGTACAATACACTATAGAAAATTTTATAATTACATACTAAACTATGTTTTCTCCATATGAAAATTTTACAGTGAATCACTTATAGCTAAACTAGGTTACCGCATAAATCTCATAATTTTTGGACTAACAGACCTATAGAAATTAATTAAACAAGTCTAAGCACAATTTAAATTTTTGCATGGGCAAAAAGATCATGTCACAAGAATTAATATTTTTCCCTTATAGATATAGGCGTAACCAATCTACCAAAACTAGTTTTGTATTTTTACTATTTTTCCTTGATTTGTTATGTAGTCTATAAGTTTTTGTCAAATGAATAAAAGTCAGAAGATCCTACCCGGCCATGGCCGGTGGCGTGGCGAGCAGCTCCCGCTGGCGGCGAGGACGTCCAGCGGCGGGGCATGGCGGCGCGGTGGCTAGCGCAGCCGGGAGGAGCCGGCGCGCACGGCAGCGCGGCGCAGAGCCGCGGGCGTGCAGCCCGCGGCGAGCAGCGGCATGGTGGCGGCGACGGCGCGATGAACGAGTGCGGAAACTCGTGGAATGCGATGGAACAAGGGAAGCACGAGCATCAGTGCATCCCCTAGGTTTGATTTGAGCCGTTGTTCGGGGAAAACAGTGACCGGAAGGTGTGGTTCGACGTTGAGGTCCATGGCGGCGCCTATGGTGGCTCTGTGTCACTGGGGAGAGCTGTTCCGGCGAGGGACTCGGCCGGCCGAGTGTGGGGATCGAGGGATGAGCTCGTGGGACTCCTACCTGTGCGAGGAATTGAACTTTGGTGGCTTGTGTGGGGAGTATTGGAAAAAGGGGCGAGCTCGAGCTTGAGCTCGTTAATGGTGGCCCGGTTCTGGAGTTGGGCTTGGCGATAGCGCAGCGCGCGAGTGGGGAGGGGGAAGAGGGCAGGCAGTGGCAAGGAGCTCGGGAAGGACGGCAGGGGCCAGGCAGCGGCTTGGGCAACGCCGACGGCAGAAGCTCGGTTCGGCTCTACTTGAGGAAGAAGAAAGGGGTGAACGTGCGTGCGAGAGGTTTCGGGAACAGGCGAACTGGCTGGTGTGTGGAGACTTCCGAGAGTGAGAGAGTGATAGAGATAAATATCCTGTCCCTGTACAGTGCCATCAAGAAAATATCACTCCACCGTGAATCTACTCCAAAATTTATTAGATAGACTAAAATTCTCATGTTGGTCACAAATTTAGTATTAAGTCAAAATAAATTTAAAAGTCGCTCAAACATGGCTACTTTGAATTAAACAACGACTATCATTTCATGTAATTAAATGTTTAAATTAGAAATTTTAATTGATTTGTCTTTGAAAATTTGTTCCAGGATGATAAATGCGTCATTTGGCATTCAAAACAAATTTACTATCTTTCATATTTATGCATTTTTAATATTATTTAATTGTGGAATTGTATAAACTCGTGCTAGGAAACATTCTAAAAGTAATTCAACATTATATGTATTAAAATGCTATACAAATTTATTTAATGTCTCTATACATGAATGAATTAGTGCTAATGATCATGCTAAGTATGTGACAAACCCTAATTACTGGTAATTAACACCCGGGGTGTTACAGAAGCGAACACCACCACCACATAAACAACGCACGCAATAACTCACACAACAAAATACTACACCACCACAACCTGGGAGAGGAGCCAAAGAAGCCACCCACGAACCGCGCCGTCGTCCCCAACGCTGTGCCACGCCAAAAGCCGCAACTCGCTGCAATCTTAAGTGGCCACCTGAACTCCTCCACCATGGGCTATCACCATTGAGCAGCAAACACACGATCGTCGATCCCTCTACTCTGGCGTTGCTTCGGCAGAACACTCCTGTCGCAGCACGAATGAAACCACCGATCCTGGCCACTCTACGTGGGGGCCTCGCCTCACCCACCGCCTCACACTCCTCTGCCAAGGACTCGGATACCTGAGCCTGCTCTGAGAGCAACACCTTCGCCCAGCCGTCACCGAGATCACCACTGCACGAAGCACGCCAACTCAAGGCTACACACCCATGGGCCCTTTGCACCTCCCTGGCAACATGGGCCAAGCGTACCACTACAGCCGCAACGCACAAGGCAACACCACCAGCCGACCACCACCGCTGCCACAGATCGAGACGGGTCACCAGATGCGGCGCCTCCAAGAAGGGCACGATGCCAATGGCGCCATCGTCGCACGTCTACAGCGGACTGGGCTTTCACCCTGGGACCCCGTGCTGCAAGGACATGGTAACCCTTAATGGTGCCCTCAGCAAGGAAAGCGACGCCCCGAGGGCGCCGCCACCATTGCCACCAACGGTGGAGGCTTTCGCCCGGAAAACGCCATTCCTGCCGCACGCTCTCAACCAATGACAGAAGCCCGCACCCCACCGCCACCACAACACCTCAACCGGGAGAAGCCCGGCACAGCCCGAGGAGCCACCACGGCACCACCAGCAAGCACCTGTCAGCCCCCGACCCCACCACCAAGGCGGCGCCGGACCAGCAACGCCGTCGAGGAGAAGAGGAGCACCACCATCTTGCCGGAGTACCCGATGCCCGCACGCAGGACACCTCCAGCCCCACCAGCTCCTACCCGCCAAGGCCCGGAGCAGGCAGACCTAGCGGGTCCCGGCCACAGCCATAGCCGGCGCCACCGCACCGGCCAGAGCCGCCGCTGGCCGCCACCTCCCTGTGCACACCGGCCACCTCCCTGGCCGTGAACACACCGGCCACCGCCGCCACAGGAGCCACCACGTGCGCAGCGGCTGCCAGCGCAGCCCGCGGTCTGCACGCATGCGTGCACACCGTGCTCGCCAAACCACCGCCGCCGCCCGTGCACGCCAAGCCGCCGCCATCCTGCGCCGACAGCCGCCCTTCCACCCACAACCGGCGGCCCCCGCCCCGCTGTCCCCTTGATCCGGCCAGGGCGGCGCCGGATCTGAGGCCCAGGGCCACCGCCCACACGAGATCCCACACGCCACCGTGGGGGGGGAGCCTCGCAGCTGCCCTCCTCGAGGCCCGCACGGACATCCGGCGTCCTCTCCGGCAGCGGCGAGGTGAAGGAGGGAGGGTGAGGAAAGGAGCGGCGGCGGAGTGAGTAGGCCGCTGGAGCCGCCTGCGAGGGGGGGCGGCCCGAGCGGAGAGAGAGTTATGTATTCGTTGCACCAACTTTTTGGAAGGAGAAATAAAAGAAAAAAGGTAAAAAAAATGAGCACTGCTCCTGCCGCATGGCTCGCTGCAAGTGTTGGGCGCAGCATCTACTCGATGTGAAGGAGAGTTAGTACATGGTAGGACCCACGCACGTGGGAGCAGTGGAGGCAACTTGCTCAAAGGCTCATGGTCCTTCATTATGTTCTTTTTTATTTTTGGTGGTTCTCGAAGGATCTAGGGGCATGGATGTAATTTTTATCTTTTTTGGGGTCCTTCGTGAAGTTTGGCTGGGACACCTGTCTTTGTATCCTTTATGTACGTGTCCATATTTCTACATCTTCATATATGTTTTCCTTATCTAGAAATACAGATACATATTATTAAAAAAATTGCTCAAATGCTATTATGTCCTTTTTTTAAGAACAATTACTCCATGTCCCCGCACAGAAGATCCCGACCACCCTCGCCAGCGCCAGGTCAGCCTAACCGTCAAGCCCCACCCCACCGCGCAGCCCCTCACCCTCCTGTACCCCTCCTGGGCCCGCGCCCTCCACGTGAACCCGGGAACCCGCTCACCGACCGGCGGGCCCCACCGGCCGCTCCATCCGTGGACTGGGCCCACCGCCCTGCCCTCGCCTTAAATCCCGGCCCGGTGTCAGACCGCCGGCCTGACCCGGAACCCCCTCTCGCCTCGCTCCCCAACCGCAGGCGCCGCCGACACCGCCCCGCCGCAGCCGATGGAGGCGGCCGCCCCCGTCTCCTCCGCACCCCGCAGCGTCGGGGAAATCTACAGGGACTACACCGCCCGCCGCGGCGGCCTCGTCCGCGCGCTCACCTCCGGTACGCCGAGGGCACGCCCCCCACCTCCCTCTCCCTCTCCCCCGGCCGTTCTCGCGCGCGGCCTGGCCTCTCCTCCGGATCTCGCGTCTCACCCCGTGCGGCTCCCGTTGCTTGGCTGTGCTTGCAGATGTGGACGAGTTCTACGGCTTGTGCGACCCAGGTACGACCGGATCGGATCTGGGGCTCGGACTCCTGGATTGGCGGTGTCTCCGCCGTCCATTGGTTGGGGTTTGATTGGCTCAGCTCTCTGCCTGGTTGGGCTGCAGAGAAGGAGAACCTGTGCCTGTACGGGCTCCCGAACGGGGGCTGGGAGGTGGCGCTGCCGGCGGAGGAGGTGCCCCCGGAGATGCCGGAGCCCGCGCTGGGGATCAACTTCGCCAGGGACGGCATGAAGCGCCGCGACTGGCTCTCGCTCGTCGCCGTCCACTCCGACGCCTGGCTCATCTCCGTCGCCTACTTCTATGCCGCCCGCCTCAACGGCAACGACAGGTACTTGGCTACGCCCGCCCCGGCCCCTCCATCCGGAATTGGAAGAGGGAGCGCACCGCCCCCTTTTCGCTCTGTGTGTTAAATTGACCGTCTCGGTCTGAAGAATTTGGTTCCGGTAACCGTCGAATTCGATTCTTGTCTTGTCTGCGTGATGCTGCGCCTGTGCGCGTGGGGTTGATGGATTGCTTATTTTATTTCACCGCACCTGAGGCATGTGTGTGTGCCCACATGGTTCTTGTGCTTCCTTCGCTTCGCCCCACCTTTTCCCTTATCTTTCTGCTCTGAATGGGGCCATGTTTACCACTGTGTTTTCTTTATTCTCTTTACATGCTCTGTTCCTTGGTTCCCTACCGTGGCCACAATGTACAAATGTTTCTTCGTTGATGGAAAAGGCATTTGGAAGTTCCCTGTCGAATGCTTCTGAAACTTAGATCTTTTGGATACCCATCCATTTCTGCTTTTCAGATTTGCGTTCTGATTGTAGTATGAAGATAGCGATTGGCCGTGCTACCCTACATTTTTGAATTAGTATACTTGGAGTCTTGGACGAATCATAGCCCAGTTGAATGTTACAAGTTGGTCTGTAATCTTCAGCTTTCCATGTTGTTTGCGTTTGGAGTTTCACTGAGGGTGCATATTTTCAGTAGGGGGAATTTATCATTTCACCATTTCGAATGTCAGGTTTTAAGGTGTTGCACTACAAATGAGTTTATACTTGGATGCGCCACTTTGATCAACTCTCATTTAAATTTTCTTGTTTAAAGCGAACTATGTCAAAACAGACTGAGCTTTCTGGGACCAAACTGGTTGGTACAGCCAGGTCTTGAAATCTGAACATCTTAATAACCATTAAAAGCATACCAGTTTTCTTATGCACATACAACCAATTTGAATTTCTCAGGCTAATCGGATATTGTGAAAGCTATTGGAAATGTCCATTTTTATCTGTCTTTGCTGTATTTAGTCATATAGTTTTCCAAGTCTCCTAACTTAAATTTTATTAGTTCGGTGTACCATACAAATCCCTGCAAATGCAGTATCTTTTGGGTTGTTGACCTACTTGAATGGCTGACTTTCATGCCCATTGCAAGCAAGGTTCTAAAAAACGCTAGACGCTAGGCGAACGCTTGCCTATGGTTTAGAGTTTTTTGTGATTAAACGTAGATTGAACATGATTAAACGTGTGTTGTGATTAAACGACACTGTGATTAAACGCAACGCTTGGCCACCGTTCAGCGTTTAATCAAGATTAAACGACGTTTAAAAACGTTTTTTAGAACACTGATTGCAAGATTTATAATCTTTGTTCATCATAGAGATATAGGTTTGGTTGGTTTGCTGAGCTTTGGCTGCCAATTCGCCGGTCACTTCATCAATTTACTTAGGTGCTTTATGAATGAAGTTCTCGTACAATTTCTGCCTGGCTTTGACTCTGTCCTTATTTTTTAAAACTGGTTTCCTTTTGTTTTGTGCTAGTTCCTTTTACCGTATAGGGCTAATCAATTGCCAGGGTGAAGTCATCCTATTTTCTTCGTATTTTTGTTTTATGTTACTTAAGCCAAAATAGTTTACTGAATGCCCACTATCCACTTGTTGTGCTTTAAGTGAACGTGATGCTTTCTTGGGCATTTGAAGTCTTAGTGGCGATGCTTTGCTAAATTGTTTCTTGAAGTGTTTTCCCACCGATGCTGTCGGCATGCTTGCTGTTGGGACTATTTCATTGTGTTAAATACATGGTTTCTATGCTTTTGTCCATCACTTTGTGGATGAAGGGGTATTTTATATAGGATAATTTCCAGACTGTCTTGTGAAATTGTAATACTATCTTGCTAAAGATCATCCTCCATACAATGTTAAAAAATCTTCTGTGGTAGTTGCTTTGTAAGGTCATTTCAGTTTTCACTTTTATACATTAGAAGCAATCTCTCTGTTTACACAATTCAGGTTAATTATCATACAACAACAAAGCCGCTGGAGATGAAATCCTACGTGTCACAAAATAGAGGAAAGTGATGATAATAAAAGGAGGTAGCAATATAGTAATAAAAAAGAGAAGTGGTGACACTAGTATAAAAGTATCAATAACGATTCTACTACTACAAGGGGACAGGTATCATACGGCACTGTAATTCTTTTCAGGTCGTGACCCCTTTAGGATATTCTTAACAAACCCTTGTTAAGGTGACAATAAGAAGTTATGGTTCACTCCGAATGTGAAGTAGTTAGTGTCCTTGATTCTCCTTCTGTTTTGAATTTACTGCAACAGCATCCACCACCTCTTTTCTAGAGAATGCAGTGAGCATGGTTTATGGACATCACTATTGGACATCTTGACTCTTTTTTTTTCCTCGCACTCATTATATTATTCTTTGTTTGTCAGGAAGCGCTTATTTAACATGATCAGTGATCATCCATCTGTTTATGAAACAATGGTTGACCGGAAGCAAAGGGAGAATAAGTCTGGTGCTGATAACAGCGGCAAATCCAGGCACTCAACAAAGGTACCATGTTGACAACCCTATTAATCTGTTTGTTCTTTGTCAAATCATTATCCAACCGTCTGCCTTTGAGCTATTACAGAGACTGGCATTTTCAGGCTTATTAAAACGATAAAACGACGAAACGAATGGAGGGTAGATTTTAATGAAACGATGGACGTTTTAAAGTTTAAACGGACGTTTTAACGTTTAAACGTCCGTTTCACGAGAACGTTTTCTCGTGAAAACGTCGTTTTCACGTCGTGAAAACGTCGTTTTAATAACCAGGGGCATTTTACTTTGTTATGCAGCGATCAAATGATGGCAAGATAAAGAACTCGAGATCCACGGCTGTTGAAGATGGGTACGAGGATGACGAAGAGCACAGCGAAACCCTCTGTGGCACTTGCGGCGGTTTGTACAACTCGAACGAGTTCTGGATCGGATGTGACATTTGTGAGCGGTGGTTCCACGGCAAGTGCGTGAGGATAACACCGGCGAAAGCGGATCAGATAAAGCAGTACAAGTGCCCTGATTGCTCCAAGAAAAGCAGGTAATAAAACCTTGGAGCTGTGGCCTCCCATTGCTGACTCAGCTGATCAACCAAACAAACCCTCTACAATTTGGCTGTAGATGTGAATTGCCATAGGCATTGTGTTGTGTTAGATGCTGGAAAAAGACACACAGGATAGTTGGATCTAATAGACTGGTGGTTTTGCTTTTGCGCTTGTTTCATGGACATGTGGATACTGGCCATTTAGTCTTGAGAAATCATTTGTTGATGCCATCTTGGTTGGTGTGATATTTGCTTCCATTCGGTAATCTGTGTTGTGGATTCGACCATTAGGATGGTCGTGGCGAAAAATGAGATTTGTCACTCCTTGTAGTGCGCATCTGAGGATTTGTAAAACTGATTAGTTTCGGCTTGTTTCCTTGTACATTTTTTTTGCCATTCTGTCCCTTTTATTCTGTCTGTCTTAAGTTTTCACGATAAGTGGATGTCAAAACTAGCACTCTTTACACCCAAAACCTGTTTAAATTTAGTTCAATTTATTATCGAAATGCCTGCCGTTTAAAAATAGCAATCATCTCGCGCTGTGCATACCTACTCTTATTTTTCTATGGTTTTATGCATAACCCATGGTCACACCGACACCCTCATGTCCTGACACGTGGCGCTCAACTTCAAGATTTAGTAAAAAAAAGGTTTTAGCCTTTATCAAAAGTTTTTTGAAAGGAGCAAAAAAGTTATTACTTATTAATAATTCCCCCGAGCCAAAGCTCTTCCGTCTCTCCTTTTATTTTTTTTAAAAAAGCTGTTCCGTCTCCAAATCAACAGGTTTGAACCGGAAAGGTTTCCCGTTTCCGAAGGTAGAACAAACCACATTCCAGTTCCGACTCGAGTATATGCACTGTCCGATCCGGTCGAGCTCGCGGCTTTTTTATTTTTATATTTTTTTAAAATGTTTTTACAGAAATATATTTTTGATTTCATATTTTACAGTTTCATATCCCTACCGCCCGGTAGGGATCTACATGTAAATAAACATAAATTTTTTTGCACAGAGCCCCCTAGCGGAAGCCTGCCGCTCCCCTGCCGGGCGGGCGGCAGGCTCCCCCCAAATATAAAAGCTGAGCTCCTTCCCTCGCACCCTCATTTTCTGTCCACGAGATCCAGAGAGGGGAGAGGGAGAGAGGAGGGGTGAGTGAGGTAATTCCACCGGTGAAGCTCTGCCGGATTTTGAATCCGAACCGCAGGTAACTAATATTTCTCAACTATTATAGACTTGTTTCTAAAATAATTATAAATTAGAATAGATTTAGTTTTTAGATAATGAAATATAGAATAGTAAACTTAGAATGACAGTACCTTATTGCTATTGCAGCATAAGGCAATGGCTGCCTCCAATTCTGTTGGATTTTCATGGACCGAAAAAAATCTAGTATAATTCTTGAGATCATGACACATCTTGTAATCAGTAAGAAGTTGGATCCATTAGCGGATGGTACGATAGAGATGGTGTTGTCCAAATTATTAGAGTTTAAAGATTTCACATTGTTTCGAGGTATTACAACACAAGATGTAAAGGGATACCTGCTAGAATGCTGTAAGATGTATCTGAGGGCCAAAATCCGTCAGGGCTTCGCCGGTGGAATTAGCTCCATCACCCCTCCTCTCTCCCTCTCCCCTCTCCCTCTCCCCTCTCTGGATCTCGTGGGCAGGAAATGAGGGTGCGATGGAAGGGGCTCAGCTTTTATATTGGGGGGAGCCTGCTGCCCCCCACCGGGCGGGCGGGCTGTCTGCCGCCCCTCCACCGGGCGGCTGGTGGCTGCCGCCCAGCAGAGGGGCGGCAGGCTCCCGCCAGAGCCTTCCGCGAAAAAAAAATATAATTATTTATATGTAGGCCCCTACCGCCTCTCTGTCGGCGGTAGGCCCCCTGCCGCCCTCTTGCTGGGCGGAAATCGAAAATATATTTCTATAAAAAATATTTTTAAAAAATATAAAAATAAAAAAGCGGCGTCGAGCTCCGTCCGGCATTGAGCCTTCATAAGCAAAGCCATGGTGAACAGATGCGCAGTTGAGTTCTTGTTCTCGAGCCTTGCTCGATCGTCCGGCAGCCGGCATCCATGAAGTCCCCGAATTCCCCGCTGCTGAAGCGAGTCACGTTCTTAGCTCCTGCCACCGACGGCGGCACCGTGACGGCGACCCGCAGCCGCCGGGCGGTGACCCGCAACCACTTCGTCAATGGTTGTGGAGATAATAAAATAGCGCAAATTTAAGTTTTATTAGTTTTTTTGGAATTCTCAATATTTCCCTATGAATTCGTTAGATATGACTTATGTATCCATCTATTGTAACTACCGATGTTCAACTTGTTTCCTCGATGAAAAATATTGAATCTATTTGATGCATTTAGAGTGTGTTTGGATGTTGGCTGGCAAAATATTGGCGGCCGATTTGACCGCCCGCGTTCTGCCGTGTGAAATATTCACCAGTCACCAGCCGGCTAATAGTACTTTTCTCTCGTAACAAATCAACACTAGCCACTAGCCACATTAAAAAAACAAAGTGATTGGCGGTAGGAGGCAGCACATGGACGGGCCGAGACGTGCGCTGAGGCGGCGCGGGCAGAGGTGCATCGCAGAGGTAGAAGGCCAAGCGGGGAGCTTGTTGGCGCGCTTGCTAGTTGGATCTAGCAGCTTGTCGGCGCGCTTGCTAGTTGGATCTAGCAGCTAGATTTGCTTCATGGTGTAAGCATATGTTTCAAATGTTTGAGATATTTTATAAGAAGTAATTGTTTTATATGAATGTTGTTAAAGTTGATCTAAATATTACGATGTTACATATATTTTTATACATATGTTGCAAAGTGGATGTTGCATTTTTAATGAGAATTGAAATTTTCTATGCAACACGAAACAGATATTGTAGCAGTGTTTTTTTCCCACCATCAATGGGTGACTAACAACTTTTTCACCATATTTTTTATGTTGCAAACAGTGATTGTCTATGTTGCAGATATTTATTTTCTATACTAATTTATATTGCGATGGACCAATTGAGCGTCCAGGTGCTAGCAGCGCCATTTTTTAAAAATCCATCGACTCCGTTCATTTGGCTGTGGCTAGTGGCTAGTGTTAATTTGGCGTGAAAAAAAATCACTGCTGACACTGCAAGCCAAGCGAACAGAGTCGGATCTGCCACTCGGCAGCTAGTAGTGATAAAGAATAAAGAAATTTAACAAGAAAAAAAACATCTACTATATCGCATACCCGGCTCCGCTCCACTATTTAATTACACCGATAAATCCAAGGTCAATGATTTCCTCACTTCAACATAATAGGCGAACAAACTAAAATGGATTTTGATCCTCTTAAAACCATCGTATACAACTTTGTAGGTTACAAAAGCTCTTGGATACAATGCCTTGTTTGTTGGCCATGCTTTGCCAAACTTGTTGACCTATGTATACGAGTACAAAAATTTTACCCTCTTTTCTAAAAATATTCTCGCCCTTCTAACAATCCACCCTAAAAACACGCTTATTCGTTTGCACTGCTGGGGCATATCTCAAACAGCTACGCGAAAAAAAAAACAAAATAACTCAAGTAGGGTCAGACGCTGATTATCGGTCATTGAATATTCAGAGTTCGAAACTAAAATATAGATTGTGTGTGTCATGCTTTCCAAACCTTATGTAGCTTGCTCACTAGTGCTACATATACAAGCTAGTTATGATATAGTACAATACTACAATGTGATGTGAACTGATTGATCTGTGTGCACAATGTTAACAATCGCTCTGTTTGTTTGGCTTGTCAGCCAACCAACCAGTAGTACTGTTCTCTCAGACTAAATCAGTATTAGCCACCAACTACCAGCCAGTCAGCAGCACTGTTCTCTCATAATAAATCAGCACCAGCCACAGCCAAGCGAACAGAGCGAATGTTAACTCGTACTTATACTACCGTCTACCATCTCCGCTCCGTGTACCATCCATCAAAATGTTGATTGCTCTCCTCGCAAAAAAAAAATAGTTGCTCTATTATTATTATTATTTTTTTTCTCTCAAACTAGTCGTAGAATACCAAACAACACACAACGATATTTTTTATGCAAAAAAGGTGTATATGACTATATTCTTATTTGGAAAAAAATGTATTAATTGGAATCAACACCGTAGAAAAATTCAAAGTGTGAACTGCATCACGGATGACGAATGAATCGTACCATCCATCAAAATGTTGGTTGCTCTCCTCGCAAAAAAAAATGTTAGTTGCTCTATTATTATTTTTTCTCTCTCTCAAACTAGTCGTAGAATACCAAACAACACACAACGATATTTTTTATGCAAAAAAGGTGTATATGACTATATTCTTATATTTGGAAAAAAATGTATTAATTGGAATCAACACCGTAGAAAAATTCAAAGTGTGAACTGCATCACGGATGACGAATGAATCGTATATGGCGGAAGTTTGACACTTGCGGCAAAAGATGTATATTATTATTTTATTATTTACCATCTTGTTCCTCCACTTCGTCCCCTCCCTCCCTAGTCCCTACCAACGAGTTAATTCCCTGAATGTCATTGAAATTTTCGTCAATCCCTTGAATGCCACTAAATGGCATTGAAGAGATTTTTTTGTGTCTATGACATGTGGGGTCAATGGCAATCAAGGAATTGGCTAAAATTTTAGGGCTAGTTTGGCAGCAACTACTAATTAACCCAGGGAAGGAAGTCCCTCACGGGGAATTTTCTGGGCTTACTCGTTCCCCCTCCACCCTAGGGGATATTATCCCCGAATGGGAGAATTTCCCTGCTGCTCTTTGGAACGGTTTTCCCCAGGGAGAGGGGGGTCGACCAAAAATTATATTCCTACCATTTTCAATAATCCAAAGGGAGATATGCAATATGTATGTTTCGAACAATCACAAAATGCATGTAACTTAAGAGGTGAATAACATGCGAAGATCTGAATCAACAAAGTGAGTAACATGGGAAGATCTGAATCAACACATCAACTGTGAGGAATTATTTGGTATAGCTAAGTCTGCAAAAGTTTAATTTAAGTACCATCTAATATATCCAACCAAGCAAATCCACTCATCATCACATCACAGGTCATCTCCATTCACACATCCAACATATAATAAAAATAAAATGGATCACTAAGAATTTTGACACTAATAAACATTATGACTAACTCTTTTCACAAGATTCACAATAGCCTTGCCGCTTCACTTTCCTTTTTACGTTCCCAGCGTAAAGATGTAAACAACACAGAACAAGGAAACTGGGCTTTTCAGGTTGCTTCCACCAAGTGCTTTGCATCAAACACAAAGAAACTGGTCCTCCAAAGTTAATCTTCATAATCACCAATCTGGCTACTCCCAATCTGAACTTGAACAATTAGATAATGTTAAGATATAACTATGTTGACAGAACAACTTTTATAAGAAAAGCTCATGACATATCTGTCTTGCCTTGGGCTTTGCTAAAAAAAATAACAATCAAATAGCACAAATAAGCTCAAAAAATATCAAGCTAAGAAAAGGCTAATAGAACAGACATAAAAAAAGGCTAAGTACTGGGTATGAGATGCTACCATGATTCCTATGCATATATTACGATTCAGCTTCTATATGTGCATAGCTAAGTACTGAGTTACCATGATTCCCATATTTTTCAAGTATTGAGCAGACCATTCTGATAGGTAAGTAGATGTGATTTACCACAGTTGTTATAACTCTGAAATAGTTGCATCCACGGAGTCATTATTCATGCTGTAGCTACTAAAAGAAACAGAAGGGAAAAAAGAGAGACTATCACATTAGTTTTTCAGACATGCTAACTGACTTGCTAAATATTCTTCAACTGGTATAGCAGCTTTAATACTATGTAAATAGGAAATAATTCAATTGACAAAAATATCAAATAATCAATAGCCCTTTAAGGTAGTGCACCCAACAAACTATCACATATTGATAGACCTAGCAGGGAAGCTCACAAGTAAGCTTAGTTCACAATATTAACAAAAGAAAAATATTATGATGTAAATAACTGGGTGGCAGATCTTCAGCTACAACAGAGCATATTTACAACAGGTAAAACCAGCACTTCTGTGCAATAGCTCATTTTCTTAACAGATCTGGCAGTACAAAATATAGAGGAAAAGAAAAGTCTGGCTGTGCCCTTAATCTTAGCCTGAATGGAAGATAATTTTCACACCTAGAGCTACATAACTAAATTGCAATCAGATGCAATTTTGGACAACTAGAATTCCAATTATCATAAGCAACCAAACCATGTAAAAGCCTTTGTCAAAAATCCACAAGTAACTGAATTACCAATGCAATTAACTAGAAATCTGCATGCAAAGTTACTTCTATCTTTGAGTTCCAGATACTCTTTATGCAGCACCTAAACTACTCTACTAGAGCAGAATTCATCAATTGCCTCGATTTGGTTTACATGTAGAACTCTTTCCTGCTTGTTGTTATGTTTCAAATGGAGGTCATGTCTGTTTTGATTTCAATAATTAATTCTGCACAAATAAAATCAATGTCAAAACATGATGTGCTGACTCCATATATCTGTTCTTTTCATGTCTGAATTTATTCCGCACAAAGAAATCGACCCCTAACTACTCCATACGCTTTGATGATGCACTATGGTAGATGCTAAGTTGCCCATACTACTCAGGAACATGAATACAAAAATTAAATCTAGTCAGATTTAGGGATCATAAAGAGGAACCAGCACAGGTGCAGTAAAAACCAAAGAAGACAATGCATTTCAATCTTGAAGCAATCTTTACCATGGCACAGATGGTGAATTAGTAACAAGTCAACGCCCACGCCTAGGACCCAATCTCTCAGGCCGTCCTCCGCTCGTGGCTGCAGGTCTGCAGCTCTTCCTCCCCAATATCTACAAGAATTGGTGTGAGGTGAGGAGAAACCATAGTGGCAAGGAGATGCTGGCGGAAGCGAAGGTGCTGGACTCACCAAGTAGAGGCAGAGGGACTGGATCGCGAAAGAGGCGCAGCAGAGGCGACGCAGCAGGGGGGCGGGGGGGGGGGGGGGGGTGGATCCACGGCAACGGCGCCGGGGATCTCATTCGCATCGAACTTGGGGGAGGAGATGCGGGCGGAGGCGGACTAACCTGTGAAGGCGCAGGTGCTAGCGTCGTGTTGGCGGTCTCGCTTGAGGACACGACGGCGGAGGGGGAGGTCGCATGGGAGGCGGTGGCGGCGGCGGTCTCGCCCATGATGCGTCGTGACTCGCGAGCGAAGCTGGCGGCGTCGAGAGCCGCGAGGGGTCGAGGAACGGGGAAAACGCTCCCGGCCTCATGCCTCGCGGATTTCTTCCGTGTGGAAAACGCAGCGAAGCGGGCCGCGATTCCGCGTCTGATGGGCTACCAAACGCCTTGACAGGTAGCCCAGGGGAGCTTACCCCTCGGGTTTTTCGGGCCCGGGAAACCGCAGGGAACCCGGCGGGGATTGTGGCTTCCAAACTAGGGCTTAATGGCATTGAGGGAATTGACACTAAATGGCATTGAAGAGTTTTTTTTGTGTCTATGACATGTGGGGTCAATGACAATCAAGAAATTGGCTAAAATTTTAATGCCATTGAGTGAATTGCCCCCCTACCAAACCAGTCGGAGCTCCCTCCTCCATCTTCTGATCTTCTCCCCTTCCCCTGCAGCGGGGACGGCTACAGCGGGGCCACCGGTGACGCTTCTCTCCCTCCTCCCCGCCGGCTCGGGGCCTGTTCATCCCAAGCTCCCACGCCTACGGCCTACATCGAGCCCCCGCTCCCAGCGCCCGGCGCGCGCGCCGTCTGGGTCCAGGCCGCCTTCCACAGAAGCGCGGCGCGGCGCCCACCTCGGAGGAAGTCGCCTCCTCGCCTTCCCCTCCGCCCCTCTACTTTGCTGCCGCCAAGTGGAGACCCGCCAGGAATCGGATCGGCTTTCTTGGTACGGCGCCCTAACCTAGCTTGCTCCGATCAGTGCATTCCGAATCTACTCCTCTTGGTTGGATACTCAAATTCACCTGTTTGTTGCGAATTCCATTGCTGGACGGCGGGGTGGGGGTAATAGTAGCAGTAAAAAAAAACAGGCCACCTGAACAGTAACAGGCTCTTGCGGTTTGTCAGCTATTGCTATGCAACCGTGAATCTGTATGTCCTAAATTTGGTTGGGGTTTCTGAAACCACCTAGTATTTTACACACCCTGCCTTGTGAACATGAACCAGGGTATATTTGGAGTGTTGTTCGGAAGGCTCTGAGATGGCTGATGGCGATTCATCTGACTTCACCTTCTGCAAGGTAGGCGTGGTGGTCGTTTGTGTCAGTGCTTTTATGTTTGCTGTTCTACTGCTTTGTACCATTACATTACTTATCAGTTTTTTTCCCTGCTCCCAAAAGTTTTCTGCTCAAAGCTCAACTGCGTACTTTGTGGGGTTCATAAAGAGTTTTGTAAACATGAAAACATCACTTAGTTCTAATACAATAGATAATATGTCCGATATTTGTTTCCACACAAAAATTAATAACCATAAGGCTTAAATCGTGTCGCTTGCTTTGATAATCCGCAATAAGCATGGAGCCAAGGATTTGGTTTCACCAATATATGTTCATTTCTGAAACCAGTACAAGTGCATAGGTTACATTTCTGTATACTATTTGAACAAGTCAAGCGGAGGAAATAAGAAACAGGATGGGTGAGGGGCTCTGATTGTTTTTGCCTTCTCTTTGCTGTATGGAAATGTATGCCTTGATGCTATTATCATGAATTCATGATGCATGCATCAAAACAGTTGCTCTTAGTTGTTTTTGTCTCAGTTGCTGATGTTGTAGGATTGGGTTAATTAGCTAATTACCTAGTGTATCTTCATCGGCACTCACTTCATTGTCCTTTTTTGGGTTAGTAGGTGGTAAATTTTCTTGCTAATGGTTTACTTTTTCTGGTATGGCGTCTAAACTTTTGTGTTATATCCTTTCAGGTTAGTTCTGAAGAAAATGACGGACAATTAGGATCTCCTAAAGCCATTCCTGTGGCAAGTATGTCGCTCGAGGATGTTCATGTTGATCGTGCGAAAACTGCAAAGAGTGATGGCTTGAAAGCCAATGACTCAGATAAAGATAGGTCTGGTAACAGTGCTAGTGTTTCAATACAAGACAGCAACATGAAAGAACCAATTACACAAACAAGTGGTGGAGCAGAATCAAATGTGTCGTCACAGGCAAAACCTTCATCGAAGAAACCTGCAGTACGGAAAAAGGTTCCTTTCGAGAAGGGCTATAGCCAAATGGATTGGTTAAAGCTGACACGAACACATCCTGATCTAGCTGGTAAGTTGTTACAGACTTTAGTGGGTGCTGTTTGATGATCTTTGGTACTTGGATTTATCTGGTTACTACAGAGTGGTTGATGCTGCTTCATAATTGATGCCTCTCAAAGGACCTGTCGTGGGGATCCGGGAATGACAGTGAAGCAGTCATAATTATACTAGTTGAAAACTTCTGCATTCTGTAGCGATTTAAGTTACTGTGCCATGTTTTTCTGCTGTGTATTTTTGTCTGAGATAAAGGTTCTGTATTTTGTGCTGACTTGTTAGGTCCTCTGTGGGGTTCTATCAGTATAAAAGAAATATTGCCAGCTTGAGAAACTCAATGCTTACCTTGCTGCATAGTTCACATTATCTAAGTTGAGAACCTTTAACTTTTTAATGTTTATATTAGCCATTTTCCTTTGAAGAAATTTCCTTTTCTAATTTAACACTGCCTACTGTAGCCTTTATGCCTTGGTAACACTTTGCATCAGTCCTAGCCTCATAGGACTATTCATAATCTGGGTGGCTGATGGCTCTTCTGAATACTAGCTCCATATTTATGTTTCAGTTTTGTAGCACGATAAGTCAATCAGGTTCATAAGGGATGAGCCTGTTGTTTTGCGTGAGGGCACAATGATAAGTTTCTTAATGATAATGGCTTTAGCTACAAATTAATAGGATTTTTTTATTTTGTAATTTATGTGGTCATAATAAGACTTACATGTCTTAACTTGATGATTTTTCTGATACAAGTTGGCTGTTGAGTACTTATGTGAAGACCAAGATGCTGTTATCAGTATCAGAGTGTCTTCATGATAGGCAGCTAGACAATGTTTACACCATGATGCAAAACCTTTTAAAAATTAGCTTGATAGAGCTAGAAATGAGCCGTAGGGGGGGGGGGGGGGGGGGCATTTTGCTTAACTTATAAACATATATGCTAGCAAGCTGTTGTAAAGAAATTTGTCTTTCATCGTATCGTGCAGTCCTATTTTGATGATCTTCAAGGTAGAAAAAGCACACTCAATGCTCCTTGTTGAAACTAATAGAGTGAGAAGCAACCGAAGCAATCTATCATTCAAGTGTTCCAAAATCTTGTACTGCGAAGACATCAGAACCGCTTCTTCTCTTTATATTCTTACTGGAAATGAAGCAAAGAAGACAATATGCTCGGTGGTTGCTCTCTGAATACTCTAACCAAGAAGGAAAATCACTGAACCAATTAAACTTGAAATGATGCTATGTGATTTCATTTGGGGGCAGGGGGGGGGGGCACAGCCCATGTTTGCCGACATGTAGCTCCGCCGGTGCTTGATATGTTTTGAGATCTTGTAAACGGTAAACCTCTATCTCAGTCTGAGATTGACTAGAACTATGTACTTACACTGAATTTTGAGTTCATGTTTTCTCATCTTTCCTTACCTGCTTAATGTGTGTTTTGCCCCTCAATTGATCGTACAGATAGTTGATGCAACAAAAAATATGCTTTTCTTTCTTTTATAGGGCTCAAGGGGCAGTCAAATCGAAGGTTAATTTCTTTGGAAGAAGTTAAGCAGCATAAAACTGGAGATTGCATTTGGACAGTTCTCAAAGGCCGTGTTTATAATATTGCTCCATACATGAAATTTCATCCTGGAGGTAATCTTAGATCATGCAGAGTTATTCTGTTGAGTTTCAGAACTGCTGCTTCCACTTTAAAGCCTTTTCAGTTGTTCCTTCAAAGTTTCGTATCATGATAAATTTTTTGCTACCTTGCATCATATTTTGGCATTTGTTTGCAGGAGTTGATATGCTTATGAAAGCTGCTGGAAAGGACTGCACTGCTTTGTTCAGTATCCTTCTATTGTTTTTTTTTTCTGAAAATATCTTGTTACTTGTTGTGTATTCACACTGCAACACAATTCTTCTCATGCAAGTTGATGTGTTACCGAAAGGCATGGAATAGAAACGACACATTATGTTTTGTCACATGATCACTGTGACGCTTTTGCAGCCTTATCTCGTCAATCTCTTGGTGATTGACCTGCTGATGATTCTGATCATTAGTTGTCTCATTATTGTGATTGTGCAGAGGTTTATAATTCTTGATGACTTCTTGACTTTGCTATAGATAAATACCATGCTTGGGTAAATGCAGAGTTCCTTTTGGAGAAGTGCCTTGTCGGATTCCTTGACCCCAACGAGTAGATCTCAAGGTTCACGCCATTGTGGCATTTTACCACTTCTGCACTACTGGACTATTTGTATTAGGCACACTAGTCGATGAATTAAAGAATGTAAATGTTCTATTGTATCACAATGAGAGTACAATAATTCATTTCGTTCAAAAAAGAAAGAGAAAGAAATAAGCTTAGTGTCTGTTCGTCCTTGTAGATGTGAGAAAATCCAGGGATATACTGGTATGTTAATGAGATGCGAGGTAAATTGCAACAAACAGTCAGAATGAGGCCATTGGCCAAGCCCTTGCTCCTGCAGAATTGAAGTTATTGTGGTTGCATGATCATGTCTATAAACAAAACAAGTGGTTTTCATATGCTTGTGTTATAACCTTTTTATAGCATTATAATATGCATTGGAATTTTCAAATTCATGTTTCTCACCTGGAAGTTGAATTTGTCAAAAAGTGCTCAAGATTTTTATGATTTTTATTATTCAAGATTTTTATGATTTTTATTATTCTTTCTGTTTCATTTAAGTTTTTATTGATTTTTTATTTGTATATTTTAAAATTTAATCTACAATTTTTATTTATTTTTTTCCTCAGACCCCGCACAGTGCGGGAAGCCTACGGCACTGGGTACGTTCTTTTTTTAAAAAAATTTAATCTACAATTTTTAATGGTCAAACTATATTGAGTGGACAGCATTGAAAGGAGATTTGCATTGGCACAAAAGTGGCGAGCAATTTGGATGGTAGAAGGGGAAGTTAGACTGCAATGAGCTGGAAAAGAAAGGTTTCTTTTAAAAGCCAATATAGCAAGACAGTGGATGTGCGTGTGTGGGCTGGGGTGTGGGGAAGTCTTCCTCTTCCTTGGTCTGTATTTTTTTCTGAAAGAGTTTTTCAATGTATTCTCGTGCTCTATTAACAAAACATTGGCAGTTCCTAAAAAAGTGCAAATCCTGAAGTTTTTTTATAACGTAGGGTACCATGTTCTTTATCACACTACAAAATTTAAACTTAAACTTAGCTTGTATATGGTCCGTGAAATAATTCATAGGAGTAACTTCAAATAAAATTTGATAAATGGACCAAGGGGACAAAGTGAATAATTAAGGATAATAAAGCCTCTTTCAAGATCATAAATCACTTGGGCTCCAAAACCTACACCTTACACACGTAACACTTTCAAGCAACCATGACTCATTGAGATGCCCCCATGGTCAAGATATTCAACATAGATAAAAAAAAGCCCCTATGTTTGACGACTATGGTAAGAGGGATCTTAATCTATGGGTTTGTTTCGTAGAGCTTCCAAAGCAACTTCAGCAGTGAAGTGATTCTAGCATGATTCTAGGAGCTGAAAAAAACTAGATTCTCTTAATTCACTTCCTGCACATAATCAATTTCTCCTTAAAACTTAAAGCATCATATAAAATACTCTTAAGTAACTTCTATCAAAGGTGACAGGAGCTCTACCAAACAGGCCTTAGCCACCAAAGGACACATAAAGCCGCTAATGGAGGTGCAGAGATTAGAGTTTCGATATTAACGAGGAAAAGAAATGGATTCGCTGTGCTTAAAAAAAGGATGGGTTGGAGGAGGGGAAGGACCGGTTGCGGTGGTGGTGGGCCGGTGGCAGCTCGAGGGTGGGCCGGGCCGCTGAGGTGGCAAGAGGGAGGGGCCGGTTGCGGTTGCGAGCGGGTATGGTAACCAAGTTGCCAGGTGTAGGGTTGGTGATCAAGCGTGACAGTGTGCCGTCGGATGGAAACCAGGAGGAATGAGGATCGGATGGAGCCAACTGAGATATTAGATGAAGATCGAACGATCGAGATTCGTTGCCTGATTAGACAAAAGAAAAATCAGGCAACTCTAATATAATCCCTCCCCTGAATGCACTTGCCGTCAAACACACAGATGTAACGCATGAAAAGTCGACAATTATCCGTTAAGATACTGATGAAATGTACTTTTACCAATGGTAATCTGTTATATTTCATTAGATACTGTGAAATGTACTTTTACCAATGGTAATCTGTTATATTTCACGTCTGGCGTGCGTTATACATTGATCTCCTTGTCACGTTAGAGCTTTCAAACATGACTTCAAAGTGGAACCAGATGCTAAAAGCAAATGAAAAAAAAGGGTGAAAGTGGCCACAGAAACGCCGTCGTCCATCGTTCTTTCGTGCTTTCCCCCCGTTGCTGCTGAGCCGTTGGTCCACTCGATCTTCTTTGCAAAAAATCTAATCCATCCTAAGTGGCATTTTTATGCTCTTGTCTTTTTAATTCACTTTTAAGGCCTACGGAGTGCCGTGCAATCGCCGTATCTTTTGCTCTGTTAGCTTTCTGCTTTATGGTCAATGGCGATGTTAAAGATGCTTCAGAATTTGGAGCGCTTGGGAGTCTGCGGAAGGCGTTGGTGGAAAGAAAGAGAGGCCAATGCTTGGTGGCATCTTCAACCTTGGACATGGCTGGCTGCTACTTCTTCTTCAGTGCCTGCTTTTCCGAAACCAAGGAAAGCCTACCAACTTTTCCCCAACCAGACAACAAATTGAACTTTTGAACGGTCGAGAAATAAATTACTATTATTTTCCCTTTCCAACTAATATTTCCCTTTCCAACAAATATTTCTCCGTGCAACTTTTGACAACTCAACATTTCCTCTATGCAATATATGTTTTCTCAATATTTTTTATTTCGGTCCAGCTTTATTTTATGGAACGGCACAACAGTTCTTTCGAAGATGCAACATTTTTTTCCACTATATTGTTCGTTCCAACTATTTCTATTTTTTCACATATATTTTCTAAGAAATATATGTGTCCTCAACACTCCTGGACTCAATACTTCATTTTCTAATCCAACATGCATTTTTAACATGGTTCTACCAATAAAAATCACATCCAGTTGATATCCCCAAATCGTTTTATTTACTTTTGTCACGCACAAGTCCTATGGAGAAAAAAAACCTGACAGGCCTTTACAATTGACCGGTAACATACTACTTTTTCCGTTCTAAATAGAAAATCCAAAATAACTAATAATTTAAGACGGAGAGAGTAACACGGACATGTTCTTTCTACAATCCTGCATATGTTTGGGCCAAAAAAAAAGGAACACATGTGGTCAGACACAAGTGATCGAGTTGGACAAGACCCATGGCCGTGTTGGTCGTCCTGCGGACAAGACCCAAGTCGTCGGTCAAGTTTCACTGCGTCTTGCGTCTGCGTGCGCTGCCGCTTACATTCTATTCCATTATATTCTATTCTACAAAAAAAAATCTCGAAGGCATGGTGTACTAAATGAAATCTATTTGCAAAACTTTTTTCCGGGATGAGTAGCTTTTCGCGACGAATCTAATGACGGTAATTAATCGACGGCTTGCTACAGTGATGCTGAATCTAATGACGGTAATTAATCGACGGCTTGCTACAGTGATGCTGAATCTAATGACGGTAATTAATCGACGGCTTGCTACAGTGATGCTGAATCTAATGACGGTAATTAATCGACGACTTGCTACAGTGATGCTACAGTAACTATCCTCTAATTGCGCGGTCAAAGGTCTCATTAGATTCTTCAGGTCATTAGCGCGGAGGTTCTGAAGTTGGTTTTGTAAAATAGCTTTGTTTGACACTGTAATTAGCGGTCAAAATGTCACTATTCACTAGCACAGCACAAACCAAACGAGGCCTACTTGAATGCTTGATGTCGACTCTGAGCTCGCGTCCAGCAGGACGTCGCTGCCAGATACACTTATCGCCTGCGCTTTCGTGTATTTATATATATACAAATACTAAGCACTAGCACTACATTGGCCGTGTTTGGATCCTATTGTAAGTGTTAGTGTTAGTTTTTAACCCTCCAAATAACCCTTAACACTTACTAGTTCGGATCCAAATGTTATTTAGCATTTAATGGTGCTTAAAGAACCAATGCTCTCTCTTTTTTCAGTGAGGCCCACCAAAAGTAACACAATAATTACCTCTTGGAGGGGTTAGAGTTTTGAGATGTGTTAATGCCAAATAACACATATGTTTGGCTCTCAAATGTTATTTGGGATTATTTGGAGTGTGTTACTAAATAACACATGCATCCAAACAGAGCCATTGATTTTACTGAAAGTATACAACTTTGGGCAAAGCTATAGCGACGAGGGGCGCAAGAAAGAAGTGTCGACACTCTGGCGACATGCCCCCCCGGTCGCCGTCCGCCGGCGGAGCCAACAGGGCCATGGGAGCCAGCTCTCCCTGGCTCACCGGCGACTAACAACGCCCTAGACTAGGTTAGGTTAATTAATTAATACTGTCCTCCACAAGAAAATGGAAAAAAAACGCAGGAAAAAGACATGGGCAAAAGGACGGGGCATAACTCGGCTCCATCGAGTCGTTTGAGGATGACGACGACGGGCGCCAAGATTCTCTGATGGTTCTTTTTCTGACAGATTCTGGGGCTGCTGGGGTTGGCGACTTGGCGTCGTCGCACGCGATTGCACTGGCTCACTGGTCTTGCTTCACGGCCATGGCGCGTACCGTGTGTTCAGATGCGCAGGGGCGGCTGAAGGAGGAGGCATTCGCCGGTTTGCAACCCAATGGTGTGATGAACCAATCGTAATGGAGTCAGATTGCGCCCGAGTTGCATTGTTAATGCCCTAAGAAGCAGGAAGATGGATAAATCAGACATGAGACTTTGGCTTCGCCATTGCTGAAGGGAAAGCTAGAACTGTCCTCGGTGCTCCATGGATCTATGGAGGATAGTTCAAGCCAGGAGAAAGCAATCAAGTTGCAAATAAAGCAGTAAAGCACACTCTGCAGTTTGGCTTTGTTAGCTGGAAGGAATACACACTCTGCAGTTTGGATGAGGCAAGCAGCTGCGTGCGTTTCGTCCCTCATTCTTATAGTGGATGTAAAACTCCCCCTCCTAGTTAATAAAGCACTCTCTTTTCGGTTCAAAAAATATACTCGAAAACAAAAGGGTTCCTTATTTGAAGAAATGACGAGTTGGCTTTGTTAGCTGGAAGGAATACTCTGCAGTTTGGGTGAGGCAAGCACATGCGTGCGTTTTGTCCTTTTTTTTTGGGAAAACTACGACGGGTTAGGAGCCAGCCTGAACAATTTTATTGATGCGAGGAGAGAGGTTGTGCATAAAATCATTTTGGAAGAGGAGGGGGGGGGGGGCGTGATTTAAGAGAGAATGTGGTAGCACCATAACTAGGTTATTTGCCCAGCAGTGTAAGAAAAAGGAGTCTTCCCGCTTCCCACGGTGAGCCCACAACTGTATCAGCAACAGCTTTCAGGACCTGCTAGATAATAAAGCACTCTCTTCACTTGCAAAA
This sequence comes from Panicum virgatum, assembly GCF_016808335.1. Classification (NCBI taxonomy): domain Eukaryota; kingdom Viridiplantae; phylum Streptophyta; class Magnoliopsida; order Poales; family Poaceae; genus Panicum; species Panicum virgatum. Next base: position 11,339,348 of record NC_053146.1, read on the forward strand.
AAGATTTCTTACTTAAAAATAATGTACCAAACTCAGTTCAGAAATTTTCTTCGTATTGAAGCTCTGCACTGCACTGCATGCCATTTCAGTTTTCATTATTACAGGATTATGTCGATCTTATAGTAGAGGTGGGCCGAAAAAAAGTCCGAGTAATCTATAAATATCTTTTCTTCCTATCATTTCACAAATTATTGGCTGGAACAATTATCTAGCAATTAGAAGGGTTCATAAGGATGTGTTGTTAAGACTTAAGAGCTACATTATGTGCGTAGAATTGATTTAGAAAAAAAAAAGAGTGCATTGCTCGCTTGGCTATGCCCATCAACTGTTGCCTTATCGAAAATCTTCAACGGTGAAATCATTTGGCAGAAGACTGAACTACAACAAAATATATAACTTGCAAAACTCAATTGCAACTCTAGGATCCATAATTTGCAAATAAACCCAAATCCATCTTAGTATTAATCTAACCCTAGAACTTGCTTTTGGTGCTTTCTGCTACTTCTGGCTCAATGGTTTGTGGAGGTTCGATATGTCCAATACTTTTATGTCTCCACCAAAGAGACCGCCATTGGAGTCCACCTTCACTACAAGAAATGTGGTGATCTATGACGAAAATTTTATGACATTTTAATGGAGCGTCACAATTGCACACAATCTATGACGGATTTGAAAGTATGGACCCTAGGCCCAGAACTTTATGACATTTTATTGAATTCGTCATAATTGAGCCCACAAAATATGACGTTTTATTGAATTCGTCATAATTTAGCCCACAAAACATGACATTTTAACATTAATGTCATAAAAATCATCATAGCTATTTTAACTATATGTTTTGACATTTTCATTTTTAATTCAAGTTTTTTCTTCTCTTATTTGATGCTTACGTGGCAGCCTAGTCAGCGCACACGTGGTCTGCTGAGTGGGGCCCACTTGGGAGCCAGGTCAGTAGCGGCACTTGCGCAGCGCTAGTAAAATCAAAAAAATCCGCCTTGCGACCTGTGGCCAGGCAGTGAAGATGCTTACCACCACGCCACTTGATTGCTTGTGGTTGTGTTTAGACCAATATTTTATTTGTAGTGTTGTTGCATAGCAGCCAAATAAAAAAGTGACATCCCATGAGTCATGCCGCGAGTCCGGCCAGGTGCAGCGCTGCATCCCGCGGCACCTGCGCCGCCGCTGCATCCTACGTGACCGGCGCCGCCGTCGAGGCTCCTCCCCTCCGGCGCGCACTCCCCTCCGGCGCGGCCTCCTCTCCGCGGCTCTTCCCCTCCGGTGCGCCCTCCCCTCCGCGGCTGGAGGCCCTCCACTGCGTCTCCTCCCCTTCGGCGCGGCTCGCCGCCACGGCTCGTCCCCTCCGGCACGGCGGCCTTCAATAGCTTGGACACGCTGGAATCATCGATTGGTGGGCACCCGTCTCGTCTTTCCCCTTCTTCCTCGCGTGAGCACCGGCCGGCATCCAAAGGTATATCAATTTTTTTCTTGGCTGTGTTGATAGTAGCTTATGGATTCAAGCAGATTTGTTAATTGGGGTTTTTTATGCAATGCTTGTCTAGATGGATCGAAGTTGGGTGCGTGGTAAATTATTTTCTCTAGAATACATGGATGGTGTCAAACAATTTATGAGCTGTTGATTTGTTTAAGATGCGCCACTACAGCAACAAAAAGAAAGGATACACGCCTATTGTACAATCTGCTATTGTAAGACAACATCTAATTGTGCTTTTCAGAGATGCTTATTTTCTAATATCTTGTGATCATAAACCAGTTTTCTATTGTTTGCTACTTTCATCTTTGCTAGACACAAATGGAAAATCAGTTGGCTGCACCAACAGAAGATGGACAACCCAAGTCTGCAACCCAAGTTGTAGGTGCTGTGCTTCATCAAAACACAAAAACCAATCACTTCCTTTGGAATGTGGGCATCCAGGTTGCAAAGCGAAGGACTACACTACAAAATGTTCAAGCAGAATTGGAGGTGGAGAAAAGAACCAATTCTGAGCTTCAGTCGATCGTCAACAACCAGCGTGAAGAAATGGATGGTTTGAAAAATCAAGTCCAGGGAACAGAACAAGTAAGGATCAAAGACCAAGAGGAGAACCGGAAGAAGCAAGCTGAGTTGGAGAAGAAAATTGAGATGCTGCTAAGCCAAAATGAACAAAGCTGAGCATATGGTGGTCTGATCTGGTAGCTTTTGGGTGGCCTTCATATTTTGCTGAGTTATCTTGATGAATACTATATTTTGTTGTTGCTGGTTAATTTTGTTGCCTTGGAAAACTGTATGGCTTGAACTCTAGACTCTGGACAAATGGAACTATCTTTTTGCTGAGCATGTGGATTCTGGAATGTTATTGTTTTGCTGAGTTGTCATGTGAATTCTGGATAAATCTTGTTATTATGGCTGTGATGTGAATTTTGGATTAATCTTGTTTTGATTAATAATTTTGGGCTGAAATCTTGTTAGTTGATTATTAATATTGGGCTGAAATTTTGCGAGTTGATAATTAATCTAGGCCTGAAATCAGGCCCAACTTGGTGGCCCACTTTGAATTCGGCCCATCAACTCATGGGCTGTGTTGCTGATGTCAGCAGCCACGTCATCTGCCGCGTCGATTGCCACGTCAGCCTCACTTTCCATGTCAGCAGTCATGTCATCGTCCACGTCAATTTACATGTCATCACTGTCATCCATGTCATCACCATGTCAGCAGACACGTCATCCTCCATGTCATCAATGTGTGACATGGTAATTGAATCTGTGACGAAAATTATACTGTTCGTGACGTTAATTTTCGTCATAGAAAACGGGCTTGGTTTGGGCTTCAGGGGGCCCGGAGACATACCATGACGATTTTAAAACGTCATGGATCAAATAATCTATGACGAAAATTTAAGGAACGTCACGAGGTGTGATCTGTGACGCTCAATACATGACGTTATTTGAGATCGTCATAGATACTATTTTGTGACGGTTTTTCAGTGATCTGTGACGAAATTCAATCGTCATGGATCAACAGATTTTTTGTAGTGTTTGGTGTTGATTCCAATAAGGACCAAATGAAGGAAAACCATACCCTGCTTGCTTGCTTATGGAACGTAGTAGTCGCAATAGTCATCATATGATGAATCAGTTTTGATTAAGTACTAGAGTAATGGTCAACAATGATAGTGGAGTGTAATCATACAAGAGAATTCGAGTGACGAATGAGTAAGTAGAAGCAATTTGCTTGGAGCGGATCCAGCATGGGGCAAGAGGACTCAAGCCCCTCTGGCCCCCTAGCTCTTGGGGGTGGGGTGGTGGTGCGTATGCGGATCCATGATGATGATGAACCCTCTACTAAAAGGGTGTGTTACTAAAAATGCCCTCTTGTAAAGTACAAGATCCTCTTTTACCCTTTCCGCCACCTGCTGCGCGGATTGGAGTTTGTTTTCAAAAATACGCCTTTTGCAAACAAATAAGGTGAATCAAATTGAGTTTTCAAAGGATAAAGAATTTGCGAGCTGCTAGAATCTACACTAAAATAGTGAGATAAGCTTTAACCATATGGTTGCACGGCATCTGTCCTGAGCCATTGAGATAATGATTTATCATGGATGAGTCTATACTGAGATATAGCCCCAAATCAGAACTATATGAGATAAACTATCCCTGACGACATCTTCAACACTAATAACCATATATGAAGCATATTAGTTTAGATTCTGTGGGACAATAATCCGTCTTGTTCATGCATTCTTTGGTAAGGGGTGATAACAATTTTTATTTCCAAAAGAGGGTTATACAAAATTAAACTTATATTATCCAGTGTGAACATATGAAATAGGTTATTTCTGCATACTCATTTTTTCTGAGATACATGCTTAGAGCATGGCTAATAAGCCAGCCGGCGGCTGGCTAAATGAAACTGCCATGTCATTTACAGCTAATAACATATTCAGCTAGTATACTAGATTGGCTAAGAGTTGGCTACAAGCATTTAATGGCATGCAGAAAGGTCCATGCAAAAAATCAACTTAGCGCTAGTTGCCGGCTGAAAGCGGGCGATTTCTTTCTTGATCCATGTGTGCAGTCCGGCGTTTCACCATTCTCTCTCTTTTATTCTCACTCCACCACCTCAGATTCTACTGACATGGAACTGCATTTATCCTGCTGACTGTATCTTATAATACTTGCTCTAGAAGACCATCTAAGACCCTCCACAATGTAGAGTAGTGCTAGAAAAAAAAATGGGGATCCACATGGGATTACTGACATCACTTTTGATGTGTTGTAGTGTGAGCACCGGTGCTAGATAAACAAAATACCAAAAAGCTACCACTTGTGTCAAGAGTCTGACCATCTCAACATCTCACACTTGCATTGTCTCTCTCCTCCTTTTTCTTTTTGATTCAATAAGGTATCAGTGAATGTTCTTGCATCGCTCCTAATTTTTGAGGTGATGGCACCGTGTGTTGCAATGGTGGAAGTGATGTTTAAATGTTCTCTCTCCATTCCAAGCATCACTCAAGGCATACGCTGTGGAAGGTATAAGTATGCTGTATGGAGTGCCACATCACATTAATGCTGAGGTGGAGAGAGAGGAGAAGTGGGATGTAATCTTGGAACCAGCTAAGACATAGTTTCTACTTTGTGAGGGGATGAGGTGGTCATATATTAATGATGGAGCCTATATCAATAATAAATCATTATATAAGTTAGCTGTGAGTTGGGCTGTAAGTAGGGCTGAAAATGGTCGCGATAACCTCGTTACCGTTTTCACTTTTACATTTTACTAACATAGTACTACGGGTAATACAATAGATCTACATAATATCACCAACTTTATGTTCGTTCACTTCATGTATAGGCCATGCGAGGCATTGATTTTCTGGGATCTGATTGGGATTCCGATTGATTTGTCCGGGTTTCGATTATGATTCCGACTGATTTGTCTGGGTTCCAATTAGAATTTCGATTGATAAAAAGCTAGTCAGACTCGCATACGGGATGGACTAAGGCTCATCTGTCAATGATACAAGACAGACGGAACTAAAATTTGAGGTGGAAACCTTACTTGCTTTAGCAATAGGTATAGAATACGAAAATGAGATTGAAAATGGAATGATCGAACACGAAAATGAATACGAACTTACGGGATATCGAAAACGAACCAATTCGAAAGGATATATGTAAAAAAACGAACGGTCTACGGAAAATCAAAATGGAAATACACTAACCCGTATGGTACCCAATCATCCAACAAACCCGGCATGAGTACATGAAAACAATAGACAAATGATAATAACACAAGTAAATGTAAACCATGATAATAATTTATAACCTCACAAACAAATTTACAGCCACACATATAGTAGTACAGTATATAGTCGCAACTCATAAGCCCATACTTAGAAGATATAACAAATTCATAGCCACAACTATACACATAGTAGTAAAAATGATATATACCGAATTAGTAAAAACGGGATATCCCGATAAAATACAGGAAATATGGAAACAATTGGGATACAAGCCAAACAGTTTCTGTCCCATTTTTGAATTTGATATCTCGTATTTCGTACTAATTTCGATTTTGTCCGAAAATACGAAAACGAACGGGTAAGATGTAGAAATTGGAGCGGAATGGAATAAGATTTATCCCGACCGTTTTGAACCCTAGTTGCAAGTGACGTGGTACTATAAAGCCAGCAGCAGTCAGCAGACTGAATTATTAGTAGAAATCTATCTACAGAAAGTCAGCTGGCGGGGCCCTTTCGAGACACAACAGTATTCACACCGGAGAGGGATCATGGATGAAATTTCCACACGCCTACAGGCAGCGGCGGAGGACGCGGAAAAATCGAGGTATGTCAATATTGTAGTCTCGCTGTGTGTCCATGGGCTGCTCCATCACTCCGTACGCAACACGAAGCCATCCTTTGCGGCTGCACACGCTCCGCCTCCTCCATCGATGAACTGCGCTAGCTGCTGGCTCCGCATGACCGTGCCTCTCATAATCATGCCATTGTGCGCCCGCCCACCACTGCGTTGAAGGTTGAACTTTGAAGCATGATTTTTTTACGACGAGTGAGACCGTTGCGCATCTAAATGCTAGCGACCTGGGCCATCTACAGGCTGTGCTCCATTATTCCGTGCCTGTGGCCTTGTTAGCAGCCCACGTAATCATACACTTCAGCCCATAGGATCAGCGACAGCCCAAACGGTTCGCTAGCGTCGTCTTCTTTCTCCAGCATCTCGCCGTTGCTTGACTCAGATATACGAAAGCCGCCATGGCTGGTTGGCCAGAGATTGCAAGCATGGAAAGCTAAAGTGTATGGAGTATATATTTTAGGTAAAATCAAGGTATGGCGAGCGCCATAGTCCGCCATAACAGGCCCTCCGCCCCTGCCTACAGGGCTACCAAAACCTTTCTTCTCTTTCTCGAGAGGGTGAAAAATAAATGTCGACATCTTCGGGTAAACACCTCCGAATTACCCGAGGAAACTACGGTCCGTGAGCTCGGCGGCACGGTCAATTCCCGTGCGTGTCGTCATCATGTCACAGTCGTTTTCTTCTCCAAATCCCCAATTAACCCAGAAATTAAACCCTAATAAATACAAGGCGTCCGCCTCCTCCCTCTCCTATATAGAGCCACGTCGCTCCGGCTTCGAGCTCTCTCTTCTTGTACCTCCTCCTCGTGGTGTTCTTCATCGCCGGCATCGGCTCGTCGCCCACCGTCGATCCGCGGCAATGAGGCCACCGCGCGCCGTGCTCGTCCTCGCCGCCGCCGCGGCGCTGCTGCTGCTGCTGCTCGCGCCCGCCGCGCGCGCCGACGGCGGCGGCGGCGGGTGCGGGGCCGACGGCGCGGGTGCGCCGGGCGACCGAGCGCGGGCCAGGGCGCTCAAGATCGCGGCGTTCTTCTCCATCCTCGTGTGCGGCGCGCTGGGGTGCTGCCTGCCCGTGCTGGGCCGCCGCGTGCCGGCGCTGCGGGCCGACGGCGACGTGTTCTTCCTCGTCAAGGCGTTCGCCGCGGGGGTCATCCTCGCCACGGGGTTCATCCACATCCTCCCCGACGCCTTCGAGAAGCTCACCTCCGAGTGCCTCCCCGCGGGGGGGCCGTGGAAGGACTTCCCATTCGCGGGGTTCGGCGCCATGGTCGGCGCCATCGGCACGCTCGTCGTCGACACCGTCGCCACGGGCTACTTCACGCGCCTCCACTTCAAGGACAGCGCCACCGCCGCCGCCGCCGCCGTCGGGGACGAGGAGAAGCAGCAGCAGCAGCAGCAGGCGACGGCCGCGGCGCCGCACGCCGGAGGGAGCGACGATCGCGAGGGCCACGTGCACATGCACACGCACGCGACGCACGGCCACGCGCACGGCTCCACGGCGCTCGTGGCCGCCGTCGGCGGCGGCGAGGGCGACAAGGAGCACGCGCTGCGCCACCGTGTCATCGCCCAGGTAATTAATTCCTTCCAGTTAATCGTGAGTTGCATAACGCACGCATACGGTCTCCTCTAAGCGTAACAGCTGTGTTTTAATAGCGATGAACACTAGGGGAGTTTTTATATAAAAAAACAAGCAGAGAGAGAAAAAAGTTAGATTCATTGAAAGCTACGTATATGTTCTCTAAAATCTAAAATGTGGCACGTATTCAGTGATGGTTAGAATTCAGTTTGATCTAAAAAAGATTCATGTATCCTTGATCTAAAAAAGATTCACATAGCGCCCAAGAATGACTTGAAACTTTGAAACAAACACTTGAAAGAAAAACAATCAACTGTGGTCATACTACTTGCTTATAGTTTTTGATCTACTGCTTGCTTATAGTTTTTGATCAACAATGATGGTTTGATTCTTTAGGTGTTGGAGCTTGGGATCGTGGTGCACTCGGTGATCATCGGCATCTCCCTCGGCGCATCGGAGGAACCGAGCACCATCAAACCCCTGGTGGTCGCCTTGAGCTTCCACCAAATGTTCGAGGGAATGGGCCTCGGTGGCTGCATCGTTCAGGTACTTTATCTCATATAAGAAAAAGAAAAGATTGAAGACTTACACCAAGTGACGGATGCATGAAAGAAAAAAAAATATCACACCTAGATACAATTTTCCGTACTAGAGGTAGAATAACTCAACCAGATATATAAAGAGCAGTTGCTTTTCTTTTTGGTTGAAAAGTGGCTGAGTGAGCTCTTCATTCCTGGATGGAGTCCAAAATGCCATCATGATTTGACTTGGGCATTTGAAATGAGAGGCGATCAAGAGGCCGATCGCACTAAAGCATGATATGAACATCATCAGTTTATGCCTACTGGTACCTGCTTGTAGTCAAACAGGCATGACAGTTATGGTCTGTACTTTAATTTGTTCCAAAAAAGTTATACAAATTCAATTGGATGAACCACGCACAATATTTTTCCAAGTAAATAAAGTGAAAATGGGGAATGAGTTAACTTAGGGGATGTTTAGTTGGTGAAAATTTTTGGTCCAAGTGTCACGTCAATAGTTTGACCAGATGTCGGGAGGGTTTTTCGGACATTAATTAAAAAATTAATTTCAGAACTCACTTGGAAACCGCGAGACAAATCTTTTGAGACCTTTGACCGCATCATTAGCAAATGTGGGTTACTGTAGCACTTATGGCTAATCATGCGCTAATTAGGCTTAAAAAATTCGTCTCGTCGTGTACATCCAAACTGTTTAATTAGTTTTGTTATTTAGTTACATCTAGTGCTTCATACATGTGTTTAAAGGGGAGGTGAAAATTTTTGGATGAAAATTTTTGGGAACTAAATGGCCCCTTAATTCAACAATCTGCAAGGCGTACGTTATACAAATTCAATTGGATGAACCACGCACAATATTTTTCCAAATAAATAAAGTGAAAATGGGGAATGAGTTAGCTTAATTCAACAATCTGCAAGGCGTATGCAGGGGGCCTATGCCCCCTTCTTCTTAGACTCTGTTTGGTTCCTTTAGTTCCAAGACTAATTTTAATCTCTTCACTAAAAACTTTATCCTTTCCTGTTTGGAATAAGTGATTAAAGGTCATTAATTGAATTGTATAAAAGACCATGTTATCCCTGCTTGTATCCAGCTCCATACCCTTTAGTAGGGGTAGCGGCTAGACAAGTAAGGCTTTAGTAGGCCTTTAGTCCTAATAAGTACCTTCAAGAGGGTCTAAGGGCATGTACAACGGTCGTCCTCAAGCCGTCTGTGAGCCGACACTTTTGCAAAAAGACCCTCGCTGCAGCTTGGAGACGGCCGTTCCGTCGTCTCGCGAGGCGACGGCGAGGGCTCGGGCTCCCAGACCAAACCGTCGATGGGAAACCCGTTGTACACCTCGTCTCCATCAAGCAACGGTTTCTATGGATCTTGCGTGGTGGCTGGTTCTTGGCACGGAGAATCGAAAATGCCAACAAATCGAGAGGAACGTGATGCTTGCCTGGCTGTGACCCTCTCCGGCTCTCCCTCGGCGCCGAGCACCTCGCCGGTTTCTCCGATGGCTGCGACAAGCTCCTCCACGGTGAGGCTGACTAGGCAACGAGACGGCGCAGCGAAGGGGAGGCGCCGAGAGGAGGCCCCGGCGAGCGGCACATCAGGAGGATCCAGCCGGCGGGAATGTGGCGGCCATCGTCGCCCTGTTGGCAGAGGCACAGCAACAGAAGAGCGCAGCGTAGGAGAGAAAGAAGAACTTAACGATGAGCGGATAAGCTGGCCTCCATGCTGTGCGCCGAGTCAACGATGAGTGGATGAGAATGAAAGGTCGAGGTGAGAGTTCGAGAGGCTCACTGGAGGACGACGCATGTTCCAGACCGAGAAGAGATAAGATTGAGCTGCAAAATACTATAGGCTCGTGGGTGGGGTAGTGGTTTTCTTTTTATGTGTTATTTTTAATTTTTTTATGTTCATCTTGTTTTGATTGATCTCAATTATTTCAAAGAAACAACAAAAGTGCATACAAAGATCTCATTTAGACTAAATCATAGATACAAATATTCATTAAATAGTTTAAAGACAGTCAAATAGACAATCTATTGTACAAGTTGTTTTTTTACCGTCTGTATGCGGTGTTCAATGTACTTACAGATGGCAGCTGTCTGTACTATTGTACATGCCCTAATGGAGTTTAGTCACAACATGCACTTTTAGTCCCAACCCAAAAACCTTAGCCCGATTTCTACGGCTGTCAAATCAGCTAGAAACTGTAGCTAGACACTAATCCGCCCAACGCTACGTTTCTTGATGTGGGCCCAGAAGAAATTACAGCCAATCCATCCTCTGCTACTCTATTTTTTTCTGCTACTCTCTCTCTCTCTCGGTCTCTCCGCTAAGTCCCGTGACTGCATGGGCCCCCACACAGGTGGAAACGGGTTGCTTGTCCCAGCGCGGAACTGGTGGTTTCTTCGCTCCTCGTTGCGCGGGTCGACACGGTTTCTCGATCAAGAAACGATTTCCTTCTCTCTCTTCTTTAATTATCTTGCCACATCACTAAAATACTTATGTGGCAGTCCTATTAATTACAAAAAAATATCCTAGTCAGCTGGGTTGGGACTGCCCTAAAAAGGTGTTTGGTTCATTGGACTTATGCAAAAGTTCCTGGTACTTTAGTCCCTAAAAAACTAAACAGGAGGAATTTTTTGAGGCTAAAGTGCTAGTTGGGGCTAAAGAATCAGAAGTCACTCTTGAGGAGTTTTTTTGGGACTAAAAGCCTACATGAGGGCTATTATTCCACCCCCTACCCCCGGTCCCCACCTCTTAGATGCATGCAGATTAGGGATAATATGATACTTTGTGCACTCATTTAATGACATTTAGTCTCTTTTAGTTCCTGGAACCAAATAGGTAGGGACTAAAGTTTTTAGTACAGGGACAACTAAAACTAGTTTAGGGACTTTTGACAACCAAACACCACCTTGGTCTCTTCTGTTTAGATTCTTAGGGACTCAAGTGCAAGAACTAATATATTAGTCCCATGAACCAAACAGGTTCTTAATCGATACTCTAACATACATGGGCATCTACAAGCTAAATTTTGGTATATAAAATTTGCCTCTTATATTGCAGAGACGATACTAGCTGGGTTCCTCTTCAGATTTTTTTCTAGTTATTTGACTTTTGTCCTTAACTTGTTGTTGTTACATAGGCGAAGTTCAAGCTCCGGTCAATCGTGACCATGGTTCTCTTCTTCTGCCTGACGACGCCGGTGGGCATCCTCGTCGGCATTGGGATCTCGTCGGTCTACAACGAGAACAGCCCGACGGCGCTCATCGTGGAGGGCATCCTCAATTCGGTCGCGGCGGGGATCCTGGTCTACATGGCGCTCGTCGACCTCCTCGCCGAGGACTTCATGAACCCCAAGGTGCAAAGCAGGGGCAAGCTCCAGCTCGGCATCAACGTGTCCATGCTCGTCGGCGCCGGGCTCATGTCCATGCTGGCCAAGTGGGCCTAGTCATCACATCAGTTCTTGTTCTATGTACAACAGAGGAACTAATTCTTGCAGCAAAGGAAAGAGGACGTAGAGTTGCTTTTGCAGTTTGCCAATAATCTCATCCTAAGCTAACTACCGTACTGAGAGAGCTTCAACTCTCCCTCTATTGCAGCAATGATTTGTTTGCACATGTCACCTTCTAACTGAACACTTCAGATACTTTTTCATCAGGGGCTGTGTTTAGATGCGTAAAATTATGGTAAAAAGTGTCACATCGGACACTGTAGCGCACTGTAGCACTTTTCGTTTGTTTGTGGTAATTGTTGTCCTATCATGATCTAATTAGGCTCAAAAGATTCGTCTCGTCGTGTACATCAAAACTATGCAATTAGTTTTTTTTATTTACCTACATTTAATGCTCCATGCATGAAGTAAAGATTTGATGTGATAGGTGAATAGTGAAGTTTGGAGAGAGAAATTTTGGAACTAAACACAGCCCAGTTCATGCAAACACAAAGCCTGGCAATGACTCGTCATAACAATCTCCCACAACTCCCAAATCTATCTGCACTCTCGTCATACTCTAAATCTATCCTCTAAAAGGAATATTTTGTCCTAATCATCGATATTCTCTACTCTATATCCAGTTCTCCCGCACCCATCATACTCTATAATTCATCCTCTATACCAAGTACCAATATGGAGGATCCACATGTCATACACTATTTTATATTTTATCCCCACCCACCGACCCACCCATTCCGTCGCCTCCCCCCTTTGTCTCTCTCCTCACTTCTCTCTACCAAAACCGGCGGTGGGCCTCCTGCGGCCTCCCTCCCCGGCGGCCCTCCCGCGTCGGCCTTCCTCCTCCCAGGCGGCAGGCCTCCTGCCCGCGTCAGGCTTGTCCCCGGTGGCCGAGCTCCCCGTACCATGGCGAGACGGGCCACCACGGGGCGCGCGGCGTGCAGGCCAGGCTGAGCTCATCGCTGCCGCTCCTCCCCGCCGGACCCGCCGCGCCTACCTCCTCTTCAGTGGCAGCCATGGGCGGAGAATCCTGACGGCCGAGCGGAGGAACCTCGATATGCGTGAGCCCAGCCTCGATCTGCCCGAGCGGCTCCTCCTCCGCGGGGCTGGGTTGGCCGGCGGCGACGGTGGAGGCTGTGGCGCACTAGGGACCTTGAACTCAGTAAGTCGGCGCCCCTCCTTCCTCCTCCTTCCCCCTCCCTCCCTCTCCGCCGCCTCCTTGCCACGCCTCCTCGCTCGGCCGGCCGGCTCGTGGACGCCTCCGCCTCTCCGCGCCGAGCTCGGGCGGATCTGGCCGGGGTGGGGCGCGTGGGCCGTGGTGCACGCGCGGCAGCAGCAGCTCCAACGGCTCCTCCTGCGGCGGCATCCTTGCTGCTGCTCGAGCTCCGGGCGGCCCCGCGGCTGGGTGGAGGCGGCGGTCGAGCAACGGCGGGGCGAAGGCGGTTCCGAGCATGGCGAGAGAGCTGGGGTGGTTGGGGCTGCCGGTCTTGGTAGGGGATATCGGACGCTTCGCTTCTCCCCTGGGAATCCCGGACGGCGGCTCGTCCGCAACGATAGCGGACAGCGTTGCAATACCCGCCGCGGAGGATTTTCCTCTAAAGTGCTACTAGAAAATGGCGTACCGGACGGTTTAGCGGACCGCAGTCAGTCTCAACGACATTTTCTATGTGCACTCTATATGAGAACAACCTACTTACATATATACATATATATACATAAATACAACATATATACATATATCGTCCCAGCTGTCGATCCCAAAAATGTCAGCAGACGAGGGGTGATGAGACGCTCTCTTTACCGCCGGAGCAACACCCTGCAGCATCCTTGCAGCCCGCATCCCTAGGCGAGCCGCACCTACTCCTCGCCTTGCTACTACAGCCGGGCGTCCTCGCGCTAATGATGACGCACACCTCATCTTCGCCGTTGCCGTGCGGCGCGCAGATCGCCGGCGGCGGCGCCGCCGCAGCATCTCCCCGCGCCCTCCCCCGCCGCCGCCGCGTGACCACTCGCCTCCTTCCTGTGCTCGGCGACGGCTTGCGTGGGTATGGTGATCACCACTGAGTGCTCGGGCGGCTTGCACTGCTTCTGGCAGCGGTGGCAGCCGTGGTCACCTGGCCCCTGCTTGGCGCTCCGGCGAGCTGGGACCTCGCCGTCGCGCAGCACGGCTTGGGCCTGGCCGCCCCGCCGCAGCACGGCCGCCCCGCCGCGGCGGCGTCCCTGAGCAGCAGCATGCTGTGCAGCACGACGAGCAGGCACGTCCCGACGTCGGCGAGCACGGCCACCCATAGCACGGGCCGCCACGCGACGGCGAGCGCGAGCACGGCGGCCTTGGCGCCGACGGAGAAGGCCACGTTCGCGGCGATGGTCCGGCGGGTGCGCCGCCCGAGCCGCACGGCCTTGGGGACCCGGAGGATGTCGCCGGACATGAGCGTGGCGTGGCTGGTCTCCACGGCCGCGGCAGACCCGGACAGGCCCATGGCGAGCCCCACGTCCGCCATGGCCAGCGCCGGGGCGTCGTTCATGCCGTCGCCGACCATCAGCGTGGCCCCGGCGCTCGCCCTGAGCTCCGTGACGAGCCGGACCTTGTCCTCCGGGAGGAGCTCCGAGTGGAGCTCGGAGCTCCTCCATGGCGCCGCCGAGCTGCTCCTGCGCGTGCCTGGCCGCGGCCGCGCTGCCCCCGGTGAGCATCAGCGACTTGATCCCCATGGATCTCAGCTCCTTGATCGCCTTCGCCGCCCCGGTTCTGCAGTCGTCGGAGAGCGAAAACAGCCCGACGAAATCGCCGTCGCAGATCACGTGGCCAATGGACACACCTTTGTGATCACCCATTTCTTGGACAGCTTGTGTATATATGGTTCAACAAATTTCATCATGTCAGAAGCCAGTTCAAGCATGATCTCAATGCAAATTCTTCCGAATTTGTTTCCTTACGTGCTTGACACGAGGACCTTGCCATGATCTTTCTGTTTCCGATGTAGATGTGTTTACCACTGATCACGCCGTAGATGACCTCGCCATGGTAGACGTGGAATTCAGTCACCTTCTCCGGCTCCGGCCGGATGGATTTGGTCTGAGAGTACTCAACAAGTGCAGCAGCCATTGGATGGCTTGATTTGCTCTCCATGCTGGATACCCTGAGAGAAGAAAATACTACTTATTACTCAGTACCTTCAGCAATACATGCAGTAGTCTGCCCAAACACTAGTAACATGTCATCAATTATATATATTCTTTCAAACTAAATAGTTAAACAAATGACACGTCAGACTAGCATCACGTTATTTGTTCATAAAAAGCAGTAAAATTGTCAGGTCATACTGAATTCAAAGAGGCCAAATTCTTGTACCAGTAAAGGAGCTGATCCATTTCAACCTTGTTCCCAACCACATGGAAGTCACCGATGCTGAACTCCCCCCTGGTGATCGTCCCGGTCTTGTCGAACGCCGCGACCCTGACCTCGCCCAGCGACTCAAGAACGCCGCCTCCCTTGATGAGCAGCCCCATCCTCGCCGCCCGGAGGAGCGCGCAGAAGGTGGCCACCGGCGTCGACAGGACCAGCGCGCACGGGCACGCGCTCACCAGCAGCACCAGGGACAGCTGGAACCATTGCTTCAGGCTGCAAAAGAACGTGCACTGCTTCTGCTGAATTGCTGCCAATTCTACGTCTTGAGACCGGGATCGTCTCGGGAGGTGACCGTGCCGGCGTACCAGGGGTGTAGTACTTTGCGCACGCGTCGATGAGCCGCTGCGTCTTGGACCGGCTGCTCTGCGCCACCTCCACCAGCCTCTCCATCCTCGCCACCATCGAGTTCTCGGCCAGAGCTGTTGTCCTCACCGAAATGTAGCCTGCAATGTAACAGATTTTCATTCTGATCACCACATGTATGAAGAAGTTCATATAAATATTGTTGAATGCGTATGTTGTGAGTATCTGAATTGTACTGTATAATTTTGAAAAAAAAAGAAACAAATGGATTTCACACACGTAGACAGTCGGAGGTGTGTGAGAAATGTAGCTGTTTTTTTACCGTCGAGGTTGATGGTGCCGGCCCAGACCTCGGACCGCGGCTGCTTTGGCACGGGGAAGGACTCGCCGGTGAGGCTGCTCTCGTCGACCTCGCTCTGCCCGCCGACGACCGGGACCACCTCGCCGGTCTTGACCGCGACGACGGTGCCCACGCTGACGTCGCGCATGCCGACGACCTGGCCCGTCTCGGCGAGCACCGCGTGCTTGGGGACCGCGGACACGAGCGACAGCATCCCGGCGCTGGCCTTGGCGCACGCCAGGGTCTCGAGCCACTCGGCGACGGTGAAGAGGAAGACGATGGCGCCGGCCTCCGTGTAGTTGCCGAGCGCGACGGCGCCGGCCACCGCGATGAGCATGAGGATGTTGATGTCCATGGTGAGGTTTCCCGCCGCGGCGAGCGCCCGGAGCAGCATCGGCTGGGAGCCGACGCAGGCCGCCGCCAGCGCCAGCCACCGCAGCGCGGGCAGGAGCGGCGCGAACAAGGACGCGGCGAGCAGGGCGCCGCAGGCGACGATGAACGGGCCGGGCCACCTGCCGCCGCCGCCGGTGCCGGCGTAGGCTCGGATCGAGGCCTCGAGGCCCGCCTTGTTGAGGACCTTCACTGATCCGGAAAGGGCGAGCGAGAATTGACTCCCATCCGTTTGTGGAAAGAATTCGATCGAGCGAGGCGACCGAGAACAAGAGGATTATATAGGTTACCAATGTGGAGGTTGGAGACGGCGGCGGCGTCGTGCTCGACGATGACGGTGCGGGAGGGGACGACGACGGTGACCGCCCGCACGCCGTCGATCGGCGACAGGAGGCGCTCGACGAGCGCGACCTCGGCGGTGCAGCAGACGCCGAGGACATCCAGGTACGTCTTCTCCCACGCGGCCACCTTCCCGCGGCCGCCGTCGTGGCCTCCGCCCCTGGCCGCCGCCGCCTCCACGGCCGGTCCCGGCATCTCGGAAACGCGAAACGACGTGCGCCCGCGGGGCCAGCCAAATATTTAGCTTGCCGGCTGCTCCTTTATACTTGGCGTGGGTGGGCCCCGCGATTTCAGCTTCTTTCCTCTTGTTCTCCTATTTTGGGCGCTTTTCTTTCACGAGACCCTTCTGATTTGCTTCACCTTTAACATTTCTGAACATTTCTGAACTTGTACACTTCTTTATATTTGAGAACATTTCTGAATAAAGAAGTATCATTTGTACAAATTGACTACACAAAATATGAGCGTCTGCATCTCTACTATACTTTTTTTTTAAAAAAAAAGTCAACCTGCCTAGTCGATTTGAACACACATGGACGTGCACCCGGTTAGATTTTGC
Organism: Panicum virgatum; assembly: GCF_016808335.1. Classification (NCBI taxonomy): domain Eukaryota; kingdom Viridiplantae; phylum Streptophyta; class Magnoliopsida; order Poales; family Poaceae; genus Panicum; species Panicum virgatum. The sequence goes on from NC_053146.1 coordinate 11,356,120, forward strand.
AGTTGTTGCTAGAACCCAAGAACAGGTCAGTTTTTCACTTGCAGTTCAGAGTTGAGATATCTCGTGTACCACCAGAGCAAACACATCGCATCCCTGCTGCAACCTTGCCCTGTCTTCTTAGGAGAATCACACGCACCTCCTCCATTGCTGCAGCAGGCTGTCTTCACACTAGCACGGCTGCCGTCTTCTCTACGAGCACAGCATTGTCGTCCCCCACACCGTCGCCCGCACCTCCCACTCCACGGTCTTCCCGGCCGCCGCTGGGTGCATCCGCCAGCACACGCCCTCGCCCTCGCCGTACTCGTCGCCGGCGAAGATCGCCCCGCCGCACCGCGTGGAGGGCCGGCCCGGGCTGGTGTACCAGTCCCCAGTGGCGGATGTACACCCCGGGCCACCCGTGCCATGGCCCGGGGTTCGGCCCAAAAAATTGCTGAAGAAGCTCAAAAAATTGCTGAAGAAGAATAAATATACGATTTCGCGATGACACTTGTTGTATGTTTTCTATCTTTCCATTATGTTCTCGTGTATCTTTTGAACTTCCATTATGTTCTCGTGTATCTTTTGAACTATGAGTTTGTCGACGTCTGGTTTTTGTCACAACTATATTTAAAACTCAACCCGGGGTTCAACTCAATGCTAGTTCCGCCACTGCCAGTCCCGGAGCCACGACCGCGGCCGGGGCAGCCGCAGCCCGCGCGGCTCGCCGGAGAACACCTCCCGGCCGCCGGCGCCGTCGTGGAGGAACCAGCCCAGCGACGCCGTGTTGCCGTGCACCGCGCGCTCGAACTTCCAGGGCCTCAGGTGCACCGCCTCGTGGGTGGAGACGCCGCTGCCGATGGACGCCGGCGTCACGCCCCGCGACGCGCCCAGGTCCAGGCTGACCTCGTGGACCGGGTTGTCCGGCGACCGGCTCACGGAGACGGAGAGGATGTCCGGCTGCGCCATGGGGGTCAGCTGCAGGGACACGCGCGAGGGGCAGTGCTTCTCGTCGGAGCCGTACCCCTGCCTCGCGATAACCGTCCTACTAGGGATGTTCTCCGCTGTGTTCTCCATGGCCTTGAAGCTTGGTCCTGCAGATACAGCCGCCTCTCCCCCGCCATCGACCTTTGGAAGGATTGGATCCGCTCGAAATTGTACTGTAAACCTGTACTCGATAGCTCCACTCCCTACTCCTTTCAACGCTCCTGTATCTCTCGGCCTGGAATGCCAGGTCCCAACTTTGTACTGAACCCTGTGTTCTTCGATCAATATAATTCAGTAGGTGAACCCTGTGTCTTGCCCCCCGATATTGCTCGAAAAAAAGTGGGTTGATGTATGGATTATGAGGTCAGACCAGGGAAAGTTCTAACTCGTTTGGTCTTCTACGGCATCCTTTTCTTGATGGAAGGTATAATCTATAATCCCTATAATCCCTTGTTTGTAAGGACAATTATACTCCCCTTATTTCTCTCTGTTTTTTTTTATGAAACAGGAGGGACATGCCCCTTATTTCTCTTTACCTGTCATTTCAGGCATCTATGCTGTCTGCGATATACATGGGCCTTTTGATCTGCAATTGTAATAATTATATGTTTGAAATTAAAACACAATAATGTATAAGTACATTGAATATTAAATCCACTAATATAATTTCGATGTGATAAGTCTGGTTGTTTTCCATATACTGATAAGCTACCATCGTGTATGTCGATCCAATAAGAAAACTGTAGGTGCAAGGACCAGACATGTGCCCAGATTATAAGAAAAAAACCTGGTTGTGCTTGTTAAGTAGTTCCTAGATTATAAGAAAAAAAAAACCTGTGCAGGAAAAAGCATGATACACAGAGTCCGAACTAGGAAAAACTTAACTTGTCTGGGCTTGTTAGCCTGACTTGATCCAGAGCCCAGAAGCTAATATTGGAGCTTCTCAATGCCTTAAGCCTGTCTAAACTTCTAGTGAGAATGAAGCCTGCTCTGTTTTTCCCTTTTGCCTGAGGAAGTGTGATGTTCTTAATCCCTTCAGTCACTTGACAGAATAGTACTTCTTCCATCTTTCTTTCAAAAATATAAATATATAATTATAAGTTACTTTCATGGGACTTGCATCGCGATTACAGCAGAGTATCGAAAAGAAAAGGGGGGAGAAAGATGGATATGGCCGGTAACATTTTGCTATTGGGCAGTAGGAAACAACCCAGCTAGAATAGGCATCCAAAGTACTGCAATGTGTTACCATTCGGTCACATTGCTATGTTGGGCTTATAGCAGGCGAAAGGCATTTACTTTTTTGGTTAAGAAAAACGCCACTGATGAAATTACTAAACAACACTATGCATTTCACATTTGCATATGCTGAACAATCTGGGCAGAGGTAATAAGCTGAGCGTGCACAAACCCGAATCATTTGCGTGCTGGGAGGCTGCATCTCTGGACGGACGTCCCACCCTACTTCAGTCGTTTCTCATTGGGTTCATCTCGCTCGGGCATGGTGCCCGTTCAGGGGAGACGATCGTGAGCCCTTACACGCATTTCGTCGAGCAGACTGGCTGCGCCCTGTGGGAGGGCGGGGAGAAGGGGCGCTGTGGCCTGTGGCTGCGGGGCTGGGGCAAAGGGGTCATGCTGGAGTTCACTGGAGGCACGCTCGGAGGGGCAGCCAGGTCATGGGGGGAGGGAACCAGGCAGATGGGGACGTCGAAGGAAGTGAGGACGGTGGGGATCGGCCGCGGAACACGCGGACTCGCGGCAGGGGCAAGAGGCCAATGTTTATGCTGTGTTTGTTTGGCTGGCTGATGGCTGGTACTAATTTGTTATGAGAGAATAGTATTGCTGACTGCCTGTTAACTGGTAGCTGGTGCTGATTTAGTATGAGAAAATAGTACTGCTGGATGGTTGGCTGACAAGCCAAGCGAAGCCTAGTGCAGGCATCTCCCTTTCGTATCCAGAGCCTAGAATGTTGTCTAGCACGTGATCTCAGAATGGCCGCGAGGTTAACTGATTTGGCTTTCAGGAATCTACGGAATTTCAACTCTTCTGACGTGAGAATCCTTTGTTCTTGTACCACGTCCAAAAACTTCAGGATCTCCTTAACAATCTCCAACCTAAGTAACAAATTGCCCAAGTTTTGTCTTCTCCAAATCTTGAGGGCCTTAGCTGTCCGTAATAATTTGGCATGCATGCGTAGGATGGCATCTTGCGTGTTGACTGGTTGCGTCCATGTATCCTCAATTACCTCTCTAAATCTAGGCATGTTAACCCAAAAGGACTCAAATCGGAATCCCTTGTAAGTTTGTTTAGCAATATCACCGGTAAGAAATAAAGGGCAATGGTCGGATCCCATTGTCGGTAGTGGCTGCAAATCAATGTTCGGAAACATGAGATGCCACTCAGGTGTCCCAAATATGCGATCAATTCTCGTGAAAGTAGGGTTGTTTTGTTCATTACTCCAAGTAAACTTTCTGCCTCGGAGATCGATCTCCATGAGCTGGGCCTCATCAATGGTTTGTCTGAAATTGCTCATCATAAGCCTGTTTAATCTGTCATTGCTTTTATCTTTCGCTTTATAAATCACATTAAAATCACCTACTACTAGCCATTCAACTTTCACGATTTGTCGAAAGCCCTTAATCTCTTCTAAGAAAGCTAATTTATCACGATCCTCCTTTGGGCAATAAACGCCTGTGAGACACTGTGTACTCAGTTGTACTGCAGTTGTGTACGAACAATCGCTCATCTTGCCGCCGCATTAAGTTCACGGACGTTCCAGCACAACAAGTTAACATTTTTATGTGACAGAGAAACATCAAGCAACTTGGCGAATTCTTGTTCACTTCTAACAGGAAGGGTCTATGCAGCTTCTAATAGGACATGGAAACAATTTTTATTGTTGTTTATAAGCGCTCCTGAGACAGCAGAAATCATCCTTCAGCCAGGAATATTTGTTTGAAAAGGAGACAGTAGCAAGATTTTTCTTCTCCTTGTCTTCTTGAAACATTAAAAAAAGAGAGAGTTCACACAGGACCTAAACAAATGCTTAAGCGGAATTCAAGATGACATATCCAAAAAATTCACTTTTTTTCAGAAAGCAACATAATAAAAATACTAGGTGCTACCATGCAGCTTCATGCTCATGCAATCGTCTATGGGACGAACCAACTGGGATTAGTAGAGTATTCGCCGTCGCTCTTCTCCGGTGGCCTGTAGACACACTCCAAAGTCTCGTCCTTCATGCTGTAGCAGTACGCCGCCGCCGTACTAGCTCCGATTTTCAGGTCGTGCACGTAGTAAATCCTGCCACCGCCGCCGCCGCTGTGGAAGGTGGCGTGGTGGCCGTCGAGGAACAGGTCGTAGTCGCCGCCGCCGATGCCGTCGAGACCGACGAGCAGCTCGCGCCACGCGAGGCCGTCGTGGAGGTCCTGCACCAGCTCGAAGACGTCAAAACCCTCCGGCCCGGCGGCGGACATGGACCTCACACGGACCCTGACGCAGAGCAGCTTGCTCGGCAGCGCCACGAGGTGGAGGTAGTCCCGCTGGTTCCTGTCGCCTTGGGGATGGCGGCAGCCCCACATCTTGGTGGCGAAGTTGGTCGTCCCCGGCGGCACGTCGAGCGTCACGGCGTCGAACACGGCCGTGCTGCCGTCGATGTCCAGCGCGAAGATCCTGCCGTCGAGACAGGCGAAGTCGGCGAAACTGAACAGGGACGCGCCGTTGTAAACGTCCTCGTCGTCCTCAACGACGGTGTTGTCCAGCTTCGTCCAGGCGGCGTCGCCCGGCCGACAGAACACCAGCCCCGTCTGCCCGTGCACTGGGTGGTACTGGTACATCAGGATCAGCATGCCGTCAGCGGCGGCGCCCCCCGCCCCCCCCCCCCCCCCCCCCGGCGGCGCGGCGGCGTGGACGCCGAAGCGGATGGTGCCGGAGAACTGGAGGTGGGTGTCGATGTAGAAGTAGGTGCTCGTAGTTTAAGAGGTGAATTAGGCAAACTAAAAATTTTAATCTCAAACTCCAACTACTTGCACATAAATTAAACTAAGATCATGCTATCTAGATGTGCAACTAGTGTGAAAACCCTCATCCCAAAAGAATTATGCAACCTATAGCCAATCCTATCAAGATTCTACTCTAAAAATTAAAGGCAAACAAGGATTGCAATAAGTAAATACGGAAGGTTAAAGAGGGATGAGAGAATGCAAACTCTTGTGACACGAGCATTTATCTCGTGGTTCGGTTAGCCACAAAGGCACATCTATATCCACATTGTTGAAGCACTCACAAAGAGCATTGTTTCTCGCCCACCAAGTCTCTTCCGTGAACACTCACGGTCACCTTGGCCCCGGGTTCCACTAAGAAGCTTCTCCACCAAGAAAGGAGGGTCTCCACGTCCCCCGCACAAAGCTTGTTGTCGCCGCTCCACACCAAGCCGGAGGGTCGAAGACGTGCCGGCAAGTCACCAAGACTCCAAGGATGGCCGGCTCACCGAGATCTTCTTGTTGGCTCACTCAAGAACCAACCACAAGGTACAACACCTTGCTACTACACTCACTCATGAGCTATCCTAGCACTCTCACTTACAAGGATGAGCTAAGCCTAAAGAATTTGATCACTTTGCTCTTGGGTTGGCTTGGAAATGTTCTTCAATGTGTCTAGGTCTTCACTGAACTCCAGCAAGCTTCAAATGACCAGAGAGAGTCGCTTATATAGGCCACCAACTCAAATTAGCCGTTGAGTAGCCGTTGCCTTTTTATACGCAAGGCGTCGGATAATCCGACCAGGTAGCGTTGGATAATCCGACCCCACTGATATTCCCCTGGAAGCCGTTAACTTTCAAACCAACTGCTGACGTCATTTGTCCAACGTGTTTATCCGACCTTCTTGTAATTAGGCGTCAGATCATCCGGTGCAACAGGGCAAACTCTGAACTCCAAACACCTTCTCTAATCATTCATCCGACCATTACTCCGACGCTTCAAGTGTCACGCGTCGGATCATCCGACCCTGAAGACTTTTTATGATGCGCCTTGACATGCTCTCTAGTACATCATCCGAGCATTAGTCCGACCCTTCTTTGACTGTGTCGGATAATTCGTCTTCTTTGACATGTTTATCCGACCCAGTAAATTTGGATAATCCGACCATACTGTGTTCTGCAGAACTCATCCAATTCAGTGTTTCTTTGAGTTCTTTTTTCGTGTTTTGCTTCACTAGGGCTTTTTACTTCATTCTAGGGACCTGATGAGATACACTTGACCCACACATTAGTCTCATTGATTGCGTTGTCATACGATCACCAAAATCACTCGAAATGGGCTAAATGGGGCCATGTTCATTACAATCTCCCCCTTTTTGGTGATTGATGACAACACAATCAAAGCAACCATAAATTTGCAAAAATTGACAAATTGAACCACTTACACTTGCTTGGATGCTTACCACCATCCAATGTCGACTTGGACTCCCCCTTAATCCATGATTTTTCCCTTTTGCTTCTCCCTCAAATGTCGATTTGATCCACTTGCTATTTCTCCCCCTTTGGAAGACATTCCTCTCCGTTTGGGAGATACTTGCTTTGATCCATACTTCTCCCCCTTTGGAATCAAATCACCTAAAAAGCCTTGCAAACACAATATAGCTCAAAGAAAAAAGTTAGTAGCCTAGGGAGTTAGATCCATGAGTTATGATCCATGTGCATGATATCGATGAAGATACCACTTTATGATTACTAAGGTGGATCACAAAATATGAAACTTGCATGACATGAGCTAAGCTTTCTACAAGTATGTGCACAAAATAATAATGTGAAAATCAATTGCACAACTAGGTATTTAGACCAAGAAAGTTTAGATCATATCATACATGGAGGTAGCTCTAAATAATCAAAGAATTGACAAAGATTCCAATTGAAAGAGTTAGAACCTTGCATACCTCCGGGGGTCACTTAGTTACCTTGGTTGTACCACATGAAAGAAGAAGAGTGAGAGCCACTTGGGTACACTAAGGTGAAAAAATGTATGAGCACATAGCCTATGAACTTAGATATTGAAATTTAAGTTCAATAGAGCATGGCTCAATATGCATGAAAACACACTTCTTTATCTAATCACTACTTAGAGAGTTGTTAATTCACATTGAGCGTGAACAACATTCTCTTAGAGTGTTAATTCTGGAAAGAGACTACAAAAGATAAACTTGCAAACGCGTTAGTCTCCAAAATCACAAACCATAAGATGAACTCCCTCTAAATGTGTGCATTTAGTGTTTGAATCACCAAGTAAAAGTATGCACATTGTTCACGAAAACAACGGGAAGTTTACCCTATAGCTTGTGTTCATGGTACAAAAATGAAATACATACCTCATAAAGTCCAAGTACCATGAAGAGTGATATTTGTGTAGCTTTCTACACACTTATCAAACCATGTAGATTGCTCATGGGTTAGATCATGACACAAGCAACCCACCATATATAATACTAGGAGGTGCAAAGCATGCAAACAACCTAGCAAGAGTAATGGAGCTACATGATGCATGAATTAAAATTTAGCTACCATTACCTTGTGGGGGATTTGGACACCAAATGTCCAAATTATGAGTTTAGCTTCTTTGGCATGAACCTTCTCATCATCTTGTAAGCTAAGCCTCCAAATCTCCCGTAGCCGATCCTTGGGCTTCAAGTGTCTTTTGGAACCCACACCATTTGAGGCCCCTTCATATTGGTGATGACTTCCTTGGGCACCCAAATGGAGCGGTTCCAACTCCAATCCTTCTTCCCAACCTTGTGAGCAACCACTTTGCCATTGTCCTTCTTCTTGATCATATAGGTGGTGCTTTTGCTCTTGTTCTTCCGGTTGGGCTTGGTGTAGATGAGAGAACTCTTGATTATGATTTTTTTCTTGTTCTTCTCATCCGGAAGCTTCTTCTTTGGTTGAGAGCACTTGTTGGACTTGGGGCCTTCTTGATGGCACTTTGAGCAAGTCACGGTGGACCACTTCTCAAGCTTCTTCACCATGTCTTCACGGTTATCTTGAGAAGGTTGGACATTGCTCTCTATATCTTTGCCCTTCAATCTAGCCAAGTCCTTCATGAGCCTCTCTACCTCTTGCTTGAGCTCATCATTTTCCTTTGCTATGAGGTCATCACATGATTCTACAAAAATATTCTCAAGGCATTTCTTGTTGCAAGAGTTAGAAGTTTCCAAAGAGTCATTAATTTCTTTAGTGATACTCTCAATTTTTAATTTGAGCTCTTCTTGTTCCTTGCTAAGCAATTAAAATTTGCACATCAAATTATCATAATTTGTAGTAAGGGTAGCATTAAGATCATTAAGAGCATCACATTTTTTAGATTGTTTCTTAATTACTCTTTGGTGCTCATGTACTAAGTCAAGAAGTTCTTCATAGGAAGGAGAGTCGGAGTCATCATCACTTACATCGCTTTTCATATCTTTAGTCATAAGGCATATGTTGGATGATGAAGCCGTGCTCGTGTTGAAGCTGGTGGTGAAGGTCTTGTTTGACTCATCACTTGAGCTTGAGCTTGATTCTTCACCACCACTTGTCCATTCACCAAGAACAACAAGGGCTTCTTTCTTGGGCTTCTTCTCTTTCTTCTTCTTGAATCTCCTCTCAACCTTCATATGTTGGTGGTGAGGCCCATCTTTGAGGAAAACCATGTACCCCATTGAATTGATTTTCTTCAAGCTCTTGTTCATGATTTTCACTTGCTTGAAAAGCTTGGGGGACATGATATCTTCATCACTTGAGGAGCATTGGCTTTCTTCCTCTTCACTTGCTTTGCTTGATTGCCATCTTCTTCAACAACCTTTCTTGCTTGCTTGTGAGAGCGCTATGAGTTGGTGAAGAAGGTGAGGCTCTTGGCTTGATGTCGTTGCGAAGCTCATGGGCAGTCACCTTGTTGAGGACTTTATTTGGTGTCATTGTTGTGAGCTCTTTCTCATAAAGAATGGTTGTCACCAAATCATAGTCCGGCCTTCGGAGAGAGTGAAGGATCTTGCGAATGAGCTCCAAGTCATCAATCTTCTTCACCTCTAAAGAGTTAATCTCATTCACAAGAACATTCAACCGTGAGTACATAGATTCGGCATTTTCATGATTAAATTACTTGAAGCTATTTAGTCTATCAATGAGAATATGATATCTTTCATTTGCCACATCCTTTGTGCCCTCATGTTTCTCCTTGATAGTTTTCCAAAGATCCTTAACATTTTCACAAGCAAACACACGATTAAAAATTTTATCATCAAGAGAACTTAAGATTACACATTTTGTAATAGCATCAAATTGTTTCTCTTGTTGACCTTTGCTTTTCATGCCTTCACTAGTTACTCTCCAAATATTTAGGCCCTTAGTTTGGAGATGCGATTCCATTAAAATCTTTCATCGTTAGAAGCTCGTGCCATCGAACCGTGGAGGAGGTCCTAAAGAATCCATCCCTTCCCCGATGAGCTAACTCACTAGGCGGTGAAGCCTAATACCGATCCTATGAGCCAGTAACACAAATTGCCAATGGAATTGGCTTTCTTTGTGAGAGATGTGAGTCCCGGCTCTGATACCAATTGAAAGGAATCGGGTGCTCGTAGCCTAAGAGGGGGAGGGGGTGAATTAGGCAAACTAAAAACCTTAACCTCAAACTCCAACTACTTGCATATAAATTAAACTAGCCAAAAGAGTTATGCAACCTATAGCCAATCCTATCAAGATTCTACTCTATAAAGTAAAGACAAATAAGGATTACAATAAGTAAATACAGAAGCTTAAAGAGGAATGAGAGAATGCAAACTCTTGTGACACGAGGATTTATCCCGTGATTCGGTTAGCCACAAAGGCACACCTACATCCACATTGTTGAAGCACTCACAAAGAGTATTACTTGTCGGCCACCAAGTCTCTTCCATGAACACTCATGGTCACCTTGGCCCCGGGTTCCACTAAGAAGCTTCTCTACCAAGTAAGGGGGTCTCCACGTCCCCCGCACAAAGCTTGTCGTCGCCGCTCCACACCAAGCCGGAGGGTCGAAGACGTGCAGGCGCAACACGCGGAGCGGAGGGAGCGACCAAGCAATCAGGAACCACCGCTTTGCCTTTGCCAGCAGCGCGCGGAAACAAAGGGGGGAGCACCGCCGAGGTCATCGCCGGCTGCGGGGGTTAGCTCGGGGTGGGGGAGAGGAGGGGAGGGGATCAGGGGGAGGGGAAAGAAAGAGAAGATGTGAATGACAGGTTGACCCCATGTGACAGGAGGAGGGAAAGGGGAAAGGAAAAAATCTAGCTGCTGGAGCACTTCTCCCCTATAAGTTGAAAATAGAAAAGGGGATTTCCCTATATGATGAGAGAGGGGAAAGGGGAAAATCAAGCTATTGGAGTTGCTCTTAGCTCGATTAAGCAAAGTTTCAGTTGTTGGCCGTGAGGGCTATGTAAGTCATCTGATTGTGAGAGGGATGGGGGAGGTGGACTTGCTATTTTTATTGGATCGGGTGAGAGAAGGAGAAATGATAGGCTATATACAGTGAAATTTTTGTTTTTTAAACTATATATATATGATATACTACACGTACAAATTTGTTTGCTAAAAATCATGGGTATTCACTTGAATACCCTTGAATTACATTGGGCCCGCCCCTGCTCCCAGAAGCATCGGTTCCGTTGAAAGCATATCGGCCATCCGCACACCATGGAGCAGAAGATAAGCTGAGATCCACCATCGCCGGTGGAAGACCCGGCGACCGGAAGAGCAGTCCCCCATTGGCAGCGACAGCAGCAACACGGACAAGCACCCCAACGGGGATGCAGCGGTCTCCCACCCTTTCGCAAGAAAGCAGGAGAAAACAACTCACGCCGCCATCGCTGCCGTTGAGGCAGCACTAGCCTCCTCAGATGCTGGAGAAGAAGCAGTGGAGACAAAAGGTCCTCTCCAAAGACATTGAAGTGGAAAGGAGGAAGATGCACCTGCCTACCGACCCGTCGGAGCAGATCCTTATTTGCCGACGAAGTAGCACCCACCAACTACCACTTCCGGCCAACCTAGCTACACCGGTGACCGCCGGCAAGCAAACCCAAGCTCTTGGTACAACGGCGAGCACAACCTAGACCTAGGAAGAGACCTACCTAGTCTATTTACAACCGCTCGGCGATTCCACAATCCATATCCCCCTCCGGCGCCGGCCTGGCCGCCGGAGCGGAAGAGGACTGATGGAATCACCGCCGGAGACAGAGATCGCCTCGGAGTCGCCCTTTGTGAGGAATCTGGAGATCTTGGTGCCCGGCAGCTATGTATCACCCATACGCGATACGGGTACGCCGATACGTCGGTACAACATCCTTCAAAAACCAAGGATACACCGATACGGCTAATATATAAAAAATATATATTAATAATTATCTAAATATATAAACAATTGTATATGGGAGAGAATGAGATATATATAGAATTAAGTTTGAGAATATCAACGTAGCACAAACATAATAAGTAGTATTTTCGAAAGACTAAAATACTACTACATTAATGCATCATATAACAAAAGGAAAACAAGCCTAAAAAGGTCCCGATACGCGTATCGGCAAGTATCGGACAAGTATCGAGAATATATTTATTTATTTGTAATTTTATTATTTATTATTATCCGATACGTCCCGATACGCGTATTGGATACGTATCGGTGTATCGGATACGGGTACGGCAGGGCTAGAGAAAGTATCGGTGATTCATAGCGCAGCAGATGATGCCGCCGGTATGTCGATCACAACCGAGTGCGCTTGCTCAAACGGCCTGCTTGCTGGCTTCTGACAGCAACGGCAGCCATTAGTTTGGCCACCTGCGGTTGCCGTGTTTAGTGCTCCGGCGAGCTGGGACCTCATGGTCAGCGACCTCGCCGTGGCGCGGCACGCCCCGTCCTCCTTCCCGCCGCCCCTCCGCGCGGTCGTCCCCGGCTCCCTCAGCACCGTCATGCTGTGGAGGACGACGAGCAGGCACGTCCCGACGTCGGCGAGAACGGCCGCCCACAGAACGGGGCGCCACGCGACGGCCAGCGCGGCGACGGCGGCCTTCGCGGCCACGGAGGCGGCCACGTTGGCGGCGATGGTCCGGCGGGCGTGCCGGCCGAGCCGGACGGCCGCGGGCACCCTGAGGAGGTCGCCGGACATCAGCGCCGCGTGGCTGGTCTCCATGGCGGCCGCGGAGCCGGACAGGCCCATGGCGACGCCCACGTCCGCCACGGCCAGCGCGGGGGCGTCGTTCAGGCCGTCGCCGACCATCAGCGCCGGCCCGACCCTCGCCTTGAGGTCGCCGACAAGCCCGACCTTGTCCGCCGGGAGAAGCTCGGAGTGGAGCTCCTCCATGGCGCCCCCTAGCTGCTCCTGCGCGCGCATGGCCGCCGACCTGCTGTCCCCCGTCAGCATCACCGTCTTGATGCCCATTGATCTCAGCTCCCGGATCGCCTCCGCCGCGCCCGTCCGGCAGTCGTCGGAGAGGGAGAAAGCCCCCACGAGATCCCCGTCGCAGACCACAAAACCGATCGATGCGGCATTGACACCATCATCGATTCCTGAAACTGTATGTGAAGCAGAGTTGAGAATATCAGGAAGTTCAGAATGTCCAAGAATCTGTGGAGGAAGCTCATTTTCTGAACCTGTTTGTGTGATGGCTCACCTGTTTGGCATGAGGACCTTGCCATGATCCTTCTGTTTCCAATGTAGACATGTCTTCCGTTGATCTCGCCATAGATGCCCTCCCCGGGATAGATGCGAAATTCAGCGACTTTCTCCGGGTTTGGCTGGACGGATTTGGACTGAGCGTACTCAACAAGTGCAGCTGCCATTGGGTGGCTTGATTTGCTCTCAATGCTAGATACCCTACAACAGAAAGTTACATCCAAAAAAATTCAGCATCGAATTTCACTTAAACTGAACTGAGCAGTGATCAAGTTGTCAAACTTATAAGAATTGGGCCAAACATGCTCATTACAGGTGCAAAGTATATATCCTTTGGCATTGTCTCTGTTCTTTCAGTTGGAACCCTCTAATTCAACAACACTAGCCAATCAACCGTGCTCCTAATTTAGATTTAGATTTAGGTGTTACTTTAACTTTTAATAATGACATAATTGGATAATTTATATGAAAATTTAGGGGGTTATTTGCATTATGTTTTATAATGGCATGTGGGTAATTTAGATACATATTTAGGGGGTTACTTTAGACTATTTTTATAATGGCAGAGGTGGGTAATTTATTAGGAAAGATAATAGATCCAATGACCATTATAATTAGAGTTGTCGGATTGATAGCCGGATGTTTCTGATTTTTTGAAAATTTTTAGAATTTCTCTATTTTTGTAGAGTGTCCATCTAAGATCCTAGGTGGTTTCATGTGAAGGCTTGAAAGAAGCCTCCAATTAGTAATAGTAAAATGTGCGATATAATTATAAAATCATTTTTTTTATTAACATCCCCAAAAAGAATTTTTTTTGAAAGAAAACCAAAAAGAAATTTTGAGAAGTAAATCATGCATCAATCATACCAGTAGAGAAGCTGGTTCATTTCAACCTTGTCCCGAACCACATGGAATCCATCGATGCTGAACTCCCCCTTGGTGATAGTTCCCGTCTTGTCGAATGCCGCAACCCTGATCCCGCCCAAGGATTCAAGAATGTCCCCTCCCTTGATGAGAAACCCCATCCTCGCCGCCCTCAGGAGCGCGCAGAAGGTGGCGACCGGCGTCGACAGGACCAGCGCGCACGGGCACGCGCTCACCAGCAGCACCAAAGCCAGCTGAAACCATTTTCTCATGTCCTGTGCTCCCAGAACCAGGGGGACAAGAGCCACACTTGCTGCAAGAGCAACCACGGCTGCAAAAAGAACAAAGTTTTTCTACTGAATTTGCTGTGAACTGTATATTTTCAGCAAGGTTTTAAATTGCCGGCTAAGACGTTTAGCGGCAGGAAGGTGACAGTGTCGCGTACCGGGCGTGTAGTACTTTGAGCAAGAATCGATGAGCCGCTGCGTCTTGGACCGGCTGTTCTGCGCCGCCTCCACCAGCCTCTCCATCCTGGCCACCGTGGAGTTCTCGGCTAGAGCAGTTGTCCTCACGGCAATGTAACCTGCAGCGTCACAGTCTCTGGATTATGATCACCACCTGAACATTTTTGCGATCGTTGTCTTCTGAATGTAACTGAAAAAAAATGCAGCTTTTTTACCGTCCAGGTTCATGGTGCCGGCCCAGACCTCCGCCGGCGGCTGCTTTGGCACCGGGAAGGACTCGCCGGTGAGGCTGCTCTCGTCGACCTCGCTCTGCCCGTCGACGACCACGCCGTCGACCGGCACGACCTCCCCTGCCCTGACCGCGACGACGGCGCCTACCTCGACGTCGCGCAGGCCGACGACCTCCCCCGTCGCTGCGAGCACGACCCTCGGCGGGACCGTGCTCATCAGCGACGACATCCCGGCGCCGGCCCTGGCGCACGCCAGCGTCTCGAGCCACTCGGCGGCGGTGAAGAGGAAGACGATGGCGCCGGCCTCCGTGTAGTCCCCGAGCGCGGCGGCGCCGGCCACGGCGACGACCATGAGCACGTTGATGTCGAGGGCGAGCCTGGTGGCCGCGGCGAACGCTCTGCGCAGCACCGTCGGCGCGCCGGCGCAGGCCGCCGCCAGGGCCAGCCAGCGCAGCGGGGGCAGGAGCGGCGCGAGGGAGGACGCGAGGAGGAGGGCGCCGCTGGCGAGGACGTACGGGCTGGGCCACCGGCCGGCGAACCCGCTGCCGCCGCCGTACGCGCGCACCGAGGCCTCCAGGCCGGCCTTGTTGAGAGCCTTCACTGATTCCGGGCAGGCGGTGGCGGGATCAGCTCAGAGGCATGGTGATTACTGAGGCGGCGGCGGAGGAGGTGGTGGTGGAGGAGGAGTCGGTTACCGATGTGGGTGTGGGAGACGGCGGCGGGGTCGTGCTCGACGACGACGGTGCGGGAGGGGACGACAACAGTGACCGCCCTCACGCCGTCGATCGGCGACAGGAGGCGCTCGACGAGGGCCGCCTCCGCGGAGCAGCACACGCCCAGCACGTCCAGGTAGGTCTTCTCCCACTTCCCCCTCCTCCTCCCGCCGCCGTCAGCGTCTCCGCTCCCCGGCGACGGCAGCGGGAGCAGCCTCTCCCCGAGCTCGGCGGCCTCCGGCGCCCCCGGCGGCCTCCCGGCACCACCCACCATCGCCGGCGCCCACCTCACCTACGCGCTCCCTCCTGGCCGGCGCGAGGGACGGAATCGAAGGACAGGAACAGCAGGAGCAGCGAGAGCTCACAGCTCGGCTGGAAGTCAACGACGACAGAGCCTGCCGAGGTAGTTATTCTGGAGGTGGAGCCGGGGAGCACGCAACAGGACCGCGGCGGCAGCGACAGCGATGACGACGGCGGCCACAAAAGATTGGAGCTTTCGCGGCCGTGTCAACGAGCTGCCGGATTGGCCCTCGCTGTAGAAGCTCGAGGGGGTCGCTGGCGCTGCTGTCCCGGAGGCAGGTGCCACGGTGGGGCCGCGGGGTGGCGCTGCCGCGAGGGGGAGGCAGCGGCGGGGGGAGGCGCGTGGCGAGGGAGGAGGCGGCGTGATTGTCGGGCGGGGACTGGAGGTGGGTATACAGGCGGGTTACGAAAAAATCGGGTGAAAAAAGTAGTCAAAGCGGTAGAATCGTTATCCTTCGTCCTGTTTTTTCTATCTGTCAAAGCACTGTCAAACCATTTCACCTAGCATGTGAGCCACCAGAAAGTGTTTTGTGAGAAAAATGGATAGATTAATCTTGTTAAAAAATATTTCAATTATTTTGGTTCCCTATAGTATAGATAAGATTGTCATTTATAACAGATGCAGTTGATCATCGAAACTCATCCTCCCTCCCAGTGGTGGAGCTAGGATTGAACCCAAGAGGAGGCCAGTGCTACAATAATCACAGTAATGCTAGCAGCCTCACCTCAACTCCTACTTACACACAACTTTGATTAATTTGATGCTGAAGAATTCAGAATTAAGATATAGCTTATTAGATGGGGCTTGAGTACATGGTAGGCTGAACTGGTTCAATAGCTCAAGTACTCTTTCACTCTTTACTTTCCATATACGATTGTTCGTTTTACTTTTTCAATCAATTTAGTCCAAATGAGCACATAGGCTCTTCTTCTTCTATCTTTGGAACTCCCATCCATGGATAGAAATTGGAGGAGAGCGAGGTGCTTCCTTATCCGACAACCAGTATGGAGTACTTAAGCTCACTCTTCCTTCCATGGATATGCCATTTCCCATATTGATCTTCTTTATATTGTTAGTTGCAGCAGTTCCGACAAAGAGATATGCAGTGAGGCTAGCATGGAGAAAGGGGGACCATAGCCCACTTTGACCGACATATAGCTTCATCCGTGCTCCTTCTGTTTCAAATTATTCCAAATTGTAGGTCATTTTGGTCGGAATAGAGGGAGTAGTTTTTTCACCACCATCAAAGTTGTAATGTTTGCGTATCAACGGATACTAGTAAATATGCTTGTATATTGCTCCCGGATACTAGTAAATATGCTTGTATATTGCTCCTGGGGTTTTATAGTTAAATGCTATATGTACTATATGGCCTCGTTTGGTTCGCGCTAGGACAGTAGCGTGCTAATGAATAGTGACATTTTGACCGCTAATTACGGTATCAAACAAAGCCAGTTTACAAAACCAACTTCAGAACCCCCGCGCTAGTGACCATGAAGAATATAATAAGGCCTTTGACCGCGTGATTAGAGGATGGTTACTGTAGCATCACTGTAGCTAATAATCGATTAATTACCGTCATTAGATTCGTCGCGAAAAGTTACACCCATCCCTAAAAAGATTATACAAATAGGCTTCATTTAGTACTTCATGCATGCGAGATTTTCTTTTCGGGAAACATGCGTGCGAGTTTTGTAGAATGGCCAAACAAGACCTATACTATCACGCTTTGCTAAACGTGATTTGAATTGCATGGTTGGTGCCATGGCCATCCATCTCCGAAGGCAGAAGACCAAAGCATAGCGAGTGTTGGGTGGGGTCCGACTTGCGTTGCAATCCTAGCCTCATCCACGTGGATGAGTCTCCTCTGCAGGCCGGTCACTAACGCATGGACCTGACCCCACACATCAGTGATCGAGTCCCTCTGCAGTTACTGCAGAGGAACCGGTTCATGCGCGTCCTCCAATAGGGTGTCAAAAAAAGAAGAGGAGTATGTTTAGGACTTTAGGCCGAGAGCTCATACTTGTAGAAGTTATTTGGACGAGCGCACACACGCATATGATGCAATTGCGTGCAACAAAAGAAAATCAAATGGAAAATCCGTTGCTTCCCAAACTGAGGATGCTTAATTCCAATTGTACCCTCGGGATTGTTAGGATAGAATGTTCAAAATGAGACGGCGCTTTTTACTAGTATTCAAAAGGCAAAAGTCTATTTTACCTCCTCCAACTATCACCAAAGTTTAGTTTTCCTCCTACAACTATAAAACCGGGTATTTCACCTCCCTCAACTTTTCAAACCATCCATTTTACCTCCCTCGAGCGGTTTTGAAGGCTGTTGCTACAGTAACCATAGTTTTGTCTTTTTCTTTTTTAAAAAAATTTCAGTTGAATCTTTGAAAAATCATAGTAAATCACAAAAAAATCATAAAATAGAAAATCCAATTTTGTTAGACTCCACATGAGTAGATATACACAGTGAATATATTATATGGTATACTTTAGTACAATTTTTTTACTGTAACTTTAGATATATACTTTTCTGTAATTAATTTATAGCTACAGTTTTCGTCGTCCCATTATGGTGAAATTTTTATGGTGGGCTAATCATTATATGATTGAGCTATAGTAAAAAATTTATGATTATTAGATCATGTATGACTGAGTTATAGATTTATCTATAGATTCGTCTAGATTTTTCTATAGATTTATCTAGTTTATATAGATAAATCTATAGATCAGTCAAACATGATCTAATAATCATAAAATTTTTACTACAGCTCAATCATATAATGATTAGCTCACCATAAAAATTTCACCATAATGGGACGACGAAAACTGTAGCTATAAATTAATTACAGAAAAGTATATATCTAAAGTTACAGTAAAAAAATTGTACTAAAGTATACCATATAATATATTCACTGCGTATATCTACTCATGTGGAGTCCAACAAAATTGGATTTTCTATTTTATGATTTTTTTGTGATTTACTATGATTTTTCAAAGATTCAATTGAAAATTTTTTAAAAAAAGAAAAGACAAAACTACGGTTACTGTAGCAAACAGCCTTCAAAACCGCTCGAGGGAGGTAAAATGGATGGTTTGAAAAGTTGAGGGAGGTGAAATACCCGGTTTTATAGTTGTAGGAGGAAAACCAAACTTTGGTGATAGTTGGAGGAGGTAAAATAGACTTTTGCCTATTCAAAAGGACGTCACGTCGTTTTCACTTTTGTTCCAGTCCGGAAGATGCTGATTTTCAATCAAGTTTCACTCGACGGCACTCCAAGTCTCCAACCAATCCTTCAGCTGGTAATTTCGTTTTATCAGTCAACTAACCTCAAAAACAACCCTTTTCTAATCTTTCAAAAAGGAAGTCTTTTCAGTCTTCAACTTCCAAACCTTGCGGAAACCAGCACTGTTTGAATAAGTCGGTTTTCAACTGTAATCTTGGCACATTCTTAGAGTTACATTTCAGAATTCAGATGCTAGAAAATCACGGCCTAGACTACCATCACTCGTTGTTTCCTTCTCCTTTATTGATCGATCCAACCCAGTCAAATGGTTGAAATGTTTTGCCTACTCTGCTACGGTGAGCTGCAGCAGCTCCCTGACCTCGAGCATCCTCGTCTCCGTGTGCAGCGGCGGCGTCCGCTTCTTGTTGGGCCAGTACGTCACCCACACCGTCGCCCGCACCTCCCACTCCACGGTCTTCCCGGCCGCCGCCGGGCGCATCCGCCAGCACACGCCCTCGCCGTACTCGTCGCCGGCGAAGATCGCCCCGCCGCACCGCGTGGAGGGCCGGCCCGGGCTGGTGTACCGGTCCCGGAGCCACGACCGCGGCCGGGGCAGCCGCAGCCCGCGCGGCTCGCCGGAGAACACCTCCCGGCCGCCGGCGCCGTCGTGGAGGAACCAGCCCAGCGACGCCGTGTTGCCGTGCACCGCGCGCTCGAACTTCCAGGGCCTCAGGTGCACCGCCTCGTGGGTGGAGACGCCGCTGCCGATGGACGCCGGCGTCACGGAGACGGAGAGGATGTCCGGCTGCGCCATGGGGGTGAGCTGCAGGGACACGCGCGAGGGGCAGTGCTTCTCGTCAGAGCCGTACCCCTGCCTCGCCATCAGAGTCTCGGACACCAGCTGGACCAGGTCACACCTGCAGCAGCAACAACCCACAATCATGTGATACGACGACAAGTTTTGATTGTGCTCAAGAATCAATGGCGAGTTCAATTGAGTGAAGGAGAGACCTTAATTTGTCGACTTTGACGATGACGTCGATCCAGTTCTCCTTGATGGTGACTCTGTACACGAACTGGATCACGCCCTCAAGCTGTTGGTAGTTCAGTGAGAACAGCAGCTTCTCATCTTTGGTCTGACGTGAGGGGTGCTCCATGATCATGGCCACAACAGGGCAGTACACCTGGACCTTCCACAGCCTGCTCGCAAAAAGAGCGTAGGAGAACACCGTGAAAGGCGACGGTGATCCGTCACCGGACCGGAGACCCTCCATGGTCCAGTTGGTGACGCCGAGGTTCACCGACCGCATCCACAGCTCCTCGGCGTTGGACCCCAGCATGAGCATCAGCTTCTTGGCTGCATACCGCATCTCATCACGCATCAGTTGCGCACTGATATTCTTGATGAACTCATGACGGAGGTTTGATGGAGCTTCGTAGATGGAGACCAGGATTGCAAGAGTGAAGAAGGCCAAGTTGAAGGTCTTGCCGGAGTCTTCAGATATCTGCACATTTGGCAGCCTGAAGAGTGACCGGCTGTTAGAGTAAGGTCCGTACCTGACAACCCCACATATGATATCATGCAAGAAAATGGCAGAGAGACTCGTGGTAGGAGCAGATCTCAGTGTAGAATAATTGGAGCTCCAGAGTGAGATCGGATCATGCAATTCGGTGCAAATGGAGAAAGACAGGTTGAGTGGTTGGCTTTCAGAATGCTTGCTGACCACAAGATTCAGAGATTGATTCATGGATGGAGAGTTGCAAATCTGAAGAGAGTATGACCCTCCTCTCCACTGCTCTGGCAGTCTTTTGATCCACTGCCAGATGTCAGGAACGCACCCAGAAGCCATGGCTGAAGAAGAGCTATGGCTCTCTGGATTCCCCATTGTCTGTCTGAGAACTACATATAGGCGCCAAAGTGAGAATAACCTAACATCAAGTGCTGACGTCGATCTCTTTGGGATCAATAAAAGCAAGTTGAGAACAACTAAAACTCAAATTTTTCTAAGATTGCAGAGGCTTCCTCTAGATAATGTGTCGAATCAGTGTATGGATGAGGACTGCAAAGGAAGCTTGCATGCTAATGGTGCCTATCCAAAATATGCCGTCAATTCTTCTCCGATAGCTAGTGCATGCTATAGTGTGAAAATATGACCCTTTTGCAAGTGAAAATGTGGTGGAAATATTATTTTTTTCAGGTTATTGAAGGTATGTGTCTCCAAAGTGAAACTTCTATTTCTGGCTGATGTAACTATAGAAAATTCAGAAAACTTTTGGAAGAGAACAAAATGCTCTGCATGAAGATGACATTTTAAAGCATCTATAAACACAGAAAATCAGTTTTGAACCATGCAATTAGGTGTACGGTATCCTCTTACCTTTTCCATGCATTGAGATCAGAACAAGATTCCTCCGTCAAAGCTTATCCATTTCCATGTTCCTTATGCCTCAGTTTACAGCTTTTTGCTGAACTGATGGATGGATGCCTTAGAGACCATCACGCAAGTAAAACTCCTTGGTAGCCCACCAAACATAGAATTTATCATGCCAAGTCGCCAACCTTCATTTCCGTAGGTGTTATGCCTTCACTAAACTATGCTAAAAAATGATACCAATTAGATGGCCTGAAAACGGGAGCACATGTAGCTGATAAGGACATTATAGTAAAGTGGGTTGATGTATGCATCATGAGGTCAGACCAGGTAAAGTTCTAACTCGTTTGGTTTTCTACAGCATCCTTTTCTTGATGGAAGGTATAATCTATAATCCCTTGTATGTAAGGACAATTATACTCCCCTTATTTCTGTCTGTTTTTTTTTTGATGAAACAGGAGGGGCACGCCCCTTATTTCTCTTTACCTGTCATTTCAGGCATCGATGCTGTCTCTGATATACATGGCCTTTGATCTGCAATTGTAATAATTATATGTTTGAGATTAAAACACAATGGTGTAGAAGTACATTGAATATTAAATCCACTAATATAATTTTGATGTGACAAGTCTGGTTGTTTTCCATATGCTGATGAGCTACCATCGTGTATGTCGATCCAACAAGAAAACTGTAGGTGCAAGGACCAGACATGTATCCATCAGCATAGAACAAAAGGGGTATAATCATGGTTAGAAAGAGAGACAGAGAAGTTACGGTTCTGAATAGGCCAGACAATTCGTCAACAGGCCAAATCAATGGCAAACAAACAATGATCAATCAAACAAGTCTTTTTTATCATCATTTCAATAGAAACACACTATCCGCACAAATTTTAGAAACTGGTTGTGCTTGTTAAGTAGTTCCTAGATTATATAAAAAAAAACCTGTGCAGGAAAAAGCATGATACACACTGTCTGAACTAGGAAAACTTAAGTTAACTTGTCTGGGCTTGTTAGCCTGACTTGATCCAGAGCCCAAAAGCTAATATTGGAGCTTCTCAATGCCTTAAACCTGTCTAAACTTCTAGTGAGAATGAAGCCTGCTCTGATTTTTCCCTTTTGCCTAAGGAAATGTGATGTTCTTAATCCCTTCAATCACTTGACAGAATAGCACTTCTTCCATCTTTCTTTCAAAAATATAAATATATAATTATAAGTTACTTTCACGGGACTTGCATTTATAGCAAATTATCGAAAAGAAAAGGGGGAGAAAGATGGATATTGGGCAGTAGGAAACAACCCAGCTAGAATAGGCATCCAAAGTACTGCAATGTGTTACCATTCGGTCACATTGCCATGTTGGGCTTATAGCAGGCGAAAGGCATTTACTTTTTTGGTTAAAAGAAATGCCACTGATGAAACTACTAAACAACATTATGCATTTCACATTTGCATATGCTGAACAATCTGTGCAGAGGTAATAAGCTGAGTGTGCACAAACCCGAATCGTTTGCGTGCTGGGAGGCTGCATCTCAGGACGGACGTCCCACCCTACTTCGGACGTTTTTCATTGGGTCCATCTCGCTTGGGCATGGTGCCAGTCCAGGGGAGACGATCGTGAGCCCTTACACACATTTCGTCGAGCAGATTGGCTGTGCCCTGTGGGAGGGCGGGGAGAAGGGTTGCTGTGGCCTGTGGCTGCGGGGCTGGGGCAAAGGGGTCATGCTGGAGCTCACTGGAGGCACGCTTGGAGGGGCAGCCATGGTCATGGTGGGGGACGAGCAGATGGGGGCGCCGAAGGAAGGGAGGACAGTGGGGATCGGCCGCGGACCGCGGCGGACTCGGGGCAGAGGCTAGAGGCCAACGTTTATATATAACTGTTTCAGTTGGAAAACTTTACGCCGGAATTTAAGAATCATTTTGGTTTGAATTTGAATAGAGACTACAAAATAGAGATTTCAACAAGTTATTTTTACTACAAACCCCAAATTTGCCATGGAAACAAGTTTTAGTCGTTGTTTATAAGCGCTCCCGACTAGGGCTGATCATCCATCGGGTCAGGTCGGATAAAAAAATATTGACCCGCGGGCTACCCGTGACATAGTTGGGTCGGGTCGAGTTGGCCCGCATTTTTTTGTGTAATTTTCGGATTCTATTAGGTAGGATTTGGACGTAGACATTAGAGGCTAGAATTTGGAATTGGTATTGTGGGGACCTAATATCAGCTGTTTGGATATCTGTAGAATTGGCATTGGAAATCTCCTCCAATACCGCTTGGCATTGAGCGTGCAGTTCCTCCCTCTCACTCGATTCTGACCCATTCTGCTATGTATTGGGAGGCATTCACGCTCTTCTTCTTCCCCCCACGTTCCTCCACCGCTCTGCTCCTCGTGCCGCTTGCTCCGCCGTGCCCCTCCCTCCTCCTCCACTCTGCTCCGCTCCCCGCGCCCTCCCTCCACTGCTCTACTCTCCCGCGTCCCTCACTCTGCCGTGCCCCTCGGCCCTCCTTCGCCGGCTGCGGCCGTACCCCCCGCCTCCTCCTTCATCGCCGGCACGGTCCCCCTCCTTCTCCTTCCTCGCCGGTGCGGCCCCCTCCTCCTCCTTCCTCTCCGGCACGGCCCCCTCCTCCTCCTTCCTCTCCGGCGCGGCCCCCACCTCCTCCTTCCTCGCCGGCGCGGCCCCCTCCTCCTCCTTCCTCGCCGGCGCAGCCCCCTCCTCCTTCCTCGCCGACGCGCCCTCTGCGGCCGTGCCGCTCTGTTCAGCCCCTCAGCGCCCCACGCCGCTCCACCGCGCCCCTCCGCCGCGTCCCGCTCCACTCCCCAGCACCCCCTACTTTGCTCAGCTCCGCCACTGGCGGCGAGCGCCGCCGCCCCCGCACCAAAGCAATCCGGCACGAGAAGGATCAGTGGAGAGAGGATGAGGATGGTCAATTCTCAATTTTGCATAAGCACATCCAAACATGAATTGGCATTCGCTCCCAGTTCAATTCCATCTACCAATGTCATGGACATCCAAACAATTACTTTGGTATTGAACTCATTTCAATACTTGGCCTGATTTGGTATTGAACTCAATTCAATGCCAAGGCTCTCAATGTCGACATCCAAACGGAGCCTTAGGTTTTTTAGTTTCGAGTCAAAATTTCAGCTCGTACCCGATCCGTCACTTGATCGGGTCGGGTTTTTTCAGGCGGGTTGAGTCGAGTTTATCAGGTCGGGTGGTCTACTCCCAAGACAATAGAAATCGTCCTTCAGCCATGAACATTTGTTTGAAAAGGAGACAGCAGCAAGATTTTTTCTTCTCTTTGTCTTCTTGAAACATAAAAAAAAGGAGAGTTCATACCAAATGTAACAACCTGGTCTAGGAAAACGCTGAGATCCACTCTACACGTTGAATGGACCACACCTGCTAATTAACTCTCTTGCGTTTTCATCCTCGTTTCGCGCAAAAATTTGCAACCGGAGTTAACTAGCTTTCCTCAAGCCACCTATTTAAGCTGGTCTAGCTCCTCTTGCCTTACCAAATATGGGACTAAAGTTGCTCTCCCTAGCACCTTGCACACACATGTGCACAAGGCCTATTTTGGCCCAACAGGCATTTGAGCTGGGCTGTTACAATACACCCACCCTAAGGACTCGACGTCCTCGTCGAGCTATCGAACCAGCTTACCCGAATATCACACAGGTTCAGGATCGACTTTTCTGGCCACGTCCGTACGTCCAGTGCCAGCGCATGTGCCATACCGTGACCACTCGGGTCCACACGTCATGCGCACCATGCCCGCGCATCTGACCCATATGCGCCCGTGACACAGCGAAAGTTGGCTCTGATACCAAATGTAACAACCTGGCCTAGAAAAATGGCTAAGATTCACTCTACACATTGAATGGACCACACCTGCTAATTAACTCTCTTGCGCTTTTGTCCTCGCTTCGCGCAAAAGGTTGCAACCGGAGTTAATTAGCTTTCCTCACGCCACCTATTTAAGCTGGTCTAGTTCATCTTGCCTTACTAAATATTGGACTAAAGTTGCTCTCCCTAGCACCTTGCACACACATGTGCACAAGGCCTATTTTGGCCCAACAAGCCTTTGTGCTGGGCTATTACAGGACCTAAACAAATGCTTAAGCGAAATTCAAGATGGCATGATATCTAAAAAAAATTCTCTTTTTTTCAGAAAGCAATAAAAATACTAGGTGCTACCAGCTTCATGCTCATGCAATCGTCTATGGGACGAACCAACTGGGATTAGTAGAGTATTCGCCGTCGCTCTTCTCCGGTGGCCTGTAGACGCACTCCAGAGTCTCATCCTTCATGCTGTAGCAGTACGCCGCCGCCGTACTAGCTCCGATTTTCAGGTCGTGCACGTAGTAAATCCTGCCACCGCCGCCGCCGCCGTGGAAGGTGGCGTGGTGGCCGTCGAGGAACAGGTCGTAGTCGCCGCCGCCGATGCCGTCGAGACCGACGACCAGCTCGCGCCACGCGAGGCCGTCGTGGCGGTCCTGCGCCAGCTCGAAGACGTCGAAGCCCTCCGGCCCGGCGGCGGACATGGACCTCACACGGACCCTGACGCAGAGCAGCTTGCTCGGCAGCGCCACGAGGTGGAGGTAGTCCCGCTGGTTCCTGTCGCCTTGGGGATGGCGGCAGCCCCACATCTTGGTGGCGAAGTTGGTCGTCCCCGGCGGCACGTCCACGACGTCGAGCACGTCGAGCGTCGCGGCGTCGAACACGGCCGTGCCGCCGTTGATGTCCAGCGCGAAGATCCTGCCGTCGAGGTAGGCGAAGTCGGCGAAGCTGAACAGGGACGCGCCGTTGTAGGCGTCCTCGTCGTCCTCGACGACGGTGTTGTCCAGCTTCGTCCAGGCGGCGTCGCCCGGCCGGCAGAACACCAGCCCCGTCTGCCCGTGCACCGGGTGGTACATCAGGATCAGCGTGCCGTCGGCGGCACCCCCCGGCGGCGCGGCGGCGTGGACGCCGAAGCGGATGGTGCCGGAGAACTGGAGGTGGGTGTCGATGTAAAAGTAGGTGTATTGCTGCGACTGGACCTGGATCTTGCTCTCCGGGCATGGACTCCGCTTCGGGGCGGGACGGCGGAGGCTCTTCGCCCACGCGGGGTCCATGCCAACCTGCCAGCGCGATCGCCGCCGGCGAGAGCGAGGCCACCCGTGGCCGGCGACGGCCGTCGCCGCGCGGAGCCGGAACCTGAGCTTCAGGAGGAAACTCCGCCGGCGCCGCGGCACGCGCGCGGCGGCGGGCGCCTCCGGGGCGGCGGCGGGCGCGTCGAAGTGCTCGTAGCCGGTGTGGACGACGCGGGACGTGGGCGTGGCGCGGACGGCGGTGAGGCTGGGCAGGGCGGCGGTGGCGCCGGTGGCGAGGTGGGAGAGGCGGCAGGACGTGTCGCGGACGTTGACGACGGCGGACCACCCGCGCGCCAGCGGGAACACGAGCGCGTAGTCGGAGCCGGCGCGCGGCGGGGCCGCGCCCGCGCCGCCCTGCGGGGCCGGGAGCAGGAGCCGCGGCGCGTCGCGGGCGGCGGCGCGCCATGCCCGCCAGACCGAGCGGAACAGGGTGACGCCGGCGGTCACGTCGTCGCGGGTCTTCCGGGCGATCCGGTCCAGGAGCTCCGGGGGAAGCTGCGTCCAGTTGGGCTCACCGTCGGCGGCCGGCATCGTGCACCTCGCGTCAGGGGTCGCCATTCCCGGGCACGTCGGCGAGGCAGATCGATCGCACAGAATTTATTGTGCACGCGCGTGCTGGTGAAGGACTGAGTGAGGGCATCCGATCCGCGGATCCGCCGGGCGGAGGAAGGGCTTGATATCAGGAATCCGTTCCTCAAAGATAGCATTTCAGTTTGATCAAAGACGCACGAATGCCAGGTTTCTGTTTTCAGGATTTCTATAAAAAACTTGTGAACTTTGGCTCATCCACCATGGTCACCACTCCAGAGTACCTAGAAAGGAAACATCAGGGAGCTGGCTGCTATGGTACTCTGATTAATTTTCTTATTAGGAGGTAATCAGATAAATCTAAGCCGTTAAATTTTTGGAGATAAAGAAATTAATAAAATGGAAAAAAACAACAACCAGCTACCTGGTAAACCGGACCCCCATCACGCCAACGGCCAGGTCGACGCCGCTCCGACGCTCCCGTCCTTCCTGCCGGGTCGTCGCTCCGGTGATCCTGATCCCTGTGCTGTTATGCCAACTTGAAGAATGCGATTCTTTTTTCGAGAAGTGAAACAATTCAAATTTAACAAAATTTGTATAAAAAACTAATTATATTTATAACTCTAAACAAATTTAGTACAAAAATATATTACATGACTCATCGGAAAATTTAATATAAATTTGATCAATTTAAAATTGTTTGATTCCTCGGAAGCGAGAGTTGCATTTTTACGGGATAGACGTAAGTGTAGCTATGTTTTGCATATACTTATTATCTCTTTTTAGAGGAATCAACAAAACTTAGGAAATCCTGTCTCTAGGATCGACCTAAGTTACAGAGACGTCCCAACAAACCCGGTCAAAAACACCAGAACTGTAGCAAATCAAGTCGAAATCAATTCAAATATGCTCTTGTTTATAAACCATTTACAACCCATGTGCACTTGCCAGTTAAACATATGGAGATTGGCTAAAGGGGGCCACATGCAGAAAAGACAGATACATCTAAGCTACAATACAACCCATCATAGCCTTGATCCCAGCATCATCTGTATATTATATAAAATGCTATGAATTTCGGAGCCATCTCCATTTGTCTCATGCCATCCCAAGATCCAGATTTGTCAGTTGCTGATGACTTCCTTTAGTGTCTAGGGTTCAAATCCTGATCTGCACATCTTGGCCATTTGGACCATTGTCTAATGTGAGGACAGAGCAGAGACAAGACCGTACCCGGCAAAAGCCAGACCAAAGAGAAGAATGACATAGTCCATCGCCCGCCTCCATAAGGACATTGACGAGCCTACAATGCTGAGATGGAAGAGAGCAGGCAGCACGAAGGAGAGAAGCGCGCACATCGTGCTTCCGACGAATGAGATGAACGCCCCAAAAGCAGGGATGAAGGATGCCACAACAGTCAGGATGGCCACCACGAGGATGCGGCTTGAGTGCAGGCCTAGCCACTCAGCTCCAGGTACATTGTGGGAGAGCTTCTGAAAGCATCCACTTGATCTGAATCTTGTCTCCACAATCTCATGGATCGGGTGCATCATAACTGGGAACGTGAACACCAGCGCGACGCATAGGCCAACCTGTCAATTGATTTCAGATTGTTAAGAAAAAAAAGATGTGATTCAATATCGATTTTCATCTAATTCCTGTGTGAAAAGATTATTCTCGTCGATGGCGAATACGAATGCTACGCAAAGCCAATCGGTCATGAAATTTCAAGACAGTTCAAATTACTACGCATATTCATCCTTGTCTGTGTCCTGTGTGGCACTGACTCGTTTCACATTTTGTCAGTAGGAGGTCATATGCATAATTTTTTTTTGAACAAACAGATCATGTGCATAATTGATGACTTACAAGATCAGATCTTATATATTAAAATATCAAATTATTATCTTGCATTTTCAAATCAAACTGCATGCGTAAGTAAGCAACAAGAAGAACTGAAGCAGCAAACTAATGAAAACTGCACTAACCTTAACTGCAACTGATGTCCAATTGTTTGGAAGATTGAGTGTTATGATGTCTTTGGTGGCATCACCATAGGCCAAGTACCCACACACTCCAAAACACACATACACGGTTATAATGGCAGCAAGTGCTTGAGAAAGTACCCGGCGGAACTTTCTCCGCTCAGCCATTGAAGCTTCCAGTGCAAGGGTCATGCTGAATCCTTCAAAACAGAAGACTGCAACCCCAAAGGTGAATGGCACTGCCCAAAGCCCATTAAAAGCAGTTCTACTTGCAAAGGGATGATCAAAGAGTTGAAGATCCTCTTTGATCACAATTGCCATGGCAAGGACGTTGCACACATCTGCAAATATACTGAATGGAGAAAGAGAAGGCAGTGAACGGATGAAGGAGAGTGCGATCTGCACAGGCAGAAGGATGGCAAAGATGAAGCCAGCTGGGGACATCAACTGGCTGAATATGGAGTGAAGATTTTGGCCAATGAATATTAGGTACGCTACAGAACCACCGGCCTGCGAAACAAGGATGAGGATTTCTGTCAAGCATCGACCTATAGTCCCAAAGCACCTTTCACCCAAATCCCCATATGTATAGTGACCCTGACAGCACTCTTCAGGTTGGTCCTCATCGAGTTTATCCCTGCAGTCCACCTTCAAATTAAACAGAAAGCAAGTAATGAATCCAAAGTTGTTCGATTCATAAATAAATCTTCTTTGATTTATCTAAGTCACAATCATAACTATGCTGTCAAATGTGAGCAGCACCAACAAGGTTCTCAAGTGAAGTCCAATTAAAATCTAAACAGATGAAAGTGAAAAGAACTATTGTTTTTGGCTAGGTTGAAAGCAATTTTCTTCTCTGTCAGAAAATCGTTGGATTTTGGCAGTCAAATTTAAAATGGAGCCAATAGCTGGTCAATTGCAAAACCATTTTTTTGCTATTGCTCTGCAAAGTCTTAGTAGTCTGTTGACTTTCAGTAGATTCTTCTTTCTTTTGTAGGACGCAGAATCCTAGTATGGTGGGAAATGAGAAACAATAATGGAAGCTCGTCCTCTGCATTCAGTTTCTTTAAAAATCATATGCAATCAGAAATTGCCAATTTGCCGGTACACAAGTACTACCGCAGCTTTGTTACTGTACCTACCACCCGTAAACCAGAGTCTGAAATGTGTACTGCTTGCTACACCAAGCACTTATATTTCAGAGTCTGAAACTTCTACTGCAGCATCGAGAATTCAAGTGAAAACACTGAGCCAGTTTTGTTTTCCTTCTCTTACCCCTCAGCATGGGGAATCTGGACACAGTAGCAACAGCAGTGCTGTGTCGACCTTAGTCAAATTTTATTTTTACGAGCGATTCGGATCTGTAAGAAGACGAACGAACTGCATACAAAAGCAGAGTTCAATCACGGGGAAGAGGACTCTGCACTGCACTGTACTGCGCTCGGGAGCAGAAAGCAGAGTGAGGAGAGGAGGGAGAGATGGGATTGGGAGGGAGTACTGACGAGTAGGAGCATGCAGTAGAGCGTGGCGGAGCCGGCGGCGGCGACGCCGACGGAGCCCGCGAGCCACCCGGCGGCGAGGAAGGCGTAGGGGAGGCCGAGCACGCCGGTGCCGACGATGGATACCACCACGTTCCCCAGCGTCTGCGCCGACGTCGCCCCGCCGCGTCTCGCCCTCCCGTCCTCCTGCGCCAGCAGCAGCGGCGCCGCCGCCGCCGCCATCCCCGGCGCGGCCGGGGGAACACGCGGGCTCGGGAGGGAGGCCGGCGAGGCGAGCAGTGAGCGCTGAGCACTGAGCTTCACGTGGCGAAATTGGATTCTGGATTCGTGCCAGCGTTGGGCGCACGTGGTAGGGAAGGTGAGGGGCAACGAAGAGGAAGCTGGCGCCGGGAAAGAAACGGACAGCCGCCGCCGTGGCGGTGCGGGTGCTGTCTGGATTGGTCGGTGCTCCAGATTCGCCAGCCTCTTTTCCTTTTTTTTCTTCTTCTCCCTTTGGTTTTCTCTTCGTTACTTGTACTACTCGTCTTCCACTCTCTGTCAGTCTTCGACTCTTCATCGGACCTACTAAGAATAGATGTACTCGTATTCTTTTAATCTTATAATCAATATTCACTGCTACTAACCACAACACAAGCTCGACGAGATCACACACCACCCAAGGCCCAAAAGTTCGTTAAATTTGGGGGAGGATCCAACCATACATGAATTCGTACGGTTCAGAGAGAATCTCTAGCGATCAGACTAGGCATATATATCAGGCATTCATATTAATTCTATTATCAAGGACCCCTGTTTGTAAACAAAGTTTCTTAATAACTTGCTCGAACATTAGGTCTTTGACGGCTGTATATGTGAGTCTTATTAGGAAAAAAGTCCTATAAAAAGCTGTTGAGTTGTTTTAAACAAGTCATATATACACCAAATTTAATCTGGACTGGGCTGATGGGAAGTACCAGCTGGTAGTCACTGTTCTAATTACAAAAAGAAGGTGCTTTTCACCGGCCATTCCCAACCCAACGAATGCCTTTCACCCAACCAAACGAGGCGAATACATGTTTGTACTATTTTTTTGATGTGTTTTCTACAAGAAGTTGAACCGTTAAAAAATTACACGTGTTCTACAAAGGTTTCAGAAATTAAGGTCAATTCCAACCCATAGTATCCATGAGTAGTATCTATGCTGTCATATCGTCAAGTTATCACCTTTAGAAACTACACTCTATAACCCATAATTTCTTAGTGTGGAATTCTATTAAACTCTTTTTTTTCTCCACCTATCATATTTATTCTCTATTTATTATGAAGACACTACCTCACTCCAAATGCACAACATGTGGTGTCTAGCGTATTGGTTTGCGTATTAACACTAGGTTTGCGTGTGGACACTGTGTTTTGCATGAGACCCAATTTCTTTCTCTTTCCACTCTCTCTAATTTATTATGGTGCCACATGAGCAAAAAGTCCTATGTGACAGTATATTTAATGCCATAGACATCATCCTAGGACTTGGATCCTCTAATAAAAAATATCTCCCCGGGAACGGGATATATTCGAATGACAAAAATTCTCGTAAAAGCTGTGTTAAAGTAATCATCCACGTCGGGACTCGTGGATGGCGAAGAAGTGATCCGTGGCGAGACAAGGACCATCGGTTGTTGGAGCGGGCACGCACCAACAGTGGCATGGCAATCCGGGGGCACATCACTTAATATGGCATCCTGACGAGCTCGATCAGTCAATAAATTAACATGGTAAACTAAATTTAATATGAACCTTAGGTTTAAAATTTGATAAATTTTGGAGCACATATTGATGCCCTAAAAATTCAATAAATTTTAAATTTTACCCATATTCAAATATTTATATTTCAAAATTTTTTGAGTTCCAACTAAAACAATAGTTAAAATAGATTCCCTATCACCTAATCTACCTCTCTAAAAAAATTCAAAATTTTTAGACCCATTTAACTATTTTTCCCTTGCTATTAAATTTGTAGAGAGAGAGAGAAAAAAAAAGAAAAACTGCTTTGACGTCAGCGCAAACCGCCCTGGAAACCAGAGAAGGGTGAAAAACAAACGATTTTGATACTTTGAGGTTGCAGGATTCCTGGTTTTGTATATCGAGGTTGAAAATCGAACGAGCGCAACAGTTGAATGTTGTAAAATGGACTTTTTTCCACGTTTCAATAGTACAACCCAACCTCAATTTACTTGCGCGGGCGGGCCGGGCCCTCCATTTGTGCGTTTACTTACGACGGCCCAAACGGGAAAACGCAGCAACGCATGCCGGCCCAAGTAGCGTGCGTGGCACAAAATGAGTGCTTGCCTGCTTGCATTCCTTTCTTTTTTTTTTCTTTTTTTTTTTGGCCAGGAGCTTTCTTGCTCTCATCCCGTGTTGAAACTTCAAGTGCTAATCTTTGTGAATTCGCACGTAAATCAATTGCTGATGAAAAAGCTGATCTTATTCATTTCACCACGTGGACGCATGCAGAAAAATCGGCTGCTTTTTCTTGGCCGTCCGTCCTAATTACAAGTTGCGGTAAACGACTGAGAATAGGTTTCCACATAAAAACGGTCATCACCGTGAAATAAAGAAATCAAAATTTAAAATGATATATATACTATACTAAAAAATTGTTTGTACGCCTCATAGATTATACAATCATACCTATGGTTCGAGAACTAATTAACATGGTAAAAACACATCATATGGATCATAAAATAATCTAACAAGTTGGACCCAAGATAGCTTATTTCAAATTATGTAGGCATCATGTCACGACGATCTTTTATCATATTTTCTTTCAACCATAAGCTAAACTATAAAATCTGAAAAGGAAACAACCATGCTGGTCTAATAGTAGAGTTGGTCAAAGACGGAATGATGGAGCAGTCAGGGGAACATAGCGGTATCCCCATTATTGCAACAACAATATATAGTAGTCGATTGTACGCAATTTTGGTTGCTGCCCGGGCAGATCTTATCGAAATGTACTTGTACTCATTGTTACGTGTCAAAGTTGATAGATGTTTGATAACTTCCATTAATTCTATTCATATACATAAAAAAATAAAAGTTAATCACCAATGATTTAAATAGCCGGCTATAGCTGAAGATATAGCCGGATATAGCTGCTGCTGGGCAGCGTTGCCGCTAGGAGATCACATTTTTAGCCACATTGTTAGCTTGACGGCTAATAGCCGCGATTAGCCGGCTATATCCACTAAATGGGATTGCTTTTAGCGGCAGCTAAATCAGCCCGCGAGCCCAAAATCAAGCGCGGGCTCCTCAAATTCCAAACAGTAGTAGAGTGCATTATTGCCTCTATCACCCTGTGTCTAGTGTCCTGAACTCCTGATAAACTTCATGTTGTTAAGTGTCTTGGACTAGAGCCATTTTCTAGTAATGGCTGGGATGTATTCCTGTGAACTGTGTTGTTGCCTTATTGGTGGTGGCGGTCTGATGATCAGTTATTTTGTAGTGTATCGCCCTTGTGAATTATGAATTTGTGATGTACTCATATGATGGTCAGATGTAGGTGTGATGAACTGATGACTGATATGAGTTGATGACATGTCAATTGTTATGTCATGTGATCAAGTCCTTGAATGTTTTTACGGTTCCGCTAAATGGCTTAGCTGCGGCTATAGCCGGGCTATAGCTGCTCTTAGCTTTTTCAGAGACCAACAGCTAAGAGGCTTAGCCCGCTATTTAAAACATTGTTAATCACACGTGTTTACGCGTGAGGGTATGATTAAGAATCGAACTATACCTAATCCACTACCGTACGTAAGTCCACCGAGCCGGTAAAGGAGCTTTACGTAGAAATTACAGCAAGAGTACCATAGGTTCAGATTGGTAATCCGAAAACACACAAAAATCATACTAATAGCTAGACACCCTGACCACAATTACTACGCAAGAGAATAGTAGCAGTGATACACGATATTCCTTAAGATTCCTCAACGAGGTTCTGCTAATACATTCTACATCCGGTACGCGTTTTTTCCTATAGGAACCCACTACTAGAAAGTCCATCCCAAATATACCGTTACCTGATACTAATATTAGCATTAGCTACACCGCCAACAGGCACCACCTCCCCAACACCAACACGCACAGTACTGAACTAGTGATTGAAAGGAATCATACCTCCCAACACCAACACGCACAGTACTGAACTAGTGATGGAAAGAAATCCGATGCTCGTAGCCTAAAAGGAGGAGGGGTAAATTAGGCTAACTAAAAATCTTAATCTCATACTCCAACTAATTTGCACATAAATTAAACTAAAACATACTATCTAGATGTGCAACTAGTGTGAAAACCCTCATCCCAAAAGAGTTATGCAACCTATATCCAATTATATCAAGATACTACTCTAAAAAAAATAAGACAAACAAGTTGCAATTATAAAATGCAAAAGCTTAATTAGGGATGAGAGAATGCAAACTCTTGATGTGAGATTTATTCTGTGGTTCGGTTAGGCACTAAACCACTTCTACTCCACGTTGTTGAAGCACTCACGAAGAGTATCGCTTCTCGGCCACCAAGTCTCTCCCGGGTCTCTTCTTGCGTCGCCACCAAAGCTTGCAAGTCATCACGATCACCTTGGCCCCGGGTTCCACTAAGGAGCTTCTCCACGAAGGATGGGGGTCTCCGAATCCCCCGCACAAAGATGTCGTTGCCGCTCCACACCAAGCCGGAGGGTCGAAAACATTGCCGACGAGCCACCAAAGCTCCAAGGGGCCGGCACACCAAGTACAAGTGTTGGTTCACTTTAGAACCACAGCACAAGGCACAACACCTTGCTCACGCACCCACTTAAGAGCTAATCTAGTACTAACACTTACAAAGCTCACTAAGCACTTGGATTGGCTTGGAGGTGTTCTTGGATGTGTGTGGGACTTCTCTGAACTCCAGCAACTCCAAAATGATCGGGGTGAGGCGCTTAAATAGCCCACCAAGTCGAACTAACTGTTTGTAACCGTTATCCCCTTTTCTGTGTAGCCATCGGATGTTCCATTGGTGGGGTCATCGGAACTTCCGGTCACTAATAGTTTGAACTAGACGTTGGTCCTTTCTGACAAGTTCTGGAACTAAATTATGGTACCATCGGAAGTTTCGGTGGTGGCATCGGACTTTCCGGTGCTAAAGAAACTCTCTGGAGCAAAAAAAACATGCTCTCTGGACAATACTCTGGTGCATTGGTTCAATGCCTTTTCTATCGGCATTGGAACTTCCAATCTCTTACAGAAATCAGCTTCATGGTGTTTCGTATTTTGATCATAACTCTCAACTCCGAACTCCGATTTTCGATGATCTTGTACTTTGTGGAAAGTTTATGAAATTCTCTACAAAAATATCCAGGAGTCCATCTTATTAGATCATGTTTTGAGCATCCGAAGATCCGATTACCATCGGAAGGTCCGGTGCTAGGTCATCGGAATTTTCGGTGCCTCACAGAAATCAGTTTATTCATGTTTTGATCATAACTTTTTGTTCCGAACTCCGATTTTGATGATCTTGGACTCTATGAAAATCTTATAAAATTCTCTACAAGAATATGCAGAAGTCCATATCATTAGATTAAGTTTTGGGCACTAATTTAATGCATCAATTTAACCGGTGCTACTATTTAATGTGAAACTCAACCAATTCATCATTCCTTTGAGTTCTTTCTTTGATCTTTGTTTTGCTAGGGCTTTGTATTCATTCTTAGGACCTAATATGATTTATTTGACAAACTTATTAGTTTCATGATTATGTTGTCAATCGATCACTAAAATCACTTGAAATGGTCTAAATGTAACCATATTCATTACTGTGATGCTGCTGCCCATGCTGTCAGCAGGCAAGTCGTCTCACGGTTATAAACTAATCACAAGAATTTGCATGGAAACACACTATCATTAATTATTAGAAACATGGATTTGATTAACAGTTAACCTGCTGTTTGGTTGGTCCAGCAGCAGAACATGGTACCTTTTTATACCGCAGGCGACACGAAAGTTCCGTACCGCGTGCTCTAGCGTGTAGTTCTTTATCTTGTCTATAAATTAGCACCGTTTGGTTCCCGTTCTAGCATTCTAGAATGGATATTCTAGCCTAGCCTCCACATGAAGGACCAAATGAAGTCTATTTGTAAAACTTCTTCAGGAATGGATATAACTTTTCGCGACAAATCTAATGACAGTAATTAATCGATGGTTAGCTACAGTGATGTTACAGTAACTATCCTCAAATCACGTGGTCAAATACCTCATTACAATCTTCAAGGTTCATAGCATGGGGGTTCTGAAATTAGTTTTATAAACTGATTTTATTTGATACCGTAATTAACCGTCAAAGTGTTAATAGAGTGGAGTAAACCAAACCAATGGCCATTGAGATCGTCCAGACCCCATCCACAACGGCCAGCTCAAGTTGCCATCTCTGCTGCTACTGCAAGGACAGCGATAGCGTGTGCAGCCCAGCCGATCGAACCGCCCCAGATACCAAGCGAGGGCTGCTGCACAGGCGGCACCAAGGCGATCGAGGATTCGGTCGAGCTAGCGGCGATCGATCCCAATGGCGGCGCCCTACGACGGAGCTCCGCCCGAGGCGCCGGCGCCGGCGCGGCGGCGGCGGCGGTGTCCCCGCAGTTCTGCGCGCCGCACGCGGTGCCGCTGACGGTGGTCAAGAAAGCCATCAGCCTCTCCGGCGGCGACTTCGTCGTCACCGACGCCAACGGCGCCGAGATGCTCCGGGTCAAGGGCGCCGTCTTCAGCATCCACGACCGCCGCGTCCTCCGCGACGCCGCCGGCCAGCCCCTCGTCTCCATGCGGGAGAAGGTAATAATAAGCAAGCCCATGGATAGAGTTAGCCTCCATGCGGGAGAAGGTAATAATAAGCAAGCCCATGGACAGAGAGGCCGGGACTTTGACCCCCGGCAAGCAAACGTTTAAAGAGAACTAGCCTCTATCTGTTACGTGCTCATCTTTATCTCCAAGGCTTTTATCTCTACTAACGGCAAGCACAAGCATATCTTTATCTCAAAGTATCTAAGTAAATCAAACTGACCAGCCGCCGTATGATACACACTTGATTTGACTCCTATACGCAATGACAGGTGGGCCAGCTTGATTACTAAATCAGCCGGACTCTGCACGTATTTGTTGAGATAGAGCTGCAGCCCGTGTAGGAGCTTGTTTACACTAATTGGATTCTATCTCCAGCGTGCGTATCTTTATCTCTAATGGAGATACGATAAAAACAACTCAAATATATCCCCAAACAGCGCATGACTCTATCTCCTGTATCTAAACTAATTGAACGTACACACCTCGTGGGAATTTAAATGATCAATGACAAGTGGGCCAGCGGATGAACCAGCTCTCATATTGTTTTGATCTGTTTTTTAGTCTCTCCTTCTAGAAGCCATATCTCTAACAACTGAAGACTAAATAATTCAAATCTTGGTGTTCTCGCAAGAGCTCAGCCAAGGCCTTAACCACTGTGGCAGAACCACCTGAATTATCCCGGCTCAAGTGCGCAGGGCATCACCATAAAGACAACACTAGCTCAAACGCACTTCAAACGGAACAATTCTTGGTCTGTCGGGTAACGTCCCGATACAACCACCGGTTCTCGGATCGAACAAGCATACCCCGCACGAAGGCGAGTCCAGAGATATTACAACCACAAGTTTTGCAACACAGGCATAAAATGATTACAAACCAGTTCTAAAATATTATTACAAGTACAAACTTTAAAAAAGCAGTTATACAAACCATAACTTTAACTTCAGAGTTTGAAAGTAGCGGAAAGAGACAACGATGGCTACAACACGTCGCAAAAGTATACCAAGCTAGCCCAAGCAAGGTATCACTCGTCATGGTCATTGCCGGCCGAAGACGAATCCCACTCTACAGACCAGCCAGGAGGCAAAGAGCAGGGATAGGTCAAACTAGCGACCTGGTCCTCAAGACTCATACCTGAAAAAGAGTATCAACAGCAAGGCTGAGTATTCTAATACTCAGCAAGACTTAACCGTCAACGGGTATAAGTAGCCCACTATAGCTAGACTATGCAAGGATTGTGAGGCTCTGGTTTTCCTTTTTGCTGAAAAGCAATAAAGAGTAGATCCTTACTTTCAAGTTTTAGCCTTCAAGATTCTAGTAGATTAACCATTCTATGTAAGCAACTACTATCCAAACATGGTAGAAAACTAAGCAAACATCAAGATTAATAAATAATATTGTTGCTCTTATTACTCTGTGTGGCAAAGGGATCAAGCAGTCTCATTTCATCGTGCGAGGCGGACGATTCTGAATCGAAATTCAACCTTACAAGGATAACCTAGCACACACGCTTGAAGCACCGTCGAGTCACTTCTAAGCAACCGTTGACCTTTCTTTCCGGCTTGTGGATAGGGTCACTCTCCCCGACTACAGGGCTCCAAGGTCCACCCGTGCCCGGTCCACCCTTGTCCCTTGAAGTCAGTAGTGTTGATCAACAATAACATTTAAAAACCTATCTCTAAAGAGAGAGTGAAAGGTATATCCACTCCCCGGTCCAATCGGCTACTAGGCTTGCCGCGTACCATATTTACGGCATGTGGCTAGTACTTTCAAAAACTTAACCACCGCTACCACACCCCGCGACCTTAGCAAGTTCATCAACACAGACGGGGTCTCACATAAAGTCATGATATCGATCACAACCCCGTCCGTCGTCCTTATATTGATAACAGAAGTAAACAAACAATTCCTATAAAGCTCGCGAGTGACAGGCAATCACTCGACTTTTACCGGTCCTATAAGCTTAGCAAGTAGTCGATCTCGAGTCTAGTGTTCAGTACATAGGTTCCTAGGATCATGCATCTAGGGTTTCAATTCAAATCCTAAGAACTGTAAATGCACAAGTAAATAATAACAGTAAATGATAATAATTTGAAATATAGGTTATGTCCGGGGCTTGCCTTCTCGGTAGT
The DNA here is from genome assembly GCF_016808335.1 of Panicum virgatum. NCBI lineage: Eukaryota > Viridiplantae > Streptophyta > Magnoliopsida > Poales > Poaceae > Panicum > Panicum virgatum. The sequence goes on from NC_053146.1 coordinate 11,395,055, forward strand.
TGCTAACTATTTCAGCTCTAGGCTCTTCCGAACTTTGGTTCGGGGCTTCAGTTAGTTCAGCAGTGTTCGCTTGAGCTTCGAGATCACCTCCGACAGATTCCGGGATCAGCTCGTACGTTCCGTCCGATAAGGCAGTCGTGTCTATATGTAATGCAAGAACAACATTATAAACATACATGGGCAATCGTTTATAGAGTAGTTAAATAACAAATTTAACTACACAAGGCATCATGATCAACAGCACAAGCAAGTTATACTAACTTCATAAAATGAGTGGTGGTTGATTCCTATAGCATTTAACTCAAGGTTTGCTAATTAAATAAACAACTCAGATCAAAAATAGCAATAAATTTAGCAACAATTACCCTAAACATAAAATTAACAGACTAAGCTACCCTGCAAAAATCATGCCAAGACATGTAGCCAATTAATCACAACAATTCTTTCATTCAAATAACACCTAGATCAAGCTTGAATTATACAGGTCAAACTAGAGAAAAGTAGAAGCTCAAAATTTAACAGGAGGTTGACACAGAAAAGGACTAGCTACTGTGAAATTTTCATGATTTTATCTACAGAGAATTAATTATGAGAAAATAAACAAAACAGAACAACAGATTATCAATATTCATTTTTAGCTCCTGTTCTAGCCATGAACTGAGGCTCAAACTTCCTGGACAAGATAAGATAATCAAGAAGAACATGCAGAAATATTTTCATGATTTATTATGAACAGAAACTATTTACCATAATTAAAGCCTACTAAACAAGGATTTAATCAAATAAATAGCTACACCAAAGAACTTGATCATAAAATTTTTATAGAAAAACAAGTGTTACATGAGTAAACTACCATAAAAGTTTCACTGCAAGACAAGCTTTTAATCATCAGATAAGAAAAAGATTAAATAACTAGTCTTTATGAAGCTAGTGACACAAAACAACTTGTACAGCAAAAACTTTCAACAACAGCCTAACGTATTATGATTCTACTGCAAAGATATACTCTCAAGGATTCCAAAACATCCAATTTTACATTTTTCTGAATTTCCTACGATTTTCTATGGAATTTCAAAGTTTACTGCAAATATTACAAAGGAGTCCTTAGTGGCACTATTCAAATGAGTCACACCCTATTCACATAACCCCCTGAGTTTTTGATTCTTCTCACCCGAGGTCCTCGGCCGGGTCAGAGCAGAGGGGCGGTGGTTGACCGGCCAAAACCGGCGAGAGGAGTCACCGGCGGCGAGGGTGGGGTTGGGGGAAATGGAGAGCAGGCCAAGGCGAACCCAATGGTGGTCTTCTTGGGGCTCGGGGTGGTCGGATTGGATGTTCCCCGCGGAGCAGTTGCTCCGGCGGCGGAGGAGGACGGCGGAGGCGGCGCTCCGGTGAGGACTGGGCGAGGAGGAGGGGTGGGTGAGCTTCGCGGGGTCGAGGCGAAGCTAGATGTGGGGTCGATTTGGGCGGAGCGGCTGTGGAGGCGCGGCTCGACGGCGGGCTTGAGGCTCGCCGGCGTTCGGTGGAACGGCGGCGGCGTTCCGGGGCGTGGGGTGGAGGAACTGGCAAAAGCGCGAAGGGAAAAGAAGGAGGGGGTCCTCCTGGTTTTGATGCGCACGAGAGGAGAGGGGTTGGAGCACTGCGTCGGGCTAGCCACGGCGGATTGCGGTGGCGGCCGGCGGTGGCCTCACTGGGCGCGTGGCGCGAGATGGAGGCTCCAGCTCAAGGCAAAGGAGGGCGGTGAAGGTGCAGCGCGACGCGTAGAAGCTACCAGGCAAGCAGGAGGTGGCGTGGGGGCGGCCCTCCACGGCGGGCGGGCGGCGCACGGCACTGGCGGCGGCGAGGTGGCACCGTGGCAGCCGCGCGAAGCTCGGCGCGGGCGCGTGGCAAGTGGAGGAGGTACCAGCACGAGGGGGATGGGTCCAGAAGCATGTGGAAGTGCCACGTGAAGCGAAGGCGAAGATGGAGTTGGCCTACGGCCGGCCCAGAGCGGCGGCGCGCGGCGTGGCGCCGTCGGTCGGCGGCGGGAGAGAGCAGAGGAGCTGGAGGAAGGGGAAAAGGACCCAAACGAAATTTCCAAAAACTCCAGGGACCATTCTGTAAACTAGCGATAACTTTTAAAATAGAGCTCAAATGAAAAAGTGCCCAACATGAAAGTTGTTCAATTTTTCAAGATCTACAACTTTGATGTTGTGCAAAAATTTATTTGATCAAAGATTCAAGAGCTAATTTTTAAAACATAAGAGGGATTTTGAATTCCAGGAATTTTGTCTTTTTCAAAGCAATTTCACTTCAAATTTAGATTTAAAAGCAAAGTTTGCTGCCATGCAATAAATGCACTGAATTTTGCAAAAACACCCTCCACAAAAGTTAAAATTACGCAACCTATTCAACATAACTAAAGAAAGGACCTTGCATAAAATCATAATTACACATATAACCTTTATATTTACAAAAAGATCCTTTTTCAAGCAATTCAAGCACATGATGCATAATTTGATTCTAATTACCCTAAATTGGCTATTTAAAACCCTGGGCCGTTACAACCACCGGGCCCATATGTCATATGCTCAACCTTGCTAACATGTATGTGGGCTTTCAAAATAACTCATCAAATACATAATGTGTGTACATACTTTGTCACACATTATTATTATTATATTTTTAGCATAAATAATCATCAAACATCCTCCTCCCCAAAAAAGATGGGGCCCGCTCAGCTGCAAACTTCCGTCCAATCTCACTCCAAACCACTCTTGTGAAATCCTTTGCAAAAGTTCTCACTAACAGACTGCAACCTTTTGTCCCCCTCCTCGTCGGCCCTAATCAGACAGGTTTTATCAAAGGGCGTTGCATCTTCGAAAACTTTGTGTATGCCGCCGAGCTTCTTAGCTGTTGCCACCATCGCAAATCCCCCACCATTGTTCTCAAACTCGATTTCCAAAAAGCTTTCGACTCAATTTGTTGGGAGAGCCTCGACAAAATCCTTCAAATCCGCGGCTTTGACGATCGTTGGCATCTTTGGATCAACTCACTCCTCTCCACTGGTCGCACCTCAATTCTTTTGAACAATATCCCTGGCCGTTGGTTCAAGTGCAAACGTGGCCTCCGTCAAGGCGACCCACTCTCACCATACCTCTTCATCATAGTAGCTGATGTTTTAAAAAAAAACTCATTGCTGCCAAATCAGCCGTGCTAAATCATCCGCTCGTTCCCTCCCTTCCCTGTCCTGTCCTTCAGTACGCAGACGATACACTGATTCTTCTCCGTGGTAGTCCTCCTGCTGCTTCTATCCTCAAGGGTGTCCTTGATGACTTTGCCGCTGCCACTGGGCGGCACATTAATTACCACAAGTCCACTTTCATTCCCATGCACATGGACGAGAGCGACTTCACTGCCGTTGCTGACATCCTAGGCTGCCCAATATCCTCCTTCCCTCAGCCCTATCTTGGGCTCCCCCTCTCACCTACCAAACTGCGCAATGCTGATTTCCATCCGCTTATTGCGAAATGCGACAAGTACCTCGCAGGATGGAAAAGAAAATTGCTTCCCACTGGTGGCCGACTCGTGCTCATCAATGATGTCCTTAGCAGCCTCCCTATCTACTGGATGTCCTCCCTGCTACTCCCAAAAGGCATCATTGATGCCATTGACCGCCGTCGCCGCGCCTTCCTCTGGACCAGCGAGGAAACCTGCTCGGGTGCTCGTTGCCTTATCGCTTGGGACAAAGTTTGCCTGCCTAAGATTGAAGGTGGGCTCGGAATTAAAGAATTAGCTACCCAAAATCATTGTTTGCTTCTCAAATTTGTCCACAAGCTCCACCTCTCAGATCCTTTACCGTGGCGCGACTGGATTCTTCGTGACATCAACTGTGACCTTGGGGATGGTCTCCCAGATGACTCCTTCCTCCGACACCTCGTGGTTGCCGAGCTCCAGCGATACCGTGCGTTTACCCGTGTTCTCGTGGGTAACGGCACCTCCACCTCTTTCTGGTTTGACAATTGGCTCCCTGATGGTCCACTCTTCCTCCATTTCCCTGCTCTCTTCTCCCATGTGGTCCGTCCTTTTTACTCTGTGGCTTCTGCTCTTCAACCATCCCTGAACCTCAAGCTTCGACCACGGCTCAGTACTGTGGCTAGCCTTGAACTCGCCTCCCTGAGGGGGCTCATTGCTGGCCTAACTCTCACTGCTGAAACGGATGCACATGTCATGACCTGGGATCGCGAAGACGCGACCTTTTCTTCTTCTGCTTACAGGTACCTGGCTGCAGCTAGAGAACTCGATGCCAATGGTGAGCGTATTTGGGCGACAAAGATTCCATCCAAGGTGAAGTTCTTCGCTTGGCTGTTCTGCAACGACCGGCTGCCGACTCGAGCCAACCTCCTCTACAAGCACATTCTGCATGACAAAGACGCATCCTGCCCTTCCTGCTCGACCCCGACTGAATCTGCAGAACATCTCTTCTAGAAGTGCGGCAGTGCCCTAGACATTTGGTTGGTGCTCTCCATAGGGATGACGGGTGCTACGACCAGGGTTAAAAAAACCGCTCGGAACCGGACCGGTTACCGCGGTTACCGGTCTAACCGGCCCGGCCCGGTTCCGGATCCGGGCGGTTAGAAACCGGGCCAAATTCAAATTTTAAATTTGAATTCCAAAAAATGGAAAAATCCCAAAAAATTCTTAAAAATACTTCAAGTTGCGACGAATCTAATGGTGTCAAATTTTTTCAAATATTCGTTCATTTAGTATACTTTGCGAGCATTTGAAGTTAAAAAAAAAACGTGCATACAAAAGTATACAAATACAATGTAAAAGTAGTACAAAAAAGGGTTGGAGGGTTCATTTAGGCTAAAACATATTATACAAACATTCATTTAGTATACTTTGCGGGCATTTGAATTTAAACTAAAAAAAATTGAATTTGGTCAGTTACCGCTCAAACTGACCGGTTACCACTCAAACCGACCGGTAACCGGTCAAACCGGACCGGTAAACCGGTCTAACCGGCCGGTTAGCCGTTCGAAACCGGTATAACTGCGGGTTTTGAATTCAAATATGAGTTTAACCGATTTTTACTGGCTAACCGGTCAAACCGGACCGGTTAGCCGGAACCGGGCGCCGGCGGTTCGTACTCAACGGTCGGTAAAAAAATCCCTGGCTACGACTGCCTCCCCTTGGATGTGCCATTACCCCCAGCACCTTGCGGCTGGCGTTTGGGATGATGTACTTCTTATTATCCTGTGGCGTATCTGGAACCGCCGCAATGATGTAGTTTTCAGGTCCCTGCAAACCTCTACGGCGGCGAATCTCCGGCTTATTGCGACTGACATTGACACATGGTCGCACCGCTTCCGTGATCCTACTCTTAAACTACACCTATGTACCTGGCGCTCTCATGTTTTGAGTGCCCTAATGGCTCGCCATTCTTTTCCTTTTTTGGAGCAGCTTGTCCAGTCTGGACAAACATGTGCTCCCCCCTTAAACCTCTGCTTTGGCCCTGTGCCAAGTTTCTTCGATCAATGAAAAGGTGGGGCAACTCGCCCCCCCCCCCCCCATTCTCGAAAAAAAAAGTAACGGTGCACTTTTATCAGGTATTTAGCATGCACAACAGTCAACAGATGGGAAGTGTTCAGGGGGGACAGCACGAACACAAGCGATCTGCTCTTCACTGTGAAGAAAGCTTCAGTGTTCCAGCTGAAGACCGATGTGGATGTCTTCCTGGCCGGGAACACCGCGCAGCAAGCCTGCGACTTCAAGATCAAGGGTAGCTACTTCGAGAGATCATGCGGCTTCTACCTCGGCAACTCCGACGCCATGATCGCTCAAGTCTGTGCAAACTTTTGCTCTGTTGACTTCTAATCTTCTCTATACTTGATGGAAATTTATAAATATTTATCAGTGATTTTATTCGGTGCTGCAGATCAACCGCAAGTACACGGCCTCAAACGTGCTGCTCGGGAAGGACACCTTCATTGTCACCGTGTTCCCTCATGTTGACTACGTGTTCATCGCGGCTCTTGTTGTGATCCTAGATGAGATTCATAGGGAGCGATTCGACTAACGGTCGACCATGCACACCCATCACAAGCTTCCATCGAGTTCGATCAAGCAAGCAATGGCCTTGATGATATTGCCACAACGTTCCTTGTTATTACCAGTAGTGTTATGTGGTTCATTGTTGCATGTATGATTGTGTCACTGAAATGAGTTGTTCAACTGTGTTATGTTAACAATGGGTGTGTGCTCATCGTGGGATGATGTCATGCAATGTCCTTGTTTTCCTTCAAAATCCTCTTACCATTTTAATCAAATAAAAAAAACAACGTTTTACCGTTTTCATACAAAATTCTTCTTTTACTGTTTAGAAAACAAAGATTTGCCATTTTAATACAAATTAAATTATAATGCTAAATCCAAAAATATCTGACATTCTGGCATCAGTTCGGTGGGCCCACAGACGCCGCGGTTCCTTTGCTATCTCCACCACCTTTTGTCGGCGGCGTGGGCAAAGATAAACCGCGGGCGCGTTGGACTCCGACAAGTCAACTAGAGTACGACGGCACGCGCAAGCTAGCTGCTCATCACCGGTGCCGATCGAATCATCGAATCCACCGAGCAAGCTAAGCCACCGCCGCTGGAGAGGAGCGGCGACCTTGATCCGATGGCGGCGCCCTACGGCTACGGAGCCCCTCCTCCGGCGCCGGCGGCCGCGGCGGTGGCGGTGGTGTCCCCGCAGTTCTGCGCGCCGTACGTGGTGCCGCTGACGGTGACCAAGAAGGCCATCAGCCTCTCCGACGGCGACTTCACCGTCACCGACGCCAACGGCGCCGTCGTGCTGCGGGTCTAGTACGCACATGCATTGCATTTCTCTAGCTAGAGGATATATCCACACATGCATAGCAAACGCGGCGAGCAAGACCAGAGAAAATCGAGTGCGGCACGGGCAGAGAGAAGCTATGCAACATGGGAGGAGAACACGCCCACGGTGGCGCGCGGCACACGGCCGAGAACCCCAAAGAAGGCTAGCCAGCCGGCGACTTCACTGTTGCCGATGCCCGACGTACGGCGGCAGCATGTACGTGTGGATCCTGTGGCTGCGTGTTGACGATCTTTCCGTAACAAGTAGCTAGCGTCCACCGCACCTGATGTTGACGAAGGAAAGGCTGTATGATCGAGCCTTGTCGTCCCACGCCATGAGCGAATGAAAGGCACGCGAATTGAATGAGCCCGAATCGGCGTCTCGTTTCGTTCCATTTATGAAGCGCGTGCAAATTGGCTTGTAGTACAATAGTAGGACGGTCCAGTGGGACGCTACCCACCAGGGTTTAAATTCTGGCACTCACATTTTTTTCTGGAATTTTTCTAGAATTTACCAGTGTTATGCTTTAAATGGTAAGCGATGTTTCCGTCGACAACGAGACGCCAGTGGTGACCTTGGGAATCTCCAGATCTGCCGGTGCTCAGTCCTTTGGAGGTGCTCATAGGGGTAGAGTTTGCGTACGTGTGTTCATAGGGAGTGAGTGTGCGTGCGTGTTGTGGACGTCTTCGTTGTACTGTGTGATTCTAAAAAAAAATTATAAAGCACGTGGATTATATATGGACCACCGTTGATTGTGGAAAGACGTACATCATCCTGATGTTTTAACTTCTGTGGTTCAATGAAAGCTCGGATCGGATGCTCTAACCTAAGAGGGGGAGGAGGTGAATTAGGCCACTTAAAATCTTAACCTATGGTTCCAAACAATTTGCACAATATTAAACTAAAACATGCTATCTATATATGCAACTATGATTTTGCTAGTGTGAAACCCATATCCCAAAAGAGTTTAGCAACCTATAGTCTTTCCTATCAAGATACTACTCTACGAAAGTAAAGGCACACAAAGAAGCTAGTATAAAATGTGGAAACGTAAAGAGCGGGATAGGAGGAAGTAAACTCTCGACGTGGGTGTTTATCCCGTGGTTCGGTTAGCCACAAAGGCACACCTACATCCACGTTGTCGAAGCACTCATTAAGAGTATCGCTTCACGGTAATCAAGTCTCTTCCGTGAACACAATCACGGTCACCTTGATCCCATTTTTCACTAAGGAGCTTCACCAAGAAGGTGGAGGTCTCCACGCCCCCCGCACAAAGATGTCGACGCCGCTTCACACCAAGTCGGAGGGTCGTTGATGTTGCCAATGAGCCAACACGGCTCCAAGGGGTTGGCGCACCGAGTTCTTCTTTTGGTTCACTAAAGAACCACAGTACAAGGGTACAAAGCCTTGCTCTCTCACTCTCTAAAGAGCTAACCTTTCACAACACTTTCAAATGTGTGCTAAGGACTAAATATATAATCACTAAGCTCTTGGATGACTTGGAGATGTTTTTGGATGTGGCTGTGATGTTCCTGAACTCCAGCAATCTTCAAATACCCGGGGGATGGCATATATATAGCCCACCAAGTCCATAGAGCCGTTACTAGCCGTTGGGCTTTTTCTGCGTAGGGCACCAGTTAGACCGGTGATAGAGCACCAGTGTAACCGGTCACTCACGTCTTGGCACTAGCCGTTGGCTTCCCTGACAGCTGACTTGGCTGTCACCGGTTAGGCCGGTGAGTTGTACCAGTGGTGCACTGATTCAACCGGTCCTGAAGGGATCTGTCTTGCTCCGGTGTCCCATCGGTTCATCCGGTGCTGAAGAAACTGCTCTTCCTTGCTTGACATCGTCTTTGAAGGATAGTATGGTGCTTACACCGATGCCTCAACTTGACACCACCGGTTCAACCGGTGCTGCTTAGACTTCTTCACTTGGCTGGGCATTGCACCGGTGATAGGGCACCGTTGTATCTGGAGCCTACCGGTTAGACCGGTGCTTAGTCACCGGTTAGATCGGTGCAATTGTTTTGTGTAGAACTCGTCCAATTCGATATTTTTTTGAGTTCTTTCTTCGTGTTTTGTTTTGCTTGGCCTTTTATTTCATCCCTGGGATCTAGAAATATTCACTTGACAAACTCATTAGTCCCATTAATTGTGGTATCACTCAATTACTAAAATGATAAACAATGACCAAATGGGGCATGTTCCTTACATTCACTCAGTTGCCCCTGTCTCCGTGTGCGTGCGTGTCTCGACTACTCTAGTATTTGTTTATTGAAGAGAGACATTTTCTAGTCCTTCGTCATCTTGTGAGGATGCTTGCATTGACAATTATGAGATGTTCTATTATTGATATTTTCTGTTCTTTTCCTGAAATTTTCGAAAAAATTATTATTTTCTGAATATCTCCTCCCTATTTCCCAAAATGGTATAAGGAAACAAACCCCCCGGGGGAAGAGGCTCCCCAGGGAAAGAAATATGTATGGAAAAATCTCCCTAGAGGGTTGCCTTCATTGGGTTCCCGTCTCCCCTTCTCCCAAACTTGCCCTAATTGATTACCGCCACCCTATCCATCCACTTCCAATCTGCCTCCAACTATTTGAAACATTCAATAGGGAAATTGACAAAATCAAAACTAGGCTACTTTTCTCGGTTTAATATGACTACTTAAATAATTGTTATTTGTGGGAGGTTACAAGTCCATTACACAATATTGATAATCCCAAAAGGCAGAAAACATTAAAATTCCAATTCGTCATTCAACTGCCAATATAACTCACATTCAATCAAAATTGTTAATTTGGCAGCAACCCCCCACCCCCACCCTCTTAATAATATCAAGGATCTGTGTACTCCAATGATAGACAACAAGAAAATATCAAGGACACTAAGAATGCACATTGTTGCCAAAGAAAATAGCTTTATTCAAAATTCCCATGCATCATTCAAAACTTGATGTTGCCCGTATTAAACTATAAGTATTAACTTTTCAAGAGAAAAAAATCTAAAATACTTGATTTGTGGTGACAATAGATTATGCCTTGACCTGTTCTGCACTCCAATTATTTATGCTTCGTGGGCCCCACCACAGAAGATTTTTCCACAGTCAACGGTCCACAGCCAGTAGCCCAGTACGCGGCTATACGTCCTCTTGTCAACTCGACTGTTATATAAACTCCAACGACAGCAGGTCTGCAAGGATAGCATAGGAACCAATGTGCCCGCCGATCATCAAGTCCATCGAGCAAGCGATCAGCTCCCAGCACCGGCGTCAAGGAGGCCTACCAGCGGCGATCCATGGCGTCACCCTTCGGCTACGAACCTCTTCAGCCGCCGGTGGTGGTGGTGTCGCCGCAGTTCTGCGCGCCGGACGTGGTGCCGCTGACGGTGACCAAGAAAGTCGCGAGTCTCAGCGGCGGCGACTTCACCGTCACCGACTCCAACGGCGCCGTCGTGCTGCAGTTCAAGGGCAGCGTCTGGAGCGTCCGCAACCGCCGCGTGCTCCTCGACGCCGCCGGGCAGCCCATCCTCTCCATGCACGAGAAGGTAAGCACACTTGAAAGAAATCGGATGCTCGTAGCCTAAGAGGGGAGGGGTGAATTAGACAAACTAAAAACTTAACCTCACGCTCCAACTATTTTTCATATAAATTAATCTAAAATATGCTATCTAGATGTGCAACTAGTGTTCATCTAATGTAGAAACCCTCATCCCAAAAGAGTTATATAACTTATAGCCAAACCTTGCAAGATACTACTCTAAGTAAGGCACATATAGATTGCAATAAGTAAATGCGGAAATTTAAATAGAGATGAGAGAGAGCAAACTCTTGACACGAGATTTATCCTCTGGTTCGGCTAGGCACTAAACCACACCTACATCCACGTTGTTAAAGCACTCTATCAAGAGTATCACTTCTCAGCCACCAAGTCTCTTCCGGGTCTCTCCTTACGTTGCCACCAAGGCTTGAAAGTCACCACGGTCACCTTGGCCCCGGGTTCAACTAAGAAGCTTCTCCATTAAGAATGGGGTCTCCACATCCCCCACACAAAGAGTGTTGTCGCCGCTGCACACCAAGCCGGAGGGTCGAAGACGTTGCCGGCGAGCCACCAAGACTCCAAGGGGCCAGCACACCGAGTACAAGAGGTGGTCCTCTCACAGAACCAAGGCACAAGGCACAAACCTTACTCACTCACTCACTCAAGAACTAAACTAGCACTAAACCTAAGGATGTGATCAATTTACTCTTTAGTTGGCTTGGAGATGTTCTTGGATGTGTGTGGGTCTTCTCTGAACTCCAGCAAACTTCAAATGACCGGGGAACCCATATATATAGCCCTCCAAGTTGAACTAGTCGTTTAGAGCAGTTAATTCTTTTTCTGCGTAGGGCGTCGGATCATCCGGTCTCTCTGAGCACTGATGTATCCGTTGAGCTTCTGACAACTGACGTAGCAGGCACTGGATAGTCCGAGGCGTTACTCCGATGGGGCGTCGGATCATCCGGTCCTGAAGAGTTTTCTTCTTCTCCGCCTGTAATGCTGACGTCATTAGTCTGGCGCATTAGTCCGACGGTGCGTCGGATCAACCGGTCCTGAAGAGAACGCCTTGATCCCCAAACATGCTCTCTGCAGAATACTCCGACGATTAGTCCGACGCTTCTTGTCTTCACACGTCGGATCATCCGGTTGCACAGAAGTTTCTGCACTGAGTCCTGTATCCTGTCAGAATTAGTCCGACGACCTGCGTCGGTTAGTCCGACGGTGGGGTTGTCGGATAGTCCGACGACCCGTCGGATAGTCCGATCTCACTGTGTTTTTTCTGTTTTCTTGTTGCATTTGTCCAACTCGTCGCAGCGGTCATTTGGACACTTCAAATATATTCTATCTCTACTTTTTCCCTGCGACTTGTGTCTCGACGGTGGTTTGGACGCCTCGACGTTGAGTTGGACGTCTCGATGGTGGTTTGGACGTCTCGACGGTGAATTGGACGTCTCGTCGGTGGTTTGGACTTCATCCAAGGGACCTAACAAATCCTACAAATATGATCTTGCAAACCTATTAGTCCTATTAATTGCGTTGTCACTCAATCACCAAAATCACTCGAAATGGCCTAAATGGGGCCATGTTCGTTACAACACCGACCAAGATCGATCAGCCATCCATTTCTCTTCTTCGTTTCCTTTTTTTGGGGGGCATGATCTGCTTACTAATAAGTAGAATGAGTGAGCAAATCCAACATCATCTGAGACCTGACTACAGATCATCATCATTACCAGATACTTAGTATGCACAACACATGGGAGGTGTTCAGAGGTGACAGCTCGAGCGCGAGCGACCTGCTCTTCACCGTGAAGAGGTCGACGCTCCTGCAGCTGAGGACGGAGATGGATGTCTTCTTGGCCGGGAACACCGCGAAGCAGGCCTGCGACTTCAAGATCAAGGGCAGCTACTTCGTCTTCTACCTCGGCGACTCTGACACCATGATCGCTCAGGTGAGCTCTACTTCTAACAACCACGCTTTGGTTTGGGAGTTTTTGCAGAATATTCAGATAGCAGTTAGCATAGTAACTGTAGCCAACCTGTTGGCCGTTTGGTGCTGCTGCAGATTAGCCGGAAGTACACTGCCTCCAATGTGCTGCTGGGAAAGGACACGTTCAATGTCCCGGGCGTTGACCATGTGTTCGTCGCGGCTCTTGTGGTGGTTCTGGATGAGGTCCACAGCAGGGATCGAAACTACTGATGATCCACACACACCTATACCAGCAAGCTTCCATCGAGTTCGACGCCTGTCATATGTTATCACAAGTTGTTATGTGCAAATTTCTCCAAATTATGCTAGTGAGATCAGCTACTGAACTTCGTTTCGTGTATGCTGATGATGCACACAGTATTGTATATTGATTTGCTTTTCAATAATAGAGCACTATCCTTGGTTCGAAAAAGAAATTGTAAGAAAACAGAGCACTTTCATGTGATTGCTTTCTGAAATGCATATGCTTGTTTGATTCAAGCTTTTGAATAGTTGAATATTGCTAACCAAAAAGAGACACGTCGAGTTTTCTTTTCGATACTTAAATACTATTATCTCAAATTATATATCTCCCTTTCAAGATGTACACTAGTACAGAACCCCATAACCTTGGGGTCGAAAACAGCATCACTACCGGTTCGGTCATCGGTTGGGTTAGGATCGGCGGTGATAGGATGGCGTTGCGCTGCTGCATGTTAGAAAAAAAAATCGTCAGCACTGGATGATAGGACCTATCACCATCGGATCGTAACACGAGACATTTGGGATGAGTGTCATTCTGTAGTAGTAGTATATGCCTGGATGATAGGAATTGAATGTAATCATCAAACATGCATGCATCCAATAAGTACATTCACTACGAGAAACTGGTAACTCGCCGTGTGCCTAAGAGTTCGCCGTGCGCAAATCATCGGGCACACGGCGAATAGAGCTTTTTGCCGTGGGTCAAATACAGAACACACGGCCAAAACAAAGCACACGGCGAAAGGAGGCTTCGCCGTGTGCCCTAACCTCAGCACACGGCAAACCTATTTCTTTGCCGTTTGCCACAAACCGGCACATGGCAAAGAAAGCGCCACGTGGCCCGACGTTCACGGCCGGTCAACGCCGTCATATTTTGCCGTGTGCCTCCGTTAGGCATTTCATATGAAAATAATGAAATTGAGCTATATATGCATAAAATAATGAAAATTTTTTAAAGAAGCATTTCATATGCAATGTTTAGAGAGTTTGGTAATATTTTTCAATATACATTTCATTAAATTTAGTGAAACATGTTTTGAAAACAAATTAGTTGACTACATGAAATAACAGAAATTCATTTTCCAGTCTTTGCAGTGTGTCCAGGTTTAGGCACACGGCGAAGTTTATATGTTTGTTGTGTGCCAAGATCTGTGGCACGCGGCAAAGATGAATTTGAAAACAAAAAAAAGAAAAAAATATTTGCCATGTGTCCTAGATCAGACACACGGCGAACTCCTGCGCACTTATTAGCTCTCTGGCTCACTCTCGCTCTCTCTCTCAGCTCTCTCTCAACTCTCTCTCACTCGCTCCCCACCGCCGCCACGCCGCCGCCCCTCCGCGCCGGCCCGGCCCCGCCCCGCCGCCGTTGCGTGACGAGTAGCGCCGTCCCGCAGCCGCCCCGCCCCTCCGCCCCGGCGCCGCGCCGCCCCCGCGGCCCTGCCCCGGCTCTGCCTCGCCGGCGCGGGCCCGCCCCGTCGCCGCCCGAGCCCCACCCCGCCCCGGCTCTCCCTCCCCGTCCCCGCCCCACCGCACTCGCCGTCGACCTGCAGGAGCCGGCCCTGCTGGAGGTCCCGCACCGCTCGCCGTCGCTGCTGGAGCCCGCGCGAGGAGGTCCCGTGTCGCCCGCCGCCGTCTCCTGCGCCTGACCTCCGGCGCCATCTCCAGCCCCTCCTGCCACGCCATCCCGCGAGGAGGTCCAGCACCGCCAGGCCCAGGCTCTCGTACTGGCACGCCACCGTCCGTGAGGAGGTACGCATCAATCTCTCTCCCCATTGTTTTCTGAACTAAATTTGTTTTATGAATTCAATTACTGAATAATTGAACCTGGATATTCTAATTTCCATTGATTAATCTAAATGAAATTTCCTCATTATCTGTGAGACTAATTTAATCCACTACTACATTTTGCTATGCGTTATGATTATTTCCACTGATGGCTGTGCTCGGTATTGCCACTATCAGAATCACACTCTAAAGCTTGCAGTAAATAGTCCCGTGGCATGGCTTGCCTTTTTTAGGCTGGAATCGATAGGTCCAAAGTCTTATTTAGGCATTCATTCTAGCGCTCTGTATGTGTTTTTTTTCCTGGATTTGCTAGGATAAAATTTACCATGTGCTGGTTAAGCAGAAGACGAAACGCTGAAACTCAGAGTCATAAGCTCCAGTAGGAAAATGGATTTTGAATTGAGAACATATTTCAGAGAGAACTATTTGTCCTGTCATCTTTCGTTGTGCTTAGCAAGTATTTAAGTACAAACTACAAAGACAGTTATCTATCGCCACTTTGCTTTGTAACAAGGCAAATACAATTAAAGATGATCAATATAGTGGATGTGATTGAAATATAATTCAAGGATAGTGACTTACAATTTAGGTTTATATCTAAGTTCAATATCAAATTCTTTACTCCAGGGACCATTTGTGAGGCCAGCAAGCTCACGCTACCATTGTCTTTGGATGCTAAATCTAAATGGATTTCATACTGCTTGAGTAAGCGTCGGGTGTTAATTTTTTTTTTAGTCATGACATTGAAAATTTGACCTATACTTATGTTGTAATTGATGGAATTAGATTGGACAATTTGACCTATACTTATGTTGTAATTGATGGAGGAGAGAGGAGGACAAGGAAAAGGAGGCCACGCCGCGCACGTCGTCAAGCCCATAGGTGAGCGGCATAAGCAACCTCTCTTTCCGTGTTATGCATAAGCCCATAGGTGAGCGGCATAAGCCCATAGATCACGTAACTTAGTCGTCTCCTGTTCGAAAGAGATACGGTTCGAAATATGCAGCTCTTTGCATATATGGAACCGTATGTGTTTCGAATTGTCCACGTCATTTGGACAGCCCAAGGATGCGTAGATATGGTTAGTTTTCATGGTCAACTCCGATCCGTGCCAGAGTTTCGGCATCACCTCCCTGTTGTTCTCCGGATACACAATCTTCTTGACAGGACGTGTATTTGGAGAGCAGCGGGGAGGTGCTGCCGAAATTCTGTCTCGGCTAGGAGTGGATCATGGAAACCAACCATATCTACGCATCCTCGGGTGGGATTAGGACCTATCTTCACATATTAGAGTTTGTTAGATATCGTGTATATGAAATCGATTTTTAAATTTCTCGCTCGTATGTTAAAGGATGGATGACCGTGAGTGGATGTACAAGGGCTGGCAGAGCGAACAAGAGTATATTGAGTTTGCTCTAAAGGTCAATGACTTTTTGGAAAAGGCATTTGATAGAGGACAGAGTAGAATGCCGTGTCCATGCACCAACTGTCAAAATAGGATACAGCAATCACAACTCACTATGGGTAAACATATTATCACAAATGGGTTTTTGGAAAACTATACCCGGTGGATCTGCCATGGTGAAGCCCATCGTGCGAGAGAAGAGGTAGTCAGACAACGCATCGATGTTTATGATGCTGATGCCGGTTGCGCAGACATGTTAGCTGACTTTCATGAAGAACACTTCGAAGAAGGACCTAGAGAGGAACCGCCAGAGCCTACGGCAAAGCAGTATTACGACATGTTGTTTGCGGCACAGAAACCACTTCACCAGCATACCAATGTTTCTCAGTTCGATGCTATTGCACGCGTACTGGCCCTAAAGTCTTGAGTGTGGCACACGGCAAACAAGGTCTTTGCCGTCCCCGTGGCTGCCGTCGGCGCTTTACCGTCGGCCACCATCGGCGAAGTCTTCGCCGTGTGCCTACGGGTCTTCGCCGTGTGCCTCGGGCACACGGCGAACTCGTGGTCTCCGGTAGTGATTATAGATTTTTTAAATACAGTACAAACCTCTATAAAATGCCTTTTAGAGATTGAGCTAGCAGACCTTGAGAAAAAGGAGCAGATACTGAAACCGTTTCAGGCTTGTTTTCCCCAAGCTATATGGAACTAGTTTTACATGCCTTTTACCAAACTTGTTTTTCCTCAAGGCTTCATGTGAAGGTGCAGAAAAAAATAGTTAACCACACTGCACACACATCACGTTAGATTGATCTATGTATCACGAAAATGTTAAAACTGTGGATCAGCTCACTTGGTGGTGGTGAGCCACCAATGCAAAGCCCTATATTTGGAAAACGAATATAAGAGAAGACCCCATAGCGATCGCTGTCGCAGAAAGCTCGTTGATCCTTGCACGTACGGCGAGAACGAGAACGAGACGGCGACCAAGCGAGAGCACTGCCTGCTTTGAACCGGCCGGTGAGATCTCGATGGCGGCACCGCCGCCGTTCCCAGCGCCTCCGCCGCCGCAGCCCAGCGGAGGCCTTGTCGGCCGGTTGCCGGTGGTGGCGCCGCATTTCTGCGCGCCCTACGTGGTGCAGCTGAACGTGCAGGAGCAGATCGGCCTCCGGGAGGGCGACTTCCTCATCACCGACGCCAACGGCGCCGTCGTGATCACGGTCAAAGGCGCCTTCATCAGCATCCACAACCGCCGCACCTTCTTCGACGCCTGCGGCAATCCCCTCCTCTGCATGCGCGAGAAGGTAGACAGCAATTTAATCAGAAGGCCATCCATGTATCTCTCTACTCTTCCGATCACTTCGTAGATTCGCTTGATGGGAGTAGATCCATGGAGATGGATCCCTAGCTATAGAAAGAAGGATTAAAAAGATAGAGTAAAAATGCAGCTCGGGTCTCCAAATTTATAGTGTTGTGTCAGGTGGATTCCAAACTCTTAAAATGCATATTTGGATCCCAAACTATTTGAAGAGATCTATTCTAGGTCCCAAACGCACCATGTGAGCTCCCAGCGCCGATGAAGCATGTAAAGTGGCGCATTGTTGGTGAATATATGCAAAAATCACTGCTACAAAAAATAATTTACTGCGACCATTTTTTAGCACCTCTGAAGCGGTCAGAAAAAATAACCGTCTCTGTTAATGCGGGCCTTTAGGCAGGCTTTCCTTTTTTTATTTTTTCTATTCAATTAACTGAGGCGGCCAGGTAACTGTCTCAGAAAATACCTCATTTACTGTAATGTTTTCTGAGAAGAGGTTGGGGTTGACCATCTCTGTTAATGGTTTTTGACCGCCTTAGAAAATATTTATTGTAGTAGTGAATATAGCGGACGAGAGTAAAAACCCATTGCTAAGGTCCTCGCTTAATCATTTCAGATAGTTTTATTTGTTTTTCCTTCTCAGGAGATTCCTAATTCTGAATTAATTTGTCAGCACAACACTATATTTCAACTGTCTCTGTTAATTGGTAAGTGTACAGAGGGGACAGCACAAAATCAAGTGATTTGCTCTTCACCGTCAAGAAATCTTCAATCATCCAACCGTTTAAAACAGAGATGTATATCTACTTGGCTTCGAACACTTCACATGAGGTCTGCGACTTCAAGATGAATGGTAGCTTCAATGAGAGAGCTTGTTCTTTCTACCTTGGTAATACCAACACCTTAATTGCTCAATGTAACACCTGCCTCACGGACAGTCCGCGCGGGATCGGCGGACAGTCCGCCAGGCATCGACCAGATATTTATCTGGATGGATGTGGGACCCACCCGTCATTCCTCTCTTCCTCCTCACTTCGTCCAGAGCCGAGCGGAGCTCGAGCTCTCGCACCGTCGTCGTCCCTCTTCCGTCGATCTCCCTCCTCTGGCCACCAAACCTCGATTCCTCGCGCGGGAACCTTCCTCGGCACCTCCTCCACCTTTCCCAACCCCTAGACCAGCTTCTTACGGCCGGAATCATCCCCCACCACCATCGGTCACCATTGGAGGTGCTTGAAGCTTTGCTCCACGTCGATCCGCTTCTCCGGTCGTCCTCCACTCGAACCGACCGCGGGAATGGATTCGTGGTGAGTTCCTTGTGCTTCCCGGTCTTTTTTCCCTTTCCGTGGTGAGTCGCCGGCGCCGGTGAACGGCCGCCGCCATAGTCGCTGCACTTGCTGTCACTTGCGGCGCGGGTTAGAAGTTAGGTATCGCGGACGGTCCGCCTGGGAGGCGCGGACAGTCCGCTGGCCATATTACGTTTCGTCCAGAGACGATGTTGTCTCTGGTAGTTAGCAGAGTTAAATTGCGGACAGTCCGCTATAGGGGAGCGGACGGTCCGCCGTTGAAGCTTGAGGTTTGTCCAGAGACGGTGTCTATGGTGGGAGTTCGCATGAATGAACTGCGGACAGTCCGCCACTTGGGCGCGAACAGTCCGCAGTAGAGTTTGGGATTTTTGTCCAGAGACATTGCCGTCTCTGGTGGATTGAATACGTGAACTGCGGACGGTCCGCCAAGGGGGGCCGGACAGTCCACAGGTAGAATTAGAAATTGTTCCAGAGACGTTGTGTCTTTGGTGGGTCGGTAGAATAGTACGGCGGACGGTCCGCCGCTTGGGAGCGGACAGTCCGCTGGGCATTCTAGTTAAATTAAAATAGTTACATCATTGAGTTGCACTCATTTATTTCATATGCATACGTGTAGCATCTGCAGCTGAGGGCGCCGTATTTGAGGTGATTGCGGCACCGCAGGAGCAGCCGACGCAAGCCCAGGAGGAGAGGTGTGAGCACCCGGCCCAAGGCCCGGTTGATCCTAGTGTTGAGCAACAGTCGCAAGGCAAGCCCCGGTGCACATCCTATTAATTTAAATTATGACACCTATATATGTGTATTTGTTACTTATGCATTACGTTTAGGAGTTGTTTGAAATATTAGTTGCATGAACCCTAGGTGTCCTTAAATTGTACTAGTATGTATAGGGCGATAGAAATGATATGCTAGATAGGGCTCGGTAGAAGTCGAGTAATTCTTGGTTACTCGCGAGATTAGGATCCTTTTTATGTTTCTAGATATGAGTTACTAATTTTTGTTGGATGAAGGTCTTGGAATGAAAGAAAGGATAGAATCTGAGACCGGGCGGGAGAAGTGTAGTTCCGCCTGTGTCGGTTAAGGACCGAGCCGTTGTTGACCCTGCTGATCATGTTTGAACGGTACTAACCGCATGCCGGGAGTAGGAGGTAGTCGAAACCGGTAAGCCGAGTACTGCTTTACTTCGAAAGTACAGGAACCTGCACCCAACTCCTGGGGCGAGTCGAGTAGTCGCGGAGAATTGTGATGCATATGTTTACTTTTGGTGGTCTCACATTGAGCTCGGCTGACCATATGTCGTTGGGCTGGTTCCTGTAGTTCGAGGCGGGGAGGGGAAAGGTTGGTGCGTGGGGTCCGACGGGGCTTTTGTGTGCCGTGTTGGTTAGGTCCACCTTGCAAGGTTAAATCGAATCGATTCGCCGTCAGTCACTCTCGGATATGGGCACCTTGGTCACTGCGTCGCAGCGTAGTGTTGAGATGGAATATATAGTTATACCCAGATTGATGAACATATGAAATTATTACTTTTTGTTCCACTATATTTGCTCTAGATTTGGTTATGCAAATATTAGACTATGTTAATCTATATAGAACTTGGGCTAAAATAAGGAAAGTGAGGAATAACTTTAGTCGCTGTTTTCTGCAAAATAACCCCCAGCCAAAAGCCTTGAATGTCTAGATATGTGGGCTAAGTTATACCCACTGGTTGGGTAAGCCTTGCTGAGTATTAGAATACTCAGGGTTTGTTGCCACAATTATTTCAGGATACGCAGACGTAGACTTCTATCCCTGCTGCGCCAAGTTCATCCGCCGGGATGCAGAGGGATGGGAGGTTGTGGAGCCAGACGTTTAGTTAGGGATCTCTCTAGGGCACACTTTTGTTAGTCGTAGGCCCCCTTTCCTCTAGATGAACCCGGATTTCAGTAATGCAAAGTTTGTAAATTATGTATTTATTCGCACTTGGTTTGTAAAACTGAGTTGGGTGGACATTTTGTACAGCAGACGGTCCGCCCAATCACAGCGGACGGTCCGGTTAGCTGGATTTTGGTACGGGGGACAGTCCGCCCATGTACTGCAGACGGTCCGCCATACCATTTTCGGCTGGACCAGGGCAGATCGGTCAGACCGACTGGTTGCGCCGATGGATCGCCTGGCCCCGCCTGCAAGAATCATTCAGAATTGTTTTGAAGCTCTACATTCTGCATTGTGCCATGAATAGAAAGGATTAGTTGCTATCGGTTTTGTCTTAATTTATCTGAATGATGGAACTAACCTCGTCATGGTTGAATGCAGAATGGGAGAACCACCGAACCCTCCTGAGTTGGCCCAGGCCATTACAGCCATGCTCACCGGGCGCGACGAGCAGACCGCACTCCTTCGTGAGCTCGTGCAGCAGGGCAGAGCGCTGCGGCCTTAGCCTCACCACCAGGCACCTGTTCCTGGATACCAGGAGTTCCTGGGGACCCGGCCGCCACTGTTTCATAAGGCCGACGATCCGTTGGAGGCCGACAGCTGGCTTAAGACCATAGAGTCCAAGTTCACGCTGTACCCCTACAATGACAATGACAAGGCGTCATTTGCAGCACAGCAGCTCAGGGGCCTCGCACGTACGTGGTGGGACAACCACGTGGCTATGTTTCCTGCTGGCACCCGGTTTTCTTGGAATGAGTTCAAGGAAGCTTTTAGAGCACACCATATTCCTGTAGGGGTCATTCGCAGGAAGCTCACTGAGTTTTTGGCCCTAAAGCAGGGCAACAACAATGTGATGCAATATGCCCAGAACTTCAACACACTCTCACAGTACGCCGGTTATCATGTGGATACTGATGAAAAGAAGCAGGCGTGTTTCAGGCAAGGGCTTAGCAGCAAGCTCCAGGATCGCCTGGCAATGTTCAAGTTCAACACTTTTAGTGAGCTAGTTAATGGGGCTATCATTCAAGAGGATGCCCATCTAGCTCATAAAGCAGAAAAGAAGAGAAAGTCATCGGCTGTGGGGTCTTCTAGCAGTGCTCCTTAGAGGTTCCGCCTGGTGTAGTCGAGCCCACAGCGAGCTCCTTTTCAGCACCAGCCACAGCAGCAGTGGAGTTATCGGGCACCTCAGTACACTAAGCCACAGGAGACGGTCAGGCCTCCTGGCCCTCAGTAGAATGAGCAGAAAGCCTGGGTGCAGCAGCCGGGGGTGCGCCCCAATTTGTTCCCTTGTTACAACTGTGGGCAATCGGGACACTTCGCTCGCAACTGCCCAATGCCGCCTAAGCAAGGCCAGCAGTCGAGCCAGCAGAACTAGAAGCAGCAAGTGGCTCACTTCAAGCCGGGGCAAGTGCACTACACCACCCTCGAGGGTATTCCTGAGGGAGCTCCAGTGATGGCGGGTACGTTCTTAGTAAATGAACAACCTGTTACATTATTATTTGATTTCGGGGCGTCTCATACCTTTATTAGCAAGGGGTGTGTTGTTAGACTAGGATTAAAAATAGAAAGCATGCCCAAGCTGTACCATATTCACTCACCTGGGGAAAAGTTAATCACCAATCAATTTGTCAAGCAAGTACCCCTACAATTGCAAGGAGAAATTTTTCCTACGGCCTTGATAATGTTACCAACCCAAAGGATAGATATTATATTGGGTATGAACTAGATGGAGGGTCAGGGAGTTAGTCTGGACACGACCTCATAATCTGTGCACATCAAATCGTCCATTCATGGGTGTATGCCTTTACATTTGAAAGACCATATGTCTTTGACACCTACGGTGAATCAGGTTGAGGGTAAGAAGCTAGAAGATATACTAGTGGTGTGTGAATATCCGGACGTCATTCCGAATGATTTACCTGGAATGCCGCCTGATCGTGACGTGGAGTTTACCATTGAATTGCAACCGGATACGGCACTGATTTCTAGGAGGCCTTACCGGATGCCACCCAATGAGCTGACGGAGTTAAAGAAACAATTGCAGGAATTGCTGGATAAGGGCTATATTCGTCCTAGCACGTCACCTTGGGGCTGTTCTGCACTCTTTGTGAAAAAGAAAGATGAAAGCCTCAGGTTGTGTGTGGACTATAGGCTTTTGAATGCCGTCACAATCAAAAATAAATATCCCCTTCCCCGGATTGACATTCTGTTTGATCAGCTATTCGGGGCCAAGGTATTTTTAAAAATTGATCTCCGCTCGGGCTATTATCAGATAAAGATTAGAGCTGAGGATATTCCTAAGACGGCTTTTTCCACCAGATACAAACTTTTTGAATATCTGGTCATGTCTTTCAGGCTAACAAATGCCCCTGCTCATTTCATGTATCTCATGAACTCGGTGTTCATGCCTGATCTAGATAAGTTCGTCGTGATTTTCATTGACGACATTCTGATATTTTCCAAGAATGAAGAAGAACATGCAGAGCATCTCCGCATTGTGCTTCAGCGCCTGCGGGAGCACAAGCTATACGCCAAATTCAGTAAATGTGATTTCTGGCTCAAGGAAGTCCAGTTCTTGGACCACATTATCTCAGACAAGGGGATTTCTGTTGATCCTAGCAAGATTCTGGATGTCCTGAATTAGAATACTCCAGAGTCTGTTTCAGAGATCCGGAGTTTCCTTGGGCTAGCAGGCTATTATCGTTGGTTTGTACCGGAGTTCTCTCAAATTGCTAGGCCCATGACTGAGTTACTCAAGAAAGGGGTGAGATTTAGTTGGGACGACAAATGTGAGCAGGCCTTTCGGACTTTGAGAAGGCTTCTGACGTCTGCCCCTGTCCTTGCTCAGCCAGATATTAACCGGCCTTTTGATGTGTATTGTGATGCATCAGGTACGGGTCTCGGCTGTATTCTCATCCCTGTTTGTCTTCGCCGGATATTATTCGGCCATTAATACTTGTTGTAATGCATCAGGTACGGGTCTAGGCTGCGTCCTTATGCAGGATCAGCGAGTGATTGCCTATGCCTCTAGAGCCCTCAGACGGCATGAAGAGAATTATGCTACTCATGGTCTGGAATTAGCAGCAGTGGTGCATGCATTAAAGATTTGGCGCCATTACCTTCTGGGAAATCCAGTGCACATATACTCAGACCACAAGAGTCTCAAGTATATTTTTACCCAGAGCGAGCTGAATTTGTGCCAGAGACGGTGGTTAGAATTGATCAAAGATTATGATTTGGAGATTCATTATCACCCGGGCAAGGCTAACGTTGTAGCCGATGCCTTAAGTCGCAAGGCAAGTTGTAGCTGTGTGTCCGCTACAGTTCTGCATGAAACCTTGTGCCAAGAGATGGAGAAGATGAACTTGGCTATTGTGTCTGAGGGCACACTTGCCAATATTACCCTCGCACCTGCACTTCGAGATCAGATTATTGCTGCTCAGAAGAATGATGTGGGCATGAATAAGATCAGGCAACGGCTCAATGAGGATGATCCTCAGGTGCAATGCTTCCATCAAGACAGTGAGGGGGTTCTTTGGTTTAAAGATCGGTTAGTAGTACCTAAGAACTTTGAGCTCCGGAAACAAATTCTTGATGAGGCTCACCTTTCTAGGTATTCAATTCACCCGGGCAGTAACAAAATGTATCAAGATCTCAGGCAATGGTTCTGGTGGCCCAGGATGAAACGTGAGGTCGCCAGATACGTGTCCGAGTGTGATATCTGCCGAAGAGTCAAGGCAAGTCATCTCAAACCTGCTGGTATGCTACAGCCTTTGTATATTCCTTCGTAGAAGTGGGAGGATATTAGTATGGATTTCATCATTGGTTTGCCTCCCACGTCGAAGGGATATAATTCTGTTTGGGTTATCGTCGACCGCCTCACTAAGTCCGCTCATTTTCTTCTAGTCAAGACACGTTATTCCTCCCATCAATATGCTAAGCTATATATGGCTCGGATTGTGAGTCTTCATGGTGTACCCAAGACAATTATTTCCGACAGAGGCACACAGTTTGTTGCCCGTTTCTGGGAATAGTTGCATGCATCTCTGGGTACTCAACTTATTCGCAGCTCAGCCTATCATCCTCAGACCGATGGTCAAACTGAGCAAATCAACTAAATTTTGGAAGATATGCTTAGAGCCTGTGTGCTCTCTTATAACAAGAAATGGGATGAATGCCTACCTCTAGCGGAATTCTCTTATAACAACAGTTATCAGGAAAGCATCAAGATGGCTCCTTTTGAGGCGTTGTATGAGCGGAGGTGTAGAACTCCAGTGAATTGGTCAGAAGCCGCGGAAAGAAGCGTGTTCGGCCCTGAGATGGTCAATGAGGCAGAAGAACAAGTCCGATTCATACAAGATAATTTGAAAATAGCCCAGTCTCGACAGAAAAATTATGCGGACAAGAAACGTCAATCCGTCACCTTCCAAGTGGGAGACCATGTATATTTGTGGGTATCTCCAATGAAAGGAGTCCAGCGATTCGGAGTGAAGGGAAAGCTCGCCCCTCGCTATGTTGGGCCTTTTCCTATCATTGAGCGGTGTGGGCCGGTAGCATGTCGCCTGGAACTTCCTGCCCAAATATCCGCGGTTCACAATATTTTCCATGTCTCTCAGCTCCGGAAATGCCTTCGTGTTCCAGAAAAGGTGATTGATATAGAAAAATTGCAACTGGAGCCCGATCTTGTCTATCCGGAGTACCCAATCAAAATTGTGGATCACAAGACTAGGGTCACTCGGAATCAGACCAGTGACTTCTATAAGGTTCAATGGAGTAATCACTCCGAGCGGGAAGCTACTTGGGAGACGGAAGAATTTGTTCAGACTAAATGCCCGGAATTGCTACAAGCCTATCAAGGTACACACCAATTTCTAACACTCCCTTTAGCCATTCACTAAATCTCGGGACGAGATTTCTTTTAGGGGGTAGGATTGTAACACCTACCTCGCAGACAGTCCGTGCGGGATCGGCGGACAGTCCACCAGGCATCGACCAGATATTTATCTGGATGGATGTGGGACCCACCCGTCATTCCTCTCTTCCTCCTCACTTCGTCTAGAGCCGAGCGGAGCTCGAGCTCTCGCACCGTCGTCGTCCCTCTTCCGTCGATCTCCCTCCTCTGGCCACCAAACCTCGATTCCTCGCGCGGGAACCTTCCTCGGCATCTCCTCCACCTTTCCCAACCCCTAGACTGGCTTCTTACGGCCGGAATCATCCCCCACCACCACCGGTCACCATTGGAGGTGCTTGAAGCTTTGCTCCACGTCGATCCGCTTCTCCGGTCGTCCTCCACTCGAACCGACCGCGGGAATGGATTCGTGGTGAGTTCCTTGTGCTTCCCGGTCTTTTTTCCCTTTCCGTGGTGAGTCGCCGGCGCCGGTGAACAGCCGCCGCCGTAGTCGCTGCACTTGCTGTCGCTTGCGGCGCGGGTCAGAAGTTAGGTATCGCGGACAGTCCGCCTGGGAGGCGCGGACAATCCGCCGGTCAGATTACGTTTCGTCCAGAGGCGATGTAATCTCTGGTAGTTAGCAGAGTTAAATTGCGGACAGTCCGCTATAGGGGAGTGGACGGTCCGCCGTTGAAGCTTGAGGTTCGTCCAGAGACGATGTCTCTGGTGGGAGTTCGCATGTATGAACTGCGGACAGTCCGCCACTTGGGCGCGAACAGTCCGCAGTAGAGTTTGGGATTTTTGTCCAGAGACATTGCCGTCTCTGGTGGATTGAATACGTGAACTGCGGACGGTCCGCCAAGGGGGGCCGGACAGTCCGCAGGTAGAATTAGAAATTGTTCCAGAGACGTTGTGTCTCTGGTGGGTCGGTAGAATAGTACGGCGGACGGTCCGCCACTTGGGAGCGGACAGTCCGCAGGGCGTTCCAGTTAAAGTAAAATAGTTACATCATTGAGTTGCACTCATTTATTTCATATGCATACGTGTAGCATTCGCAGCTGAGGGCGCCGTATTTGAGATGATTGCGGCACCGCAGGAGCAGCCGACGCAAGCCCAGGAGGAGAGGTGTGAGCACCCGACCCAAGGCCCGGTTGATCCTAGTGTTGAGCAACAGGCGCAAGGCAAGCCCCGGTGCACATCCTATTAATTTAAATTATGACACCTATATATGTGTATTTGTTACTTATGCATTACGTTTAGGAGTTATTTGAAACATTAGTTGCATGAACCCTAGGTGTCCTTAAGTTGTACTAGTATGTATAGGGCGATAGAAATGCTATGATAGATAGGGCTCAGTAGAAGTCGAGTAATTCTTGGTTACTCGCGAGATTAGGATCCTTTTTATGTTTCTAGATACGAGTTACTAATTTTTGTTGGATGAAGGTCTTGGAATGAAAGAAATAATAGAATCTGAGACCGGGCGGGAGAAGTGTAGTTCTGCCTGTGTCGGTTAAGGACCGAGCCGTTGTTGGCCCTGCTGATCATGTTTAAACGGTACTAACCGCATGCCGGGAGTAGGAGGTAGTCGAAACCGGTAAGCCGAGTACTGCTTTACTTCAAAAGTACAGGAACCCGCACCCAACTCCTGGGGCGAGTCGAGTGGGGCGAGTCGAGTAGTCGCGGAGAATTGGGATGCATATGTTTACTTTTGGTGGTCTCACATTGAGCTCGGCTGACCATATGTCGTTGGGCTGGTTCCTTTAGTTCGAGGCAGGGAGGGGAAAGGTTGGTGCGTGGGGTCCGACGGGGCTTTTGCGTGCCGTGTTGGTTAGGTCCACCTTGCAAGGTTAAATCGAATCGATTCGCCGTCAGTCGCTCTCGGATATGGGCACCTTGGTCACTGCGTCGCACCGTAGTGTTGAGATGGAATATATAGTTATACCCAGATTGATGAACATATGAAATTATTACTTTTTGTTCCACTATGTTTGCTCTAGATTTGGTTATGCAAATATTAGACTATGTTAATCTATATAGAACTTGGGCTAAAATAAGGAAAGTGAGGAATAACTTTAGTCGCTGTTTTCTGCAAAATAACCCCCAGCCAAAAGCCTTGCATGTCTAGATATGTGGGCTAAGTTATACCCACTGGTCGCGTAAGCCTTGCTGAGTATTAGAATACTCAGGGTTTGTTGCCACAATTATTTCAGGACACGCAGACGTAGACTTCTGTCCCTGCTACGCCAAGTTCATCAGCCGGGATGTAGAGGGATGGGAGGTTGTGGAGCCAGACGCTTAGTTAGGGATCTCCCTAGGGCACACTTTTGTTTGTCGTAGACCCCCTTTCCTCTAGATGAACCCGGATTTCAGTAATGCAAAGTTTGTAAATTATGTATTTATTCGCACTTGGTTTGTAAAACTTAATGTAGGCACTGGTCGAACAGACCGGTCTGACCGGTGCATTTGAGCGGTCTAACCGTTGCTTTTGAGCGGTCTGACCGGTCTGGATCATGTAGCCGGTCTGGCAACACTGACCGGTCTGACCGGTGGGTCTGACCGGTCAGACCGGTCTACCTGGAATCCGTGTTCAACTAGAACTCTTTGTAGATTTAGATCTGTAATAGGATTTCTTGCTGAATAAGTCCACCCCACCGTATAAATATAAAGGGTCACGGCCAATTAGGGTATCCAATCGATCAAATCAATACAACTTTTATCTTTTTACTTTTCTCTTGCCCTAGCTTTTCCAATCTACTATTTGCTGTTCCTCCGTCGTCTCTACGTCGATTGAGGGCGTTCTAGGTGACCTACCGAC
Organism: Panicum virgatum; assembly: GCF_016808335.1. NCBI lineage: Eukaryota > Viridiplantae > Streptophyta > Magnoliopsida > Poales > Poaceae > Panicum > Panicum virgatum. The sequence continues at coordinate 11,423,106 of NC_053146.1, forward strand.
CATAGAACAACCCTACGTGCGCCTGCCCCGACGGGTCTTCCCGGGCTAACATTCGTAGGCTTCGTCACTGTTCTGCCGGCGGCGACCGGTCTGACCGCTCCAAGGGACCGGTCTGACCGGTCTACACAGGAGGCGCTGCAGCGAGCTGCCTCTTCGCGCCGCACGTTCGAGTGCGTTCATGTGTTGATCCCGAAAGGCGTCAACATATTTTTTGGCGACTCCGCTGGGGAAAGAATCAATCGGCTGCCATATCCGGTAAAATTCCTAAACCTAGCGATGTTGATGCCGCCAACATCCAAAGGCCGACTGTTCAGCAACTTTCGGCCGAACAACAGAAGGCTCTCAATGACATCCAGAAGAAGATCAGAGAGGAGAAGGAGAAGGAGATACAGAAGCTGGAGGAAGAAACCATGAAGCAGTACATCTCGCACTTCTCCTTCGACCGACAAGGGAAGGTCATGACGGATGCCAGCTTCGATGCTTCACAGTTTGAGATAAATTTCGATGAGAATAAGCAGCCTGTCCTTAATTCTGAAATAGGTAATGCTATAGATGATGCTGTTTCTTCTCATGTGAATAATAAGTTGGAGTTTATTGGTCAAAATATGCATGATATGTTTGATGACCGTTTTAGCCGAATTGAAATACATCTTGGTATGAAGTCTGTCGGTAGTAATGCATCTACATCTAATACCGATAAGACAATTCGTGGTTCGATAATTCCAACTAATAATGCTATTGTGACTAATTCGGCTAATCAGCAAAGCCGAATTAATTATAATGCATCACCTCATGCCAATGTGCCATATGGGGCAGCAAGTTCGTTGCGACATTCCACACCGCCGAACTTTGCTCAATCTAATACTACACCGATCACAAATCATCTTAACGCCGATGATGTTGGATCAGGTAGTATCAAAGAGGAGGTGATTAAGATATTTCGGCAAACTTTTGGTATAGAGCCTAAAGCCAAATGCCGATCTTATCAAAGGCCATACCCTGAGAATTACGATTATGTTGTATATCCTCAAGGGTTTAAAATTTCTGAATTTGTTAAATTCACTGGTGATGATAGTAGAACTACATTGGAGCATATATGTCAATTTATTATACAATGTGGTGAAGCTAGCACTAATGATATTTACAAATTGAGGTTATTTCCTTTGTCTCTATCGGGTGCTGCATTTACATGGTTTATTTCATTGCCACCCAATTCAGTTTTCACTTTTGCTGATTTAGAGCAAAAATTTCATGATTATTTCTTTAGTGGTGAAACTGAATTGAAATTGTCACATCTCACATCGGTTAAGCAAAAGATACATGAAGGTGTTTCTGAGTATATTAGAAAATTTAGAGATACTAGAAACCGATGTTATAGTTTAACAATTTCTGATAGAGATTTAGCTGATCTAGCTTTTGCTGGTTTACTTGATTTTCATAAAGCAAAGATAGAGGGACAAGAATTTCTAGATGTTAGTCAAGTCTTACAAAAGGCTCTGGCTAATGAAAGCCGAGCTAAAGAAGCTAGAGATTCTCAAAAGTCCAATGAAAAACCTAATCGTCCTGTTTATGTGCTCGGGTGTGATTCCAATTGTTCGGACGATGAAGGTAAAGATGTTTATACCGCTGAATTTGTTTGGTCCTCTAATGATAAACCTTGCGTTTGCGGTTCTCTTAAGCCGATTCATGAAGATCGGCAAGAAAGATTTACTTTTGATGTATCCAAATGTGAGGGGATATTTGATGAATTATATAAGAATGGGTACATCAAGATGTCGCATGTCATACCGCCGCTTGAAGAATTAAAGCGGCAAGCTTATTGCAAATTTCATAATACTTTCTCTCATGCGACTAATGATTGCAATGTGCTTCGAAGGCAAATTCAATCGGCTGTTAACGAAGGCCGAATAATTGTTCCACAAATGCAGGTGGATCAGAATCCTTTCCCTGCGCATACACATGTGCTTGAATTGAGTAATCCTAAAGTGTTAATTCGGTCAAATCAAGCCGAGTCAACAAAAGGAAAAAAATATAATTATCGGTGAAGAAAGGTCTGAGCCTTCGAAATCTCATCAGGAAGCTCCAGCAAAGAAGGTCCTTGAAGATTCATCGAAGAATTCAGCGCTCGGGGGGCAAGAACAGAAGAAGGATGCCAGATCTGCTCAGATCGGTTTGACCGGTCTGGAGACCGGTCCGACCGGTCCATCTGGAATTTCTAAAAAAAATTCCAGAAACAACAAAAAGAAGAGACGGAGTTTCAATCAACTCTTGCCCAAGTATGAGGAGAAAGGAGCTACTCAGAAACAGAAGAAGCGACCAGATCAAGCTAAAGATACAAATCCATCATCGGAGCATCGTGAGCAATCGGCTTCTCATGTGCAGTAAGGTAATAATGTTTTTGCGCCATATTCATTTGGTGGGCCGATTGCTCCATGGTTCTGGTCGTATCCTTACTATTACACACCTATGGATTATAATAGAATGTATATGCATCTATATTTTATTCAATATTCTTCTATATATCCAAGTTATGGTACCTCTAAAAGACCGATTGTTGCTAGCAATAATCTGGTCAAAAGCAAACCTGATTGCAGCAAGGAGGGTGAGAAAGATATAAAACAAGACGACAAGTATTTACAGCCGAGGTGGTGCCCTTCAGGCTTTTCTCACACCCAAAAGAGAAGGCTGCAGTGGATGCGCAAGAAGGAGTCTATGGAACAGCAAGTGGAGGTTGTACCAGCAAGGTCGGCGACCATGAAGCAGGTATGGAGGCCTAAGCAAGTTGTTTCGTCACCAGCTTGAAAAAGAAGCACGATATGGCCGATAGAATTTATCGCCCTTAGAACAAAATATGGCCGATGCATATTTATCATCGTCCTTAGACAATTTTAGTCCAGAGGCTTGTTTTTTGGCATGCCAGCATCACCAAAAAACAGGGGGGCATATGTTGACTACCAAAATTGGCACTGGTCGAACAGACCGGTCTGACCGGTGATTTTGAGCGGTCTGACCGGTCTGGACCATGTAGCCGGTCTGGCAACACCGACCGGTCTGACCGGTGGGTCTGACCGGTCAGACCGGTCTACCTGGAATCCGAGTACAACTAGAACTCTTTGTAGATTTAGATCTGTAATAGGATTTTTTGCGGGATAAGTCCACCCCACCCTATAAATATAAAGGGTCACGGCCGATTAGGGTATCCAATCGATCAAATCAATACAATGTTTATCTTTTTACTTTTCTCTTGCCCTAGTTTTTCCAATCTACTATTTGTTGTTCCTCCGTCGTCTCTACGTCGATTGAGGGCGTTCTAGGTGGCCTACCGACCCTAGAACAACCCTACGTGCGCCTGCCCCAACGGGTCTTCCCGGGCTAACGTTCGTAGGCTTCGTCACCGTTCTGCCGGCGGCGACCGGTCTGACCGCTCCAAGGGACCGGTCTACGCAGGAGGCGCTGCAGCGAGCTGCCTCTTCGCGCCGCAGCGAGTTGGTTCGTGTGTTGATCCTGAAAGGCGTCAACAAAGGTATTATATATTTTTGTTGTATTTTCAATTATGTGTTGTGCTTGTACCATCTGCGCCCACCTTCGCGTGGGACTATCGGTGATGTTTCGATCGGGACGTGGGTTGAGAAAGGATCGCCAAATTAAGCCGTTAAGCTAATGAGCCCGATGTGTTCAAATGACGGCCATTACGCTTAATTAGAATTTTAATTTGGCGATTCGGTCACACTCAAGTGAGTACAGAAATACTTCTGATTATGCTTGAAGAAGACTTGTTAGAAAGCTAAGTTTGTTTAACGTGTACCATCTGGTTCTGCAGATGCACCGTCAGCATACTGCCACAAGCGTGGTGATGGGAACAGACCACTACAGTCTTACCGTGTTTCCAAATGTTGACTACGTGTTCATTTCAGCTCTTGTTGTGATTCTACAGGAGCTTCACACGGATAAAAATGATTGAAGAGCCCAGGGTGATCCAAGCTTTCATGCATCGAGTTGCGTATTGTTTCTTTTTTTTATTAGTGTAATTTGATCCAGGATTGCATGTGGAGAACAATTCGACAAAGATTAATTAGTTCAAACTCATTTACTAATTATGCTGAATTAATTGCTGATTTACCTCGATGCATATTCTAGATTTGGTTGGTCATTATTCAGTAACTGCTTGCTCCAATGCTGGTTTCCTTACTGCTTGAATATACAAAGGCAGATGCTTTGCTGCCTGGGTGATTCGTTATTCAATTCACACCTTCATATTGGAAAAAGTTCTAACGTTAGCCAATCACAAGAGGTTTAGACAGAAATCTCTGTTAGATGGAGTTATGAAATCTGAATATGAAACTTTTCAGGAGGCACTTTTAAAACTAGCCCCTCAACCTGGGCCCATAAGTGCTAGCAATCTTCACTAAAGAATTGTTCTCGTATTAAAAGATTCAATTATATATTGAAAAGATTTAATTATCAGAACTAAAGCGCTAGAGCAATATCGCTCATCTACATTTCTCAGTTGGAGCACGTGTTTAGCCAAGGCTCTCAAGCACGAAAGCCCCTCTGTCCCTTCAATTTAAAAGTAAGTGTTGGACCAGAACGGACGACCAGAAAAAAATGAATGGAAGCCAATAAAAATATCTCCAAAAAACCAACTTCAATTCAGTACCTAAATATCTCTCTTCTAATCTTCTAATCGCTAAGATGACACTCGCCAACTCGTGATAAGCTCACCCTAAGAACACTTAAGAAAATCTTGACGCAAAACGGAAGCAAATATTAACCAAAAATTAAGGCAACAATTTATCGAAAAAGTATCAGGACTCTCCAATAAAAAGCATTAATCAAAGCATTTTTAATTAAGCTAGCAAGGGTTAACTAATATTAGCAAGAACCAAAAACTAATTAAAATTATTTAACTAACCAAGCAAGGATTTAAAACTATTAGCAAGATTAAATGCTAATTAAATAATTAAAGAACTACAACAGAAATTAACCAAACGTTAGAAGAATCTAATCTTCTTTAATAGACGAAACCTGACCCTGCACTAGGGTGAAAATTGATCCCACGTAGCGCCACGTCTACAACAATTTTAGTCCATTGGATTCTGAACCAACGGCTGGAGAAAAGCTAGCGTATATAGGTTAGCTTCCTGAACGCACATATGGGAGACAAGAATCTTCCTGAACGCGCTTAGTACTCCAGCAAGGAAACTCACGACCCTTCCTCTTCTGAATCGCTAGAAATTTTTCGAGCGCAGAACGAGCCATGCCGACGGCAAGCTGGAACACAAGCTAAATATCTTCCGTTGGTCCGGTATCCTTTTCCACCACAGTTCTTCCACAAATCTCAGATACACTTCGCCTACCACAAGACCGCACCATTAACGCACTTTTTGGCCTTTGTTTATTTCCGTGCTATTCCATTCTACAAAAGAATCTTACATGCATAGTATACTGAATGAAGTTTATTTGCAAAACTTTTTCAGGGATGGGTGTAACTTTTCACGACGAATCTAATGACGGTTATTAATCAATAATTTGCTACAGTGATGCTACAGTAGCCATCCTCTAATTACGCGGTCAAAGAGCTTATTAGATTCTTCACGGTCACTAGCGCGGGGGTTCTAAAGTTGGTTTTGTAAGCTGATATTATTTGACACTGTAATTAACAATCAAAATATCACTATTCAATAGCACGCTATAAACCAAACATGCCCATGAATCCACACAGAAATTTCTTCGCTGGTGACGAGGGCCCATACATTTGATCTCATCGCAGGTGACGCAGCCGGCGGTCACGCCAACCCCGCCGTCGTCTTCGTCGAAGGGGCCTGCGACGCCAACCCCGCCGTCACGTACGCATTCGCCATCTGCTTCACATTGCCGTGCCAACCGGCGACCCTTTCACGCCTCTCCGCCGGCCACTTACCGAGATCAAAGTGATCCCAGCTTTCTGCAACAGGTATGCATATCTTAGGGGCCGTTTAGTTCCCAAAATTTTTTGACCAAATTTTTTTGCCTCTCCCTTTAGACACATGTATAGAGTATTAAATATAGGTAAACAACAAAACTAATTGCACAGTTTGGATGTACACGACAAGATGAATCTTTTAAGCCTAATTAGTGCATGATTAGCTATAAGTGCTACAGTAACCCACATGTGTTAATGATGCGGTCAAAGACCTCAAAATATTCGTCTCGCGGTTTCTAGGTGAGTTCTGAAATTAGTTTTTTAATTAGTGTTCGAAAAACCATCCCGACATCTGGTCAAACAGTTGATTTGACGTCCAAAAAATTTCAGTTTGGGAATTAAACGGTCCCTTATCTTATCTTTAAGAATCGAAATCTGGGTTATTCCGCAAGATGTCATTGGGCCACGACATCAAAATTTTCAGCTGCCGTCGATCAAATGGAAGTCCATGTGCCTGAGATAAACAACTGTCGTCGCCCTGACCCCCCCTCCCTCCTCAGTCCTCTCGGCGCGGCATCGCCACCGCAGGCGCTGCGTTCTCAGCCATCCCGACGCGGCCGCGCGGGTGATGGCTCCAGCGTCCCCGGCAACCCTGGCGCATACGAGGTGCGTGCACGTCGAACCCGGCCGGCGGCCGCTCCAGTCCCGGCCATCACGGCACGGGCGGGGACCCCAGCAGCCACGGCGACCCCGGTGCGGGCGTGGGCTAGACCTCCACCAGGCTTTCCCATCGGCTACCTTGCCGTCGGCCTAACCCCGACTCGCTCACCAACAGTCGACCTCCAGCCAGCATGAAGCCCGTGGATATGGTAAGCATCGGATGCCGCTGCTTGCCTCTTCTTGTTTATCTGAATATATGAGTACATACGCCGGCACCATGAGTGGATGTGTATGACTATGAGCCAGACATCGATGCTGCTCCTCCCTTCCCAAGCCGCTGACTCCCCAACTCAATCATGCTAATGTGTGCTCCATCATTATCCCAAATGCTTGAGCCGACAAGTACAAACAGTGTGCTTCAAATCTTCAATCCTCCATCTCCATATATAATTTATTCCTCCTCCGATTTGTTGCAAGCAAATTGCAGATATCCTTTTCCCTTTAAATTTGAGTATCCAACAATGCCGCAAATGTCAGGCTCGGCACTGTGGTGCTATGGTTGGCCACAAACACAATACCACATGACATTATCACTGGCTAACCAATAAATTGAAGTTGCTGCCTCAGTTCAAAAACAAAACAGGCATGCCAAGTTAGCATACTTAGGATACAACAAACAACAATAAAAATTAGATAATATTGAAGGGAAGCATGCCTGACATACATATGAACTATATATATTTCAAGGAATAAATTACTGAAATACAAACTAGATCAAATACCAACATTGTCTTGTGTAAATTTAGCTAGAGGCTGCCACCACAGTTTTCCATAGGACTCAACTAGATCAAATAGTATTTCAATAATTTATTCCTTGAAATATATATTTAATTTAAAGAGCTATCTAAAATAATCATATCAACTAATATAACAGAATTGCAACAAAACAATCAGTTTGCCATAGGTAACCAAACAGTTCTGAATCAAAGAGTGGTAGCAACCAATGGCAATATCTTTCATTTTCATGATGTATACATGGTAAAAACAAATTGCTAAACTGCTGGTGTCACTAGACATTTCAGTTTTTAGTATATTTGTTGGATTAATCTTGATGTTGGCGGCCTCTGAATGTTCAAGCCGATGTTTGTCTGAATGTTCAGAAAGTGCAGAAGCAAGAGGCGGGAAGCCGTTTTGTTTGGAAAGGCGTTTTCAGAGAATAGCATCTTCAGTTTTATTCGGATAAGCACCAGGCCCGAGTCTTTAGGGCAGAAGAGTGCGTAGGTGCGTGCGTTTTGATCCGTAATGTGCGGTCATGGGATGGCCCGACTGTTGGCACATGATCGGGGAGTAGTTAACTTGTAATCTAGCTTTGACTTGTGTGTGCTAGTTAGAGAAAAGTCTCCTCTGCTTTTGTGTGAGCAGTGTGCTCTGTTCAAGAACAGAGACAGCATGGGTTCTGACGGCATGGGAGCTGAGTGGCGCATGTCGTCCGTGTTTCACTCGTTCTGGATTCTTTTGCTTCCTTCGGTTGTAAGCTTTGTTGAGATATATAATGAGAAAAGCAGCTCGGTTAGAGACTGCACCCAAAAAACGCTTTCTGTGTTCCTCTGTTCTCTCGAGTACAGAGTGAGTTCAGAGTTCATGAGTGTTCTTCGTTGATCTCTGAAATTCATGAGATTGGTGCCTGATCCTTGGCCTGGGTTCCATCATTTGGTACCAGAGCCTCAGGTTTATGCCAAAGTATCCTCAGTTCCATCCCATGTCGGTCGTCACGGCAGGAGGCGCCGGCGGAAGCAGCACAGGCGGAAGCAGCGGCGGCGGCGGAGGAGGCGGTGGTGTGCCGTTCCAGTACCCGCAGCTCAACTGGTCGAACTACACGGCGTGGTCGATCAGGATGCAGGCCATGCTCGATGCGGAGGATGTGTGGGAGGCGATTGAACCGGAGGCGGGGTTGGCGATCGACGTGAAGAAAAACAAGAAGGCGAGGTCGTGTCTGCTTCAGGCACTCCCGGAGGATCTTCTCATGGAGGTTGCCGGGAAGAAGACGGCGCAAGAGGTGTGGGAGAGCCTCAAGACGAGGTTCGTCGGCGCCGATCGAGTGAAGGAGGCACGGTTACAGACCTTGAAGGGCGAGTTCGACGCCATGCGCATGAAGGACGGTGAGTCGCTGGATCAGCTCGCCGGGCGCATCGCCGGGATGGCGGTGCGTTATAGCAATCTCGGCGGCACCTTGGAGAATGGGAGAATGCGGCTTTGGTGAAGAAGCTGCTTGACTCTGTCCCCGTGCGATTCATCCACTGCATCGCCGGGATGGAGCAGTTTTGTGACCTCAAAACTATGCAGTTTGAGGAGGCGGTGGGCCGGTTGAAGGCCTACGACGAGCGCACTCGTGGCGTGTCGGCTGGCGGTGGAGGCGGTGCTGCAGGCGATGGGCATCTTCTCCTCGCGGATGGTCAGCACAAGAAGGAGGGCGGCGAGAGCTCCGGCAAGCAAAGCGGTTCTGATGGAGGTGGACGCGGTCGTGGACGCGGCTACCGTGGAAGAGGGCGCGGCCGGGGTGGTCGTGGTGAGCATCAGGGTGGCAGGAACACAGGAGGTAAACAACGAGACAAAAGCCACATAAAGTGTTTCAATTGCAAAGAATACGGCCATTACGCCAATCAGTGTAAAGAGCTGAAGAAGAAAGCCGAAGCTCACATGGCAGAAACTAAAGGTGCAGAGCCAGCACTGATGCTTGCAGTGCTGGAGGAGGAGCACCATGACAGGCAGGAAGCAGTGTTCCTAAATGAAGAAAAGTTCAGTCCTGAACTGCATCAGGTGAAGCAAGATGTGTATGATGCAGGCGGATGGTATCTTGACAATGGTGCAAGTAACCATATGACTGGAGACAAAGGGAATTTTCTCGAGCTTGATGAGAGCATCACAGGCAGTGTGCGATTTGGTGATGGCTCCAGAGTGCACATCAAAGGAAAGGGCTCAATTCTTTTTGCCTGTAAGAATGGTGGGCAGTGGCTACTTCATCAGGTGTATTTCATACCCAGTCTTTGTAGTAATCTACTCAGCCTTGGGCAGTTGACCGAGTGTGGTCACAAGGTTGTGATGGATGAGGAGAAGTTGGAGGTGTTTCAGAAGGAACCATGGCAACTCATTATGAGGGTTCAGCACTCTGAGAATCGTCTCTACCAAATACAACTGAGATTGGGATCACCTGTTTGCTTGCTGGCTGAAATGGAAGACCCGGCTTGGCTCTGGCATGCACGGTTGGGGCATGTTAATTTTCAGTCAGTAAAGAAGTTGGCAGAGAAGAAAATGGCTGCTGGGGTACCACTCATTTCTCATCCTAACAAAGTGTGCCACGGTTGTTTAGTGGCAAAGCAGGCAAGGATGCCTTTTCCTGCAGTAACAGACTACCGAGCTGATGAGCCACTTCAACTGCTACATGCAGATTTGTGTGGGCCGATCACTCCTTCGACAATTGCAGGCAACAAGTACTTTCTGTTAATTGTTGATGATTGTACCAGGTGGATGTGGATCTACACACTCAAGACAAAGGATCAGGCCTGCTCGGCTTTTGTCAGATTCAAAGCATTAGCAGAAAATGAGTGTGATCGCCGGATCAAGGTGCTTCGCACAGATCGAGGTGGTGAATTCCTGTCATCAGAGTTCGCTGAGGTGTGTATTGCAGCTGGGATCACAAGGCAATGTACAGCACCGTATACACCACAGCAGAACGGTGTTGTTGAGCGAAGAAACCGCACTGTCATGGAAATGGCTCGGTCTCTACTCAAGTCAATGAATGTGCCAGCCAAGTTCTGGGGAGAGGCAGTGAGGCATACTGTCTATTTGTTGAACCGATTGCCAACAAAAGCAATGGGCGATCAGACCCCGTTTGAAGCTTGGAAGGGGAGGAAGCCTCATTTGGCACATTTGAGAGTCTTTGGGTGCACTGCACATGTGAGGACAGTGGGCTCTCATCTGAAGAAGTTGGATGCAAGAAGTCAGCCTATGGTGTACCTAGGAGTGGAGGAAGGGAGCAAAGCACATCGTTTATTTGATCCACAGAGAGCAAGACTGGTTGTAAGCCGTGATGTGGTGTTTGAAGAAAAATTACAGTGGCAATGGAATGCTGGAGGAGGTGAGCCTGAACCTGATGAGTTCATGGTTGAGGATTGGTTCTATGCTGAGTCACCTGGAGGCAGTGGAGATGGCACTATTGGAGGTGCAGTTGGGCATGGCCAGAGGGCAACAGTGCAAGAAGAAGCACCAGTGATTATTGAAGCAGCTGCTGAGGGGTCACCTGAAGGTGCAATTTCAGTCACGCCAGTACCAACAGGTGCTGGTTTATCACCTGCATTGAGTGGCTCAGCAACACACTTGGACCCAATAAGCAATCAGCCAAGTGGAGTGCAGTCAGCACAAGGTGCATCACCTTCCAGTCAGTCCAGCACAGATGAAGCTCCAGCAAGGTACAGGAGGCTTTCAGATATTCTCAGGGAAGCACCAACAGTTGAATTGAACTTTGATGGTGATGATGAGGATGCCTTCTTTGCTGAAACTGATGAACCATTCAGTTATGCAGAGGCAGCTGGGCAGAAGGCTTGGCAGGATGCAATGGAGAAGGAAATTCAGTCCATTGAAAAGAATCAAACATGGACACTCACTACACTCCCAGCTGGCCACAGACCTATTGGATTAAAGTGGGTGTACAAGCTGAAAAGAGACTCAAATGGTGAAGTGCTAAAGCATAAAGCTCGACTTGTAGCAAAGGGTTATGTGCAAAAACATGGAGTGGACTTTGATGAGGTCTTTGCACCTGTGGCTAGATTAGACACAGTGAGATTATTGTTAGCTTTGGCTGCAAATCGAGGTTGGCAGATTCACCATTTGGATGTTAAGTCAGCTTTTCTGCATGGTGACTTGAAAGAGGAGGTGTATGTTTCACAACCTGAGGGATTCAGGGTAAAAGGCATGAAAGACAAAGTGTACAAGCTTAGTAAAGCTTTGTATGGGCTTAGACAAGCACCAAGGGCATGGAATACAAGACTTGACAAAAGTTTGAAGTCTCTAAATTTTCAGAAATGCTCACAAGAGCCAGCAGTCTACATGAGGGGAGACAGCAGTAATGGAATCATTGTGGGTGTTTATGTTGATGATCTAATTGTCACAGGTGCCAACACAGAGCAGATTGGAGCTTTTAAGCACCAGATGATGCATGAGTTTGAGATGAGTGATCTAGGATTACTCACTTACTACCTTGGCATTGAGGTAGAACAGCAGAGTACTGGGATCAGTCTTAAGCAAACAGGTTATGCAAGTAAGATACTTACTCAGTTTGGCATGACTGACTGTAACTCAGTTAAGACTCCAATGGAGCCAAGGATGCAACTCCACAAGGATGCTGAAGGTGAAACAGTGGATGACACTGAGTACAGAAGGGTAATTGGTTGCCTGAGATACTTACTGCATACAAGACCAGACCTGTCATTCTCAGTGGGAGTTGCAAGTAGGTTCATGGAGAAACCTACCATAGCACACCTGAAAGTTGTCAAGCATATTCTGCGTTATGTGAAGGGAACAACACACTATGGTTTGTTCTACCCAAAACAGCAGAAGGAAGAAGAAATCTTTGGATTTTCAGATAGTGACTTGGCAGGAGATGTGAATGACAGGAGGAGCACTAGGGGGATGGCCTTCTTTCTCAATGGCAGTTTGATTACATGGTGTTCTCAGAAGCAAAAGACAGTTGCTCTGTCTTCCTGTGAGGCAGAGTTCATGGCAGCAGCAGCTGCAGCTTGTCAGGCCAAATGGCTAAGAAATTTGATTGCAGAGGTTACCTGCAGAGAACCCAAGCCAATCACTGTGTTTGTGGATAACAAATCAGCCATTGCTTTGATGAAGAACCCGGTGTTCCATGGGAGGAGCAAACACATTGACACTAAGTACCACTTTATCAGAGAATGTGTGGAGAAGGGTGAGATAGTAGTTGAGTTCGTCAGGTCTGAAGATCAGCGAGCAGATGCTCTAACTAAAGCGTTGCCGGTGGTGAAGCTAGCAACCATGCGACACTTGATGGGTGTACGTGATTTTGAGCCACACCAAGATTAAGGAGGAGTATGTTGGATTAATCTTGATGTTGGCGGCCTCTGAATGTTCAAGCCGATGTTTGTCTGAATGTTCAGAAAGTGCAGAAGCAAGAGGCGGGAAGCCGTTTTGTTTGGAAAGGCGTTTTCAGAGAATAGCATCTTCAGTTTTATTCGGATAAGCACCAGGCCCGAGTCTTCAGGGCAGAAGAGTGCGTAGGTGCGTGCGTTTTGATCCGTAATGTGCGGTCGTGGGATGGCATGACTGTTGGCACATGATCGGGGAGTAGTTAACTTGTAATCTAGCTTTGACTTGTGTGTGCTAGTTAGAGAAAAGTCTCCTCTGCTTTTGTGTGAGCAGTGTGCTCTGTTCAAGAACAGAGACAGCATGGGTTCTGACAGCATGGGAGCTGAGTGGCGCATGTCGTCCGTGTTTCACTCGTTCTGGATTCTTTTGCTTCCTTCGGTTGTAAGCTTTGTTGAGATATATAATGAGAAAAGCAGCTCGGTTAGACTGCACCCAAAAAGCGCTTTCTGTGTTCCTCTGTTCTCTCGAGTACAGAGTGAGTTCAGAGTTCATGAGTGTTCTTCGTTGATCTCTGAAATTCGTGAGATTGGTGCCTGATCCTTGGCCTGGGTTCCATCAATATTCGGCCTCATGTGACGGATGCAGCAATTCTTTGTCAGTTCATTACCAGGTGCTACTTGTTGATCTGCACATTTGTATGAATGTTGCCTGATCTGCTTGATACTAGATGATTTACTTAATATTAATCCTAGAAGGATGCCATTATAGCATATACTATATGTAATGGCGGAAGTTGATTTCATATGTTTACACAGTTGTTTGGTATGAATCCGTGAAATTGTATTTTATTCAGATCCAGAAACTTTCCATGTTCAAATGCAAATCGTGTTTCATCAATTGTGACATGTCTTGAGATGAGTTAAAATCTACAGTGGAAGTAGAAGATGTCCCAAGAAGAGCAAGCCTTGGGGGAACAAATTAGCTCTTCCAGAAGGAAGGCACCATGTACTTAGCCATGAAATTGTCCTCGATTTAAAGAGAAGACTCAGGATGACCAATAAATTCTCTAATTACTAACTATTTAATGATTTGTAATTATCGAATACAAAGTAAGTAAGATGCGTTTCAGGTGTGACAACTGACAAATTTGTCACTCTTGCTTCTATTGGTGATCAATGATGAACTATGGAGCAGACGCAACAACCAGTTAAATTCTTTTGCAGCTTTCAGGTCAAAGAGTTCGGTCATCAGTTTGGTGATGACGGTGACCCATGCATAGACAAACTTGCATGCAATTATCCAGCGGTCTGTAATCTTAAACAAATGAACATGACTTTGCTTGGAGGCAGCTCAGATGTAGCTATTGTATTCAGCTTCTAAAACAAAATTTTCCTTCCTTTGAATGTTCATACCTAAATCTCCTATGCTATGGTAGCATAATAAAATTTCTTATTGTACTAATGGTTTAAGTTGTACAAATCATTGCCCCACCTAGAATTACAGCAGTCAGAAGAATGCCAGTTGTACCACTAGCAACTCAAGGTCAAGAGACCTATGCAGATTTCCAAGGCTTTGCCGGCTCCAATGACCACGTATCAAGGTCATGAACATCATTCACTAGCTCCAAGAGAGGGCACGGCAAAGCCGCGCCAGCCTTTCTAGTAGGAAAAGGAAAATTCTCACCGGGCTGGTCCGCTTGCTCTGCCTTGGGCCGGCAGCACCCCGTCGGCCAGGTTCCCCTGCGCTGCCTTCCTGGGCCGCCTGTGCGCACGCGCATCTTGGGCCTGGGAACCTGAAAGGTGGCGTGGGCTGGCGTGGCGCTTGCGCCCCCACCGGATCGCTCCTTGGGCCGCGCTGGACTGCGCTGGGCCGGACGTCTGCGCGCTGGACCGCGCGAGCTCGCCAGCCGCTCACCGGAATTTTTTCTTTTTTATATTTTTAAATAATAAAAATTTCAAAAATATATGTCCGTTTTGAAATATTTCAAAAATACCCCCGGTCGCCCCCATAGGGCGACAGGTCTTAAGTGTAATTTTTTTCTTCAAATTTGCAACGATGTCCCTGGAAAAAAAAAGGGGGCCTGTCGCCCCCCCACGGGCGACTGCTGGGCCCGGCCCACGGGCGCGGCAGGGGGGCCTGTCGCCCCCCCCACGGGCGACCGGGGCACCGCCCCCTATATAAGCTCCAACCCCCCCTTCCATTCTCATTTGAGCCCGAAAATTCCACCAAAAATTCAGAAAAAAGAGAGGTGAGGAGAAGGGAAGCGGCGAAGCCATGCCGGATTCAGCACTTGTGATCTGCAGGTTAATACATTTAGTCTATATAATTTTTTATTTAAGTACTACACATTTAAGTAGGAGTAATTTAAGTAGGGGTGAGTAATTTAATTTAATTAGTGCTATAGTAGAACCATTTAAGTAGGAGTTTAATGATATTTTAGTTTTTAGTTTAGAAAATTAGTACTACGCATTTATTATTACAATTGCAGTACTATTAGAGACGCGTTTATAAATTAATTACGATTTAGAATAGAATTTGGCATATGCAGTATAGAATTTGAGTGTCATCACGTAGTTATGAATACTTATACGTTGTAGTTGAATTCCATACTTAGTTTTTACGGATTATTGAATAAGATAGTGAAGTAAAGAGTATAACTCGATAAGTATTCTGTGATATAAAGATATGTCGAGCAAGATGCAGTTTCAAGTATTTTATGGTGACTACAATATTTTGTATGGGCCAAATGGAGTAGATCTTTCTGCCTTTAAGTGCACATCTAGCGTCATAGATAAACCTCTGGAAACGAGTTTTGGTTCCATATGTAAGTGGCTGCAGCGTGGGTTCCGTGTTGATCCGTTGACACATGTGATCACCGTCCAGTCTCTTGTTAATTGGGAGGTAGAAAGTGATTTATGGGAATTGATAATGATACACAGCACTGATGACTGGGGTGGTTAGATATATCTGATGTTTGTATCTCTGATGTTTATTTGTAATGAGATAGCTGTGGACCGCTTATTTGTATCCGATGTTTATGATTGTGCTAGTTTACTTGTCATTTATTTCTATACATACTATTGATGTAAACTTATTATGTTTGTGGGTTCCATAATGCTCGTGAAATAAGGGAAGTTCTTGCGATTTTTTTCGCATGATACTACTAAAATTGTAATACTAAACGAGTGTTCTAAAGCACGAAATCTAATTTAGCTAATCCGCTAATTAAATTTAATTGTTATACAATATCAATGGATTCATACGGAAGTTACCGGTAGATCACAAGTACGCAATTCGGCAGAGCTTCGTCATTTTTCTTCTCCTCACCCCTCTATTTTTTCCCGATTTTTTGGCTCAAATGACAAAGGGAATGGCGGCATATGGCGGCCAGGGTGTATAGGGGAGGGGACCCTGTCGCCCCCCCAACGGGCGACAGGCCCCCTTTTTTTCCAAGGACATCGTTGCGAATTTGAAGAAAAAAAATACACTTAAGGCCTGTCGTCCTATGAGGGAGCGACCAGGGGTATTTTTGAAATATTTCAAAACGGACATATATTTTTGAAATTTTTATTTTTTAAAAATATAAAAAAGAAAAAAGCGCCCGCTCACCTGGGTTGCTCATGAGCCGCACGGACCGCTCCACTTGGGCCGTGCTACTTAGCTAGCTGAGAGCTGGCTCAGGCGCTATGCGATGCGAGGTGGGTGTTGCCGCGGGCCAATCATACATCTTTTGAAAGATTTTTCCAACGTTTGAGATTCGCACAATCACCTATAATTTATCACCTATAATTTTTGGATCAACATCCTCAAACTCTAACCCTCACCCTCTCCCCCTCGCATCACCTCTGTCGTGCCCCGCCGCCGCCCAGCGCAGGCCCTCGCCGCTGTCGGCCTTGCACCCGCCGCGGTTGCTCCGCCACGCGCATCGCCCTGCTCCAGCGCTCCCCTGCCCTGCGCCGCCGATGCTACGGCTCTTCCCGCGCTGCCACCTCTCCCACGGTCGGTCGGCCGGTTGGCGTGCCCCGCAGCGCCGCGGCCGTCTATGCCAGCCAATGTTCGCTGACACGGCTATTTACACCGTTTACATGGTGTGTAAACGCTATTTGATTAGTAGCCGTGTAGGCCGAATAGTCGTGTAAAATCATTTCGACTGTTAAAAGGCCGTGTATTCCGACTATTTGCTAAACGGTGGGTGACCGATCGTTTACCGTTTAACATTTAGGTTAACATTGGTGCCAGCCGTGCGCGCCGCGAGAACGGAGAAGAAGGTTGTTTCAACATTTTGAAAATATTTCAATATTTCCAAAATATTGTTTCAACATTTTCAAAATATTGTTTCAACATTTTTGAAATGCTGCTTGAACATTCTTTTCATATGTAATGTTCAATGTACCATTAACTGGGTCTTGGCGAGTTTTGTAGGTGAGTTGCTTAACCATCTTCCACAAGATGTATAAGAGCCCCCGTTGCTGCG
The DNA here is from genome assembly GCF_016808335.1 of Panicum virgatum. Taxonomy (NCBI): domain Eukaryota; kingdom Viridiplantae; phylum Streptophyta; class Magnoliopsida; order Poales; family Poaceae; genus Panicum; species Panicum virgatum. Next base: position 11,440,250 of record NC_053146.1, read on the forward strand.
GGTCTTGCACGAGTCACACGTGTGACCCCAAGTGGACCTGCCTCTAAACTCTAATATCCAAGCCCACCCTTCAGGATTCCGTGTTTTAGGCCTAAAACCAGCCCAACAAACCGGCCTATATGTACGGATCAATTGGATTTGTTGCTGGAACAATTTTTTTGTTCGGAATAAATTTTCAATTGTTCCAGCAATAAAAAATTATTCCACCTAGTGTGATGATTTAACTGCTAGTCACATGTGTGACTCCTAACATTTGTTTGTTGCTGTCGCCGCGCTGCTGTGCACCCCGGTCGCTGCTGTCCAAGCGTGCCGAGTCGCACCTGGATGCTGCCGCTGTGCACTGACCTCGAAAGTGTTCGTTCGCCCCCAAAAACCCGAGTCGAGCACAAGCAAAATATTAGCACAAACTCTAATCCGAAAATAAGAAAAAATTGAGAAGAAAATGAAGCTAGGGTTAGAGAGATACCCTCCAACTAAACAAGCCTATCCATATAAGATCTCTGGCAAATGGCGAGAATACCTCTACGCTAATAACTACGATACACACTCACATAGGGGCAAAATGGTCCTTTTGTAGAAGCATCCGACGGACACGCCGCCTATGCTTCGCCTCGATGCAACCTTCGTGATAGCACCACGTGTCCTCCATTTCCACCATCAGGCTGCACCAGGCGCTCCCCTAGTTTTGAGCCACAAATCGAAAAACTATCTACATGGTGGTTTTGAGGCTCAAACCACATAAACCGTCCATATTCACTAGACCGCCACGTGACCTTCACAATGTCAACGCATGTCTAGTCACCGCTAAGCCTGTAACGCCTCTGTCGCTTCACTTGACCGACGCCATCTTCGTCCGTCCATGCACTCTCACCACATGGATCGCCCGTTACTTCACCCGGATTCTTCGGGTCCCTCAGTCCAAATCTACTCGCGTTCGACCGCTCTTGGTTCATCGACACGAACTTTTCGCTTGATCTTTACCCCATCCGTCGACCGCTACGTCACATTCTGCGCCTACATATCACGAGCCAAGAGACATCAAATTCACTCAACGCTATTAATCACTCATCATCCGGGGTTGACCGCCAATGGTCCTCAGTAAACTAGATCCAATAGCAATATTTTAGGTTATTTTAAATTAATTTACAAATATGGATAATTTAGAAGTAAGCTAGACCCAATAGCTCTATATTGATTGCTTCTTCTCCAAGCCTCTGATTCCAAGCTTGCAATTGCAAATCACTTTCGCCTCCTCATATTCTCTGTTTCGGTTCCAGCCACTGATAATTATGTTTTAGTAATTTGTGTGTGGCAGGCTGCCTTGAGCAGTTGAGCAGTATACTTGTTCACCTTCATTTTGTATAGTTCCAAGGCACAAAATCCAGTTATTTACTAAAGTTGGCGCACAGCGCTCACAGAAGTCAGTCTTTGCACCCAAATTTGGCGAAGTGCAAAAAGCAAGTAGACATGTTGCCAGCAGTAGAGTTCATTTCGCCATTGACATGGAAAAGAAATGAAAACTTCTAGGAACATGAAATCCGAATGTAGTACTTTGAAACATCTTCATAATCTACTAATCTAGTGGTTGACATGTGTCACTGCTTTGAAGGTACGTAGCTAAGCAGATAAAATCTTGATTTGACAAAAAGAGAAAAGGGAAATAAACATTTTGTCTCAACTCCAGCGTTCAAGATTGAGGTTTGATCTTTGACCAAAAAAGTCTTTGTTTTTGAGAGCGTAATACCAAGTCAGGCCACATTTTATATTTTAAGGCAGAGAGAGTAATTAGGGAGGAGGACTCGGAACTCTTGGAGAAAATTGGTCAATAAAACTGTCACGAATGGCCCAAAGTGAGAAAGTCGGCTATTTTGACAAGTCAGAAAGCTAGCCGCATGACGTAGCAAAAACCAGAACTTCAAACTCCGAAACCTTATTCATCATCCACATTTTTTTTATTTCTTGCGGGCAATCCAACAATTTCCTTCACGTATCTCCCAAGAAAAAAAACCCCCCCTCTCCCAGGACGCCCCAAACCGCGCACCGCGAGAGCAAACACCCAACACCACATCGCCGTTCGCCGGAGGATCTCGGCTGATCCCAATGGCAGCGGCGCCATTGGACCGACGCCGGCGGCGCCGTCGTGCTGCGAGTGGACGTCCCCCTCCCCCGGTTCCTCCACCGCTTCGTCCTCGCCGACGTCGCCGGCTGGCCCCTCCTCACCGTGCAGAGAAAGGCAAGGTATCGCATCACCACTCATATCAATCTCGAATCGATCTTTAGCTGATTCAGGTACTTGGTACGGTCTGCATCTGTCAGGCTCAGGCATTGAACTTGCAGAACGGATGGGAAGCATTCAGAGGGGCCAGCTCGGACGCGAGGGACCTGCTCTTCACCGCCAGGAGATCTGCAGCCTTCCTGGTGAGGACGCAGGTGGGTGTGTTCCTGGCCCCAAACACGGCACGGCAGGCCGCCTGTGATCTCAAGATGAAGTGCAGCTACGACGACAGGTCTTGCGACGTTTATCTTGGCAGCTCCAACACCAAAATTGCTCAGGTGAGAACAGTCCAAGAATCTTTTCTCCTGTTTATGATCTGGTTTGGAGAACTTTTTTTTTCCGTCAGTGATGATGAATGCATCATCTGGTGATGCGTGTGTGCAGATGCGCCGTCAGATTTCTGCCGCGGGCGTACTGCTCGGGAAGGACAGGATCAGTGTCACCGTGTCCCCGAACGTCGACTACGTGTTCGTCGCGGCTCTTGCTGTGATGCTACACGAGATTCACACGGGTGAAAGAGACTGATCGACGACCAAAGCATAAGCAAGTACACAGTGTTGACACAGAATCGCGCCAACACACTCGAGTGCGCTAGAACGCACGAACGATCGTCAAAACGATCAACACCCGCGAAATCTTGGGCGGACCGGTCTGACCGGTTTCGCTGACCGGTCTGACCGGTGCAGGCAGGAGCTCGCTGGAAACCTAGAATAGCGAGCTCGGGAGGGACCCCGTCGGAGCTCGTGATCATAGGGTTGCTCTGAGGTCGGCAGGCCACTCAGAACGTCTTCAAACGCCGCCGGGACGAAGGAAGAAAGCAATCTAGGGTTGGAAAAGGCTAGGGTTTGAGAGATAAAAGTAATGCGATTTTTTGTATTGATTCGATTGGGAATAACCTCAATCGGCCTTATCCTTTATATTTATAGGCCGGGGAAGACGTACCCCTTCACGAGTAGGATTACATGAGCACTCTTTACAAAAAACCTAATTCTACTCGGACTGTACAGACCCGATCGGTCTGACCGGTCGGCCTCAGCATATGCCAAATTTGCCTGTCAACATATGCCCCCTTGCTTTTTGGTGAGTTTCACAAGCCAAAAAGTAAGAACTATCCTGATGTACATGTTTTACACAGAGCATACAAGTCCTAAAACAAAACTAAGGGCGATATATAATACCGACCGTCTTTATCTTCATGCACTTTGCCATATGCTAGGATAAAATTTCTTCAAGTACCTCCCGTTGATAGCTCTAGGTAAACGCTCACCTTGCACCGTCTCCATCATATATGAATTACCGGAGATAACCTTGATAATCTTATAGGGACCCTCTAGATAACCTTGATAATCTTATAGGGACCCTCCCAACTTGGCGACCATTTGCCAAACTTGTTGCTTTTCATCCCAAGAGGCAAAATTGTCTTCCAAACTAGATCTCTAACCTGAAAAGATTTAAGTTTTACCTTCTTGTTGTAAGCTCTAGCCACCCGAAGCTTGTCCTTCTCAATTTCCTTCAAAGCCTTCAAACGCTTGTCGGTCACCTCATCAATATTATCCATCATCATATCATGATAATCAACAGCGGAGAGATCATTTTGTTTTGCTAATCTATATGCGTCCAGATTCACCTCAACGGGTAAAACGGCCTCTTGACCATACACAAGCTCAAAAGGAGTAACCTTAGTATCACCATGTCTAGATATACGATGAGCCCATAATGCTTCGGATAACACTTCATGCCACCTCCTAGGATTTTCTTCTATCTTCTTCTTAACAAGTTTGATCAAAATCTTATTACTAGACTCAGCCTACCCATTGGCCTGAGCATAGTATGGAGATGAATTGAGCAATTTAATCTTGTAAGATTCGGCAAAGGCACGCACCTCTTTTGATATAAATGAAGTACATTGATCCGTCGTCAAAGTTTGTGGAATGCCGAATCTATGAATAATATGATCAGTAATAAACTCAATTACCTCTTTATGCGTCATATTCTTCAAAGGAACCGCTTCGGTCCATTTAGTGAAATAATCTGTAGCAACCAACATGAAACGATGCCCCTTTGAAGATGGAGGATTAATTTGTCCAATGAAATCCAACCCCCAACCTCGGAACGACCATGGTTTAATAATAGGATGCATCAACGCAGCAGGCACCAATTGCAAATCACCAAATCGCTGACATTCTTCACACCCTTTATAGTATCTAAAACAATCGGACATCATAGTGGGCCAATAGAAACCAGCTCGAGCCGATTGGTGAGTACCACAAATATCTTCATGAACCTCACCCATAGCAACTCGAGCCTGATCCGAGTCTAAACATTTGAGGAGCAAATCTTCGGCAGTCCGACGATAAAGTTCATCGTCAATTAAAACATACTTGAAAGCCAAACGCCGAATATTCCTCTCTGCGCCACGACCAGGATTTCTCAAATACGACATAAGAGGAACTCTCCAATCCTGGGCTTTGGCCGAGACAATTAAATCATCTTTTTTGGCCGAATTAGAACCAACAATAGCATCACCGGTCAGACCGGTCCAGGGACCGGTTTGACCGGTCTGGGCGGTCAGACCGGTTTCGCTGACCGGTCGGACCGGTGCGTCCAGAACCAGACACTCGGCTTTCGTTTGTATCGGCTTGCGAATGTTGAAATATTTTTTCGTAACATTAGAGCCAGATGCTTGTTACGCCAGAGTATTTGCCTTTCCATTCTCCTCCCTCGGAATATGTTTGATAATAAATTCATCGAAAGAAGAAATAATATCGAGGCATTTATCAAGATATGCATTTAGAGAACCATTATAACACTGGCATACCTTAGATACTTGCTGCACCACCTGAAGAGAATCTCCAAAGACTTCAACATGCTTCACGCCCATGGATTGCAAGAATTCCAAGCCAAATAGAAGAGCCTCATATTCAACTTGGTTATTTGTGCACTCTTCTTCCAATCGGTTTGAAAATTCAAAAACAGCACCATTCGGAGAAATAAGAACAGCACCAATCCCTTGACCATCATCACAAACCGATCCATCAAAGTACAACTTCCACGGTGTGCAAGTAATATAGCCGACTTCTAAATCATGCTTGTCATTAATCCGATGCTTAACAATAAAATCGGCTACAATTTGGTCTCTCATAGATTTTAAAGGTTCACAAGACAAATCATACTCAACCAAAGCATAAGCCCATTTACCGATTCTACCACTCAAAATCGGTTTCTGTAACATATGTTTGATCACATCGGTTTGACATACTACTATGCAAGTATTAGATAATAGATAATGTCTCAATTTGGTACAAGCTTAATAAAGAGACAAACATAACTTTTCAATAAATGTATACCTCGTCTCCGCATCAATAAGTCGTCGGCTTAAATATGTAACAATATATTCCTTCCCTTCGGTCTCTTGAGTCAAAACAGCCCCAATAACATTATCTTCAGCAGCCACATAAAGTCTGAAAGGTACCCCTCTCCTAGGTGCTTTGAGTACGGGTGGTGAAGACAAATAAATCTTGATCTTCTCAAATGCTTCTTGCTGTTTTGCCCCCCAAGTAAATTCGGTTTCATCTTTTAACCGAAGAATAGGAGTAAAAGCGTCAATCTTCCCGGACAAGTTAGATATAAATCTTCTCAAGAAATTTACCTTGCCCAAGAACTTCTGTAAATCTTTCTTGCATGTAGGGGCTTCAACCTTCTTCATGGCTTCAACTCTCTTAGGATCAATCTCTATTCCCTTCTCATGAATAATGAAGCCAAGAAACTTTCCAGCCGATACACCAAAAGCACATTTGAGTGGATTCATCTTTAAACCATACCGGCGCATCCTCTCAAGAGCAAGTCTCAAATCGGCTAAATGATGATCTAAACCGGCCGATTTAATGACAATATCATCAATGTACACTTCCAAGATGACACCAATCAAATCATGAAAGATTAAATTCATAGCTCTTTGATAAGTAGCACCCGCATTTTTCAAACCAAAAGTCATAACCACCCACTCAAATAAGCCGACAAATCCCGGACATCTAAAGGCCGTTTTAGATATATCTTCTTCGGCCATGAATATTTGATTGTAACCGGCGTTACCATCAAGAAAACTAATGACATGATGTCCGGAAGCCTCATTAATCAACATATCGGCTATAGGCATAGGATATTCATCTTTGGGAGTAGCTTTATTAAGATCTCTAAAATCAATGCACACTCTAATTTTCCCCGAATCCTTTTTCTCAACAGGCACAATATTAGAGATCCAATCAGCATAACGACAAGACCGAATAAATCCAGCATCAAGTAAATGATTAATTTCAGTTTTAATTCGGTCATAAATAATGGTATTGAAACGCCTAACTGGTTGTTTATATGGTCTAAAACCGGCTTTAATTGGTAAACGATGCTCAACAAGATCACGACTCAAACCAGGCATTTCATGATACTCCCAAGCAAAACAATCAACATATTCCTTCAATAAATTAACCAAATCGGCTTTATATTCATCCGATAAATTTTTGTTTACAAAAGTCAGCCTAGGAATAGTTCCATCACCAATATCTAAAGGATCGGCCGATGTAAACCCTTGACCCAGCTTATCTAGATCATCAGAATCTTCAATGGCTTCACACATATCGTTCGTGCGCGCCCGATATTGATCTAGCCTCTGCTGCAGCCACTCTGCATTGGACCGGTCTGACCGGTAGGGGTGTCCGGTCTGACCGGTCGGCCCTGTGCGCCGAACAGGACAGGACCGGTCTGACCGGTCGGCACGGGCGGTCCGACTGGTCTCTTCTGGAGCTTCTGTCGTACTCATCTGATTTACATTAAATGATTTAGCCGATTATCCATCGGCTTTAGTACAGTAGAAACAAAACCATCCTTAGTGCAACTGATCAAATCATAATCGGACAGGTGCACGACCGATAAACACTTGACGTTGTCGTGTGCACTAATGGAATCCGATTCGGCTAAAGCAACAAAGGATGAAGGGTCCCCATGGACAATCTCAACCTCATCGCCGATCCACTGAACAAGAAACTGATGCAAGGTAGAAGGAACACACTGATTTGCATGAATCCAATCCCTCCCAAGAATCAAATTGTAGTTACCTTGCACCTCCGCGATGAAGAAAGCTGTAGCAAGCGTCTTACTTCCAATGGTGAGCTCCATGGAAGCAACTCCTTTGGCGCTAAGGGGCTCGCTCCCTCCAACACCACTGACGGTCATGTTCGTCTTGATCAGGTCTTCGTCTTGGCCACCGAGCTTTGTGTACAGCGAGTAGGGCATAAGATTTACAATGGCCCCACCATCTATTAGCATGCGAGTCACTGGCTTCCCGTTGATGTGTCTCCTCATATAAAGAGCCTTCAAATGATTGCCTTTCTCGCTTGGATTCTGGAACACAGCTTCACGGGGCCCGAACTGAAGATGAGCCAAATCCTCCTCCGGAACCACGAAGTAATCCGAAGATAAGTGTACCACATTGATCTCCATATTGGTGCGCTCTGGAGACACTTCGTAGTCTACCAATTCCTCGTCTTTAGCTGTCGGAGGAACTGCTGGGGCTTCATCAACAGAAGGAACCGAAACGGGCGGCACCGATTTGGCTGTTGCCCCTGCACTGGACTCGACTGGTCTGACCGGTTAATCAGAGCGGTCTGACCGGTCCTCTTGACCTGTCTGACCGGTCAGCTGTGGCGGTCCGACCAATCTGTCTGGCTGGTCAGCTGTCTTAGCTTTCCACACCTTGCTTTGAGGGAATATAGGCCTGTATCTGTTGAATTCCTCGTCCCTCATCTTCTCCTTCTCCTGTTCCTTCTTTTCTTTGTTGCGGAGGCGCTGCAATTTTCTTTTTTGAGTATGAGTTAATCCCGAAGGGCACCATCTAGGCTGATGGTACTTATCCGCTGCACCCTTGCTGCTACCGGCCTCATGATCATTGGACATGACAGGCTTTTGTGAAGGAACATCAACCGATGTATCTACATCCATTGGTCTCTTGCCCGTATCTCTTATGGGCACTTCGATTTCACTGATTTGAATAACATCGGCTTTGGGCTTTTCTGAATCAACCACGGTCTTCTGCTCCCCCTCTTTTCTTTGACGCGATACTCAAACCTTGGAACAAGAGCTTGACCCGGCTTCTGATGAGACCGGTCTGACCGGTCAGTGTGTACCGGTCTGACCGGTGCAACCTGCTGCACTGGACCGGATTGGTGTGGTCCCAATCGGTCATGAACTGGCATCTTGGAGCTTTCCCCTTGATAATGTGGAGGATAAGGCATCAGGAAACACTGCATCCATATCCCCTCATGCTCCCATGCCGGATTTGCTGCATTTGAAGCTGGTGGCATCCACGACATGGTAGCATACATCTTCTGAGGAGGATATAACGTGATAACATCACCTCTGCGCCTGCCGGATTCCCTCCTTGGGGACACTGGACGATCTTGACGCGGTGGTGAACGCGGTCTCTTTTTTAACGGCCGATCGTTTTGAACGGCCTTTGTGTACTTGTTCAACAACTGGTTGAAGGTGGGCTTCTGATTAGCAGTTCTTCCCTGCACCTTCACTTCGTTGGTCTTCCAAGTACCCACTTCCGGTCGTTTTGGCTTGAAGGTCCGGGGACGGTCACCAGGGCGGTATGACCGGTTGGAAGAACCGGTATGACCGGTCGGACCGGTCTGGCCGGTCGCAGACACCGGTCTGACCGGTCATGCCTGATCAGCAGACCGATTTTCTGGTGGAGAGCTTCCTTGCCCCCCAAGTCTGGGATTTCTGACAATGATCTTCAAAGTATCCTTGCCATCATCAGTTTTTTCTTTGACAACTTCACGAGCAAGGATTTTATCACTTGTATCCATCGGTCTTGGATCACCGATGACAACATGCTTCCCCTTAGCTCCTTCGGCTTGTTCCGGCCGAATGAGCACCTTTGGATTGTTCAATTCCAGTGTATGAACAGGGAAAGGAGCTTTGTCAATTTACATCTCAGAAAGTACCAATCGTCCTTCATTAATGGCCGATTGTACCTGTCGATGAAAAACATTACAATCATTAGTAGCATGAGATGTAGAGTTATGCCACTTACAATATGCATGACGTCTAAGTTCGTCGGGAGATGGGATAGCATGTTACAATCGGATGTTACCATTCTTAAGCAATTCATCAAAAATCCGATCACACTTAGAAACATCAAAAGTAAATTTCGGCTCCTCTTGCCGATTCTTTTGAATCGGCTTGAGAGACGGGACCGAACCGGGTTTGGCCTTTGCCTGCCAAACAAATTCAGCGGCATATACTTCCTTACTATCATCGTCCAAACCATCCGAATCAGGATCAAGAACATATGTGTTGGACTGATGAGGCTTGAAAGTATTTTTAAGATTTTTATACTTAAATTCGGTGCCAATAGCTCGCATTTGCAAATGATTAACCGTAATATAATCAAAACCTTCAAGTTTTTTCCTTCAAGTAAGAACGCAAGCCATTAAACGCTAAATCCGCCAAATCCTTTCCTGAAAGAGATGAATTAAAACACCGATTTTTCAAAGCTTTAAATTTTTGAAAGTAATCCAAAACTGTTTCATCTCGAGTTTGTTTAATCGATGTCAAGTCTAGCAATCGAACTTCGACTTCCCCACTATAGAAGTGATCATGAAATTTGCGCTCTAATTGATTCCAATTTAAAATAGATCCCGGCGCAAGTGAGGAAAACCAAGAGAAAGCGGTTCTAGTCAAAGACAAAGAAAACAAACGAACCCGCAAGGCATCATTAAGACCCGCTTATCCCAATTGCGAGACATATTGGCTAACATGCTCCCAAGTCGTACGAGAATCTTCACCATTGAATTTGACAAACTCGAGAATACGCCAACCAACAGGATATGAAATAAAATCAAACTCAGGAGGATATGGCTTTTGATATAAACGCGACCCACCCATATCAATCCCAAGTTTAGATTTAAGTAACCGGCTAAATCTTCTTTAAATCTACTAAAATCGGCCTGATAAGCACCACTGGCTGAAGTATTCAGAGAAGATGAAACACGTTGCATGGTAGGACCGGAGTAAGCCATGTTAGTGTTAGAAATCGGCCCTCGATGAGGTCCAGATCCCTGCTGTGACGTAGCATGAGGCCCTGTATACATCACCATCTCATTAGTTCGGCTAGGGACGGCCGAACTAGGGTTAGACGTGTACAGTACAGAGGACACTAGTTGCTGTCCTGTCATACCGGTCTGACCGGTCGAGTTACCGGTCTGACCGCCTGCACCGGTCTGACCGGTCGAGGTGACCGGTGGGACCGGTGGCGCATGAACACTAGACGGCAATGGAGATTGCCCTGGAAACGAGTTCGGTGGCATCCCATAGAATTGATCTTGGGTAAAAGATGTGCTAGCCGAATTTGATTCCGTGAATTGAGCGCCACCCTCGACAGTTTTACCTTTTTTGAGCGCTGCAATTTCATCATTAAGCCCAGCAAGAGTCTCTCCCGAAGCTACTTGCGCAGCAGATATTTTCGAATCTACCATGAGAGAGAATTGCCTAACTAATTCAGAGGGATCATTAGGAAGTACCTCGACCTTGTCTTGGTTTAACTTGAACGATGGCATCACGAACTCCCCGACCCTCTTGACTAGGCCTCCTCGCTCCTTCTTGAATCCCTGAAGAAACTGCTCCTTCAGGTGCTCTTCAGCGATGAGGTAGGCCTTGTGCTCCTCTTCAGTGAGCTCCTCCATGGTCGCCTTGATGATGTTGTCATTGTGGATCTCACCATGAGTACCCATCTTCTTGGAGAATCTAGACTAGATCGGTTTTTTGAAACCAGATTAATCTGTTCCCTAGCGGAGTCGCCAAAAAGTGTGTTGACACAGAATCGCGCCAACACACTCGAGTGCGCTAGAACGCGCGAATGATCGTCAAAACGATCAACACCCGCGAAACCCTGGGCAGACCGGTCTGACCGGTTTCGCCGACCGGTCTGACCGGTGCTGGCAGGGGCTCGCTGGAAACCTAGAACAGCGAGCTCGGGAGGGACCCCGTCGGAGCTCGTGATCGTAGGGTTGCTCTGAGGTCGGCAGGCCACTCAGAACGTCTTCAAACGTCGCCGGGACGAAGGAAGAAAGCAATCTAGGGTTGGAAAAGGCTAGGGTTTGAGAGATAAAAGTAATGCGATTTTTTGTATTGATTCGATTGGGAATAACCTCAATCGGCCTTAGCTTTTATATTTATAGGCCGGGGAAGACGTACCCCTTCACGAGTAGGATTACATGAGGACTCTTTACAAAAAACCTAATTCTACTCGGACTGTACAGACCCGACCAGTCTGACCGGCCGGCCCGACCGGTCAGACCGGTTGGCCTCAGCATATGCCAAATTTGGCTGTCAACACACAGCGATCAAGGCTGATGGAATGAGTATTTACTTTGAAAATTGGTAGATTAAATGAGTGATAGCAATGTTTCCACTGGAATGCAAAACACCATTTTTTCAGAAACATACACATGACACTCATTTTAGACCAAGTCGGTCTGATGGAATCCAAACCTGCAACAACCTACTCAAACTCATCTAATTCAGCTTTCTTCAGTTTAGGGCTTCCTGAAATACATACAATATATAGTATCTTGAGAAGTACAAGATACATATATGCATAAAAGTTCGTTCCAAATGAATCTTATCTTACTATTGCTAACTGGAGGGGTTCCTTTGAAGCCTCCACGTGAAGCCACCTAGAATTCTAGGTGGACACTCTGAAAAATTAGAGAAATCGTAGAAATTCTCACAAAAATCAGAAACATCCAGCCATCAATACGGCAACTTTAATTATAATAGTCATTGGATCTGTTATCTTTTCAGATAAATTACCCACCTATACTATTATAAAAATATAGACTAAAATAATCCTCTATATATATACATATATATATACATACATATATATACATACATATATATATACATACATATATATATACATATATATATATAAATCACCTACCTCTGACATTATAAAAAAATACTAAAGTAACTCTTAATCTTCATGTAAATTACCCACCTATACTATTATAAAAATAATGCAAATAACCCTCTAAATTTACATATAAATTATCAAATTATGTCATTATTAAAAGTTAAAGTGACCACTAAATCAAAATCAAAATTATATAATTATGAAAAATATTAAAGTGCAATAATATAAAATTCTAAATTACTATTCCTATCATTATTAGTATTTTATTTATGTTATTGTTTATATAAAATACTATCCACAATATGTGTCCCCAAGTATTCATGTATGATCAAGATACCAATCCACAAAGGATTCAATTAAATATTTATCAAACATATATGTAGGTGTGATGTAAAATAAAATCTATTGCAACTAGATAATGTAAATATATGTATCTTAGAGTATGTATTAGAATATTAATAGATGAAAAAGGATGTGAGATAGATAATTATAATTATTAGCTATAAGTCTTATTTTTATATTAATTATAATTAGCCTGTGCTGGAGCATGAGTTGATAGGCTAGTACTTATAATTCAAACAAGATATCAAATTCCAACTATCAAACATACGGATCAGAAATAGCACATCCAGCTTGACAAAGAAAGGTCAAGCACCCAACTTAAGTTGGATTTGCCTTTCTTCCTTTTCTTTAATTCTAAGAGAAACCAACATCAGCATATTCAGGAGACTATTGGAGAATCTGAAAATAATTAATTGATATTCACATCTTTGCTTATGAATTTGACACAAAAGACATGATTTTTATTGTGCTTATAATTTTCTATTGTCACACCCGGTTTCAAAAGCAAAACCAGATGCATATATTACATGTGCGCCAGGCTTAAAGTTTACACACATGTAACGACTCAGTGTATACCAAAAGACAGTGCCAAAACGTAAAGAGAGTATTATAATTATTACATGACCGAAAGTCTCATAACTAAACAAATAAGCGAGTACTAGCAGTGTAAATAACACAGACGTCTCCACAGGCAGTCGACTGGAAGCACGCTCGCCTAGAACTCGTCGAAGTCTCCAGGAAGATCCTCAAATCTCTCATCTGAGTAGCAGTCCGGATAGTGTAGATGCAGATAAATAAACACAAGCGTGAGCACATGTCGTACTCAGTAAGAGAAGAATAGTATAATAAACATGCAAAGCTTTATAAGTGGAAAGGCCGATGGCTTTAAGCAGTTAGCATTTTAGTTGGTCAAATTTTTATTTAGCAACTTAATTACTAGCAAGTATAAGTGTTTACCATCTCACAATTAATATAAAACATCCTCAACATAATTAAATGCACAATTTAAGTCCATCTTCCATAGTTTAATCATGTGAGGGTCCAGGCCGCTCTTGACCGTGAGCACGGCTAACCGGTTAGTTTTACACTCTGCAGAGGTGGCACATCTTTACCTACAAGTTGTGTCTCCCATGTCGCCCGAGGTAGCTAGCCTCTTAAATACTTCCTTTGGTGAGTGGCTAGGGATTCACTACGAGGTCTTTACAAAGATTCCCTAGTGCGGACTGCTCGCTAGGTTACATAAATAGCGCAGTGTATAAAGCTCCCTTAAGGGTAACGTGTCTTAGCTAAGCCCACAACCCAAACGAGCAGGTCTATACACCAACTACCGACACCCCAGCCCTTTTTAGGTAAAGCATATCACACACTAAGGTTTCTAATTAATTGACCAAGCCAGAGCCATATATCCTTGTGGTTGCACAGTTGTCCTGGGTGGTCTCTTCATGTTCCGATTAATATTTATGGTCTTGTAATTGAATCATCACAGTTGAACATAGAGCATAAATAAGTATTCATATTGTTTAATACCATCCGAGTTAAGCAAACTAAGCAGCATCTACCATCAAAATTAATTAAGTAACCCGTTTACAAGGCAAGGTTAAAATAATATAGTCATCCTTAGTAGGAACCCATCAAAATTAATGCAAGCAATAAATAAACAATGTAATTAAAATGCATGTTATATAGGTAAAGTGGGTATGCATCAAGGACACTTGCCTTCCACAGAGTTCGGAAGCTGCTCAGAGTCTTCAATGCCTTCGCCCTCAGCAAACTCCTCGAACTACGCATCACACAACGTGTATACAGGCATACAAATAATACAATAAGAAAACAGTACACCAATCAATATAAATAGTACAAAAAGACACTATAGAACTGTTGTACGTGTTACAACGATCGCGTGAGCGCAAGAATCGCTAAAAACGGTGTTAAGACGAGCAAGTTATGGCCAAAACAGTGTTCTAGGGGTTTATTTGCAAAGAAAATTAAAAGAACAGGGGCTCTGGTAAAGAAACCGAGGGTTTAAACATAAATAAATCTAATTCGCAGGGGCTAGCAAGCAAAAAGGCAAGCTATGGACGGCGGCTTCTATTTTCAAAGACTCTAGGGGGTTTTCTGCAAAATTTAGGGCTACAACAGAATTATTTTTGAATGGAAGTGGACTGCGGGTTGATTAGAGAAAACCAAAGGGGCCTAAGTGAAAAATGGCCAAGGTTGACCGAAGGTGGCTTCTGTTGACTCGGATGAGATCAATTTCAAGCCATCGGATCCCGATCCGACGGTCATGGGCGCCTAAGGGTGGCCGGGCGGCGGACAACGCTGGCGAGCGGCAAAGCTGCTTTGTTCGCGGCGGGCCTTCGCCGGAGCAACGCCGATTTGGCGTTGTATCACACCAAAAATTGTGCGGCTAAGCCTAAAAGCACGAATGAGGCGAGGGGAAGCCAATTCCGGGGTCCGGGGCGATGGTCGGGCGGACGAGCAGCTCTCCGCGAATCTCCTGGAGGCAGCGCCTTGGACAAAGGGGTCGCAACAGAGGAGATCGACGGCGGCGAGGCAGAACAAAGCAAAGCGGCGGTGCACGTGTGCGAGGACAGAGAGAAAGCAAAAGGCGGCTAGGGTTCGAGGTTACCGGAAACACGAGGGGGAAAAAGGCAACGCGGGCAGCTGGGCTAGGCCGGGTCGGCCTCGGCATGCGGGTCCACGGCCTAGATGCAGAGCAGAGTCCCGTCCGAACCCGGCGTGAGGAGGAACGAGGGGCTGACGGGTGGGGTTACCCGGTCGGTGAGAGAAACGGGAAAGAGGGAGGAAAAAGAAAAACGGGCCGACTTGGGCCGGAAGCGGAGAAGGTGGGGAAAAAGAGATGGGACGGCGGGGAAGGGAAAAAGAAAGAAGGCCGGCGCGGGAAGGAACGGGCCAGCGGCCCAGGAAGAGAAAGAAAAGCAAAAAAGAAAAAGAAAAAGAAAAAGGGTAAAAGAAATGGAAAAAGGTTTTTCCAGTGATCGGAAAACATGATAAAATCATAGAAAATAGATAGAAACCCCAGAAAATTATGGAAAAATTCTGGGAGCTTTAGAAACTCGCACACAATCATACAAAAATAGAATATGCACCAGCATGAATGCAACAAATCAAATTAGAGCCTAATGTGAGTTTTAAATATTGCTAAATTAATTCTTTTTTACTCCAAAAATCAAATAGCTACTGTGAACAGTTTCAGAAGTAAATTTAAGGGTGTTACAAACCTACCCCCTTGAGAAGAATCTCGTCCTCGAGATTCGGATGGATCAGCAAAGAGATGTGGATAATCCTCCTTCAATTCATCCTCTCTTTCCCATGTTGCCTCATCCTCTGTATGATTACTCCACTGAACCTTGCACATCTTAATTACTCGATTTCTTGTAACCCGTGCTAGAGTATCCAAGATCTTGATGGGACGTTCAGTATAAGTAAGATCCTCCTTAACATCCAATCCATCCATGGGTAACGGCTCCTTATCATGAGGTTTGAGACACTTTTTCAACTGAGAGATATGGAATACATCATGGGCATCTGAGAGCTGATTTGGCAACTCCAATCTATAAGCTACTTCTCCCACTCTTTCTGAGATCTTAAAGGGTCCAATAAAGTGAGGTGACAACTTTCCCTTAACCTTGAACCTGCGCAAGCCTCTAATCGGTGACACCTTTAGATACACATAGTCGCCTTCCTGAAAAGTTACATCTCTCCTCTTTTTATTTGCATAACTTTTCTGTCTGGATTGAGTGGTCCTCAAGTTCTCCCTTATGATCTGAACTTGTCTCTCTGCTTCTTTAATGATATCAGCTCCAAACAACTGACTCTCTCCCGTTTGACTCCAATACAAAGGAGTTCTACACTTCCTTCCATACAATGCCTCGAAAGGTGCCATCTTAAGACTAGCCTGATAGCTGTTGTTGTAAGAGAACTCAGCATATGGCAAACTCTTATCCCAACTTCTCCCATGCGAGCACAAGCTCTCAACATGTCCTCCAAAATCTGGTTGGTCCTCTCAGTCTGTCCATCTGTCTGTGGGTGATAGGCTAAGCTGAAGTTCAACTTCGTATCCATAGAGTCATGAAGCTTCTCCCAGAAACCAGATGTAAACTGACTACCTCTGTCTGACACTATCTTCTTGGGTACACCATGCAAAGACACAATCCTGTTCATGTATAGCTATGCTATTCTAGCACCAGAATAAGTAGTCTTCACAGGAATAAAATGAGCTACTTTGGTCAAACGATCCACTATTACCCATATGGAGTCATACCCAGCTTGTGTCCATGGCAATCCCACTATGAAATCCATACTAATCTCTTCCCACTTCCATTCAGGCACCTTTAATGGCTGAAGCAATCCAGCAGGCCTCTGATGTTCTGCTTTAACTCTCTGACAAGTGTCACATATAGCCACGTGTGCAGCCACATCTCTCTTCATCCCATACCACCAACATCTCTGCTTGAGATCCTGATACATCTTAGTACTGCCTGGGTGAATCGAATAAGCTGAATCATGAGCCTCTCTCAAGATAGTCTCCCTAAGATCTCCCACATCTAGCACACAAATCTTGTTCCTGAACCATATAGTTCCCTGATCATCCTCTGTGAAATCCGGAGCTTTACCCCTCTCCATAGTTTCCTTGATTTCCTCTATCTCTAGATCCTCCAACTGTACTTTGCGTATCTCTTGCTCCAAGGTAGATTCTACCTCCAAAGTAACTCCCTCAGTATGAGCAACCTCCCCCAAGTTGAGCTTCTCAAACTCCTTCATCAACTCCTCAGGCAACTGGAATCCTAATGCCATGTTGGCTTGTCCCTTCCGACTCAAAGCATCTGCAACTAGGTTCGCCTTCCCAGGATGATAGTGTGTCTCCAGATCATAATCCTTGATCAGCTCCAACCATCAACACTATCTCAGATTTAAGTCCTTCTGAGTGAAGATGTACTTCAAACTCTTATGATCCATGTAAATATGACACTTGGTCCCCATAATGTAATGCCTCCAAATCATCAAAGCATGAACCATTGCTGCCAACTCTAGATCATGTGTAGGATAATTCAGCTCATGCTTCCTCAACTGTCTCGATGCATAGGCTATAACATGTCCCTCCTGCATGAGAACACAACCAAGACCCTGTCGAGAGGCATCACAATAGATATCAACACTCTTCTGCAGATTAGGCATCACTAGCACTGGGGCTGTAGTCAACCTCTTCTTCAATTCCTCAAAGCTAGCCTGGCATGCATCAGTCCACCTAAATTCTCTATCTTTCTCCAATAGTGACGTGAGAGGCTTCGCTATCTTAAAAAATCCCTCAATGAACTGACGATAATACCCTGCAAGGCCAAGGAAACTCCTAATCTCCTTAACTGTCTGTGGCGGTTCCCACTTCAATACATCATTAACCTTTCCTGGATCAACCGAAATACCTCCATCAGTGATGACATGCCCAAGGAAAGAGACCTCCTTCAACCAAAAATTACACTTGCTGAATTTAGCATACAACTGATGCTCTCTAAGCTTCTGCAACACAAGCCTCAAGTGCTCCTCATGCTCCTCCTCATTCTTGCAGTAAATCAAGATATCATTGATGAACACCACAACAAACTTATCCAAATACTCCATAAACATCTTGTTCATCAGGTACATAAAGTAGGCAGGTGCATTAGTCAATCCAAAAGACATGAATGTATACTCATAAAGTCCATACCTAGTGGTGAATGCAGTCTTAGGAATATCTGATAGTCTAATCTTCATCTGATGATAACCAGAACGCAAATCAATCTTGGAGAACACCTTAGCGCCTCTCATCTGATCAAAAAAATCCTCAATATGGGGCAATGGGTACTTATTCTTGATAGTAACATCATTAAGCAATCTATAATCGACACACATCCTCTGAGTACCATCCTTCTTCTCCACAAAGATAACCGGTGCCCCCAAGGTGATGAACTAGGATGAATGAATCCCTTTTTCAATAAATCCTTAATTTGCTTTTTAAGCTCAAGTAATTGATCACTAGACATTCTATATGGACGCTTAGAAAAAGGAGCAGTGTCAGGTAATAGATCAATAACAAACTTAACATCTCGGTCAGGTGGCATACCTAGTAACTCATCTGGGAATACATCTGAATAATCACAAACCACCTTGATATCCTCCAAAGATTTATCATCCAACTGATGCACTGAGCCCTCTGCTGCTGATGGGAGAGTACACACCAACTCAATCTTTTCCCCACTGGAACTAGTAAGAAGAATTGTCCTCTTGGCACACTGAATGGTCGCATCATGCCTTCCCAACCATTTCATACCCAGAATAACATCAAGGTCCTTTGAATCCAAAACTATCGGTCTTGCCCAAATGTCTACTCCCATGATCTTAATATTAACACTAGGACACATGCATAAAGCCTTCATCTCCCCCCTGGTGAGTTAACTAGCATGTGTTGTTTCATGGGTTGCATGGGCATGTTGTGTTTAGCCACAAATTGAGCAGAAATAAAAGAACGAGACGCTCCAGAATCAAATAAAACTGATGTGGGGACTGAGTCGACGAGGAACATACCGAGCACTATTTGTGGGTTCTCCTGAGCGGTCTCAATGCTCACGTGGTTCACCTTGCCACGTGCATAGCTCTGTTGTCCCTTATTGCCTTGTGGAGTCTGGTTCCCATTCCTCATCTGTTGCATCTGCTGACTCTGCACTGGGGTGTTTGGAGCATTCCTCTTGGGACAGGCATTTGCATAATGCCCATTCTCTCCACACTTGAAGCAAACGGTACCTCCTGGGGTGCCAACAGGGGCTGTAGGGCGTGGAGTCTGCTGCACTAGGCGCTGAAACTGCTGGCTGGGGCGCTGGAACTCCTGAGCGGAACGCTGAAACTGCTGCTGCTGCCCAACACTCCCACTCGGGCCTCCAGGACGAAGTGGTGTCCCCTGCGGTGGAGTAAAGCGGGAGTGAGTGTTACTCCCAGACTGTCCAGGAGTGGTAGCCTTCCTCTTCAACTCTCCCAACTCTCTACGCTTATGCTCCAAACCAATGGCCTTATCTAGCAACTTCTGGAATGATGGGAAAGTGTGAGACATAAGCTGGTACTGAAGTGGTCCAACTAATCCATCCATGAATAGCTCTTGCTTCTTATCATCATCAGCAACCTCATCAGGAGCATAACGAGACAACTCAATGAACTTGTCCCTGTACTCTGTCACAGACATCCCTCCTTGCTTGAGACCAAGGAACACCTTCTTCAGCTTCATGAGACCGGCAGGTATGTGATGAGTCCTGAAGCTGGTGGTGAACTCCTGCCAAGTGATAGCATCAGGAGTAGCATGGGCAGCGACATAAGCATCCCACCAAGCTGACGCTGTCCCCTGAAGTCATCCTGAAGCATACATAACCTTCTCCCTGTCAGTGCACTGGGTGACGGTAAGCATCTTCTCTACAGCCTTCAGCCAATCCTCTGCCTCCAACGGATCTGCTGCATGGGTGAACACCGGTGGGCGATGGCTCATGAACTCCCGGTGCTTATCCCTGGGCGGCTGCTGCTGCGGTGCCTGCTGCTGGTTCTTGTTAATCTGAGCCTGCATGGCCGCCATGTTGTTGGCCATATTCTGAAGAAGCTGTGTCTGTGCCTCTAGAAACTACTGCATGGCTGGATCCATCTGTCTCTGCTGTTGGGCACTGCCTGAACTGCCACTTCTCCTCTGGCGGGGCACTGCGGGCTGATCAACTCCTGATCCGGACCTGGTGTTCACTATCTGAGTGTTAGGAACATTGATTTAGATGATTGCACCAAGAGAAAATCTTAAAAAGATAAAGCAATACAGATTTCTAGATTAAGACAGATTCTGTTGGTCTCAATAATTCAGATATAGCTCGCAGTGTGAATATCCTAAAATTATGAATTTTTTCTGAGACATTCTCTACCAAATTACAGAACTAGTACAACTGGAATCACCTCAAACGGAGTTCTACAGCTCGAGATATAAAATAAACAAGAAAACTGTGTCAGCAGAATTTACAGATTCTGATAGCTCCAAAGTTTCGTGCATATCTCCCAGAATATAAATCCTGTAGTGCTCAATTGTTTTATAGAAAATCATCCATAAAATTTCTGAGCTAACCCAACTGGATTTGCATTAATCGGAGTTCTGTAGCTCGAGATAAAAATAAAACACTACTGCTGTATCAGAGAACTGCGCGAACAAATTTTGTGCTAACAAGATTTGTAGAATAGATTGGTAGATAAACTTGGATAAAACTTAAGATTAAGCAAGATTAAAGATGGTGGAGATAGAAATAAACCCAACTAATCCACTTTATTACTAGAACCAATGTCGTTGTGGGCATCACTCCACAACACATCGCACTCATAAAAAAAACAATCCAACTCAAACATTTGTCACAAGCACAAGCATCCAAGCACCCTACTAGACTAAGCACACACCTAAACGACGCTCGAAACTAACTATTACAAAGAATTTAAATCTAAAAGCTTCTATGATGATGATAAAGCTCCAGGTGCGTCTCTATGTAGCGGTACAGGTGCAGGTGTAACAAGATAAAATAAGATAGAATAGAATAAAAAAAGGATGGGTGGAAGCAAGAATAAGCATATTAGAATAGATTTCTTTTTAAGCAAGAATTAAGTGTGTGGCTTCTAAAAAAATCCTTAGTTTCGACAATTTCTAACTAGGCTAACGTCCTATAGTCAACACGGGTCTGGTACCACTTTGTCACACCCGGTTTCAAAAATAAAACCAGATGCATATATTACATGTGCGTTAGGATCAAAGTTTACACACATGTAACGACTCAATTTATACCAAAAGACAGTGCCAAAACGTAAAGAGAGTATTATAATTATTACATGACCGAAAGTCTCAAAACTAAACAAATAAGCGAGTACTAGCAGCGGAAATAACACGGATGTCTCCACAGGCAGTCGAATGGAAGCACGCTCGCCTAGAACTCGTCGAAGTCTCCTGGAAGATCCTCAAATCTCTCATCTGAGTAGCAGTCCGGATATTGTAGATGCAGATAAATAAACACAAGCGTGAGCACATATCATAATGAGCAAGAGAAAAATAGTATAATAAACATGCAAAGCTTTATAAGTGGAAAGGCCGATGGGTTT
Source organism: Panicum virgatum (assembly GCF_016808335.1). NCBI lineage: Eukaryota > Viridiplantae > Streptophyta > Magnoliopsida > Poales > Poaceae > Panicum > Panicum virgatum. Next base: position 11,461,996 of record NC_053146.1, read on the forward strand.
AAGCAGTTAGTATTTTAGTTGGTCAAATTTTTATTTAGCAATTTAATTACTTGCAAGTATAAGTGTATACCATCCCACAATTAATATAAAACATCCTCAACATAATTAAATGCATAATTTAAGTCCATCTTCCATAGTTTACACTCTGCAGATGTGGCACATCTTTACCCACAAGTCTTGTCTCCCATGTCGCCCAAGGTAGCTAGCCTCTTTACCCACATCTCTCTTCATCCCATACCACCAATTTCTCTGCTTGAGATCCTAATACATCTTAGTACTGCCTGGGTGAATCGAATAAGCTGAATCATGAGCCTCTCTCAAGATAGTCTCCCTAATGAAACGAACATGGCACCATTTATGCCATTTCGAGTGATTTTGGTGATCGAATGACAACACAATCAATGGGACTAATATGATTGTTAAGATGACCATTCTCAGCCGTTTAGGTTCAAGTGATGACAAAGACAAGAGAAGATAGGCGTAGCTAGGCCCGAAGGGCCACCCCTGAGCATCGGTGCATCCGACGCTTGTCGGAAAAACCGACGCTATGATGTTTGGTGCAGGAGGGAATCGAAGCCAAGTCAGCCTATAGGCACCGGTTGAACCGACGGTCCAAGAAAGGGCATCGGTGCATTGGGTGTATTGTGTACCAGAGACGATGTCAAGTGCCCAGGAGAAGTTTCTTCAGCACCGGTTCAACCGACGGTGCATCGGAGTATTGCGTCGGTGCATTGATGTCAGCAGAAGAGAAGAAGGCTGTGAGTGACCGGTTTAACCGACGGGCAAGCATCGGTTCAACCGGTGGTCACTGTGTCAGCAGTCAGAAGTTCAATAGCTACTTCGTGTCTTAGAGTGACTGGATGAACCGACGCTACCCCTGCCAGAGGCATCGGTTCATCCGATGATACACAGATTTTCTGCTGACCGTTGGAGCAACGGCTACAAGACTTGGTGGCATATATATATGCCTCACCCCGGCCATTTGAAGCTTGTTGGAGTTGCTGAACATCCCACACACACCCAAGAACATCTCCAAGCCATACAAGAGCATCAAGATCATATCCTTAGCTTTTAGCACTAGCTTGTAAAGTGTGAGTGCTAGAATAGCTCTTAGTGAGTGAGATTGCAAGGCCTTGAGCCTTTGTGCTGTGGTTCTCTAGTGAACCAAACAAGAGCTTGGTGCGCCGCCACCTTGGAGCGTGAAGCTCGCCGGCAACGTCATCGACCCTCCGACTTGATGTGGAGTGGCGACGACATCTTTGTGTGGGGGACGTGGAGACCCCCATCCTTTGTGGAGAAGCTCCTTAGTGGAATCCGGGGCCAAGGTGACCGTGATTGTGTTCACGGAAGAGACTTGGTGGCCGAGTAGCAATACTCTTAGTGAGTGCTACAACAACGTGGATGTAGGTGTGCCTTTGTGGCTAACCGAACCACGGGATAAACACCCGCATCAAGAGTTTGCTATCTCATATCCCGCTCATTAAGCTTCCGCATTTCATACTAGCAATTTGTGTGACTTTACTTTCATAGAATAGTTTCTTGATAGGAAAGACTATAGGTTGCTAAACTCTTTTGGGATAGGGGTTTCACACTAGAACAACCTAGTTGCACATCTAGATAGCATGTTTTAGTTTAAGTTTTGTGCAAACTAGTTGGAGCCATAGGTCAAAGTTTTTATTAGAGCCTAATTCACCCCCTCCCCCTCTTAGGCTAGAGCACCCGATCCTTTCACCTAAGATCTCCCACATCTGGCACACAAATCCTGTTCCTGAACCATATAGTTCCCTGATAATCCTCTGTGAAATCCGGAGGTTTACCCCTCTCCATAGTTTCCTTGATTTCCTCTATCTCTAGATCCTCCAACTGTCCTTTGCGTATCTCTTGCTCCAAGGTAGATTTGTCACACCTTGAAATTTTTGAATTTCAGGATGTGATTAAAATTAAAAATAAAACAACATTTTTCTCATAATTCTAAATTTTTTCCAACATTTATTTTCTTCACAGGGAAATTATTATAAAAGAAAATAGATTGGTTGATTTTTCTAAATTAAATGAGGTTGTTTGTTGGTTATGCATTCATGCTGTCCTTGCATAGTTTTATTGTTTGTTGTTCAGTTTGAATTTGAATTCCTGAATTTGAATTTGAATTGAATGTGTTTGAATTATTTCAAAAATGGAAAAGCCTTTCCTTTACCCCCTTCCTCTTTTCAGCCCAGCCGACCCATCCCTCCTTTCTCCCTCTCCCTTCTTTTTTTCTTCTTTCCCCGCGGCCCAAAAGTCCCACCGCCGGCCCAGTTCCCCTTCCCCGACCCAGCTCGCGCCCCACTCTCCCCCTCCTTCTTTCTCTGCCAGCGGGCCCCGCCTGTAGGATGCTTCTTCCTCCCGTGCGCGAGTAGAACTCTAGCCAAGCCCGAGTCCGGCCCGGCTACGAGCTCCCCTGCCTTGGCCCTCATGCCGAGACGGCCGGCCGCCCCTATAAAAAGGACCGCACGGACCCTCCCTAGACCCTGAACCGAAGCCGCCGCCTCCCCGCTTGCCAAAACCCTAGTTCGAGCCGCCATTGTCAGAATCGAGCTCGGTTGCCGCCTTTGCGTCACCGCTCCATTACTCACCTCGACGCCCAAGCCGCCGCCGAAGTTTCCCAGCAAGGTAGGGCTTGACACCGACCTAGTTTCCCCTCCCTCTTGCTTCCCTTCGCGCGAGATAGCTCACCGGCGTAGTCCGAGCCGCCACTCGCCATGGAGCGCCCTTGCCTGGCCTCCAACTCGCGTACCCGACCCTCTAGATCATTTTGCCGTGTTGCGCGCATGCTCCCTGACCCGAGCCCGGTTCGAATCAAGCGCCGGAAGGCCGTTTCGACCTACGCCGGCGATGCGCCGCCGCCCTAGCTCGCCCCCGGCAGCTCTGCGCCGCCGCATCGCGTCCCCACCCTCAGATCTAGATCCGACGGCCGAGATTAGATCTAAACCTGAGTCAACAGCCTACATACCGGTCAACACCCGATAACTTTGCAAAAGAGCCCCTCAGTTTATAGGAAATCAACCCGCAGTCCTAACTAGTTCAAAAGTATTCACAAATCAGCCCGGTTTCTTCTGTTTTAAACCTTGTGCTTTTACAAATTAGAACCCGCCGTCCAGGACCCTTTATTTTGCAAGCTAGCCCTTGAAGTTTAGGTTTAATTTCATTTTAGTCCCTGTTTTCTTCAGATCTAAATCTTGGAAGTCTAAATCTTTTTCAAATAAGCCCCTAGAACCTTGTTTTAGCCATAACTTCTTCGTTTCAACTCCGTTTTCATCGATTCTTGCGCTCATGTGATCCTTGTGACGCGTGCAATAGCTTTATCACCTTGTTATCCTCTGTGACCACACTTTGTTGTGTCTCACAAATCTTTTCTGTTAGACCTTAACCTTTTAGTTAATCGCGATTAGATCCCTGAGTCACCGTTTATCTCATAGAATCGCCGTTTTAGTTCCGTTTTCCGCGTTTCTTGCGCTCTCGTAACCGTAGCAGTGAGCCCTGTCCTTTAGTACGCTCTTTTAAAAGACTTTCTTTTTTGGTGTATTGTTCTTAGATATATCTTCTTGTTTGCTTCGTATGTTTGCCCGATGATTGTTCCGAGTAGAAGGATTGCTGTTTGAAGATTGAAGATCAAGAGTTCCAAGTGAGCAAAAGCTGAAGAGCAGTGTTGACGCTCCTTAAGTATCCATTTTATCCCCTGTTTAACTTTGATAATGGTATGAATTTAATATCAAAATCACTAACCATCCTAACGACGCCAAGGAGCAGAGAAGATAGAGGGACACCTCTCGTAGAGCCGAGGGTCGTGCTAGTTGTCTAGGGTTCTCCCTAGCCGACGTGGGAACCTTGCAAGGAAGACCACGTCAGAGTTCTGGAGCTAGGATCATCAAGATCAAGGTAGGGCCCCGGTTGTGATCTTGTGATGTACTATCATCAAAATTTAATTTGGATTTAATTTTGAGCTAACCTTGTCAATGATACCTTTTGCAATTGCTCTACCCTTCTACAAGCCTAAATGATATATCATAACAAACCGTAGAGCAAGAATTATTTTCAGGTGAATTAATTCAGGATTTATCTTCTTTGGTACGAGACTAAGAAGCTGACCATTCCGTATTTTTGCGTACCTCTCTTTTGCTAGCCATTCTATCCATGCATTGTGAGTTTCTATACCGGGAACATCGCAAACCTCGCTGGATATCCACCCATAACCAAAAACATCTTTTTGTGAAACACCTCCTTGACCACAACCTATATATTGAGTATATATTTATTTCGACGGAAAAATAGTGGCATCAAGAGCAAAATTCAGTAAAACATAAGCTTGGGAAGCATCAAAGAGTTCGCAGAAGAAAAATCCGAAGAAGTGGAGGCCTACAGGCAGTAGGCCGGCCGGCTCAACACCCCTAGGCTGGCCGGCCTGCCCCTTTTCCTCCTCTATTGGCTTCAATCTTTCACGAGGAGATGCTCCCTTGAATTCCAAAGTTGAGTCCAAAGAATTGATAAAGGTTTTGTGCACTCACTCCATCAAGTTATCATCACTTCATTGCTTGAGGACAAGCAAACGTTCAAGCATGGGGGGGGGGAGGTGGAGTAAGTGCATTGTGTTGCCAATGGTTCTGAGGAGCAAAAAGAAAGAAAGAAAGAAAAAAGAGGAAGAAAGAAAGAAAAAAATGAATGATGATGAAAAGCTCCTCGGTTCCTTTAGCTTCATTAAACTCCAGGTACTTTGAAGATTATTCTATACTCAATTATTCCAACCATGTGCAATCCGATAACAAGGACTTCAGTCGTGCCTTGGGATCAACCATTGCCATTTGCACATGTCCACCATCTAAAGTGTGTGTTCCATTCTCTCCCTCTCCATAAAGAAATTATTTTCCAATGGTCTTTTTGACGAGTCTCGGTAAATCCATAAGAAGTATTTCTTGTTTTGATAATATCTTGATTATAATAGCTTTTGTTAGGACTAACCTTTCCAGAGCTCCAGATAAAGCCTCACACATACATATGAGAGAAAGAAAGGAGAGAGTTCTAGCAAGATTGAGAGACAAGATGAGCTGAGAGTTTCCATGAGCAAATTGCAATGATGTTTGAATTATTGATCTTGGTTTAGCATTACTTATGGAACTTACTTTCTTAATTCTGAGACTTGTTTAATTTTGAGAGCATGTGCTTAATAATTGTGGGGAAGCATTTAACTTGTATCTACCTTCCACATTGAAAAAGCTGGTTACAACTTGAATTATTAATTGCAAAATATTTTGGGAGCATTGTGTTTTCTCGTGTATGATCAAGTGCAGGGATTGGACACTGAAAGTCAGCGCTGATTTTTATCAAAGACTTACTAGAGGACGAGCAAGGTTTAAGCATGGGGGGAATGTTGGCGCTCCTTAAGTATCCATTTTATCCCCTGTTTAACTTTGATAATGGCATGAATTTAATATCAAAATCACTAACCATCCTAACCTCGGCCCAATTATTGGTCGTTTTCGCGTTTGCACATATATTTTGGAGGTACTTCATTTTTGCAGGTTTTTGACCAATTCTGGAGCATGAAATGGCGAGGCCCACGATCACGCGATGACACGAAGAAAGACGAAGGCCAAAGCCCGAACAAAGGATCGAAGGCCATGATGATTAGAGGCCCGTTCATGCACATCCACCCTCCAATGAGGCCCAAAAGACAAAGCCCACAAGATAAGATCGAGATACTTTGGGGCTAAGCAAAGCAAAGAGATATTTAAGGAAGGATTTTCCATCCTATCCTTCTCCTCGAAGAAATCTCGAAGATAACGACGTCTAAAGGAATTTCTATGCTAGTGGATTGTTTCTTGTCTCTTTGGTTCCGTGGATTGATAAACCTTGGGGGAATACTCTAAGGGAAAAGCTACACGAAACCGTGCGCTTGCGGTATATAAATCGGGGGCGCTAAGGAGCGTCAACAAGCTTTTCTGGCGCCGTTGCCGGGGAACCATCGATTTAAGATCCAATCTTACTTGCATTCGTAAATATTTTTTTGATTTTACTTTTTGACCTTTTTAGATCTCTTATTTTTCTGAGCTAACTAAAAAAACGGATCTATTCCATGAAAATCAATCTAATCTAGAGTTTTCTTTATTTTGCTTTATTTTTCTTTTATGTCTTAGATCTTGTATATTCATCTTTTAGATCTCGTATATATTTTTCTTTTTCACTAACCCCTAACAGGAGATGGACGGGAGCCTCTCCAACAAACCCGAAAATTTTGTGGATGATCCAAAAAAAATTTACAGGCAAAGGAGATGAGAAGCACGATCAAGGAAGTCGGAACTAGTAGATCCAAAAGTTGAAGCCGACGATTCATCGTCTTCACCTCAAGCAACTCCACCAACAAGTCCAAAGGAGGCGCCACTTCACCAAGGGATGGCGCTACCGGAGCCGGAGCATACGATCGGAGAGATATGCACTCCGGACGTTCGGGACTTGCCGATCCAAAATCTCGACAACATCAGAGTTCCGTTCGAGATCAAGACTTCAATCATAAGGATGGTGCAAAGCTCGCCCTTCACTGGAAAATAAGACGCTAATCTACATCTTCAAGTGTTCCTCCAACTATGCCGCACCTTCGACATGCAAGGGATGACTCAAGATCAAATAAGAGCGAGGCTCTTTCCGTTCTCTCTACTTGGGAGAGCGCTGCAATGGTTTCATTCTCTACCACCGCACACGGTGCATAATTGGGAGTCCTTGATGAAAGAGTTCATGACGGAGTTCTACTCGCCGGGCAAGACCCAGATTCTGCGCAACAAGATTGCAACATTCGCGCAAGCCCCGACGGAGACTATTGCGGAAGCCTATGAGCGCTTCAACGACTACATCCGCGCCGTACCTCATCACAAGTTCTCGAGGGAAGATGTGGTCCAGAAGTTCTATCAAGGCCTCACAACTATATCAAGGGGGATCATTGACGCATCGGCCGGAGGATCTATCATTGAGCTCACGCCTACTCAAGTTTTCAAGCTATTCAAGAAGGTGGCGGACAATGACGTATGGGCATCATCGGAGCGCCTACAACCACTCCAAGCCGTGGGCGCCGCGAAGAGTGTATTACAAGTGGAACGTGAAGAAGTACTAGAAGGGAAGATCGACTCGCTCATGAGAAGGTTGGAGAAGATGGAAGTGGAAAAGAGAGAAGCCCAAGCTATTGATTTGAAGGCGGCCGAAGCAAGGTCTACATGTGAAGAATGTGGAGAGTACGGCCATGTGCAAAAGAATTGCCCGGAGGAAGCCAAGATGCTCGACTTCATGAAGAAGGGAGAATGGATTCCGCCGACCAACTTCCGCTACGGGCAAGGTAGACCCCAATTTAATGCAAGCTCTTCCATTCAAAACTCGGTGCCGCTTCGTATACAATTGAAGGAGTTCATGGAGGAGCAAGGCAAGATAAACAAGGACACCGTCACCAAGTTCAAGGCTATGGACAAGATCTTGGAGAACATTGATGGCAAGGTGACGGAGGTCGGGAGCTCTAACCTTCAAGTACTCAACATGATGAAGATGCTAGAAACCAAAGTAGCCCAGCTCACCGGACGCCTATCTAGCAACGAAGGAAAATTGCCCGGGCAACCTCAAAGTCCGGAGAAGGCAAAGGCAATTCAAACTCGCTCAGGAAAGGAGACCGAAGAACCCGAACATGCAGCGGGAGCAAGGAAGCCTAAGCCAAGAGTTGAAGTGGAGACCATCATCAAGGAGAAGGCACCTACTCCTATGCCAGAGATAGTCACCGAAGAGCCGGAGTTTGAGCTAGATGATATAGACACCAAGATTCTACCGCCAAGGCCACGATATCGCAAAGGTAAACATGAAGATGAGCAATTCAACAAATTTGTTGACATGGTACGCAGGTTGAGCATCAATATGCCACTCTTGGGTGCTCTACAAGTTCCGACGTATTCTCGCTACTTCAAAGACATCATGGGAAACAAGCACGAGATATCGCCAAGCACTGTCAAGCTAACCGAGGAATGTAGCACGGCAATCGCTAATGAAGCTCCTGAAAAGAAGAGGGACCCCAGATGTCCTACCATCCCGTGTTCCATTGGATCTCTTATGTTCGAAAGAGCACTTTGTGATCTCAGTGCAAGTGTGAGCGTCATGCCCAAGAATGTGTTCGAGAAGCTACGCTTACCGGAGCCGGAGCCCACCGCCATGTGCCTAGAGTTAGCAGACAATTCCATTCGCTATCCTTTGGGAATCGCTGAAGGCGTGCCCGTGAAGATTGGAGAAAACTTAGTCCCCGTTGACTTTGTGATTCTCGATATGGGAGAAGGGAGCAAGGCGCCTCTCATACTTGGGAGGCCTTTCCTCAAGACCACAAGGGCAAACATCGACGTTGGCAAGGGGGAGATAAAGTTCGACATCAATGGCACCACAAGTGAATTCAAGTTTCATCCACGCCTCGAGGTATGCAACATGATCAATGTCAAATATGTTCCACCTCACCGCCGTGTCATAGAGGAGAAGCCAAAGAAAGAAGAGGAGCTGAACAAGAAGGAAGCGAAGAAGGAGATAGAAGTCGTCGCGTCCATCGCGACAAAGAAGATCGTTGCACCTGTCAAGAAGAAAGCTAAAAGCCCGCCTGTGAAGACCAAAAAGAAGACTAACGTAGAAGACAAACCCGCACCAAGGATTGTGCGGAAGTGGGTACCCAAGACTGCAGCACCATCACCGAGCGTTGGTCCGAAGTGAAGAATAAGAAAGTCTAGCTATAGACTATAAACGAAGTGCTTTGCGGGAGGCAACCCGTTCGTCGAGTCAAGAATATGCTGCCGGGAGGACAACCCGCGAAAAGTTTAGGTAAGTGAGTCGAGAATTTTGCTACGCAAGAACATGATATACTTTTGAACAATTGGTAGTTCGGTCAAACAATTTGATTTGGATTTTATTCGCTCGATCATTTCAATGATGTTTCATATTTTAAACCAATGACATGAGCCATCCTATGATTTATTTGCCTCTTCTTGAGAAAGCCACATCCAAAATTCCATACCTATTTTTGGCGACCGTCCTATCCATGAAGGCCGGACCAAGTTGAGATAAAACACACGAGTAGAGCCGCGCTATGTTTATATTACTTAAATTCTTGATGCGTAGGTTCACACAAACATAGAGAGAATTTTCAGTTTCATCACCATAGGACTAAAATTTTCCTAACCTTAATTATTCTCTTTTTCAAAATTCTCTCTCTCATTTTGGCAAAAATTAGAACCTAAACCCAAGACCCACGGTTGAATTCGAGATTGTTCGCTATCAATTCATGAAAGTGAACGGTTCCGGTGCAACCAAAATTAATGTAGTCGGGAAATATTTTTCGACTTACAAATGTAAAGATGTTTCAATTCCCCTCTAATTATTCATTTAAACTCATTGCATGCTTTGAGTCAATTATGAAATTTCTAAGTTAGAGGAGGATTAAACATATAAGCATGATTTGGAAAGGGTTTATATGCTTGATTAACATCCATTGATCAAAGTGAGTTCACGAGAAAGAGTTGTGCTCTCTACCTACCTCCACATGCAAATAATTCAAAGGAGGGAGCAGCCATGCATGGGAAGGACATGTGATTTTCAGCAAAGATGGCACCATGTGATGAATGATTAAGCATGGGACAAGGTGAATGACACAAAGTGGAGAAATAATGTTGCAAGTGGACATCAAAGGCAAAGAAGGAGTGGTTCACATGATTTGGGCGGTGCAAAGCATACAAGATGTACTGGACAGAAGCAAATAATTGCACCAGGAAGCCACCAGAGAAAATTGAAGTGGAGAGGAGCCAGAAATGCCTAGGCCGGCCGGCCCCAAGGCCCTAGGCCGGCCGGCCTGGCCCCTATTTATGCCCTCTGGTGCTCCCCTTTGGCAGGTATACTCCTCACTCAATTCCTTGCTTATGTTCTTCAAGTTCTTTGCCCAGAAACATCAGTTAGAGCCCTGAAAAATTCGTCCACCAAAATCTACTCCAAAAATCTCAGAAAATTCACCACAATTCCTGTTCTGTTCCACTCTTCGATATATTGTTCTCCCGCCGGCAAGAAATCCCCGGTGTGTTTGTTTTTGAGTGTGTGCAGCAAGGAGTCACCATGAGTGGCCTCATGAAGTTCATCGCCGGGAGGAGAAGGACGCGTTCATCAAGATCCGACGCATCGGCAAGTTCTTCGCGGAGGCACTCGGTCTTCGAGTCTCCGCGGAGCATGGAGGAAGACAACCCCGCACCGAGGAGCGACATGTTGCTCCTTGGTGGGATGAGAGACCCGAGAAGCTCCTCCATGAGATTCACCGAAGGTATGCCACCTCCTCCACGGCGTTCGACAAGGTCATCCGCACCACCACCATACAAGCCCAAGAATTCAGAATATGGGTTTATTATCTTGTCGAAGGAAGAAGAAGAAAGTCTCAAGTTCATGAAGGGAAGACTACGAGCAAATTATGATTTTGATGATGAAGCATTGGTGAAGCTGGGATTTCATCATGACATCTATGAGCTATTGGAGAACATCGGTTGGGAGTTATTTTCCGACGGTGTCACAGTTGATATGCAAGAAGAAGTGGCTCTTGAGATGTTCATGACATTAGAAAAATCAACGGAAGTGGTGGATGACGAAGAAGTTCCATGTCTGAAATTTCGGCTCAAGAATGAAGAATAAGTAATCACCTATGGAGAAATAGGAAGCTTGCTCGGATTCAAAAGTAATGCATATGAAATGGTGCAAGTTGAAGATGGAGAGCTTGATGAATTTTGGACAAAAATAGCAAAAGATGTCAACCGCCAAAGGAAAAATATAAGTAATGTGACCCTCCAAATATTCCACTCTTGGTTGAGCAAGAGAATTCTTGGGAGGATGAGAGAATCGAAGGTCACCGACCAAGAAGTAAATTGGATGTATGCTGCATTGGTGAAGAAGCAAGTAATTGATCCCACCAACATCACGGTTGAAAGGTGGCTTTGTGAAGCATCATCTGGCACGGGAGAAGTTGGTTCGGGATGTTATCTCACAATGATAGCCCGAGCCATGAATCCAAGGTTACGAGTGATCCAAAAATTTTATGTCCCGGGAAGAGATATTGGGATTGATCATTTGAGGCAAGGCCATTATATCGGAGGGGATGAAAAGAAGGGATTTACTATTTCTGAGATGGATATTTCTCTCCCCGATCAAAGGCTAAAATTATTTGCAAGAGGGAGGACTGATTGGTGAGTTGAAAATATTGGAAAAAAGGTGAAGAAATCAAAAAGAGGATGGTTAATTGAAGGGACATCGGCATCGGCACAACAAGAAGACTTGGAAGTAAACCTTCCACCGCCAAGTTCTGCTTATTGGAGGGATGAATTTCAAGGTGCATCAAGTGGACAGGGATACCCGCAAGGATAGACGAGTCAATGGGAAGGAGGCCAAGAACAAGCATGGGGGCACGCTGCGGCGGCACCCCCACTATTTAGCAACTACGGCTACCCACCCTCGTCATATCAAGGAGAGATGCCCGACCCGTCATTTGGAGCACAATATTTTGACCTCCCTCAACCAGAACAAGAAATGAGAATTATGGGTGCTTATGCGAGAAGAAACATGGAAGATATAGATGCCATCCGGAGGCATACAACCCAACTAGAAGATGGAACTGCGGGAATCGCATATCAAATGAGACTTCTAGGCCTGGCGCCACCGGAACAATTTAATGGAGGAGCATTTCAGCAGTATTATGATCAAGGATACAACGCAAGAGCCAATCAAGGAGATTGATCGACGGCATGACCATGAATAAAATGCTCGCACGTGTGGTTTGGATTTTCTATTTCTTTTCATTTATTTTTAGCATGTGTGCAAGCTTGTGTGTGCGTAGCAATTTTCTATTTTATTTATTTCAACATGTGTGCAATTTATTTTCTTTTGTCTTCATCACCATGATAAATAAATGCATCACCTACGCTTTAATGTTATGGTTAGTAATAATGATAGAAAGTTTGTGCCACGTTAAAATATGATGATCGTTGCCGCTTTGTCTACTTTCTTGTGCTTGGTTTATGCATGATTAAACTAATGCTCTCTCTAACATGATCTGAAAATTAATTAAATGCCGGCTAATTCAATTGTGGAGGTTATGATAAATTAAGACCCATATCTTTTATTCTTGCTCTCTTACTTAAGATTGTCAAGGAAAATTTAATTTGGATTTAATTTTGAGCTAACCTTGTCAATGATACCTTTTGCAATTGCTCTACCCTTCTACAAGCCTAAATGATATATCATAACAAACCATAGAGCAAGAATTATTTTCAGGTGAATTAATTCAGGATTTATCTTCTTTGGTACGAGACTAAGAAGCTGACCATTCCATATTTTTGCGTACCTCTCTTTTGCTAGCCATTCTATCCATGCATTGTGAGTTTCTATACCGGGAACATCGCAAACCTCGCTGGATATCCACCCATAACCAAAAACATCTTTTTGTGAAACACCTCCTTGACCACAACCTATATATTGAGTATATATTTATTTCGATGGAAAAACAGTGGCATCAAGAGCAAAATTCAGTAAAACATAAGCTTGGGAAGCATCAAAGAGTTCGCAGAAGAAAAATCCGAAGAAGTGGAGGCCTACAGGCAGTAGGCCGGCCGGTTCAACACCCCTAGGCTGGCCGGCCTGCCCCTTTTCCTCCTCTATTGGCTTCAATCTTTCACGAGGAGATGCTCCCTTGAATTCCAAAGTTGAGTCCAAAGAATTGATAAAGGTTTTGTGCACTCACTCCATCAAGTTATCATCACTTCATTGCTTGAGGACAAGCAAACGTTCAAGCATGGGGGGGAGGTGGAGTAAGTGCATTGTGTTGCCAATGGTTCTGAGGAGCAAAAAGAAAGAAAGAAAGAAAAAAGAGGAAGAAAGAAAGAAAAAAATGAATGATGATGAAAAGCTCCTCGGTTCCTTTAGCTTCATTAAACTCCAGGTACTTTGAAGATTATTCTATACTCAATTATTCCAACCATGTGCAATCCGATAACAAGGACTTCAGTCGTGCCTTGGGATCAACCATTGCCATTTGCACATGTCCACCATCTAAAGTGTGTGTTCCATTCTCTCCCTCTCCATAAAGAAATTATTTTCCAATGGTCTTTTTGACGAGTCTCGGTAAATCCATAAGAAGTATTTCTTGTTTTGATAATATCTTGATTATAATAGGTTTTGTTAGGACTAACCTTTCCAGAGCTCCAGATAAAGCCTCACACATACATATGAGAGAAAGAAAGGAGAGAGTTCTAGCAAGATTGAGAGACAAGATGAGCTGAGAGTTTCCATGAGCAAATTACAATGAGGTTTGAATTATTGATCTTGGTTTAGCATTACTTATGGAACTTACTTTCTTAATTCTGAGACTTGTTTAATTTTGAGAGCATGTGCTTAATAATTGTGGGGAAGCATTTAACTTGTATCTACCTTCCACATTGAAAAAGCTGGTTACAACTTGAATTATTAATTGCAAAATATTTTGGGAGCATTGTGTTTTCTCGTGTATGATCAAGTGCAGGGATTGGACACTGAAAGTCAGCGCTGATTTTTATCAAAGACTTACTCGAGGACGAGCAAGGTTTAAGCATGGGGGGAATGTTGGCGCTCCTTAAGTATCCATTTTATCCCCTGTTTAACTTTGATAATGGCATGAATTTAATATCAAAATCACTAACCATCCTAACCTCGGCCCAATTATTGGTCGTTTTCGCGTTTGCACATTTATTTTGGAGGTACTTCATTTTTGCAAGTTTTTGACCAATTCTATAGCATGAAATGGCGAGGCCCACGATCACGCGATGACACGAAGAAAGACGAAGGCCAAAGCCCGAACAAAGGATCGAAGGCCATGATGATTAGAGGCGCGTTCATGCACATCCACCGTCCAATGAGGCCCAAAAGACAAAGCCCACAAGATAAGATCGAGATACTTTGGGGCTAAGCAAAGCAAAGAGATATTTAAGGAAGGATTTTCCATCCTATCCTTCTCCTCGAAGAAATCTCGAAGATAACGACGTCTAAAGGGGTGCAATCGTGAAAGACATAAACTCTAGAAGATTCCAGGAGACTTGGGGAGAAAGTTGAGCACAAGCCGGCGAAGGAAAGTGCTAGGCCGGCCGGCCTAGGCTCATTGGGCTAGCCGGCCCAGACCTTTTTTAGGTCGGTTCGACCTCCCCTTTGACCGAGGGTTCCCTGAGGCTATTTAAAGACCCCTCCCCAAGGTTCACGCAGAGATCAATTCGAGAGACGACGCCAAGGAGCAGAGAAGATAGAGGGACACCTCTCGGAGAGCCGAGGGTCGTGCTAATTGTCTAGGGTTCGCCCTAGCCGACGTGGGAACCTTTCAAGGAAGACCACGTTGGAGTTCTGGAGCTAGGATCATCAAGATCAAGGTAGGGCCCCGGTTGTGATCTTGTGATGTACTATCATTCATGGTGAAGTTATTTGTGTTTCCGAATGTTTAGCGACCATGTTCTCCTCTTTCGATTTCGTTCTTTTCTTTGGGTTCGCTTCATCCTAGATCTATTATCGAGATAGATCACTTAGCATGATCTTGTAGTCATGGTGCCTAGAGGTTCATGGCGGAACTACCAAAGGGGGTTCGACTTGCTTCAGGGTATCTCGTTGAAAGGGGTGGCGTCGTGATAGGCCGTTGCCACTTAGTAGGTTGGGTATCGAGGGATCGTATTGGAGATTTTGGGTTTAAAGAGGCTTTTCATTGAGATTCACATCTACCTTACTTCACTTTATCTAGCTGGAACTACAACATATGCATGATCTAGGTGATCTAGATTGGTTATCTCTAACTTTCTCTTGCTACCTTCGGTGTTTGTCGTGTTTTCAATAGATTAGATTCGTTTTCACCATCTCACACAAAGGAATTTCTATGCTAGTAGATTGTTTCTTGTCTCTTTGGTTCTGTGGATTGATAAACCTTGGGGGAATACTCTAAGGGAAAAGCTACACGAAACCGTACGCTTGCGGTATATAAATCGGGGGCACTAAGGAGCGTCAACAAGCAGTAAGAGTACCTTTTTCGTTGGAAAAAGGCAAGTGACCCTAACCATCTTTCTGTCTATGCTTATTTACAAGAGTATTATTATGATTTAATTGGAACATGGAGAACCACCCAAGAAAACAGTACAACCACAATACTATGTGGCTCTGGTCTTGGCTAATTAATTAGAGACTCTAGCTTGTGGCAATCTTACCGAAAGGGCAAGAGGGGATGCATCGACGGGGTATAGCTCGGTCCTCTTGGGGCAATTGGTATTGTTTAATGGTCCTTTGGCAAGGTATCACCTCATTAGGACAGTGTTATGACCGCTTTGACTTGAAATCTTAGTAGATTGTCATAGGTTAGGGAATCTTTGTAAAGGCCTCGTAGCGTCCCTATGCAATCACACCTCGGAAGTGTGGTATTGTGCCTAGCTAGCACATTGCGTGGTTGGGTTCAAAGTTCTTCGGAACTTTTACGCGAATTGTGGTGAAAGTGTACAACCTCTGCAGAGTTAAAACTAACCGGTTAGCCATGCTCACGGTCAAGAGCAGCTTGGACCCTCACTTGATTAATAAACTTAAAGATGGATATAAATCACATTCTGGTTATTTCTTGTGGCCTTGCTGAGTACCAACCATAAGTGTACTCACCCTTGCTTACTGCTGCTCAGAAGGAGAAGGTGTGAGAAGTATTTTGAAGATGATGCTGAGCTCTAGGCATGCGCAACCCCTAGTCGATTGCCTATGAAGTTTGGAGCCTTCGTTTCCAGGATAAGCTGTATAACTCTGATAATCTTCTATTTGTTGTAATTCTCTTTTATGTGATACTGTTACTGATTATTCACTTATGATGTCTCTATATGTATGAAACTTGATCCAGGCATACATATAGATATGCATTCAGTTTTGTCCTTAAAATCGGGTGTGACAAGATTGTACCTCCAAAGTAATTCCCTCAGTATGAGCAACCACCCCCAAGTTGAGATTCTCAAACTCCTTCATCAGCTCCTCAGGCAACTGGAATGCTAATGCCATGTTGGCTTGTCCCTTCCGACTCAAAGCATCTGCAACTAGGTTCGCCTTCCCAGGATGATAGTGTATCTCCAGATCATAATCCTTGATCAGCTCCAACCATCAACGTTGTCTCAGATTTTAGTCCTATTGAGTGAAGATGTACTTCAAACTCTTATGATCCATGTAAATATGACACTTGGTCCCCATAATGTAATGCCTCCAAATCTTCAAAGCATGAACCACTGCTGCCAACTCTAGATCATGTGTAGGATAATTCAGCTCATGCTTCCTCAACTATCTCGATGCATAGGCTATAGCATGTCCCTCCTGCATAAGAACACAACCAAGACCTTGTCGAGAGGCATCACGATAGATATCAAAACTCTTCTGCAGATCAGGCATCACTAGCACTGGGGTTGTAGTCAACCTCTTCTTCAATTCCTCAAAGCTAGCCTGGCATGCATTAGTCCACCTGAATTCTCTATCCTTCTCCAATAGTGACGTGAGAGGCTTCGCTATCTTAGAAAATCCCTCAATAAACTGAAGATAATACCCTGCAAGGCCAAGGAAACTCCTAATCTCCTTAACTGTCTGTGGTGGTTCCCACTTCAATACATCATTAACCTTCCCCGGATCAACCGAAATACCTCCATCAGTGATGACATGCCCAAGGAAAGAGACCTCATTCCACTAAAAATTACACTTGCTGAATTTAGCATACAACTGATGCTCTCTAAGCTTCTGCAACACAAGCCTCAAGTGCTCCTCATGCTCCTCCTCATTCTTGCAATAAATCAAGATATCATCGATGAACACCACAACAAACTTATTCAAATACTCCATAAACACCTTGTTCATTAGGTACATAAAGTAGGCAGGTGCATTAGTCAATCCAAACGACATGAATGTATACTCATAAAGTCCATACCTAGTGGTGAATGCAGTCTTAGGAATATCTGATAGTCTAATCTTCATCTAATGATAACCAGAACGCAAATCAATCTTGGAGAACACCTTAGCGCCTCTCATCTGATCAAACAAATCCTCAATATGGGGCAATGGGTACTTATTCTTGATAGTAACATCATTAAGCAATCTATAATCGACACACATCCACTGAGTACCATCCTTCTTCTCCACAAAGATAACTGGTGCCCCAAGGTGATGAACTAGGATGAATGAATCACTTTTCCAATAAATCCTTAATTTGCTTTTTAAGCTCAAGTAATTGATCACTAGACATTCTATATGGACGCTTAGAAATAGGAGCAGTGCCAGGTAATAGATCAATAACAAACTCAACATCTCGGTCAGGTGGCATACCTAGTAACTCATCTGGGAATACATCTGAATAATCACAAACCACCTTGATATCCTCCAAAGATTTATCATCCAACTGATGAACTGAGCCCTCTGCTGCTGATGGGAGAGTGCACACCAACTCAATCTTTTCCCTACTGGAACTAGTAAGAAGAATTGTCCTCTTGGCACACTGAATGGTCGCATCATGCCTTCCCAACCAGTTCATACCCAGAATAACATCAAGGTCCTTTGAATCCAAAACTATCAGTCTTGCCCAAATGTCTACTCCCATGATCTTAATATTAAAACTAGGACACATGTATAAAGCCTTCATCTCCCCCCTGGTGAGTTAACTAGCATGTGTTGTTTCATGGGTTGCATGGGCATGTTGTGTTTAGCCAAAAATTGAGCAGAAATAAAAGAATGAGACGCTCCAGAATCAAATAAAACTGATGTGGGGACTGAGTCGACGAGGAACATACCGAGCACGACTTGTGGGTTCTCCTGAGCGGTCTCAATGCTCACGTGGTTCACCTTGCCACGTGCATAGCTCTGCTGTCCCTTATTGCCTTGTGGAGTTTGGTTCCCATTCCTCATCTGTTGCATCTGCTGACTCTGCACTGGGGTGTTTGGCATTCCTCTTGGGACAGGCATTTGCATAATGCCCATTCTCTCCACACTTGAAGCAAACGGTACCTCCTGGGGTGCTAGTCCTCACTGGGGTGCCAATTGGGGCTGTAGGGCGTGGAGTCTGCTGCACTAGGCACTGAAACTGCTGGCTGGGGCACTGGAACTGCTGAGCGGAACGCTGAAACTGCTGCTGCTGCCCAACACTCCCACTCGGGCCTCCAGGACGAAGTGGTGTCCCATGCGGTGGAGTAAAGCGGGAGCGAGTGTTACTCCCAGACTGTCCAGGAGTGGTGGCCTTCCTCTTCAACTCTCCCAACTCTCTGCGCTTATGCTCCAAACCAATGGCCTTATCTAGCAACTTCTGGAATGATGGGAAAGTGTGAGACATAAGCTGGTACTGAAGTGGTCCAACTAATGCATCCATGAATAGCTCTTGCTTCTTATCATCATCAGCAACCTCATCAGGAGCATAACGAGACAACTCAATGAACTTGTCCCTGTACTCTGTCACAGACATCCCTCCCTGCTTGAGACCAAGGAACTCCTTCTTCTCCAGCTTCATGAGACCGGCAGGTATGTGATGAGTCCTGAAGCTGGTGGTGAACTCCTGCCAAGTGATAGCATCAGGAGTAGCATGGACAGTGACATAAGCATCCCACCAAGATGACGCTGTCCCCTGAAGTCGTCCTGAAGCATATAGAACCTTCTCCCTGTCAGTGCACTAGGTGACGGTAAGCATCTTCTCTACAGCCTTCAGCCAATCCTCTGCCTCCAACGGATCTGCTGCATGGGTGAACACCGGTGGGCGATGGCTCATGAACTCCTGGTGCTTATCCCTGGGCGGCTGCTGCTGCGGTGCCTGCTGCTGGTTCTTGTTAATCTGAGTCTGCATGGCCGCCATGTTTTGGCCATATTCTAAAGAAGATGTGTCTGTGCCTCTAGAAATTGCTGCATGGCTGGATCCATCTGTCTCTGCTGTTGGGCGCTGTCTGAACTGCCGCTTCTCCTCTGGCGGGGCACTGCGGGCTGATCAACTCCTGATCCGGACCTGGTGTTCACTATCTGAGTGTTAGGAACATTGATTTAGATGATTGCACCAAGAGAAAATCTTAAAAAGATAAAGCAATACAGATTTCTAGATTAAGACAGATTCTGTTGGTCTCAATAATTCAGATATAGCTTGCAGTGTGAATATCCGAAAATTATGAAATTTTTCTGAGACATTCTGTACCAAATTACAGAACTAGTCCAACTGGAATCACCTCAAACGGAGTTCAACAGCTCGAGATATAAAATAAACAAGGCAACTGTGTCAGCAGAATTTACTGATTCTGATAGCTCCAAAGTTTCGTGCATATCTCCCAGAATATAAATCCTATGGTGCTGAATTTTTAATAGAAAATCATCCATAAAATTTCTGAACAACCCAACTGGATTTGCATTAATCGGAGTTCTGTAGCTCGAGATAAAAATAAAACACTACTGCTGTATCAGAGAACTGCGCGAATAGATTTTGTGCTAACAAGATTTGTAGAATAGATAGGTAGATAAACTTGGATAAAACTTAAGATTAAGCAAGATTAAAGATAGTGGAGATAGAAATAAACCCAACTAATCCACTTTACTACTAGAACCAATGTCGTTGTGGGCATCACTCCACAACACATCGCACTCATAAAAAAAACAATCCAACTCAAACATTTGTCACAAGCACAAGCATCCAAGCACCCTACTAGACTAAGCACACACCTAAACGACACTCGAAACTAACTATTACAAAGAATTTAAACCTAAAAGCTCCTATGATGATGATAAAGCTCCAGGTGCGTCTCCATGTACCGGTGCAGGTGCGGTGTAATAAGATAAAATAAGATAGAATAGAATAAAACAAGGATGGGTGGAAGCAAGAATAAGCATATTAGAATAGATTTCTTTTTAAGCAAGAATTAAGTGTGTAGCTTCTAAAAAAATCCTTAGTTTCGATAATTTCTAACTAGGCTAACGTCCTACAGTCAACATGGCTCTGGTACCACTTTGTCACACCTGGTTTCAAAAGCAAAACCAGATGCATATATTATATGTGCGTCAGGATCAAAGTTTACACACATGTAACGACTCAGTGTAAACCAAAAGACAGTGCCAAAACGTAAAGAGAGTATTATAATTATTACATGACCGAAAGTCTCATAACTAAACAAATATGCGAGTACTAGCAGCGGAAATAACACGGATGTCTCCACAGGCAGTCGACTGGAAGCACGCTCGCCTAGAACTCGTCGAAGTCTCCAGGAAGATCCTCAAATCTCTCATCTGAGTAGCAGTCCGGATAGTGTAGATGCAGATAAATAAACACAAGTGTGAGCACATGTCATACTCCGCAAGAGAAGAATAATATAAT
This sequence comes from Panicum virgatum, assembly GCF_016808335.1. NCBI lineage: Eukaryota > Viridiplantae > Streptophyta > Magnoliopsida > Poales > Poaceae > Panicum > Panicum virgatum. The sequence continues at coordinate 11,482,397 of NC_053146.1, forward strand.
AAACATGGAAAGCTTTATAAGTGGAAAGGCCGATGGGTTTAAGCAGTTAGTATTTTAGTTGGTCAAATTTTTATTTAGCAATTTAATTACTTGCAAGTATAAGTGTATACCATCCCACAATTAATATAAAACATCCCCAACATAATTAAATGCACAATTTAAGTCCGTCTTCCATAGTTTAATCATGTGAGGGTCCAGACCGCTCTTGACCATGAGCACGGCTAACTGGTTAGTTTTACACTCTGCAGAGGTGGCACATCTTTACCCACAAGTCGTGTCTCCCATGTCGCCCGAGGTAGCTAGCCTCTTAAACACTTCCTTTGGTGAGTGGCTAGGGATTCACTACGAGGTCTTTACAAAGATTCCCTAGTGCGGACTGCTCGCTAGGTTACATGAACAGCGCAGTGTATAAAGCTCCCTTAAGAGTAACATGTCTTAGCTAAGCAAACAACCCAAACGAGCAGGTCTATACACCAACTACCGACACCCCCAGCCCTTTTCAGGTAAAGCATATCACACACTAAGGTTTCTAATTAATTGACCAAGTCAGAGCCATACAGCCTTGTGGTTGCACTGTTGTCCTGGGTGGTCGCTCCATGTTCTGATTAATATTTATAGTCTTGTAATTGAGTCATCACAGTTGAACATAGAGCATAAATAAGTATTCATATTGTTTAATACCATCCCAGTTAAGCAAACTAAGCAGCATCTGCCATCAAAATTAATTAAGTAACCCGGTTACAAGGCAAGGGTAAAAGAATCTAGTCATTCTTAGTAGGAACCCATCAAAATTAATGCAAGCAATAAATAAACAATGTAATTAAAATGCATGTTATATAGGTAAAGCGGGTATGCACCAAGGAAACTTGCCTTCCACAAAGTTCGGAAGCTGCTCAGAGTCTTCAAAGCCTTCACCTTCAGCAAACTCCTCGAACTGCTCGTTGTCTACGCATCACACAACGGTACATACAAGCATACAAAGAATAAAATAAGAAAACTGTAAACAAATCAATATAAATAGTTCAAAGAGACACTACAGAACTGTTGTACGCATTACAATGATCGCGTGAACGCAAGAATTACTAAAAACGGAGTTAAAACGAGAAAGTTATGGCCAAAACAGTGTTCTAGGGGTTTATTTGCAAAGAAAATTAAAAGAACAGGGGCTATGGTAAAGAAACCGAGGGTTTAAACATAAATAAATCTAATTCACAGGGGCTAGCAAGTGAAAAGTCAAGCTATGGACGGCGGCTTCTATTTTCAAAGACTCCAGGGGGTTTTCTACAAAATTCAGGGCTACAACAGAATTATTTTTGAACGGAATTGGACTGCGGGTTGATTAGAGAAAACCAAAGGGGCCTAAGTGAAAAATGGCCAAGGTTGACCAGAGGTGGCTTCTGTTGACTCGGATGAGATCGATTTCGAGCCATCGGATCCCGATCCGATGGTCATGGGCGCCTAAGGGTGGCCGGGCGGCGGACAACGCCGGCGAACGGCGGAGCTGCTAAGCCTAAAAGCACGAACGAGGCGAGGGGAGGCCGATTCTGGGGTCCGGAGCGACGGTCGGGCAGCGACTGCGGCCAACGGCAAAGCAAGGCGGCGGCGGGGGTCCTGCGAAGCGGCGCGGGGGCTCTGGCGTGCGGTGAGACGCCAAGAGGGAGGGGGATCGGACGAGAAGCTCACCGCGAATATCCTGGAGGCAGCGGCTCGGACAAAGGGGTCACGGCGGAGGAGATCGACGGCGGCGAGAAGGAACAGAGCAAAGCGGTGGCGCACGTGTGCGAGGACAGAGCGAAAGCAAAAAGCGGCTAGGGTTCGGGGTGGCCAGAAACACGAGGGGGAAAAAGGCAACGCGGGCAGCTGGGCTAGGCCGGGTCGGCCTCGGCATGCGGGTCCACGGCCCAGGCGCAGAGCAGAGTCCCGTCCGAACCCGGCGGGAGGAGGAAGGAGGGGCTGACGGGTGGTGTTACCCGGTCAGTGAGAGAAACGGGAAAGAGGGAGGAAAAAGAAAAACAGGCCGACTTGGGCTGGAAACGGAGAAGGAGGGGAAAAAGAGATGGGCCGGCGGGGAAGGGAAAAAGAAAGAAGGCCGGCGCAGGAAGGAACGGGCCGGCGGCCCAGGAAGAGAAAGAAAAGCAAAAAAGAAAAAGAAAAAGGGTAAAAGAAATGGAAAAAGTTTTTTCCAGTGACCAGAAAACAAGATAAAATCATATAAAATAGATACAAACCCCAGAAAATTATGGAAAAATTCCGGGAGCTTTATAAACTCTCAAACAATCATACAAAAATATAATATGCACCAGCATGAATGCAACAAATCAAATTAGAGTCTAATGTGAGTTTTAAATATTGCTAAATTAATTCCTTTTGGCTCCAAAAATTAAATAGCTACTGTGAACAGTTTCAGAAGTAAATTTTCTTTTAGTAAACATATAACACTTGTTTGACCATATAAGTACCTAGCCTGAAACTCTAGGAGAAGTTCCTCCGTAGTCAACTTCACGGTGATTTTGTCACCGACATATGGACCCCGGCGCCATCAAACCCACATGTCAGTGGCAAATTCACGGCCTCCGTGACTGTAGAGGATCTCAAACCGAAAATCAAATCTCCAAGTACCTATTCAAATTAGTTAATATCTACTCAAACTAGTTAATGTATATAACCATCTTCAGGGATTCCCAAAATATACAGTTCCTTGAAAATTTCCTAATAGCCAACGTTAATAGTAACACAAACATATACCAGTAGGTTCCAAATATATGCTTATGGTTACAGGCAAGAGGCAAGACAAAAATATTTGTAAATCTCAGCAACCAAACTTGCGAATAAATTGCGAAGAGCATATATATAGCTTTCATAGAGAAAGGTCAAAGCACCCCCCCCCCCTTTATGTCGGTCTCTGCTCTGTTTTTTCCTTTTCATTAACAAAAGCCATCCTTTTCATTAACAAAAGCCAACATCAGCATACTCACAAGATCATTTTTCCAAGTGAATGTAAAAACATCTTTTGCAGAAAGTCAATTTGACATTAAAATTCAACTTAATAATTTCTACTTTCTTGTGCATTTTGGATATAAGTAGATCTTTGAAAAACACAAATATGTACTATTAATTTTCTATAATGTACATATATAGACGCACACAACACAAGACAGCAATCATGCAGGCCCAATGATTCGTACTCCAAACAACCAAACACTGTAAGATGTCTATGCAAAGCTGAGCAAAGGAAAAAGGAAAAGAGTCCAACCTAAAAATTTAAAAATCCAACACGTACGAACACCAACCAGATCCTGGCACTGTAATATCTAACAGAACTCCATTAACACCTCACATAGGACAACTGGACAAGACAGCTAAATCACCAATCAATTGAGACCAGCTCAGAAGCACAAGGTAGAACGCCATGACCGCCGCTCGTCGCCGGCGCCATGGTCCCGGGCAAGCCAACGTTGCTGGTGATCTGTTGGCGATGACGGTGGTGACCGCCTCCTGATGTTCAGGATCAGCCAGCTGATCCAACCTCCGGCAGGCCAAGAAGCTGACCTCCTCCTGCAATTTCTGGCCTTGGATTGAGACATGGATTGGTACGACGGTGGCGGTGAGATCGGCGGCATGGCGGTGGCGGCCGAGGCCGGTGTGACGGAGCTCTTGGGCGTGCCGGGCTTGGACTCCCACGAGAAGGGCACGGTCCCGGCGCCGAGGCTGTAGTACACCCTGAAGGACGCGTTGGCCACGCTTGCACGATCCCTTGAGAGGATCCTCGAGCTGAACAGCTTGGGCCCTTCTTGCTTACCGGTGCTCATCTTCTCATATGAACGCGCGCGCGCGCGAGAGAGAGAGAGAGATGCTTGCTCTCTGCGAAGATGCTTACAAGTTGCAGCGAGCAAAGGATCCGTACACATTCAATTGGTTGAGAATTGGGATTCCTCATGCGTGGGAGGGTTTATTTATATAAGGGTCCGTTGTTTCGATTGGGATGGCTTTTTTGGTTGGCTTGATGCTGAAGACAGTACGTACTGGGACAAAAAGTTATTTGTTGTGGTGCCTAGCAAAAGGAAAATGTGTTGAGGCAGGGGTCGCAATTATTAGGTGATAATAATGACCATGATTAATGGTGCATTATTGTTAGGCCAAAAATGGTGTATAGTTTTTATGGGTGTCTAATGAATATGGTGGACAAAGTACCATGTTGGGTCCAAAAGGAAATTAGGGGGAGATTAAAAGTTGAAGAGGTGACCTCACGATGTGCAAAAGAAAAACCCTTCACAAGTGCGCTACCTTGTCTATTGAGACACATCTTATTCACAAAGAATTGGTTGAGCTGATGCTGTAATCGTTATTATTATTTACTTGACATACCAGAGTGCATGCCAACTTCTAAAAATTGTTTGATACCATTAGCATATATATATATAATTGTTTTTGTTTTCCACATGGAAAATGGTAATAGTACATTTGCCATTGAAAAGTGGTATTTAAATACTATGCTGACATATAATTAGGAATGTAATTTAAGATCATATGGTGAAACTCCTTCAGGACTCCAAACCGACCCGCGAAAAAGAAAAACAGAGTAAGTATGAGGGAGCAATAAAAGGACTGTACTTACATCAACTATCCTAACCAATCCCTACATGATGGTGTCATATTACCTATCTATTCTGCAAATTAGCGCACTAAAGCATCAAAAAACTGGAGGGTTAGTGACAGATGTCCACCTAAAGGTCCAATGTTCATATAAACTTATTCGCCCGATGTTTCCCCGCGAAGAAAAGAATTTTGGAATAATCTTTCAAAGATCAGAAAAGGTACATACGCGAATTGAGCCTGCAACTACTTACCCTCTCAACATGCACCCATTGAGTACTAGGACTGGGTACTTCAATTTTTGTTCTTAAAGACCTTTTACAAAAGCAGGTCTTTTGCAGCAGGATTACAATACCTTTGTTTTGCTTTATTGCTTTGTTGTCTGATTCCATGGTTTTTGCTTCTGCTTCACCAGAAACAGGAGTGGAGATAGAGTAGTTAAACCAAGTGGCTTCTAGCGGCTTGTCCATATATAACCGGGAGACTTTGAACTAATGGTTGTCAAAGATTGTGAACCGGTGATATGCAATGACGTAAGGTGCTATGGTCGGTACAAGTTCAACTTCTTCCTTTTTGATCTCTCTTCTAGCGGATTGAAATCTTCTACAAAAATTGGAAAAAGGTTACACATATTTAAGCATCATTGAAACCGGCGAATCAGAAGAGTGTAAAAATCAATAAATAGGTTGAGATCTGTAGATCATCACGATGGAAGATGTAACATCCCGTAATTTTTACGGAATGTTATATTCTCCAAAAATATGAATTTTCAAAAACTTTTTGTGTGCAAGTGTAAATAGGTAGAAATAATGTAAGGATTTAATTCTCTCCTATCTCAAATCCTAGTAAATTAAAACAAATCAAAGATAAGGATGATATTTTTGCTAGTGTGAATTATTTGGAGTTTGGAGTTTATTGAATCTACCTTGTTTCAAGAATTCTTTGAAATTTTTTTGTTTGAAATTGGTTGGGAATTAATTTGAAATGAGCCATTCAAATTAATTCCAAAAGCTAACAAAACCCTAACTCTCTAACAGGCCGAAACCCCGGACCGACCCAACCCACCTGACCCTTTCGGCCCAACCCACGAGTGCCGACCCCAGCCTGCTCCCGCGCGCGTGCCTCGCCTGCGCATGGCCCAACACCGGCCCACGACCACCGCCGCACCTTCCCCCTTCCCAGCCAAGCTCGCCCCGCCCGTTCGCCGCCGAGACCCACTGACATGCGGGTCCCGTATGTCAGCCCCTCCACTGTTTCCCTTTCTTCCACACGAAGCCTTCCACGCCGATGCCACATCTGCTCCGCAACAAAGGACCGCGGCTGCCGCCGCGTTCAGCGCTGCCCCGCTGATGCTAGCCTGCCCCGCTGTCGGTCACCACCCGCTCGCGCGACCCCGAACCTGGGGCAGAGAGGATTCGGATGCGTGCCACGTGCACCCGCGCCGCTCCCATGCCATCCGCGCCGCCCCTCGACGTCTGGGCCCAGCCGGAGCCGGAGCCTCGTCGCCTATAAAACCCCTAGCCGCCGCTCCTAAACCCTAGAGCCAGGGGAATTTCTCCTTCCACCGCCGCCAATCGAACCCATAGCAGAGGAAGAAGAGAAGAGAAGGGGAGAAGGAGGAGCCGCCGCTGGAGCCCTTCACCGAGCCGGCGACCCGTACAATGACCTCGGCATAAAGGTTCTGCCTGCACCGCACCACCTCACCACGGCATCAACTCGCCTCTGCTTCGCCCCCTTCTTCTCCAAGCCATGCCGGTAGGACCTCGCCGCCGTTCCTTGCCTCCCACTCTCCTACTGCCGGCGTCGCCTCTAGCAGCTGATGAGACCACCGTAACGCAGCCCTAGGACCCCTGTCCCTCTTGTGTGCGCGTTGCAGGAGCCCGTTGCCCACGACGCCGCCGTTCACCACACAGCCCGCTATAGCCCCTATCCTCGCCGCCGTGTCGTGCCGCGAACCCGGGATGCCGGTGCACCGCGCACGGCACGACCACGCCATGGGCCTGGCAGACCAGCGCCCGCGCGCTTGCGTCCCTCGCCCTCACGCGGCTCCGCCATCCCACAACCACACCTGCACCTCGCCAGTGCCACGCCGTGCCGCCGCTCGGTGAGCTCACGCACGCGCACCAGGACAAGGCCGAGCCTTTTGGCTCACGCTCACGCAGACCGCCACACCCACCGACCGCTACCATCATGGCGTCGCCGCCACGAACCTGTTTGCTCGCTGCCTCGCCGCACCGTGGCCACGCCACAATGCGCGCATGTGCTCGCGCAGGCCAAGGCCCGTCTTTCTGGCTGGCCGCACGCGCATGGCCTCGCCCACGCTCTGCTCTGCCTCGTCGTGGTCGCGTCGCGTCGTGGCCGCGTCGCGTCGCGCCACGGGCGCACGTACACGTCACACCCGGATGCCACACACGCACACACACACACACACACCCTAGTGCACACGCCGGATCGGAGCCTTGCCACACTATATCCGCTGTCCCACTAACGGGCGGGCCCCGCTTGTTAGTGGTGGAAGAGAAAACCTGCCGCAGGACCATACGTCAGAGAGAGAGATGAGAGAGGGAGGGAGCCGAGTGGTCCGTCGCCCATCCCTTTTTCGGCTCGGCAAGCCGAAGGCCCTTGGGCCGAGCCAAGATCCCAAGCCGACCCGACGAGTCGTGGCTCGAACCGAGCCTACCAAGCTAAGTCGCCCCGTCTGTGTTCCAGCCCGTTAAGCCGAGTTGTTCCCCTTCCCGAGCCGGCCCTTTTTCCTTGAGCCGGCTTGTGAGCCGATCGCTGAACCGAGTCCAAGCCAGGCCTGTATAGCCGAGCCGCCCGTGTTGGGTTCGGCCGAGCCGACCTCGTCGCTTCCGGCCCAGTACCCTTTAAAGCCTTTTTCGTTTCCTTTTTCTTTTTAACCCAAGCTGACACGTGAGCCCCGCTTGTCAGTGTCACTGTTTCACTGACACGTGGACTCAGCTGATCCGCTGACATGTGGACCCTGTTGATCCGTTGACTTGGTCAATGTTGACCAAGTCAACACTGATGTCCTGATGACATCAGCAGAGGCTGACCTAGTGCTGACGTCATGCTGACATCAGCATGACACGTGGCATGCCCATAGGCTGCCACGTGTCACGCTGGGTATTTTTCTTTTTCCAAAAATGATTTATTAATTTTAGAAATAGATTTAAGCTTTAAAAATTCATAATAAATCAACCGGAGCTCCAAAAATTATGAAACCAGTTTCATAATTCTTCTAAAATCATGATCTACACGTTAGAGTAGGTTTTTTGTATGTTTAGACCTTATTTGAGCAATTTTATACACTTTTACACTTTGGTCCCTATAGTTATACGTATTCACGATTAGGTCTCTGCGAGAAGAAGCTGACCAACGCCCCGGACGATCAGAGGATCCATAAGGATGTACCCGGAGGCCAGAAGCCCCAGGAGACTCAGGAGTACTACGAAGAGATACCTGGTTCACGCCCATCTACGACTTGAAATCCTATTAGACATTGCTTGCTAGAATCGCTATTGCTTTGTGTGTGCTAGATGAACCTGCATGGCCTATTTATTTACCGTATTCCTTGCATACCTATGTTACCTTGATTGATTCTTGAATGCTTTGGCTACCATGAGAATGAATGGGTATGGGAATCCGTGGTATGATAGTCCTGGCATGTATGAAGATCCACCATGTGAGGAGCCGGAGAATAGTGCTTTTTAGCGGGGGCAAGCGACTGGCCGGGGATGTGTAGTAGGCACATCCTAAGGAGCACCTGTGGCGGGTGCGGGACGAGGAGGGGCATACCTGCTATGGTTGCCCAAGGAGAGGCGATACCTGTTATGGATGCCTTTGGCGGACCACTGTGGAGGACTGCGTGAGAAGATGCTTGCCCCGGCTCTTATAGATATATGCGGTAACTATGATTTGTGGGACTTTATCGTACGTACCACTTATCCCCGAATGGGCGGGGGTTTCAGCCATTCCTAGCTGTGCGGTACTAGGACTATAGGAGCTGTGTGTCAGGAGAGGGTAGGCCACGCACACCCATGGGAATTCGGGGTGCATTGGGCCCGGTCAGGTTCTCCGACCCTAGTCTCCGAGACTCTCGAAGCCAGTTGGCCAGGTTAGAGATTCATAGTCCCGAGACATTCGTTGCGGCGAATGTGTCCCACCCCGAGAAAGCAGGATGGTACCATCATAGCTAGGGAGTCATGGTTGTGGGTTGTGTCTCAGTCGGTTAGCTCCCGGCTTGCAGCCCGAGTGGGTACAGGTGTACAACCCCTGCAGGGTGAAAACTATACGTATAACTGCGTACTTGGTCATGTACATTCCTACTCTTCTGTTACTTCATCTAGTTTAGTGTTCTTTGATATTTCTATCTCCCTCTAGTCCACTTTCCCCTGTGGAGTCAGATGAGGTGCAGGGAGAGGGAGTTCCTGCACCGACCTGGGAAGGGTGTGTGTGTGTTTGTGCTTTAATAGAAAACCCCAGCCTATCCATTGGCTACTTTTATATCTTATTGCATTCACTTAAAGCTTGCATACGGATGGTGACATGAACCTATCCCGTCCTTGGGGATAGACTGGTAGATGCATGATTCGACTCGCGGATCAAGCCCAAAGACGAAAGATGAAGCTAAGGATAGTTCGTGCTACGCTCGAGTGCTGCCTTGGAGATGAGACATCAAGACGAAGGATGCCCAGAAGACTAGCTACCGCTTCTGATTTCTGTTTGCTTTCCTTTAGCCCAAGGGGCTTGTACTCTGATTCTCGTACTACAATCCTCTGGATTATATATTAATTAAATCCATGTAATGATTTTAAATGTTGTATGTCTGTGATATCTAATTGAAATGAGTTATGTATATGATAGCTACTGATCCAGTGACTATCACGACGATACAGGGATTCGGGTTCTCCTTTCGAAAACCCGGGTCGTTTCAGAAGAGTTGCGGCTAGGTCAAGAATCTAGCCACTTTTTTGTCCGCTGTCTGTCAATGATTATCTCCCTGTGGTACAGAGGTCTACGGACAGTCGTAGGATTTCAAAGTTATTCCCCCACTCTAATTAACCCATCGCATTATTTAGTCGAATAGGAGACTCCATTTAAAAAAAAAAGAATCATTGATATTTTATCTATGAGTTCATCAGTTGTCCTCGTACACACATCAAATTGCAATGATGAATTTCAGATATTATATAGTATATGCTGACGCTGGTGTCAGTCGGAACTAATAAGTGAAAGGGAAAACAATATTGATTTTCAGTAATTCACTACGGTGCATGATTCCTCTACATCTAAGAAGAAATTTATTGTGTGTTACTAATTATTATATATTTTTGTTACATTTATTTGGTTAATAACAAATTCTCTTGCAACTTTAATCGCTACTTCAACTAATATATAATGATAATTTTCTAAAGAGTATTATATTATGGAAGACCAAGTTTGTGGGAGGTCGGTAGACGCCCACATGCTGTTCTAATCAAGCTAGTGGAATAGTGCCGAAAGCTGCCTAGAACAATAATAATAGTGGCGAAAAACACTCCCTACCAGAACCGTGGAAAGACTGTTTTCACGAAAGGGATAAGCTGCAACTCCAAGCGAATTCATATACAGTTTACGGTTTCAAATGACCAGCTTTTCATAAGTCTGCTGGGTCACACCACACCAAATCTATCAAGAAATCTGAGCGTACAAAACCAACAAGATCAAACTAGTCCAAATGTATGGTTCACTTCTACGAGCAGGTCCGTTCATAAAGGCGATAGATGCTAGCTTGCATTGACAGGCCTATGTACGCTGCAAGTGCAGTGTCATGCATTTCGTCAGACTCTTTCAGACAGTGAGGTCATTGATTAGCTTTAATTTGTCCAGATCAACCTACTATCAAGAATACACGTAACACGTTAACGACTAGCATGTATGGTTTGTCTCTACGTGCTGTGGCAGCATTGCACACTTAGCTCTGATCTTCTACAAGATCTTACCAAGGGATCGGAAGAGACAGTGTCGTCGTTGCACAAAAGATGACGAGAGCACTGTAAGCATTTGATTGACCAGATCATGTTGTCAGTCAACAGGCCCGAAATTGTCGTGGATTAGTTCAGCTAACTTTACAGCTTGTTGCTTCCAAGTTGCTGGCCTTGGATAAGCTTAGTGCAAGTTAACTACTGCAGTTGGTATGGCCCTCCTTCCACCATGCTAAATCCTTTCCTATCTCAATGCAGCTTCTGTTAGAATGTCCCTGGAACTCTTTCCGTAACTTGTTTTTTTTTTGGCGAAACTTAGCTTCCAAACTTCAACACTGCAAGATTTTGTAGAGATTTGGCTGAATTTTTTTTCTTCTTTTGTTCAGTTTCGCTCCAGCTCATCAACTCTGATGATCTACACTCACCGCGTGTAAACCTCAAATCGACCAGCAGTGTGTTCACGGAAAGGAAAACCAGTTGAGCCAGCAAATTGGCGATTCTCTTACAGAGACGATAGCGCAAGACTCAATCAAGTGTGTGTGGGTTGTTAGCGCGTCGGCGTCGTGGCTGTCGTCGCGGGGAACAAACGTGATGCCAACAGGCAACGGGCCGCAGCTGCAGAAAGCAGGGGCGGCCGCCACCACCGGCGGCGTCGCTGTGCCGTAGAACACGTACGCGGTGCTGGACGCGACGCATGACATGCCTTCCGGTTCAATTCTGAAGACGTGGATATGCGTAGCAACGCATGTAGCTTGACACATGTAGCGTGTAGTAGACACATGCATACATGAGTGGACCGAGTGGTGTCGTCGGTGTGTGTTAAGACCTTTGCATCTCCAAAATGTTCTGGTAAAAAGTCTTGTTTATAGTTTCTCCGTTTCTAGTCTAATGAAAACAGTGAGCTTGCCCAAAACAATTAAAAAAGGGGGCCTTCAAAAGTTTCATGTCAACGGCAAACATAACTTATGTAGAGTTTCAATTTTAAGCCATCTAAGAAAATAAATCTTCAGACGACTCATTTTTTTTTTTGGAACGTTCAGACAACTGAAAATTGGGGAAGAAGCAGGCATTTTTTTCCTTTTCTATTTCACTGTTGGGGGGTACTGATCGTCAGCGTCTCCAGCATCGTCCAACTATTATAGTTTTGGTGGGGGAAAGCGCCGTTTGCCTCCATTCCTCTGGGCAAACCGTGGTAGGTAGGTTGGATCCGATCTCGTCGTTCGCCATGCCAAGTCACTCGCTGCTTTAACTTGTTGCCGGAATCTAGATTGTTGTGCAGCTGTTGGAAATGCAGATAGATATGGACAGATGGTACGTCGTCCATGCAAGAAGCAATCGGTTGCAATGGGCACCAGGAGAACCGGCTCAACGTTGAGACCTTTTTACGTGCGAATATTGGTCGACTGTCTTCATCCTTCGTCTCAAATAAACGATAAATAACGGCCTAGAATAGAGTTCATCTGTCAGATACTTTTTAAATATATAACACCCTACATCCAAAATTATAAGTAATATTTTTTTGTTTTTCTAGGTAGTTTTGCTATGCACCTAAATATGTTATACGGGTATAAAAAACGACCTATAGTTTGAAACAAAAGGAGTCAATCACTCATCAGCATCTTTCAATTCGACTACTAATATATAAGTAACTATATATATTGGCAATATAAGATAGGTACCAACACATCCTCAGGAGAAAAGTACACGTAGCCGACACGTGTTGGCTCAGAGACTCGGATGGATGCGTCCCAACAACTAACGTAACAGTGTGCGACACGTGCATGAAGCATCTCTGTCAGTCGTTTGCTAGCTCGATCAACCCCTGGCATGAGCCGTCAATTATCGATGATCCTAGCTAGAGCTAGCCTAGAGGAAAAGCTAGCTAGCCGTTGCCGAGTGGTCTGCATCGGAATCTAGCTTGCTACCTAGAATGGGCGGCAGGTGCTTCATCAGATCGGGGTGGCGCCACTATGGCATTGGCAAGGACCAAGCAGGAGCAAGGAGAGATCGAGCGCACCAACGGACTCGTGCTAGCTCGTCGATCCATGCAGGCTGGATCTCCTGCAGGCGAGATTATGCATCGCTTGGGTTCCTGCAGTAATTTTTATTATGCGAATATTAGTTTTGGCCGATCCCTGTATTATTTAACTGCTGTGTATGTTGACAATTAAATAGGAGATAGTCTATGTATTCATGCATAAGTAGATAAAAATAATAATCTCTCCCACATACATATAAATCCAAAACTAAAAAACTATAATTATTAAGCTGACCATCTAGATTAAATTTGAATTGCACCATTATCTTTTTTAGAACAAGATATATATTTAAAACAAGATCAGGTTTGTCTATGTTTGCACGATATTTTTTAATACTAAATAATTAGTTTTGGATCCTTGGATAAATATTTTAAGAACACGAACAAATAACTATTTTCTATGAACAAAAACTTAAACATAACAAACAAATAATAATGTGCAATGAATAAAATATTAAACATCGCAAACATTTAATTGTATAGAATAAATAATAATAATAAAATAAATATTGCGGACAAATGGATCAACATCATAAAACAATTTAATCTACAAAGTTAACAAATAATATAGCATTGCAAAAAAAGGTTAGTTACATGCAGATAAATAATTTTACATAAAGATAAATACTCATGCTAAATAAATTAGCATATAAAAGGAAATAAGTCATTTCACACACCAATTTATGAATCTATAATACAAATAAATTAGTATACATTGAGTACAACTCGCTCTTAAATGTGAATAAAAGAGTATGTAGCCTTATTTATACAATGAAATAAATTTGTATCTGCAGGCTTAGAATAAAAAACAGAAAAAAGAAGAAGAATGAAGAAAAGAAGAAAAGAAATAAAAAGAATAAGAGAAAGAAAAACACATTGTACACATAAAAGGAAAAAGAATATCATCATGAGGTTACTAAAAAATAAAGATAGAGAATCACATAGAATCACATGGAAGAGTGGAAAAATAAAAATTATGAGGAAAAAATATAAAACAAGAGAAAGAAACAGGAGAAAGAAAAGTAAAAAATACTATGCCAACGAGTAGCGCGATCATCGGACAGAAAGAACAAAATAAAATGTAAATTGTAAGAAAAAATAGAATTAAATAGAAGAAGAAATAAAAATCATAGAAAAGAGAAGACAATAAATAAAATAAAATAAAATACAATGAAATAAAGAGGAAAAAGAAAAGTTATAATTACAAAAATAAATAAAATATAAAATAATTAAAAGGAAATAAATAAGAACAAAATAATTAAAAATACAAATCAAATACTCAAAAAAAGTATCTACAAGCGGACTATAAATAAAAATAAGAAAAATAGTAACAGAATGAATAGAAAAGATAATTAAATAAAAGAGAATAATAAAAAATATGGCCTACTCCTCCCTTAACTTGCGCGACCAGCAGCCCAGCACCTAACGCGGCAGGAAGCTTCTGTTGGACCAATAGGCTTTCACGCTTCTTTGGCTGAAATCATCCCCACGATCTGCTTAATTTATTTTAGATAACGAATCTATATTTTTGCAGCATATGGGTACATAGTCCTGCTCCCTTGTCGTCGTCGCCCGTCCTACCCAATCCAGACTAGCTAGCACCAAACAATTATTTAAGTTTAGCTAGACGACGACAAAACAAATAGAAAAAAGAAGAAGCAAAAGACGATGAAGCTAGGTACTGGGCCGATTTCTTGCTGGGCAACCCCGCTCCGTGTTTCCGTTGAACCTTTCTTGTTTCCTCCCCCTTTGGCAAAACTAGTTTGGTTGGCGCATATAGCGCGCTTATTTAAAAAAAGACTTAGCTAACGTACGGCCGGCCGTAATTTTGTTCGGTCGTACGGCCGCCCTTAAGTAGAAAAGTTAGTCAGTATGACCGGCACACTTTCCTATCATAGTAAATTTGTTTTGTTTTATATTTTTTCTTCCCTGCAGCGAGCCGCGTCCTTTCTCCAATGCTATCAGCAGCCAAGACAAAAAGAACATCATTTAATTCACTGACTAGCAAATTCGTTCTTTCTCCCAAGCAGTTCAGAAAATCATTAGGTACATGGTTTAGACAAATAATAAGCAGCAACATCAAGGATCATAGAAAAACAAATATCAGGCGACAGACAGATTGTCGGGCACTTCATCAGCTCCTCATGGAAATAAAAGAATGTATAAATGTCATGCAACATCATACATCTCAGAACATAAGTTCCAGACCTACAAAGTTACATATGTGAATCAAAATTGCAAAATGTACTCAATATGTGCTCCCAACTACTAAATGTATTTGCTTATAATTACTCAAAATGCCTACCGATTTGCATTCTTGTTCAATACTTTGGTGACCTGCAAAATATAATGGAACAAAACAAGAAAATCAGAGAGGATATGCAACTATGTAATAGAGGTCAAAAAGACATTTCCAAATTAGTAGGCTGCAAAATGATTGCTGGTAGTTGTATGTTAACTATTTCCCGAAGGCAATCGATAAAAAATGAATTGTGACATACTCAAATAAAATTTCTTAATGAAATGTACTCTTATACCTAAACAGAGTAATATTATTGCTTATTGGGAACAATGGAACTAGCAAAAAAACTATTGCTACAGGACAGATATTAGCACCTGCAGCGAACACCAGCATGAATGCTATATTGCTTTGATGCATATATATTGCTGCTATCTAGAAAATAAGATTTGTTGTGGTGCAGTTTGAAAAGATAGAAAAAGAAGCAAAAAGCAAGATAGAATGGATCTAAACGAGCTACCACCAGAATTTGATTATGATTTCCTAGATGATCAAGATGCAAATCCTTCATATTGCGCTCAGGCAGTTGTTGGCGAATAGGGGCTAGTACATGGCATTGTACCTATTAATACCTTATATTTTGCCTAATGAAATATATAAATTTGCCAAATTAAAACCATGTTATTGCCTAGGGAGATTTTAGTACTAAGTGGGAGCCAAGAGTGCTTAAAAAGCATGAATGCAGTGCTTATAGCCTTATATAACTATTTTATTTACATACTCATACAATTAAAAAGAGTGAAGAAAAAAGAACACATATATAGTGTACTTAACGATAGATTGGTGCTTAAAGATGAGGTGCTTGTTATGCTACAGATTTGCTGAAGAAAAAAACACTGCATAGAGAATGTGCCCCCTCCCCCATCACAGCTTGAAAAAATCGTACTACCCACTAATTCCGAACTAGCATAGAGCTACCGTAAGTAAAACTACTATCAGTCATTTCTTTTCGAGCTATGAATAAAAAATACTAACAGTAAACTAGTGGAGCAGAGCTAGAATCAGTCATCAGTTATAACCTTCTAAGGCTAGTTCTACCAATCAGTAAATTGCAAAAATTCATGAAAAGCAGGACTATTTCCTTATTTACAACAGTCAGACACAGCACGAGCTAGATTAAAAAATAATGGATATGTTTGACTCACCTTTCTACTGCATTTAGAAAATCCAAATCCTCAACTTGGGGTCGCCCATCTTTAAAATCTGTCAACTTGGGCTACGCGTGAGGCATGAACTCGCCTGGGTCTCCTCCGCTCTCAAGCCCATCTCCCCTACATACTGAAAATTAAGAAGCACATAATGAATGTTGTTGTCTCCATATGACATTTAAAATTACATGATCAATAACATTGTCCAGTGAAGTAAACTATATTACCTTTTTACTGCCATATTATTGCCTAATTAAGAACCACATAAATACCTAAATTAGCCTATATTATAGCCTAATGAATTTTGAATATGCACTCTCAAGATGACTGTGCACGTATCACTTACTCCTGTGCGGTCAGATCAGGCTAAAGAACTAGGTTATGTGTTCAATACCAGAGCTGATAGTTATATATTATCTGGTACTTTTGGCTTCCAATGAAAAATAAATTATAAAAATTCTAATGAAACATTGCCTAATCAAGTAAACTATTTTGCATGGTTTAGAACCATATTATTGCCTAATCAGAACCATGTAATTTCCTAATGAAGTATATTATTTTAGATAATACAGAACCATTTTTAATTGTTTCCTAAACTACCGACTCAATTCTATTGCCAACGTGAATACGAAACAGACTGAGGCAGGCACTTCCTGCACATGCAAAAAATTCTACAAACATCACGGATCAATTTTACAGATTTAACTGTGCAGAGATATTTGTCCTCAATTGAAGATATGTGACTGAGCGTTTGGTGCTCTAAGCAATTTCAAGGATTAATCACGCTCATGGACAAACATCAGGACCAAAGGTCGTATGTGTAGACAAAGACATCAAATATGTTTTAGCCACTACAATAATATGATCATAACATGCTGGTGTATTCAAGCTACTAAACACTAATGGACAGGGAGTTGAGCAAATGAGCACACACAAAGGTCAACAATGCGTATACAAGTTTGAAATGTTAGGGAGCAAAGGTTAGTATTTACCGACAATATTTGCAACCCAGTTCATCATCTTGTTGTTTTCTGCCATCAAAAACACACATTATTAACTAATGCAGTCATTACTACAAGATGTGAAGAGAAGGATATCATACCATCATGTGACTCGTTAGAGCGGCTTGGAAAATGCAGCCTGCAAAATAGATAAGGAGAACATGTTTATGTGAATGTAATAGGAGTCAAATAGAAGAAACACTCTGTAACATCCCAAAATTCACTAAATTAAATCGTACGCTAAATATTTTCAAAATCATTTTTCATCGTTGAGCTCAATTAACCCTAAACCCTAATCCCCTCAAAGTTTTTCCGCTGTCCTGTCATCCGGTTTCAAACGCCAACCGAACCCTCCCTCTTTTTCCTCGCCGACGTCGCATCCCGCGCCGCTCGGCGCCCTATCGCCACGCGCGACCGCTCGCCGCGATCGGCGCCGGCAATCTCCCTACCTTTTTCTCCCTCTCTTTCCCTTTTTCTTTTTCCTTTCTCCATTTCTTTTTCCTTTTCCCTTTTCCTTCTTCCTTTTTCTCTTTTCTTTTCTCTCTTTTCTTTTTCCCTCCTTCTCCCTTCCCTCTCCTTCTCCCTCCTCCTGCTCTGTCCTGCACGCGCGACACCGCCGTCTCCCCTGCCCGCCCATGCGCCAAGCGCGCTCGACCCGGCCGCTCAGCCGCGCGCACGCCGCCCGGCCCGGCCCCCGACCTCGACCCCACGCTGCAGAGCAGCGTGCCGCCGACCCCACGCGCGCACACGCGGGCGGTACGCGCCCGCCGGGGCCCGAATGCCACTCGGCCACCGCTTGCCCCCGCGCGCCTCCCCAGGCCGTGCACCCCGACCCGCCTCGCACGCCCCCGCGTGCGCACGCACGTGCACGCCACGCCGCGGCGCCCCGAGCCGTGCGCGCGCCCACGCCACGGCCGCCTGGCCACGCTCGCGCGCGCCCGCACCGGCCGCACCACGCCGCTCGGCCCCGCTCGCCCTGCGCCGCTCGCTGCTGCCCGCTGAGCCGACGACGCGTCACATCGCCTGGCCGCGTCGCCGCGCCACCCGCCGAGCCGCACGCACGCTGCACGCCGCCGGTGCCCCTGATTCCCCCTTCCCTGCTCTGTTCGGGAGAAAGGAGGAAGAGGAAGGGCTATTATGCCCAAAACCCCGTAGCCTTCCCTGTTTTTGTGAAAGAAACCAAGAAACCCCCACCCTTTTAACCTTTTTCCCAAGAAGCCCTTGCTGATTTCTTATTTTGCAAACAAGCCCTCCAACTTATTAACCCAATAATAAATAAACCCCTACACCTTCCTAATAGGCCCAAATATTTCTAGAAATTACAAACCAAGCCCCTGCCTTCTCAAATATATTTACAAACAAGTCCCTGGACCCATATTTAACCCCTAAACCTTTATATAACGTATCATTTCATGCACCAAACAACCTCGGATCTACCTAAAACTTTACCACGCTTCTCATGACATAGTTTTGTCCATACCATTAGGAAACCGCCCGAAAATGTTACTTCAAACTCCGTATCTTAATTATTTCCGATTCGAGCTCAACGATAAAACTTTTATTTCTTTTTCTTGATTGTGTGTTTGTTTGTTTGCATCGTAGACCACGGTGTGAACGAAGGAGAGCCCGTTGATGAGCAGTACTGCGAGCTAGTGAACGAGGACCAGTTCCGCGACCCCGAGCCCGAAGGACAGTGCTTCGACCAGGACCTCCCCGAAGGCTTTGAAGACGGCAAGTTCAATCCCATCCTTTGATGCATGCTTTTGTCCTAGTTTTTATAAACACAACCTATTGGCCTGTTTTACAAAATTGCATATGTTTTGCTTGCTGAAAACACGGTTGGATAGCCACCCCTTGATTTGTTATGATCATTCCTTGACCACCTAGATTAATGTCTGAATGTGTTGTTTGGACGTTAATCATTGCTAGAACGCTGCGCTTAGGACCTCATACTCAATACAACTTGTTTTATAAAGAAAATGTGTGTGTGTGTGGGAAGGGATAAAAGTGGAAATTTTCGAAAGATGAGTCTAGACGGGATGGATGGCATTTATGTGTGATTTGCCGTTTGGTGTGCTTGTGCCTGTGTGGCAGAGCAAGGAAGGGAGATATCCATCTTGTCACCCCTAAGGACCGAGTTGGTTTGTCATCTCACCTAACTCCACTATCGTGCAAACCACTCGATCGTTGTATGGGCAACGGCTTAGCATAAACCCCACTAGTTAGTCTGATAGCCATCAGGAGAGCTGAGAGCAACGGGTGATCAAGGAGAAGGGATTAGCTCTGTATGACTTATACACCGGTTAGAACCTCTATGATAGGTCGATAACCCCTTGGTGCATCCCGTGATGGCTAGTCAGGTCTAGCTAAGGTGGGTAATGGCTTTGTTGGGATCTGCACCGACACTAAGGTGATCGTGTTGCGGTACCCCGCTTGTGGGTAAAATTGCACACCTCTGCAGAGTTAAGAATCTATTCGAATAGCCGTGCCCACGGTACTGGGTGAGTTACGGTGTGGTCACATAACTAGAGTTTACTATGGTATGGGTTGGCGTGAGTTGTTTTGGAAATGTGTCCAGCAGTTGTACCGTGTGCTACGGCGGATGAGGAGTCCGGTAGCAGTTTAAAACTTGGATCCTGTGTGGATCAACCCTTCGTGTTACTTGGTACAAGAAAACTGGTTTCGGAAAATGCTTTCTTTCAAATGAACCCCTGCATAAAATAATGCTTTCCGCAAAACAAACCCTAGCCTTATCCTTGAATTACCCTGTGCATTATACTCTGTTTATTTCCCCTCCGTGGGTGTGGTTGGACTTGCTGAGTACGTTTGTACTCACCCCATTCTTTATTTTTACAGAGGAAGACCCAGACTTTGTACCTGATGACGTTGAGTAGGGGTACCGTCCTGCACCCAACCTTGCCTGTGGATTAGGGTCACCCGTAAGAGATACCGCATGACGCAAGACTCTGATGGCTTTCTTTTTGTATTTAATATTGTTGCGTGTGTGTGGATTGTAATCCTCGCGATAGTGGTGCTCCTCTGCTCACTACCGCGTAGAGTTGTACGGTAATGAACTATCTGATGTAATAAATGTGTCATCAGCCTCCTGGGACTGATGTTTGTAACACATTTAAGTCTTCTCTCATGAGGGGACGCTTCAGGTGGTATCAAAGCCATAGGTTGGCAGTAGGACGTGACCCTAGGAGCGAGACCCCTTTTTCCAAGCCTTTCCCATTAGGTCCAACCCTGTTTAACCTCACAGACCGTTTTTATGCAAAACAGATTCACCTAATCTTTGTTTTTCAGATGGCTGAGGAAGGATGGACCCAGGGCAATTGCCAAGCTGCACCTGGCTTCCCCATCCTGTTGATCCACGCCCAGGAAAGCCTTGGCATTACGGAACGCCCAAGGTACTACAGCAGAGAGTACAAGCACCATGGTACCCTCCACTGCAGGGTGATCCTGGTCATCGCCAGGAGTGATCGCTACCCCGATATCCAGCCGTGGCGAGTGATCGCTACGGGGTTTAGGCACCAAGACACCTACCCCTTGGCCATTAGAAAGGCGCTCCGTTACCTGTGCCAGATTTTCGAAGAACACCTAGCCCCCACGCCAATGAGGTTCTTCCCACCGGCCATCAGAACCCCAGTTTGGGAAGCACGCATGAGAAGTCTGGAACGGCGCCGCCATGAAGAGGACCCTCGGTACCAAGTGGCTACCTACCTAGCCGCCTTAGATCAGCTCTTTGACGAGCAAGCCAACATTCTAAGGGAGCAGACCCATCGAGCCGAGCAAGCAGAGCTCGCGGTGAGACTGCAACAGGTACGAGCTGCCCAAGCCGAAGCAAGAGCCGCAGCCGCGGTCAGCAGTGAAGCAGTTGCTCAGGAGAGCCTCAAGCAAGCCCGAGACCGGCGTATGCAAGAATGGACCAGAAGTGGAACCCTAGTCCCGGCAATTGGGGAAGACCATGTTCTACTCGGGACACCCGTCATAGGATGGGGACCACTTGTGATAACCCCACAAGCCCTATCCGAGAACCCTGAAAGGTCTACTGCCACCGATGAAGGAGAAACTGCTACGCAACCCTTGGCAAATGGAAACCTAGAGGACAGTGGACAAGGACTACTCGCACACTCTGACCCGGAAGAAGGCTCGCCCCGCGAGTAGAATGCTCGACGCCATCCTAAGTGTTGTACCCTCCCAGTTTCCCTGGCTTAAGTTGTACCCTTAAGTATGAACCTGTACCCGGTCGTGTAGTACGTGTTTTAGTCTTGTCGTCGTGTTGTACCCTCCCTTGCAGTAATGAAGTTGTTTGTGCTTGTTGTTTGCCATGTTTGTGTGCTTGTTAGTTGTGTGCTTATCGGCAGAAGTTAGATTCTGCCTTTTCAAAATTTCGAAATAACTTAAACATCACTTAATCCCAATCTCACAAAAACTCTACCCAATTTACAGATGGCCTCCCGAAGTGCTACGAGGGCCTCTCGCATTCGGAACCCTGCAGTCACTGGCACGGGAGTGCAGCCTAATGGACAGAACCCTCCCCAGGATGAACAGGAAGTGAGTCAGAACCGAGGAGAGAATAAAGGAGAAGTGCCACTGCCACCACTTCCACCCCTTGGAGATCTGGCCCAAATAATCCACAACCAGACCCTCATACTGGAAACACTGGCCAATGCTCTCGTAAACAAGCGGCCCCGAGAGCAAACCATGAATGACAAGCTGACGGCTTTTCTGAGGACCAAGCCACCCACCTTTGCCAGATCCAGCAGCCCCTTGGATGCAGACGACTGGCTTCGCGTGATCCAGAGGAAACTCGAGCCATTTGAAAGCCAAGATCGGGACAAAGTTCTTCTGGCAGCACACCAACTCACCGGGACTGCCTTAGCCTGGTTGGAGAATTACTGTGCCGCCGCCGAAGATGCCTCCACCATCACCTGGAAGGAATTTGTGAAGGAATTCCGCCGATATCATATCCCCTCGGCCACCATGAAGCATAAGGCGGATGAGTTTCGTGCATTACAGCAAGGAAGCATGTCGGTGGAAGAGTACACCCATCAGTTCATGGAGCTAGCCCGATATGCACCGGAGGAGGTGAATGACGATCAGAAGAAGCAGGATATGTTCAAGAAAGGATTAAACCCAGAACCCCGGACCTTGCTTACTCCACAGATCTACCCGGATTTCAACACCCTAATGAACAAGGCTATTCTTACAGGGAGGGCCAAAATTGATGAAAGGAAAGATAACAAGCGCAAATTTCTGGAAAGCAAGTCCCGCCAGCAGGATTGCTTCCAGAAACCAAGAAGCTTCAACTATACTGCACCAAGGTATCTGGCTCCAATGCAGTATAGGACTCAATCTCAAGTGACAGGCCCACAAGCCTCTAACACGCAGTTCCGGAGCCATAACACCATGAAGGCCCCGCAGAGCAATGCCAGTCAAGTCACCACCAACAACAGAATGCTAGGGTCTGTTTCAACTGCCGTGAGACAGGACACTTCATTGCTAACTGCCCCTATGCCAAGAATAAGCCTGCCACATCAGCCTTCTCCAACACGGTGAATGGACCAAGGCCAGTTCTGTCAGGTGCCAACCGAGTGCCCATCCGCAACAACAGCAATGCCAACAACAACAGTCAGCAGATGAGGCAGCTCCAGAGTCATTTGGACGAGCCCGCGTCAACCATATCAACGCACTGGAGCCTCAAGGAGCTCAGGGCATAGTGCTCGGTGAATACCTAGTCAGCTCAGCTCTTGCAACAGTGTTATTTGATTCTGGAGCATCACACTCATTCATATCCTCGAGTTTTGTGGAAAAGCACAAAATACCTACAGTACTACTAAAAACACCCCTAATAACCCGGACGCTTGGAGGTGACATCAAGTGTCAACTAGGTTCTCTACGGGTAAGGATCAATTTAAGTGGGGTAGAATTTTTAGCAGACTTAGTAGTACTAAAGTCCAAGGGAATAGACGTGATCCTTGGAATAGACTGGTTAAGCCGACACAATGGCCTCATAGGTTGTACGGACAAGGTGGTACACCTGACAAACCCGGAAGGAGTACGAGTAACCTGCCATACCCGGGTAAGAGGATCAGAAATGATGGTGTTTAGCATGGAAGCCAAGTCCTTAGAAGAAGTCCCAGTGGTAAATGAGTACCCAGATGTTTTCCCGGAAGAACTCCCTTGGATGCCACCAGATAGGGATATAGAGTTTGTCATCGACCTTGTCCCTGGAACCGCCCCTATAGCTAAGAGACCCTATAGGATGGCAGCCTCCGAATTAGCAGAACTAAAGAAGCAGTTAGAAGAATTACAACGAATTGGCTTCCTCAGACAAAGCTCATCGCCTTGGGGAGCCCCAGTCCTATTTGTCAAGAAGAAAGACGGGAGTATGAGGTTGTGTGTAGATTATCGGGCGCTGAACGAAGTAACCATCTAGAATAAATATCCCCTCCCCAAGATCGATGACCTTTTTGATCAGTTAAAAGGGGCCAAGTACTTCTCCAAGATCGATCTGAGGTCATGATATTTTCAGCTCAAGATCAGAGAGAGTGACATCCCAAAGACAGACTTTGTCACCCGATACGGGCAATTTGAGTTCACTGTGATGTCCATTGGACTCACAAATGCCCCTGCCTATTTCATGAACCTCATGAACAAGATATTTATGGATGAGTTAGATAAGTTTGTCGTAGTCTTCATCGACGACATACTTATTTACTCGAAGAGTGTCAAGGAGCACGAGCAACACCTGAGATTAGTTCTGGAAAAATTAAGAGTACACAGGCTATATGCCATATTCAGCAAATGTGAATTCTGGCTGGAGAAAGTAGCTTTCCTTGGTTATATTCTGACCGCGGAAGAAGTAGCAGTGGACCCCGAGAAGGTCGAAGCAGTCTCCAACTGGCAGCAAACGACCAACGTCAGTGAGATCAGAAGTTTTCTCGGATTAGCTGGGTATTATCGGAGATTCATTGAAGGATTTTCCAAGACAGCCCGGCCCATGACAGAGCTGCTCAAGAAGGAAAAGAAATTCACATGGACGGAGTCATGTGAGAGGAGTTTTCAAGAATTGAAGAATAGGTTGACAACCGCCCCAGTGCTGACCCTACCGGACATTCATCGGGATTTTGTCATCTATTGTGATGCATCCCGACAAGGATTGGGTTGTGTACTCATGCAAGACGGGAGAGTCGTTGCATATGCTTCCCGCCAGCTCAGGCCTCATGAGCAGAATTATCCAACCCATGATCTGGAACTTGCAGCCGTAGTGCATGCACTTAAAATTTGGAGGCATTATTTGATTGGAAATAAGTGAGAGATTTATACTGACCATAAGAGCCTGAAGTATGTCTTCACCCAGCCGGATTTGAACTTAAGGCAAAGAAGATGGCTGGAATTGGTTAAGGATTATAATTTGGAAATCCATTACCACCCCGGAAAAGCAAACGTGGTAGCTGATGCCCTCAGCCGGAAATCCTATGGGCCCAAGAATGATCATCTGCGAGAGGAAATGGCATGATTGAATGTGCACATTGTTCCTCAAGGTTCCAGCCAAGTGCTGAACGTCCAATCCACACTAGAGGATATAATCAGAAAGGCACAGAGTTCGGACAAGGGGCTGAAGGAAATCCAGAGGCAGACTGGAGAAAATAAGACACCAGATTTTAGGGTGGATAATAGGGGAACCTTATGGTATAAAGATAGAATTTGTGTGCCCCAGAAAGGAGACTTCAGGCAAATAATCATGGATGAAGCTCACAACTCGGCATATTCCATTCACCCAAGATCCACCAAATTGTATATGGACTTAAAACAAAAATATTGGTGGAACGGGATGAAGGCGGACATTGCACGGTTTGTCGCCCATTCTGATACTTGTCAAAGGATCAAGGCCGAACATCAGAAGCCAGCAGGGCTGTTGCAACCCCTACCCATCCCAGTTTGGAAATGGGATGAGATAGGAATGGATTTTGTAGTAGGTTTGCCCAGAACCCAAAAAGGACATGACTCCAAATGGGTAATAGTGGGCCAACTCACTAAATCGGCTCATTTCATACCCGTACGGATAAATTACGGTGGAGAAAAGCTAGCCAAGCTCTATGTGGAAAATATAGTAAAGTTACATGGTGTGCCTAGCAGAATTGTTTCAGATAGAGGAACTTAGTTCACCTCTAGGTTTTGGAAGAGTTTGCATAAAGCCATGGGCACAAAATTGGATTTCAGTTCCGCTTATCACCCACAGATGGATGGCCAGACAGAAAGGGTGAATCAGATCATGGAGGATATGTTGAGAGCATATGTCCTTACCTATGACAAGGATTGGGAATAGAGTTTGCCCTATGCGGAGTTTTCATACAACAACAGTTACCAAGCAAGATTGGGCATGTCACCGTTCGAAGCTCTTTACGGGAGAAAGTGCAGAACTCCCCTAATATGGTCAGAAGTTGGAGAACGGGCCCTAGTCGGACCCGCACACATAAAGGAAGCAGAATAAAGAGTTGCCGAGATTAGAGAAAAGCTGAAAGCGGCCCAGTCTCGACAGAAGAGCTACGCGGACAAGAAAAGACGGAAAATAAGCTTCAACCCAGGAGATTTCACGTATCTCAAGGTTTCACCAATTCGAGGAACCCGAAGGTTTCAGGTACAAGGAAAGCTGGCCCCTCGATACATTGGACCATACCAAGTTCTGAAGAAAGTTGGAGCAGTAGCATACCGTCTGGAGCTACCAGAGGAGATGTCGGATATACACCCAGTATTCCATGTCTCGCAATTAAGAAGGTGTTTGAGGGTACCTGAGGCCGAGCACGTGCCAGTAGAAATGTTAGATCTACAGCCAGACTTGTGATACCAAGAGGTACCGGTCAAGATTCTAGACACTGTCACCAGGAAGACCAGAAACTCCGAAGTGCGGATCTGCAGAGTCCAGTGGAACAGACACGGAGTAGAAGAAGCGACGTGGGAACGCGAAGACGCTCTGAAGAAGGAGTTTCCCCACCTGTTTAGAAACTAGCCGAATCTCGAGGACGAGATTCATTTTAAGTGGGGTAGGTTTTGTAACATCCCAAAATTCACTAAATTAAATCGTACGCTAAATATTTTCAAAATCGTTTTTCATCGTCGAGCTCAATTAACCCTAAACCCTAATCCCCTCCCAGTTTTTCCGCTGTCCTGTCATCCGGTTTCAAACGCCGACCGAACACTCCCTCTTTTTCCTCGCCGACGTCGCATCCCACGCCGCTCAGCGGCCTGTCGCCACGCGCGACCGCTCGCCGCGATCGGCGCCGGCAATCTCCCTACCTTTTTCTCCCTCTCTTTCCCTTTTTCTTTTTCCTTTCTCCATTTCTTTTTCCTTTTGCCTTTTTCCTTCTTCCTTTTTCTCTTTTCTTTTCTCTCTTTTCTTTTTCCCTCCTTGTCCCTTCCTTCTCCTTCTCCCTCCTCCTGCTCTGTCCCGCACGCACGACACCGCCGTCTCCCCTACCCGACCACGCGCCAAGCGCGCTCGACCCGGCCGCTTGGCCGCGCGCACGCCGCCCGGCCCGGCCCCCGACCTCGCCCCCACGCGCGCTCACGCGCCCGGTACGCGCCCGCCGGCCCCCGAACGCTGCTCGGCCACCGCTTGCCCCTGCGCGCCTCCCCTGGCCGTGCACCCCGACCTGCCTCGCACGCCCACACGTGCGCATGCACGCGCACGCCGCGCCGCGGCGCCCCGAGCCGTGCGCGCGCCCACACCACGCCACGGCCGCCTGGCCACGCTCGCGCGCGCCTGCGCCAGCCGCACCATGCCGCCCAGTCCAGCTCGCCCTGTGCCCCACGTGCATCGCCGCGCCGCTCGCCGCTGCCGGCTGAGCCGACGATGCGTCACGTCGCCTGGCCGCATCACCGCGCCACCCGCTGAGCCGCACGCATGCCGCACGCCACCGTCCGCGCACAGCGAGCTCGCCCTGTGCCGCGGCCTCGCCGCTCGCACCACTCCGCGATGCGCGAGACCGGCAGAGCACCATTAATGGCCGCCTGCAGACCTCGCTAAGCCGGCCACCTACCCCCGCACCGCTCCACCGACCTACTCGGGCTATAAAAGGCCCCCCCACGTCACCCTTTGCCACCACGAGTGACCACGCCGCCATAGCCCTTCTCTGCTCCCCGAGTGCCGCCACCGGAGCCGCATGCTCCTGCTGCCCCGCTTCATCACCGCGCCCCAGGCCAAGTTGAGTGGGGGAATTGAATCCCCGCACCCCGCTAACCCTTTCCCCCTCCACTCCGGCCGCCGTTGCGCCCCCAGGCCGCGGGCCAATGGCCGCCGGCACCCCTGATTCCCCCTCCCCTGCTCTGTTCGGGAGAAAGGAGGAAGAGGAAGGGCTATTATGCCCAAAATCCCGTAGCCTTCCCTGTTTTTGTGAAAGAAACCCCCACCCTTTTAACCTTTTTCCCAAGAAGCCCTTCCTGTTTTCTTATTTTGCAAACAAGCCCTCCAACTTATAAACCCAATAATAAATAAACCCCTACACCCTTCTAATAGGCCCAAATATTTCTAGAAATTACAAACCAAGCCCCTGCCTTCTCAAATATATTTACAAACAAGTCCCTAGACCCATATTTAACCCCTAAACCTTTATATAACGTATCATTTCATGCACCAAACGACCTCGGATCTACCTAAAAATTTACCACGCTTCTCAAGACATAGTTTTGTCCATACCATTAGGAAACCGCCTGAAAATGTTACTCCAAACTCCGTATCTTAATTATTTCCGATTCGAGCTCAACGATAAAACTTTTATTTCTTTTTTTTGATTGTGTGTTTGTTTGTTTGTGTCGTAGACCACGGTGTGAACGAAGGAGAGCCTGTTGACGAGCAGTACTGCGAGCCAGCGAACGAGGACTAGTTCTGCGTCCCCGAGCCCGAAGGACAGTGCTTCGACCAGGACCTCCCCGAAGGCTTTGAAGACGGCAAGTTCAATCCTTTGATGCATGCTTTTGTCCTAGTTTTTATAAACACAACCTATTGGCCTGTTTTACAAAATTGCATATGTTTTGCTTGCTGAAAACACGGTTGGATAACCACTCCTTGATTTGTTATGATCATTCCTTGACCACCTAGATTAATGTCTGAATGTGTTGTTTGGACGTTAATCATTGCTAGAACGCTGCGCTTAGGACCTCATACTCAATACAACTTGTTTTATAAAGAAAATGTGTGTGTGTGGGAAGGGATAAAAGTGGAAATTTTTGAAAGATGAGTCTAGACGGGTTGGATGGCATTTCTGTGTGATTTGTCGTTTGGTGTGCTTGTGCCTGTGTGGCAGAGCAAGGAAGGGAGATATCCGTCTTGTCACTCCTAAGGACCAAGTTGGTGTGTCATCTCACCTAACTCCACTATCGTGCAAACCACTCGACCGTTGTATGGGCAACGGCTTAGCATAAACCCCACTAGTTAGTCTGATAGCCATCAGGAGAGCTGAGAGCAACGGGTGATCAAGGAGAAGGGATTAGCTCTGTGTGACTTATGCCCCGGTTAGAACCTCTGTGATAGGTCGATAACCCCTTGGTGCATCCCGTGATGGCTAGTCAGGTCTAGCTAAGGTGGGTAATGGCTTTGTTGGGATCTGCACCGACACTAAGGTGATCGAGTTGCGGTACCCCACTTGTGGGTAAAGTTGCACACCTCGGCAGAGTTAAGAATCTATTCGAATAGCCGTGCCCACGGTACTGGGTGAGTTACGGTGTGTTCACATAACTAGAGTTTACTATGGGATGGGTTGGCGTGAGTTGTTTTGGAAATGTGTCCGGCAGTTGTGCCGTGTGCTACGGCGGATGAGGAGTCCGGTAGCAGTTTAAAAATTGGATCCTGTGTGGATCAACCCCTCATGTTACTTGGTACAAGAAAACTGGTTTTGGAAAATGCTTTCTTTCAAATGAACCCCTGCATAAAATAATGCTTTCCGCAAAACAAGCCCTAGCCTTATCCTTGAATTACCCTGTGCATTATACTCTATTTATTTCCCCTCCGTGGGTGTGATTGGACTTGCTGAGTACGTTTGTACTCACCCCATTCTTTATTTTTACAGAGGAAGACCCAGACTTTGTACCTGACGACGTTGAGTAGGGGTACCGTCCTGCACCCAGCCTTGCCTGTGGATTAGGGTCACCCGCAGGAGATACCACATGGCACAAGACTCTGATGGCTTTCTTTTTGTATTTAATATCGTTGCGTGTGTGTGGATTGTAATCCTTGCGATAGTGGTGCTCCTCTGCTCACTACCGCGTAGAGTTGTACGGTAATGAACCATCTGATGTAATAAATGTGTTATCAGCCTCCTGGGACTGATGTTTGTAACACATTTAAGTCTTCTCTCATGAGGGGACGCTTCAGACTCGGAATAAGAAAAACACATTGTATAGTACCTCCCCTTTTTCAGAACACATAGCGATCGAGTAAAACAGATGCTTCTGTTTGGCGGCAACACTGCTGCTGCTTCTAGTGAGACCTCTGGCCAGTACTGTGACAAGTCACTAACAAATAAGTGGAGCATCACTCAAAGACAAGCTAACGGAAAGAAAACACAGTGAACAATTATTTTTCCATCCAGTTTATCATACCAGGAGTGGATCGGAAGTACATTGTGCGGCTTCAATGAGCCGGACAGTATTATCACTGTGCATTTCAGCTGTGGGGTCATGTGAACCAATTTATCGATGATCTTGGCGGCTGCTTGCCAAACAAATTCCCAATTCAAGGAGACCCTATTGCAAGTGGTATTTGTTAAGATTCAGGGAAAGGGGTCACATAAATACTTTGATCCAAGGAACAAGAATATGAAATGCATACTGAAATTGCAAACATGTGACAGGCGAACAGATCAAATGAGATACTATGTACGCACCTGAGTTGCTGCTTTGTGTGGAGTGTGGTGAGCATGATGTAGCGAATCCTGAGGGAGCCGCAGCTGATGGTTGCAGAAGTAGGCCGCAAGCGTGGATGAAACAACCCGGGTTTTCGAAAGAAGAACCTGAATCCCTGTATCGTCGTGATAGTCCCTGGATCAGTAGCTATCACATACAGAACTCATTTCAGGTAGTAAATCAGTTCATACTCACTTAAAATAGGTTCAAACATGGATTTAATTATTACAAGATCTGTAGGATCTGCAGTACGAATTTATTACAAGCCCATTGGGCTAAATGGAACAAACAGAAAATGGAAACGGTAGCTGGTCTTCAGGCCATCCTTCATCTCGAACTTCAACTCCACAGGCAGCACTTGAGCGTAGCACGGACTTCTAAGCTTCAATCGTACCATCCGTCGGTGTTGGCGTCGAACTCCTGATCGGTTCTTGCATCTTGCCAAACTATCCCCAAGGACGGGATAGGTTCACATCACCATCCGTATGCAAGCTTTAAGTGGATGCAAAGGTATGAAAAGTAGCCAAGGATAGGATGAGGTTTCCTATGCAAGCACAAGTATTTATATATCTACACATATCCATAAACATGTCTCTCACCCATTCCAGGTCGGTGCAGGAACTCCCTCTCCCTGCACCTCAGCTGACTCCACAGGGGAAAGTGGACTAGAGAGAGGTAGAAAGCTGGGTTTACTACTCTAAATGAAGTAACAGAAGTGTAGGAGAATGTACATGTCCGAGTGCGCGGCTATACGTATAGATTTCACCCTGTAGGGGTTGTACACCTGTACCCACTCGCCCCGAATCCAGCCGGCAAGCTACTCCAACTGTCTCCGAAGCACCGAAACAAGACTAACCGCTACGGCACCAATCCTGTCCCCCCAGGTTGGGATGCAACCCCTTCATGGTAGGGGCACCCTAGAGTTGTGTGGCTCTCCCCCTGCCATCTGAAGTTCCACCAAGTGCCCATGCTCCCCCAGCATCGGGCCTCCCCCGCACTACCCTACTCCTGATAGGTCTGGTGACGCGCATAGCTAGCTCAAACCGGATCCACCATCACAGTGGGTAAGTGGAGTGTACGAAAAGTCCTACAAATCTCAGATACCACATATGTCCATAAGAAGCCGGGGCAAGCACATCTCGCAGTTCTCCGCAGTGGTCCGCCAAAGGCACCCATAACAGGTCTAGCCTCTCCTTGGGCACCCATAACAGGTATCGTCCCTCCTTCTCTTCCCACACCCACCACAGGTGCTCCCTAGAATGTGCCCAATACACATTCCCAGCCAGTAGCTTGCCCCCGCTAAAAGCCCTATCTCTGGCTCCTCACAAAGTGGGTCCTCAAGCATGCAAGACTATCATATCATGGCATTCCCATACCCAATCTCTCACATAGTAGCCAAAGCATTCAAGAATCCATCAAGGAGTCACAGGGTACAAGGAATAGGATAAGTAAGTAGGACGTCCAGGCTTATATCACATACACACAAGTAGAGCACTAGCATTTCTAGCAAGCAATGCCTAAATAGGAATTCAAATCATAGATGAACGTGAACCTGAGTGCTCCTCGTAGAACTCCTGGGCCTCCTGGTAGTCCTGGTCGTCGGTCTTCTCTTCAGCAGCAGGACCTAATCGTAATTACGAATACTATAGGGCCAAAGTGCAAAAATGCACAAAACTACTCAAATAAGATCCAACTCACAACAAAACCTACTCTAACACGTAGATCATGATTTTAGAATAATTATGAAACTGGTTTCATAATTTTCGAAGCTCCGGTTGATTTATTATAAATTTCTAAAGCTTAAAACAATTTCTAAAATTATTAAAGGTTTTTCGGAAAAAGAAAAACACACAGCGTGACACGTGGCAGCACCAGAGATTGCCACGTATCCTGCTGACGTCAGCACGGGGTCAGGCTCTGCTGACGTCATCATGACGTCAGTGTTGACTTGGTCAACATTGACTAAGTCAACGGTCAATGGGTCCACGTCCAGGTTAGCGGGGTCCGCGGTCAGTGGGTCCCGCCGGTCAGTCTCACAGGAGACACTAACATGTCGGGCCCGCGTGTCAGGTCCGGTAAAAGGAAAAAGAAAAGAGAAGCTGAAGCGGTACTGGGCTCAAAGAGAAGAGGGCCGGCTCGGTTTAGCCCAAGAAACGGCAGCTCGGCTTGGCGGGCTGGTAGGTCGGCTCGGGCCGCGGCTTCGTGGGTCTGCTCGGCTCAGCTTAAGGAAATGGCCACGACTTGGGAGGGCGGCTCGCGGACTGGGCTGGCTCGGGTTTGCAGCTTAACGGGCTGGTTTACTGGCAGCCCAGAAACTCAGCTCGGCGACTTGGGCTATCCCGACGACGGGAGCAGGCGAGACTCCAGGCGGCAACGGCGCGGAGCGAAACCAGGTCTGGGCGTCTTTGGTTCGGGAGATGGTGGGGCTCTAGCGGTCAAGAAGCATGCAGCGGCGGCTCGACGGCGGGGCTCGGCGGCGCAGGCAACACAAGCTTGGCCTTTCCCCGCCTCGGGCAAAGCTAGGCCATGGCAGGGCTGGGTTGTGCGCGTGCGTGTACAGGTGCAGGGCGTGTGCACGTGTGTGGACAAAGCGCCCATGGCGTGGCATGTGCGTGCGCACGCGGCGCAACGCGACGCAGCCACAGCGAGGCGGCAAGGCTGGGCATAGTCAAGCGTGCGGGACTCCAGTGTTCTGGGCCCGTGGTGGCGACGGCGAGACGTCACACGGGAGCGTGGGCGACCGTGGCGGAGCAAGGCGTGGCCAGGCCGCGCGGCGGCGAGCTAACGGTGGCGAGGTCGACGTGGTGCATGGACGAGGCAAGGCCACGGAACGCGGGTGCGCGTGTACGGCCGAGGCGACGTCGTGCGATGTGCGCGTGAATGAGGCCGCGGCGGCGGCAATGGGCAACAGCAGCAGGACTGGCAAAGGGCTCCTGCAGACGAGGCACACAAAAGGGGTAGGAGGGCCCTATGGCGGCTATGGCTCATCGGTGGCGAGGTGGAAGACGGACGGTGGCCTACCGACGGGTCGGGGAAGAACAGGGCGAGGCGACGTCGTGCGATGTGCGCGCAGCCATGGCGAAGTGTGGCGCGTGGCCAAGGCCGGTGGAACGGCGGCCAGGCAGGCTGGGCAGGCTCCAGTGCTAAAGAGGGGCGAAGGCATGAGCAAGGCTCGGCCTTGCCCTGGGCTCGTGGGGGTGCGCACACGCGCACGGGTCCTTG
Organism: Panicum virgatum; assembly: GCF_016808335.1. Taxonomy (NCBI): domain Eukaryota; kingdom Viridiplantae; phylum Streptophyta; class Magnoliopsida; order Poales; family Poaceae; genus Panicum; species Panicum virgatum. The sequence continues at coordinate 11,515,570 of NC_053146.1, forward strand.
GCCTTCTGAGGCCGCGCGCGGCTGTGCGACCAAGTGGCCACGGTGGCGCTGGGTAAAGGAGGCGGCGGTTTACGTGGTTCCTTGGCGGCGTGTCGACGGGCTCCTGCACAAGACGGGCATGGGTGGTCCTAGGGGGTTTGCTACGAGGTTCCTCGATGGCAGAGGCACAACGGGAACACACAAGGGGATGGCGAAGAGCGGCGGACTTTGGCCTACCTCTCGGATTGGGGAAGAACACGGCGACGCAGAGGTGAGGTGAGGCCGTGGCGATTCGAGGCTGTGCAGGGAGCGCGGCAACGTCGATGTCGTCGATCGGGGGTGCTAGCATGGTGAAGAGCTCCGGCAGCGTCGGCTTCTCCTTCCTTCCTTCCTCCTTCTTCTCTCCTTCCTCTTCTGCTTTCCTTCTTCTTGGCGGCAGCGGCTGGGAAGGGGAAAATTCCCCAAGCTAGGGTTCCCGTGGCGGCCAAGGCTGGCTTTATAGGCGGTGCGGCTAGGGTGGAGAGCTCGCGGTGGGCCCGGATGCCGAGGAGAGGCACGGATGGAACGGGCTCGGTGTGGGCGACGTGGAGCGCATCCAGGCGGTCCGCGATGGGGCTTGGTGCACAAGCAAAAAGGGGACAGGGCAGCGCGATTCGCGGCGAGCGTCGCGGGTGGTTGCGGAGCTTTGTCGCGAGGCGAGGACAGGCGCGCGCCCGGGTGCGGGAGCAGGTGAGTCCGCGGCGGCGTCTGCGCGGGGTGAGGCGAGGCGGAGGGGAAAGGGGAACAGGGAGGCAGCTGGTGCGTGGGGCCAAGGTGGCAGCGGCACGGGGGCTGTGCAGGCCGCGCGCGCCGAGCACGTGGGTTAGCACGGGCACGGGTTGGGCCACGGTTCGGGCCATCGGGATGGCGAAGCAGGCCGTACCGGCGGATTGGGCCGGCGGGATGTTAAGTGGGTTTGGGCTGATGTTGACGCTCTTTAGCGCCCCAATTTATATACCGCAAGCGCACGGGATCGTGTAGCTTTTCCCTTAGAGTATTCCCCCAAGGCTTATCAATCCACGGAACCAAAGATACAAGAAACAATCTACTAACATAGAGAATCCTTTGTGTTAAGGTGGTGTAAAACAAATCTAATCTACTAAAAACAGCAAACACCGAAGGTAGCAAGAGAAAGTTAGAGATAACCAATCTAGATCACCTAGATCATGCATATGTTTTAGTTCAAGCCAGATGTAGTGAAGCATCTTTAAGCCCAAAATCTCCAATCCGATCCTTCGATACCCCCATCTACTAAAGCAACGCCCTATCACGATGCCCCCTTTTGGACAAAAGTACCCTGAAGCAAGTCGAACTCCCTTTGGTAATTCCGCCTTGAACCTCTAACACCATGACTACAAGATCATGCTAAGCGATCTATCTCGATAATAGATCTAGGATAAAGCAAACCCAAAGAAAAGAATGAAATCGAAAGAGAGAACATGGCCGCTAAAAATTCGGAATCACAAGTAACTTCACCATGAATGATTGTACATCACAAGAACACAACCGGGGCCCTACCTTGATCTTGATGATTCTAGCTCCAGAACTCCGACGTGGTCTTCCTTGCAAGGTTCCCACGTCGGCTAGGGAAGCCCCTAGACAACTAGCACGACCCTCAGCTCTCCGAGAGGTGTCCCTCTATCTTCTCTTCTCCTTGGCGTCGTCTCCCGAATGATCCTCCCCGTGAGCCTGGGGGAGGGGTCTTTAAATAGCCTCAGGAAACCCTAGGTCGAAGGGAAGGGCGAGACTCCCCGAAAAGGGCCTGGGCCGGCCGGCTCAATGGACCCAGGCCGGCCGGCCTGGCCCATTTTCTTGCCGCCTCGCGTCCTCCTTTCTCCCCAAGTCTTCTGGAGTCTTCTGGAGTTTATACCTTTCACGATTGCACCCCGTTGGACGTCGTTATCTTCGAGATTTCTTTGAGGGAAAGGAAAGGACGGAGAATCCTTCCTTACATCTCTATTTGCTTTGCTTAGCCCCGAAGTATCTCGATCTCATCTTGTGGGCTTTGTCCTTTGGGCTTCATTGGAGGGTGGATGTGCATGAACGGGCTTCTAGTCGTCATGGCCTTTGGTCCTTTGTTTGGGCTTTGGCCTTCATCTTTCTTCGTGTTATTGTGTGATCATGGGCCTTGTCATTTCATTATCCGAAATTGGCCAAAAACCTGCAAAAACTTAGTTCCTCCAAAATATATGTGCACATGCGAAAACGACCAATAATCGGGCCGAGGTTAGGATGGTTAGTGATTCTGATATTAAATTCATGCCATTATCAAAGTTAAACAGGGGATAAAATGGATACTTAAGGAGCGCCAACAGCTGTGATCAAAGGTTAGGCCTGGTCAGGAGATAGGTTGGGCTGGTTTGAGGTTAGGGTGGTTAGTGGGTTTAGAAGTTAGTTGGGTACTGGCCCAAGTTAGTTGTTAGCATTTGGATTTCATTTGAATGGCCTAATTCAAATGAAATCCCACACAATTTCAAACAAGAGAAAATAAACTTACTTGAATTCAAATAAACATGGTAGATCCAAAAACTCCAAACAAAATCCAAAGAAATCACACTAGCATTAGAGTCCTTATAATTTGTTTTTAATTTACTAGGAATTTAGATGGAATTTAGAAGGCAACCTTATATTATCCTAACTATTTTCACATTCACACAATTTTTTTTGAAAACTCGCATTTTTGGGAATTACATTCCGTAAAAATTATGGGATGTTACTGTGGCCAGGTCCATGAGGACGACGAGGAAGCGGTGCAGACCTTGGCCTCGACGCTCATTAGGTGCCCCTCGTTGTCGGGAGGCAGGAAGCACGATAGGTAGCGATGGCGTCGTGCCACTAGCCTAGGGCGACTAGGTCCCTCAGGCGCACCACGGAGGTGGAGGCGCCCGTCTCGCCGGCCATCCTGCAATCACCGGATCGGCGATCGATAAGGAACCTATTAGCAGATTTGGCTGTGAGTGAAAGAACGAAGGATATCTAGAGCACATAAGTATGATTCGAAGGTGGGGTCGAGGCCTTGGATCCAGAGGATGCGCCCGTGCTAGATCTGCCGTAGGGGGGTGCTCCACCACGCTGGCGAGGTCGTCGCCGCCGCGACGCATGACGGAATGGGGATTTAGTGTGTACGCGGCGAGAGGAGAGGGGAGAGGATGCTCAACTTGACTTGATCTGCAATTCCTAGATAGGGGATCCCTCTCCACCCCCACAGCTCATCGGTGCATCGATGAGAAATCCAGCAAAAGTAGACCGCATCAGAATAAAATCGCTGGGGTGAACACGACGGATGGAGTTTGGGGATTTGGGTGTTGAGAAATCACTCACCTCGTCGGGGGTATACCGTAGGTGATGACTGGATTTAGCTGGGCGCCATGCACGGATGATGCTGACAGGTGCAGTGGACGGCGGTGAAGGGCAGTCGGGACCGGAGCTCAGGCCGGGCGGCAGCTGTGGCGTCCACTCCTGGATCGAAGGCGCAAGCGGCGACGGAAGGCGGGTTTCTTGGTTTGCGCCACAAAACCAAGCAGGCGGACGGCGGTTGAAGACGCCAAGTTGTGGAGGCACGGGCGTCAGTCTCGGGACTGATGGAGGCGAAGGGCGTCGACGGCATCTAGGGCTTCGCTACGGGCGAGGAGGTGACGGGCGTCGGGCGGCGTCTAGGGCCGTCAGAAGGCCGAGGCGGGAACGGCGTCTAGGGCCACGACGTGGAGGCGGGAATCTTCCCGCGCACGGAGTTTTGACAGTTTTCTCAAAACCGGCCATCTACCCGGGTTTCACGGGCCTTCCAAAACCGTGGACCAGATCTTCATCAAGATGGCGGCATCGCGGAGAAGACTTCGTTTCGAAGAAAGAACCTCAGCCGTCAGATGAGATCGTGTATAGGGGATGCCGCAGACCAACCGGTCTGACCGGTCCCTGGCACTGGTCTGATCGGTCCATGGAACTGGTCTGACCGGTCTCCGCGAGTATAAATACCCCTTCACTTGTATTAGGTTTCGTGTGGCTTTTGTATTCCGTCCGTGGATTGTTTTGCTCCTCCCAGGCTGCTGCCCCTGTGTCTCTCCCCCCGTTCTTCTCTTTAGAGTAGGATTTGATTATGGATTTGTGAGACTTTGTATTGGATTTGATTGGGAAAGGAGGCCCCATCCTCCTTGTGCCCTCTGGGCTTTTGAATCAATCCAATCCTGTCCCTCTTGTGCTCTTTTGTGATGGATTTTTGTTTTGTTTTTTATGCACATGATCGCGACGGTTCGTAGAGCTCTCTGTAGTGTTTCCCGTGCCCCTAGCCTCGTGCCAAACCCTCTGGATTCACGAGTTCCTATGAATTGAAGTTTTTGAGTTCTTGAGAAAACCCCAATCCTTCTTGATCTTCCCTCAAATTCTCAAGTTTCATTGATCTTTTGGGAAAGATCTCTTGGGGATATGTTCGCAGGTTAGTTGCGGAGGTGTCCTCCAATTTTCGCTGGATTTGGACTTCGTTTTCTCGAGATTCTTCTTTTGAAGTCTTGTTCACGGGTTTTTCTGGGTGGCACTGGTCAGACCGGACGGCAAGACCGGTCAGACCGGTCAAGACCTGTTCAGGCCACGACCGGTCAGACCGGTCTGTTGCACCGGTCAGACCGGTCCAGGCAGACAGTTCTACGATTTGTCTCGTTTTGCTTCCGCGAAGTTTCCTAGGCTGTGCTGCTGTGAGATAGCTAGTCCATAGCTATTCTCACATACCTTAGGTTGAGGTCTTGCGGTGATTTTTGGGATTTAGGCCAATGGATCGATTTCGGAAGAAATTTTGATCGCCTCCCATTCACCCCCCTCTGGTCGCCGGCTTCGGTCCCTCAATTGGTATCAGAGCTTGGTTGAGGTTTTTAGTACCTTAACCGGTTCGAAAACCACTTGGCGACCATGGCGAGTATTGGGAAGATCCCGGTGTTTTCCGGCGAGGACTATGCCTACGGGAAGGTTCGCATGAGAGCCTTCTTGCAGAGCATGGGAGCCGAGGTTTGGGATATTACTAGGAACCAGGCTTACGAGGTGCTTGCCGTTCGGACCACACCTCTTCAGGTGTCCGAGCACGAGGCTAATGCCAAGGCTGTCAATGCCTTATTCGCTGGCATTTCTCGTGCGGAGTTCTCACGCGTGTGGACGTGCCTTGAGAACTACCACGAGGGTACACCTCAGGTGAAGGCCAGACTGTTCGAGACTCATCGGTGTGAATACGAGAACTTCACACAGGGGCCGAGTGAGAGCATTGGCGATATATTCAGTCGGTTTCAATCGATTGTGAACAAAGTCACTGCGAACAGATATGTTGATGCCCTTGAGTACACAGAGTATGATAAGGCCCTCAAGCTGCCCTACGCACTTGACTGCTCTGTGTGGGATCTCAAGGTGAACACGATCATTGAGTCTGCTGGCTATGAGACTCTGACCGTGAACGAGCTTTTCAGCAAGCTCAAGGCCACGGAGGTGGATAACCAGACACGAGCCAAGCTCAATGGTGCCCCTCCTTCCAAGAGCATCGCTCTTGTGACTGGCCCAGGTGGATCGAGCTCTAATGCTAACTCTGCTCTTGGCTTTTCTCTTGCCTCTTTGCCTTCTGTTACAGATGAGCAGCTGGAGACGCTGGGCGACGACGACTTGTGCCTCCTTATCAGCAAGTTCCAGTGCATCTACCACAACAGGCAGAGGAAGAAGAACCCCAGGTGCTACAACTGCGGCGATTTGAACCACTTCATCGCCGATTGCCCCAAGAAGTCCGGCGGTGGCCAGAACAACCACTTTGACTACTACCGCCACTGCGACCACGACGAGGGAGGCTCCAACAAGGAGCGTCGGCGCCACAAGCACCGCAGTCGTGACCAGAGAGGACGCTTCGACAATGAGTCGCTCAAGAAGCGCTTCCAGTACAATGCTAAGAAGCGGGAGAAGGCCTTCCTGGTGCAACTCAGCGACCTCGACAAGAGCTCCGACACCGACCGCTCTTCTTCACCGACCTCCGACGACGACGACAAGAAGAAGACGTGGGACAAGAAAGCCACCGGCTTCATCGGCCTGTGCTTGGCGGCCGGTCGGCGCAAGGGTTTCTGCACCATGGCGGGCGAAGCTGATGGTGCTCGTGCGTCTTCGGGTGGACATGCTACACCGACGCACGTCGACTCTTCTCCTGGATCCGAGAGCGATTCAGAGATAAACTCCACAATCGACCTACTTGATACGGAGGTTAGGGAGTTGTACGCCGCTCTCGACAACCAGAAGAGGCTGCTTAAGGAAGCAGCTAGAGAGCGTAGAAAGCTTAGGGCTGAGCTGGCTTGTGCTAGGGAGAAATCTGGTGAGGATGAGTGCGCTGGCTGCATATCTCACATGAACGATCTTGTTGCTCTTCGTGCCAGGCATGATGAGAACGTTGTGAACTTAAATGTTGCTAAGACTTCGCTGGCTGACGTGTCTCGTGAGCTCGCTAAGGCCTAGCATGAACTTGAACTGGTTAAGGATGCTCCCATTGTTAGTGGTGTGCTTGAATGTGATGAGTGTCCTATCTTTAAGACTGATCTAGCTTCTTTACAGTCAAAGTTTGCTACTGTTGTGTGTGAACTAGAGGAGCTTAGGTCTAGGCCTGTTCTACTTGGTGCTTGTAAGCTTTGTCCCATGCTAAGGTCGGAGCTAGATGAGAAGAACGCCTTGGTTAAGTCTTTAGGGAAGACTAAGGTCATGGAATCTAGCCCGCCTATTGACTGCTGTTGGCGCTCCTTAAGTACCCACTTTATCCCTTGTTTATCCTTTGATAATGGCATGAATTTAATATCAAAATCACTAACCGTCCTAACCCCGGCCTAATTATTGGTCATTTTCACACTTGCACATATATTTTGGAGGAACTTCGTTTTTGCAGGTTTTTGGCCTATTTTGGAGCATGAAATGACGAGGCCCGTGATCGAGCGCTAACATGGAGAAAGACGAAGGCCAAAGCCCAAAGGAAGGACCAAAGCCCATGTTGATTCGAAGCCCATTCAAGCACATCCATCCTCCAAGAGAGCCCAAAGGACCAAGCCCGCGAAGATGAGATCAAGATACTTCGGGATTAAGCAAAGCAAACGAAGATTTAAGGAAGGATTCCCTATCCTATCCTTTCCTCGAAGATATCTCCAAGATAACGACGTCCAAAGGGGTGCAATCGTGAAGGACATAAACTCTAGAAGATGCGAGGAGTCTACACGCAAAAGATGAGATCGAGGCGAGCCCGAAACAGGGTAGGCCGGCCGGCCTAGCCCATTTATGAGGCGGTTCGGCCTCCCCTTCGACCGGTGGCTTCCTCGGCTTATAAATAGCTCGCACCTTATTCAACTCGGGACATCCATCCACCCAGAACTCGACGAAAACCTAGGGTCAAGACTGGAGGGAGACGACGGCCGCCACAAGTCTTCGAAGTTGTCTAGGAGATGGCTTAGGCCGCCTCTAGCCGCCATGGCCTCCCTGCGTGGTTGTGCAATGGTGGAGTTCATGAGCTAGTTGGAGTCGTCAATGGTATGTACTCGGTGGTGACGATCCAAATGAATCTATTATGTGAGTAATGATAATCATGTCTTCCGAATCTATTAGCGATCATGTTCTCTCTTTCGATTTCGTTCTTTTCTTTGGGTTTGCTTCATCTTAGATCTATTATCGAGATAGATCTCTTAGCGTGATTTTGTAGTCATGGTGGCTAGAGGTTCATGGCGGAACTACCAAAGGGGGTTCGACTTGCTTCAGGGTATTTCATTCAAAGGGGGGGGGCATCGTGATAGGCCGTTCCCACTGAGTAGGCGGAGTATAGAGGGATCGGATTGGAGATTTTGAGTTTAAAGATGCTTTTGATTGAGATGCATGATTTATTTGCTCGTTAGTTTGAACTACAACTAGATGACGATAGGCCTAGTCATGTCTTTGGTTTTGCTATGATTAAGCCTATGTTCATGGATGAGATCAACCTTTATACATCACTCATATCTGTCAAAGGTTTACCCTTTATATGCAATCAATGCTTCATGTTAGGATAGATCCGTTAGATTAGATGGAAAACCTTAGGTAGTTCTTTGTCGATCCACAGATTGATAGACCTTGGGGGAATACTCTAAGGGAAAAGCTACACGAACCATGCGCTTGCGGTATACAAATCGGGGCGCTAAGGAGCGTCAACAAGCTTTTCTAGCGCCGTTGCCGGGGATCGGCAACACAAACCCTAGGGCGATCTATCTAGTTTTTGGACTAACCCTAATTTTATTATTGCATATATCCTGTGTTTCTTGTTTGTGTCCATGAATGCAGGTAAAACCCTAGACACAAAGCGATTGAGAAGTTCTCAACGTCCGTACTTTGACAAGTCCGATCTCACTCAAGCATGTTAATGGCTACGTGAAGACCCGCTCTTTAGTGGTAGGTGCTAACTTTTGTTAGTGGCCCAGCATCCGCTATCGAGTCCCCACTCCCCAAAGCAAAAGATGATAAATAAGGTACGCTGCTGTGTCAATTGATTTTAAAGACTAATGTTTTTGGGAAAATTGTTTGTTCAAGCAATAGGTATGAAGCATGCCCGCGAAGAAAATCGTGCGATCGGATCATCATCATCTCCAAAGTGTTACTGTTGTAATGAGTTTTTCAGCCAAGATCAGAGAAGTACCATGAGCAAATAATAGATTATTTTGAATCTCCATCAAGTCTACTTTCCAACGCATCAAGAATCATAAATTTTGGAGATCGGTGTGATGAGTTATGGTAAAATCTTTCAACACTGCGCGTTCTGAAATGTCTCGGGACAGAGCGTAGTGCCGGAGTAAAACGACCATAACTTCTTCATACGGAGCCCGTTTGGGATCAACGACCACTCGTTGAAAAGGTAATTTCATAAGGCTTTCCATGGAGTAGAATTTTGGTACATGTTCTGTGCATGATGATCAAGGAATTCAACGAAGAAAAGGCAGCAACAAACAATGGAGAAAGTGATGACGATGTCGCAAGATGTTTGGAGAACCTTGTGTACAAAAGTTGATGATTTGAAGTTGACCAATGCTAGAGGAAACAAGATTAGAGGAACCATGATTCCACCCATCTTCTTCATGGGATGCTCAAGAAGCTTCTAGTCGAGTGCAATCAAAGAAAGAGACCGCTCTGATCATCGACACAAAGCACGGGAGCCTCCTTCGATCCCGACACCTTAGGCAAAGCAAGAACCATGAAGACAGACCATTGGAGCCATGCTACTTGCTGGTGAATCAATGGTGATGACCTTGAAGCCAAGAATGCACAACAAGACGCTCCGAAGACCACAAGATCAAGATCATCGACATCTTCGGATCGATTCGTAAGAAGTCATTGTTATCATCAATATTCTGCTCAACCTCAGAAGCATATAGCAGCATATTTTTGGATATTCAAAAGCTCCATGAAGTTCCCGTCCCAACAAATTAAGAACCAAGTCAATCGGAGATTCCTACAAGCGGGTATGGCCAAAACATTGAAGGTTGTGCACTCTGAAAATTTCTGGATAGCACGCAGCGCCAAAAGTGAAATGGGCATAACTCCCTCGTTTGGACTCCGTTTAAAGCGAATGACCACTCGTTGGAAAGGTAATTTCATAAACAGTTCAATAGATCTATATTTTGGTATATGTTCTGTTGAGTATACAGGAGAGATTCCACGAAGAAGAGGCAGGAGCAACGCGATGAGAACAAGATAGAAAAGATGACGATGACAACAATGAAGAGGAGCTTGGGCAATGTTTTCATCAAGCGTACATGATAAAATTCAGAGGCTTGGAGCAGAGGAAGAACCCCAATGACATTGGCAAATGAAGGCACAAGCGGTCGACCTTCGACAAACGAGGATGTTGCAAACAAACCACGATGGATTACAAGAGCGCAACATTCAACACATGGAGACGTGAGAAGCAAATCATGACGGACCACGAGGAGTGCATCAAGATGACATCTCGCACAAAGCACCACGACTCCAATGAGTATGAAAAAGCTCCGAGGCTAAGGTATACAGTGAATTCTCAAGCTTCTATTGGTTTTGTTGATAATTGTTAAAAATCTCATGCTCGAACCGATAGTTGGAATGAAAGTTTAAATTCTATGCCTTGTTCTTTTCATGATGATAGGCTAGAGTTTCTTGAGAATGCTGATTTCATGCTTAAAGAACCTTTGCCTAATAATGAGCTCCGCGCTATGCAAGAAACACATGCTGCATTTAATTACACCATGCCTTGTTGATGAAATTTAATTGAGGATGTGATTACGTTGCATATGTTTACAAATAATTGCAAATCTCGATCTTGCTTTGCGCTTGGTCAAGCTCATGACCCTAAAAGAGCACATGCGGGAGAAGCCCCGAATTTCACTAACCATGCAGGACATGAAACTCAAATGATGAGGAGGGAAACTGTGCCCAAAATTTTAAACAACATCATCAACATCTTCAAGTTTCAAGAACGGCCGTCGCTAAGCCTCATCAATTTTGTGCACAAGTCCAGAGATTTACAATGCAAGAAAGTTGAATATTCAGGATCTCCATCAAGTTCTCGGTTCAACGCATCCATGATCGATACAATTGAAGACCCACGGGAGGAGCTATGTCTCAAACATCGGAGATGCACGTGCTGAAATCAGCACGGGACAGATTGCAGTGACGGGAAAAAAGGGCATAACTCCCTCAATTGGAATGCGTTTTGGGAAAATGAAGACTTGTTGGAAAGAAGATTTCGTGCACCTTGCATTGGATCAATTGTTTGGCACAATTCCCAATCTATACAGAGAGAAAAATCCATGAAAAGAAAGGTAGCGACGAAAGACAACAAAGAAGGAGGTGACCATGATGTGAGAGACGATTGGGCAAGTTTTCCATTAAGCGTGATTGATCATGTCCAACATGGGAAGTGGAATAAGAGCTGCATGGAACACCTTCACCTCTTGCATGAAGGACCATGGCTTCGCATCAATGAGAAGGTATGTAAGAAAGTCGAGCTCTATGACTCTAAATGAAGCGCTTTGCGGGAGGCAACCCGTTCATTTTATTTATATATATTAATATGACCATCTACATTGCACTCTTTAATCGGAATATCAAGTAACATTGTACCATTGCTCTAACAAAAACCACAACTTCATGTTGTTCATTCTTAATGTTATTGAGGGAGCACTTTGTTATTTGATATTGGGAAACTTGTAGACCTTTTTGTGTGCCTATTAGCGTTTTGAGTCTTTTTCTTTGTGTCTTTTTAGAGAGATTTATGAAGCATTGCACCACCCTTTGATTCTAAACTTGTGGCTAGTTAACTTAGGCTAACTTTTTGTTTTGTTTTAGACCACCTCATCATGTCATATCATTTTGTTCACCCACCCCGTGTTGCATTGCATACCATGTTGTTCGTCTCACCCTTGCATTGCATTGCATGTTGCATTTAAAAAACCTTTTCTAAAAACATTGACTAGCCTCGCTTTTGAGATCCTAAAACCCTTAGAAAAACCACTCATAGAGCAATCCTAAAAACCATAGGTTATGTTTTTCTTTCAAAAAAAATCTAACTTTTGTTTCTCTCTAGTTTTTTTTTTAAAAAAAAACCACCTTAGATAGAATTTCTATACAAAACACTATCTCTTGAAAATTTTAGTTTTAAGCCAAAAAATATAGAAAACCCATAAACCTACTTCTAAAACCTTGTTAGCTCGGTTGTTTGGTCCTTTTCGATAAATAACCTTTTCATTGACAAAAGCCTCACTTCTTATGAAGTGTCGCGAATGCTTTTTGTCACTCTTAGCAATTGTTTTTGGATAAGCTAGTTGCGGAACAACATCGAAAGGTCCTTTCAACCTTGCTAACACTTGTTTTTGCTAACTTTGCATTTGCACTTTGCATCCATTCCATTGTTCATGCACTCATTTTGCTAGCTTGGTCTCAACTTTATTGATGAAAGCTTTCATATCCATGTTAATGCTTCACGTGGGCATTTTCCTTTTTACAATCTTGTGTAAACATGGTGTTTAGACATGATTGAAGACCATCATCATTTAGTTACCAAGCTATGAGGTTGCATTTGGTTGGTTTATAAGCTTTGCAATGCGCTTTATTTTTTCTTGTGCTATTAAGGCCTATTGATCTTGGGATAGACATGGTGTTTTGACCTTGGTTAAATAAGTCTTTTTGGCTATGGAGAAGTTTGGCAACATAGTTGTAAACACGGTGTTTAGAACTAGGTGTAAACATTGTCTTTGTTTATATAGTTTCCTCTCATTTGCATTTACACTAGCACACACGTACCCTCACTAGTTTCGCCAAGCTAACTTTGCCACAAATTAAGATCTTAGGAATGGTAGGTTCGTTGGCATTTGTTTCTACTCCCGACCGTCACCCCGGGGTTAGTGTGTGTTTAAAATATTTTGCAGGCATGAAGAAGCGTTCCCATGAATTCGTGATCAAAGAAGAAATCAAATTCGTCAACATCTCCAAAGTTCGAAAGCAAGCCCCGCTATTTTCATCAAATTTTGCACATGGACAGAGATGTACAAGGAAGAAAAGTTGATATTCAGAAGCTCCATGAAATTCCCGTTCCAACGCATCCAAGATCAATGAATTTGAAGACCCGTACAAGGAGATATGGCAAGAACATTGGACGTTGCGCGTTCTGAAATTCGGAGCAGATTGCAGCGCTGGGATAAAATGGACATAACTCTCTTGTTCGGAATCAGTTTTGGGAGAATGAGGACTCGTTGGAAAGGAAATTTCGTGCACTTCGCAATGGAGCAATGTTTCAGTACAGGTTCAGTTTTGGAAATTGAAAAAAAAATTCGTGAAGATGAGGCAGCAATGGGACAACGAGAAATTGAAGGAGGCGACGACGATGAGAAGCAAGGATTGGGACCATGACTTAGTACAAGAAGAAGTTGAAAGAAATTGAGGCAACAAAGGTGAAGACACATTGAAGATGATATTCATACACATGAGGGAAGTACTTCAAGAATTGCAAGATGATCCATCTTCTCCTTCTACGCCTAGCATCATGCTAAGCATGGGGGAGGATTTCATGGACAAGGAAGAAAGATCTCATGGAGTAAGATAATCACGGTTGCCACAAGATGCTCATGATTCTTCTTCCATGCTTAGCACAATGCTTAAGTATGGGGGAGGCCATGCTACACTTCATTACGAGCATCGAGAAGGACTGTAATTCTTTCTTAACTCTCTCTTTTTCTAAATGCTTGTACATATATGCCTTCAACCATAGATGCAACCTTTGTATATACCTCTCGACCTATCACATGACTTCTAGGAGGACAACCTAGTTTTGTTTTTGTTTTCAATAAGTGTAGGATCACCATCACTTTGTGCTCACCACATTGATACATTTTGGCAATGCCTTATGCTTATGGAAAAATGATGAAAGTTGCTGCTTTGTTTTACCTACGCTATGTTGTATATGACTTGACCATTTGCTCTCAATTAAATGGAATTAAAATGATTAAATACCGGCTCTTTTATTTGTGGAGGTTAAATGACTAAATTCTAAACCCACATATTCTATGTTGCTCTTTGATTTAAGTCTACCGATGACCTTACACCTTGTGATTGTTTAATTTAAAAACTTAATTCCTATGCTATCTACATTTGTGAATCTCTTGCAAAGTTCTACCTACCAAAGCCTATACATACATATTCTTTCATGATGAAACCTTTAGATTGCAAACTTATATTTTGATGAGTTGGATTAAGATTGATTTCTTTGGTATGAGACTAAGAAGCTGGTCATTCCGTTTTTTTTCTTATGTGTAACCTTCTTTTTGCTAGCCTATTTATCCATGCATTGTGAGTTTCTACTTCGGGAATTTTGCAAACCTCGCTGGATATCCACCCTAAACCAAAAATATCTTTTTGTGATTACCTCCTTGACCACAACCCAATTTGAGTATGGATTATCATTTCGACGGAATTAAAAGAATCAAGGGCACCATATAAAGAAAAGTTTTGGGAGACAAGGCTCCCCGGAGATTCAAGCGGTTCTACGAAGAAGAAGGTGAATTTGAGATACTTACCCTAGCTAGTTGGTTCTCCCACTATTCATACTCGAGGACGAGCATTCGTTCAAGCATGGGGGGATGGGCTGGGTAAGTATTCTATGTTATCAAAAGTTCTAAGGAGCGAAAAGAAAAAAAGAAAGAGAAAAATAGAAAAATGAAAAAAAGGAGAAAAGAAAAGAAAAATGAAAGAAAAAAAGAGAAGAATAAAATGCTCCTTAGCTCTTTTTGGCTTCATTAATTTTCCAAGTTACTTTGAAGAATTATTCCATACTCAAATCTTCCAACCATGTGCAATCCGATAACGAGAACTTCATTTGTGTCTCGGGATCATCCATTTGCCACTTGCACATGTCCACCTATCTAAATGTGTGTGTTTCATCTTTCTCCCTCTCCAACATTATTTTCCAATGGCCTTTTTGATTAGTCTCAGTAAATCCAATAGATCTCTCTCTTAGTTTGACAATATTTCAGATATAATGTTTTGCTAGGATTATTTTTACCTACCAAGCTCCACATAAGCCTTCCACTTTTATATATGAGTAGAATAGGTTGAAGACAATCTAATGTAGGCTTGAGAGACTTGATGAGATGAGTATTTCCATGATCTTTTGCAAGAGAACCTCACTTATGTTTGATATGCATTCTTTTGAAAACTCTTCACGATGAAACAAGGTAAAGGTTTGAAGTTCGCTTAAGTTTGAGAGCATTGCATTTATTTATTATTGTGGCTTGTTCTTTAATTGCTAGTCTATCTTCCATAATGAAAAAGTAGCCGATCACAACATGAACTTAAATGCTAAATACTTGAGAGAGCAATATATCTTGTTATGTATGACTAAGTGCAGAGAGGACATTGAGGGGCAACGCTGATTTCTTTATAACCAAAGCTCTTGGACTTACTCAAGGACGAGCAAGGTTTAAGCATGGGGGGAATGTTGGCGCTCCTTAAGTACCCACTTTATCCCTTGTTTATCCTTGATAATGGCATGAATTTAATATCAAAATCACTAACCGTCCTAACCCCGGCCTAATTATTGGTCATTTTCACACTTGCACATATATTTTGGAGGAACTTCGTTTTTGCAGGTTTTTTGCCTATTTTGGAGCATGAAATGACGAGGCCCGTGATCGAGCGCTAACACGGAGAAAGACGAAGGCCAAAGCCCAAAGGAAGGACCAAAGCCCATGTTGATTCGAAGCCCATTCAAGCACATCCATCCTCCAAGAGAGCCCAAAGGACCAAGCCCGCGAAGATGAGATCAAGATACTTCGGGATTAAGCAAAGCAAACGAAGATTTAAGGAAGGATTCCCTATCCTATCCTTTCCTCGAAGATATCTCCAAGATAACTACGTCCAAAGGGGTGCAATCGTGAAGGACATAAACTCTAAAAGATGCGAGGAGTCTGCACGCAAAAGATGAGATCGAGGCGAGCCCGAAACAAGGTAGGCCGGCCAGCCTAGGCCCATGGGGCCGGCCGACCTAGCCCGTTTCTGAGGCGGTTCGGCCTCCCCTTCGACCGGTGGCTTCCTCGGCTTATAAATAGCTCACACCTTATTCAACTCGGGGCATCCATCCACCCAGAACTCGACAAAAACCTAGGGTCAAGACCGGAGGGAGACGACGGCCGCTGCAAGTCTTCAAAGTTGTCTAGGAGATGGCTTAGGCCGCCCCTAGCCGCCATGGCCTCCCTGCGTGGTTGTGCAATGGTGGAGTTCATGAGCTAGTTGGAGTCGTCAATGGTATGTACTCGGTGGTGATGATCCAAACGAATCTATTATGTGAGTAATGATAATCATGTCTTCCGAATCTATTAGCGATCATGTTCTCTGTTTCAATTTCGTTCTTTTCTTTGGGTTTGCTTCATGTTAGATCTATTATCGAGATAGATCTCTTAGCGTGATCTTGTAGTCATGGTGGCTAGAGGTTCATGGCGGAACTACCAAAGGGGGTTCGACTTGCTTCAGGGTTTTTCGTTCAAAGGGGGGTGTCGTGACAGGCCGTTCCCACTGAGTAGGCGGAGTATCGAGGGATCGGATTGGAGATTTTGAGTTTAAAGATGCTTTTGATTGAGATGCATGATTTATTTGCTCGTTAGCTTGAACTACAACTAGATGACGATAGGCCTAGTCATGTCTTTGGTTTTGCTATGATTAAGCCTATGTTCATGGATGAGATCAACCTTTACACATCACTCATATCTGTCAAAGGTTTACCCTTTATATGCAATCAATGCTTCATGTTAGGATAGATCCGTTAGATTAGATGGAAAACCTTAGGTAGTTCTTTGTCGATCCATGGATTGATAAACCTTGGGGGAATACTCTAAGGGAAAAGCTACACGAACCGTGCGCTTGCGGTATACAAATCGGGGCGCTAAGGAGTGTCAACAACTGCTCTGTTTGCCCTGGTTTGATCTCTGATTTGGATAATCTTGCGGTAGAGAAAGCCAACTTGGAGAATGAGAATACTTATCTTAGGGTGATTCTTAGTTGGGTTTCTGCTAGTGAGCCGCAGTTGGGCAAGATGATCAAGCAATTCAAGCGTGGTGATGGGTTTGGGGTCGGTTACACATACACGAAGTCAGACTTTGACAAGTTGTATGGTAAGATCGGCAAGGCTGCTGGAGCTCCAAGTGCTCTGAACACTGCTAGCACGAGCACACAGCCTTCGCTTGTTGACCATGTGGATGGTGTGCTTAAAGAACCATCGAAAGCACCTCCACAGAAGTAGGTTTGGGTTCCAAAGCCCAATGGGCTGAGGAATCTCCTCGATACGCTCCCTGCTGCCACAGCCCAGGTTACCCAGAAGAAGGGGGCTGCTCCTCCCCGTCCGCAGACTAGGCCTCCACCTCTCAAGAGAGAGGTGAGGTACCACTGCGAGTACTGTGACAAAGAGGGTCACCTGGAGGAGTTTTGCTTCAGGAGGAAGCGGGCCGTGAGGCGTGAGCAGGAGGGACTCAACTCGGACATGTACTCTGCTCGGGTGCATGGTCTTCCTCGGCGTGGTGGTAGACAAGATGCTAGAGCGCGCCGTGTAGGTGGAGGTCAGGGAGACGGTGGTGCCGGTCGTGCTCCTAGTCGTCCGCAGTACGGCTATGGACCACGGGACCGAGGCTTTGGAGGAGGTTTCGAGGCACCACGCTTTCCTCGCGGTGGTGTTCGTCAGTCACGCGGTAGACGGGACGGGGGATACACTTTGCCTGGTTTTGCTAACCCTTCTGTAGAGCAAATTGCTCGACACTGGTTTGCTTCTCACTTTGCTAACCCCAGTGTTGAGACATTTGCTCACCCTTTGTCTCACTACTGATGTGCAGGTTGGAGGCTTGGAGAATAGGTGGATCATGGACTCCGGTTGTTCGTGCCACATGACTGGAAATGACAAATGGTTCTCTAGCCTCACCCCGATGCGCTCAAAGGAGTACATTGTGTTCGGGGATAATGGAAGAGGAAAGGTACGTGGACTTGGCGCTATACGAGTTTCTGATCGCTTTACCCTGAGAGAAGTTGCTTTAGTTTCGAACCTTGGGTTCAATTTGCTTTCTGTTTCGCAACTTATCGATGAGGGATTTGAGGTTCGCTTCAAGGAGGGCTGTTCGCGTGTTTTGGATTCCAGAGGAGATTTGGTTTGCCGGATTACACATCGCGATCGGGTTTTCTTGGTTGACTTTTCTGGAACTCCTCTTGGCCCTTCTCGTTGCTTGTTGGCTGGTCCTTCTTCTGATCTGTGGAAGTGGCATAGGAGACTTGGACATTTGAGCTTTGATCTGTTGTCGAGACTGAGCTCATTTGGCCTGATCCGAGGATTGCCCAAATTGAAGTTTGAAAAGGATCTTGTTTGCCATCTGTGTTGCCACGGGAAGATGATTGCCGCTTCTCATCCACCTATTAATCAGGTGATGACCGCTCACCCTGGAGAGTTGCTACACATGGACACAGTAGGTCCTTCTCGGGTGATGTCAGTTGGTGGGAAGTGGTACATTCTTGTGATCGTGGACCATTTTTCTCGCTATTCTTGGGTCTTTTTCATGAGAACCAAGGATGAGGCTTTCGAGTTTGTTCGAGACTTGATCTTGAGGTTGAAAAATGAGCTACCCTAGGCCATGCGAGCGATTCGTAGTGATAATGGCACATAATTCAAAAACACTCGTTTTGACGCCTTTTGCAATGATCAAGGGCTTGAACACCAGTATTCTTCTCCCTACACTCCACAACAGAATGGAGTTGTAGAGCGGAAGAATCGGACGTTGGTTGAGATGGCGAGGACGATGCTCGATGAGCATAGGACTCCTCGCAAATACTGGGCTGAGGCGGTTAACACCGCTTGTTATGTGTCCAACCGTATTTTCTTGCATGCTCTCATGCACAGGACTTCTTATGAGTTGCGATTTGGACGCCAGCCCCGTGTTGACCATCTCAGAGTTTTCAGTTGCCGGTGTTTTGTACTGAAAGAAGGAAATCCTGATAAGTTTGAGTCTCGCTCGTCTGACGGCATTTTTCTCAGTTATGCTTCTCACTCTAGAGCTTACCATGTGCTGATTATTGATACTAACATCGTCAGAGAGACTTGTGAAGTCACTTTCGACGAGACTGCACCGTGCAATTCTTCTGTCTTTGAAGTTGCAGGAGATGATGAGCTCGGCACCTCCATCTTTGAAGATGATGAGGAAGAAGCTATGGAGGGCGACGCTGAGGCTACCACGCGTGCTGTGGACCCAGCCGTCTCTGTCACGAGCTCGGACGATGACGACGGCCCCGACCCGACTACGTCTACTTCCCGGGGGCTGATCGAGCAGGTGACTCAGGCTTCACCAGTTGCACATGAGGAGACACAAGATTTGGTTGAGGAGGAGGTGACTTCGATGCGGGAAGCACCTCGACACATTCAGCGTCGTCATCCACCTCAACAGATGCTAGGTGATCTCAACGAGCGAGTCACCAGGTCCAAGGTAACAAGTATCGCTGGCTTTGCTCATTCAGCATTTTTTGCCTCTTTTGAGCCCAAGGATATTGGACACGCTCTTTCTGATTCTAATTGGGTCAATGCCATGCATGAGGAACTTGAAAATTTTGAAAGAAACCAAGTTTGGGTTTTAGTCGAGCCTCCACCTGCTTGTAATCCCATCGGAACGAAGTGGGTTTTCAAAAACAAGTAGGGTGAGGATGGGTTGGTTGTTCGAAACAAGGCTCGCCTTGTTGTCCAGGGGTTTTGCCAAAAAGAGGGTATTGATTTTGAGGAGACTTTTGCTCCTGTTGCTCGTTTGGAAGCTATTCGAATCTTTCTTGCATTTGCTGCTTCCAATGGTTTTAAAGTTTTCCAAATGGATGTGAAATCTGCTTCTTAAATGGTTTTATTGAAGAAGAGGTTTATATGAAACAACCCCCTGGTTTCGAAAATCCCAAGTTTCCAAACCGTGTTTATAAACTTCAGAAAGCACTTTATGATTTGAAACAGACACCTAGAGCTTGGTATGATAGACTGAAAACATTTTTGCTGACTCAGGGTTTAAAAATGGGATGTGTGGATAAAACTTTGTTCCTCATGCGGTCTGGCACTGATTTTCTATTAGTTCAGATATACGTGGATGATATTATCTTTGGTGACTCTTCTCACGCTCTTGTCTCCAAGTTTTCTGAGCAGATGTCCAGGGAGTTTGAGATGAGCATGATGGGTGAGCTGCAGTTCTTCCTCGGGCTGCAGATCAAGCAAACTTCCCAGGGCACGTTCGTCCATCAAGCCAAGTACACCAGGGACTTGCTGCTGAAGTTCGACATGAGTGACTTGTCTCCTCAGCCGACTCCGATCAGCACATCGACGGCGCTTGATGAGGACTTGGACGGCGAGGCGGTGGACCAGAAGGAGTACAGGAGCATGATCGGCTCTCTCCTGTACCTGACGGCGACACGGCCGGACATTCAGTTCAGCGTCTGCCGCTGTGCGCGGTATCAGGCTTCTCCGCGCACCTCCCACAGGCAGGTGCTGAAACGCATCTTCAGATATCTGAAATTCACCCCTGAATTTGGTCTTTGGTACTCTGCGGATTCTTCTCTGGTTTTGGTGGGCTTTTCTGATGCCGATTTTGGTAGGTGTCGGTTGGATCGCAAGTCGACATCCGGCACTTGTCAATTTCTCAGTACATCTTTGGTGTCTTGGTCCTCTCGCAAGCAGGCTAGCGTAGCGCTTTCTTCCATAGAAGCTGAGTATGTTGCCGCTGCTAGCTACTGCTCCCAGATACTTTGGATGAAACAAACCTTGCAGGATTATGGTTTGAGTTTCGGTAGGGTTCCCATCTTTGTAGACAACATGTCAGCCATTAGCATTGCAAAGAACCCTATCCTACACTCCAGAACCAAACACATAGATATCAGATTCCATTTCCTGCGAGATAACCATGAGAGAGGACACATAGACTTGATCCATGTCCCTTCAGAGAGGCAAACCGCAGATATCCTCACCAAACCGCTAGAGCAGGACACCTTTGCTCGCCTGCGAGGGGAGCTTGGGGTTTGTTACCCCTTTTGATAGCTGACTTTTCTTTGGTTAGCTTTGTAGGTTTTATTTGCTTCTCTTTGTTTTCTAGGTTTGGTAGTTGCATTGTGCATATGCATTGTACATGTTTGCATTTTGCATTGCCTCACTTGCACTAGCATTCTTGTATACATTGCTATGATCTTCTAGTGCCTGCTAGTGTGAGTTGACAAATTTGATCATGTATAGCTTGCTCCACTGTGTATATGACATCATCTGAGTTAAGCTATTTTGATTTGAAAATATGAAAACATGATCACCCTGTCTTGGCTACTATCATGTTAGGGTGTGTTGATATGCTTTGCTATCTTATTCATGCTAGTATAGCCTTTCGTTCAGCAATTCATACTTGAAATGATCTAAATTTGATAAAATTGCTTGAACTGTTCTTGAAATGGATTGAAAAGATCCAGGTGGGATTGCTTGTGCCCTCTGGGCTTTTGAATCAATCCAATCCCATCCCTCTTGTGCTCTTTTGTGATGGATTTTCGTTTTGTTTTTTATGCACATGATCGCGACGGTTCGTAGAGCTCTCTGTAGTGTTTCCCGTGCCCCTAGCCTCGTGCCAAACCCTCTGGATTCACGAGTTCCTACGAATTGAAGTTTTTGAGTTCTCGAGAAAACCCTAATCCTTCTTGATCTTCCCTCAAATTTTCAAGTTTCATTGATCTTTTGGGAAAGATCTCTTGGGGATATGTTCGCAGGTTAGTTGCGGAGGTGTCCTCCAAGTTTCGCTGGATTTGGACTTCGTTTTCTCGAGATTCTTCTTTTGAAGTCTTGTTCACGGGTTTTCTGGGTGGCACCGGTCAGCCCGGACGGCAAGACCGGTCAAGACCTGTTCAGGCCATGACCGGTCAGACCGGTCCGTTGCACCGGTCCAGGCAGACAGTTCTGCGATTTGTCTCGTTTTGCTTCCGCGAAGTTTCCCAGGGTGTGCTGCTGTGAGATAGCTAGTCCATAGCTATTCTCGCATACCTTAGGTTGAGGGCTTGCGGTGATTTTTGGGATTTAGGCCAACGGATCGATTTCGGAAGAAATTTTGATCGGCTCCCATTCACCCCCCCCTCTGGTCGCCGGCTTCGGTCCCTCAAAAGCTGATTTCAACGGTGGTTAAATTGATCAGGAAAGTCAATTAATGAACGCTAAAAATAAATCTAAAAATGCAACTACTCTGGATGAATGGCATCATTTATTCTTTTCTTTTCTTTGCTCTCAAATTTCAATTTATCTCACCTCTTTATGCAGTTTGTGGAACAAGAAGAAACTACAAAAGTATGCCATATCAAAGCAGCCGGTGAGCAAGCACAATTGGTTAGGCAGATTTTCATTCTGTACTTCTCTTTTACCATATTAATTTCTGTTTTTCTTTTGCTGTGAAAAGCTAAATAGCTAGACTATTTTTTATGTTTACTGCAGTGCAGTCACTCAATTGTGTGTTACAATTTTTGATATAGTCATGTCCATGCTGAAACTGTTTCCTCCAACTTGAGAGGTGGTAAATCATTCTCTCATTAGAAACAGCTGTAGAACTTGTAATCTAAATTTAATACCTTTGGAAAGTTATTTGGTGATGTGCATCTTTCTGGTATGCTCTAGCATAAACACAAGTGTTATTTAGGTGTTTGTTGATGCGGAGCAACAATTATGATTTGTGTTATCCCAAATCTTAGACATGTTTTTTTTTCAGCCACACTGCATCATGGATATGCCAACATGTTTTTTAATCCGCTGGTAACATGCTTCTCACAATTCTGAGATCCTTAATTTACAGATAGTTCTTAGCATTATATTGCTTTTTACTGATGTGATGTATACACGAAATTAATGCTCTATATTGATTTATGATGTATACATTTACAGATGTGTTGTATATTGCTCTATACACGAAATTATTTTATACACCTGCATCAATTATCTGATGATTATGGTCAAATAGGATGTGTGTACGGCTGAATTTAATTTGCCTCCCTTTTTTTTGGATTTGATGAATCAGATACCTCTGGACTCTGGTGGTGATACATCTATACTTGCATCACTTCATTTAGGATCAGCTTGTGAGAAAGCCACCTCGGGATGCCTTCCTTGATGATAAGTCTTGGAGAAGCTCTAGATAGGGTCACTGTCGAGCGTTTTGGGAAGAAAGTGACAGATTTAATCGAAAAATTCATTGTAGTTCTTTTTTGGTGCCCGTCTTTGATAGGTTTTTTGGGTGGTCATTTGCTGGCTCAATATTGGAATTCAGGTTTTGTTGATATCACTATGGTCATGCTGTTCTTGGAAGTTTATTTGGGCAACTACCATAACATGTCTTTTTTTTTCTTGGATTGATTGGTATGGATCATGTGTTTTTTTAAATATCTCAAATTTATTCGTGGCGTTAGCACGGGCATGCTTACTAGTAGGTATAGTTGGTGGATTGGTTTACATTGATTGTTAGTTTTGGTAGAGAAAAAAAATAAGATTAGCGATGAATGAATATTTCCATTATATTTTTTGAGCTTATGAAGTGAAAGCAAAGTTCAAAAAATAGTAGGGCTACCGCATGCGAACGTAGTATACAAAGTCTAACAATTATGTTTATATATAGGGAGTAATTAAATATATTTTGTATTTTCAAATAATCGAAGAAACATATTTTTTTTAATAAAGGGGCCCACGGTACCATTCTAGTTCATTCATCCAGAGAGAATACAATCTCTTGTTACAACCATATAATTTTACCCAACATTTAACTGGACAGTACCATCAAGTTGCATAGAATTATAGCTTGATCCATGGACCAAGTGACTAAGAAAGTAAGAAATGGATACGAAGAGGATGGTAGTTCAAGTCACTCATCACATTAGGAAATAGACCATCTTCTTTTCTACCAGCCAAGACAAGTCCTAGCCAAAAAGAAAAAGAAAAGGAAATTCTGTACAAGCTGCTACTGGACCAACAGAACAGAATGCCACTTACGATTCGCAACAAGTCTGAATCATCGATCTGGCTCTGCATTCTAAGCTGGCTACCACCAAGGAATACCTACAGTACAAAATGCAATGCCCTTCCCTAACTCTAGTACTCTACCACAACCAATCCCCAAATCCATCCACCCCGTTCCCTCCGACTCTCAATTCGCTGTGCTCTCATCAGGAGTTAGGACTGAAACCTCGCAGACAGTCCTGACTCTCTTCGATCACTGCTTATCTCGAACTCGCTTGAGCTTGCCTTGGACTCACTGTCTGCGTTGCTGCTGTGGCCCCTCCGGCTCCAACGGTCCTTCACAGAATGAAAACACAAGATTCAGACTTATTGCACAAAAGTGGTTGTATCAGGAGGGTCAAAGGAGAAGTACAACCTCCCGTGAAGGGACACCTGCCTCAAGCATCCGGACAACCTGACCCATAGTGGGTCTTTTCTCAGCATCTGGGTCAACACACCGCAATGCAACTAGAAGAGCACGCTTCAGAGCACGAGTGGCTGGTTTCAACTCCATGTCAGGATCCACTACTTCCTCAGCTCTTCTTCTGCCAACCATCATTTTGAGCCACTCCACCAGATGCACCTGCCATCCATGTTATAGCTGATTAAGATTCAGAGGTGACAAGACTTTGTTGCTTAAGAAATAAAAAAATAAACTAGCCATAGAAGGGCTACTAGGCATAAATGCAATATATCAGTACACCTGAACAAACGGTTACTAGTATGGGCAGCTTTACCACGCATGATATGATAGTAGATGCTCACCTCATTAGCAGGCCGACCATAGTCAACTGGATCCCTCCCAGTCACTGCTTCCAGTAGTAGCACCCCGAAACTATAGACATCGCTCCTCTCATTTAACAGACCTGTGTTGGCATATTCAGGGGCCACATACCTGAAACAGTTAATTATAAAATAGAAGATGAGTAGTTGTTGCCATGTCAAGCTCCACAAACCTAATTGCTCCTAACACATGAAAAATAAAGTTCTCAACAAGTCAACACGTAAAATTTCCTACTGAAAAAGAGAATACCATATGTTCCAGATCATAAAGCAAAGTACTACAAAATGAAAGAAAAACAACATACCCGAAAGTTCCCATAACTCGAGTTGTGATATGGCTCTTCCCTGCACCCAGGAGCTTGGCCAGTCCAAAATCAGAAAGCTTGCCATTGAATTCTTCATCAATTAGGATATTACTTGATTTGATATCACGGTGCACAACCTTTGGTTCTATGGCTTCATGTAAATAAGCAAGCCTGCATATCGTTAATTATAAAAAAAATGTCATACATAACTAAGCATATGCATCAAAGAAGAAGCAAAATGATAAGTCATTCATTTCTTACGCCTTAGCAATTCCAAGAACAACTTTCATCCGGGCTTCCCAAGTAAGAACACCATGTTGACGCATGGCACCATGAAGCCACTGTTCTAAGTTCCCATTATTCACACACTCATACACAAGCATCCTGGAACAAGAGGATACAAAACCAGAAATGATGTACGAAACAGATAGATTTGGTTCTAGGATCATTCTGTTAGTTTGTTGGCTACCCTTTGTTAGCAGGTTGCTCAAATTGATTTGTTAGGACTGGCTTTATAAGAGGAATCTAGTAGATCATTTGGATTAAGCAGGAATTGATCAAAGAAAGGAACTCAGAGTCACAGAGCCTCCTGCATGAGGGTGAGTTAGCTGATCTATCCTGCTATCCAACCAAATACATATCAGCTATTCAGCTAGCGAAGCTAAACTAAAATAGTAAAAATGTTGCCAAATAAGGATTTCTTTAAAAGAACAAAAATCAGGATAACATAAGTTTAGTTATAAAAAATCCATGTAGCATGTGGCATCAAGTAGTACTGTACAATGCAGAAATACGTATGATTAACTGGGCAGCCTGGGTCGTGTGGATTTGACACTACCAATACGCCTAACCCCTATCACCCACACAAGGCAGAGTTCAGCTCATCTATCCAATGCCTTCAATTGTGTAACACCAACAGTGGCCGGCGAACAAAATCGTCAGTGCTGGATGCATCAATGAAGCAGATGATCCATGTCCTATTAATTGGCTGGCTTGTGTAGATAGTGCCTAGAACAGCAGTACAGACAAGATGTTGTGGGTTACCATCTTACATCTGAAATGACTGACAGCAAGTTATATATGGCATCACTCCACCTCTCCTTTAGATTTTCTACTTTTCTTATGTACCATATTAGATTCCTTGGAGCAAGTTCTCATGGATTTGCTTTTAGGTTCATCGAGTTTTGTGTCCAAGAGCAGATTACTATAAAAAGCATATGTGGTTCAATTTAAACTTCTATTTCAAAATATTTGGATAGCACAAAAGCATCAGCAGGCACGAACAATTCAGTCAAGGATACAGCTGTTGGTACTTTGTATGTCTGTGCATGCTTTTCTATGGTGTAATTAGAGCTAATCTTCTGAACGAAGCCCTGTCATACTTAGAGCCGGTACGATTAATGATGGGAAATGAACAGAGTGTACGAAGAAGGCACATAACACGACAGTATTACAAGCACTGAGTTGTTGACAGGGAGGTATGACAGAGCAAAAGGGGGAGAGTAGGCAGTGCTAAACTATTAATCAGGACCCCCATAGTCGTATATTTGCAAACAGTTTGCCAGTAGTGCTATAGAGGCAATATTATTTACCTAATGATTATGATCTGATGGATAAAAGTCTCAAGAGTTGAACGAATTTACTAGAGCACATGCAGTCTCAAAATTGATGAAGTGTTAGATTTTCTAAAGGTTTAAAAAGATTTTACCATGAACATAATGTGCAGTTATATATGTACCGGCAGTCATCCTATTCAAGTACATCTATATAGTAACTGAGACGAAAGTTAGCCATAAGTCAGTGCAACTAATCAGAAATTAGTTTCACCTGTGAATTCCCTCAACGCAATATCCTAGAAGGCGGACAAGATTCTTATGCCTGACATGTCCAATTGCCTCAACTTCAACCCTGAATTCCTTTTCTGCTTGACCTCTGCAGTGACACATCAATATGAATAGGCTGAGCCCATGAAAAGAGGGCAGAGCAATATTTCAAGTTCTATATGGAAGGTGTCCTTTTTAGGCAAAAATAAGATTCAGAGGTCCTTACATGTTATTAAGAAGCTTTTTTATTGCAACGTCAGTTCCATTTATGAGTCGGCCACGGTAAACTACTCCATATCCACCTTCTCCGATGACATTCTCCTTAGAAAACCGATTGGTCGCATGCTCCAAATCCCTCAAAGTAAACCAATGACCCCAACCCAGATGTGAAAACTCCGGGAGGCCAACCAGCGGAGATGCAGTGACAGTTGCATACTGAGAGTACTGCCTCCTAGCATTGCCTGAGGTAGCCTCGTCGCCAGAATACGAACTACCAGCTCTTTCGCACTGGTACGCGGAGCTGCATTGGCTCAGATTATCAGCATCGCTCGACTTGCTCCTAACCAAGTGCGCCAACGTTTTCCCCGAATCCTTTTCATAGTGCTTCTCCTGCACGGCCAGCGCTTGGCTTTCTTGCACTTGGAAGTTTTGAACAACAGCATGCTCGGCTTCCTCCGGTATACGGCCCAGAAGCACATGAGGCCTAGGATAAACAAGATTACCACCCAGATACAGATGCCAATCACAATCCATAGCCTCAGGCCGAAAGGCGGCGTCCTGGAAGATAGCTCTGCCCTCAGGACTTCGCCAGTGGACATCTTTATTCCTCAGCAACCTGCACGCCAGCATCAGTAACAGCGAGGACCCAGCATAGGACATGGGTGTACACATGTACACCCGATAATTTTTGCATACGAAATCGAAGTTAGTAGGCAATATATCGTAACTGGATTCGAATACGAATACAGACAGTTTTGTTAGGGTTTGGGGTGCTCCGTCTCACACAGCAGAAGGGAAGAGAAGGGGAGGGCATACCTGGAGGATGCTCGTCGCCGGCAAAGGGCTTGGCGAAGATGTGACAAATGGCGCCGCCGTTCGCCCAGTCGTCGGCGCCGCCAGGGAAGGAAGAGCAAGGGAGAGTGAGAGTCCGACAGAAGGGAGAAACAGAGGGAGATGTGAACCTGAGGTCCTGAGCCGAGCTCGAGCGAGCCTGCCACCTCAAGCTGCGAGTGAGCTGAGCTCGAGTGAGCCTGCCACCTCAAACCGGAGCATCCCGAGCGGAGGTCGATTGACCCTGAGATGTTCTCAACTTTTTTTTTCTCCGACTCCATCGCAGCATCATTGGATGAGGCGATGCACATTTGGATAGATTTTAATATGATAAACACGTACTCCCTCCGTTTCCAAATTAAGATTGTTTGATTTTTTCATCTAATTTGACAACTCATCATATTAAAAAAAATGTGTGCAAATATAGTTAAATTTAAATTATTTTGAAGAACTTGTATTGATAAATAAGTCGCAACAAAATAGTGATATTTTACACAAATTTTAAATAAGATGAATGGTCAAATTTGAGATAAAAAAAATCAAACGATCTATAATTTAGAACGGATAGAGTAGAAAGGAAGCACATCAATTTTTTATTATTTTGTTTCTATTTTAACTTGTACGATAGAGTTTGCTGGCTAACGGAAGCTCCAGCTTCCAATTATAATATTTTAAGTTCGTGTGACTGGAAATTTAATAAAGAAAAAAAATTCTTTTTGTCTTTCTTAACATTGGGTCGAATCTGCTTTTCCTCCCTGGACAATGAGACCGTCTGTCCAGCCTACTCAGACTAATGAAACCATTCACATAACCTCCTTGTGCGGTTTGAGTCTGAGGTGGTAGCGGTTTTTCTCCTTATCTTTTATGTTTATTATGACTGAATCTTTGAAAAATCATAGTAAATTGCAAAGTTATAAAATAAAAAATTCAATTTTATTGGACTCCACATCTGCCCAATGAACATATTATATAGTACATTTGATACAATTTTTTTGCTATAGTTTTAGATATATGCTTTTCTGTATTTAATTTATAACTACAGTTTATGTTGTCTAATTATTGTGAAATTTTTATATGTGAGCTAATCATTACATGATTGAGCTATATTAAAAATTTTATAATTATTGAATCATGTTTGACTGAGCTATAGATTTATCTATATAAACCTAGATAAATCTAGACGAAACTATAAACAAATCAATAAATCAGTCATACATGATCTAATAATCATAAAATTTTTTGTTACATATCAATTATATAATGATTGGCCTACCGTAAAAATATCATCATAATTGGACGATGGAGACTATAGATATAAATTGATTACAGTATAGAAAATATATATCTAAAGTTACGGAAAAACATTTGTATTAAAATATATAATATTATATGTTCACTACGTAAATCTACTTATATTGAGTTCAACATAATTTAGTTTTCATTTTATGATTTTTTTGTTATTTAATGTGATTTTTTGAAAATCTAGTCAAAATAAAAATAAAAAAATCGCTACCATCTTAACTTCAAACCGCTCAGAAAGGTTATGTGAACGGTTTGTTGAGTCTGAAGAAGCTGGACAGACGATTTTATTATCCAAGTAGGGAAAACAGATTCGGCTAAATATTGAGAAAAAAAAGACTTTTTCCAATGAGAAATCGTGAAAGCCTGGCCCAATAACACCAACAGTCCTAATTGTCAAGGAAAAAGTATGTTTTACCTCTTACAACTATCACGAAAGTATGGTTTTCCTCCTGCAACTACGAAACCGGGTACTTCACCTCCCTCAACTTTTCAAACTGTGCATTTTACCTCCCTCGAGTGGTTTTGAAGACTGTTCGCTACAGTAACTGCGGTTTTGCAACAGTAACCATAGTTTTGTCTTTTTTCTTTTTTAAAAAAATTTTTGTTGAATCTTTGAAAAATTATTGTAAATCATAGAAAAATCATAAAATGAAAAATTCAATTTTGTTGGACTCCACATTAGAATATCTACACATTGAACATATAATATGATATGCTTTAGTATAAAGTTTTTTCTTGGAAGGTTTTGTCTTTGTCTTTTTTATTTATTTGGCTGAATCTATGAAAAATCATTGTAAATCATAGAAAAATCATAAAATAGAAAATCTAATTTTCTTAGACTCTACATGAAATTTAATTTACAAAATTTAAATTTTTTAGTTTTAATTTCATGTGGAATCTAATTTTGTAAATCATTGTAAATTCAATTTCATGTGGAGTCCAACAAAATTAGATTTCTATTTTATAATTTTTCTATAAACTTTATACTAAATCATATCATATTATATATTCAATGTGTAGATTTTTTTCATGTGGAGTCTAACAAAATTAAGTTTTTCATTTTATGATTTTTTTATGATTTATAATAATTTTTCAAAGATTCAATAGAAAATTTTGAAAAAAGGGAAAAACAAAACTATGGTTACTGCAACAAAACAGTCTTCAAAACCACTCGAGGGAAGTAAAATGCACGATTTGAAAAATTGAGGGATTTGAGGTACCCAGTTTCGTAATTACGAGAAAAAAACCAAACTTTCGTAATAATTGAAGGAGGTAAAACGGATTTTTTCCAATTTTCAAAACTAGGGAGCCTTCGGCCCACCCAGAAGGGCCCACGCGAAGCCCGCATGTGCGTCTTCGTTAAAACCGGAACACGTGTCCCCCCACTCCCCTCCGCAACGTCTCTTTCTCTCTCTTCCGCAGACACTCCAACGGTCAAATCATCCCCCACAAATCTCCCCCTTTCTCTCTCTAAAAAAATCCGCGGAGTCACCGGCGCCGGAGGCCCAGGCAGGAGAGGAGAGAGGAGCCATGGCTAGGAGGGGGGGAGCGTGGAGGCCGAGGAGGCGGAAAGCCCCGCCCCCGCCTCCGGCGGCGGAAGGTGGCCGCGACGGAGACGCCGGCGGCGCGGCGGAAGGCGGGCGCCCGCCGCCGAAGAGGCAGGGCCCCGCCGCGTCGGTCGCCGGCGGCGGGTTCTTCTGCTGCTACCTGCTCCGGTCCCTGTGCCCGCGAAGCAAGAGCCGCACCTACATCGGCTTCACGGTGAACCCGCGGCGGCGGATCCGCCAGCACAACGGCGAGATCGCCAGCGGCGCGTGGCGGACCCGCCGCGGCCGGCCGTGGGAGATGGTGCTCTGCATCTACGGCTTCCCCTCCAACGTCGCCGCGCTCCAGGTACTACGCGACAGCGCCCCGCCTTGTTCCGATCCCTGCTTGCAATTCCTCGAGTTCTTTCATAGCAGTACTCCGCCGATTGAGATTTGAGATCTCGAAAGATTTATATTTTTTTTATGAGGTCGCTCTGTTCTTGCTGATCTGACCGAAATTGATGTTTTTCAATTGTGCAGTTTGAGTGGGCGTGGCAGCACCCCATAGAGTCCCTCGCCGTGCGCAAGGCCGCCGCCGAGTTCAAGTCGCTCGGCGGCATCGGCAACAAGGTCAAGCTCGCCTACACCATGCTCAACCTCCCCTCATGGCAGAAGTAAGAAAAGACACTTCCTTTATTTCCCCACTCCTTGAACAATGAACATCCGTCTTGTCTATACATTTCCTGCTTGTTCTAGTCTGATGTGGAGTGCGATGTTTCTGTGTCATCAGCTTAAACCTGACGGTGAATTTCTTCTCCTCGAAGAACATCAAGTTCACTGCTGGCTGCCCGTCGCTGCCGAGCCAGATGAAGACAGTCGTCTGCGCGATGGAGGATCTGCAGTGCAACACTGATGGCCCCTCGTCTGAGGAGGACAACTTCAGCCCTGAGCCTCAAGAAAGGCAAGAGGAGGACAGCTTCATCCATTCGCCTCAAGACCGGCAAAAACTGTCTGATTCGCCTCAAGACCGGCAAGAACTGTCTGATTCGCCTCAAGACCGGCAAGAACTGTCTGATTCGTCTCTCCAAGACGAACGCTCTGAACATTATTGGCAGCAAATGACCACTGATCAAGATGAACACACTGCATACTGTTGGCAGCAACCATTCCCTGATCTAGATGAACACTCTGGACATTGTTGGCAGCAACTGCCCTCTGATCAAGATGAACACTCTGGACACTATTGGCAGGAACCATCCTTTGATCAAGCACAGCCAATGGGTGCGCAAGCGGGGATTGCAGGACATGATGCTGAAGACTCCATTGATGAGTTTGCTCCGATGGAATGGAGCGAAATCCCTGACACAAGAAGAGAATTTGATGGACCAAGAACATCGCCTCGATGTTCCTTGAGCCTGAGCGATGATGATCGCAAAACAGCCATGGAAGATGAGCCAGGAGACTTGTCCCCATTGTTTATGTCCAATGCTGCTGGTTCAGATGATAGCGATGGCCATATCATAGATGGAAGTGATGTGATAGACCTGGTTACCCCAACCCCTGTAGGCAGGCTGCGGAGAAGGGGTTGCATCGACAGCATTTGCCCAAAGATCATTGATCTGACATCATCGCCTGTTGTCATTCAGTTGTAGCGCCGTGCTGCATTCCATTCTGCCTGATGTCATTCAGTTGTAGCGCTGTGCTGCATTCCATTGTTCTGAATCTATCGTGTAATAGTTACTCTTGTATCATCATGTGATGAAATAAGTTAAGAGTGTACGATACATAAACATAGGAGAAAGGACATTCTTTTATGAGACTCTTACAAAAGAATGTTTTACTCAGCTAGATATATAAATGGAAGTATATGGCAGATGTATAATTTTCTTGAAAGAATTGGACCTAATAAACCCACTTGAATAGATTAGGGACCTCCAAGTGCTTGTATGTGTTATGGGGACTTGGATGAGAATCATCTAATAATTTAAGGACCAGTCACAAAATTTACCCTTTTCATTTTTTTAATCATGTTCTCATACATGATTGTTGTTTCACAGAATTGCAACAAAAGGTCACTACTCACAGCGGAGGACCTTCTCAAAACAATCCCTAATCAAATTGGAGTTACATGAAAGAATAGGACTTAAACCAGGTCTCCCCAACCTGAAATTGAAGGCAGTATGGTCAGCTGGTATGAAATAAATAATACATTACATGATGAGATCCAAAAATCTTTATTCTTCTGAAAGTTCCTTTTTCTTTCTTCTTTGTGCAACATTCCTCCCAAGTAGAACATTTTGTTCTATAACAATTTTTTCATTTAACATGATTTAGGCTTGGAGAACCTCCACTCTCTCCGACATAGTGCCATTGGATGCTACAACTTTGGGCCTATGTACCATCAGGAAGCAAAAAAGGCTGCTGTCAAGGAGCCACTTAAGGATAATCCTAATCTTCAGTATATTGTTCAGAACAAATCCAGTGTGACCGTGCTTGTGCTTTTCATTAGTGATTATTTTTATTCTATATATTTGGATTATCTAACTGGTTAAAGTTGCATATGTGGCTCCATGTTGGAAAAAAATATCAGAATGGTTCTAAACACAAGTGTGGGTGGGTTGTTTTTCTTTTGCAACGAAACTAAGTGGTGGATGAGAATTATTTGTAGTGCAACATCTTATGAGTAGAATCTCAAAATCAAGTGGCATATTAAGCAGTTTTAATAAAAATATGGCAAAACAATGACTGGATCTTGTCCTGTCTAGTGTCTAGAACCGTAAATGTACAGGCTTTGAAATATGGCATGATAACAAAGACTGGGAAGTCTCCTTTTTTTACTTACCCAGTGGTTGCTTGGCCACAGCGTGCTCTACTGCTCTAGGATCCTGTCATCCGCAAAAGACCCATCCTTTCCTCAACAATTGTTTATCGCTCATCCCTGCCCTCTTGACTTGCATTGAGATCTTCGTCAACGTCAACCGCAGCGCCTTATCTAGACGCTCTCCACCGCTCCTCCGGTCCAGGGGAAAGAACACTGCGAGGAGGCAGCAAAAGCAAGGCCAGGCATCAGATCCAACGCACGCCACCGGCATCTGGTCGCAACACGGCCAGCGATCCACCGGCGAGATGGCTCCACAGGACGGCAGCTACAGTTAGACCTCAAAGTTCAAAGTAGAAGGTGCTGACATGGCGACAGGTATGCTCGACGAGAAATTCAGTGTTTGCTCACCCTCCCTGTTCAGTATTTTGACATTCTGTGTGCTTTCTTTTAAAGATTAAGACCTTGTTTAGTTGGTTCGTGTAAAATTTTTGAAAGAGAATATTTTCACATTTGAAGTATTAAACATAGATCAATCACAAAACTAATTACAAAACTCGTTTGTAAACTACGAGACAAATTTATTAAGACTAATTAATTTTTCAGTAGCACATGGTTACTGTAGCTCCACTGTAGCAATTTGGTGTCTAACAAGGAAAAATTTCTCGGCGAGAATTTTCCGAGAAAACCGAAAATCCTGTTTCTCGGCGGGGTCCGGTTTTTTTACTTATCGCCCGAAATTTTCGGCCCTTTTAAATATCCGCCCAAACCAAATTGGTGCAGTCAAATATCAGGCCACCCCGCTGCCTCCTAACACTAAATCTTATTCATATTCCATTCCCCATCTCTCTCGGTCCCTCCACGACTTCATAGGAAGCCATGGCGATAGCGATAGCCATATTAAACAGACTGTTTGTTGTGGCAAGAAAGTCATATTTATATGCATTGTTGTATCTTGTTTATACTATTAGATTGTTTGGAAATAATCTAGGTTACTTCTTGCATAAATTGAGATTTTTTTTCTAAATTTCATCCGAAATCAAAATGGCAAATCCGATAATTTTCCGAGAAATCCGATAAACACGTTTCTCGCTGACCTCCGGTTTTTTTCCCTTACCGGTAAGGAAAACCCTGGTGTCTAATCATAGCATAATTAGGCTTATTAGATTCGCCTCGTAATTTACAAGCAAACTATGCAATTAGTTTTCCATTTCATGTAGATTTAATATTCAATGCATGTGTCACACATGTTCGATGTGATAGTTTTGTAATTTTGAATTTTACATCTAAACAAGACTATGTTTCCTCGTTCAGGTCTCTTGTGACTGCGTTGGGTATTGTTCGGGTGGATACTTAATTGGATGGTCGACCATTCTTGGCTGTCTGCTTAAGCAGAACCGATACCTGCTGCAAAACACACACAAGCAAGTGCTGCCTCCAAGGTCAGCTAAGATGGACATCGCCACTGGGGCGATGAACACCGTCCTCCCTAAGCTTGCTGAGCTGGTGGTGGGCGAATACAAGCTGCAGAAGGGTGCCAAGGGAGAGATACAGGAACTTCTCAGAAGGAGCTGAGAAGCATGACCGCAGCCCTCCGCAAGGTGGCTGAGGTGCCGGCGGACCAGCTCGACGAGCTGGTCAAGATCTGAGCCCGTGATGTGAGGGAACTATCCTATGACATTGAAGATGCCGTCGACACCATCATGTTGCAGGGAACCAAGCATGAACCTACCATGCCGTTCAGCCTCAGGGGATTCATTGATAGGACCATCAATTTGTTCAAGATGGCGGTGACCAACCATCAGATCCACAATGTTGTCGAAGACATCATGGAGCAGGTCAAGATGGTCAATGAGCGTCGTAAGAGGTACAAGGTTGATGAGGTGTCTAATAGTCCAGTTGTGGAGACTATTGATCCAAAGAATGAGCTGCCTAAGCGACTGTTGGAACAAGAGAGCTTATCGAGAAAGCAATCAAATATAATTCCTATAGTTGGGTTGGGAGGCTTGGGAAAGACAACCCTTGCCAATTCATTGCTGCAGGACTTTAAGGCACAATTTGATTGCCACTTTTTTGTCTCCGTATCCTTTAGTCCTGATATAAAGAAGATTTTTAAGAATATTCTTGTCCAACTTGATGAGAATAAGTATGGCCACATAGATGAATCATGGGAAATAAAGTTACTCATTGACAAAATTATAGAATTCCTCAAGAATAGAAGGTACAATTCTATGCTATACTGACTATTGATTGTCACAAGTAAACTCTTTTTTCCTTTTGATTGAGTGACAAATTATGCAACAACAGTCTTTTCAACTTTAATGTAGTTAACTCTAGCCTACAGTAATACTTCCGTCTTTCCAAACTACGGGTCATTTTTGTATTTATAGATACATAGATTTTGCTATGTATTTAGCTATACAATTTATTTATGTAGATACATAGTAAAGATTAATACATCTAGAAATGAGGGACCGAAGCCGGCGACCAGAAGGGGGTGAATGGGAGCCGATCAAAATTTCTTCGAAATTCGAACCATCGGCCTAAGTCCCGAAAATCACCCAAGCCCTCAAGCGTTCTGATCAGAGTTTGGAATAGCTATGGAAAAACTAAACCAACACAAAAGGCCTCGAACGAGCGAGCAAAACCACGAAGCAGATCGGAAGCGAATCGGGAAAACTGCAGAATTGATCTGTCAGGACCGGTCTGACCGGTCGCGGCTGTTCAAAAACTAGCAGACCGGTCTGACCGGTCTTGCCTACCGGTCTGACCGGTGGCACCTAGAAAACCCTCCGAAAACTTGGATTCAAACGATGAATCTCAACCAAACGACCACGAAAATCGATGAAACTTGGGGGATAGCTTCGCCTCTACCCCGTGAACATATCCCTAAGAGATCTCGTCCTAAAGATCAACAAATCTTGAGAATTCGAGGAGAGATCAAGAAGGATTGGGGTTTTCTCAAAAACTCAATTAATCCAATTCAAAAGAGCTCGTGATTCCAGAGGGTTTGGGATAGGATTAGAAGCACGAGAATCACAACAAAGAGCTCGTGGAATCCTCGCAATCATGTGCACCAAAAACGAAATCGAAATCCATCACTCAAGGGCACAAAACTAGGGGATTGGATTGATTCAAAAATCCCAGAGGGCACAAGGAGGATGGGGCCTCCTTTCCCAATCAAATCCAATACAAAGTCTCACAATTCCATAACAAATCTACTCTAAAGAGAAGAACAGAGGGAGGGAGACGCAGGGGCGGCGGCCTGGAGAATTAATGAGTCCACGAACAGAATACAAAAGCCGCAATTAACCTAACACAAGTGAAGGGGTATTTATACCCGCGGGACCGGTCAGACCGGTACGCTGGACCGGTCAGACCGGTTGGTTAGACCGGTCAGACCGGTGCCAGGGACCGGTCAGACCGGTTTGCCTGCAGCACCCCCTGAACACGATCTCATCCGACGGCCGAGGTTCTTTCTTCGGAACGAAGTCTTCTCCACGATGCCGCCGTCTTGATGAAGATCCAGTCCGCGGTTTTGGAGGGTCCGCGAAACCCGGGTAGGTGGCCGGTTTTGAGAAAACCGCCAAAACCTCACGCACGGGAAAATTCCCGCCTCCACGCCGTGGCCCTAGACGCCGTTCCCGCCTCGGCCTTCTGACGGCCCTAGATGCCGCCCGACGCCCGTCACCTCCTCGCCCGTAGCGAGGCCCTAGACGACGTCGACGCCCGTCGCCTCCGTCAGTCCCGAGACCGACGCCCGTGCCTCCACGACTTGGCGTCTTCAACCGCCGTCCGCCTCCTTGGTTTTGTGGCGCAAACCAAGAAACCCGCCTTCCATCGCCGCTTGCGCCCTCGATCCAGGAGTGGACGCCACAGCTGCCGCCCGGTCCGAGCTCCGGTCCCGGCTGCCCTTCACCGCCGTCCACCGCACGGTCCATCGGCCACAGCACCTCCACGGCAGCTCCCCGTCGACACTCGACGCCCGTGTACCTGCAATCCAAAGACCAAGCGCACGATCACACCGCACGGTTGACAATTCACTCATTATAGCCAGGATAGAGTACTCACATTCCTCAATCTCTCCCTTGATGAGTGCATTGTCAACACACCACAAACGAACCAAGAGAAGTGAAACCAGAAAAGAACAAAGAAGCACAAGCAAGTGACGAAAAGCTTAGAAGGGCAAGAACAGTCACTTACTCAAGCAAAATCGATCCCCTAAGACAAGGGCAAAGGCTCGACGCAATCGATCAAAAGCCAAAACATGACTCCTCAAAGACAGAGGTAACGCTCGACGCAGTCATGCAAGAAGTAGAAAGAAAATGAGAAAAACCAGGAGCCAAAACCAAAACAGAAACTCCCCAAGCAAAGTTTTTCCCTCTCACAAGTGCAACTCTCCCAAAATGATGCACTCTCAAAGCCTTGTGCACAACAAGTTTTTCAAAAATCAAACAAATCTCCCCCTTGTTTGATCACTTCTCTCAAAATTCTCCCCCTTGTTGGCACATGCACACATCAAGCCTAAAAAGATCTAAAGCTCCCCCTGAAGCTGAGACTCCCCCCGAACAGATGCTATGCAAAGAATGCAATGCAGGAGGTGTAAGTGAAAGCATTCAGGAATATAAGGATATGAGCAACATCTAGTCACAAGCATGTGTGCATCCATAAACAAGACCTGCATCTAGCTCAACAGGGTATATCAAATCAGTCTAGAGCTAGGCAAGTTCAGTTTAGGAGAAATAAAAGCATCACCCATGATCTAGCACTAACAAGTAGGGAATAGAAAGCAGTGCTACTCAAACTCATACAGGTGAGCCAAACCAGCCAAAACAAGTTGCCAACATTTATTTTTTAGCAATCAAATTTTTAGCAATCAATTCTTAATGCCAGGGGTTGAAAGCTTGTCATGCTTTACTTAGCAAAAGGCCAAGCCTATGCCAGAAGACAATCAGAAGCTTAAAGCACTCGTTTCAGTCATGCACAGCCTTGCCTGGGTTCTCACAAGTGCAAAGTGAGCCGTCCCGAAAGGTCGATCAGTGCGACAAGCAATCCCACCTGGATCTTTTCAATCCATTTCAAGAACAGTTCAAGCAATTTTATCAGATTTAGATCATTTCAAGTATGAATTGCTGAACAAAAAGTCACACTAGCTTGAATAAGATAGCAAAGCATATCAACACGCCCTAACATACTAGTAGCCAAGACAGGGTGATCATGTTTTCAGATTTTCAAATCAAAATAGCTTAACTCAGATGATGTCATATACACAGTGGAACAAGCTATACATGATCAAGTTTATCAACTCACACTAGAAGGCACTAGAAGATCATAGCAATGTATACAAGAATGCTAGTGCAAGTGAGACAATGCAAAATGCAGACATGTACAATGCTTATGCACAAATGCAACTACCAAACCTAGAAAACAAAAGGAAGAGCAAACAAGACCTACAAAGCTAACCAAAGAAAAGTCAGCGATTAAAAGGGGTAACAAACCCCAAGCGAGCAAAGGTGTCCTGCTCTAGCGGGTTGGTTAGGATATCTACAGTTTGCCTCTCTGAAGGGACATGGATCAAGTCTATGTGTCTTCTCTCATGGTTATCTCGCAGGAAATAGAATTGGATATCTATGTGTTTGGTTCTGGAGTGTAGGACAGGGTTCTTTGCAATGCTAATAGCGGACATGTTGTCTACAAAGATGGGAACCCTACCAAAACTCAATCCATAATCCTGCAAGGTTTGTTTCATCCAAAGTATCTGGGAGCAGCAGCTAGCAGCGGCAACATACTCAGCTTCTGTGGAAGAAAGTGCTACGCTAGCCTGCTTGCGAGAGGACCAAGACACCAAAGATGTACCGAGAAATTGACAAGTGCCGGATGTCGACTTGCGATCCAACCGACACCCACCGAAATCAGCATGAGAGAAGCCCACCAAAACCAGAGAAGAATTCGCAGAATACCAAAGACCAAATTCAGGGGTGAATTTCAGATACCTGAAGATGCGTTTCACCACCTGCCTGTGGG
The DNA here is from genome assembly GCF_016808335.1 of Panicum virgatum. NCBI lineage: Eukaryota > Viridiplantae > Streptophyta > Magnoliopsida > Poales > Poaceae > Panicum > Panicum virgatum. The sequence continues at coordinate 11,554,746 of NC_053146.1, forward strand.
AAGTGCGCGGCGAAGCCTGATACCGCGCGTAGAGGCAGACGCCGAACTGGATGTCCGGTCGCGTCGCCGTCAGGTACAGGAGAGAGCCGATCATGCTCCTGTACTCCTTCTGGTCCACCGCCTCGCCGTCCAAGTCCTCATCAAGCGTCATAGATGTGCTGATCGGAGTCGGCTGAGGAGACAAGTCACTCATGTCGAACTTCCGCAACAAGTCTCTAGTGTACTTGGCTTGATGGACAAAAGTGCCCTGAGGAGTTTGCTTGATCTGCAGCCCGAGGAAAAACTGCAACTCACCCATCATGCTCATCTCGAACTCCCTGGACATCTGCTCAGAAAACTTGGAGACAAGAGCGTGAGAAGAGCCACCAAAGATAATATCAGCCACGTATATCTGAACTAAAAGAAAATCAGTGCCAGATCGCATGAGGAACAAAGTTTTATCAACACATCCCATTTTGAAACCCTGAGCCAGCAAAAATATTTTAAATCTATCATACCAAGCTCTAGGTGCCTGTTTCAAACCGTAAAGAGCTTTCGGAAGTTTATAAACACGGTTTGGAAACTTGGGATTTTCGAAACCAGGGGGTTGCTTCACATAAACCTCTTCTTCAATAAAACTATTCAAGAAGGCAGATTTAACATCCATTTGGAAAACCTTAAATCCCTTGGAAGCAGCAAATGCAAGAAAGATTCGAATAGCTTCCAAACGAGCAACAGGGGCAAAAGTTTCCTCAAAATCAATACCCTCTTTTTGGCAAAACCCCTGGGCAACAAGACGAGCCTTGTTCCGAACAACCAAACCATCCTCACCCTGCTTGTTTTTGAAAACCCACTTCGTTCCGATGGGATTACAAGCAGGTGGAGGCTCGACTAAAACCCAAACTTGGTTTCTTTCAAAATTTTCAAGTTTCTCATGCATGGCATTGACCCAATTAGAATCAGAAAGAGCGTGCCCAATATCCTTGGGCTCAAAAGAGGCAACAAATGCTGAATGAGCAAAGCCAGCGATACTTGTTACCTTGGACCTGGTGACTCGCTCGTTGAGATCACCTAGCATCTGTTGAGGTGGATGGCGACGCTGAATGTGTCGCGGTGCTTCCCGTGTCGAAGTGGCCTCCTCCTCGACCAAAGCTGGTGTCTCCTCAGGTGCAGCTGGTGAAGCCTGAGTCACCTACTCGAACAGCCCCCGGGAAGTAGACGTAGTCAGGTCGGGGCCGTCGTCATCGTCCGAGCTTGTGGCAGAGATAGCTGGGTCCACTGCACGCGTGGTAGCCTCAGCGTCGCCATCTGCAGCTTCTTCCTCCTCATCTTCAAAGATGGCGGTGCCGAGCTCATCATCTCCTGCAACTTCAAAGACAGAAGAATTGCACGGTGCAGTCTCGTCGAAAGTGACTTCACAAGTCTCTCTGACGATGTTAGTATCAATAATCAGCACACGGTACGCTCTAGAGTGAGAAGCATAACCGAGAAAAATACCGTCAGACGAGCGAGACTCAAACTTATCAAGATTTCCATCTTTCAGCACAAAGCACCGGCAACCGAAAACTCTGAGATAGTCAACACGGGGCTGGCGTCCAAACCGCAACTCATAAGAAGTCCTGTGCATGAAAGCACGCAAGAAAATGCGGTTGGACACGTAACCAGCGGTGTTAACTGCCTCAGCCCAGTATTTGCGAGGTGTCCTATGCTCATCGAGCATCGTCCTCGCCATCTCAACTAGCATCCGATTCTTCCGCTCTATAACTCCATTCTGCTGTGGAGTGTAGGGAGAAGAATACTGGTGTTCAAGCCCTTGATCACTGCAAAAGGCGTCAAAACGAGCGTTTTTGAATTATGTGCCATTGTCACTGCGGATCGCTCTCATGGCCTGGGGTAACTCATTTTTCAACCTCAAGATCAAGTCTCGAACAAACTCGAAAGCCTCTTCCTTGGTTCTCATGAAAAGACCCAAGAATAGCGAGAAAAGTCGTCCACAATCACAAGAACGTACCACTTCCCACCAACAGACATCACCCGAAAAGGACCGACAGTGTCCATGTGTAGCAACTCTCCAGGGTGAGAGGTCATCACCTGATTAACAGGCGGATGTGAAGTGGCAATCATCTTCCCGTGGCGACACGGATGGCAAACAAGGTCCTTTTCAAACTTCAATTTGGGTAATCCTCGGATCAGGCCAAGTGAGCTCAGTCTCGACAACAAGTCAAAGCTCAAATGTGCAAGTCTCCTATGCCACTTCCACATATCAAAAGAAGGACCAGCCAACAAGCAACGAGAAGTGCCAAGAGGAGTTCCAGAGAAGTCAACCAAGAAAACCCGATCGCGAGGTGTAATCCGACAAACCAAATCTCCTCTGGAATCAAGAACACGCGAACAACCCTCCTTGAAGCGAATCTCAAACCCCTCATCAGGAAGTTGCGAAACAGAGAGCAAATTAAAGCCAAGATTCAAAACCAAAGCAACTTCTATCAGGGTAAAGCGATCAGAAACTCGAACAGCGCCAAGTCCACGTACCTTTCCTCTTCCATTATCCCCGAACACAATGTACTCCTTTGAGCGCATCGGGGTGAGGCTGGAGAACCATTTGTTATTTTTGGTCATGTGGCACGAACAACCGGAGTCCATGATCCACCTGTTCTCCAAGCCTCCGACCTGCACATCAGTAGTGAGACAAAGGGTGAGCAAATGTCTCAACACTGGGGTTAGCAAAGTGAGAAGCAAACCAGTGTCGAGCCATTTGCTCTACAGAAGGGTTAGCAAAACCAGACAAAGCGTATCCCCCGTCCCGTCTACCGCGTGACTGACGAACACCACCATGAGGAAAGCGTGGAGCCTCAAAACCTCCTCCAAAGCCTTGGTCCCGTGGTCCATAGCCGTACTGAAAATGACTAGGAGCACGGCCGGCAAAGCGACCACCCGCTGGAGCACGGTAACCACCACCGTCTCCCTGACCTCCACCTACACGGCGCGCCCTAGCATCTCGCGTATCACCTCGCCGAGGAGGACCATGCACCCGAGCAGAGTACATGTCCGCGTTCCGTCTCTCCTGCTCTCGCCTCACAGTCCGCTTCCTCCTGAAGCAAAACTCCTCCAGGTGACCTTTCCTGTCACAGAACTCGCAGTGGTACCTCACCTCACGCTTGGGAGGTGGAGGCCTTGCCTGCGGACGGGGAGGAGCAGCCCTCTTCTTCTGGGCAACCTGGGCTGTGGCAGCAGGGAGCGTGTCGAGGGGATTCCTCAGCGCATTGGGCTTTGGAAGCCAAACCTGCTTCTGCGGAGGTGCTTTCGGTGGTTCTTTAAGCACACCATCCGCGGGATCAACAAGGGAAGGCTGCGTGCTCGTGCTAGCAGTGTTTCCAGCAGCCTTGCCAGTCTTACCATACAACCTGTCAAAGTCTAACTTCGTGTATGTGTAACCGACCCCAAACCCATCACCACGCTTGAACTGCTTAATCATCATTCCCAACTGCGGCTCACTGCTAGAAACCCAACTTAGAATCGCCCTAAGGTATGTGTTCTCATTCTCCAAGTTGGCTTTCTCTACCGCAAGATTATCCAAATCAGAGATCAAACCAGGGCAAACAGAGCAGTCAATAGGTGGGCTAGACTCTACGACCTTAGTCTTTCCAAAAGACTTGATCAAAGCATTCTTCTCCTCTAGCTCCAACCTAAGCGTGGGACAAAGCTTACAAGCGCCAAACAAAGCAGGTCTAGATCTAAGCTCCTCTAGTTCACAAACAACAGTAGCAAACTTGGACTACAAAGAAGCTAGATCAGACTTGAAGATAGGACACTCATCGCATTCAAGCACATCACTAATAATGGGAGCGTCCTTGACAAGTTCAAGCTCATGTTTGGCCTTGGCTAGCTCGTGAGACACATAAGAAAGCGAAGTCTTAGCAACATCTAAGTTTGCGACATTCTCATCATGCTTGGCATGGAGAGCAACAAGATCATTCATGTGAGATATGCAGCCAGCGCACTCATCCTCACTAGATTTCTCCCTAGCACAAGCTAGCTCAGCCCTAAGCTTTCTACGCTCTCTAGCTGCTTCCTTAAGCAGCCTCTTCTGGTTGTCGAGAGCGGCGTACAACTCCCTAACCTCTGTATCAAGCAGGTCGATTGTGGAGTTTACCTCTGAATCGCTCTCAGATCCAGGAGAAGAGCCGGAGTGCATCGGTGTAGCATGTCCACCCGAAGACGCACGAGCACCATCGACTTCGCCCGCCATGGTGCAGAAGCTCTTGCGCCGACCTGCCGCCAAGCAAAGGCCGATGAAGCCGGTGGCTTCCTTGTCCCGCTTCTTCTTCTTCTTATCGTCGTCGTCAGAGGTTGGTGAAGAAGAGCGGTCGGTGTCGGAGCTCTTGTCGAGGTCGCTGAGCTGCGCCAGGAAGGCCTTCTCCCACTTCTTGGCCTTGTACTGGAAGCGCTTCTTGAGCGACTCATTGTCGAAGCATCCTCCCCGGTCATGACTGCGGTGCTTGTGGCGCCAACGCTCCTTGTTGGAGCCTCCCTCGTCGCGGTCGTGGTGGCGGTAGTAGTCGAAAGAGTTGTTCTGGCCACCGCCGGACTTCTTGGGGCAATCGGCGATGAAGTGGTTCAGATCGCCGCAGTTGTAGCACCCGGCGTTCTTCTTCCTCTGCCTGTTGTGGTAGACGCGCTGGAACTTGCTGATGAGGAGGCACAAGTCGTCGTCACCTAGCGTTTCCAGCTGCTCATCTGAAACAGAAGGCAAAGAGGTAAGAGAAAAGCCAAGAGCAGAGCTAGCGTTAGAGCTCGATCCACCTGGGCCAGTCACAAGAGTGACGCTCTTGGAAGGAGGGGCACCATTGAGCTTGGCTCGTGTCTGGTTATCCACCTCTGTGGCCTTGAGCTTACTGAAAAGCTCGTTCACCGTCAGAGTCTCATAGCCAGCAGACTCAATGATGGTGTTCACCTTGAGATCCCACACAGAGCGATCAAGTGCGTAAAGCAACTTGAGGGCCTTCTCGTGCTCTGTGTACTCAAGGGCACCAGCAGATCTGTTCGCATTGACTTTGTTTATAATCGACTGAAAACGACTGAACATCAAGTCAATGCTCTCACCCGGCTCCTGTGTGAAGTTCTCGTACTCACGCCGGTGAGTCTCGAACAGTCTGGCCTTCACCTGAGGTGTACCCTCGTGGTAGTTCTCAAGGCACGTCCAAATTTTGTGGGCTTCCTGAAAACCCTGGACGCGTGAGAACTCCGCACAAGAAACGCCAGCGAACAAGGCATTGACGGCCTTGGCGTTAGCCTCGTGCTGGGTCACCTGGAGAGGTGTGGTCTGAACAGCAAGCACCTCGTAAAGCTGGTTTGTGGAGGCATAGTCCTCGCCGGAAAACATCAGGATCTTACCAAGACTCGCCATGGTCGCCGAGTGGTTTTCGAACCGGTTAAGGTACTGAAAACCTCAACCGAGCTCTGATACCAATTGAGGGACCGAAGCCGGCGACCAAAGGGGGGGTGAATGGGAGCCGATCAAAATTTCTTCGAAATTCGAACCGTCGGCCTAAGTCCCGAAAATAACCCAAACCCTCAAGCGTTCTGACCAGAGTTTGGAATAGCTATGGAAAAGCTAAACCAACACAAAAGGCCTCGAACGAGCGAGCAAAACCACGAAGCAGATCGGAAGCGAATCGGGAAAACTGCAGAATTGATCTGTCAGGACCGGTCTGACCGGTGCACTGGACTGGTCTGACCGGTCGCGGCTGTTCAAAAACTAGCAGACCGGTCTGACCGGTCTTGCCTACCGGTCTGACCGGTGGCACCCAGAAAACCCCCCGAAAACATGGATTCAAACGATGAATCTCAACCAAACGACCACAAAAATCGATGAAACTTGGGGGATAGCTTCGCCTCTACCTCGTGAACATATCCCTAAGAGATCTCGTCCTAAAGATCAACAAATCTTGAGAATTCGAGGAGAGATCAAGAAGGATTGGGGTTTTCTCAAAAACTCAATAAATCCAATTCAAAAGAGCTCATGATTCCAGAGGGTTTGGGACAGGATTAGAAGTACGAGAATCACAACAAAGAGCTCGTGGAATCCTCGCAATCATGTGCACCAAAAACGAAATCGAAATCCATCACTCAAGGGCACAAAACGAGGGGATTGGATTGATTCAAAAAGCCCATAGGGCACAAGGAGGATGGGGCCTCCTTTCCCAATCAAATCCAATACAAAGTCTCACAATTCCATAACAAATCTACTCTAAAGAGAAGAACAGAGGGAGAGAGACGCAGGGGCGGCGGCCTGGAGAATTAATGAGTCCACGAACAGAATACAAAAGCCGCAATTAACCTAACACAAGTGAAGGAGTATTTATACCCGCGGGACCGGTCAGACCGGTATGCTGGACCGGTCAGACCGGTTGGTTAGACCGGTCAGACCGGTGCTAGGGACCGGTCAGACCGGTTTGCCTGCAGCACCCCCTGAACACGATCTCATCCGACGGCCGAGGTTCTTTCTTCGGAACGAAGTCTTCTCCACGATGCCGCCGTCTTGATGAAGATCCAGTCCGCGGTTTTGGAGGGTCCGCGAAACCCGAGTAGGTGGTCGGTTTTGAGAAAACCGCCAAAACCTCAAGCGCGGGAAGATTCCCGCCTCCACGCCGTGGCCCTAGACGCCGTTCCCGCCTCGGCCTTCTAACGGCCCTAGACGCCGCCCGACGCCGGTCACCTCATCGCCCGCAGCGAGGCCCTAGACGCCGTCGACGCCTGTCGCCTCCGTCAGTCCCGAGACCGACGCCCGTGCCTCCACGACTTGGCGTCTTCAACCGCTGTCTGCCTCCTTGGTTTTGTGGCGCAAACCAAGAAACCCGCCTTCCGTCGCCGCTTGCGCCCTCGATCCAGGAGTGGACGCCACAGCTGCCGCCCGGTCCGAGCTCCGGTCCCGGCTGCCCTTCACCGCCGTCCACCGCACGGTCCATCGGCCACATCACCTCCACGGCAGCTCCCCGTCGACACTCGACGCCCGTGTATCTGCAATCCAAAGACCAAGCGCACGATCACACCGCACGGCTGACAATTCACTCATCACAGCCAGGATAGAGTACTCACATTCCTCAAGAAACATTGAAGTGATTTATAATTTGGACCGGATGGAGTGCGTGCTTATATTTCTTTATAAGAAAGTAAACCACAACTATTTGAAACTGTTCGAACGGTGGGAGCTCGCCCCTGCGCCCCATGCCAGCAGCCACAGGGCGGTCGACACCGTGGCCGAGCTCTTACTCAGGCAGGTCGATCGCGTCGCACTCCTCGCATCTAGCTACATCGCCGCTCGTCCCACCACGGCTTGCCCGACGCCGGCAGCTGATGCTTACTCGTCCTGCATAGCACGCGCGGTAACGGTGCCGAGGATGAGCTCTGCCCATCCGGCCCAGCTTCGTAATTGAATCGATGGGACCTGCGCGTGGTATGCAGATATAGGGTAACTCCAATATAATCTTGGCTAAGGTGCAAACATGTGACACCTCATGAGGTGCTTTGCTAGAAAAAAGTCTGCTATGTATAAATTTCTTAGCACACACTAAGTTGGACCCCACACCATATAAAAATTGTATGAATGGATGGACATCCAGTGTATGGGTTGTCAGAGAAGGAGAGGGGTGAGTGGATGAGAGAGAAGACAAAATGTTTTATATTGCTGGTATCAGGATAACTAGATAAGCAACAGGTACAAGGTGGTGCTAGGTTAGCACCTCCTCTCAAATGTATTGCACCTCTTTTATTTTCTTCTCTCTCCTCTTAGCTTTGCACCGGTTTAGAGCATACATTTCAGCTCCCCCATGAAAGTGGACCCGTTAGTTGTGCGCCTCGGAACTAGAGTATCTCCTAGCGGTGCCTTCAACCAAAACGATCTCATTTTGCATGTCCTGCAGCAAATTTACATTATATTTTTAAAATCCTATATAACTTCCTTCAATTTAGGTGCTGGCAACTTTTAAAATGCCCAACTTAATGCAATAACTTGGCAAATAGGTGCATTCGCAGACCAAACATTACACGGCAATGTAACTAACATAAAGTCTCAATAAAGAGTATATTCATGTTATGACAAATTATTAAGTATTATTTGACCATTGATTTTTGTGTAGCACCTGCGTGGCAATGTATTTGGCCAGGATAAAACTCTCACTGTTTAGAAATTAATGTTATGTCTTTACATTATTGTATAGTGATTTAATTTTAATTAAAACTATTTAATTTGATATTCAATATTGAAAAATTCACCCTCACTGTTTCTGATATGTTTGATTATATGCACGGCTAAACTATAAAGACCAATACGTTTATACAAACTATTGATACCTTTTAGGAGCTTGGTACATATATTTTTAAAGCCATGCGTTAGAAAGGAATAATGAGCTAAATAAACAGAGACAAACATGAGCATTGTTGAATACATGAGCAGAAGCACTGAAGAAACCTAAGGTTTCAGGGTCTCTCTTATCGACTTCAGTGTTTGAGTGATGCTAATGGTGTAATTCTAAAATTTATTTGCATTTGAACTAATAAAAAATTGACATAGTTGAAAAGTAACAACCGGATCACCATCAATAATTTCCATTTATAAAATTTAAGAATTATTGACGTTCATCTACTTTGATTAATATGTTACTATTGTAATGGTGGTTAAATAATATATTATATTTAATAAAACCATAATTAATTTATTCTGAGAATAAAATTATTGGTGTCCATTGCGACACAAAAATCTACGCTCAAATAATACGTTTCAACATGAATATACTCTTTATTGTGACTTGACGTTAGTAAATATATTGTCTTTTAATGTTTGGACTTTGAATGCATTAATTTACCAAGTTATTGTACTAAATTAAGCATTTTCTAAGTTGTTGGATCAATCTGCACTCAGCTATCAAGTTATTGTACTAAATTGAGCACTTTACTAATTGTTGGATCAATTTGCACCCCACCTACCAAGTTGTTATATGATTGGTGCAATTTACTCATTCTCTAATGAGAGGAGGACCTGGTTTGTGGTTTGGGCTAGGTATATTCACTACGTTCGCTTGTTTTGTAGTAAATATCAAATCTTCCACCCTTCCGAGTCTGAGGATTTATTCATGCATCTTGCAGCCCCCTGCTTATTCCATCACAAGTTTTTCAATACTTTACGTGTAAGATTTATTTTGTCAATATTTTTCAGTTTAGGCTTTGACATAATTACATCTTGGTTTACTAACATGCTCGTGCATGCTATTACTTTAGCAGGTGCTTGTGCGTGATTGATGATTTATGGAAAGAATTGCCATGTGATACAATCAAACTTGCTTTGCAGGATGGTAATCATGGAAGCAAGATAATCATAACCACTCGCAATAAAGCTGTCGCGGAACATGTTGGTGGTGGTATTTATGAAATAAAGCCTCTTTCCAATGATAACTCCAGAGAGCTGTTCTACAAACGAATATTTGAATCTGCAGATGATTGTCCTCCTGATTTGAGCAAAGTCACTGGAAAAATCTTAAAGAAATGTGGTGGTGTACCATTAGCCATTATTACTACAGCAAGCTTACTAGCTACTAAACCAAGATGTTCAGTGGAATGGGAGAAGGTGAATAATTCAATTGGTTCGGGATCTGAAAATAGCCCCCATGTGGATAAGATGAACACAATATTAAGCCTCAGTTACAATGATCTGCCTTTCCATTTGAAGACTTGTTTGTTGTATCTGAACAAATATCCCGAGGACCAGGTGATTAGAAAGGATGTTTTGGTATGGAGCTGGATTGCAGAGGGTTTCATTACACGTGCAGGGTCAAGCTTGCAGGAGACAGGGGATGGTTACTTCAATTAGCTTATTAATAGAAGCTTAATACATCCCGTCAACAGTAAGGATCCATTTTACGCACTTGGAGGGACGGAGGTGTATTATTGCCAATTACATGACATGGTGCTTGAGCTTATTATCAAGTTGTCAGCTGAAGAAGGCTTTGTTACCGCTTCGTTGTCAGATGGTGAACAAGCAGTGCATCTTCATTGCATCAGAGGGAGATCATCCGACGGCTATCCCTCCACAACAGTAGCAACACCAATGCCTCAATAAATGAAAGAAAAGAACTGTTCAAAGTGAGGTCACTTGATGTCTTTGGCCGTGCTGATTTAATGATGCCATCCCTATCAAGATTTCATGTTCTACGTGTATTGCAGCTAGCGAACTGTTCTGGACTGGATAACAATCATTTTAAGGATATATGCAAGTTGTACCTCCTTAAGTTTCTACGGCTACAGGGTTTGAAAGTCACTAAGCTCCCCGAGAGTATTGGCAAGCTGGAGTCTCTGGAAACATTGGAAATCAGAAGCGTCGATGATGAGTCAGTGATAATGTTACCACTGTCTTTTGGTAAACTCGGAAAACTGGTCTGGTTTCATGCTGAAAGAGTGGAGCTACCAGAAGGTGTGAGTCTGGAGAATATGAAATCTCTACGAGAGCTTGTAGGCATACGCCCTACCTTGCACGCTGTGACAGAGATTGGTAAACTGGGAGAGCTAAAGGCTCTTGAAATTGCCATCAAGGAAGAACCAGAGAGCAGAACTGGCAATTGGAAGGAATTGCTTCACACGTGCCTTCAAATGTGCTCCAGTACGTTACAAGTTTTGGTGCTGAGAATTCCACTACATAGTTTGTATTCCCTGAATTTTATGGCACATGTTCCTTCTGGTCTGTGGACCTACATGTGTAGTGGCTACTTTGATGAACTCCCAAGGTGGATGGATCCGTCGCTCTCCTGTCTCACGGTCTTGTCCATCAGGCTGCTCAATGTGCATGTACAGCCTGAGCATCTTGACAAGCTTGCTGAGCTGCCATCTCTTCGCTTTCTCAGGATACAAGTACTAGGTTTACCACTGCAGCAGGAAAAGCTCGTTATTCACAGCAGTCCATCTGCATTCCCGTGTCTAACAGATCTTCAGATTTTGTGCCAGTTGATGTTCCTTAAGTTTCAACCTGGGGCTATGCCAAAGCTTGGAAGACTCTACCTTTGCTTTGACGCTAGAAGGACCAATGAGCATTTTCGGACTAATAACTTCAATTATGGATACGAGAACCTCCCTTCTCTCCGACATGTCGTTATTGTGTTAAACATCATTGCATTAAATTGGGCGGAGCACACCGAAGCCCAAAATGCTATTAGGAAGACAATTAACGATCATCCCAACCATCCTTCGCTCAATTTTTCCTACTAGTAAGAATTAAAGGTAAGAGTTAACTCATCAGCATTTAAGATAGTGTAGTCTTATGTGGCCTGTCTATCAATCCGGTGCGAAATGGTTGTTTTGCCACTTCTATTTTGCGCTAAGAAAACATCCTGTCGAGCCAACTGCCAATCTTTTCTTTTGTGCTACCCTTGTTTAACATAGTGGAAGTTTGAAACTATTACTACATTATTAAGGCTTCATTCTGATTCTTGTTTCTTTATTTGTAGGATGGAAGCAGCTCATGAGATTTGTTGCTCGTAATGTTCTTGTTATGGGGTTAGAGACTAAGTATGTTACATTTTCCATGAAATCTATTGTCACATTCATGTCAAACTCAAATACTTTTATGACTATTCATGACGTGTTTCCAATAATTACATCATGTACGTTTTTTTTGTAATTGATGATGGATTATGGGTGTGACATATTTTGAACATTTCATCCATATACTGTATCTTAAGTTATCAAGTTTGGAGGATGGAGTCTGAGTCAATCTTTTTTTTTGTAAGGAATTAATGTTCGATACATAACTACCGAGTGAACCAATATATGTTTTTTTAGCAAAAGTGATCGAATACACGTGCCCAACGCGTTTTAACTTGAGGTAGTAGCTCGGATAATGCAAGGAACAAAATTTATCCTAGTTTCCGTTTCCTAGATTCCACGACTTGGGCTGCGAGGGGTGGGCCTTTTGCTGATATGATGGGCCACGCCCACACCTAGGGCCAGTCCAATGAAAACACTCACGGCGCCCCTAGCGCGTCTTTTTTATTTTTATATTTTTCAAAAATATTTTTTACGGAAATATATTTTCAATTTCACAATTTACAGTTAGAAATATATTTTCAATTTCACAATTTACAGTTTTATACCCCTACCGCCCGGCAGGGTGACGGCAAGGGACCTGCCGCCCGGCAGGGGGCGGCAGGGACTGATATGTAAATAAAAAAAATTATTTGCGCGGAGGCCCTTGGCAGGAGCCTGCCGCCCCCCTGCCGCCTGCCACCCGGCAGGGGGGCGGCAGGCTCCCCCTCCCCGCAAAATGGGCCATTAGATGTGGTTTTAGATATTTTGCATACAAATAAAAAACATTAGTAAAGTATATGAATATGAAAAGTATAAGTTAGCAATTCATACACATACGCAAATGAGAACGAAATAGGTGATGCATGAGAACGAAATAAGTATAACATGACGACATGTCCATAACAAAAATACGGAAACAGCTAGAAGCACCTCCTAACCACCCGGCCACCCCGGCCATGTCGATCTCTTTTACGCTGAGCGTGGACGTGGTCTGTAGAGTAGGTGTGCCGCTCTGGAGGCCCTACGTCTCTACCTGGACGTCCGGTGGCCATAGGTGTCTAGAAGGTAGGATCGGCCTGCTGGTTAGGTGTAGAAAATAACCGACTCCAATCTTCGAAGTTCGCCTCAAAGGTATCATGTGTGGGCCCTATACAGTAGCAATTAAGATATCTTAATTATCGTCTTATAAGTCATATATTTGGGTACATATTCATCATACGTACCTGGTGGTGGTGGATACGAAGAATGACCCATATCAGGAAGCTGGTGGTGCGATCCTGTAAACCGTTCAAATTATTTAAAATATTCATAGAAATAAGAAGCACATGATAAATTCGGGCTACAGATTAGGTATTTACCTTGCGTTCCTTCTGCTGTCGCCGTAGGGTAATACGAAGAAGGTCTAGCATCATATAATTGTTGTGATCCTATATGTAAATACAAAAGGAATTAGACTTCATACCACAATTAATTGAAATTAAGATATTGACTATATGTCTACCGAAAGGTTGTGGTGGTGCCTGTGTTGGTTGAAATGACATCCCTGCAGCTGGTGCCATGGTACTAAACTGAGTCCCTCCGTGAGGTTGATAAGGTGGGTGTGCATCACCTGTATGGACTGAGAATTAATTGTTGGCTTCAAAATAGGAAGTTAGTAAGTATCCTCACGTACCTGGATAATGCTGCTGAGACCAATAAGGTGCTTGGGAAGACTGCTGCTGTGTGGGACCACAAGGAAATGATGTCGAGGCTTGAGACGAACCGTACGAGTCATCGTACGATGTCCGGCTACCAAAGGCTTCAAGCATGGAATGGGCTCGTTGTGAAACTCGATCTAGGCCGACTCTTGTTCATTCCTATCCATCATAGATCCCGCTCGAATCCTCATCAAATTCGCCCTGGCATCTACGTCCATCAACCTGCACATTTCATACTGCAAGCAAAAAAAAAGAAAGCATTAACACTATAATCCAAAGTATTTGAAAAGCGATGATAACTTTGACTCACCGCCCCAGCTAATGCCTCATCCCTATGTCGTGCGTAGCCATCCTGTGATGTCGCAACATGCGGCTGTGGTTGCATGTCGGCATATATCAAGCGACAACAAGTCTGAGGCTGGTACCAGCTCAGGTACGCCCTGTACGAAGCCTCCGTGTGTGCAGGGGTCGCAAGCGCCACGTTCTCCTCTGCCTGGTCCCAGCCATCGACCCAAGGTTGCACCCTTGTCACCCACATGTTGGAGAAGGGTTGCCCAGTCCTCGATAAACTAAATATTGAAAACAATTTAGTCAAATATGATTAGTTAACTATACAATGCATAGTCACTGAAATAGTATATGAATTGTTACCTGTGGTCATGGCGTTCGACCCGATCCAATGCTGACGGCACAGGATACAACTGCCTTTGACCGAACTGTCTCCTGACTCTGTCCGGGCAGTGAGCCTCAATGTAAACGTCGTACACCAACGCTGTAGTTGTCATCCAAAAGGCCTGGTCCTGAAAGCAAACCGAAGATATCCCGATCGGTGCACGAGTGTTTATAGCCAACTCGGAGTAGGGCTCCCACACGACGTCTTCAGGTGTCAACCGATCAAACTCAGCCACAAATTCAGGATAGGCCCGACGAGACTGTACGTGGGCCCAATTCTTCTGCACAAAATTAATAATAATATGTACAAATAAGAAATACAAAGAGGGTGAAATAAAGCAACAGAATTGCCAACAGAATAGTACGAGTAGCAGTCATTTCCGTACCTGACGAGCGTACCAGAGAGTCCCCATGGTGGGCCTATCGTCCTCGGTGTCACCGTACATATCCAGCTCATACGGTGAGTGGTCGACAAGTGGGCGACCAATTGCTATCCTCACGTACGACCAAAGCTGTAGCAGAATCGGACATCCTGTAAGAATTGCATTGTGCTTATTTTGCACCGATGCCTTGCAGAGGCCACGGTACGTGGCTGCAAGTACCGCTGAACCCCAACTGTATTGAGGCATTTCCTCCACAGCTGTCTCTACGATCTCCTGTGCGTAAGGCACAAGCACCCTATCCACATAGTCCCCGTGAGTTGTTGAACATTATGTATCCAAACAACCACAACAGGTATGCCTCAAGGGATCGAGTGACGCTATCCTCATCAGCATCATATGCCAAATTGTCGGGCTGCATAGAAAAGATGAACATTTATGAGTACGAGATCAATTATAAAATAAAACCATAACTGCACTAGTCAAAAGCATAACTCTAACATTAATCATAACAAAACAAGGTATGTACCTGGAACTGCAGGATGCATGCCTTGGCAGGCCCTGTTGCTTTTTGGTGTTCTTCTACATCAATCGCGATGTCAATATTTGCAAAACGCTCTTCTAGATCGTCCAACCACGTAGGCGGGACGACACGAGGCCCTACGGCATCCCCACTAATAGAAAGACCCAGCAGCATCGCAACGTCCTGTAGGGTCGGTGTCATCTCCCCACAAGGGAGGTGGAAGGTGTTTGTCTTAGGCCTCTATCTATCAACCAGAGCCGTCAGTAGGGACCTGTCCAGCTTTACTGAACCACTCTCAGCAAGATGACCTATAGTAAGAAGACCAGCCTCACTCAACCTGAAAAATAGAATGATCAAAGGTAAGTACATTATGTACGAAACGTATATGAAACAAACGTATTCTTAGAAACATAATCCGACGACATATCACCTGGGCACCCATCGTGGGTCAACAGGAATAAACTCCGCTGGTGGACGTGGACGCAGCACGTTAAGTTTCACGCGCTGAACCACTGCAAGGAAGGACCGGTGCGACGAGTCTATGACTCCGTCAAGTAGAGCTGGCGTATTTTCGGCCATACCTAACACAAAAAATATAAGTTTTCTGCATTTTCTACAATTTTTCTACATTTTTCTACAATTTATCTTAAATTTTCATAAACTTTTCTAACATTTCTTGCATTTCCTACAATTTTTGTACAATATATTTTTATAAATATATTTTTCTAATATTTTCTAAATTTTTCTAATATTTTCTACAATTTATCTTAAATTTTCATAAACTTTTCTAACATTTTCTTGCATTTCCTACAATTTTTACAATATATTTTTATAAATATATTTTTCTAATATTTTCTAATTTTTTTTGCATTTTCTACAATTTATCTGAATGTTCATATACTTTTCTAACATTTTCTACAATTTCTGACTATTCCTCGAATTTTTTTCTCGTATTAAACAACTAATTAATACCACAAAATTGGTTGGTAAACCTAATTGGTTTTTCTAAAAACTAATCTTAATTCTACCTAAATTATATTAAAAACATTACCTAAATCGCTAAAATATCATTACTGCTGCATACACTAATTATAGAATTAAACATAAAAAAATTTAGATCGAGAAAGTTGAGAAATATTTATTACCTGCGGTTAGGATCCAAAATCCGGCAGGGCTTCGCCGTTACAACTCCCTCCCTCACCCCTCCTCTCTCCCTCCCGCTCTCTGGATGTCGTGGGAAGCAAATGAGGGGGGAGGGGGGAGAGAAGCCTTTTTATACAGTGTGGGGGAGCCTGCCGCCCCCCTGCCGGGCGGCAGGCCCCTGCCGCCCAGTGGAGTGGCGGCATTTTATACAGTGTGGGGGAGCCAGCCGCCCCCCTGCCGCCCAGCGGAGTGGCGGTAGGGGGCCTGCCGCCCGGCAGGGGGCGGCAGGCTCCCGCCAAGGACCTCCGCGCAAATAAATTTTTTTTATTTACATATCAGTCCATGCCGCCCTCCTGCCGGGCGGTAGGGGTATAAAACTGTAAATTGTGAAATTGAAAATATATTTCTGTAAAAAATGTTTTTAAAAAATATAAAAATAAAAAAGACGCCGCCCCTAGCTGCTGTGCAGCTTGTGATGAAGAAGTCGAAGTGCTCGTGACGGGGCTGCGAAGGGTTTTCGTGCTCTTGGCTCTGCGGCCAGTCACCTCCGCGGTGGCGCTGCTGCGAGTCGTCTGCTATACAGTCGCCATCCGCAGTGCCCCTTGCCCTTGGTCACTGGCTTTTCCTCCGTGAACACCGCACCGCTCTAGCTAGTTCGCCTCTCGCCGGCCCGGCGCCCCAGCCCGCATCGCTGCCCCCCTCCGAAGACTCCCGACTTGCTAAAATGTAAAGTAGTGTCGATATGAAAAATATAACACCCTCCAATATTATAGGGATGTAACAGTTAAGTAGGAAAAATATGTAGTTGCATTCGACGTTGGTTTCCCTTTCTTCACTACTAAATACTAATCCATTTGCTCTTAGGTTCGACCTATTTTACCTATCTAAAATTATACGATGCGAGCTGATATCAATGATAAGACTTAGAGCAATTCGAAGAGAATAGCTATCTTCCTAGCTAAACTTAAAAGTTGGAATCCAAGTCTTAAAAAAAGCCTTCTAAATGGTAGGGAAACCAACAGACTATCCATTTCCATTCTCCAAATCCCAACTGCACCTTCAATTGTCCCCTTCCACACACACTGACTTGTGGGTCCCACGCGTCATCTCCTTCCTTCCCTTTCCCTTCCGCTGCCATGCTCGCACCTCGTACAATCGGACGGTGAGGGTGCACCCTGGCACTGCGGCGAGGTCGTCGAGGTCACCACCGTGCTACTGCTGCCGGTGGTGTGGGAGACGGACGATGTCGCCACCATGGAGTCTGCACCCAGGCGGACCAAGATGGACGTGGACCTCAGCATCATCAAGGTGGACAAGGCGTGGCCACGGTGGGCGTGGTCGAGCTGGCAGACAGGTGCAGGCTGCTGTGGCGGACGATGGAGGAGGAGCTAGAGTGGGGGCGCGAGGCTGGGCCGGCAGGAGGAGGCGGAGAGGGCAAGGTCGCGGGGCCGGCAGCAGTGGGAGGAGGCGGGGCAGGGGAGCGGGGCGGGCGAGAGGACGGCGGGAGGGCGGAAAGGGCAGGGATGGCGAGTGGTGCAGCTCGGGATAAATGCCGAGCGCGGGGTTCGGGATGGCAAGCGGGATAGCGAGGGAGGCAACATAGAGAGTCTGTTGGATGTTGATTTTAAGGAAGTTTAGCTATTTTTAGCTATTCTATCTAATTTACAGAGTCTAAAGTCCACAACCAATCAAACAATGTGTCTTGAGCCAAACTCCATCTACTAGACTAGAATTGATGGATGAGAGTTGTCTCCACCTTAACTTACATCATCTCCAGCAGCATTCCCTAACTCAACTGTCACATTGCAATAATTTGTGTAAATATATTGCTCCATACTATAGATCTCTTTTATTTTAGCTTTTTCTAATAATTACGGGGACAAACCAATAAGATAAAATTGACTACCGGACACCGTTCGAAGGTGATTTTTGCTCTAGACCATAAAAAAACATAGCTTTGCCAAAGAACATAGCTTTGCCGAAGGTGATAGGAGGGGTCATCACCGCCGGTTTCAAAACCAGCGGTGATGAGAGGGGTCATCACCGCCGGTTCATAAACTGTTGGTGATGAGTGCACCCACCGTTGGTGATGAGTGCTCACCACCGCCGGTTTGTGGATGGAACCGGCGGTGAATGCCATTTTTCCATAAAAAAATATTCATATAATAATATTACACCGTTTGTACAACATATATAATATATCATTATAGCAGCAGAATTCAATCACATGAGCTCATACATCGAGATTAAACGAAAGGGTTCATACATCAAGATTAAAACAAAGAGTTCATACATCAAGCCTAGTTTTTGAGCCTCTCTCTGTAGCAAACTTAACAAGCTGCCCATTACTCTCTGGCTGGGCACTTGATATGATCCTAGATATTAACAATGTGACTTATTACATGGAAATTGGACAGAACATACATGACTTCAAAATTCAGAAGATCATGCAAAATGTCAACAAGACATGAGACAATCAGATTTGTAAAAAGATGAAAATACATGCACAACATCCTTAGCCGAAGAATAAAATGCAAGTCTGAGAGAACTGCAACTATTTTACCGTGAAGGGATCATGTTGGAGGATTTCCAGAGCCACATCATCCCTGTTAATTGTAACTGAAACACCATTAGCATGATACCGTTTATAACATAAGTAGAAGAATTCACATCATGTGCTATCTGTCAGGTTGTGAAACCAAATCAAAACAATGCCAGATTGTTAAATTAGCTGAGAAATGTGCAGATAAACTTATGGAAGAAAGGTAGATGGGGCAAGAAAATAGAAAACAAGTTTTTAGGTTATAATAGTACTCAAAATTACTGACCATAGAAAAAAAATTGTTTTAAAAATCAACAGGTCATGTCTTGCAAACAAGGGATCATTAAAAAGAATGACTCTAACATACACAAAGACAACTTAAAAAAAAGACAGCAGTACAACCCAATAAATTTCAAAAAAGATAACTAGAACAAATAGTCTTTATTATTACATTACTCCAAGGTTCTTCAAATTGGCCACCACATAATAGAAT
Organism: Panicum virgatum; assembly: GCF_016808335.1. Classification (NCBI taxonomy): domain Eukaryota; kingdom Viridiplantae; phylum Streptophyta; class Magnoliopsida; order Poales; family Poaceae; genus Panicum; species Panicum virgatum. The sequence goes on from NC_053146.1 coordinate 11,573,746, forward strand.
GTAACACTTTATTGGTCAAGCATAATAGAATGTAACAGTTTAATTAAAAATAGATTTGGCCTAACTTTACTAATAAATCAAACTAGATGAAGGAATGATGGCATGAGAAAGGAAAGTACCTGAAGCTAAGGAGATGGGATTCCGTAGTAAGTGTATTCCTGTGGAATATCTTGATTTCTTGCTAGCCTCTCCAGTATTAATTCTTACACATTCTGGAAGGCAATTCCAATATGCTTCCGCATTGTTGGATACTAATGAAACAAAAAGGGTCATGAGTCATGACAGATGTCAGCACACCTAGGTAGCGCTCATCTAGAAGTTGTGCCATTCGATCAGCCCTGATATGCAGAATCCAATTAGCATATTATATTTGGTAGAGTATTATGTAGTACTTCTATATTCTATAATATTACTACCAGACATCAATATTCACAACATCAGGATTCTTCCTATAAAGCTGCAGAAGGCATAGAGCAGCCTTCTTTCTGACAACAGGACGGCCACTACTTGAAATCTGTGACAACATAAGATGTTTCATTAATAGAATCATTCACAAAACAATGAAAGGGAAACATAAGCAATAGAACATTCACTCACAAGAAGTTTCTGGACATCTGGGGCTAGTGACTCAGAAAATTCTTTCCCACCAATGTTACCTACCTGAAAAATATTTTAGTAAAAGATATAACACATAATGGACACTAAATGGTGCTAATTGTGCAGGAAAGTAAAGTAAAAGCCTTGAAAGCTGCGGCAGTCTGCATGAGCTGATGAGATTGATACCCCTAAATCATTCAAAATGGTAGGTCTCATTGGCAGACTGTTGCAATCAGTCACAGTTGAGACAATAGACAGCAATGCCCACGCGACCAAAAGATGTAGCTGGACAAAGTATAATTCTATCAAACGTCGAACAGTCTGAAACTAGGACGGCTCAAAACTACACCGCGGAACTATCCTCCCGAACTGACTAGTGACTACCAATCAGCAATTCAGCACCACGCAGCTCCTCAATTATCGTTCAGCGGGGCATTTCGAGCAAAATACCCAACGCCCAACCAATCAATTACACAAATGCATTTGCAGCTAGCAACCTGCAGCATCAAACAAAAAACTCTAAGAGAAGGGAGGGGAACAAGCTAGCGTGACATTCTCATTTTTGAACCGCGTGCAGCGCCACCACTCCGTGCAGCGCCGCGCCTGGCCGGCCGCTACTCCCCGCCGCCGCCGCACTAGCTGCGCAGCGCCGCCGCGTCCGCACCCCCACGCAGCACGGGAGGAGAGTCATGGAGGGGAGGGGATCCGTGCGCCGCGCGGCACTGGAGGAGACGCGGGGAGAGGAGGGGCCCCGTGGAGGAAGAGGGGAGTGGAGGGGAGGGGAAGGAAGACAGGAGACGGGAGAGGGAGGGAGATGGAAGATGTGGAAGGGGGAGACATACAGGAGACGGAGAGAAACCAGATATGAAAAAAAATTGGCATCACCGCCGGGTCGTAATATGATCCGGCGGTGATGTCTAACTATCACCGCCGGTTCGTATTACGACCCGGTGATGATGTTTGAAAACTTATTACCGCCGGTTTGTAATACGACCCGTTGGTGATGAGTGACTATCACCATCGGGTTAATTTAGAACTGGCGGTGATATACTATCACCGTCGGGTTGTTTCAAACCGGCGGTGATGAGCCGTTTGCAATGATCATATCTGTAGTAGTGTCCCTCCACTCAAACATCAAAATGGAACAAAATTTTAAGATTAGAGCAAAGTTGTTTATAGTTTTGTACACAAGTTTCTTCGGGCACAACAAGTGCTCAGTGTTCACACTTGATCTAGCACTATTAGATACGTCTGACGGCATTAAAAGATGAACCCACTTTGCTAACCCCACGGTGTTCCCAAAGGACGGGTGAACAAATTCAATTATATATTTTCTTTACGATGACCAGCAAGTTGTACTAGTTACACATGGTGACAAACTCAATTATTGTATATCTAGTTTTATATTAGGGCGCACTTGTACTACTAGTCGACACAAGCTAATAATTAAGGCGTAACCAAGTCGATCTTATCTTCATCTCGCGCATGTTGGATCCAGTTGGTCTTCTTCGGTGCTGGTGAAGTTCGCTGGAGCTAGTGTTACGCTGCGCGTGGTGATGTAGGGCTCGACAGCAATTGGCGCTTGCTTGGATCGATCCGGTGAGATAGTAGTAGCACTCGATGAGATTTCTATCATTTACTTCAGTCTAGTTTTTGCTTGGATATTGGATGGTAAACCATTCTTGGATTGTCGCATCATTATTCCGATCCAGATACATTGAATATAAGGTCTGATTTAGCGCATCTGTAAGTCTACTCATGCAGATCTACAACCCCTGCAGATCTCCAAGCTGCACAGCATACACAAGCAAGCTCTGTCACTAGATGAATACCCTCCTCCCCAAGCTTGCGGAGCTGGTGGTGGGTTAATACAACTTGCAGAAGGGTGTAAAGGGAGAGATCAAGGAACTCGAGAAAGAACTGACCTACATAAGTGCAGCCCTCCGCAAGGTATCTGAGGTGCCGGTAGACCAACTTGATGAGCAGGCAAAGATCTGGGCTAGCGACGCAAGGGAGCTATCTTATGACATCGAAGATGCTGTTGACACCTTCATGTTGCGTGGCAAGGGCCGCGAGCAAGAAGGCCAAGACACATTCAGCCTCAAGGGGCTCTTTGCTAAGGCCACCAATTTGTGCAAGAAGGCCAACAATAATCATAAGATCCACAATGTTATTGAAACGAACATGGCACCATTTATGCCATTTCGAGTGATTTTGGTGATCGAATGACAACACAACACTTGGACTAATATGATTGTTAAGATGACCATTCTCAGGCTTTTAGGTTCAAGTGATGACAAAGAGAAAGAGAAGATACGCGTAGCAAGGCCCGAAGGGCCGCCCCTACGGGGGTTCCGCATCCTGTGTCAGCCTATAGGCACCGGTTGAACCGACGGTCCAAGAAAGGGCATCGGTAGATTGGTCGTACTGTGTACCAGAGACGATGTCAAGTGCCCAGGAGAAGTTTCTTCAGCACCGGTTCAACCGACGGTGCATTGACGTCAGCAGAAGAGAAGAAGGTTGTGAGTGACCAGTTTAACCGACGGGCAAGTATCGGTTCAACCGGTGGTCACTGTGTCAGCAGTAAGAAGTTCAACGGCTACTTCATGTCTTAGAGTGACCGGATGAACCGACGCTACCCCTGCCAGAGGCATCGGTTCATCCGATGATACGCAGATTTTCTGCTGACCATTGGAACAACGGCTACAAGACTTGGTGGCCTATATATATGCCTCACCCCGGCCATTTGAAGATTGCTGGAGTTGCTGGACATCCCACACACACCCAAGACCATCTCCAAGCCATACAAAAGCATCAAGATCATATCCTTAGCCCTTAGCACACTTTGAGAGTGTTGTGTAAAGGATTAGCTCTTAGTGAGTGAGATTGCAAGGCTTCGAGCCTTTGTGCTGTGGTTCATTAGCGAACCAAAACAAGAGCATGGTGCGCCGGCACCTTGGAGCGTGAAGTTCGCCGGCAACGTCATCGACCCTCCGACTTGGTGTGGAGTGGCGACGACATCTTTGTGCGGGGGACGTGGAGACACCCATCCTTTGTGGAGAAGCTCCTTAGTGGAACCCGGGGCCAATGTGACCGTGATTGTGTTCACGGAAGAGACTTGGTGGCCGAGTAGCAATACTCTTAGTGAGTGCTACAACAATATGGATGTAGGTGTGCCTTTGTGGCTAACCGAACCACGGGATAAACACCCGCGTCAAGAATTTGCTATCTCCTATCCCGCTCATTAAGCTTCCGCATTTCATACAGGGGAGGGTTACTTCAATGAGCTTATTAATAGAAGCTTGATACAACCCGTGGGAGACAATAAAAGTCCCTTTGTTGTGTTTGGAGAGATGGAGGTGTATGCTTGCCAAGTACATGATATGGTGCTTGAGCTTATTATCAAGTTGTCAGCTGAAGAAGGCTTTATTGCTATCACTTCATTGTCAGATGGTGGACAAGCAGGTGTATCTTCGTTGCATCAGAGGGAGATTATCAGGCGGCTATCCCTCCACAACAGCAGCGACACCAATTCCTCAATAAATGAAAGAAAACTTCTGTCGAAAATGAGGTCACTTGATGTCTTTGGCCGTGCTGATTTAATGATGCCATCCCTGTCAAGATTTCCTATTCTACATGTACTGCAACTAGAGAATTGTTCTGGACTGGATAACAATCGTCTTAAGGATATCTGCAAGTTGTACCTCCTTAAGTTTCTACGGCTACAGGGTTTGAAAGTCTTTGATCTCCCCGAGAGTATTGGCAAGCTGGAGTCTCTGGAAACATTGGACATTATGTTGGAGTAATGGGCTTGGCCCATTTATTCTAAAGCATTAAAAAAATTTAAAGCCCACTATTAATGCTAGGGAATCAATGTTTAATTCCGTACCGGGAATTGAGGAGGATCTCAACCGACTTAAAAGGTGGACTTCTTGTACACCACTTGTGAAGCCGGTAAGAGGAGGACGGTGAACCACACGCGCGCGCTCGCTCGCCTCGCCGGGCCGGGCCGGGCCGGGCCGTGGCCGTTGCCATTCCCCTCATCCATCCTGCACCAGAGCACTGAGGCAACTCGGCTCCTCTCTTCTCCCTCTCCAGTTGCAACAACTGAGTTCCCCAACGCTAATTTCTGCGCGCACGTGCAGGATAGGCGGGCAATCAGGTTTTTGGGTAACGCTTTAGCGTGACTGCTCAAAAATACTAAGGCTTTGCCCGATTGTACGACTACTTCCTGGTGGACGAGCCGAACGACTACGTCGACTACATTCTGGTGTGACCGTTCGTGGGACTGCACTGCGAACTTCTTCCTGCACCGATTTAGTTCGACTACTTCGACTGAGGCCAACCGAGTAGATGTCTACTCCAGTTGGTAACAGCGCAGCCAATGCCTCCGGCAACGGCCCCGCTTTAGGGTACTCCCTGAAACTTTGGTTATTTATATTGTTTATGCTTATATGTGTGATAAGTATAAACATGTTCACATGTTTTATTTTACTCCTTAAAGTCATAGAAATATTGTTAGTTTATACATTTAATTTTGGAATTAAAATATACCGAAAATTGCCTAGATTTCTAACACATTAGAGGCGCCGATCATGAATTAGCGATAATGTTACCACTGTCTTTTGGTAAACTAGGAAAACTTGTCCGGCTTCACGCTGAAAGAGTGGAGCTGCCAGATGGTGTGAGTCTGGAGAATATGAAATCGCTACAAGAGCTGACTGGCATATGCGCTACCTTGCACGCCGTGACAGAGATTGGTAAACTGGGAGCACTAAAGGCCCTTGATATTAGCATCGAGGAAACTTGCAATTCAAAGGAATTGGTTCACACGTGCCTCCAAATGTGCCAGAGTTCATTACAAGTATTGGTGCTAAAAGCTCCATTAATTTCTTTTTCGCTGGATATGTCAAAGCTTCCTCCTGGTCTCCAGACCTTCATGTGCAATAGCTACTTTAGGGCATTCCCCAGGTGTATTGATCCGTCGCTCTCCTGTCTCACTGTAATGTCCATCGGGCTGTGGCGTGCGCGTGTACAGCCTGAGCACCTTGACAAGCTTGCTGAGCTGCCATCTCTTCGCTTCCTCAGGATAACCTCACCACTTCCAGCGGATGAGCAGGAAAAGCTCGTTATTTACAGCAGCCCATCTATATTCCCGTGTCTAACGGATCTTCGGATTTCGTGTCCCTTGTTGTTCCTTGAGTTTCAACCTGGGGCTATGCGAAAGCTTCAAAAACTTTGCCTTGGATTTGACGCCAGAAAGACCGCTGAGCATTTTCAGACTAATGACTTCGATTATGGATTAGAGAACCTCCCTTCTGTCCAACATGTCGTCATTGAGTTACGGGGGCGCGACCACCCCGAAGCCCAGGATGCTATTAGGAGGACAATTAACGATCATCCCAACCATCCGTCGCTTGATTTTTCCTATATGTAAGAGTTAAAGGTAAGAGCTGACATCTCTGCATCGAGATAGTTCAGTTTTATGTGCATGGCTTGTCTGCTATCCCCGTGCAGTATTTCATTTGTCATTCAAACTGTTGTTTTGTCACTTTTTTTTTACATTAAGAACATATGCTGTCAAACCAACTGCAAATCTTTTCTTTGTGTTACCCTTGTTTAAAACATAGTGGAGTACATTATTAAGGTTTCATTCTAATTCTGTTGGTTCTTTTGTAGGACAGAAGCAGCTTACGAGATTTATTGCTCGTCATGTACTCAGACATTGGTACGGGATTAGAGGCTAAGTGTGTTATATTTTCCATGATGAAGTCTATTGATATGATGTTTATGTCAAATTCAAATGTTTTTTACCATCCGTCATTTGTTTTGAATAATTATTCTTATCATGTACTTTATTGTAATAACTATAGATGCATTATCATTGTGTTCTATTTTGGATATCCCATCCACATACTGTATCAAGTTATTCAATTCGGTGGATTGAGTCTGAGTTAATGTTTTTTTAAAAGGAATTAATGTTTGATACATACTCCCTCCATACTTAAAAAAGAATGTCGTTTTGGACAGCGACACGGTCTCCAAAGCTTAACTTTGACTTCTTATTTTTATAAAAATATTTATCGCAAAGTTATATGTTTATACTTTTAGGAAAGTATTTTCCAAGACAAATCTATTCATATGATTTTTGTATTTTGAAACTCAACAATTTAAAAGTTATTCATAATTTATGTTTCCAATGTTTGACCCAAACTTTGTCCAAAACGACATTCTTTTCGGGTATGGAGGGAGTAGCTACCGATTGTGACCCAATACGTCTTTATCACTGGGCTGTGTGTCCTGAAGTTTCTTAAATAATGGAAGGGAACAAAATTTGCTCCAGTTTGCTATTCCAGAGACCCAGACCACGCGGTGCCTGGGTGAGGTAGCCTAGTCTACGGTCCCCTGTTAGTTGGCGTCCATATGATCGATTCTCAGACAACGTTATATATTTTCTTTTTTAGTATGTTTTTTGTTGTTTTCTGCTAAATATTTTTCAGAGAAAGGGAAAAAAATTTGATAAAAAATTTGACAGGAAAGTTTTGAGATAAAAATTTGAAGAAAATTTTTATCATCCAAAACTAAAACACTCAGGATAAAAAAAACTTTTGCAGAGAAGTTTTGAGATAAAAATTTGAAGAAAAATTTTCATCCAAAACAGAAAAAACTCAGGGTAAAAAAAACTTTTGCATCCACAAAAACCAAAAAAACTCGGGTAAAAAATTTTTGAATAAAAAAAGAGAAAATCAGATGGAAAAAAATTGTAAAAAATTTTTGAAAAAAGAGAAAAAATTCCACTGACCTGGATGGCGCGCCGCCGCGCCGGGCCTCCCCCGCCGGCGGCGCGCCTCCCCGCCGCGCTGCTCCCTGTGGGCACGGAGCCCGCCGCCACGCCTTCTTGCTGCACCACTCCCCTCCGTCTGCTCCACCGCCGCTGCTAGCGGAGCCCGCCGCCACGCCGCTCCCCTCTGTCCGCTCCGCCGCCACCGCTCGCCTTGGGTTGGGGGGGGGGGTGCAAAGCTCCCAAGAGAGTCAGATCCAGAGAGAGAATGAAGAAAGAGAAAAGAAGGGAGGGGCGCGTGCATGGAATGGGTGGGGCCGCAAGCGTGGAGTGGGTGAAAAATCGACCATCACGGGCGACTGCAATTTCAGCATTGGGTGCCTGGGTGGATACACCAACGAATCTGCTGCCTAGTGACACTAAGGCCAAGGCCCATTCCAGGTGGAATGATGTGGCCCGTATCGAAGCCAGGTCAGCCTGGAACGCATCCTGTCATCCCACCCTACGGATCAAATCCTGCCCGACGCGAGCGAGGGTGAGAGGATACGGCGCAGCGGCGCGGCATGGCACCAACGGCGACCACCCTCTCCACTGCCTTCATTCTCACTGGTAACACGTGAACCTCCACTTCCTTCCTTCTTCTCCCCCTCGCGCCTGCTCCCTAGGGTTTTTGTTCTTAAGGTCATGAGTTCTTATTCTTCGTGGGTGGCCGGCGGCGTACCGAGGGAGGCCGGCCGCGGAGCCCAGAGATCTCATTCCCTGCCTTGGGAAATTTGACGCTGCAGCTATCAGGCAAGCAGAGGAATCGCAAACCGGGATTCAAGCGGGGGCATACCAGAGGTAAGTGGGTGCTGCCTGTTCTATATATGCTTGTCCCTTTAGTGTTGATTCATCAGATTGTAGAGAGAACTAAACGAGGTTCACATCAGGGGCGAAGCCAGAACCTGGAACCACCGGGGTCGGCCCTGTTAAATACCGGGGTCAAACACGTGTATGAACAGTGCTGAACAGTATTTTTTTCCTTTGAGTTGACGGATTTCGTCGGGGTCCGGCGACCCCAACAGCAAAGCGCAGCTTCGCCCCTGGTTCACATGTACTCATCAATGCTCAAAAACTTTTGTTTTCTTTAGATCCATAGGTCGCTGGACAATACGCCATTGCTTTTGAGATGTGGCATGTAGTGTCAAATTGTTGTTAAGGAAAGGGAAATATGATTCTTTTTCTTTTTATATTCTGATGGTGTCTTTTTTGATGTGTGGTTCAATCTCTTGGAGGGCCACACAATTAGTGAACAGCTTGACAAATCATGTTGAAATTTGCTACTGTAACATAGAGTACATGAGTATACAGACAGAGTACATGAGCATACTAGAATCTGGTCTGTTAAAGTTTTACAGCTGCTTCTACAAGCCCTCTTGTCTGTGTTCTTTTTCTCAATCTAATTTACATGTATGGATGATGTAAAACACGAGTTGTTGGGCTTGAGGCCCTCTGATCTACTTGTATTTTGTCAAATTCTGAGCTCAGCTCATTATAGAATCCTCCCAGATACATGAAACACTTTAAAATAAGTTGTTGACTGGTTTTCTAGTAACACCAATAACATCGGATGTTATTTAAGCAGCAAAATATACACATTGTTGAAACTAAAAGTTACAGTTCTTCTAGCTATATCTGTATATGGTTATTCTAGGTAGTCAAATTTTTAGTGGGTACTTTTCTAGCTACTGTTAGTTTCAGGAACCATGATGGTGTTTTTTTCGATGTGTGGTTCAATCACTTGGAGTGCTACAGAATTAGTGAACACCTTGACAAATCATGTTGAAATTGGACATTGTAACATCTGGACAGGAATACCTGGCGGATTTGGCTCCAATCAAGGTTTAGGGGTTTTACAAAATTGTTCCTCCAATCAAGGTTTAGGGGTTTTACAAAATTGTTCCAATATATGATTAGAGTCATTCCAATCTCAGCAAAAGTAACAACACTACAAAGATCTGGAAAGCATAAATTTACTTTCCTATGTTCTCGTGAATGTTGGGGGAGCCACCTTCGGAGGACGAGCGAAGGCATGGCGCCTGAAGACCCGAAGCCCGAGGACGATGATCGCGTGGCGCCGAGGTGCGAAGGTCGGGGAGCGAAGCATTGTCAGCGAAGGTCCTCGAGCGAAGCCCTGAGTTTTCGAAGGCTGACCCTCGGGGGGTCGCGGTGCGGGACGAATCGGACAAAGTCCAGGCGGTGAAGGCCCGCGGGCGAAGGCCCGCAGTCGAAGGCGCACGTACAAAGGAGGAACGGATAACTCGGACGGCGGAGGCCGAGCCCGAAGGTCCGTCGGGAAACGTTACAGCGAAGGTCTCAGAGCTACGGGGAGCTCCACTTGCCAGTCCAGCTGTAATCCACTGTCGTGACCATTGTTGTAATGTTACCTTAATGCCCACATAATATTCCCAGATCGTAGCAGTTAGAGGACATTACGGCAATTTCACACCGGCGGGTAGTTGAGCCGCCGGCTATAAATACCCATGTAACCACCCGTGATGGGACATTGAATACAAAGATTTATTGCCCGTGCTTTGATTTTCATGCCATTAGGCTAAGTGTCGTTTCACCCTCGAGGCTTCGCTCTCAACGAATAGGGCTGTTGTGATATCCCTTCGCCCTGAAGGATATCTTACACCAACAGTTTTGGTACCCACCCGCAGTTCGTTCTGACGCGACCACATGGCGGCGAAGAAAAAAACCAACACCGGCGCTTCGACAGAGGCGAAGGCTTCGACGGAGGCTCGGCCTTCGGCAAACGACGCCTTCGTCACGACCAACAACTGCGAAGACAACAGCGAAGACACTTCCGTCGACGACCTCGCTGACGGAGAGCCCTCGTCCTCTCCTTGAGGGACTTCGCACAGCATTGGAACTCCAACCTTCCAAACAGCCACATTCGCGCCTGGGACAAGCTCCACACAGAGTTGTCTGCTGCGTTTCGAACGCCGAAGCCAGACAAAGTCAACTCGTGTGACTTCCATAACTTGAAGCAAGAAGGCTCCACCTTGCAAGAGTACCTTCACCGCCTCGTCAGGCTTCGCATGAGGGCTCCAGACATGGCAGAGAAGATCATCATCGACACCACGGTTGCGGGTTTAAGCCTCGGCCCGTGCGCATAGTTCCTCGAACGCCGCAAGCAAAAGACCCTCAACAGGTTCTTCAAGATAATGCAAGAATATTGCATCTCAAACAAGGGCAAACAGCGAAGACTAGAAGGGATAAACGCGCAGAGGGCGCACAACCACGACCGATCGAGGCCGCACCAAGCTGAGCAAGCGAAGACCTCGAAGGTCGTGAACACGGTCTCCGGCGATGAAGCGTGTGACTCCCGTCCTCAAAACAACAGAGGAGGGAGGAGCGATCAAAGCAACCCCAACTGCGGCCGCGGAGACAACACCGGCCGAAGGCAGAAAGTCCCCTACTGCTGCATTCACGACAGGGACAAGGGGCATTGGACGAGCAATTGCCCCCTCGTCAAGGAGAAGAAAGAAGAATTCGACCGAAGCACTAACACCCAGCCGCCGAAGCCTGTCAACTACACCACCCACAACAACCAGCCGCGAGGTCTGCCCCCAACTACCTAGTGGCAGCCCCCGCGACAACCCCACTGGACTTCGGCGTATCCAACACTCTCACCATCCTTCCCCACTTCCATTACAACCCCGCATACACACCTCCAGCCCTCCCAGCCCCTTCGGCACCCCAGATCCCACAAGCACCCACCCCTTCGGCGCCACAGTAAGCGTGGCAGCAACCACCCACACCAGAAGCCCCCACCTACCTTCCACCACCACCAAAGCTAGAACCCGGCACAGTCCCAGAAAGAGCCAACGATCCCGTTAGAGGCATGGTAAATGTTATCAATGTCATCTCTGGCGGATCAAACGAGCCTGTACATGAGACAAAGAGGCAGAGGAAAGAATACCTCCGCACGGTCTCGCATATATGCGAAGGCAAACACTTCCGCACACCTTGGTCCCATGTTCCAATCACCTTCTCCGAAGCCGACCTCAGGCTTCAACATTACCCCCATAATGATATCCTCGTCATTCGTGCCAACATCGGCAAGAACTCCGTGCACTTTGTCGGAAATGATGTCGGCCGGATTCTCATCGACAATGGCAGCTCCGCAGACATTCATCAAAATGGGGCTAACAGAGCAAAGCCTGCACAAATCTTAGTACCCTCTCATTGGCTTCGGAGGGAAGAAAATCGAGGCCCTCAGAAAAATTGAACTCAATGTGACCTTTGGCGGAGGGAACACACAGAGAACAGAGCTTATAACCTTCGATGTTGTAGACATCACTTACCCATACAATGCCATCTTCGGCCGCAACACCATCATCAAGTTCGCGGCAGTCATCAATCAGGCATACCTCTGCATGAAGATGCCAACGGCCGGAGGAGTCATCACAATCCTCGGCAACCAGGAGGAGGCGAGGAGGTGCGAAGACAATGCGGCATGTGCGACGAAAAACATGCACGCAATCGAAGCCGCAGACACCGAAGAAGAGGAGGAGTCGAAGCCCTCCAAATTCGAGCAAGCGCATAAGGCAGAGGGGGTCAAGCCGGGCGAATACACGAAGAAGGTACCACTCTGCGAAGATGTCCCTGATCGCGTAGTAACAATCAGGAAGGGCCTCAAAGAAGCTGAGGAGGCAAGATTAATCCAATTTCTGAGGAACAATCAGGATTTCTTCGCATGGTCATCTTTGGACCTGCGAGGGGTCAGCAGAGAAAACATGGAACACTCTCTGAGGGTGGACCCGAAGGTCAAACCACGATGCGGGAGTCATTTGTGAAGTCCGGAAGACCGGAAGAAAGCAGTCCAAGGCGAAGTCCAAAAAGTGCTCGATGCGGGAGTCATTCGCGAAGTGCAATACCCAGAGTGGCTAGCCAATGTGGTCATGGTCCCGAAGAAGAATGGCAGCTGGAGAATGCAGAAAGCGTAGGGTTCTAATCCCCCCCCCGCAGGCTTATATAGTGCAGGCCGCTCCACTCAGGCGCCCCGAGAAGCGCATCACGTCTAGGTGCAAAGTCAGTTGTGCTCCTGCCCATGCGTGAAGAAAGTCAAAGCGACTCAGGGGCATCACCATCTTTTCGCCAAGAAGCCCAACCACCTCGTCGATTAAATTGTTGTTTTTTGTTTTTTAAAAAAATTTCCCGAGAAAAGTATCAATTCTCGAAGTATAACCGTGCCCACGCCAAGCCTGGGACGTTTCTTCTTCTTTTATCTTTTTTTTTTGGCACTGCAGGAATTTCGGTCGCCCTCGCACGCTCGCCCGCCCGAAGGGTGGCGCTTGAGGTGGCATTCCACGCGCCAGATTGTCGAAGCTCCGGGTCCTCCAAGGAGCACTCGCAGCCTCGAGGGGCTATTGTTGGGGGAGCCACCTTCGGAGGACGAGCGAAGGCGTGGCGCCAGAAGACACAAAGCCGAGGACGATGATCGCGCGGCGCCGAGGTGCGAAGGTCGGGGAGTGAAGCATCGTCAGCGAAGGTCCTCGAGCGAAGCCCTGAGTTTTCAAAGGCTGACCCTCCGGGGGTCGTGGTGTGGGACGAATCGGACGAAGTCTAGGCGGCGAAGGCCTGCGGGTGAAGGCCCGCAGTCGAAGGCGCACGTCCAAAGGAGGAACGGATAAATCGGACGGCAGAGGCCGGGTCCGAAGGTCCGGCGGGAAACGTTACAGTGAAGGTCTCAGAGCTACGGGGAGGTCCACTTGCCAGTCCAGATATAATCCACTGCAGTGACCATTGTTGTAATGTTACCTTAATGCCCACAGAATATTCCCAGATCGTAGCAATTAGAGGACATTACGGGGATTTCACACTGGCAGGTAGTTGAGCCGCCGGCTATAAATACCCGTGTAACTGCCCGTGATGGGACATTGAATACAAAGATTTATTGCCTGTGCTTTGATTTTCGTGCCATTGGGCTAAGTGTCGTTCACCCTCGAGGCTTCGCCCTCGACGAACCGGGTTGTTGTGATATCTCTTCGCCCGGAAGGATATCTTGCACCAACAGTGAAACTCTACCATTTTCTTTAAAGTTTAGATTATGTTCTAACCCAGATTGTCAAATTCTGTACTTGAATTAATCTTTGTTTCTATGCTTTAGTGTGCCTTATATCAGCCGTATCGCCGTGCAGTATTTTGTTTGTGATTCAAACCGTTGTTTTGTCACTTCATTTATTTTTTGCGCCAAGAAAACATGTTGTCAAGCCTGCTGCAAATCTTTTCTTTGTGTTACAGTTGTTTAACATAGTGGAAGTATGAAACAATTACATTACATTAAGGCTTTATTCTAATTCTTGTTGTTTCTTTGTATAGGATGGAAGCAGCTTATTGGATTTGTCGCTCGTCATATGCTTGTTACAGGGTTAGAGACTAAGTGTGTTCCATTTTCCATGAAAGCTATTGCTACATTCATGTCAAACTCAAATACTTTTATGACTATTCATTACGTCTTTCAAATAATTACATCATGTACGTTTTTGTTTTGTAATTGAGGATGGATTATGGGTGTGATCTATTTTGAACATTTCATCACATACCGTACCTTAAGTTATTTGTAGGATTGAGTGAGAGTCTGAGTCAATCATTTTTTGTAAGGAATTAATGTTAGATACATAACTACAGGTTGTCACCCAACAAGTATCAGTGCATCTTGATTCTTGAGGATGCTTAAATAATAAAAGGGGATAAATTTGCTCTGGATTGATATCCCAGAGACCCAGACCGCGCACTGGGTCTGGATGGATGCATGAACAAAACAGAATTAATGATCACAGCGTCGATGATGCCGTAAGTTTCCCATGGAAATCTTTGTAGCAGCCCGTTTCTTAAATCTTGGTTTCACGAATGGTCGAAGTTATACTCCTGATTGCTTCGGTGCTAGATCATTGTAAATGTTTTGCCCTAAACTGTTGCCGGTCTTCTGCGATGTATACCTGCTCTGAGTTTCATATGATTGTAGTAGCTCGATACACTACTACAAAAATAATCTGCAGCAACGCTCCGATTTTTTAGAGGTGGATCAATTTTGCACCCGTTCCTACAAATGAAAATGGCGCACTGTAGCAACGGAGCCGATCCTAAAATCAATATCTACCCCCCTCCCCCCCCCCCCCCCCCGAGCCCACGAGCCCTTGAAAATGCGTCCATTTGTAGGGGGTAGGCCGGCCCTACAAATCAACTTTGTAGGCGCGGTCAACCCACCTGCCCGCCCGTACAAATATTTTTTCAATTTATTCTGGCTGATTTGTAGGGGCGGTCAATCCACCCATCCACTCCTACAAATATTTTTCCAATTTATTCTGAAAAATTGTTTACTTTCAAATAAATTAAACTATTTTAAATTAAACAATTTACCCGCCCTTACAAACCACGAAAAGAACTACCAACTGACCGTCCGCTATACATGGGTGGACCGACCGCCGTTTAAGATGTTCGGACATCCAAATGCCCGCACGGACAACTTCGTGCAGGCATTAGGATGTCTGAAAGTCTTAAAGGGCAGACGGTCCGCTAACATTCACAATTAATATTGAAATGAAAAAAAGAACTACAGTTTCACATTCAAATCCACTCATTTTCATTTCCATATTTTTTCTAAATAGTAAATAATATTCACATATTTTCATATCCATACACACACACACCCCACTTTAAAAAAAATATTCTACTCCATATAGTCATTTTGACCACCTAATACAAGTAAATCACATCTAAGTATGCAAACCTTAAGTAAATTTGAGCTCAAATGGTGTGTAAATAAAAAAAACCACCAATATTTTCCCAATCCCCTCAAATTTCTCTATTTCTAAACCGTGAAATGAGCTACAGTAACAATGTAAGATGAGAGGATAAAGTTTCTAACATTTAGAACTATTGGATGGACGGGGAATCAAAAGCCTTCACAAATTATGGGAAAAATGAGCATGAACTTCCCCAACCCGAGTCAAGAACAGCAAGAACAAAGGAGTTGAATGGCTCGGGCAGGGGAGGAGGAAAGGGATAAGGGGTCACGGACTTTTCGTCCCAGTTGGAGCCACCAACCGAGGCTAAAGGATCCTCATTTGTTCTGGTTGGTAGCTTCAACTGGAACCAATGGACTAAGGAGCCTTTAGTCTCTATTGGAGCCACCCACCGGGACAAAAGAGTGTCTTTAGGTCCTCATTGGTGACTACAATGGGGACTAAAGGCCTCTGCCCCCCCCCTACGGACCCGCCTAGTTGTTGGACTCGGAAGTAATGCTCTCATTGGTCCCGGGTCCAATGGCAGCCGGGACTATTATGTACTAATGTACATGTCAAGTTTTCATTTGCATCCGAAGAAATTAGTAGTAGAGTATACATGATACAGATGGGAAGTCCCTTGCACAAAGGAGTTGAATGGCTCGGGCAGGGGAGGAGGAAAGGGATAAGGGGTCACAGACCTTTCGTCCCAGTTGGAGCCACCAACCGAGGCTAAAGGATCCTCATTTGTTCTGGTTGGTAGCTTCAACTAGAACCAATGGACTAAGTAGCCTTTAGTCTCTGTTGGAGCCACCAACCAAGATAAAAGAGTGTCTTTAGGTCCTCATTGGTGACTGCAATGGGGACTAAAGGCCTCTGCCCCCCTCCCCCCCTACGGACCCGCCTAGTTGGACTCGGAAGTAATGCTCTCATTGGTCCCGGGTCCAATGGGAGTCGGGACTATTATGTACTAATGTACATGTCAAGTTTTCATTTGCATCCGAAGAAATTAGTAGTAGAGTATACATGATACAGATGGGAAGTCCCTTGCAATATGTATCTATACTATAAAAGTTGAAACAATTGAAACTCTTTCTCACCAAGATTAGGCCCACCGTACCCCTCACGGAGGTCCCACTTGTCAGCCCAAAGGTTTGACGAAAGAGGGTGTAGACCCATGAAATTGATAGAAGGAAAATGTTTCCACCAAAATCCTAATATTTTTTACACCAAACACTTTTACCTACCCACCTTTGTACCCACTTATTACTTTCCATTATTTGTATACCAGGCGACAATAATATTTTGGTAAGACTTATTACTTTCCATTGTTTGTATACCAGGCGACAATGATATTTTGGTAAAACTTGTTCGACATCCTAAAATCTTTCTATTTCTTTCCTTTTGGTTGTGAGGTGATTATCCTTCCTTTTATGTTTGACATCCTTTCAATATTTGCCTCATCAATTAAGGAAATATACTAGCAAGGGATTGGCCGGCTATGTAGGGATAAGAGGTCGGATTTGTGTTAACCTTCCAATATTTGTCCCATCAATTAAGGAACAGATTAGCCAACCATGTTTTCTATCCTAATACTTGCCATTGATGCGGGTGGCTCCCTGTGCATATATATATATACAGGTAATAGCATTCATGTGTCACACATAGTGCAGGCTCATTCCTTTTAACTCCAAAAATTCTTGGTGGTAGTAGTAGTAGAACATGGTTGATGCCCTTGAGATGCCACATGGTTCACGAGTCGGCTTGATCGTGGTTGTTGCTTCTATCGGCCCTGCGATCCCGAGGTGTTCGTTTGATCCGTTCTTCACAAGGGAGATATATCTTATGGATTTCTAAGTTTGAATTTTAAATTTTTCTATGAATTATTATTGATTTGGGTATTAGGTATGTAAATTGTATTTTTTTTTAAAGTCGTATTAGATTCCTACGCATTGTAACGGATTTTGACCAAACAATAGGTGCCAAACTCATTGATGGTGAACTCCGCAATAACTTCATGATGGTCATCGGAGTACTTGCCAATCGTGATAGAGGTGAATCAAAACATCAAATTGCTGGCATTCAGTTCGTGTAATTTATATTTTATGAACTTTCCTTTAGCACACATATACTTTTCTTTACACATAAATTGACCCATAATTCACGATATTTTTTCTTTTAGAAAGATAATAATTGTCATCATTGTTTATGGAAGGAAAAGAAAGACGTGTATTATTTTTAGAAGAAAGCTTGATGGTTTTGGAAGGATATTAATTGACATCATTGTTTTATAGAAGGAAAAAAGATGTGTATTATTTTTTAAAAGAAAATAAATAATATCATTGCTTGATGGAAGAAAAATTAAATACGTGCCACAGGCACGTACATCTTTCCTAGTCCTGGGAAACAAGAAAAAAGTTGAGAAGAAAAACAACAAAATATTTTTAGTGAACTAAAGCTACCCAACAAGCATCAGGCCCGCTAGGACCAGAAAGCTCAGCGAAACATCTCACCACGGGAAAACTATTTCCACAACAAACTGTCAAGATAAACTATCTTAAATGATACCTTTTCTTTTCCCATTGTCCGTCTTCCCGGAATACAGAGACCATTGAAAAGAGGTCACACGTCCACACTGTAGCAGCCTTCTCTTTTTCATAAAGCAGCACCCACTAAGCAAAGGCGCAGCTCGCGCTTGCACTAGTTTAAACAAATGCTGTTACCCCTTCACTTCCCATTTTACGCGTAAAGTAGCACCAGCACCCACTAAGCCGTAGTTAAAACCAGGCACACCTCACACTTGGTGACCAGATTGACCTCAAATCATCTGGTCTCTCAACATGCCAGTGCGCTGAGGCAGAGGTCACCAGCTGCTAGCTAGCTGCAGAGCGCCGGAGCAGGCGTTCACAGCTGCGCGCGGTGGCGTCCGCGCGCCTCCATCACAACCGCATGCTTGTTGTTGGATCGATTTGGTGAGAACGTAAGATTGATCTGGCATGTTACATACTTTGATTATCTGACATGCTTGTTCTAGCTTGATTTATCCATTTATTGCATATGGCGTTCAAAATTTTCCGTATTCATCAGATTTCTCACCATGCTAGCTAGTGCCTACTGGGTTAACTGAGTGCTCCTTTGTGTTCTTGATTCATAACACAAGCGCTAATTAACGGCAGCTTTTTACCTGCGTAGGCGCCAGCACAATCCAACCGCAGAATATATGTAAGAAAAGTGTGCCGTCACAGAAAGATCTGGTAAGATGGACATCGCCACAGGGGCAATGAACACCCTGCTCCCCAAGCTTGGTGAGCTGGTGGTGGGTGAATACAACCTGCAGAAGGGTGTCAAGGGAGAAATCAAGGAACTTGAGAAAGAGCTCACAAGCATGACTGCAGCCCTTCGCAAGGTATCTGAGGTGCCGCCTGACAAACTTGATGTGCAGGTCAAAATCTGGGCCAGCGATGTCAGGGAGCTATCCTATGACATTGAAGATGCCGTCGACACCTTCATGTTGCAGGGAATCGGGCATGAACCTACCATGGCATTCAGCATCAAGGGATTCATTGATAGGACCATCAATTTGTTCAAGAAGGCCGTGACCAACCATCAGATCCACAACGTTATCAAAGATATCATGCATCAGGTCAAGATGGTCAATGAGCGGCGTAAAAGGTACAAGGTTGATGAGGTATCTAATAGGCCAATTGTGGAGACTATTGATCCTCGCCTAGAAGGTATGTACAGAAAGGCAACAGAGCTAGTTGGCATTGGCAGGCCAAAGAATGAGCTAGTCGAGTGGCTTATGAATGAGGCCAGTTCGTCGTTGCAGCAACCAAAGATAATTTCTATTGTTGGATTCGGAGGATTGGGGAAGACAACTCTTGCAAATGCATTGCTTCAGGACCTTAAAGCAAAATTTGATTGCCACTTTTTTGTCTCCGTGTCCTTTAGTCCTGATATAAAGAAGATTTTCAAGAATATTCTTGCCCAACTTGATGAGAATAAGTATGGCCACATAGATGAATCATGGGAAATAAAGTTGCTTATTGACAAAATTATAGAATTCCTCAAGAATGGAAGGTACATTTCTATGCGATACTGACTTTTGATTGTCACAAGTAAACTCTTTTTTCCTTTTGATTGAGTGAGAAATTATGCACCAACTGTCTTTTCAAATTTCATGTAGTTTTCTGTAGCCTACCGTAATACTCCCTCCATTCCAAATTACATGTATTTTTAACATTTCTAGATACATAAATTTTGTTATGTATCTAGTATACAATTTATCTACATACATAGTAAAAATTATGTGTGTAGAAACATCAAAACGATTTGTAATTTGAAAATGAAGGGAGTATGTGCTTATATTTCTTTATAAGAAGTAAGGTAAAATTGTCCGAAAATGTTTGAGTGGAGGAAGCTCGCCCCTGCGCCCCACGCTAGCAGCCGTGCTCCTCCTCGCATCCACCCGCATTGGCAGCTTGTCCCGCCTCACCTTGCCCCATGCCGGTGGCCGTGGCACACTCATCCTTCCCAGCACGTGGTGACGGTGCCGAGGATTAGCTCTGCCCATCCGGCCCAGCTTGGTACTGGAACTGATGGAACTTGTGTGGCATGGATCTGCATACTAGTGAGCCCCGATCAACCCATTAGTTGTGCGCCTCGAAACTAAGTACTCTCCTTCCGCTCCAAAATATAGGTCAATTTGGCTATTCTAGGTTCATATATTTTACTATGAATCTAAATACACATTATATCTAAGTATGTATCAAATACTATATAAATCTAGAAAAGCTAAAACGATCTATATTTTGAAATGGAGGGAATATCTCCTAGTATAGTACGGGACCAACGGTGTCTTCCAGCAAAACGATCTCATTTTACATGCCCTATAGCAAATTTACATTGCATTTTTAGTATCTATCAGAATTTCTTTAAATTTGGGTAGTAGGACTGAAACCGTGGTCTTTGGCCAAAAACTATGAGTGTTGTGCCGTCTAGGCTAATGATCATTAGAAAACAGTAGTCATATTTATTTAATTTAAGAAAACACGGAAAGTAAACGAAAATGCTCATTCTCTTATGAGAAGGGGCATACCTGGTTTGTGGTTTCGGCTAGCTATATATATTCAGTATATTTGCTTGATTACCAAATAAACATGTACTTTCTCCCATTCATTTTTGTAGTAAATATTAAATCTTCCACCCTTCTGAGCCTGAGGATGTATTCATGCATCTTGCAGTCCCCTTGCTATTTATTCCATCGCATGCTTTTCAATACTTGACGTGTAAGATTTCATTTTCCAAAAATTTTCAGTCTTGGCTTTCACATAATTACAACTTGGTTTACTAACATGCATGTGCATGCTGTTACTTTAACAGGTGCTTGTGCGTGATTGATGATTTATGGAAAAAATTGCCGTGGGATACTATCAAACTTGCTTTGCAGGATAGTAATTGTGGAAGCAAGATAATCATAACCACTCGCAATAAGGCTGTTGCAGAACATGTTGGTGGTGCTATTTATGAACTAAAACCTCTTTCTAATGATGACTCCAGGGAGTTGTTGTACAAGCGAATATTTGAGTCTGCAGATGATTGCCCTTCTGATTTCAGCAGTGTCACCAAAAAGATCTTAAAGAAATGTTGTGGTGTACCATTAGCCATTATTACCACAGCAAGCTTACTAGCTACTAAACCAAGGTGCTCAGTGGAATGGGAGAAGGTGAATAATTCCATTGGTTCTGGACTTGAAAATAGCCCCCATGTGGACACGATGAACACGATATTAAGCCTCAGTTACAATGATCTGCCTTTCCATTTGAAGACTTGCTTGTTGTCTTTGAGCAAATATCCCGAGGACCAGGTGATTAGAAAGGATGTTTTGGTATGGAGCTGGATAGCAGAAGGTTTCATTGCACCTGCAGGGTCAAGCTTGCAGGAGATAGGGGAGGGTTACTTTAACGAGCTTATTAATAGAAGCTTGATACAGCCCATAGAAGCCTATACCTTTGACGAGCTTGGAGAGATGGATGTGACTGCTTGCCGAATACATGACATGGTGCTAGACCTCATTGTCAAGTTGTCAGCAGAAGAAGGCTTTGTCACCACTTCGTTGTCAGATGATGGTGAACAAGCAGGTGCATCTTCGTTGCATCGCAGGGAGATTATCCGGCGGCTATCCCTCGACAACAGCAGCAACGCCGATGCCTCAATAAATGAAAGAAATGTGCTGTCCAAAGTGAGGTCACTTGATGTCTTTGGCCGTGCACATTTGATAATACCGGCCCTATCAAGATTTCGTGTTCTACGTGTACTGCAGCTAGATGACTGTTCTAGTCTGGATAACGATCACCTAGAGGATCTCTGCAAGTTGGACCTACTGAGGTTTCTACGGCTACAGGGTTTGAGAATTAGCAAGCTCCCCGAGAGCATTGGCAAGCTGGGGTCTCTGGAGACATTGGACATCAGAGGTGCCGAGTCAGTAATACTATTGCCAATGTCTTTCGCTAAACTAGGAAAACTGGTCCGGCTACTTGCTGAAGAAGTAGAACTACCAGATGATATGACTCTAGAGAATATGAAATCTCTGCAAGAGCTAGTAGGCATATGCCCTACTTTGCACGCCATGACAAAGATTGCTAAACTGAGAGAGCTAAAGGTCCTCAAGCTTGTCATCGAGGATGAATCTGATACAGGCAATTTAGACAAATTGGGTCCCACGAGCCTCCCCAATTTATTACAAGTATTGGTGCTAAGAACTCCATTATTCTACTCCCTGGATTCCATGGCACAAGTTCCTTCTGGTCTCCGGATTTTCATGTGCAGTACCCACTTTACAGTATTCCCAAGGTGGATTGACCCATCGCTCTCCCATCTCACTGTCTTGTCCATTTGTCTATGGCGTGTGCGTGTACAGCCTGAGCACCTTGACAAGCTTGCTGAGCTGCCATCTCTTCGCTTTCTCAGGATACATGCACTGCTCCCACCGCGTGAGCAGGAAAAGCTCGTTATTCACAGCAGTCCATCTGCATTCCCATGTCTAACAGAACTTCGGATTTGGTGTCCCCTGATGTTCCTTAAGTTTCAACCTGGGGCTATGAGAAAGCTTGAAAGACTTTGCCTTGGCTTTGATGCCAGATCGACCATTGAGCATTTTCGGACCAGTAACTTCAATTATGGATTTGAAAACCTCCCTTCTCTCCGACATGTCATCATTGAGTTACGCGGGCGGGAAGCCCACGATGATATTAGGAAGACTATTAGTAATCATCCAAACCATCCATCGCTCAACCTTTCGTAAAAACAACTAAAGGTATGAGCTGACTGACATACTCCTCCGCATCGAGGTACAATGTAATTAACTTATCTGGCATTCCTCTGTTCCAAATTATAATTCGTCTAATTATTCTACCCCAAGTTTGACTATTTATCTTGTTCAAAAAAATTGTGCAAATATAGTGAAATTAAGTTATTTTTGAAGAGCTTTAATTAATAAAGCAAGCCATAGCAAAAGAAGTGATACTTTACACAAATTTTTGAAAAAGACGAGTGGTCAAACTTGGGCTTAAACAAGTCAAATGAATTGTAATTTGGAATGGAGGGGGAGTACTACGCTCACGATTCAAACAGTTGTTTTGTCACTTTCCTTGTGTTAACAAATCATGTGGTCAAGGCCGTCAAGCCGACTGCAAATGTTTTCTTTGTTATCATTTTTTCACTTTTATCTGGGACTGGGTAAAAAGTTCTACATTACCGTTGAATTACTGCTTCTTGCAGTGCGTGTACAATGATATATGTGACTGTTTAACATAGGTGAAGAATGAAAATATTACATTTGTTAGTATATTCCATATGACTTCATTCTCATACTTGTTGTTTCTTTTGTAGGATGGAAGGGAAGCAGCTTCTGATTTTTCGCTCATCATACAGTCATACCTTGTTACGGGGTTTGGGGCTAAGTGTGTTACGTTTTTTATGAAACATATTGATGTGTTCGACGACCAACTCAACTTCATTACTATTCATGTGTTTTGAATAATTACTTCCACCATCATGTATGTTTTTTATTGTAGCTGAGGATGGATTATCAGTGTGACCTATTTTGGACATTTCATCCACATAATAATGATCTTAAGTTATTTGATTGGATTAATATTTTTGGAATAAGGAATTAATGCTTGTTGCATAACTACTGAATGCGATCCAATATATGCGGCTATGTTATATTAGGTGAGATCACCCGTAACTATTTTTACTTAACGAGTTTGGTTTGAATATCAAATGAGTTTAGGCATCCAGTAAAGTGAAACTTCAGGGTCATGGTCTTGGATAGATAAACCAGAGTAAATTTCGTTCTCGTGGATTATTTAATCTACCTCAAGACACATAGCCACATATATTGGATCACATTCAGTAGTTATGCATCAAGCATTAATTCCTTATATTATTCAAAAATATTAATCCAATCAAATTACTTAAGATGATAACTTGCAGTTGTATATTCATCTAAAGAACGTATAATTACATGTATTAGTGTTAAGATGAGGCATCGAGCTGCTTATTTATTCAGAAAATATTTTTTTGCAGTACAAAATATATATACATAAGACATTGACAGATTTGTAGTGTATTTTTGGGAATACCTAGGAATATAGCTGGCTCCGCCCCTGGATTGCGGAGTTTAAATGCCATTCGGATGACGTAATGTTTCATCTTTGGCAATTCTTAAAATAGGAAGCCTCCCTTAAAGACCCTAAAAAATTAAAGTGCTAGGATGCTAGCTCAGAATTTGTATTAGTTTATTTCCCATTTGCTACAAGAAACTATATGCTTGTATAAGTAGTATTAATTGAATGAAAACTTAAATCTAAAAAATGAATGATGAAGTGAACTAAGCCCAGAGAAACATTAGGCCCACAAAGCCCGAGAATGGCCCGCCTCATCGAGCCCATAAACTCCACACCTTCTCCTCCCCACCCGAAAACCCTAGCGGCTCCCTCCTCTCCCAGGTGACAGCGCTCTCCTGTCACTGCTTCTTCCTCCCATGTCTCTTGCTAATCGCTTCTGACATTTTGCTTGCCTGCTCCAGATCTCCCTTCGCAGCCGCCGGGTCCCCTTCACACCCGCGGAAGATGGCGTAAGTTCCGAACGAAATCTTTGTAGCTGCCTGTTTCTTAAATCTTGGTTTAGCGAACGGTTAAAGTCATAGCTCCTGATTGCTTCGGTGCTAGATCGTTGTAAATGCTTTGCTCTGAACTGTTACCGGTCTTCTGCGATGTACCTGCTTCGAGTTTCGTTTCGTTGTAGTAGCTCGGTAGATTAGTTGCAGTCTATGCCAACTGTACTGATTGGAGGAAAAGAGGTTCTCTGTTCAAACCGTGAATGATTGAATTTGTGCACAATCATCGCATTGGTAGAACTGTGTAATCGCATTGATGTTACTTGCAAGACTATTCACAATTCATGATTGGATATTTGGTGATAAGTACTTAGCTTGCTGTAGTTTGTACTAAGAATAATTATAAATCACTTCACTATTCAATTCAAAGCTTCCAGTTGCTGGCACTAAAGAAATGAGCGGTTTTGACTACCGGCTGATTGCATGGTTGATTAGTTGGAGGTGAGTGTGTTATCTTGTTGTTTTGAGAAAATGAGATTAGTAACCCGCTACCGCTACAAAGAATTGTAGGAATGACTTAAACCTTATATTTAAGTTCTTGCTGCCTTTTGCCTTGTTCCCTGTTCCTTGTTGATTAGAACCTAAGCATCCTAAGTAACAGGTACTAGCTGTTTGGGTCGTGGCTTAGCAGGTCCTTTCGTGGATATCAACTCACCAAAATTTTCTGATTTGGCAGGGATCAGGAGGCTCCAGCTGCAGTTGAGGCATCTACCCCAGTTCTTGGGGATCCAATGGACTTGATGACTGCTCTGCAGCTTGTGATGAAGAAGTCAAGTGCTCATGATGGGCTTGTGAAGGGTCTTCGTGAGGCTGCCAAGGCCATTGAGAAGCATGCCGCTCAGCTTTGCGTGCTTGCTGATGACTGCGACCAACGTGATTATGTCAAGCTGGTGAAGGCACTGTGTGGCGGGCACAATGTTCACCTGGTCACTGTGCCTAGCGCTAAAACTCTTGGCGAGTGGGCTGGGGTAAGTTAGAAATTCCTTCCGTAGAACATTTGCTTCTTTTATTGTTGCTGCCTAGATGATATTACTGGATTGTTCATTCCAGCATTCATTTTATGGATTACAGCTCCCACCTACCGTTGACAGGGGAAAGTTTACTAATGTTTGTGAATGTCATGGTTTTGCAATTTATTTTTATTTCATTCAGTTGAGCTTCATTTTTCTCTAGCATGCCATTCTCCATCATGCTTTGTAATGGCTTTTCGACTACATTCTGTCGTGTGGAGTGAGTCTTTGATTGTAACAAGCTTCACCTATGGTGCTTTGCAGCTTTGCAAGATTGACTCTCAGGGGAAGGCAAGGAAGGTTGTAGGATGCTCCTGTGTCGTTGTCAAGGTATCGTATCGACACCTACTTGTCTTTTGCATGTAACTATTTTGGTTTACATATATGCAAGAAAATGACGTTTTGCTGCTTTGTTTTGATTAGCAGGACTATGGTGAAGAATCTGAGGGCCTTAACATAGTGCAGGAGTACGTCAAATCGCACTAGATACAGCATGGTTCTGGGGCTTGCTAGGAGATTAGAACAATTTGCTAAGTGAGCCAAGAGGATACAAGCAATTTGGACATCTTTTTTTTTTGTTTATGGTGCTGCCATGCGGTTTTAATGAAAATCGTCAAGAGCTGAGGCTGTCTTTGGATGTTTCCATCGATGTCGATGTCTGCCGGTTATACTCTGGGGTTGTGCACTTGCAGTTACTGGTCCTGTTTGGTTTAGTAGCGCTAGGTACTGTAGCAAACTTTGACCATCAATTAGTGGTATTAAATAAAGATAATTTACAAAACTAACTCCACAACCTCTGTGCTACTTCGCGAGATGAATCTAATGAGATCTTTAACCGTATAATTACAGGATGGTTACTGTAGTATTACTGTAGCAAATCATAGATTAATTAGACTCATTATATTCGTCGCGCAAAGTTGCATCCATCTGTGAAAATGTTTTGCAAATAATTTTCATTTAATACTTCATCATGCAAGATTCTCGTTTAGTGCTAGGTGTGCTAGGGTGAACCAAACAAGACACTGGTTTGGTTGTGCTGCATTTAACTTGATGAATCTGTATGTGGTATGCTCCGTATGGAGTGTAGTTTCTAGTTTCCTGGTATGCTTTGGGTAATGATGGCATAATATGTGGTTTTGGGAATTAGATTGTAGTTCACCATAAACCACATTGCAAAAGCCGCTATGAATATTGTTTTGTGCTGCGTAGCAGGTTAAAGTTTGAACTGTTGCTTCCGGAAACTGGAGCTTGGAAACAGCAGAGGAAAACAGATAACGTTGTAAAAAGATTTATCAGTAGCAGATCCAATTCAGGTGATCTGATGAAGTGGTTACTATCCGCAGGGCCAAGAAAAGTGATTCTCCGTCTAACAAAATTGGTACATATCAAATGTTTCCTTTCTGGATTCAAACCGCTTCAACATGTATTAGTTTGTGTCCACCGCTGTCACATTCTGTGTAGCATGCTCGGACAGCCCGTTCAAGAAAAAGCATGCTCCGACAGCCTAGCAGAATCAAATCAGACTTAAGGATAAAAAAAATTTATGTGTACTGAAGGAAGCTTGCAAACCTTCAGTAAGCCTTGTTAGTTGAATAGATTAGTTCGGTTGTAACAGTCTGTTGTTATCCGGTAGTTGTACACGGCGTTGATCTCCTTTAGAGATAGATTCAGGTTGTTGTAAACAATAGCTTGGAGATCAAGTCGATGACAACTACCTGCCCTGTAATCTTGGAACGATTGTTCCCTATAAGTATCAACATGTAACCGAGAGCTAGCCAAGATAGGCAGCCTCGTTCCTTCCACTTTTACATGGTATAATCATAGCCATCTTCCACAACACATCTAATCCATCCATCCATGGCGTCATCCTCCTTCCCTACGGGTGCGCCTCCACCTCTCGGTGCTCCTGTGTCCGAGAAGCTAACCCGTGAAAACTACATCCTCTGGAAGGCTCAAGTCATGCCGGCCATCAGAGGATCCAATCTTGTGGCGATCCTAGATGGAACGCTGCAAGCACCGCGTGCCACCATGGAGGTCGTCAAGGACGACAAGACCAAGGAAGTCGTCCCCAACCCTGAGCATGCGAAGTGGATGGCGCAGGATCAGCAACTCCTGTTGTACATCATCAACTCGCTCACTTCCGACGTCCTCGCCCAAGTCGCGACCCTCACTACTTCTGCGTCCGTCTGGGCAGTGTTGAAGACGATGTTCTCGGCACAATCTCGTGCCCGGATCACCAATCTCCTCATGCAGCTTGCAAACTGCAAGAAAGGCAGTATGACTGCCGCTGCATACTTCTCCAAGATGAAGAAGCTCGGTGACGAACTTGCAGCTGCTGGCAAGGTCATCGAGGACAACGAGATGGTGACTCTGATCCTCGCCGGATTGGACTTCGACTACAATCCGCTTGTTCAATCTGTCGTGAGCAGGCCCACTCCAATCTCGGTGAGCGAACTCTATTCTCAGATGCTTGCCTATGACTCTAGACTTGAGTTACTCCAGGAGAATCACAACAACGGCTACCAATCGTCCGCCAATTCTGCTTCATGCGATCGTGGGAGTTCCCGTGGCCGTGGTGGTCGTGGTGGTCGTGGTGGTCGTGGTGGCCGTGGCGACTGTGGCCCTGCCAATGGTGGGGGTCGCGGCAATGGAGGACCCAAGCAGCAGCAAGGAAGCACCAGCACCACCAAGCCCCTTTGCCAGATCTGCGGCAAACCCAATCATGAAGTCGTGCAATGCTGGCACCACTATGATGAGTCCTACCAAGGACAACAGATCTCCAAGACGGCGGGTTCGGCTACTACCGGATATGGAGTAGATACGAACTGGTACGTCGACAGTGGCGCCACCGACCACGTTACAGGAGAGCTTGAGAAACTCATGGTCCGTGACAAGTATCATGGACATGAGCAGGTGCACACCGCCAGCGGTTCAGGTATGAGAATTAGTAGCATTGGTCATACAGTTCTACATACCCCTCATAAAAATCTTCATCTGCAAAATATTCTACATGTTCCTCATGCTAACAAGAGTCTTGCATCTGTCCATCGTTTGACATCTGATAACAATGCTCTTATCGAGTTTCATCCTGATCTTTTCTTGATTAAGGATCTGGACACGAGGAAAATCATCCATCAAGGCAAATGTAGGGGTGGCCTTTACCCTCTAGCGTTGCAATCATCAAGAGTAGAGTCACGGAAGCAAGTCTTTGGAGCAATAAAGCCATCTACTTCAAGATGTCATAGTCGTTTAGGTCATCCTTCTTTTTCTATTGTTGATCGTGTCATTAAGAACAATAAGCTTCCATGTAATAATGATGAGAACCTTAATTCCGTGTGTGATTCTTGTCTAAGAGCCAAGAGCCATCAGCTTCCGTATCCTAAATCTACAAGCGTATCAAGTGCCCCTCTCGAGCTTATCTTTTCTGATGTTTGGGGGCCTGTGCCTATTTCAGTAGGGAGACATGCTTATTATGTTAGCTTCATAGATGATTATAGCAAGTACACCTGGATATATCTGCTCAAACATAAGTCCCAAGTCTTTCAAGTTTTTCATAATTTCCAGAGTCTTGTAGAAAGGAAATTCGGTAGAAAAATTCTCTCAGTTCAAAGTGATTGGGGAGGGGAATATGGAAAATTAAATTCCTTCTTCCAACTCATTGGTATATCGCATCATGTGTCTTGTCCCCACGCTCATCAGCAAAATGGATCAGCAGAAAGAAAGCACCGACACATAGTAGAGGTTGGTGTTGCTCTTCTTGCCAACACCTCCATGCCTTTGAAATTTTGGGATGAGGCCTTTCTTACTGCTACTTACCTCATCAATTTGCTCCCTAGCAAAGTTATAAACTTTGATACTCCTGTGCAGCGCCTTCTCAAGGAAACTCCCAACTATGACTCCCTTCGTACTTTTGATTGTGCCTGTTGGCCCAACTTGAGACTGTATAACACACGGAAACTATCCTTTAGATCCACCCGTTGTGTCTTTCTTGGGTATAGTTCCCTCCACAAAGGTTTCAAGTGCCTAGAACCTAGCACCGGGAGAGTCTACATCTCTAGGAATGTAGTGTTTGATGAGTCGGTTTATCCCTTTGAAAGTCTACATCCAAATGCTGGTGCAAGAATTCGCAATGATGTTCTCCTCCTTCCTGAGGATCTTCTTAACCCAAGTAATGAGGGAGTAGGCTGTACTGACTCATATGCTACTAATGATCACTATCTTCTCTCTGAAAGTGATGTGCAGAATTTTTCCGGTGATAGTTTACAGCAGAGTTCAGCAGAGCCACATGCGCATGATCCCGCACCGGATCCCAGGAAGATCTGTCCAGGGGCTCCAGCTCGCGATCCCAGGCAGATACGCCTGCTCTCTCCAATGATGAGGGAGCCAGCCCCAGCTCGCCGCGTGGGGGGGCAGACGCAGTCATGCGCAGCGCGTCCTCTCCTACAGCGACACCTGGCCCGACAGAGGCTACAGCAGATCCCCCTGGTCACGCCTCTTCGCCAGGATCTTCTGTGACTAGTCCTGGATCCGGTGTGGATGCAGCTCCAGCACCAACAGCGCCTGGACCAAGGACTCACATGCAGAGAGGTATTGTGAAACCCAAAGTTTATACTGATGGTCATGTTCGTTGGTGCAACAGCTGTATTACTAGTGAGCCAGAAAACTTGAAGGAAGCGTTTGGTTATCCACGGTGGAAACAAGCAATGCAAGAAGAATATGATGCCTTGATACGGAACAAGACTTGGCATCTAGTACCCCCAAATGAAGGGAGAAACTTAATGGACTGCAAATGGGTGTACAATATTAAAAAGAAGTCTGATGGAGCTGTGGATAGATTCAAAGCAAGGTTAGTGGCCAAAGGTTTTAAACAACGTTATGGCATTGATTATGAAGACACATTTAGTCCTGTGGTCAAAATTGCTACTATCAGAACAATTCTATCTATTGATGTCTCAAGAAGGTGGTGCTTAAGGCAATTAGATGTGCAGAATGCGTTTTTGCATGGTGTTCTGGAAGAAGAAGTATACATGCGACAACCACCTGGGTTTGACAATGAAGTTGCCCCTCATCTTGTGTGCAAACTTGATAAAGCTATCTATGGCTTAAAACAGGCTCCAAGGGCCTGGTATTCAAGGTTAAGTTCTAAGCTTGTTAAGCTTGGTTTTCATGCTTCCAAGTCAGACACTTCTCTGTTTATTTATTCCAAGCAAGAAGTCACATTGTTTATGCTTATTTATGTTGATGATATAATTGTCACTGGTAATTCTGAAAAAGCAGTAGCAGCTCTACTCGGTGATCTCAAACAAGACTTTGCTCTCAAGGATCTTGGTGATTTACATTATTTCTTGGGCATAGAAGTGAAACAAGAGAAGGGAGGCATATTGCTGTCTCAAGAGAAATATGCCTGGGATATCCTGAACCGAGTAGGTATGCGAAATTGTAAGACCTCCTCAACTCCTTTATTTGTCTCGGAAAAATTATCTAAACATGAGGGTGAATTGTTGAATGCTGAAGATAGTACCAAGTACAGAAGTGTTGTAGGAGCTTTGCTGTATCTTACACTTACCAGGCCTGATTTGGCTTACTCAGAAAATAAAGTCTGTCAGTTTCTACATTCTCCTACAACAGTACATTGGTCTGCAGTAAAAAGGATTCTTAGATATGTCAGATATTCAGCTAGTGTTGGACTAAGAATAAAGAAATCTGAGTCAATGCTAGTTAGTGCCTTTTCTGATGCTGACTGGGCAGGGAGTGTTGATGATAGAAGATCAACATGAGGTTTTGCTGTTTTCCTTGGTGATAATCTAGTTTCTTGGAGTGCCAGAAAACAAGCAACCGTCTCTAGGTCAAGCACAGAAGCAGAGTACAAGTCCATAGCCAATGCAACGGTGGAATTGATCTGGCTGGAGTCCTTACTTGCTGAACTTGGAGTCAGGTTAAGTCAGCCGCCATGCTTGTGGTGTGATAATCTTGGTGCAACGTATCTCTCTGCAAATCCGGTGTTTCATGCAAGAGCAAAACATATAGAGATAGATTTTCACTTTGTAAGAGAACGGGTCACCAAGAAGCGACTACAAATCCGGCTGATTGCTTCTCAGGACCAGCTTGCAGATGGTTTCACCAAGGCATTACCAGTACAAAAGTTTGAGGACTTCAAGCGCAATCTTAATCTCTTGAACAAAGATGAGCTTAGATTGAGGGAGGCTGTTAGTTGAATAGATTAGTTCGGTTGTAACAGTTTGTTGTTATCCGGTAGTTGTACACGGCGTTGATCTCCTTTAGAGATAGATTCAGGTTGTTGTAAACAATAGCTTGGAGATCAAGTCGATGACAACTACCTGCCCTGTAATCTTGGAATGATTGTTCCCTATAAGTATCAACATGTAACCGAGAGCTAGCCAAGATAGGCAGCCTCGTTCCTTCCACTTTTACAAGCCTGAGAAGCAAACCCAAGATCCCAATAAACTTGAACACTAGCTCCTGTTTGGGAAACTTGAATACTAGTTCCTATTTGGGAGCACTCCACTCTAACTTTTTGAGCTCCACTCCAAAAAAAGAAGAAGGTCCAAACAGATCTAGCTGCTCCACTCCAAAAAAATATATTAGCTTCACTTCACCTTTTTTTTAAGAGCACCTCAAGAAGTATTCCACCAATTCTTGGAGCTGGTGAAGTTAGATAAAATTACCCATTACAAAAAAAATATTTTGTTGCTTCTATCCCATCGCGGTCAACTATAGGTCTGAGCAAATATAACCGAGAATCGAGAACCGAACCGAAAAACCGAGAACCGGAACCGGACCGAAACCGAGAATTTCGGTTCCTGGTTCTCAGGAATCGAAGTACTCGGTTCAGTTCTGGTTCCTAAGTCAATTAACTGAGGAACCGGCCCATTGTACATTCAGCCCATCAACCTTTTAGTTTGTAGTTTGTTGTGAGTGTGAATCATGAATTGTTTGTGATTGTTGCTTGTTTTCCTTTAAATTTAAGAGAACCATAGTAATTATGTCTTGTGCTGTTGTTTTATGCTGAATTGTCACGATGGATTGCATGAAAAATAAAGGAGAAATGTTGTCAAAATTTGCTATTGAATGAGCTATTTTTTCGCGCATCTTGGAAGTTCGATTCCATCGATTATAACCGGAACCGAACCGAAAGGAACCGAAACCGAAGTTCCTCGGTTCCTAATCCTGAAAAGAACCGAACGGTTCCTGTTTTTCAGGAACCGAACTTCTCCAAGAACCAAGAAACCGAACCGACCGGTTCGGTTTTAACTGAATGCCCATGCTTAGTCAACTCTAGTCTTACCCTATGGCCACGCCACCCTCTAATGGATCCCGCGCGCCCATGCCCCCCTCCCCACCGAACTCGTGTTGCGTCGCTATTTGTCGTCCTTGAGTTGTGCCACCGCCGCCACTGTCGCCGCTCATCACAGGATCCCGTTGCCTCCCCGCCGCCCATGGCCCTGCTGCACCACAGTTTAGATTCAGCCTCTGCCGCCGCCCTCGGGTCGCGCCATGCAGCCATCGGTGGCGGTGGGGGGATGGCGGTTGGCGTCGCCGTGCTGGGGATTGGGGTTGGATTGGTTGTTCGCCTCGGCAGGGGTAGAGGCAGACGGGAACGGTGAGACGAGCACCATCGACGCTAGTCTACCTTTTCGGCTTTTTGTGGGCTGAATTCGCTGGATCACATAGCTCCACAAGGGTTGGTGGAGTGAAGTGGAGCCAAACAGGATGAGGAAAATTGATGGAGTGGAACAATTAGAAAAAACAACCTATCCGGAAAAGGCCCCTTGACCCCCCGTGTCGTCCTCCTTGTGGCGACTCGGGGGGTGACACAGCCTCCCCTCCCCCCCCACCCCACCCCAGGCCACCATCGGTGGCCGTCGCTATCGTCGGCGACCGAGCCAAAGTCGGATCGGTTTGCCTCCTTTCTCCCTCCCTCCCTTCCTTCCCCCCTCCCCCCCGACCTCGCGAGCCTCTACCCTTCTTGCGCCGCCACCGCCGCCGGCCGCCGGAGGCCGGATCCGGCATCCCATTTGCTGGATCTGGGCTCCTCCCGGCTGGACGTGGGCTTCTTCGCTGGGGTTGGCCGGGGGCCGGCCCTCCGCTCGCTGTGCTCCTCTGTGGCCGGTGGCCGACCCGCGCTCACTCTTCGAGGTTCGCGGTCGCCGGTGGCTAGCCCTCCCTGGCCGGGCGCGGCCCTTCCTCGTCGAGGCTCGCGGCCTCCGGCAGCCGGGGCTCCCTCGCTGGGCGCGGCTGCCGTGACACCTTAGGTGTCTGCACAGTAGAATTGCATTCATTTTATGCACCATATGCTTATTTTACTTGATTAAGGACCTGATTGTAAAATTATAAGGTCAAATGTGTAATTATGATTTAATGTAAGGTCTTTTCTATAACTTAATTTGAATAGGGAGAGCAAATATTGCTTTTGTGGAGGGTTTATTTGCAAAATTTAGTGCAATCATTGCTTGGCAGAAGATTTTACTTTTAAGTCTTGATATAAGGTGAATTTACCTTGGAAAAGACAAAATTCCTTTGAATTCAAAATCCTTCTTATGTTTTCAAAGTAACTCTTTAACCTTTGGTCAAATTAATTTTTGCACAATATTAAAGTTGTAGATCTTGAAAAATTGAACAACTTTCATGTTGGGCACTTTTTCATTTGAGCCCTAGTTTAGAAGTTATTTTAGTTTTACAGTAAGATCCCTGGAATTTTCTGAAATTACAAAGAAGTCCAGTCGTCTTCCACCTCCTGCTTGCTTCTCTGCTTTCCCTGTCGCCGCCGCTGTTCAGCGCCGCCGCCGCTCGGGGCCGGCCGGAAGGCCACCTCTTGCTTGCGCTGGCCGCCCATGTGTCGCGCCCGACCTTCTCAACCGCCCTTGCCTTAGCGCTGGAGCTCTCCTCTCCTTGCCACGCGATCCAGAGACCACTGCCGGCCGCCACATCTTCGTCGCCGTGGCAAGCTCGGATAGAGTCCCAGCTGCCCTTTCTTTCGCGCGCATCAAAACCAGGAGGATCTCCTCGACCTATTCCCCTCACTATCGCGCCATTTTCTCGACCCCAGACCCCGGAACACCTCCGCCGCTCACCCGAACGCCGGTGAGCCTCAAGCTCACCGTCGACCCACTCCTCCAAGGCCGCTCCGCCTGCGCCGACCTCACCATTAGCTCCGGCTCACTCTCGTGCAGCTAATCGGCCACCCCTCGTCGACCATCCACCACCGGAGCACCCTTGCCGACGAGCCCCTTCACCGCCGCAACCTTGTCCGCCGTGGACCGCCCTCCTCCGACCATCTCCCGTCGCGCCACGAGCACCAGAGTGTGCGGCTCGATCTCTTCTTCGTTTCCCCAACCTCTCCCTCACCGCCGGCGAGCCTAGATGCCGGAAAAGGCCGGCCACCGTCCTTCCCTGTTCCCCATCCGGCCAGGGACCTCTCTGCTGGAATTTAAAGAAACCCAGGGGGGTTATCTGCTTAGACCTAGACTCAAGTGAATAGTGACACTAGGGACCTTTTTGTTATTTTGGCTATAAACTTTGAAATTCCATAGAAATTCGTAGAAAAAACAGAAAAAGGCAAATCTAGATGTTTTGGAATCCTTGAGAGTAGTTCTATGCATTAGAATCATAATATGTTGGGTGTTAGTTGAGAGTTTTTGCTGTAAAAATAGATTTGTGTTACTAGTGCTTAAATGCTAGTTGTTTTTATCTTTTCCATAACTGATGTTTGAAGCAATTTTATGCTGTGAAATTTTTATGGTAGAGTAATCATGTGATGCCAGGGTTACTATAAATATTTCGTGGTCAGTTCTCATGTGTAGCTATAGCTATGATTTAATTCTTATTAAGTGAACTTTAATTGTGATAAATAGTTTCCTTGCTTAGAAAATCCTGATAATATTTGTGGAGCCTTATTTTGATCATATGTTCATGCCGGTGAAATTTGAGCACTAGTTCGTGTTTAAACAGGAATTAAAATTGAATCTTGATTTGTTTCTGTCTGTTTTGTTTATTTTCTCAGAATTAATTCTTTGCAGATAAAATCATGAAAATTTTATGGTAGCTAATTTAGCTCTGTGGAGACCTCCTTTTAAATTTCTAGCTTCTATTTTTCTCTTGTCTAACCTGTATAATTAAATCTTGTTCTAGGTGTTGTCTGAATAATTGAATTGTTCTGAATAAATGGCTGCATGATTTGGTACGAAATTTGCCGAATAGATTACTCTGTTTACCTTCTGTTTGATGTAATTTTTTCTGATTTTACTACTAAATGTGTGCTGATTTGTTTATTTATTAGGAAACCATGACTTGCATGCTATAGGAACCACTACAACTTGTTTTATGAAGTAGTGAGATTCTTTTGTACTGTTGATCATGATGCCTTGTGTAGTTAGAAATGTTAGTATCTACTCTATAAACGCTTGCCCATGTGAATGTATGTTTGCTATTTGTTAGACTACAACTTTATCATGAAAAGAGTGTGATTGTAATTTCATCTCTTGCATCACATATAGATACGACTGTTCTAGCGGACGGGACATACGAGTTGATCTCGGAGCTCGAAGAAGGTGATCCCGAAGCCCAGGTGAACGCCGCTATATTGACTGAAGCCCCAGACCAAAGTCCGGAAGAGCCCAAGGCTAACCTAGCTAGCGACTACCGAGAAGGCAAGCCCCGGACATAACCCATATTTCAAATTATTATAATTTATCGTTATTATTTACTTGTGCATTTATAGTTCTTAGGAATTGAATTGAAACCCTAGATGCATGATCCTAGGAACCTATGTACTGAACACTAGACCTGAGTTCGAATAATTGCTAAGCTTATAGGACCGGTAAAAGTCGAGTGATTGCCTGTCACTCGCGAGCTCTATAGGAATTGCTTGTTTACTTTCTGCTATCAATATAAGGACGACGGACGGGGACGTGTTCGATATCATGACCTTGTGTGAGACCCCGTCTGTGTTGATGAACTTGCTAAGGTCGCGGTGTGTGGTAGTGCTAGTTAAGTTTTTGAACGTACTAGCCACATGCCGTAAATATGGTACGCTGTAAGCCTAGTAGCCAATTGGACCGGGGAGTGGATATACCTTTCACTCTCTCTTAGGGATAGGTTTTATTTATGTTTATGTTGCACAACACCGCGGCTGCAGGGACGAGATTGGTGCCCTGTAGTCGGGGAGAGTGACCCTATCCACAAGCCGGAAAGAAAGGTAAACGGTTGTTTGGGAACGACCCGACGGTGTTCCAAATGTGTGTGTTAGGTCTGTCTGGCCAGGCAAACAAATTCGATTCGAATCGTCTGCTTCTCACGGTTTGGGACTGCTTGATCTCTTTGCCACACAGAGTAATAAGAGCAATATTATTATGATCAATCTTGATATTTGCTTAAAGTTCTACCATGGTTGAATAGGATTAGTGCTTACATAGAATGGTTAATCAACTAGAATATGGAAAGCTAAAATGTGAAGTAAGGACCTACTCTTTATTGCTTTTCAGCAAAAGGAAAACCAGAGCCTCACAGAACCCTGCATAGTCTAGTTAGGTGGGCTAAGTATACCCGTTGACGGTTAAGTCTTGCTGAGTATTAGAATACTCAGCCTTACTGTTGAAACTTTTTTCAGGTATGAGTTTTGAGGACCAGATCGCTAGTCTATCCTGGCCCTGCTCTTTGCCTCCTGGTTGGTCCATAGAGTAGGATCCGTCTTCGGCCGGCAATGACCCTGACGAGTGATACCTTGCTTGGGCTAGCTTGGTATACTTTTGCGACGTGTTGTAGCCGTCGTGTTTTCTTTCCGCTGCTTTTCAACTCTGAACATAAAGTTATGTCTTGTATAACTGTTTTACTAAGTTTGGGTCTGTAATAATGCTTTGAACTGGTTTGTAACAACTATTATGCTTGTGTTGTAAAATATGTGGTTGTAATATCTCTGGACTCGCCATCATGCGGGGTATGCTTGTTCGATCCGAGAACCGGTGGTTGTATCGGGACGTTACCCGTCAGACCAAGAATTGTTCCGTTTGAAGTGCATTTGAGTCGGTGTTGTCTTTATGGTGATGGCCAGCGCACTTGAGCCGGGATAATTCAGGTGGTTCTGCCACAGCTGCGCGCGGTCGGCGCTCCATCCCGGCCGCGCGCTAGTGGTCACGCTCCTTCGCCGGTTGTAGCCAGCCCTCACCCGACGCTCCCTTGCCAGCGGCGTGTTAGTGTTGTGGCCCCAAGTAGCGGTGGCTGGCCCGTCGGTGTCCCCGTCTGCGCTGTGGCGGTCGTCGGCTCTGGGTTGGAAAGGGCTGGTGGTGAAAGCCTTGGATCCGCTTGCAGACCGATGACGACGATGCCCTCGGGCGCCGCTTACCTTGTTGAAGGGTCATCCTTCCACCCTTTCCCTTTCTCTCCAGCTTGCCTTCCGAGTGAAAATTTAGACCATGTTGGTCAGACGACGACAGCGCCTGTGGCGTTGTTTCCTTCCTGGAGGCGTTGTCTTGGAAGCTTTGCTAGTGGCGGCCATCTACTCTCCTCGGAGAGTTTCTGCTTCTGCGCCTGCCTCTGCTTCATTTCATCTGCATCGTCCGGATCACGCTTGGTCGTTGGATTCTCTTCGCTGGCGAATGCTTTGCCGCCATTCCAGCCTGGCGGATGCTTTGCCACCGTCGTCGTGTTGGTTGCGGTTTGCTCTGGGCGGATGCTTTGCCGCTGTGGTTGATTGCTCGGGTGGATGCTTGGCCATCTTTGTTTGGTCGTAGACGTTTGCATTCTGGACGTTGCTGAATCTGCTTGCAGCTTCAGTTGTAGGGTTTTGGCTAGTGGTGTGGGTCGTGCCCTTTTTCTTCTCCGTGTTGCTTTGCTGCTGTTCGTATTGTCGCTGTGTTCCCTCATTAGTGTGTGTGTTTTTTTTTAGTTTTTCTCTATTTTATTCATTTGTGTTCTTGTGTTGATCCAGCTCTGCTTGGTCTCATCAAGTTTGTGTCTGTAACAATTTTCCTCTCAATGATAAACGTGTCGTGAAAAAAATAATGGAGTGGAGTGGAGGGTGGAGTGAATTTTATGGAGTGGATCATCTTTTTATGGAGCGGAGTGCTCCCAGACAGACTTTAAGTCTAATAATAATCTTTGTAGCACCTTATGACTCGTGAGGTTGAAAATACTCGTGCAATTTTTTGCAAAAGAAAACAAGAAAATGCTCCTGTAAGGAAAAAAAGGTATTTTTAATTAAAAATAAAAAGGGAGAAAAAAAACAGAGAAGCGAAGTTGCAGAAGGCGGGAACGCCGGAACGTATAAGATAGCAAACAAGGCCCCGCAAAATCGCCCTCCGTTCTCCAATGGCCGCCGCCGCCGCCACCACCACCACCTTCCTCCCTCCAGTCCCGACTCCACGCCCCCGCCTCGCCGCTACCGTCCGCCGCCCACCTCCCATCTTCACGGGCGCCGCCAATGACGTGCCCCCGCCGGAGGACGAGGACTCTAGCGACGACTACGACGGCGACGCCGCCGCGCCGCGCAGGAGCGCCCGCAAGGACCGTCGCCGCGCGGTGCGCATCGCGTGGGAGAAGCTGGTCCGCTGGTCCCGCTCCTGGCGCCGCCGCAACCGCAGCGACGTCCTCGAGACCACGCGCAAGGTAGAACGGGACGCCTCGCTAGCTTCCTTGCGGTTGCAGGATCTGATTGGGGGCGGCTGCGCGGGTGGGCTTCGCAGGTGGTGGTTCTCGGGGGAGGGTCGTTCGGGACGGCCATGGCGGCGCACGTGGCGGCTAAGAAGTCCGACCTCGAGGTGTCC
The DNA here is from genome assembly GCF_016808335.1 of Panicum virgatum. NCBI lineage: Eukaryota > Viridiplantae > Streptophyta > Magnoliopsida > Poales > Poaceae > Panicum > Panicum virgatum. The sequence goes on from NC_053146.1 coordinate 11,612,868, forward strand.
ATGCTGCTCAGGGATGACCTCGTCTGCCGGTCCATCAACAACAGCCATATCAATTGGTTCGTCACTATTGTTGCTTCCTTTTCCTAAAAAAAGAATCTATTGCTGCCGCCTTTGAACCTTTCCTGATCAGTGCAGGGAAGCAGCTTGCTACATTCTTGTTTTATTCTCGGAGCATCTGTTAGGAAGATCACTTTTTGTCCATCAAAATTTAGATTCTTGGTCAGCACCCATGGCACAACAAGCATTTAGGATCAATTTCGACTGCGCATTCCCATCAATATTGCTCCTGAAAGTTGAGTAGTCCTAGGTAAAATATCTGATGGACATTGTTGCCGAGGGAGGAGAATGTGCAAAGGCACCACATTTGATCTAAACTGACTTGAATTCAAGAGTACATATAACTGCGTGTCAACTTATTTGTAAATTTGTCATAAGTGTCCATTTTTCCTGCAACATGGTCAATCTAGATGTGAATTTTGCTTTATCAAGAATATGCTACATTGCAATTTCATGTTGATGTACTATTTATCATCACACGGAAGAGAACAAGACAAAATATTTTGCTCGTGTCTCTAGATACCTGTTTTCGTTTCAATGGGGAAATATTACGAGTCATCTGCATTACAATTTGTCCTTTTACTGCAGCAAATACTTACCAGAACACAGATTGCCAGAAAATATTGTTGCAACAACAAGTGCTGCTGATGCTTTAGCAGGAGCTGATTTCTGCTTCCATGCTGTTCCAGTCCAGGTATTCACATTTCTTTTTGAAACATTGCGCGTTCTGCAGGGATTTCATCCTTTTTGACTCTGATATTTTTTGCGGCAGTTCAGTTCATCCTTTCTTGAAGGCATTTCAACACATGTTGATCCAAAGTTGCCATTCATATCACTTAGCAAAGGGCTGGAACTCAATACCCTTCGGACAATGTCTAAAATCATCCCATGAGCATTGGGAAATCAACGCCAACCATTTATTGTTTTATTAGGACCTTCTTTTGCAGTAGAACTAATGAACAAATTGCCTACAGGTTTGCTGATATTATTTTTCATATTGTTAACCTATTATATCTTCTTCATGCCCTATTTTGATTGATGCTAAACTATTTCTACATGAATTCTTTTTAAATTTTCTTTTCACATATCTGTATGTAAAAATAAATTCAGTGGAATCCAAGGGACCATAATAATGCTAAGAATTATAAATTATGGGGTGCGCTGACTACTTACTATGTCACATCAGTTGTACTGTAGATATAGTAAATGCAACTGCACCAGTGTACCTCTACTACAGTGTTTTTACCAAATAACAAAAAGCTAGTACATCATAGGTGTCAGAGTTGTATAAGACAACTTTAGTTTGAAATATGGCCACACAATTAAACAAGCTATCCTGCTAGTATTTAATAATATATGGGTGACTAGCCTTTTGGATTTCTTCCTTTCATAAGCACTTTGAATCTGCTAATTTGGATTGAAGATCACGGTTATTTAACTTTAAAATTGAAGCAATGGTGGTGGCATCTAAAGATAAAAAGTTGGCAAGTTCTATTCAGCAGCTATTAGCTTCTCCAAATTTGAGGATAAGCACATCAAGGTAAAAATGCCTAATCCCAAGGGTTCATCACCAATGATATGACAACCAACTTTATAACATGGGAAATTGCGTACCATAAAAAAGGTGGATGAATGAAGTAACAAAAAGGGTTTGCTTCAAACCACTTGAAGTTCCAGAGGTTTTCCTACAATGTTGAGTTCTCAAATTAGTTCCCCCATTTACGTGGCTGTCCCTTTTCTTTTACAAAAAATTGTATTGTTTTTACAAAAAATGGTATAGAAGATGAGATGGAAGAGGTGAGCATGACTGAAATAGGCAATTTTTTCTCCTCTGTTTATAGTACTCTTTGATTATTTATATTCAGAAAAACATAGAAAATGGCCCATATGCTAAATTCAGAGAAAAATAAACAATATATACATCTGTTCAAAAATGTTTTCCCTAAGAGGGTACTTGCTGAGTTCCAGAATATCATTCAATAGTAAAAAGAAAAAGCTCAAGACTTTTCCTCAGTTTTCATCTGAAATTAAACTAGTAGTCTAAAATTTATGACTAGTATATTCCATGCACAAGAGTTATATTAGTAGAGATATTACATTGTAACATTAGAAGAAGAAGAATATTTGAATGTGACCTATGATACTTCAGTGATGTTACAGGAGTGGAAATTGCAGGTGCGCTGAAGAATGTTCTTGCAATAGCAGCAGGTATAGTAGAAGGCATGAATCTTGGGAATAATTGTATGGCTGCCCTTGTTGCTCAAGGTTGTTCAGAAATACGATGGTTGGCAACAAAGGTCTGCAATATTAATCATCTGCATTTCCATTGTTTATGAAGTCTGAAAACTTGCTACATTCACTGACATCAACTTCTTAAATTGAAGATGGGAGCGAAGCCAACAACTCTTTCTGGTTTGTCTGGGTCGGGTGACATCATGCTTACATGTTTTGTCAATCTTTCACGGAATAGAAGTGTGGGACTGCGTCTTGGTTCAGGCGAAAAACTTGATGAAATTATGAGTTCTATGAATCAGGTGTGCAGCATTCTTTCTATGACATCAATTTATGCACAATACATGACCGTATGATACAATTCAATAAATTCTTCTGTTTTTAGGTTGCTGAAGGTGTATCAACTGCTGGGGCTGTGATTGCATTAGCTCAGAAGTACAATGTCAAAATGCCAGTCCTGACTGCAGTAGCGCGGATAATTGATAATGACTTGACTCCGCAGAGGGCGGTTATGGAATTGATAAATCTTCCTCAGGTAAACCATTTGATAGTATACCTGATGTACTTTATTCACAGACAACCTTTGAATTCTTGCCGTATTTCAAATTGTTCTGCAAACTTGTCCTAAGGACTTCACAATTTTTAAGTTAAGTACATTGCAAATGGGCAAACATTGTTTTTTCCATTTGGCAAAGTGGTGGTTTGTGCTTGGCTAACAAACCTGAAACAATGGTTTACTAATTTGTCTAACCAACCAAGTTGTCTAAAAAACAAGCAAACAAACCAAGTTCCCCTTGCAGTCTTCATTTGTCGGTCAGTGTCTTTTGTAGTGTTCCGTCGACTTAGTTTGATCATGAGAATAGGTGGTTCCTTTGACTAAACAAACCTGCTGTGCATTCCAATTTGATTATTTTAGTTGCAAGGATAATTTACCTGAAACACTGATGAATTTTTTTCAGTAATTATGCTGGCAGAAAGGTTCCTGACATGCTATCTGTGTATTTTAGCAGCTCTGCCTCTTGTCTTGTTCGCTTAAATAAAACGTCTATTTTACAGGTTGAGGAAGTCTGACAAGGATAGCAATGGAGTTATGCTCCGTTTATCTGGACTGGAAGTGTAGTTTTATGTATGATATCTGCTGTGCAAGTTCCAAGTTTTTGTAGTTTTTTATTTTTTTCATTATTCTTTACACGGGTAAAATCTTGGCCATGACATTTTTTCAAAGAAAAAAAAAATCGATTGGAGGCAATGGCTTAACTGAAGATGGGTGCTATCCTGGCACTCGCTGGAGATGAACTCATTGAGTTGCATTTTACTTGCAATGATGCTGCAACTGACCATTGCTGTGATCAGGATTTTTTTTTCTCGAACGCGCAATATGGTCAGGGACCCCACTTGCCAACGTGAGTATTTAACCTCAAATCCTCGATCACCAAGCATTACCTTCCGTTAAACAGCACTGTTTCTGTGCGAGGGCCTTGAACGCGGTAAAAATCCGTGGCCGGTTTCGTGCCACAGAAGATGGTCGCGGTCGCTGTTATTCTTGAGTTCTTGTTCTGCAATTCCCGCGGAGAGATTTGTCTTCTTCACAAACTCGAAACAGGATGCTTCCAAGACGTGTAATTTCGCCTTCGCAAAGATATGGAATCTGGTAGTAATTTTGATTACTGACCAAAATTTCTGGTAGTAATTTCGAGTTCGCGAGGATTTTCGGTAGTAATTCCTGACCAAATATCACGCGACGCCGTTGCCGGCGCAGAACGGGACAGTGGCGAGGCCGCTATCTGGCACACGTGTCGCCTCCCCCGCCGTTACAGCCCCGTGAAGTCCAAACCCCAAGCCCACACGGCCACACCCTTTCACACTTCCAACACCGCTGCCGCAGCCGTCGCCGGCGAGACCCGTACCACCCACCGACCCTCTCACCGATGGCGGCGGCCGCGAGGGCCGCTTCGGCGGCGCGCTCCCCGCTCCTCGTCCACCACCACCGCCGCCGCCTCCCCCAGGTACGCCCGCCTCTCCCGACCCCCTTCTCGCATCTCGCCATTTTCCGTGAGAAACTAGTTCAAAGTCGCGTTCGGCTGCTCCGGGTTCTCTCGGCACTGGGGCAAGGTCGCCTCCGATTCGATTGCGCGGCGGGGGTGGCGGATTTGACTGGGGTGGGGTCTGTTGCAGGTGCCGTCCGGCGGGGGAGGCTCGCTCCGGGTGGGCGGGGCCGGACGCGGGCGGGATGAGGGGCGGAGGCGGGCCAGGGCCGGGGTTAGGGTCTTCGCGCGCTACTCCCCGGCCCAGGACTTCTCCACGCGCTTCCAAGGTAATCAACTGATTTATGTCACCTGGCAAGCGTATGTCATCCTCAGCAAAACCGATTCTGCAATTTCTCTTCTGTATCCATGGCATCTGCTAGTTAGCTAGGAGGGAGAATGTCAGGATGATGTGAAATGAAGATGTTTAGTACCATATGTATGTGGCAGTTTCAGAATCTGTGGTGCTGTAGATATTTTAAATGCTGATCTATTGGTTGGATGAATGGTTTTAACGCTATTTAACGGTCGATGAATGTGTGCTTTCTAGTTTGTTTCTTCATTGTGAACTGATCATCTGGTTCTTCACTTATTCTTTTAATTTGTACGCAGATAGAGTTGGTGAGTTGCCTAAATTGGTGGAGGACCTTCTCCAGACGTCGATTAGCACAGGGCCCCGAGGTGCTTTCAGGATGGCGCAAGGGATCCAAGCTGTGCTTGGGGTTGGTGGGGAGTGGCTGAATGACCTCTCAAAGGTTCGGCTTCTCCTGTTTTAAACTTTAATTTTGTCTTTGCGTATCTGGTGCGATTGAAAATTCTAGTTTTCTTGGTAGTTGTAGCCCTCCAAAAAGAGAGGTCATGCTTAAATGAAAGGTCTCTTGTGAAATAGTGAGAGTGCTTACTCTAGAAAATCACAATGCATTCATTAGTGGTGCACATTTGTGCAATCACACCCATGCGCCACACTTCCATTGGATACATGCTTGTATGCTGAAGGCTCAAAGAGTCATAGCTGATCATGGAAGGATCAGCATAAAACTATTGGCATACTGATTGCTTGAGTTGGGTAAGCTTTTAAGGGACATTAGTCTGTTCAACATGGAAGGGAGGTTCCATTGTTGCAAGTTAGCCTGTGGCTGAGTTTTGAATAATTGACGCTTAACTGAGATAGTATTTATCAGTGATTTGAATTTTTGTTTCAGCAGGAACATAATTTCATTTCATGCTCTTATCTATTGCAGACTGCTAACACATCAGCAGGAATTCCAGCTCAGATGCAGCTTGGTTTGCTTTCTCCTCTTTACCTTAGGAGGCTTTTTGAGCGCATGGGTGCAACTTATATCAAGCTAGGCCAGGTAAGAACATCTTCAAACGTTGTACTATGATTGATGGTAATCCGCAATATATTAGATTACCAATATAAATCTTTTAATTTCTTAATGTTTAGTGATCAATGGTTTAAGTTGAAGTCATGACATTCTTAGTTGTAGTACTTATGTGTACATGGTAAATGAAAGAGGCTCCTAATGAACAAATCGATTATGCAAAAAGCATCCTTAGCTGATCACTATAACTGGGTTGAGCCAACATATTTCCTTTTCTTGGATGGTCTTTTGAGGTGGGTGTGGGGGTTGAATCTGAATAACTTTCTGATTCCATGATTACGTACCATTTCTTCTCCATTGAAGAAACCATGTACTATTTCTTATTATCTGGGTATTGATAGTCAACTGACTTTGCAATGGTGCAGTTCGTAGCATCTGCACCAACTTTGTTTCCTGCAGAATATGTTGAGGAATTCCAGAACTGCTTTGACCGAGCACCAGCTGTACCTTATGATGTGATTCAGTCAATATTGCGTGAGGAGTTGCAGCGACCATTGGATAGTATATATGAATACATCGACCCGGTGCCAATAGCTTCTGCCTCAATAGCACAGGTTTCTCTTGGGAACTTTGAATCACATTATGCAGTCTGATGCTGAAGCATTGAGATATTTCATTGTCATTCAGGTTCATGGGGCTAGGTTGAAGAGCTCTCAGAAGGATGTGGTGATTAAAGTTCTAAAGCCTGGCATTGAAGATACTTTGGTTGCTGATCTGAATTTTATCTATGTCGTTGCACGAGTTTTGGAATTCTTGAACCCTGAGCTACAGAGGACATCACTGGTAAATGCTATCCTAATGACGAAGTTCATGTCTGACGAGATACTTGACTGTTTCATGACATGATAATTATTCTTTAAATCACATAGTCTTCCTTCAATTTTCTTTCTTTAATTATAGCAGAAAAAAATCATTATCAGCATTGAACCATATTTTATCATACCAACCAATATCTGGACGAAATGGTTCTTGGAGCATGTGGGGATTTATATTCTGAAAAGCAGTGTAGCAAGTTTATCATCTGGTCATCATACTAAAATTGGTGCATCTAAGTGCATTGCAATACACGGGAACTTAACAGATCTTGAGTATAATCATTGAGTAGAATTGTTTAAATAGATATGTTATGTTACATAATGATAGTAATAGATATTGAGGCTTTATCAAGACAAAGCTAATGGGATTCTGAAGAAAGTTGAGGAATGGCTAAACAACTTCAGGCCTTGACCTCTGACGTGGTGGGAATTTAGTCTGGCAGGTAATAGGATAGTTTGCTTGGTTCATTCTTTTGTGTGGCTTCATAGTGTAACTGATGTCCCCAGCAGTTAGTGAATTTTCGTAGACCTGTTATTGCTTTCTGTAAAAAGCAAAGTGATTTTGTTACCAAAAAAGTTAGATATTGAGGCTGTGTCGAGGCAGAAATCTATGATGTGATAACTTGCACAATGTGTGCAACATAATCAGAAATCCAAGAGCAATTAGTTCATGCGTATTGAAGTGGGGACAGTGAGCATTATGAAATTTTCTTTTATACTTTGCTAAGGTTTTTAAGAAAAAAATTTCAGCCTTTGTATTGTCATTCAATGAGTTAGACAAACTGCAAAGCATATAATTAATTGATGTAATCTTGACTAAGATTTTTTTTTAGGTAGGCATTGTCAAGGATATAAAGGAATCAATGCTTGAAGAAGTTGATTTTAGAAAAGAGGCTGCAAATATTCAGGCTTTTCAGGGATACATAGATGCTATGGGATTTGACAGGCAGGCAAAAGCCCCATTTGTGTATCAGCACTGTAGCACAAAACGTGTGTTGACTATGGAAAGGTTGTATGGAGTTCCGCTTACTGATCTTGATTCTATAAGATCTCTTGTTCCGGATCCTGAGTTGACTTTAGTCACTGCCCTTAATGTCTGGTAAGATATACAGCTGCTTTACTTTTTCTGGTGATATCATACACCATCGATTTTGAGACTTTTGTTTTCCCTTCATAAACTTTGTAGTGCCTTGGCCTAAGCTTCTGAAAAATGCAAAAATATTGCAGGTTTGGAAGCTTGATTTCATGTGAATCCTTCCATGCCGATGTGCATGCTGGGAACTTATGGTTGCTCCGTGATGGGCGAATTGGTTTCATTGATTTCGGTACGCTGTAGCATTTTCTCCCAGTAGTCCTTTTTTTTATAGTGGCTCATAATCTACATTGTAAATATAATGGAGCATGAACCATATCACACAATTGAGGGTGGACTTTTACCTCGCAATACGCTAAAACTCCTAGTACTCTAGGTTGATTGTTGTATCATTCTACTTTAGGATTGCAACTTTCTTCATTAATTGTATAATTATATTAATCAATACTTTTCAGGTATTGTTGGTCGCATATCCCCAAGGACTTGGGCTGCTATGGAGGTCTTTTTGGCTTCTTTTGCAACTGAGGACTATGATGCTATGGCCTCTGCCCTTTCTGAAATGGGTGCTACAGGGAATGATATAAATATTGATGAATTTGCAAAGGACCTGCGAAAGATATTCTCATCAATACAGGTAATATTTCCGAACGATAGTAGGCTATTTGATATCCTGAAAACTTGATCAACCTTTTGAGATGATAAGGGCTTGATAAAATGATGAACTATCTTTTGAGTGACCTAAATCAACTGTTACTCTGTTAGTGTCTTAGTGATGTGCTGTTTTGGAGAAACATCTTGCTAAAACTGTATTAACTTAATTCCATAGCAAACATGATCTTATGGTTGTAGCAGTTACAGCGCAGATTCTCAATTAAGATACAAATCATAAGCAACCAATGCGCATCAATTTATGTGACTAGTTTTGTATTTAAGTAGAGGTACTTACCTTCTTTAATTTCTGCTGTACGTGAGATCCCATTCTTAAGTTTATTTTGGCACAGAAAAATGCACTAATGTTCTTCATTTGTTAAGCAGGACTTGGATACTGAAATCATAGTCGCAACAGCAAGAGGTCCTGATGCTACAGCAGTATCTGCTAATGTTGTCCTTGATGAGAGACAGATGAATGCTCTATTTCTTGATCTGGTGAGTTACTCTCTTTTGTGATTCGGTCTAGAGCAGAAGAATGGTACTGCTAGTCTGCTACAAGCAAAAGATAACATGGGGTAATAAGCTGTAAAAATGTTATTCCTCCTACAGTTAGTATTTTTTTTAGTACAGAAGTCCATTTTTTTGTTTTACCTTCACTAGTTGGCTGATTATGTGGACACACTAAAATTTCTAAAGTTGATTTCAGAAGTCTAGAGTTTATTGGCCTGGTGACAACTGTCACTTGGCTGTCATGGAGTAGATGATTAGCTGAAATGCTGTTTATGATTTTTCATGTTTGCAATAGTTGTCTTCATGTGCTGCATGTTGCTATCTGAAGTTGAAAGGCACCGTTTTGATTTTAATTTATTGACCAAGCATTAATCCGAGCTATGCATGATGTTTTTCAGAAATGAAGGAATAGAAAAATGAAAGCTGACATATTTGTTACCGCATCTCCCAGGTGAGGGTCAGTGAGTCCTATGGGCTGAAATTTCCTCGGGAATTTGCTCTTCTCATGAAGCAGCTACTGTATTTTGATCGCTACACAAGGTTGTTGGCTCCCAGCATGAACATGCTTCGAGATGAGAGAATCAACATCTCGACCAACCGACAACCCAGACGAACAGATCGGTTTCAATGAGGCCCCTTCATTAATAATTAGCAATATAGTTGAAGGGTGATAATAGCAAGCTTATGTGACCAAACACTGTATCTGTATATAGTTGTATATAGTAGTGCCAGACCAGCATAGAAATCTTGTACACTAGGGTGTAAGGATCGATGGACCAAGAGGGGGTGAATTGGGCCTTTTTCAAATTTCTAAAGCAATTAAAGCAATCTTAACCTATGCAATACTAGTAAGGTTCAATTCACCAACCGGCTAACTAAGCAAACTATATAAGCTATTAAAGATACAACTAAATATGAAACCAAGCAAGGTAGAGTTAAGTTATGATCTCTAAGGTTAAGCACATGAATAATTGCATGAAAGTAAGTGATTGAAATGAAAAAGTGGCCAAGAGACAATCAGATTTTTTCCTGTGGTGTCGATGTGTTGGCACACACCCCTAATCCACGTTGTGACACTCACTAAGAGTCTTGTCACCTCCCATGTCACCGAGACTTGGGCGCTCACTAAGAGTCTCTGTTCACCATCCCGGCGTGGTGGAGCTCAAGCCACGTACAAACTTCGAGCTCCAACAATCCTTGGCAAGCTCCGGAAGAAACACTTTCAATCACCAAGATCGTCTAGGTGCTGCCAATCACCAAGAGTAACAAGCTAGGGCCTTCACTTGAGCAAGATCCGATCACCAAGAATGGATGCACACAAGCTTCTCTCTACTTAAGTCCTTAGTCTTGCTTCTTGAATGATTGAATGAACAAATGTGTGTAAGATGAAGCTCAATGTGGCTCTCAACAATAGTATGGTGTATGAATGTTGCCGGGTGTCAAGAGAGTGCAAAATGACCCATTGGAGGGGTATATATAGGCAGCGCACACGAATAGAGCCGTTGGAGAAAAGCTACCAGAAAACTACTTAGCGCCGGTTAATCCGACGAACCTCCAATAGCCAGCGTCGGTTTAACCGATGAATGTAAACTGCCCATTTGGAAAACTAGCCGTTACAACTTGGGCAGATTAACCGACGTATCATCGGTTTAACCGGTGAGTGTAGTTGTCCACTAATCAACTGAAAAACCAACCCTTTGGACAACTGCACCGACGTTAACTCAAATCCATCGTCGATTTAACCGGTGAGTACAACTTCTGAAATCCCTGGAAAAACCATCTCACTGGTCAATTGCACCGACGTTTAATTTCAAACATCATCGGTTTAACCGGTGTATAGAACCTTAAAACACCCTGGAAAAACCATCTCTAGACTAATGCACCGACGTTAATTTCAAACATCGTCGGTTTAACCGGTGTATAGAACTTGTCCAGACTCTGATAACTGCGTTTAACCGACGTATAGAAAAGTTGAGTCGTCGGTTAAACCGGTGTATAGACTTTTTCTGATTTTGCCTTTTCTGATTTGAGTCTTAAATGAAATTCAAATATTCTTGAGATATAAGTTGAAAACCACTTATTTGAACTTCTAGGAACCTGAGTGATCATAGTGTGCATCCATTTTTAATTGACCATATCCATGCTCAAGTTACTTGGCCTTAACCCCTCTTAATAGTGCGACCTCTACAAAACTATGAAACCTATACTAATCTAAGTGTCCTTCTCAACCTTGCGACACTTAGGACTAGAAAGATTCTTAGTCTTGTTATATATTTGAGTTGAATACCAAGATCGTCTTTTTGAATAATGAAATTGAGGGGGCTCTTTGACATATGACCAAATGAGTTATAATGATTCATTAAGCTGCACAAACTCATTAGTCACAATAATGGTTGTCATTAATCACCGAAACATACCTAGAGGGCCTAGATGCTTACAATCTCCCCCTTTTTGGTGATTGATGACAACACAAACAAATAACTTAAACGAGAAAGCGAGAAAAGTAAACAGGATAAACCCAAGCAAACTCGAAAAAGAACCAAAGAGCTCAACGGCTCAAACGGAATCCATAGATATGTCTCAACACACAACATACTCAAGAGTCAAATGTACATATCCATGAACTAACATCAAATGAGATATAAAACATCAAAATCCTGTAACTACGAGCTCTCTCTAACTCTAACCTCCCCCTGACTCCAACTCCCCCTAACTCTCTCCCCCTTTGGCATCAAAGCACCAAAAAGGCGAACTACTGGTCCGGCTGTCGCGGTATGGCGAGGAAGCGGTCCGGGTCGTCATCGTCGTCGTCGTCGGACGGTGAATCCTCGGTGACGGATGGGAGCTGCCGGTCTGAGCTGACTGGGGGTGTAGCTGTCGTGGAGGCTCTCGTGCTAGCACTGCCTGGAAGAGGGTCCGTAGAAGTGGTAACCGGGTCAGCAGAAGAAGTATCAATATCTGAAGTCGTGACTGCTGAACCTGCCGGCTGTGTCGACTGCTGAAGTATAGACTCCTCTCCTCCTCCCCTGAAGGTAGTGTCTGAGGTATGACGGGGAGGGCGACTGACTGAACTGCCGACGGTGAGTCCTGAAAGAGTGTAGTCGCTGGCAGTGGTGAGAAGAGCAGACGACCGGCAGACCCAAGGAGTGCGGACATCGAGAACGTGGTCTTCGGTGTCGCCGTAGTAGCTGGAGCTGCAGTAGGGGCTGGAGCTGGAGTGACTGCAAGCTGAGGTGCTCCAACACCCTGAAGGCCTGGCTGCTGCGGGGCGAGTCCGGTGTGAGTGTAAAGCTGTGTGATTATCCCGAACATCGCCATCATGCCCTGCTGCATCTGCTGGAACTGAGCATCTGTCCTCTGTGAAACTCGGTCGATAAGCCCGACAAAACGCTCCTCGGCTGCAGCACGCTCTCGGGCAGCCTCTCTCTGAATGGCTGCTAGCTGAGCCTCATGGGCTCTCCTGGCCTCCTCTTGTGCAATCCGATCCTCTCTCTGCTGAGTAACAAGCTGCTGAAGGAGAGAGGTAAGCTTGGACGGCCGAGTCACCTAGGACTCTGTGACTGTAGCAGCTGCTGGTGACTCTGGAGCCGGCTCTCTGGAACCTCCTGCCTCGTGGTCGTGAGTAGCTGGGGCTGCAGGAAAGTACTCGTCGTCCTCGGAGGAGTCTGACTCAAGCTCAGACCAGTGTATCTCATCATCTCCTCCGGGAAGCTGTGCCTCGGCAGCTAGCAGTGCCTCGTCCTCCTGTGCCACTCGGGCCTGCACCTTAGGTGACAGTCGTGCCATAGCAGCTCTCTCGGCCTGTCTGCCCCTCCTCCGGTCCTGGGGAGCTGTCGGACGGTAAACTGGGAACCGGGGAGCCTCATCCTGACGGTATACTGCACTGACGGGTGACTCAGCTGGCACAATCATAGAGCATATGTAGCTGATCCAGTGAACATAAGGAAACTGGTGTACTACACCCATCCCATCAGTGATCACATCCTCGATCTCAGCTATAATAAAGTCAACTATATCAAATGGCTCGTGAGTGAGGATGTGAAGTAGTAGCAGCTGCTGCAGGCCAGTGAACCCCTCTGGGTAGCCACTCCTCGGTAACAGAGTCCTCCGGAGGGCCATGTGAACTGCGTATGCCTCTGGGGTCAGCAAGCTGGGCACTCGCGCATATGACGCTGGAAACGGCTGGCGGAAGCACTGAGAGATAGCCTCGTGAGAAGGTGCCATCTCGCCAATCATCGCTCTGCGCAGTGGATCTGCGTCTCCGTATACCATCTCGTGCAGGGAGACATCGACCAAATCGACTCCGACAATCCCTGCAATCGTCGCCCTGGACAAACCAAAGACCTGACCTCCAAATACGAAGTGTACGGCTCTGCGCTCGGGAGCAATTCAGGCTGTGGCATAGAATACTCTGACCCAGTCCTCGATATATCTGTTCTGCTCCATCTGAAATAGCCTGGGCAGGCCTCTGAAGTGAGCAAAATGCTCTCTGACATCTGCTCCCCCTGCAGCTGTCCTCAGTGAGACCCAGTCGAGCACCCTGTGTGGGAAGATCCTATGGCCCCGCCTCTGGTAGGTCTCGTAGAAACTGGCCTGAAGAAGTGTCCAGAACCTACGGTCGACCCTGCTGTCACGGGGAACCAGTCCTCCTCTGCTACACTCCACCTGAGCCTCTTGACCTTCGCCGCATTGGCCTTGGTCAAGTTCTGGAGCAGCACACCTGGCTCCAGACGCACAACAGTGTTCATACGGAACACTGCGCGCTCGGTCTCTAGGGCCTCGGCTCTGCGAGCTGCTGCTGCAGCAGCTATTGACCTGCGAGGCTCCTGTGGCTGGTGACCTCCTCGCGTCCTCGGTCCAGTGCGACGCTCGGTCGCTGGTGAAGACTCTCCTGATGGGGACGTCTGCCGAGTGCGGCCAGAACGTCGTGGAGTCGGTGACCCCTGAGTACTCTGCCCCTGAGTCTGCTCTGACTGCGCTGCATCTGAATCTGCATCTGAAACTGAGTGATCTGATGAAAGGCCATTGTTTGGTTTTGGTAATTGAGTGACAACTTAGGTGGACTAATAAGTGTTTATGTTGAGATACACAGGAAATTAGTCTACACAAAGACACTAGTATGAGCAACATGTGCCATGGAGGATAAATGGCTAAGGGTTGATGCTATGCTCATATAGTGTGACCAAGGAGCTCATTGCATATGAGACATGACATGGAGTCATGTGACCAAAGTGGAGAAGATCAAGACAAGGCTTGGCTTGATGGACCGGTTGCAATGGAGAAGGGCAAGTCAAGGCTTTGAAGCAAGGGACCGCGAGGCGGTGAAGCTTGGGCAAGATTTGGCGCCGATGGACCGAGGCAACGGTGAAGAGCGAGCAAGGTCAAGATCGATGGACCAAAGAGGTCATGTGATGATATGGAGTGGATCATATCATTCAAGGAAGATCAAGCCAAGTGTTGACTCATGAAGATGATCAAAAGGCTTGATGGAGTTTGGTACTTGTGTGGCATCAACATTTGGAAAGATGAAATGGAATGCGCAAGGCAAAGGTATGACTTGTAGGGCATTTCATTTCACCGGTCAAAGGTTGTGTAGAGAAGTGCATGACCGGATTTAGGATAGATGGCCGTACTATCAAGAGGGGCAAACTTGTTTGCATATCGGTCATCTAGTGCCACTTGAGCGATCTAACATTGCGATGTTGCTAGGATCGAGTGGCGTGGCGAGATCAAGTGAAAATCCTTTGAAAATGATTGTGAAATGCTAACACACATGCACATGGTGTTGTTCACGTGGTGGTGTTGGCATATTTGCAAAGGAGAAAGAGTTGGAGTTGATGTTGATCAACTTTGGGAAGCAAGAAAGGCTTTTCGGTTTTCTTCGGAGATTAGGTTGGCTCTTGGAGTGAAATACTGCTTTGATCCATTGTGTTTTGGATCAAATATTCAGTTGGGTTGTGTAGCCCTCTGAATAAGCTTTCCATAGAGTCCAAGATCACCTAGTTTGGACATCGGAGCTAGGAGTTATGGCCGTTTTACCGAGGTACATTTCTGCTGGAAATATACCTGCGGACGGTCCGCCGTTATCTCGGATGAGCTCGAACAGAACCGTTTTGGCTCTGTTGGTGGTCCAAAATGAACTGCGGACCGTCCGGTCCATGGGGGCGGACGGTCCGCCTTTAAAAGCTGAAACGGGCGCAGAAACTTGGTAGTTCTGTCTTGGGTGCCCAAAATGAACTGCGGACGGTCCGACCCTTGGGGCGGACGTTCCGCCTCCTACTGAAAATTCTGGGACAGAAACACTGCGGTTTCTGTGTGTGCTGACCTTTTGAACTGCGGACAGTCCGCCCCTGGGGAGCGGACAGTCCGCTGGTCACTTCCAGTTTTAGTCAGAGACGTTTGCAAATCGGTTGGTTCGAAGTTTTGAACCGCGGACGGTCTGCCCCAGGGGTGCGGACAGTCCGCCCGGGGCTCTAACGGTCGACTCTGGCACATAATCATTGCAGTTCTAGCCGTTGGTTTTGAATGGCGGACGGTCCAGTTTCTGTGAGGCGGACAGTCCGCGAAAACTCTGTTTTCACGAGTTTTGAGTGTAACGGCTAGTTTGGGGCCTCCCTCTATAAATAGAGGGTGTGGCCGGCCATTTGAAGTGCTGAGCACCATGTGGACTTGGTGTCCATGTGTGAGAGTGCTTGAGAGCCCTCTACTCACTCTAACTTGATAGTAATCATCTGATCGAGTGAGAGAGCGATTCTAGTGCGATTGCTTTGAGAGATTGCATCGAGTGGCACTAGGTGATCATGTTGCAAGCCGGTGTGCTTGTTACTCTTGGAGGTTGCCACCTCCTAGACGGCTTGGTGGCAAGAGACTCCGTTGAAGCCCGCAAGAAGATTGTGCGGTGCTCCGGAGAAGAGATTGTGAGGGGTATTGTGCTCACCCCGCGGGAGCCGCGAAGAGCAACTCTAGTTGAGCGAGACGTGAAGAACAACAAGTGGTTCGGCCGGATCATGTGCTAGAGCTCGGTATGAGCACTCCACGTGGGAGAGTGTGGCTTGAGAGTCACCACTAGCAAGAGGATCGGCGGCAACCTTGGAGCTTGTCTCAACGGGGATTAGCTTGGTGGCAACCAAGTGAACCTCGGGATAAAAATCACCGTGTCAATCTTGTCTACTCTTCTCGGTGGTTTGCATTCTCCAAATCATAAGCCTTGTATTTATATTCATCTATATCTTGTGCTTATGTAGTTGCTCTCTAGTGATTAGTTAGCTTGTGTAGCTTGCTAATCATCTTCTTGCTTGTGTAGCTAGAAATAGAGATCCTAGTGTAACTAGTTAGCTTGTGTAGCTTAATTAGTTGCTCGTGCTTAGATTGTGTAGCTAAGCAAGTTGATCTCTTGGATTTGGATTGTTTATCCTTGTCCTTAAGCATCTAGTGAGCTTAGGTTTGGTTTTGTGCTTTTGCTCATTAGAATTGTGTAGGAGCTCCCCCGGTTTGTGAAGTACTAGTGCTTAGGCTTGTGTGACTTGGCATTAAAATTGTTAGGAGAGCTCTTAATAGCTTGGCTCTCCATTTGCTTTGTGTAGGATCTTTTTGGAGGTGCCTTAGAGTCATAGTTAGAGGGGTGAAGTCTTGGCTAAGCGAATAGTTTCAATTCCGCATAAGTTTCGGTTAGCCGGCGCAATTAGTTTTAGAAAGAACTATTCACCCCCCTCTAGTCCGCCATATCGACCCTACAAGTGGTATCAGAGCCGAGGTCTCTCATTTGTGGTCCTTACCGACCCGAGAGGATGGCGACTTATGAGCTAGATGTTGAGTGTCCACATATTTTTGATGGCACACACTTTGCACGGTGGAAAAATTGGATGACATGCAATTTTAAATTTATTTGCCCTCAAATGTGGTGGATGGTGGATGTAGATTTTTCTCATGTGTTAGATGAAGGAAATCTAACTCCAACACAAGAGAAATGCCTAGATCTAGACATCCAAGCTACTAACATCTTGTTTAGATCTTTGCATAATTGCATTCTTGGTGAGATCATGGACAAGGAAACCGCCCATGAGATTTGGAGTTATCTAAATGAGAAATATGGGGCGGCCTCCGATGATCATGATGATTATAAGACCAAGGAGGAAGTGCATGAGGATGATGAGCACATCCATGACATGGTGGTTGTGGAAGATTGCTCCACCTCATGGTCAAGTGATGATGATGATAATCAATCTACAACAAGTTCACTTGACAAGATTGATGATCAAGTTGGCTCATGCACGGATGATATTGCTATGTCAAGCTCATCTCCATCTCCACATTGCTTCATGTCACAAGGTGACACAAAGGTATCAAATTGCAATGTGATTGATCTTAATTCATATGATGAGATCTTGAGTAGATATGCTAGCTTGACCAAATTATTTGAGGAAGTGTTAACCAAAACAATCAAATTTGAAAAAGAAAACCCTTTTCTCAAAGACACATGTGAACAACAAAAGCATCTACTTTATGTCATAAATTGTTCACATAAGGAGCTAAAATTGACTCATGTGGAGCTTAGTGTTGCTCATGAGAATTTGGTACTAGACCATGCCTTACTCACTAGCAAGCTTTCTAGTAAAGTAATTAAAACTAGTGAGAGCTCATCACATGGGTTAAAAGATCAATTGCAAAATGTTGCTAACCCTTGTGATGTAGGAAAGAAACATGTATCCACCTCATGTGATGATTTTCCTTAACGCCGATTAAACATGCGTAGGTTTGGAACGCCGGTTGATTGCATCGGTTCAGTTCACCCGAGACTGCAGCAGAAACTCATCTGAACGCCGGTTGATCCGACGATATGCATTTTGAACTCGCCGGTTGAACGCTGCTATCACCGGTTGATTGATAGGTCAGATCAGTGTTATGTTCACCGGTTGATCCGATGTTCTGATATTTGCATACGCCGGTTGAACGCCTGGTTTGACTGAGCTAAGGTAGAAACTTAGTAACTCCGCTTAAACCGATGGGTATAGATCCATTAAGCGTCGGTTTAACCGATGAACCCGAAAAACCTTCTCTCAGCTCACTCTTCTATGCTAAGTCCAATGAACTTATAAAATCCAACTAAACTCAAGTTAATGGACTTGCATAGGCGACTTTACCCCTCAAAATAATTAGGATAGCATAGAGCTTAGTAGTTTTTCTTTTCAAACACAAGGAAAAGCCGCAAATCGAGACAAAGCGCCAAATAAAATGTATGAGCCATGTCATAGGAATATTGAAGATAGAAAGCTTCAAACTCATCATGACATGACTCACTAGGTAATAACGCATCTAACACTTTGCTCTTTTCACTTTTCATGAATTAAGATTTTGCATATGAAACAAGTCCCATTTTCATCAAGTGATCTCCTTTGTGACCCTTACCCATGCAATGATGGTGCAAGCTAAAACCACATGCGAAAGAAGAGTAAACATGAAGTGCACATCTATATGACAAGGAATGCATAACAAGAAATTAAGTTCTACTTGTCAAGTTTGAACCCATGGGAAGCTTCTTCATGATGAGCCTTTCTTCAAGCCTAGAGGAAAACAAATGGACCACCACCTCTAGCAAAACCCATGCTCATCACTATCTTACCATGGTTAGACAAGTGTCATATATGTATGCATTTTTCTATATGACAAGGCAACTTACATGACGTTTGCCGCATCTAATACATTAAGCTCATTCCTTAGCCTAACAAATGTACTCTCGTCTAATGGTTTTGTGAAAATATTTGCCAATTGCTCCTCGGATCTCACACCTTGAAGAGATATGTCTCCTTTAGCTTCGTGATCACGCAAGAAGTGATGGCGAATATCAATGTGCTTTGTGCGAGAGTGCCGGATTTTTGGCAATTTTTACGGCACTTTCATTGTCATAAAGGAGTGGTATCCTATCTAGTTTCACACCAAAGTCCAAAAGGGTTTGCTTCATATATAGGATTTGGGCACAACATGCACCGGCCGCTATATATTCCGCTTCCGCGGTGGACAAAGCCACGGAATTTTGCTTCTTACTTGATCAAGAAACTAGAGAACGCCCAAGCAAGTGGCAACCCCCGGAGGTACTCTTGCGATCCACACGGCTTCCGGCAAAGTCCGAATCCGAGTATCCCAAGAGATCTAAGCTAGCGCCTTTGGGGTACCACAAGCCTATGCTTGGGGTGTGCTTGAGATACCGAAGGATCCTATTCACAGCCGAGAGGTGTGATTCCTTTGGGTTAGCTTGAAAGTGGGCACACAAGCACACACTAAACATTATATTGGGTCTAGATGCGGTAAGGTAAAGCAAAGACCCTATCATAGAACGATAGAGGGATTGATCAACCGGTTTACCGTCCACATCCAAGTCGAGATGCCCATTGGTTGCCATGGGTGTCTTGATCGGCTTGCATTCATCCATCTTGAACTTCTTCAAGATATCTTTAGTGTATTTCTCTTGATGAATGAATGTCCCTTCCTTCAATTGTTTGACTTGAAAACCAAGGAAGAAGGTCAATTCGCCGATCATGGACATCTCGAATTCCCTAGACATCATGGTAGCAAACTCATGGCTTAGTGAATCATTAGTTGAGCCAAAGATGATATCGTCAACATAAATTTGACAAATGAAAAGATCCCTGTTGACGTCTTTTGTGGACAATGTGGTGTCCACCCTCCCGATCTTGAAGTCTTGCATGATTAGAAAGTCACGAAGCATCTCATACCAAGCCCTTGGAGCTTGTTTGAGCCCATAGAGTGCCTTGTGCAACCTATAAACATGGTTAGGATTCCTTAGATCTTCAAACCCGGGTGGTTGCTGAACATAAACAAGTTCATTAATAACGCCATTTAAAAATGTACTTTTCACATCCATTTGATATAACTTGATATTATGATGTGAAGAATAAGAAAGAAGGATGCGGATAGCTTCAAGTCTTGCGACCGGAGCAAAAGATTCACCAAAATCCAAACCTTCGACTTGAGAAAACCCTTTTGCCACAAGTCTTGCTTTATTGCGTATCACCACCCCATGTTCATCTTGCTTGTTTCGGAAGACCCACTTGGTGCCGATGATGTTCTTGTTTTTTGGAGGAGGTTCGAGGACCCAAACTTCATTGCGGGTGAAGTTGTTCAATTCTTCTTGCATGGACATCACCCAATCCGAGTCCTCAAGTGCTTCCTCTATACTAGTGGGTTCAATACAAGAAACAAACGAGTAATGTTCGCAAAAATAAGCATGCTTAGATCGAGTTCTTACTCCCTTGGAAGGACTACCAATGATTTAATCAATTGGATGATCCTTGGAGATACGACCATGCTTCATTAGCGGTTCATGCGTGGATGTTTGTTGGGGTGGATCATGGGTGACTTGTGCTTGTGGTGGAACAATTTGCTCTTCTTGTTCTTGGATTTGGGGTGTTGGCGTTGGCACATTTTCTTGAGATTGTGGATCATCTTTTTCTTGATCTTCATCCACTTGGGGTGCCATGGAGGTGCTTGGTGTAGACGAGGAAGGTCTTCCCCCTTGATCATTGCCTTCATGCACCTCTTCCGGCTTGATATCCCCAATGGACATTTTCTTCAATGCTTCATCAATCTTCTCATCACCTACATTGTCATAGCCAACAACCTCCTCTTGGGAGCCATTAGATTCATCAAACTCCACATCACATGTTTCTTCAACTAACCCGGAGGTTTGATTGAATACTCTATATGCTTTGGAGTTTGATGCATAACCAAGAAAAAAAACCTTCATCACATCTACTCTCAAACTTACCGAGCATTTTCTTCTTATAAATGAAGCATTTGCAACCAAAGACTCGAAAGTAGGATATATTTGGTTTCTTCCCGGTGATGAGCTCATATGGAGTTTTCTTGAGGAGTCGGTGGGGATACACTCGGTTGGATGCATGACACGCCGTATTGATTGCTTCCGCCCAAAACTTCTCGGGCGTGCCATAATTATCCAACATTACTCTTGCTAGAGTGATTAGTGTCTTGTTCTTTCTTTCCACCACTCCATTTTGTTGAGGCGTGTAGGTGGCGGAGAACTCATGCTTGATGCCTTCTTCATCGCACCATTCTTCAATCTTCATATTCTTGAACTCGGTGCCGTTGTCACTCCGGATCTTCACAATAGGGGAGTTGTACTCCCTTTGAGCTCTTCTTGCAAATGTCTTGAAGACTTCCGGAGTTTCACCCTTATCGCTTAGAAACATGATCCAAGTATAGCGTGAAAATCATCAACGATTACTAGGCAATAGAGATTACCACCAATGCTCTTGTATGTAGTTGGACCAAAAAGATCCATGTGTAATAGCTCGAACGGCTTGGAGGTAGACAACATCGTCTTGATGTGATGATGTGTTGCAACTTGCTTTCCGGCTTGACATGCTTTGCATAGTTTATTCTTATCAAATGTAACATCCTTCAAGCCGGTGATCATCCCTCTCTTGTGGGCTTTCTTGAGGTTGCTCATGCCAATATGAGCAATTCTTCTATGCCAAAGCCACCCAAGAGACGACTTGGTGAAGAGGCATGTCATGGAGCTTGTTTGCTTTGAAGAGAAATCCACCAAGTAAATGTTGTCATGCCTAAACCCCGTGAATACCAATGACTTGTCTTCTTCAAGAGTTACTACAACACCATTCTTGTCAAAGGTACACGTTAGTCCAAGATCACATAATTGAGCAATTGAAATAAGATTAAAACTTAGTGCTTCTACAAACAAGACATTAGAAATAGATAAATCTTTTGAAATTGCTATTCTACCCAAATCTAAGACTTTCCCCCTTGAGTTATCACCATAGGTGACATGTTCATGATCGCCGGGGTCATCAAGAGAGGTGAACATGCTATCATTGCCGGTCATGTGTTGAGAGCAACCGCTATTAAGTACCCAATATTTTCCACCGGCTTTGTAGTTCACCTACACACATGAGAATTCACTTTTGAGTTTTTGGAACACAAACAAGCTTTGAGCCTTGCACATGTGTGACAAGAGCTTTTGGGACCCAAAGTTGCTTGGGGAGCTTCTTCTTTGACTCCTTAGCGATTTTGCCAATGAATTTGGCCTTCACCTTGCCCTTCACTTTACTCAAAAGAAAATGGTTATTTTGAAACATTAATGAGTAATTCTTTGGTAAAGTGGGAAGAGGGTGTGATGGTAAGGTGCACTCCCTAGTGTGGTGCCCGGTGACTTGGCAATGTTGGCAATATGAACCAACTTCCTTGACGAAGCTAGTCTTAATCTCCGGAGAAGGAGTAGTGCCTTGATTTGGCTCCGGAAATGAACCAAGACCTCTCTTGCCATAGTCACGAGCATTGTTGAAGAGAATTTTCTTGCGGACGTATTCTTCTCTTGAGAGCTTCTCCACACTACTCTTGAGGCTTGCCACTTGATCCATCAATTCCTTTTCCCTAGAAGGAGCAAGCTCGGGCACAATATTAGTGGCATTTGCATCAATGAGTAGGTCATCACATGAAGTAGAAGCATTGACCTTTTCAATGGTTTCATTGACAAAATTCTCAAGACTTGGGTCAATTGCTTCATAGGCAAATTCAAGTTCTTGATATTTGTGAGCCAACTCCCTATGCTCTTGTTTAAGATTTTTGTGGCTCTCTTCAACTTGCTTAGCAAGTACAATTGACTCATTGTTCTTTTTGAGCAAGTCATTGTACTTGCCGAGCAAATCGGAGTGGGCAAGCTCTAACTTGGCATGAGTGCTCTCAAGAATCTTGATTTTGTCCTTTTCCCTCTTGATAACGGATGTATACTCATTAATGAGGTTAGTAAACTTATAAGGGTCAAGCTCTTCATCACTATCATTGTCACTATCTACCTCACATACCTTTGTGTTACCTTTTGCCATGAGACACATGAGAGGTGGAAGTAGCGGTGGTTCTTCATTGGTGAGAGCGATGGTGACGATGTCTTTTTCATCACTTGAATCTTCGCTTGATGAGACATCGGTCACCCATTCTTGTTTTTCCACCAAGAAGCTTCTCTTGGTGTGCCCATTCTTCTTTGGGAAGAGCTTGGTCTTCTTGTCATGGCTCTTCTTCTTCCCAAGCTTCTTGTTCTTGTTCTTCTTTTCATCTTCATCATCATCGCTTGAGTCATGGCGATATTTGCTCTTGTCGTCCTTCTTTCTCTTGTCCGGATTGGGGCAATCGGGAGAGATGTGCTCTTTTTCTCCACAATTGTAGCATGTTTTGTACTTGACATCTTCATTTGGCCGGAACATTCTTTTTTTAGGGTCAAAGTTGTAACCCTTCTTGTTTATCTTGTCGCTCAAGCGTGTGAAATTTCTCATCATGAGAGCAAGTTCTCCATCTTCTTCATCATCGGATGAGCTTTCATGATGATCTTCTTCTTCATTGTTTGAGCTTGATTCTTGCTTGATCATCTTGAGCTTGCGGGGCTTGTTTGCCTTGGTTTTGAGAGCGATTGACTTGCTTATAGTTGGCTCTTCGTACATACCAAGAATACCCATTTCATGAGCGCGAATTTCGCCCACAAGCTCTCCCACTTCCATCGTATCAAAATTCTCCTTTTGAAGCATAGCATTGATGATGTTATACTTTGGCTTCGGAAGGAGCATGAGAATCTTGCGGTTGATGGAGCCACTGTCAATTTTAGAAACTTCAATAGCATTAATGTCCTTGACAATGACATTCAAGCGAGAATACATATCATTGCAATTTTCATGAGCTAGCATCTTAAAGGAATCATACTTAGCTCTAAACAAGTGATATTTTTGTTCACGGACTTTTGTGGAGCCTTCATGAATTTCAATTAGCTATTTCCGAATATCACTTGCTAAGTCCATGCCATTTACTCTAGCAAAGACTTCCTCACTAATGGCTTCGAAAATTGCATTTCTAGCATTTGCATTCCACTTGAGTTGTTCCGATGTGGGAGTTCTGGTGAACCCGGTTTTTGTTGCCAACCACACTTCGGGGGCAATCGCATCAAGATATGCGGCCATGCGAACATTCCAATAAGCAAAATTTTTGCCCTCGAAGTGAAGTGGCGAGCCACCCATCTTGGCCATAGCTCTAGGCGGTGAAGCCTAATGATCCAAATGAGCAACGAGGCTCTGATACCAATTGTAAGAATCGATGGACCAAGAGGGGGAGTGAATTGGGCCTTTTTCAAATTTCTAAACAAATTAAAGCAACCTTAACCTATGCAATACTAGTAAGGCTCAATTCACCAACCGGCTAACTAAGCAAACTACACAAGCTATTAAAGATACAACTAAATATGAAACTAAGCAAGGTAGAGCTAAGTTATGATCTCTAAGGTCAAGCACATGAATAATTGCATGAAAGTAAGTGCTTGAAATGAAAGAGTGGGCAAGAGACAACCGGATTTTTTCCCGTGGTGTCGATGTGTTGGCACACACCCCTAATCCACGTTGTGACACTCACTAAGAGTCTTGTCACCTCCCATGTCACCGAGACTTAGGCGCTCACTAAGAGTCTCCGTTCACCATCCCGGCATGGTGGAGCTCAAGCCACGTACAAACTTCTTCGGGCTCCCACAATCCTTGGCAAGCTCCGGAAGAAACACCTTCAATCACCAAGATCGCCTAGGTGCTGCCAATCACCAAGAGTAACAAGCTAGGGCCCTCACTTGAGCAAGATCCGATCACCAAGAACGGATGCGCACAAGCTTCTCTCTACTCAAGTCCTTAGTCTTGCTTCTTGAATGATTGAATGAACAAATGTGTGTAAGATGAAGCTCAAGGTGGCTCTCAACAATAGTATGGTGTATGAATGTTGCCTGGTGTCAAGAGAGTGCAAAATGACCCATTTGAGGGGTATATATAGGCAGCTCACACGAATAGAGCCGTTGGAGAAAAGCTGCCAGAAAACTGCTTAGCGCCGGTTAATCCGACGAACCTCCAATAGCCAGCGTCGGTTTAACCGATGAATGTAAACTGCCCATTTGGAAAACTAGCCGTTACAACTTGGGCAGATTAACCGACGTATCATCGGTTTAACCGGTGAGTGTAGTTGTCCACTAATCAACTGAAAAACTAACTCTCTGGACAACTGCACCGACGTTAACTCAAATCCATCGTCGGTTTAACCGGTGAGTTCAACTTCTGAAATCCCTGGAAAAACCATCTCACTGGTCAATTGCACCGACGTTTAATTTCAAACATCATCGGTTTAACCGGTGTATAGAACCTTAAAACACCCTGGAGAAACCATCTCTGGACTAATACACCGACGTTAATTTCAAACATCGTCGGTTTAACCGGTGTATAGAACTTGTCCAGACTCTGATAACTGCATTTAACCGAGTATAGAAAAGTTGAGTCGTCGGTTAAACCGGTGTATAGACTTTTTCTGATTTTGCCTTTTCTGATTTGAGTCTTGAATGAAATCCAAATATTCTTGAGATATAAGTTGAAAACCACTTATTTGAACTTCTAGGAACCTGAGTGACCATAGTGTGCATCCATTTTTAATTGACCATGTCCATGCTCAAGTTATTTAGTCTTAACCCCTCTTAATAGTGTGACCTCTACAAAACTATGAAACCTATACTAATCTAAGTGTCCTTCTCAACCTTGCGACACTTAGGACTAGAAAGATCCTTAGTCTTGTTATATATTTGAGTTGAATACCGAGATCGTCTTTTTGAATAATGAAATTGAGGGGGCTCTTTGACATATGACCAAATAAGCGATAATGATTCATTAAGCTGCACAAACTCATTAGTCACAATAATGATTGTCATTAATCATCGAAACATACCAAGAGGGCTAGATGCTTACATAAGGTTATGCCATAGTGACTAGGTAACATGTAAAATATGTTTGTTACGTCCCAGTAGACTTTAACTGCCTTGTTCCTGGTCGAGCGGAGTCAGGTTATGATGTGGCTGTACTGTACTGCAACTGTCAACCGAGGAAGTGATGATGTATATGTTTGTAAAAGCCCAACGGTGCAGGTGTATCATGTGCTAAAGGGCACCGTGTTTTGTTGCATTTTCTCAGGGTCACAACGATCTTTGGGGATTCAACTAGGATTGTACCGCGTAAGGTGACTTTCTGGCCCCTTTACTGCTGTGGCCTGCGAAACAGGGTTCAGTGACATTGACTCGGAAAATATCAGCTCAGGTTCGAGCTTCGAATAAGTACCAGAATTCACATTTTACATTCGTGTGGTTGCGTTTCTCAGTTTTAGATTTTAAGAACAAACCTGTCATTTTCGTTGTGCTTTCAGCAGAACTCGCATGATGACTTGCTTTACAGTGACTGTTGGATATCTGAATGCAGGTGTGTCAATATGAAAATTGTCTGACATCTTCATAAGAAAATAGTATAATCCCAATCCTAGAGGCAGTGCCAAGGTTGGAAGAGACTCCGGGTTTTGTTAGGTCCTACCGTCCTAGACAAATAAAACGGTGGTTGAAGCCTAGGCATTGTTGGCAGATTGGTCACTGTGAGTCCTTTTTTTCCAAATAATATTTTAATACTCGAGGTGTAGTGATCATCAAACTAATAATTAGAATCCATACATCCTACAGACTTGAATATCAATGAGAAACAAGGTAGCTTTATTTGTCTCTGTCTTTGTTTTTAAGGAAGGTAATAAGGATGTGGTCACCTACTTAATTTGAGAACCGATGCGTATACTACCCTTTTTAATAAAAAAAAGGACATGCAGATTAATAACATTCCAGTATGAACATTTGTTAGTTTTCACGCAACAATGCTTTTTCGCATGTAAGCATGTACATTCCGATTTTGCCCTCAGGAAATATATCCCAAGTTGAGGGGTCCATGTCCACAAATCATGTGAACATCTCCTTTGCTCCTTTATTTGAAGGGCATTTCGGCCATCTCAAATACAAGTATGTTACATGCAGTGCCAACCCTACATCGTTAAACTATCGAATCACATATAATCATGTCACGGGGGTTCACATTATTTTTTTTTTGTTCTCTTGCCGGTTCTTCTTGAAACGCAAGTTGAAACTGCCGGGGCCGAGCTTGTCCGAGCCCAGCTCACTTTTAGCAGCCTCTAGGAACGGTCCTCCGTCCGAACTCTCCCCCAGCCGGTTTCACCCTCGTTTGAATTTCCGAATATTCGCGATCCGACCCGAGGGGCACCCCCGTCATTCCGCCCTCCCCCGCCTCCCCTCCCCGTCCACCGCAGCGAATATGCCCCGCACGGCGAGCGCCCCGCCACGTGGGCTCCCCCCGCCCTGAGGCGGAGATTCCTTGCAAGGCACCGCCTCCGCGGAATTACCGAAACGCCCCTGACCCCCCTGCCCCTGTTCGGCTAAAAACGAGACTCTTCCCCTTCCGCCTCGCCTCGAGCCCGTCCCCAATTTCCCCTTCGCTTTCTCCCTTCCCGCTCGCTCCCCACCGAAACCCGCCGATTCGTCGCTCGCCGGAACCCTAGCCCTAGCCGAGGAGCCGCCCATGGCCGCCGCGATCGTGGGCTGAGGCTGTGATGCTCCTCTATGGGGTGAGGAGACGGCGCGGAGGCGTGGGGATGGACCTTACTAGCCTTAAGGAGGAGATGAGGGTGGTGGAGGAGGGGGAGGTGAGGGAGATAGCGAGGGCGGCGGCGATGGCGATGGCGGCGCCGAGGTGCCGGGTGGTGCGGATCATCGTGCACGACGAGGACGCCACCGACTCGTCCTCCAGCGAGGACGAGGATGAGGAGGGGGAGGCGGATGCGGGGAGGAGCGTGAAGCGCAGCCGCGTGCTGCTCCAGACCGGCGGCGGCGGAGGGCAGGAGGAGGCGGAGGACGACGCCGCGGAGGGGGTGCGGTTCCGGGGCGTGCGGCGGCGGCCGTGGGGCCGGTTCGCGGCGGAGATCCGCGACCCGCAGCGCGGCCGCCGCCTGTGGCTCGGCACCTTCGACACCGCCGAGGAGGCCGCCGCGGCGTACGACGCCGCGCGCCTCCGCATCCGCGGGCCGGGCGCCTCCACCAACCCGCCGCCCGCCACCGACAGCGACCCGCTCCCTCCGCCCGCCGCGGCTCCCCTGCCCCCGCGCCCCCCTCCGCCCGCCGCGCCGCTGCCCCCTCGCCCACCGCCTCCGCCACGCCCGCTTCAGCGGGAGGAGCAGCCGAAGCTCCCGCCGCCGCCGCTGCTCCCGCCGAAGAAGCAGTACCTGCCGCCGCCGCCTCTGCTCCCGCCGAAGAAGCGGCTGCCCTCCCCGCCGCCGCTGCCGGAGACCGGGAAGCAGCGCGGCGCGGCCTCCTCAGCCTCCCCGCCCGCGCCGCCGCCGTTCACGCCGCTGCCAGTGTGGGCGATTCTGTCCGGGAAGCGCAAGAAGCGGTCGGGCTGCGGCGGGCGCGTCCCCGCCCTCCGCACCCCCGCCGCCGAGGAGGCCAGCCGCGCCTGAGACGCCGCCCACCTGCCCGGTCATCCCCCGCCGCCCTCTTCCTCTTCGGTACCAATCTGAATCTCTTACTAGTACCAGCTCCTCCTCGCGTCGTGATTGCAATCGATGCTGATGTCTACAACCTCTGTAACTCCTCTGATTCATGAACTGATGATGATGGTGTACATATGCTGCTCTGCTCTGCTGCTGCTGATGCTAGAAGTTGCAGCGGACGATGAACTGATCTGATCTGTAAAATCTGATGAACCCTTTGTTGTGTGATAAATAATATGCGTTGACATTTTTTCCCCGATCCGCCCGCCCCAAGGTTCTTCGCCGTGGAGATTGCAAAATTGCTGCTGCTGATGTTGCAGTCGTTGCGGCCATTTCGTTGGATCCTCCTGCAGTTTTTGCGGCAGTGAAAGTTACGAGTTCCTTTGTTTTAAAAGAAGACTTGCTTCTGTACATGTGATCCTTCTTGCGGGGTGTTTAATTGGTGAAAAAGTTTGGATTTGGTTACTGTAGCACCTTTCGTTGTTATTTGATAATTAATATTTAATTATAGATTAATTGATGTCGTTAGATTTATCTCGTAAAAATCAATCAACTGTGTAATTAATTATTTCTTTTAATATTTTATATATGTATCTAAAAATTTGATGTAACAGATACTGTAGAAAAAAATCTGTAAACTAAACGGGGCGAGCGGTGAACCTGCGCACGTGCAGGCTTGCGCTTTCTGTCAGCGCACGCTCCTGACACCAGGATCTAACCGTCCGTTGCGTCACTGCGTGCCAACGGTCAAAACAGTTACCAGTTGATGATGTAACTGGCCTTGTTTAGATCCTGTTTTGACAAAAAAAAATTGTTTGCAAATAAAAACGCTCACTTTCCCACGAGTTTGCCATGACCAAACCCATCTTCGCCGTTTTTGGGGCGTGGGATATCACTCGTTAGGCTGACCACAGCGGAGGGAGCAAGAGCAAATTTGCTCCCTTCTCGTTTCCCACGTCCTTTCTGTCTACAGTGCCAAACAGTACATCTACAGTGTCAAATAGTGTATTTGCTTCTTCATTTACTTCCTCCACCGTGGACGGTCTTACTCCCGTATATCCTGCTGGGACACGGCCGTATATGATCCGCAGCTAGCTAGGCGAGGAGTGGCCTTCTCCCATCTCCGGCTCTCCCTGCCCGCAGCATCACCCGTCGGACATCCCGTGGGCCAACTTGGACGCGTTTATCCACGATCATGCCTGGGCCTGGCACGAAATATCAAAGAGAGAGGCCAACTTGGACGGAAACCCACGGCTGGTTGCAACAGCTTTCCGTGCACCCCCTCTCTAAAAAAAGAAAACGGCTTTCCGTGCAACCTGCCAAAGCGTCCCTACCGCAGTAAAGCCCCGACACGCCGACGGCCGCCGCCGTCGCCGGCCGCGGGCATAGCTTAGGTAGTAGGCCCTACCTACCGATAACCTTTTCCGGAGGGTGCTGCTGCTGCGGGCATGGCTGCTGGCTGCTGCTGCCACCACGCATTCGACGCATGTATGAAGTACAAGATGAAGTTTATTTATAAAATTTTTTGTATGAATGGGCTGTAAATCGCGAGACGAATCTAATGAGCTTACACAATCCATGATTTGAAAACAGTGATGCTACAGTAACCATCCACTAATTATTAATTAATCATGAATTAATTAACATTATTAGATTCGTCTCGCGATTTACAACTATCTATGCAAAAAATTTTGTAAATAGATTTCATTTAGTACTTCAAATTAGTAAGATTCCATCGCAAAATTTTTTTGCAAAACATCTAAACACACGGGCTCTCCTGAGGTTACCTCGTCAGGCGACGTCACTAGGTCATCTGTGTACCCATGCTGCCATGCATGGTAGGATGATGATCACGGCGGCCCAATTTACAAACGAATGCGGAATGCGGAAATCAGAGCATTTTGAGATGAAGTAGTTAGCATTTTGAAGGGAGCCGGAACTCACGACTAACTTGGTCATCAATGTTTTCATGAGGTAATTGGTCATCAACGTTTGTTGAGCGACTTCGCGGGTGCCTTCTTACCATGATTCAGAACTACCCGACCAGTTTTTACTTGTTTTTTTTTTACCGAGACACATGACCCACGTCTAAAATACTTGTTCTGCGCAAAACAAATTTTATTTCAATATAAAAAGTTATATTTTTCCTTCATTCAATATAATTTTGCTATTTTTGTAAACATATGACAACAAGAGAACATGTTAATCAAAGTTGTGTTTTGCAAACCATATCAATGATCCAATCATCATTTGTTTATTTATTATTATTTCTCAAATACATAGAAGAGCCTCACATCAAATCAATAAAGAAAAAGGTCGAGTAAAGAGAAAGAAATCCAGAAAAACACGTCATTTATTTATTTGTGACCGAGGGGTGCACCAAATGGGCAAGTAAAGATGTACACTAACTTTTTCTGGTCAAAAGATGTATGTCAACTCTAATAACTCAATTTGTAGAATCAGACCTAGCCATTTGTTTGTTCTAAAATCCCACATTAATTGAATTCCCATGGATCCCCTTTGTACTGTAAAACAAAAATATGGGAATCCACATCGAGTATACTGCACTTTGATCACACATTGTTCATTCAAAGCTGCCATCATCAAACTATCATAGAGTGGAGTGGACCATGATCTTCTGTTTCTTTTTGCAACTCCATAATGTAACAGGGGACTAATACAAGCTAATTAAACACCTAAACGAATAGATCACATTATCAGGCTTACCTAGTCTTTCCCCTGAAACCACCTATCCTCAGCATCACAAGCTACTTAGGGTTAAACAGTCAATAATGAATAAAATGAATGTCCATGACCTTACAACAACACGCCTGGATCCACACAAGATCTAGACGGTTCAACAGCCATTGATTTCTCCTTATCCGAAGGAGAAAATGCGCTTGATACCAGACTAACCATCCAGCAAACGCATAACTTTTCTTACACAAGCACCCACGATATAAGCAGCACAGGCTTAAGACTCGAAGCCCATGGTTGATGCTGCACCTTGAAGGACTGAAGGGTGGAGAAGCAGCTTCCCTAGCTACTGACTCGGTTTCGCCCTTTTCATGCCACCATTACTGAAAGGAGAGACACTTCCAGGATGAGGACTATCTTCTCTCAGAGTTGAGTTTAGCATGGCCAGTTCCCTAAGTTGTTGCCTTTTGTAGAAATCTTGTGACTCGTCCTACATAAAAGGAAAACAAGTATTTACTTCAAAGAACTTTCGGATTTTCAAAAGAACTTAACAGGAAAGTATAAGGAAAATACAATATATGCACATAAGGTGCATGGTAGGTGAAAACCAATTTACAGAAACATTGAGCGAAAGGGCAATAATTGCTCTTAAAGAACAAACCACATGTAGCTCACAATTAGCCTAACCTAGCTTATAAAATGATAAAAGTCAACAAAATCAGATTTTTAGCATGCCATTTCTTCCTTGGCTCTCTCTAGTGAATAGCCATGTGTTCTCTACTGAATCTATTAATAACCCACAAGCCACAAATAGTTAAGAGATACATGACATGGCCTCTGCACCTTTGACACCATAATACCATAGTATCCTCTGAGGGAGATTTACACATATCAAATAAAGTTATATATAGATAAAGTGTAAAAAGATTGTACACATACCCCCTAACATGCCACTCATTTTTATTTCAGGGAATATTATTATTTACATGCAGTTGAAACTTTTTCTGGCAAAAGTATGAATGTTTTGTATTTTGAGAAAGTTTCCACTGTATTTATGCACTATAACACCTTCAAGTTTTGGGACATAAATTTCTTTTCATTGTAAAACAATGCTTCATTTTAGCTGCAACTAGTCACTGGATACAAAGTGAGGCAAAGTTTGACACCACTAGCCTTTACCAGCAATTTACCAACTAAAGGAAGTTTGACAAGTATTTGAAGTGACAAATATCCAAATTTCAAAATAAAGTGATGCACGGATCATGTATTCTTGCACGACTTCAAATAAGAGTACCCCTACAAAATTCTATCTATCGCAGAAGAGGACCCCGCACGCAGAATTTTATTATATACTAAAAGAACTGACCACTGGCTTTAGCAGTTCTTCCATGACCTCTTGTGCCTGTCTCAGTCTTGTATCAATGATATTCGCTGGTAACTCAGCCTCAATCAATATATGCAGTGGCTCATTTAAATGTTCATACCCAGGTTTTCCTTTAAGCTTCTCCTCCTAAAGCAATCAAAACAAAAATGCCTAACTGTATATTCTTGGGGAATAAAGAAGAAGAGAGAAAATGGAGCAGTAGGACCATATGAGTTGTAAATATGAAGTAATAAAGATTAATGCTGGGAATGATAAAAGCTGACTTCTTGATTATCATAATAATGGTGTAGTGATAATAATAAGTTAAGGAGGTAATACTTCCTTCCCAAAGGTAACCACGAGCCACTGCAAGCAGAAAACACAGAAATCTAAACAGACTAATATATGATATCCAGATATATGTGATAACATTCAGCAGTGATATATCATGAGTTCCTAAACTAAATATAACATTGCACTAATCCAACACATTTGACCATAATACATAACTAAATGCTACTATTTTACAAGGCACCGAATTTCTAAGACATGGGAAAGTGAGGGAAAATAACAGAAAATGGATCTGATTCTTCAAGGCTTCTTGAAAAGAGGGCTCTAGTAAGGTTAATGGATATTTATAATACAGGTGGATCTAGGATGGAAAAGGATGTATACACCCAAAACTAATGATGCTTCAATGGTATGATGGAAAAACAAATAGCAGATGGAGAATAGGGTATTCTTTAGTGGAAAAAAAAGTAATTCCCCAGATACACCCTTAGTCATCGTAGTGATGATCTTTCTCAGAATGCCATGCGAGGATTGGATCTTGAACAGGATATTCTGTCACTCAGTCCCAAGCCAATACCGAGGTCTATGAGCAAGGCAGCATGCATATGCGATCTGCTTTGAACAGTACCAAAGTGTTAACCCAAAACAAAGTTGTGCCTGTCCTTATATGTTTTAGTTTTGCTGGTCAAGTCAGGCAAGAATTTGAAGATCATGAATACCAAAGTTTAACCCATTGCAGTGATGGCAAAGGTCAGAGGAAAGCAAGACTAGTCAAACAACATTAGGGTTACAAGTCAGGAAAAAAAACTGAAGTGGCATGTAGTTTGTAGAGTTCCATGACCATACATTACATTAAATATGTTAGAGAAGATCCTTGATCCAACAGGCTATAATACCTTTCTAAACTTAAGATACCAGAAATTACACAAGCACATAGGTGGGATATGATTATGAAATATAACATTTTGGTTACCTTTTCTGTATCTTTAATGGAACCCTTCCCTCTAATAAAAACACGGCAGCCAGTTGATGCTTCCACCCGCTTTAGAGAATTACCTCTTGGACCTAGAATGCGCCCCACAAAATTGAACTGGAGAAATTTCAAAGTGGAACATATTAGAACTGAAACATTATTCAGTGCTGAAGGATAAACTGCACATGTTGTGGGAGGCAATACATTTGGGTAGGAGTCGACGGGAACTTCCAAGCGTATAATCTTCTTCACAATATAAGAGCCAGGACTTGGTGGTGCTCCTTGCCAGTCCATACTTGTTCCAGGAGGAGGAAATACCAATCTCTGTTATATTGAAACCAATTATTATTTATGAAATAGACAAATCCTAGGCTGAAGTATGTTCACTACAGAACATGATACCATTTGATAGATAATCATAGCCTACATGATTGTAAAGCTGTCACCAGAACGTAACAAGAGTTGAAAATCCAAAAAAACACACATAAAAAAGATGGTTATCGAAGAGGCCAAAACATGTCAAAATAGGAATTTTATTACATTGATTAACATATTATGTGTACCTCTTGGGGTATCCCATTCCAAGGACCAAATCCATTGCCATGTAGATTAGGCCGGACAATTGGTGAAGACATAGGACTGGGACTTCTAAACCGACGCCTGTCAAAATCGCTGAATCCATGGTCGTGAACCATGCTTGATACACGCATGATTTCTATGTAACACAAATGATGAATCATAGTCCACTAGTCAGAATTGGGAAGGCTTCGATAATTTGCCGCAAAATGTTACTCTTTACTATAATCAAAATCATAGTGCAGTATGGAACACATATACAGGAAAGAGTGGAAGCTGAAAAACATCTCCAATGTTACATAATGCGAAACCGGTTCCTTGTGAGCAGTAGATCCAGAGTTTCATATACATTTCTATGGTCAACTATAAATTTTATACTTCAATCCGGTCTGTGCCTTCAACTTTCCTTTTTGATAGATAGTCTGATGAGTTTTGTCAAAAATCCATATATGCAACAGGAAGAGGAAAATACCAATCTAAAATAAGATATGATATTCATTTTTTAAGACCAAAGACAAAAGGAGAAAACCCTTTTTTTCAGAATTAGCAGTGCATGAATAGCAGCTCAATCTTTTTGAGGGGAGCCCAAGGGTTCAGTTTCTGTAAGAGGTGTCTAGTCCTTCCGCCTAAATGCAGAAATCTTAAGGTAAACTACAGTTCCCTTTGTATTTTTTAATCAGCATCCTTAAAAAGCGAGTTTGGCCTCGTATAAAGGCCTTTTAAAGGAAAAAAGGTCACTTCCTGTTTTGAATATTGAAAAAGGTCAAAGTAGCTACGTGGTTAATCAGAAAAGGACTTTCTACACATACGACTAGGATGTATAACCCACATGTGACCAACGGACCAAGTCACAGCCCACCGCTCAGTGCACAAACAGTAACAGCACCGGTGCTAGTCGTATGCAGGGGTTGTGTGATCCAGCCGTATGCACAGCATTTTCCAACAGAAAATTAGTGGTTATTCAGTCCATTTACTTAGGTAAAACTGTAGGCCACACTTGAAAAATAGAAAAGGAGATAAAGCCTCATGCATGATATAAAAAATGGATGTTTTCAACATTTATGGATAAGTATGCAAGCTCCAGCCTACATAAATAGAGAGAAGATGCATTATGTGCTGTGAACAGCACCACAAAAAGGAAAAAAAAAGGAAACATATCAAATACCACTTCATTGAGTGCATAGTATTTATCCTCGACATGATTTCCCCAAATGAAAATAATGAATTATATTTTCTAAAAAAGATGATCAAAACCAAATGTAGTGCAATACATACAACCAACCTAATAACTCTGCACAATGCAAGCGATGAAGAAGCAACCAACAATGGATGTCCATCCCCAAAAAGAACCTTCCACATTCAACGGGCTCATTGCTAGTTACATCTCCATATGCTCTATGAACTAGTACCAAGCATCAACCAAGAAAATATAACAAAAGTTGCTAGCAAATTAAAACAATTCGCTACATACTTAAAGGCCAATCCATCGGCAATAGGCAGGTTTTCATTAGGTCAATAAGACTAACAAGATTGTTCAGTGCTAGATACGAAATATCAAGATGGCAGCGTGCCACCTATCCAATCACCGCCCAAACCATCCCCCCAAAACATAAGCTGCAGAAAAGATCAGCAGCCATCCGAGCATTGGGTTCAGGCGATTCCCAAATCCCGATTGCAGAGAAACCCTCTCCGATAGTCCAGTACTCATCCGCAAAAGGATTTCTCACCAATCTGCAAGCAACAGTAAGCGAGGGATCAAAAAGATCTCACCTTGGTTGAGCAGCCGGCTGCATATCGGCAGCACCTGCATGAAGGGCCCCAGCTTCTGATGCTCGGCAAGAAGCTCGGCCAAGTACTGGCTGCAAAGAAGCCAAGCAAGAATCGCACCACCAATCAATCACAAGGGTAAGGGGGAAAGAAGGAGCCGGAGGAGCAATCTTTGGATCAAGAATCAGTAAGGAGCAATCGGATAAGAAATCAGTAGTACCTGTCAGCATCGGGGTTGCTCCTAATCTGGGGGGAGAGGGTTCTTGCAGGGGAGAAGCCCTGGCTGTAGAGGCCTGACACGGTGGCGGCCGGGACGGAGAGAGAGCGAGAGCTGGGAAGAGGTTTTTTCCTTCCAGGGGAAGGAGAGTGATGATAGAGAGAAGAGGTTTTTTCTACTTGAGAGCAAGGTTAACCTAACCGGTGGGAACCGGTCCGGTTTGACCTCCGGTCCGGTTCCGGTTCCGGCCGGTACCCAACCGGCCAAAATTCAAATTTTAAATTTGAATTCAAAAAATAAAAAATTCCCAAAAAAATTCCTAAAAATACTTCAAGGTGTGATGAATCTAATGGTGTCAAATTTTCTCAAAAATTCATTCATTTAGTATAGTTTGTGGGAATTTAAAGTTAAATCAAAAAAGAAAAAGAAAAAAAATGGGCCGGCTCATGAAGGCCCACCGATCAAACCGGTCAAACCGGCCGGTAAACCGGTCAAACCGGTCGGTAAACCGGTAAAACCGGCCGGTAAACCGGTTGCACGGGAGCGTTTGAATTTCAAACCGGTCAAACCGACCGGTAAACCGGTAAAACCGGCCGGTAAACCGGTCAAACCGGCCGGTAAACCGGTCGGAACTGGTTGCACGGGAAAATTTGAATTTATTTGAATTTGGATTTGAATTCAACCGGTTTCCACCGGTTACCGGCCTAACCGGTCCGGTAAACCGATACCGGAGGGCGGCGGTAACCGGTTTCCGGTTGGGAAATAAAACCCTGCTTGAGAGAGGACCCAGCCCAGAAGAGGAAAACAAATAATAAAGAGATGATGGTGTGAGGTGGTAGAAAGGTGTTGCTGCTTTAGGTTGTAGCCTGCAGTGTTGCTGCATAAAGTGAAGCTGCTCCGATGTAAAAGAGGAGAGGTTTTTTTTTGAAGGAAAAAGAGGAGAGGTTGTTGCTCAAGTAGAAAAAGGCCAGCCCAGTGAATACACTGGCCCAGTTTAGATACTCTAACTTGGTTAGAAGTTAGAGTTAGTTTCTAACTCTAAACTAACTCTGAACTAACTCTAACTAAAGTAGTGTTTGGATGTAAGGGTTAGAGTTGGCTTAAAGACATTTTTCCAATCATTTGGTCATTTAAATGCTCTTTCTAGCTGGATCTCTTGTGGCCATCTCTTGTGTGGCCTCCTGCCACTCATAAATGTTACAAACAAATCATCTCCACAAACAAAGTAAAAAAAACATGATAAAAATTATATTATCCATACAAATGAGATGTCTCACTCAAACATACAAGTCCTCAGTTATGGCAAAAAAAATTACACTCCATAAAACAAAGCATGAGCTAACTCATCACGGAACTCGTTCATGTTTGTATCTTCAACAAGAGGTTCATCTTCTGGCCAATCGGAATCAGAAGAGCTAGGCATTGGCATATAATTTTCATCCGCATCACAGGCACCAAATTCTCTATCTGGATTTCTTCCCAACCCTGTGTGCACTTGCAAGTACCGCCAGAAAGAATGGATGTTTTTGAGTATCACTAGTTGGTTCTTCACCTGTTGGCGGCTATACACCAACCCCCTCCTAGAAAGTAATCCATCGACAACGGCTCGGTACCCATCACCATTCATTTGTGCACCATTATACCTTCCTGCTCTACGTTGCTCAATGCACAATTCTAACATGGAAGCATTATTTGAATCATTCCATTGGGCTCGAGTGACTTGGCTCACCGGGAGACCGCCGGAGCTCGCTAACTCCTCCACATCATTATCGTCAACATTGTCGAAGGGAGCGCCGGAGCCGAATTCTTGCCCACGGCCAGCACTCCTCGGTGCAGGGGGACGCCGTCCACGCAGGCCGCTGCCGCTTGACCCTGACGCCGGTGCGCGGGTGCCTCGACGACGGCGGTTGGGTGCCACGGTAGCCGAGTTCGCGCGCTGCCTCAGGCCACCGCCGTTTCCTCCTTCGCGACCGGCTCCCGCAGAGGAGCTACCGCCAAAGAGGTTCTGCCGTGTGGAGGGTGCCGTCGGAGTCGTCCATCCATCTCCTGCTCCGGCACGGGGTGCATGATAAGGAGGGAGTCCGGAGCTCCTACCGCGGCCAGGGGGGAGCTCGACGTCGTCGCCCTGGAGGAAGGCTCCGTATTGTCGAAGACTCGGGAACTCTGCTGCGGCCGCTTGCGAGTTGAGGTCGAAGCCGCCGCGGGCAGGGGACCGCGACCAGGGCCGCTCGCCGACGGCTGCTGGCTCCAGGCGTTGGCGCCGGCGAAGGAGTCCTGCGAGGCCCAGTCGTTGCCGTTGTCGTCGAAGCCATCCCCGTCGAAGCCATCCCCGTCCATTGTGGAGCTTGGAGACAGGGGGTCCTGGACATGCGTTGGCGCTGGTCGGGGGACGCTTGGCCAGGGAAGACGCGCCGGGAACCGATCGGAGAAGGGCCGCGTCGAGGAGTCGCTCGGAGGGAGGCCGCACCGGGGAGCTGCTTGGAGGGAGGCCGCGCCGGGGAGCGCAGGG
Source organism: Panicum virgatum (assembly GCF_016808335.1). Classification (NCBI taxonomy): domain Eukaryota; kingdom Viridiplantae; phylum Streptophyta; class Magnoliopsida; order Poales; family Poaceae; genus Panicum; species Panicum virgatum. The sequence goes on from NC_053146.1 coordinate 11,651,450, forward strand.
ATGCCGCGCCAGGGAGAAGCTTGGAGGGGGGGCCGCGCAGCGGAGCAGGGACCAGCTCGAGCTCGGAGGGGAGCAGCGCCGGGGAGGGCGAGCGCAGGGCGGAGGGCGAGCGGCGGCGCCGGATCCGCCGCCAGGCGCCCTGATCGCCAGGGGGTCGAACGGAAGGGAGTGCACTGGCTCGGGAGGGGAACGGGTCGCCACAGCCAGATCCGGATTGGAAAAAAATGTGGGCCCCACAACTCTAACCCAAATAAGCACCCCTTGGGGGGATTGTTTTTTGGGGTGGGTTAGATACATTTAACCCACTCTAACCCACCCTGTTTGGCTATTTTTGGGTTAGATGGCTCTAATCTAACTCTAACCCATGGATCCAAACAGGGCCACTGCCTTAGTTTGCTCCTATGTGCTCTCTCAACAGGATTTGTCCTCTCTGTGTAGACACATATCTATTAATCATTATTCTTATTCGCGATATATCGAGTTTATTGTCAATCACATTTTACGTGTTCTTTTATTTCTAACTCATGGGCAAATGATTTTTTCACATGCATCATCAACTCTATTTGCGTTATTGTATCATCACCTCTTTGACCGTCCTTAACCTTTCCACCATGCCTCCTTGCCCCACAGTTGTTGCATTATTGTCTGTTGATGGAGAGGAGTTGTGAACTCTAACCTTTCTTTGAATGATGTGAGTCCTCTAGCAAGGGATTGTATCTCTGTCACACCCGGTTTATGAAGGCAAACCGAATGCATCTCATATATGCGCCAGGATCAGTTTACATACATATGATTGACCATAAAGTGAATATCACAACCAGTGCAAGCGTAAAGAGAGTATTAAGTAACTTTATTACAAAACCAAATGTCTTAAGCGAATGAATAAACGTCTATAAAGTAGCAGCGGAATCTTCTTCAGCACAGGCAGATGACTGGGAGACATACGCCTAGAAATCCTCGAAGTCTTATGGAAACTCCGGACAGTTGTTATTATGGTCTGAGCAGCAAGTATGCAAGGGTGAGTACACTTATGGTTGGTACTCAACAAGTGGTAGGTAAACAACTATAATATATATGCAAGGCTAATTCAAGGAATAGCTGACATGGTTTAACTGCACTCAGCAATTTTAGTTGATCATATTTTATTAGCAAGCATTATCTAGATATAAGTATATATCATTAAACCCACAAGATAAGCATATATATACAGATAAACAACAATTAACCATAAATAAAAGCGTCGATTTAGATCAACTTCAAGTTCAATTATCATGTGAGGGTCCAAGCCGCTCTTGACCATGAGCACGGCTAACCGGTTAATTTTACACTCTGCAGAGGTTGTACACTTTACCCACAATTCGTGTTTCCCATGTCGCCCGGGTTTGCAAAGCCCTTAAACACTTCTTTTGGTGAGTGGCTAGGGATTCACTACGAGGTTTTTCCAAAGAATCACTATATGTACGCACTAGTCCCTTTTTCTGTGGTGACTCAGAAGACGAAGCTTCCTTCACCCGCTCCTCAAAGCACGATAACCCAAAAAATCCACCAATCAAATGCCCCAGCACGATATATAGATCATCTAGTTACTTAGCCAAGACCAGAGCCATATAGTATTGTGGTTGCACTGTTTTCCTGGGTGGTTCTCCATGTTCCAATTCACACATATGATCTTGATTAACAACATTAAACCATCATGAACATGAAGTAAACAAGTATAGCATTGGTATTAACATTATCCACCCATAACCAAGGTTAAGCAACTAGCATAGCTACCCAACATGAAAATAAACCCAAGTTGGTCAAGGAATAAGGTAAACAATATTAGGCATGTCCTTAACTCGGTTCCCATCATGATTTGGTGATTTCATGGGTCAAAAACATGATCAAGGGTCCACTTGCCTTCCTCAAACTGCTGCTGGTCCGGCCCTCCGAAGCCTTGATCTTGCTGCTGCTCCTTGAACTGCGGATCGTCTATCGCATCGCACACGCACATACAAACAAACAAGTACAAACAATAAGAAACAGTACACCAGACAACATAAACCGTACAAGAAGAGGTTACTAAACTATACTACTCGTTGCAACGATCGCGTGAGCGCAAGAATCATAAAAAACGGATCTAAAACGGAAAAGTTATGGATAAAACAAGTTTTTAGGTTTAGAACGCAATTAAACCTTATACTCAGGGGCTAGATCATAAAAATAGGGGCTGTTTTGTAAATACTTTTCAACAGCAGTGGACGGTGGGTTAATTTTGGAAAAACAGAGGGGCTTATGTGCAAAACCAACACAGTTGACCGGTTTCTGACTTAGTTGACTGAGATGGGATCTAATCTGGTTTGTCCGATCTGGATCTAACGGCTGCAAGCGGTCGGGGCGACTGGCGGCGCTAGCGGCGGCGTAGAGCTCCCGGCGGCGGCGCATCGCCGGCATGGGCCGAAAACGGCCGTCCGACTTGGATTTCGAGCGGGGTTTGCACTGGGAGCACGAGCGCGACGCGGGCAACTCATCTAGGGCAGCGGCGCAGGCTAGCACGGGCAGAGCGGAGCTCGCGGCGGCGCATGGCAGAGCGGCAGCACCGGCGAGCTAAAGCGGCCGAAACAGAGCGAGAGAGAGGGAGAGAAGAGGTTGGCGAGGTTCCTCTCACCACAGCGAAGCTCCAGAGCAGCGATGTCGTCGAGGAAGCAGAGCGGAACGGCGGCGAGCTCCGAACTCAACGAAGGCATCGGCTTTGGGAGCTAGGGTTAGCGAGGGCTAAGGCGGCGGCTGCAGGTTTGGCGAGGTCTAGGGGGGGTCTCGGGTTCCTTTTATAGGGGCGACCTGGCGCCTGGGCGTGCGGGCCCAAGGGGGGGCGCGGCGGCGCGCGCGGCCGGGTCGGACTCGAGCTTGAGTCCGGCTCGGTCGGGGGAGGGAGACGGTCCCGATGGGTGGGGCCCGCCTGGAGGTGAGACAGGGAGGGGAGGGGGGCGCTAGACCGGACTGGGCCGGGAGGCAGGGAACGGGCCGGCGGCGCTGGTTTCTGGGCCGCGGGAAAAGAAAAAGGGAAAGGGAGAGGGATGGGCTGGGCTGGGCTGGAAAGGGTTTAGGGGAAAGGGAAGAGTTTTCCATTTTCAGAAAAGGGGTTCAAGCACTCTCAATTCAAATTCAAACACAAGGATTCGAATTAAATTGAACACCAAACAAATAAAAGATGCAAAACAGCATGAGATGCACAAACATATTTTTCTTACATTTATTTTATGGCTAAATATTTTATTTAAGCTTGCGATAAATGCTCTAAATTCGAGATAAAATAAATAAACCTTATCGAACCTATAGAAAACCTGATTAAATTTATTTAGGTATCTAATTTGAAAATACGGGTGTTACAATCTCCACCATCACAGTGATTCTTAACACCATTACTCCACTAATATGTTAGACGTTCTAGAAATAAAAAATGACAAAGGCTGACCTAATAAAGTTTTCATCCATACATTTGAACTTTTTTTTTGAAAGTTACCTCTGAACTTTTTTATCACAAACAATTACTATAAAAATAGGGATGCTTAGCACCTCAGCCAAGGGCAAACTAAGAGCATGTTCGGCTGATAGAATGAATAGTACTCGGCTGGTAGATTGAATAGTATTGTATGAGAGGAAATAAGTCGTAATAAGCCAAGCCAAGTCTAGACCAGTCGAACAGGCTCTAAGCTTGAGGCCTCTTAACCTAGAAAACATTTGAAGGGTCAGAACCTTACTTTTGTGCTTTTGGCCCATCTAGTCTACATGTGCCCGTACAGCCCATACAAGCACCACATGGACACACTGTCAACACTCAGGGTTCATGTTTATATTCACTCTTCCCAAAACAAAAAAAACACAAAAAAGGAAGAAAAGGAAAAAATCAGATCTGAGAATGAATATTTTTGAGAATGAATATTGGTCTCAAAGGAATTGAACTCCTTACTCTTTGCCAAAGGCAAGTTCACCCGGAGGGTGTTGGACAGTTGGAGAATGATCAGAAAGAAAAATTTTCTGAAGAAAATCAAAATCAAGTTCCCCGATGCGAGTTCACCGAGAGATGGCGAGAGATGGCGGGGTTCATCATTAGAAATGAAATACAAACGGTGAAATCCTGGAAGCAATTTAAAAACCACAAAGCTATAACAAAGCCCAGGGGTACCCTGAATTTTGAAGCTGAATCACCCTCTTCAACCTAGCCCAAACGTCCAGAGTAAGCCACGTCTTGTGCTTGATCCTCCACTTTCTGTGTTTGCTGTAGATCCAGAAGCAGAAATTTGGTAGTAGCTCTATAGGCGGACCCAGCGGCGGATGCACAGGGGGCTCGGGGCTCCAGCCCCCCTAAAGCAACTAATCACACTTAAAATACTGTAGCAAAAACATTAAATCACCATTAAATCTTCATACAAATTAACAACTCCATTGATTCAGCCCCCCTTGTCCCCCATCCTACCTCCGCCACTGGGTGGACCACGATACAGCTGAGTGGCATAGCTTCCTCAGTAGCGGGTAAGCGCCGCTTAATAGCAAGAGCCGGCACCGGCGCCAGCACTGGCGAAACTCTTGGAGGATGCTGCTCGACAAGAAGATCTTCACGCGCCGTAGGATAACGTCTTGGGCATGAGCTCCTGATGCCTCCTTTTCCTACTAGCAAGCTGATAAACCTTACAGAAATAAAAAAGGGATCTTTTGCATGCATGCTCTTTGTTTGAATAGAGGCAACAAGCTCTGTGTGAAACTAGCTAAGAAATCAGCTTGGTGGTTGGGTTACATATAGATGCAAGTAGAACATACACAGTGCTCCTGAGTTCTGAAAACAAGTATGGCCAGAGACCTGCTAGTTGGTGTCTGATATATAGCAGGTAGACTGCAGTAATGAGTATGTTTATTTAAATGGTTGGAATAAAGTGTCTGCCTAACTGAGGTGCGTCTGAGGACAACATGTGGTTTCTTTTGCTATGGAAACATTGTTTGTCATAAACATCTTGAAGGCTTGACAGTAGACAAGTCACATTATTAAACCATGGAGAATCACCAATATGCATTAAACAGTACGTACTTGAGAATCATGCTTCGAGCCACATGTAAAGATCTGCTTCCTTGATACTGTAGGTGTAGGAAGTATTTCTGCTAGCTCAAAGACGAGAGTAACCAAAATAATTTGGGCCTTAATTTTGGGCTTGTTTTGCTTCACATATTGGCCTTAATTTAGTCTCTCCACCCCTACTCGTTAACTAGCAGCCCACTTCACGGAGCATTTAATTAGCAGCATGCATATATACTCCCTCCATCCAAGAATATAGCTATGCTTAGACTTTTTGAAAGTTAAATATTTTCAGTTTTTATTACAAATAGCAAAATAATTATAGAGGCTAATAATATAAAAATTATGTTAGTAGATTTATCATGAAACCAACTATTATAAATGTAACTTTTCTATTTAAAATAATTTATTTTTAGAGATATTGTTGGTCAAAGTTGAAAAAAATGACTTTGAAAAACCTAAATGTAACTGGATTGCATTATATTCTAGGACGGAGGGAGTACATTTCTAATATGCTTTCTAACATGCTGGTGTAACGCTGCAATGCAAATGAACAAAAGCCTAACATAACGTGCTAGTAACCCATGCATGCATGCCACTAGATTCGGTTGAACTGGCCACGCTGGAGAGAGGGTTGTGGGCTTGCATGTGGCAATTCCCGAATTCCGTAGTGCCAACTGCCAGCCGTACCTCCGAAACTTTGGTCAATACAGAATCACTCTCAGCTACCCTTTCTTCTTATTCTTATCGCGTATATCATGCAAGGCATGCGTATCTTAAGCCCAAACATGTCCTTGAGAACTTGGGCATAAGGTTTCTGATGCCTCCTCTTCCTACATGATTCTACAACCAAATAGATCGTGGCATTTCTTGTTCATATTCTCCAGCCTCTAGTTTCCTGGCTATTGCTCAAAGTGATAAATGATTGAGTAATTGAGACCGTAATGCAACACAGAAAAATATGGCTTGGAACTTGTCCTATCTAATGATGTCTATATAAATGTTAGATGCATGCATGATTAAGTACTGTTCTATTTTTCTGCATCTGCCATTTGTGTCCCACGTGAAAATTTGGGATCCATCGAGGGGTTTTTTTTTTGCATAACGAGAGCTTCTATTCATTCAAAGATAGCAGGACACAGTCTTGAGTTGCTGCCTCTCCATCAACCAAGGAGGGAAACAACTCCGCCACACATGCTTTGGCGACTATCCATCGAGCTTTGTGTCCCTTGGAATGAGTTGCTGGTGCCTCCTTTTCCTACTAGTAAGATAAATGTCACAGAGAAAAAGGATCATGCATTATTTCTTCATCAATATGTATGCTCTATGTTCCATAAAAATCTTGGTGGTAGGCCAATATATTTCCAGAGGCCTTCAGTTATATATGATCTAAATGTATAGGTACGGTACTAATAAGTCGTAGCAATGTATACATTGAATGGCTCGCCATATAATTGATCGCCAAATTAACCTTACGTGGGCCCGGCATTGAAAATTTTAATGGAGTTTTGCTACATACCTAGTGATATGTGCTAAGGACAACATTTGGATGCCCTCTTTCGCTATATATAGAACCATTGGTTGTCGTAAATATTCTAAAGGATCAGTAATAGCGTAGATACTATCCCCATCCAAAAATGTAAAACATTTTTGATCGGAGGGAGTCAAAAATTTGCAAACTTCGACCAATGTAACATTAAATTATATGTACATTTAGTGCATAAATTTTGCATCAATACATTTGTATAAAAAAGTGATTTTAGGATTATATTAAGCCTTTAGCTATTGATACCATATTGTATAAGAGAAATCATAGGTGAAAATATACTATAGAAGCCTTTTCCCGGTCAAAATTCGGAGGTGTGAGATGTCATCAATGAACATTCATCTGGGTTTGAATTTCATGCTGCTGATAGCGACATGTCAAAGGATATGACTGGTCTGCTTCCTTGATGCATTTTTGTTGAAGTCATATTTGGATTGATTTACTTGCATAATCAATAATCTACAAGTGTTTATGCATCTAGCTTGTCAACACCAGCCTAGCTAATTGAAGTGAAAAATGGTGCTTACAGAGAAACATGAAAAGTTGTTGTGGTGACCATATGTTAGGCCAAAATATGAAAAAAATGAGTAATAAAAATGATTTGAACTTCTGTGTGCTTGTTTTGCTTTACGCCTCAGGCTTGGATTCTACACTTTTCTATTTCAATTTTCCTGTTCAGTGAACAATTGAAGCTCAAGTACTTCTATCATTGTTTGGGTCTAGGTTTCTGATGCCTCCTTATCCAACCTAATTCTACAACAACCAAAATTGATCATGGCATTTGTTGTTCACATTCCCTATTTCGTTTTCACTTTCTCTAGCTAGCACTATATGGATCGGAAACAAATCAACTTGGTGGATGAGACCGGCTGGATACAACATATATACACACCCCGGCTAGAGACGTCGTCATATATATATATATATACAAATGCTATGCTTGCAAAGATCTGACTCATGGAATTGCTTGTCCACCAACCAGCATATAGATGTCACTGCCCTGTAGTAAAGTCATCGTTAAGTGATTCCCAATGTTAATATCTATAGAAGGACGAAGATTCAAAGTTCCTTTGCTACATTATTAGCTGGATACTCTCTAAATGATGACATACACATGACATGGTAGGGGACAGTCTCCACCATCATCACAACGCCGTGAAAGGCCTGGGTTAGTTGCAACAATGATGGCGATACGAATGGAGGTGGCCTTTCACATCGACTGACATCGTTTGGCATTCTCATTAACCACTCATTGATGCAACATGATTGGCATGGCGGGCTGGGCTCTGATCATCCCGGCAACCTTAAGCGTGATGGGCATGTTGCCGTAATGTATTAAGACAAAGATACACCGTTCTCCTGCATGTTTGAGAAAAAATTAACGCTTCTGCGAAAGTAGATGTCCTGCACCACGGCGACATCACCCAAACAAGTTTCGATGAACTTGATCTTGTCCATGATCTCACTTCCACAGTTTGTTCATGGGTCCTGTCTTACTGGGCATATATATGAAACAAAAATCCAAAACTTATCTACTGTATATATCGAGTTCTGCATAATTGACTCTTGTTGACTGAATTTCGTCTCATGTATAATGAGAACATATCCCAAGGTTTATAAGCGTGTGTACATAGAAATAGAATAAAGTTGTCAGAGCAATTATATTCTTTGCCAAAGATAAGTTCACATGGAAGTATTGGAGAATGATCAAAAAAGAATTTTTCCTGAAGAAAATCAAGTTGCCAAATGCGAGTTCACCAGGATGATGGGCTTATCATTAGAATTACAAAGTGGTGAAGTCCGGGGAGAAAATTTAAAACGTGGAAGCTAGAACAAATGTCGTGGGTGTCCTAAATTTTGAAGTCGAAGCAGCATGCATGCTCTTCAATTTGAACTGGGAATTGGGAGAATAATCGAACTGAAAACAGGTATGGTGGGCACCTGTATAAGCACGTGTCTGTGCCTCATGAAACTGCAATGCATGACGAAGTACCACAGAAACAATGAAGAAGAAGAAGTTGTACTGATGGGCTGAATTCACGAGCTAGACAAGAGCATCCATACACTACTGGAAACCATGATTTCTCTGTGTGAATACCCGACTCGAAGAGTCTTCTGCAGTTGTGCTAGCTACATATCCCATGCTCTCTGCGTATATTACAGATCAGGAAGAAATCTATGACAGTAGCTCTAGAGACTGGTCCATGATGTAGCACAGACTGCATAGCTGCCCTAGGAGCAGATAAGCGCCGCTCAATTTCAAGCGCCGGCACCAGCACTGCCGCTGGCAAAGCATCAATGTAGATTCTGCTCGACCAAACAAAATCGGGCACTGTATCCTTCGGGAACTGCTTGGACATGAGCTCCTGATGCCTCTTTTTCCTACTAGCAAGATAAACTTTATAAAAAGAGGATCTTGTGTGCTCTATGGTCGAATACAAGCAAGCTCCACTACTGTGTGAAGCTAGCTAACAAATCAATTTAATGGTTAAGCTACATACAAGTACAACACAGGTGCTTCTGAATACGACCAAGGCCAGAGAGAGACCTTGTTGGTTTCTAATATATAGAATGTAGACTATAGTACGAGTATGTTTAAAAGTGTCTTAAAATATTTAATTTTTTCACTACTAGAAAAGAGGCCATCAGTCCACCTCAAATGTACCAGGACCAAGATGACCCGGTACTGATTCTAGCATTAGTACCGGTTCAGCTTTGTTCCGGTACTTTTGATGTGCATGGGAATGTCCAGAGATCCTTTAGTATCGGGTGGTAACACCACACGGTACACACGGTACTAAAGGCTAGACAGGTGAAAACATCACCTGGTACCTATGTCTAGCCTTTGGTATCGGGTGGTGTTTACCACCCGGTACTAAAAGTGCTTCACAGGTTACTTCAAAAGGAAAATATCTTCTCCTCAGTCACAACTGCTTCGTAGATGAGATGGTAAAGGAGATACACATGAGACAAGAGGTCACGGGTTCGAATTCTAGCCACTGCAATGTGCCCCAATTTTTTTTGACGCAGTGCAAAGGTACCGGGTCATTCACCCGATATTAATGCCTAGAGCCTTTGGTCCTGGATGCCTAGTGCCGGTTGTAAGAACCGGTACCAAAGGCCATCCCCAACCGGTGCCAAAGGCACTTTTTCTAGTAGTGTTTCCATAGTTTTTTATTTTTTTCCCAACATTATATTAATTGTCATAGTATTTAATTAGTATAGGAAAAATAATTATTTTCTAACTATAAACTTATATGCTTTAGGCTGATGTGTTAACATATATGTTGCACTCATGATAAATTGCATCGGGTATTCCATGAGGAAGAATCGTAAGATCCATTCATGAGAAGAATCATAAGATTCCAAATAACATCATAAGGGCATCTCCAGTGTTTAGCACTTGTGCTAAGCTAAGATTGGGCCCACCTAAGAAAAGTTAGGTTGGCAAAAGTTGCCCCAATGCTTAGCAATGGTGTAGCACCATCAAACCAAATAATAAATTGAATATTTTCTCTCTCCACAGACCCAAAAGTGAGAGAAGCTGGGAGCTTCTGCTGGTGGACAAGGCAAAAGATTTTTTTATCCTTAGCACCGAGTGCAAACTAGAGCTCCAGGCGCTAGTGTTTTTTCCTTAGCACTACCTACTCCAGTGTATCGCACCCCTCTCTTCTTTTCTCTCCTGCTAGCACCCTCAAATATGCAACATTGGAGCTGCCCTAATATGATCATAAAATGTTATCTTGAGGCTAACTCCTAAAGCCTTAGAGATCTCGCGCGCGCGCACGCACGCACACACACACAAGATCTCGCGCGCGCACGCGCGCACACACACACAAGTACAAGCTCAATTCATGACATGACAACACTACCCGGAATGTGATGTCGGCTTCACATGGAATGGACTCATGACTACACTACTATATTTCATCACTGAATTTATTCATGCTTATCATCCTGATGGCTCAATGCAACGCCTGACCTCCGTGGTGCGTGCCCTCTTGTAGGTGATAACACTCTTGTCCTCCTTTGGGTATTCGGGTGGAAATATCTTGTCAATCATGACTAGGGCTGGTGTCAGCCTCCTCTTGTCTCCACGGGAGTAACCATGTCCTTATGGGAACTGGTGTAGCTGGAGCTAGGTGGGGATAACCTCGAAGTCCTCATTTCTGTCTGCGTGCTACAAGTTAAGTGGCAACTCACTGCACGCCTCCATGATCTCCACACGCATGGCATTGGTCTCTATCCAAGTCTTGATCACCCGGTCTGCCTTGTCCTTCAAGGACACTGTGGTGCAAGTGAGGTTGGCAATGTTCGCGATGTTGAGGGCCTTCTACGCCTCTAGCTCAACCACCTCATCTTCATTGTGTCCCGGCCCCGAACTAAGTACCATGTACTCCTCCTGATGAGTGATCGACCTTCTCTTCTAACTCCCTGTTGACCTTCTTGATCTTGCCGTCTCCTTCTCTTGGTGGGTCAGGATCTTGACCTACCCAGCCCGCAAGGACAAAGATAAATTCTGCTCGGCCAAAAAATTTGGGTGTCGTATCCTTGGAAACATCTTGGACATGATCTCTTGATGCCTCTTTTTCCTGCTAGCAAGGTAAACCTTATAAAAAGATGATCTTGCGTGCTCTATGGTTGAATAGAAGCAAGCTCCATTGTGTGAAGCTAACAAATCAACTTGGTGGTTGGGCTACATACAAGTACAACACAGGTGCTAGCTCCTGAAAATGACCATGGCCAGAGACCTTGTTGGTATATAATAATATATAGCATGCATAAAGTAGTAATTAGTATGCTTAAAAGGTATTTGGCACACGACATAACTGATGGACTGATGACCTAATGAGTAATGAGCTAGGGTGCTTCCTTGGAATAAAGTGTTTTCCTAACTGGTGTTGTGTGGCCGAGAACAGACTCTGGATTCTTTCTTTTATCATAAGCATCCTAACAAAGGTTCAGCAATAGGCACAAGACATTATTATTAAATCATGGAGAATCAAGCAACGGAATCACCAATATACACTCAACTGGACTGGAACCTCATGCTTCTATCACCAATATGTGGTGTTTTAAATAGCAAGTATAGTGGTTTCACGGAGCTGCCGCTATGGTCACTGCAGTACAAAATAGCGCGCTATAGCGGACTATAGTGGCGCTAATAGCGTTTTGAAGACCCTGCCAGTAAATCCTATAGCCCGCTATTTAAAACATTGCCAATATGCAATAGGACTAGATATCCTCTTGGAACTTCGTAATTTCTATTTTGTTCATCAGAAATTACTAAACTAATCAACAACCATTACTTTATTTGTTCATAAAAGAGGGAGGAATCAGTTATATTTATGAGACTCAATATTGAAGTAAATATGGATACAGATACATAAAAAACACTTAAGCATAAAACTACAAGCAAAAGCAGCTACAACAACATGAAGTTACAATGAGAGTACCACATGAAGCTTACGTCGGTAGGATGGCACTTCTACTGGCCAATGGGATCTAATCCCTACCACTGAATCCTTTTTCCATGATCACTTGTGTTCAACTACCCATCTTCAAGTGTTTTTGGATTGGATGTGGATCTTAAGCTCAAACAATCCCTTGAGAACTTGGGCATAAGTTTCCGATGCCTCATTTTTCTATGTGATTCTACAACCCAAATTTGGGTTGTTCATGTTCTCTATTTTTCTGGCTATCAGTATAGGAGACAAATCGATTTAATGGTCGAGATTTGGATGCAACACAAAAGACCACGGCTTAGGATTTGATCCTATCTAATGTCTATATAAATGGTAGAATCATGATGATGTATGATTGTAAGGTCGGTATGACTCGTTGTATTATTGCCACCAACCATATGTCCATATAAGGTCACTGCCCTGCACTATATATATTCTTGTTAACTCATAATGTAAGTGGTAACATCTACAGAAATTACAAAACTAACCACCAAACCGTTATATTTTTGTTCGTAAAAGATGAAGCAATCAGCTATATTTATGTGACTGAAGATGTAAATTAAAAATACATATACATAAAAAACACACAAGCATGCAACAACAAAAGCGAAAACATCTACAACAATGTGAAGTTACTATGAGAGTACTGCATTTTGTTTTTATATTTCATAGTTGACTGTGAACTATTTAGCACATCATATTCATTTCCAAGGGACAAGATTATCGTTTAGATGACAATTGTGCTACAAAAAGTGATGGATGCCTATAGGTCTATAGCTGTCTACTCGCTCACTGGGTATTCGTCACGTGTATTTATGCAAGTGGATAGTGATTTCATCATTGACACAAAGGATAGATAATTCGTGCTTAACCTAATGGCATCTTAACTGCTTTGTGGTCATCATCAAGTCATAATTTTGGACTGCATCATCGTTCCATCGAATGTACTGGATCCTATCATTTTGAACTATATTATTGTGGGGCGGCGGTGGATCGCGTCCTTATCAGAGTGGTTTACATACGACTTGTGGGAGTTAGGACCACAATCCAACCAAGGTCATCAGACACTACCGAAACAATGCGCCGAGTATACAGAAACTTTTATGACCGAAGACTGAGTCCATTTCTCACATCTCAATTGCATCAAGCGTCAGGGTATTGTAAGAGAGGAGGATTGACAGCCAAACATGGCCAGCAATCCAACGTGGTTATACAATCGTCACTTAGATTGGTTCAATTAGTTGCCCGACATAATCTTTTACGAGTTCCAAATGCGTATGGATCACCAGGCCGAGCTCTTTGGAGGTAGATGGCATGGTGTTCCTAAATTACAATATGCGCCCCACTTGAAAATCTCAGCACAATATGCCTTGCTGTCATTTGGGCATCAATTCCTAATGCCTCCTTTTCCTACTGGCAAGATAAATGTCATAAAAAAGGACCATGCATTATAATAGGAAGATACCTTCTTGATTTCTATATGTATATGTGAAACGAACATGGCACCATTTATGCCATTTCGAGTGATTTTGGTGATCGAATGACAACGTAATCAATGGGACTAATATGATTGTTAAGATGATCATTCTCAGGTTTTTAGGTTCAAATGATGACAAAGAGAAAGAGAAGATAGGCATAACTCTAAGGTCAGTAGCACCGGAAGAACCGACGCATGAGCATCAGTGCATCCGATGGTTGTCGGAAGAACCGACGCCATGGTACTTTGGTGTAGAAGGGAATCGAAGCCAAGTCAGCTTATAGGCACCGGATGAACCGATGGTTCAAAAAAGGACATCGGTGCATTGGGCGTACTGTGTTCCAGAGACGATGCAAGTCGCGCAAGAGTCAAGTCTTCAGCACCGGTTGAATCGGTGATGCATCGGTGCATACCATCGGTGTAATGACGTCAGCAGAAGGGTTGAGTGCTGTGAGTGACCGGTTTAACCGACGGCTAAGCATCGGATGAACCGGTGGTCACTGTGTCAGCTGACAGAAGCTCAACGGCTACTTCAGGTCTGAGAGTGACCGGATGAACCGACGCTACCCCAGGCAGAGGCATCGGTTCATCCGATGATACGCAGATTCTCTGCTGACCGTTGGAGCAACGGCTACAAGACTTGGTGACCTATATATATGCCTCACCCCGGCCATTTGAAGTTGCTGGACATCCCACACACACCCAAGAACATCTCCAAGCCATACAAAAGCATCAAGATCATATCCTTAGCCCTTAGCACACTTTGAAAGTGTTGTGTAAAGGATTAGCTCTTAGTGAGTGAGATTGCAAGGCTTCGAGCCTTTGTGCTGTGGTTCATTAGCGAGCCAAAACAAGAGCTTGGTGCGCCGGCACCTTGGAGCGTGTAGCTCGTCGGCAACGTCATCGACCGTCCGACTTGGTGTGGAGCGGCGACGACATCTTTGTGCAGGGGACGTGGAGACCCCCATCCTTTGTGGAGAAGCTCCTTAGTGGAACCCGGGGCCAAGGTGACCGTGATTGTGTTCACGGAAAAGACTTGGTGGCTGAGTAGCAATACTCTTAGTGAGTGCTACAACAACGTGGATGTAGGTGTGCCCTTGTGGCTAACAGAACCATGGGATAAACACCCGCGTCAAGAGTTTGCTATCTCCTATCCCGCTCTTTAAGCTTCCGCATTTAATACGTGCAACCTTTGTGCCTTTACTTTCATAGAATAGTTTCTTGTTAGGAAAGGCTATAGGGTGCATAACTCTTTTGGGATAGGGGTTTCACACTAGAACTACCTAGTTGCACATCTAGATAGCATGTTTTAGTTTAAGTTTTGTGCAAACTAGTTGGAGCCATAGGTCTTAGTTTTTATTAGTGCCTAATTCACCCCCTCCCCCTCTTAGGCTAGAGCACCCGATCACTTTCAATATGTAGGTAAATTGATTCACCAGCCTTACACGAGCCCTACCTTGGAAATTGGAATCAAGTTTTTCTTACCTAATGATATGTGGCATAGGACACCATTTGGATGCTTTATTTTATTTGCTAATGGAGATAAAAGATCATATTTTGGAAGAGGAAAATTTGTAGTTCAAAATGGACAGTAGGCATGGTTTTGGGAGGACTGGTGGATCGAGCAGAAAAAGCACCAATCTGTGGCTAATGTTCTTGGTTCAAGACCTTTGAATGTTTCTTTTAGGAGAGCTCTGGTTGGTGAAAATATGAGGTTGTGGATGGAGTTAGTGTCCAAGATGATGAACACATCGCTGACAGATAGTAACGATACTTTGAATGTGGTAGGACCAAAAACTTGAGCTTCACTGTCAAGTCAATGTACAATGATGTAATGCAGGCTGATAGAGTATCTGTCAATCAGCGGCGGAGCCAGGATCCAGAGCTAGGGGGGCTCTCCTTTCCTTCTTCCTCCTCCCTCCTCTCCTTCCTTCTTCTTCCTCCTCAAAATTTTCTCCTTCTTTCTTCTTTCTCCACAAAATTTGTAGGGGGGGGGAAGCCAAGGTGGTAGGGGGGGCTTGAGCACCCCC